>NC_136925.1:30475754-32875754 GCF_949752795.1 Hyperoodon ampullatus | reverse complement strand
GAATATCAACTTGGGCTTTATAAAAGGCAGGATGGTAAGAGATAGGGATACACAAATATCTACAAAATTTTTATGATCCCCAAGTTCATTTCAGGAGAGAAATCTTAGGAGAATGAGGTATGTGAAAGCCAGCAGATCCAGTTGGAAAGGAAGTCAACTGGAAATAAACTGCTTATTATCTTTTGTGGTGGTGGCACCGACATGTAACATATATAACAATAATTTCATTATTTCTAAATTAGTAAAAAGTTGGATGATGAGTCATTGAAGAATCTAGGAAGAATACACAGTGAAAATTTTCTCTACTACTATTAAATAATAATAATAGATATATTTTTCATGGTTTAATATATTCCAGTCACCAGGAGAAGTATGTAAATGTCCTTCAAACGCTTACTATCAACTATTATAGCTAACGAAATTCCGACAGAGAGGTTTAGAGTTTGTCCGATATTTAGCAAATGGCAGAGTTGGCAATTAAGGCTCATGTTTTTAACCAAAATTCTCCCAAGCACTGTAGAGCATTCATAGTACACTATCAAACTGTAATGCAGCTCCACTACATGTCCTCGACCCTCTTGCAAGGTCATGACATCTTAGGAAAACAATTTTAATTGTTTAGAATGCCATAGCACAGAACATTAAACAGAGTAATACTTGAAATCATCTGTATATATCATCTATATATTTTATAAAGTTGGGAAACATACATTATGGATCATTTGTTCTGCAATAGTAAGAATCATCAACTTTTCAACATAACATTTTGGAGGGAGATCTTATCACCACAATAAAACCCCCAATGAATCACCCCTCTGGTGGCCACATCTTTGTGTAGTCTGCTCCCACAGTGACTCTCAGTATGGCCATATGTCTTGCTTTGGCCAGTAAAACAGCAAACACAACAGAGGAAGAGACTTAACAAGTACTAGAACACTGGCACATGTTCTTTTGGAATACTCCCACCAAACTATCCTGCTTGAGAAACTACATGGAAGAGAACCAAGCAACCTGAGGCAAGAGGCCCAGACATGCAAGTGATGTACTATGGACCCTCCAGCCACAACTGAACCCCCCAATGACCACAGATACAGGAGTGACTCAAAGCAATATCAGTAGAAGAATCGCTAGCTGAACCTAGCTAAAATTAAAGAATCAGTGTATAAGTGACTGTTACTTTAATCCACTAGATTTTGGGGGTAGTCTGTTATGAACAGTAGACAACTGATACACTGCCATTTTTCTACATGTGTAAGCACACACAAACACACATACACACTGTCTCCTGTCAACATACTTTCATACATGACCTCTGTTCTTGACACTGGAAAATAAAATCTTATAAAATGTCTGGGTCATATTTCTCTACAATGTGGGAATCATTGATACTGCTGTCTTTTGGCTGTATTTTTATTGAGTTTATGAATACTTCACAAATACAAGTTTATTGCACTGTGGTATGATACTACCTAGCAAATATGATGCATACTAAAATACAAACTATTATTTCATTGAAACATTTACATATACAAGTATTTAGGCCCTACCTCCTTCTTCTAGTGATAAATGATAAGGGATTCCAAGGGAGACCTTCAAGATGGCAGAGGAGTAAGACGTGGAGATCACCTTCCTCCCCACAAATGCATCAGAAATACATCTACATGTGGAACAACTCCTACAGAACACCTACTGAACGCTGGCAGAAGACCTCAGACCTCCCAAAAGGCAAGAAACTCCCCACATACCTGGGTAGGGCAAAAGAAAAAAGAAAAAACAGAGACAAAAGAATAGGGACCTGCACCTCTGGGAGGGAGCTGTGAAGGAGGAAAAGTTTCCACACACTAGGAAGACCCTTCACTGGCGGAGATGGGGGCTGGCAGGGGGAAGCTTCGGAGCCACGGAGGAGAGCACAGCAACAGGGGTGCAGAGGGCAAAGCAGAGAGATTTCCGCACAGAGGATCGGTGATGACCAGCACTCACCAGCCCGAGAGGCTTGTCTGTTCACAGGCCGGGGCGGGTGGGGGCTGGAAGCTGAGGCTCAGGCTTCAGAGGTCAGATCCCAGGGAGAGGACTGGGGTTGGCTGCGTGAACACAGCCTGAAGGGGGCTAGGGCGCCATAGCTATCCGGGAGGGAATCTGGGGAAAAGTCTGGAATTGCCTAAGAGGCAAGAGACTATTGTTTCGGGGTGTGCAAGGAGAGGGGATTTAGAACACCACGTAAACGAGCTCAAGCCGCAGCTATCAGCACGGACACCAGAGACGGGCATGAAACGCTAAGGCTGCTACCGCAGACAAGAAGAAGCCTGTGTGTAAGCACAGGTCACTATCCACACCTCCCCTCCCGGGAGCCTGTGCAGTCCGCCACTACCAGGGTCCCGTGATCCAGGGACAACCTCCCCGGGAGAACACATGGCATGCCTCAGGCTGCTGCAACATTGTGCTGCCCTCTGCCGCCGCAGGCTCACCCCACATTCCGTACCCCTCCCTCCTTCGAGACTGAGAGAGCCAGAGCCCCCGAATCAGCTGCTCCTTTAACCCCGTCCTGTCTGGGTGGGGAACAGATGCCCTCAGGCGACCTACATGCAGAGGCGGGGCCAAATCCAAAGGTGAATCCCAGGACCTGTGCGAACAAAGAAGAGAAAGGGAAATCTTTTCCAGCAGCTTCAGGAGCAGTGGATTAAATCTCCACAATCAATGTGATGTACCCAGCACATCTGGAACATCTGAATAGACAACAAATAATCCCAAAATTGAGGGGGTGGACTTTGGGAGCAACTGTAGACATGGGGTTTGCTTTCCGCATCTAATTTGTTTCTGATCTTATGTGTATCTTAGTTTAGTATCTAGAATTTATCATCATTGGTAGATTTGTTTATTGATTTGGTTGCTCTCTTCCTTTCTTTTATATATATAGAGATATATAATTGTTTTCCTTTTTCTCTTTTTGTGAGTGTGTATGTGTACGCTTCTTCATGTGATTTTGTCTATATAGCTTTG
Organism: Hyperoodon ampullatus; assembly: GCF_949752795.1. Classification (NCBI taxonomy): domain Eukaryota; kingdom Metazoa; phylum Chordata; class Mammalia; order Artiodactyla; family Ziphiidae; genus Hyperoodon; species Hyperoodon ampullatus. The sequence goes on along the minus strand of NC_136925.1, from coordinate 32,872,757 downwards.
CTTTTACCATTTGTCCTAGGTTTCTGTCTGTCCATTTTTTCTTTTTTGTTATTACTTTATAATTTTATCTTAATAATTTTTATTTTAATAACTTTTATTTTTCGTTCTTTCTTTTTTTCTCCCTTTTCTTCTCAGCTGTGAGGCTGACATGTTCTTTGTGCTCCAGCCAGGAGTCAGCCCTGTGCCTCTGAGTGGGGAGAGCTGAGTTCAGGACATTGGTCCAACATAGACCTCCCAGCTCCATGTAATATCAAACAGTGAAAGCTCTCCCAGAGATCTCCATCTCAATGTTAAGACCCAGCTCCACTCAATGACCAGCAAGCTACAGTGCTTAACAACCTATGCCAAACAATTAGCAAGACAGGAATACAACCCCACACATTAGCAGAGAGGCTGCCTAAAATCATAATTAGGTCACAGACAGCCCACAACACACCAGAAAGACAAGATACAGCCTCATCCACCAGAACACAGGCACTAGTCCCCTCAATCAGGAAGCCTACACAACTCACTGAAAAAACCTTACCCACTGGAGGCAAACACCAAAAACATTGGGAACTACAAACCTGCAATCTGCAAAAAGGAGACCCCAAACACAGTAAGTTAAACAAAATGAGAAGACAAAGAAACACAGCAGATGGAGGAACAAGGTAAAAACCAACAAGACCAAACAATGAAGACGATATAGGCAGTCTACCTGAAAAAGAATTCAGAGTAATGACAGTAAAGATGATCCAAAATCTTGGAAAGAGAATGGAGAAAATACCAGAAACGTTTAACAAGGACCGAGAAGAACTAAAGAGCAAACAAACAGTGATGAACAACACAATAAATGAAATTAAAAATTCTCTAGAAGGAAACAATAGCAGAATAACTGAGGCAGAAGAATGGATAAGTGACCTGGAAGATAAAATAGTGGAAATAACTATTGCAGAGAAGAATAAAGAAACAAGAATGAAAAGAACTGAGGACAGTCTCAGAGACCTCTGGGAAAATATTAATCAAAGCAACATTTGAATTATAGGGGTCCTAGAAGAAGAAGAGAAAAAGAAAGGGACTGAGAAATTATTTGAAGAGATAATAGTTGAAAACTTCCCTAATATGGGAAAGGAAATAGTTAATCAAGTCCAGGAAGTGCAGAGAGTCCCATACAGGATAAATCCAAGGAAAAACACGCCAAGACACATATTAATCAAACTATCAAAAATTAAATAGAAAGAAAATATATTAAAAGCAGCAAGGGAAAAACAACAAATAACATAAAAGGGAATCCCCATAAGGTTAACAGCTGACCTTTCAGCAGAAACTCTGCAAGCCAGAAGGGAGTGGCAGGACATATTTAAAGGGATAAAAGGGAAAAACCTACAACCAAGATTACTCTAACAAGCAAGGATCTCACTCAAATTCCACTGCAATACTAAAACCTTTACAGACAAGCAAAAGCTAAGAGAATTCAGCACCACCAAACAAGCTCTACAACAAATGCTAAAGGAACTTCTCTAGGCAGAAAACACAAGAGAAGGAAAAGACCTACAATGACAAACACAAAACAATTAAGAAAATGGTAATAGGAACATACATATCGATAATTACCTTCAATGTAAATGGATTAAATGCTCCAACCAAAAGACACAGACTGGCTGAATGGATACAAAAACAAGACCTGTATATAGGCTCTCTACAAGAGACCCACTTCAGACCTAGGGACACATACAGACTGAAAGTGAGGGGATGGCAATAGATATTCCATGCAAATGTAAATCAAAAGAAAGCTGGAGTCCAATTCTCATAACAGAAAAAATAGACTTTAAAATAAAGACTATTACAAGATACAGAGAAGGACACTACATAATGATCAAGGGATCAATCCAAGAAGAAGATATAACAATTGGAAATATTTATGCACCCAACATAGAGCACCTCAATACATAAGGCAAATGCTAACAGCCATAAAAGGGGAAATCGACAGAAACACAATCATAGTAGGGGACTTTAACACCCCACTGTCACCAAAGGACAGATCATCCAAAATGAAAATAAGGAAACACAAGCTTTAAAAGACATTAAACAAGATGGACTTAATTGATATTTATAGGACATTCCATCCAAAAAAGGCAGAATACACTTTCTTCTCAAGTGCTCATGGAACATTCTCCAGGATAGATAATATCTCGGGTCACAAATTAAGCCCTGGTAAATTTAAGAAAACTGAAATAGTATCAAGTATCTTTTCTGACCACAACACTATGAGATTAGATATCAATCATAGGAAAAAATCTGTAAAAAGTACAAACAAATGGAGGTTAAACAATACACTGCTAAATAACCAAGAGGTCACTGAAGAAATCAAAGAGGAAATCAAAAAGTACCTAGAAACAAATGACAATGAAAACACGATGAACAAAAACCTAAGGGACGCAGCAAAAGCAGTTCTAAGAGGGAAGTTTAGAGCAATAAAATCTCACCTCAAGAAACAAGAAACATCTCAAATAAACAACCTAACCTTACACCTAAAGCAATTACAAAAAGAAGCACAAAAAACCCCAAAGTTAGCAGGAGTAAAGAAATCATGAAGATCAGATTGGAAATAAATGAAAAAGAAATGAAGGAAACAATAGCAAAGATCAGTAAAACTAAAAGCTGCTTCTTTGAGAAGATAAACAAAATTGATAACCCATTAGTCAGACTCATCAAGAAAAAAAGGAGAAGATTCAAACCAATAGAATTAGAAATGATAAAGAAGTAACAACTGACACTGCAGAAGTACAAAGGATCATGAGAGACTACTACAAGCAATTCTATGCCAATAAAATGGATAACCTGGAAGAAATGGACAAATTCTTAGAAAAGCACAACCTTCCGAGACTGAACCAGGAAGAAATAGAAAATGTAAAGAGACCAATCACAAGCACTGAAATTGAGACTCTGATTAAAAATCTTCCAACAAACAAAAGCCTAGGACCAGATGCATTCACAGGTGACTTTTATCAAACATTTAGAGAACACCTAACCCCTATCTTTCTCAAACTCTTCCAAAATATACCAGAAGGAGCTCCCCAGCTCATTCTACGAGGCCACCGTCACCCTGACACCAAAACCAGACAAAGATGTCACAAAAAAAGAAAACTACAGGCCAATGTCACTGATGAACATAGATGCAAAAATCCTCAACAACATACTAGCAAACAGAATGCAACAACACATTAAAAGGAACATACACCATGATCAACTGGCATTTAGGAATGCAAGGATTCTTCAGTATATGCAAATCATTCAATATGATAAATCTTATTAACAGATTGAAGGAGAAAAACCATATGATAATCACAATAGATACAGAAAAAGCTTTCAACAAAATTCAACATCCATTTATGATAAAAACTCTCTACAAAGTAGGCACACAGGGAACTTACCTCAACATAATAAAGGCCATATATGACAAACTCACAGCCAACATCGTTCTCAATGGTGAAAAACCGAAACCATTTCCTCTAAGATCAGGAACAAGACAAGGTTGCCCACTCTCACCACTATTATTCAACATAATTTTGGAAGTTTTAGCCACAGCAATCAGAGAAGAAAAGGAAATAAAAGGAATCCAAATCAGAAAAGAAGTAAAGCTGTCACTGTTTGCAGATGACATGATACTATACAGAGAATCCTAAAGATGCTACCAGAAAACTACTCGAGCTAATCAATGCATTTGGTAAAGTAGCAGGATATAAAATTAATGCACAGAAATCACTTGTATCCCTATACAATAACAATGAAAAATCTGAAGGAGAAATTAAGGAAACACTCCCATTTACCATTGCAACAAAAAGAATAAAATACCTAGGAATAAACTCACCTAAGGAGACAAAAGACCTGTATGCAGAAAACTATAAGACAATGATGAAAGATACTGAAGATGATACAAACATATGGAGAGATATACCATGTTCTTAGATTGGAAGAATGAACATTGTGAAAATGACTATACTACCTAAAGCAATCTACAGATTCAATGCAATCCCTATCAAACTACCAATGGCATTTTTTACAGAAGTAGAACAAAAAATTTCACAATTTGTATGGAAACACAAAAGACCCCAAATAGCCAAAGCAATCTTGAGAAAGAAAAACGGAGCTGGAGGAATCAGGCTCCCTGACTTCCAACTATACTACAAAGCTACAGTAATCAAGAAAATATGGTACTGGCACAAAAACAGAAATATAGATTAATGGAACAGGATAGAAAGCCCAGAGTTAAACCCATGCACATATGGTCACCTTATCTTTGATAAAGGATGTATGAATATACAATGGAGAAAAGACAGCCTCCTCAATAAGTGGTGCTGGGAAAACTGGACAGCTACATGTGAAAGAATGAAATTAGAATGCTCCCTAACACCGTATACAAAAATAAACTCCAAATGGATTAAAGACCCAAATGTAAGGCCAGAAACTATCAAACTCTTAGAGGAAAACATAGGCAGAACACTCTATGACATAAATCACAGCAAGATCCTTTCCGACCCACCTCCTAAAGAAATGGAAATAAAAACAAAAATAAATAAATGGGAACTAATGAAACTTAAAAGCTTTTGCAGAGCAAAGTAAACCATAAACAAGATGAAAAGACAACACTCAGAATGGGAGAAAATATTTTCAAATGAAGCAACTGACAAAAGATTAATCTCCAAAATTTACAAGTGGCTCATGCAGCTCAATATCAGAAAAACAAACAACACAATCCAAAACTGGGCAGAAGACCTAAATAGAAATTTCTCCAAAGAAGATATACAGATTGCCAACAAACACATGAAAGAATGCTCAACATCACTAATCATTAGAGAAATGCAAGTCAAAACTACAATGTGGTATCACTTCACAGTGGTCAGAATGGCCATCATCAAAAAATCTACAAACAGTAAATCCTGGAGAGAGTTTGGAGCAAAGGGAACCCTCTTGCACTGTTGGTGGAAATGTAAATTGATACAGACTCTATGGAGAACAGTATGGATCTCCCTTAAAAAACTAAAAATAGAACTACCATACAACCCAGCAATCTCACTACAGGGCATATACCCTGAGAAAACCACAATTCAAAAAGAGTCATGTACCACAATGTTCACTGTAGCTCTATTTACAATAGCCAGGACATGGAAGCAACCTAAGTCTCCACTGACAGATGAATGGATGAAGAAGATGTGGCATATATATACAATGGAATATTACTCAGCTATAAAAAGAAACGAAATTGAGTTATCTGTAGTGAGGTGGATGGACGTAGAGACTGTCATACAGAGTGAAGTAAGTCAGAAAGAGAAAAACAAATACTGTATGCTAACACATATATACGGAATAGTAAATGAAAAAAAATGGTTAGAAGAACCTAGGGGCAGGACAGGAATAAAGACGCAGATGTAGAGAATGGACTTGAGGACTCGGGGAGGGGGAAGGGTAAGCTGGGATGAAGTGCGAGAGTGGCATAGACTTATACGTAGTACCGAATATAAAATAGATAGTTAGTGGAAAGAAGCTGCATAGCACAGGGAGATCAGCTGGGTGCTTTGTGACCACCTAGAGGGGTGGGATAGGGAGGGTGGGAGGGAGACGTAAGAGGGAGGAGATATGGGGATATATATATATATATATATATATATATGTATAGCTGATTCACTTTGTTATAAAGCAGAAACTAACACAGCAGTGTAAAGCAATTATACTCTAGTAAAGACGTTAAAAAAAAAAAAAAGTTTCCAGCAAGGTGGGAAAGAGTTTAACAGTAAATTGAGGAATATTTTTAAGTTAAGGAACATTGGCTTAAAGTCAATTTCTTGATAAGATATAAAGTATTGATATCTGTTTATGGGACCCTCAAAAATATTCTCCTCACCTACATTACCCATGGATGATAGAAATAGTAATACGATATTAAATATTGTGGCACAGGGCTCTGTTCCAAGTCAAAATGTGAATCCTGGCCTTCCCTGGTGGTGCAGTGGTTAAGAATCCAACTGCCAATGCAGGGGACACAGGTTTGAACCCTGGTCTGGGAAGATCCCATATGCCACGGAGCAACTAAGCTCGTGCGCCACAACTACTGAGCCTGCACGGTACAGCCCATGAGCCACAACTACTGAGTCCACACACCACAACTACTGAAGCCTACGCACCTAGAGCCCGTGGTCTGTAACAAAAGAAGCCACCTCAATAAGAAGCCCGCACTCTGCAACGTAGAGTAGCCCCCGCTCGCTGCAACGAAGACCCAACGCAGCCAAATAAATAAATAAATTTTTTTAAAAAAGAAAAAAAATGCAAATCCTTGGGAATGGGAACATCTCTAGACTCCTCACTCATTAACAATTTAGTATAATGATATTTCTCCTTGAGTAGGGGTTTCCCAGGATATTAGGAAGAATGTGAAGAATCTAAGAGCCCAAAGGTGTTTGACTAACAAGAGAAAAGGGTGTGGGAGACACCCAATCCATTTCATTGTTACTCTTGAGACTAGGATGGAATCAGCCTGGCTAGATCTGCTTTCAGGAAGGTAGGGAGGTACTAGCCACATGAGTCCCCAACTCCACAGAAGATAGGCTTTTACAGACACAGGATTTTAATAATATATAGATGTCATTTATCTTAGGAGTCCCCAGCTCCCCCAATTTTCCACACAACATTGTTGTTTTTGTCCCTGTCCCTCCTAGAAACCTGTACAACTGAGAAAGGGAGAGTCACATAGGCTTTTGTGAAATAAGAGAAAAAATTCTAGAAATATATTTAAAGCTCTGCTACTTTGACTTAAGTTCTCTTGGTCCATTCCTTCTGAAAAATGAGGATAATAAATCTTTTCTATGATTGTTCTAAGGCAAGGGTTAGCAAATTCTGGCCTATGGGCCAAATTTAGCCCATCCCCTGTTTTTGTGCAGCCTATAAGCTATCTCTATTACAGCCTACATGGGACACATCATAACCAGCAATATGACAATTTTTTCTTCTGATTCTTACTAAAAATTTAACCCAATAATTCATGCCAAAGTTTAATAATTATAAAGATGTCTCTAATAAATACTGCTTTTAATAAACTCTGGAGAGCACAAAATATGTGTTTTTGTTAACTACTATGAAGGAAAAATAGTGTTTAGTACCTAGATGATGCTCATGGAAAACTTTTAGATGAATGAATTCATTTAAACATTTTTATCCATTACTAACAGCTTAATTAGTTATTCTTATTTGCTTATGTACAGGCAGCAAAATCCCCCCAAATTCAGAGAATATTGGGTAAATTAGACTAATACAGACAAGAAAACCAATTTGCAAGATGGAGTTATTCAGACTGGCTGCCTTTACTGCTCTAATTACATAATAATAGCTCTGTTCCTGTCTGTTTTGACTTGTTTGTGTGGCCCTTGTCTTAAACAACAAAGTGCAGTATTTGAGGCTAAAGAAAGCAGAAGAGGGAATATTTCTAAGAGAAACAGAGGAATCCTGGGAGCAGATGGGCAGATTAGAGAAAGAACAGCAGAGCCGTGGCAGTAGCTGCACCTGTCAAAATTTGGCTGGAGAGTATCTTCCCAGTTGATCTGATTTTAGAGTAACAGGATGCGCCCATGAAATACTTACCCTGACACTTTAAAATTGTGGATTTTACGGTTTGCTGCTGCTCCTGCTGGGCTGCCTGTTCCATTCAGCTATGCTGAATCCACATATCTGGAAATGGCACCTCTTGTCAGAGTGAAGACTCCTTCTAAAAAGGCCAGTTTAGCCCAAAGAGACCCAAGATTGGCAGTAAGTGCACAAGGTATTATAAGGCTTAGAATGTAATAATGAATAGAATATTGGGGAAAATACTGCAGCATTCCAGTAATCAGTGAAATTGATAAATCATACAAAGATTTATTACCTGGCTCTGAATCTTGAACAGAATAAAACTTGGTTTCAATGGGCTCTAAATGGTCTTTAGTGTTTGAATCTTTAATTAATTTAATGTATTTGAATCTGTAATGAATAAAGATTAATATTATATTGAATAGATACTGTGGCTATCAATTAAAAATAATCAACTAATGCAAGAGAAGGCAAGAACAGAAAAAAGAAGTATAGAAGAAGCATGGTAATCAAAAAGCACAAAATATGGTTGTAGAAATAAATTCAAATACTTTAATAATTACAATAAATATAAATGAAAAATATGTTCCACTTAAGACAAATACTATGACTAATTCCTTGGATTTCTATCATGGATTTCTTTTTAAACTCTCTTTACAAAAGACACATCTAAGGTACAAAAAAAAACTTACAGAATTCAGACATACTGAAAGAAAAATGATGGAAAAAGATATACAAATCAAACACTAACCAAAAGAAAGTGGTGTCACTCTCAGTATGAGACAAAATAGATTTTAAGGCAAAAAATAGTTATTAAAGATAAAAAAGTCACTACTTAACAGTAAAAGATTCAGAAATATATAAAAATCCAGAAAATACATTAAATATATTAAGATATATAATTATAAAATTTTATATATTTAAAATATATAAAAATCCTGATAAAATAGTGGCATTGTCTTTAAATATAAATAGCAAAAATCAAGAGAATTACAGAAAAAATTAACCTAAGCAGACAAGTAAGTCTAAGTAAATCTAGTAAGGATACTGAAAATTTCAATAGATGTAATTGACAAGCTTTATATACATAAACATATATAAATAACTAGATTCAGCAATTGCAGAATACATATTACTTTCAAGCTCACAGAGAACAATTAAAAAATTCACCAAAAAAGTGCTTATAGTGCTAGTCTCAATAAAATTCAAAGGGCTGGGATTATAACCATTACATTTTCCATTCCAAATAAATTTAAAAGAAATCAGTAACAAAAAATAAATATTTGCATTTGAAAATTGACATGTCCTGCTAAATAATCAAGGGGACAAAAAAGAAGTCATAAGAAAAATAAATATTTTCAGCTGAAAATAGTGGAAATACTGTATATTAAATTGGGTAGAATGCATCTGAAATAGTATTTGCAACCTTAAATACATATTAGTAAAGAAGAAAGTATAACAATTAATGAGGTAAGCATGCAACTGGCTTCAGTACTTACAGTCTATGTGACTTTGAGCAAGTGACTTAACCTCTCTGTGCCTCAGTGTCTGTTTCCTCATCTACAGACTAGTAAAAACAATAGCACTTAGGATTGCTGTGAAGATCAAATGGGTATGCTAGATATTTTACATTTGCTCCTTCAGATCCACCCTCCTGTCTTCCTCACCCTGATCTGTGTCTCAACAGGCTGACCTGTGTGGACTACAACTACCAGGCATTGTTGCCCTCTGTGGGTATCAAGCACCAGCAGGAGAATGGTTGCTCAGAGGAAAAGAAAAAGGTAGTAATCATGTGCCTCCTCCACTCCAGGCCACAATTTCATAATAGCTGCATCCCTAAACCTAAGGACATCAGTCCTGTTTAGTGGTTTTCCTCACTAGGTTCCAGTAACCACTGTTTTTCCTGCACTTTAAGGCTTAGAGGTGGTAACAGCTTCCCACTTTATTAGCCCCAGAGTGTTTCACCATCTGTTTGTTTCCTTTCATCTTAACAAGACCATCAAAAACAGTCCCTTCATTAAAGTGTTTTCAACTACCCACATTGTGTTTCCCACTAGGACTCTGATACAATGTGTTAATATACAGAGCATTAATATACAATGCCTGGCACATAGCAAGCTTTACATAAGCATTAGTTATTACTAATATTATTGTTTTTGTTGTTGGGTCAATACAGGCAGAAAAAAGCATTAGATAATTTAATACCCATTAATGGCTTTTTTAAAGCCTACTTACAAAGTGAGAATAAAAGGGAACTTTCTTAAATACAATTGACAACTTTCAGGTCATATCTTACTTAGTCCTCTCAGGAATTCCATTCCCCTAAGCACGCTCTGCCTTGAAACACTCCTAGTCCTTGGTCTCCATGTATCACATTGGCCTAATCTTCCTCCTAACTTTATGACCTTTCTTTCTACTTTTATAGGCTCCTTTTCCTTTACTCATTCCCCAAATACTGGCATTCCTAAGGTTCTTTTCTCTGTTTTCTTTTTTTTATTATACATATTCTCCTTGGATGATTTAATCTCAAACTTGTTGCTGATAATTCCCAAATCTCTATCCCTACCCCAGACCTCTCTCCTGAGTTTGGAACCCATACACAACTATTCTAAAATGACCTGTCACCCATGCTTTGCAGCCCAGGTCCCAGGTCCCCAGATATGATGATTTTCCCAGCACAGAAATGATTTTTAACCATAACAGGCTACAGTACTTGTGTTTTATCAACAGGACACCACAAAGGCCCTCAGCAAAACCAGACTGAACTGAGCAGATCCACAATAGTAGGGGAACTAGGCTAAAAGTCTCCCTTTTCCTTGCCTTGATTTAGCTCTGTTTCCACACCAAACCCTGAGAACTAAAGGACACCTGTCCTGATTTTTCTGTTTTTGTTTCAAAAGTAGCTGGTGTTTGGCAGAGATGCTTTGCGACTGTACTTTGAGAGTTATACAGTGGTCAACTTCCCTGGGACCAGCTCCAACTTGACCACAGGAAAGAGCCTGCACAGGTGAAACCTGGATGTATCTGAGAGCTACCTTTGCTTCATTACCATGCTAAGATCTCCACCCCGAGCCGTGGCTATCAGCACGAACACCAGAGACGGGCATGAAATGCTAATGCTGCTGCTGCTGCAGCCACCAAGAATCCTATGTGCAAGCACAGGTCACTATCCACACCTCCCCTTCCGGGAGCCTGAACAGCCCACCATTGCCAGGGTCCCGTGATCCAAGGACAGCTTTCCCAGGAGAAAACAAAGTGCGCCTCAGTCTGTTGCAACATCACCCTGGCCTCTGCTGCTGCAGGCTCGCCCCACACTCCATACCCCTCCTTCCCCCCGGCCTGAATGAGCCAGAGACCCCGAATCAGCTGCTCCTTTAACCCTGTCCTGTCTGGGTGTGGAACAGACGCCCTCAGGCGACCTACACGCAGAGGTGGGCCAAATCCAAAGCTGAACCCCAGGAGCTGTGTGAACAAAGAAGAGAAAGGGAAATCTCTCCCAGCAGCCTCAGGAGCAGCGGATTAAATCTCCACAATCAACTTGATGTACCCTGCATCTGAGGAATACCTGAATAGACAATGAATCATCCCAAATTGAGGAGGTGGACTTTGGGAGCAACTGTAGCCTTGGGGTTTGCTGTATGAGACTGACTAGTTTCTGATTTACATGGTTATCTAGGTTTACTTTTTAGCGCTTGTTCTCACTAGTGGGTATGTATTGGTTTGGTTGCTCTCTTCTTTTTTTTATTACTTTCTACTTTTTTTATTTTAATAACATTAAATTTTTTTATTTTAACATTATTAATTTATTTTATTTTATTCTATTTTATTTTATTTTATTTTTCTTTCTTTCTCTTTTTTCTTCCTTTTCTTCTGAGCCGTGTGGCTGACAGAGTGGTGGTACTCCAGCCGGATGTCAGGCCTGAGCCTCTGAGGTGGGAGAGTTGAGTTCAGGACATTGGACCACCAGAGACCTCCTGGCCCCAGGTAATATCAATCAGCAAGAGCTCTTTCAGAGATCCCGTATCAACGTTAAGACCCAGCTCCACCCAACAGCCAGCAAGCTACAGTGCTGGACACCACATGCCAAACGACTAGCAAGACAGGAACACAACCCCAACCATTAGCACAGAAACTGCCCAAAATCATACTCAGTTCACAGACACTCCAAAACACACCACCTAACGCAGTCCTGCCCACAAGAAAGACAAGATGCAGCCTCATCCACCAGAATACAAGCACCAGTCCCTTCCACCAGGAAGCCTACACAACCCACTGAACCAACCTTACCCACTGGAGGCAGACACCAAAATCAACAGGAACTATGAACCTGCAGCCTGCAAAATGGAGACCCCAAACACAGTAAGTTAAGCAAAATGAGAAGACATAGAAATACACAGCAGACAAAGGAGCAATGTAAGAACCCATCAGACTAAACAAATGAAGAGGAAAAAGGCAGTCTACCTGAAAAAGAATTCAGAGTAATAATAGTAAAGATGATCCAAACCTCATGAAAATAGAATGGAGAAAATACAAGAAATGTTTAACAAGGACCTAGAAGAACTAAAGAGCAAACAAACAACGATGAACACAATAAATGAAATTAAAAATTCTCTACGAGGAATCAATAGGAGAATAACTGAGGTAGAAGAATGGATAAGTGACCTGGAAGATAAAATAGTGGAAATAACTACCACTGAGCAGAACAAAGAGAAAAGAATGGAAAGAATTAAGGACAGTCTCAGAGATGACTGGGACAACATTAAATGCACCAATATTCGAATTATAGGGGTTCCAGAAGAAGAAGAGAAAAAGAAAGGGACTGAGACTTGAAGAGATTTGAAGAGATTATAGTTGAAAACTTCCCTAATAGGGGTAAGGAAATAGTCAATCAAGTCCAGGAAGCACAGAGAGTCCAATACAGGATAAATCCAAGGAGAAACATGCTAAAACACATATTAATCAAACTCTCAAAAATTAAATACAAAGAAAAAATATTAAAAGCAGCAAGGGAAAAGCAACAAAGAACATACAAGGCAATCCCCATAAGATTAACAGCTGATCTTTCAGCAGAAACTCTGCAAGCCAGAAGGGAATGGCAGGACATATTTAAAGTGATGAAAGGGATAAACCTACAACCAATATTACTCTACCCAGCAAGGATCTCATTCAGATTTGACAGAGAAATTAAAACCTTTACAGACAAGCAAAAGCTAACAGAATTCAGAACCACCAAACCAGTTTTACAACAAAGGCTAAAGGAACTTCTCTAGGCAGGAAACACAAGAGAAGGAAAAGACCTACAATAACAAACCCAAAACAATTAAGAAAATAGTAATGGGAACACACATATCGATAATTACCTTCAATGTAAATGGATTAAATGCTTCAACCAAAAGACATAGACTGGCTGAATGGATTCAAAAGCAAGACCCGTATATATGCTGCCTACAACAGACCCATTCCAGACCTAGGGACACATACAGACTGAAAGTGAGGGGAGGGGAAAGATACTCCATGCAAATGGAAATCAAAAGAAAGCTGGAGTAGCAATTCTCTTATCAGACAAAATAGACTTTAAAGACTATTACAAGGGCTTCCCTGGTGGCGCAGTGGTTGAGAATCCGCCTGCCGATGCAGGGGACATGCGTTCATGCCCCGGTCTGGGAGGATCCCACATGCTGCGGAGCGGCTCGGCCCGTGAGCCATGGCTGCTGAGCCTGCGCGTCTGGAGCCTGTGCTCCACAATGGGAGAGGCCACAACAGGGAGAGGCCCATGTACCGCAAAAAGAAAAAAAAAAAAAAAAGACTATTACGAGAGACAAAGAAGGACACTACATAATGATCAAGGGATCAATCCAAGAATAAGATATAACAATTGGAAATATTTATGCACCCAACATAGGAGCACCTCAATACATAAGGAAAATGCTAAGAGCCATAAAAGGGGAAATCAACAGTAACACAATAATAGTGGGGGACTTTAACATCTCACTTTCACCAATGGACAGATCAACCAAAGTGAAAATAAATAAGGAAACACAAGCTTTAAATGATACATTAAACAAGATGGACTTAATTGATATTTATAGGATATTCCATCCCAAAACAACAGAATACACTTTCTTCTCAAGTGCTCATGGACATTCTCCAGGATAGATCATATCCTGGGTCACAAATCTAGCCTAGGTAAATTTAAGAAAATTGAAATCTTATCAAGTATCTTTTCCAACCACAACACTTTGAGACTATTCAATTACAGGAAAAAAACTGTAAAAAATACAAACACATGGAGGCTAAACAATATGCTACTAAATAACCAAGAAATCACTGAAGAAATCAGAGGAAATCAAAATATACCTAGAAACAAATGACAATGAAAATATGACGGTACAAAACCTATGGGATGCAGCAAAAGCAGTTCTAAGAGGGAAGTTTATAGCAATACAATCCTACCTCAAGAAACAAGAAAAATCTCAAATAAACAACCTAACCTTACAACTAAAGCAATTAGAGCAAAAAGAACAACAACAACAACAAAAAAAAACCCCACAGTTAGCAGAAGGAAAGAAATCATAAAGATCAGATCAGAAATAAATGAAAAAGAAATGAAGGAAATGATAGCAAAGATCAATAAACGTAAAAGCTGGTTCTTTGAGAAGATAAACAAAATTGATAAACTATTGGCCAGACTCATCAAGAAAAAAAGGGAGAAGACTCAAATCAACAGAATTAGAAATGAAAAAGAAGTCACAACTGACACTTCAGAAATACAAAGGATCATGAGAGATTACTACAAGCAACTCTATGCCAATAAAATGGACAACCTGGAAGAAATGGACAAATTCTTAGAAAAGCACAACCTTCTGAGACTGAACCAGGAAGAAAAAGAAAATGTAAACAGACCAAGCAAAAGCACTGAAATTGAAACTGTGATTAATAATCTTCCATGGGAGGGAGGGAGACGCAAGAGGGAAGAGATATGGGAACATATGTTGATGTATAACTGATTCACTATGTTATAAAGCAGAAATTAACACACCATTGTAAAGCAATTATACTCCAATAAAGATGTTAAAAAATAATAATAATAATCTTCCAACAAACAAAAGCCCAGGACCAGATGGATTCACAGGCAAATTCTATCAAATGTTTAGAGAAAAGCTAACACCTATCCTTCTCAAACTCTTCCAAAATATAGCACAGGGAGAAAGCCTCCCAAACTCATTCTATGAGGCCACCATCACCCTGATACCAAAACCAAACAAAGATGTCACAAAAAAAGAAAACTAGTAGGTCAATGTCACTGATGAACATAGTTTCAAAAATGCTCAACAGGGCTTCCCTGTTGGCGCAGTGGTTGAGAGTCCGCCTGATGATGCAGGGGACACGGGTTCGTGCTCCGGAGGGGGAAGATCCCACATGTCGCGGAGTGGCTAGGCCGATGAGCCATGGTGGCTGAGGCTGTGCGTCCGGAGCCTGTGCTCTGCAATGGGAGAGGCCACAACAGTGAGAGGCCCGTGTACTGCAAAAAAAAAAAAAAAAAAAAAAAGCTCAACAAAATCCTAGCAAACAGAATCCAGCAGCACATTAAAAGGATCATACACCATGATCAAGTGGGGTTTATCCCAGGAATGCAAGGATTCTTCAATATATGCAAATCAATCAATGTGATTCACCATATTAACAAATTGAAGGATAAAACCATATGATAATCTCAATAGATGCAGAAAAACCTTTCAACAAAATTCAACACTCATTCATGATAAAAACTCTCCAGAAAGTAGGCACAGAGGGAACTTAATTCAACCTAATAAAGGCCATATATGACAAACCCACAGCCAACACTGTTCTCAATGGTGTAAAAGTGAAACCATTTCCACTAAGATCAGGAACAAGACAAGGTTGCCCACTCTCACCACTATTATTCAACATAGGTTTGGAAGTTTTAGCCACAGCAATCAGAGATGAAAAAGAAATAAAAAGAATCCAAATTGGAAAAGAAGAAGTAAAGCTGTCACTCTTTGCCGATGACATGATACTATACATAGACAATCCTAAAGATGCCACCAGAAAACTACTAGAGCTAATCAATGCATTTGGTAAAGTAGCAGGATATAAAGTTAATGTACAGAAATCTCTTGCATTCCTATACACTAATGATGAAAAATCTGAAAGAGAAATTAAGGAAACACTCTCATTTACCTCTGCAACAAAAAGAATAAAATACCTAGGAATAAACATACCTAAGGACACAAAAGACCTGTATGCAGAAAACTATAAGACAATGATGAAAGAAATGAAAGGTGATGCAAACAGATGGAGAGAGATACCATGTTCTTGGATTGGGAGAATGAACATTGTGGAAATGACTATACTACCTAAAGCAATCTACAGATTCAATGCAATCCTGATCAAAATACAAATGGCATTTTTCACAGAAGTAGAACAAAAAAATTCACAATTTGTATGGAAACACAAAAGACCCTGAATAGCCAAAGCAATCTTGAGAAAGAAAAACGGAGCTGGAGAAATCAGGTTACCAGACCTCAGACTATACTACAAAGCTACAGTAATCGAGACAGTATGGTACTAGCACAAAAACAGAAAGATAGATCAATTTAACAGGATAGAAAGTCCGGAGATTAACCCACACACATATGGTCACCTTATCTTTGATAAAGGAGGTATGAATATACAGTGGAGAAAAGACAGCCTCTTCAATAAGTGGTGCTGGGAAAACTGGACAGCTACATGTAAAAGAATGAAATTAGAACACTCCCAAACACCATACTCAAAAATAAACTCAAAATGGATTAAAGACCTAAATGTAAGGCCAGACACTATCAAACTCTTAGAGGAAAACATAGGCAGAACACTCTATGACAAAAATCACAGCAAGATCCCTTTGACCCACCTCCTAGAGAAATGGAAATAAAAACAAAAATAAATAAATGGGAACCAATGAAACTTAAAAGCTTTTGCAGAGCAAAGGAAACATAAACAAGATGAAAAGACAACCCTCAGAATGGGAGAAAATATTTGCAAATGAAGCAACTGACAAAGGATTAATTTCAAAAATATACAAGCAGCTCATGCAGCTCAATAACAAAGAACAAACAACCCAATCCAAAAATGGGCAGAAGACCTAAATAGAAATTTCTCCAAAGAAGGAATACAGATTGCCAGCAAACAGATGAAAAGATGCTCAACGTCACTAATCATAAGAGAAATGCAAACCAAAACCACAATGAGGTATCACCTCACACTGGTCAGAATGGCCATCATCAAAAAATCTAGAAACAATAAATGCTGGAGAGGGTGTGGAGAAAAGGGAACCCTCTCGCACTGTTGGTGGGAATGTAACTTGATACAGCCACTATGGAGAACTGTATGGAGGTTCCTTAAAAAACTAAAAATAGAACTACCATATGACCCAACAATCCCACTACTGGGCATATACCCTGAGAAAACCATAATTCAAAGAGTCATGTAGCACAATGTTCATTGCAGCTCTATTTACAATAGCCAGGACATGGAAGCAGCGTAAGTGTCCATCAACAGATGAGTGGATAAAGAAGATGTGGCACATATATACAATGGAATATTACTCAGCCATAAAAAGAAACGAAATTGAGTTATCTGTAGTGAGGTGGATGGACCTAGAGTCTGTCATACAGAGTGAAGTAAGTCAGAAAGAAAAAAACAAATACCATATGCTAACACATATATATGGAATCTAAAAAAAATGGTTCTGAAGAACCTAGGGGCAGGACAGGAATAAAGATGCAGACATAGAGAATGGACTTGAGGACACGGGGAGGGGGAAGGGTAAGCTGGGACGAAGTGAGAGAGTGGCACTGACATATATACACGACCAAATGTAAAATAGATAGCTAGTGGGAAGTAGCCACACAGCACAGGGAGATCAGCTCAGTGCTTTGTGACCACCTAGATGGGTGGAATAGGGAGGATGGGAGAGAGATGTAAGAGGGAGGGGATATGGGGATATATGTATACGTATAGCTGATTCACTTTGTTATACAACAGCAAGTAACACAGCAATGTAAAGCAATTATACTCCAATAAAGATGTTTAAATAAAAAAGGCAAATGAGCCCCAAAGGGATAAACTGGGAGATTGGGATTGACACATACACACAACTATATATAAAATATATAACTAATTAGAACCTGTTGTATAGCACAGGGAACTCTACTCATTACTCTGTAATGGCCTATATGGGAAAAGAATCTGAAGAAGAAAAAAAAAAACGAATTTGAAGCAAACTGACTTGTGTGGAAGGAATATAAAGAAAGCACTGGTTAGTTTGGCAGAGCATAATTATAACAGGATGTATTAACTACATTCTCTGGTTTTCAAGTTTGAATTGTAATAAAATTTTTGATGTGCTATTTCAATTTTCAGTACCAAATACACAAGTGTATAGAAGATCTAAGTAAAAAAAATAAAGGAAATTTGAGTTGGTAATACATTTAGTTTGTGCTTAATGAGATATATTTCTCTTTCTTAATTTTGTGAGGTTTATGGTTTCTGTCATCTTTTTTTAAAAATTTATTTATTTAATTTATTTATTTTTGGCTGTGTTGGGTCTTCGTTGCTGCACATGGGTTTTCTCTAGTTGTGGCGAGCAGGGGCTACTCTTCGTTGCAGTGTGCAGGCTTCTCATTGCGGTGGCTTCTCTCGTTGTGGAGAACGGGCTCTAAGTGCGCGGGCTTCAGTAGCTGAGGCATGCAGGCTCAGTAGTTGTGGCTCACGGGCTCTAGAGCACAGGCTCAGTATTTGCGGTACACAGGCTTAGTTGCTCCGCGGCATGTGGGATCTTCCCGGACCAGGGATCTAACCCGTGTCCCCTGCATTGGCAGGTGGATTCTCAACCACTGCACCACCAGGGAAGCCCTCTGTCATCTTCTTAAAATGTGTAACTTTGTGCTTTCTTTTCCGGTTTTAAGTAAATGTTTACTTTTTTACTTCAAAAAAAAAAAAAATTAAATGAGCCCCTTTCTAGAGGAAAAAAAAAAAAGATCTTTGCCCAAAGCGGGTGTTTGTGCTGTTAGGCACAATTTGCGCCTTGTGCAAAGAAGCGTGGAAGACTGCACATGCCCCAGCTGCCCCTCTGCTGCCTGGGGAATCTCCACCCCTTTCCTAGAGTTGGCTGTCCCGTCTGCCTCCTAACCTTTAAGTTCCCTTACTCCCCTCCCGTCGGGGAGAAGGTGATTTTAGAGCATGAGCTCCCCTTCTCCATTCTGTGGCCATTGAATAAAAGTCTGTCTTGCTCGCACCAAACTCAGTTTTGTTAAGGGCAGTGCAAACCTGATTAGCAAAGAACTCCCTGGCAGAGCTGGGGGGGCTTCAGTTCAGCTAGAACCCCAAGACGGGGGCCTTGCATCTAATTCAGTAACAGACCTACAGGTACCTCAAACTTAGTCTTTCCAGAGAGCTCCTCATATTTTCCTCCAGGTTCACTCTTCATCTGATGTTCCTGATTTCAGTAAGTCCCCTCTATCCACCCACCCATCCCAGCCTGAAACCTAGGAAATCGTCAGATGTCCCTTTTCTCCCACATCTGTCCTGTTTACCTCCCTAATATCTCTCAATGCCATCTGCTCTCCCTCTCACCTGACTGCACTACTGCAACCCTCTGCTAACTAGTCTCAGAGTATCTCTCTTGGCTTCTTCAAACTCATTTTCAAGGCTGTACCGTTTCCTAGTAATCAGGTTACTCCTGCTTAGGATCTTTCAATGCCTTCTTATTGCCCTAAGGATAGAGTCCAAATTTGTAATGTGGCTTTCAAGGTTTCCTTTGCAAACTGACACCTCTAGCTTCACCCCTTGTGTTCTTCCTCTCTCACTCTATCCATATGGAATTTATTCAATCCCTTGAAGATGGCATTCTCCCCTACCTCTAGATGGATATCTATGCATATCGTCTTCTCTACCAGAAATACTTCCTTCTTCACATGGCTAATTTTTAAAACTTGGAGTTTTTATTTTTTATTTAGCCTTTTATCTTTTTATTCAACTTTTATGGGAAATTTTAAAAAATACATAAAAGTAGACAAAATAGTTTAATAAAGCCCTATTTCCTATCTCTCAGCCTTAAATATTAACTCACGCTAATCTTGTTCCATCCATACTTCTTTCCACTTACACTTTCCTACATTATTTTGACACCAAATCATTTCATTCGTAAAATCTGTGAAATCTTCAATATGTATCTCTAAATTGTAAGGACTTTTTTTTTTTACCGTAACTACATTACTATTTTCATATTTTAAAAAATTAATTAAAACCTTCAACTATCCAGGAGAGTTCAAACATCCAACTGCCTCATACATTCCATATACATAAAATTATTTATACTTGTAATTTCTTTATGTGACTCAGGATCCACATACGTTTACTACATTGTGGTTAACTGATATAGCTCTGAAGCCTCCTTTAATCTCAGATTCCTCTTCCATCCTCTGCAATTTACTAATTGAAGAAAATGGATTGGATGCCCTGTAGAGTGCCCCATATCCTGGATAATTCTGATTGCATCTTTGTTGTGTCATTTAACATGTTCCTCTGGCTTCCATATTTGCTATAGCTTGATAATTGGATTTAGAGACTTAATCTTAAACTTAAACTAGGTTCTTTTTTTTTTTCCCCAAGACTACATCATAGGTTGCATTGTACTCTTCAATCAAGAGATATATAATGTCTGCTTGCCTCTCTTACTGTAATGTGAGCAGTCCATGAAGATCGGTGCTCAAATCCACTAACTGATTAAAGATTGGTAAATTTCCTGACTTAATGTAATGTCTAAATATCTTATTCACCTTTCATGTCCAAATTTAATACACTCCTCTTTTGCGGAACTCTTCTGTGACTTTTCCCATCAGTCTCTATTTCCATACTAGACCATGTTCTTCTGATATGTATCTACTATCACACTCTTTACCTCACATTGTCATTACTTGCTAAATTGAGTATCTGCCCCACCAAAATGGAAGTCTAATGTGGTGGGGACCACATCTCCTTATTTACCATCAAATCCTTAAAATCTTCTACACTATCTGACACACAGTAAGGGTATAAAAAGTGAAGAAAGGAAGGAAGGAAGGAAGGAAGCAGGGGGAGGGAGGAAGGGAGGAAAGAGGGAGAGAAAGAAAGGGAGAAAGAAAGACATTTTATTTTATTTTTTTTTATTTATTTTTTTTTGCGGTACGCGGGCCTCTCACTGTTGTAGCCTCTCCCGTTGTGGAGCACAGGCTCCGGACGCGCAGGCTCAACAGCCATGGCTCACGGGCCCAGCCGCTCCGCGGTATGTGGGATCTTCCCAGACCGGGGCACGAACCCGTGTCCCCTGCATCGGCAGGCGGACTCTCAACCACTGCGCCACCAGGGAAGCCCCAAGAAAGACATTTTAAAAGGCTGGTGAGAGGAATGGATTTTAAAACATGTGACCATTGACAAAAGACTACAGTCGAACATAATGGAAGTAGAAAAGGGGAGCACATACAGGGTTACCTGGATTTTTATTTTTCTTGCTAGAATTAGGCCATTTAACAAGCACATTTCAGCAACTTTCAGACACAGATTGATGGATTTAAAGTTTTAAGTTCCCTCAGATGAGATAAGAATAGTACAGAAAATAATGCATTAAGAGGAAGCTGAGATACTAAGAAATACTCTGGAAGCCCTATAATGATTGGATTATAAAAACAAAAACTGAATGGTGACGGGCAGAAATGTCAGAAATGTTTTGCCCCGTGTCCCTCCTGTACCCCACACTCTGCTGGCTTCCCTCTTTGATAAGTATTTTCAAAGTCAGTTTGGGGAAAAAAATAAAAATAAAAAACCTCTCTCTTTTCCTATCCCTGCCGTATACCCTAAAACATAGAGATATTTGTGCTAGTTCTGAGAATTGAACATAACTAGGAGTCACTAGTAGCTTGTATTTCTGTTGCTAAGAGGCTAACTTTATTTTCCCTGGGTATTGTGTACTACTGGAAATGTGAACAAAGAATGAGTAAGTACAACAAATAAAATATCCATCCTTATTTACACAGAATGAGGTAAAGTGCCATGTTTTCATAATAATCATCTTTGTTTATTAGAAACTTTGCCCTTATGATCCCTCAAATTTCATATGTACAGAAGACTTTCTTAATCCTCAGGATGGACACAGGTCCCACCTCACCATTCTGACAGTAGCTTGGGTATATCAGCAACAAACTTCCTATTAAACTGAAATTTTCTGACAGCCTCATATCATGCACTACTCTAGGGCAGTGATAAAGTTGCTTTCATAATTATATTCCTGTGCTGTAGCACATGCGTGCATAATACATGTTACATATTTTTTGAATAGTGGCACCAAGGTGATCCCTTGTAAAATGACATATACCTTCCCCTTCCTCTAATTATCACCAAAAGCAGTCCTCCAACATGAGAGACAATATTTAATCTGCTGTTACAGTAAAAGAATAAACCTAACAATCTTAATATAAACAAGAAAATTTTCCTCAAACTTTATCTCCGCTAAAATTAGACTTCAACTGATGCCACTGATATGTAATGCCAATACCTCATACCAGGTAAAGTATTTGAAACAGGAAGACAGTGAATATGATTGTTCACATTCATCTTTGAATACAGGTATCTGTTCTAAGTGCTAAGCTTTTATATACTCCTTTCCTTTCTTTCTTGGCAAGGTTATCTCATCTCCTCAAAACACTTGCAAACATTTAATTTAATAATGTAATATGACGTAACAGAATGCCCTCAAACAATCCCATGGTGTCTGAAAGACAGTATAACACAGTAAAAGAGTCCCTGAAACAACTTCAGGACTCCCTAATCGCCTAGGTACATAATTAAATATATCAAATATAATCTACTTGTCCTATGTGTTTCTTTCTCAGATTTCATGAGAGACTTATAACATCCCTATAAAAATATTCTGTTCTCATGAAGAATATTTTGTAGTAGAAAAATTAATTAATAATATTTTTCTGTGAACTGATTTTTGTAGGGATTTTTTTAAAAAACAAACAAGTGAGAGAGCTGGATGGTGGACGTGTGGGCTTTTCTTTATCAATTCTGAGTATTTAAAGTTTTACACAAGTTAAAAGAAATGAAGGAACTCGTTCCAATATTGAAGTGGAAGTATGGGATCCAAACTAGAGAAGAAAGATTAACCGCATCTAGGTCAAGGGTGAAGCATATTAGGAAAATATAGGAAAGTACACATCACTTCTTTTGTCCCATTCTACTGACACCTCTCAATGACATGGAATTTTGGTTATGTGTGGATCCCCATCGGATCCAATTTTTTTTGTTTAACATTTTAGAAAGCAATACAGGACTTCTGATGGAATACTCTTTTTTTTCCTACAAGGAAAGATCTCAAGTATGACCTCATCAGGACTTTTTCCATAGTCATGATTTTAAGAGCCCACCAAAACCTGCACCCTCTCCTTGCTGAGGTTGCCTATATGGGCTAATTTCAAAGCTGAGCTCCAAATCTAATATCATGAAAGTCTGAACTTCAAGACTCTAATGATTATTACTGGGAGTTTATTGCAAGGCTGGAAAAATCAATAACTTTATCATTTAAACTCTTTTCTGAGAGCCTCTCAGGCACTGTCCTAGATGAGCAGGGTGTCTGAAAATTTAGAATGTTATTCCTGCCCTCAAGTAGCATAGAGTAAGACTTAGCATGGCTTTGAGTAGTCCATGAGCATTAAAGGAAGGAGAATACTCAAGGGCAGTAGAGCACATGGGGTTAAAGAGTGTAAACACTGAAGCCGAGGCAGGGTACAAATGCTAAGTTGCTTATTCTCAAAGGAGTTTAGCTTCTTAAAGCCTCAGTTTCCTTAACTATAAAATGGAGCTAATGATACTCACCTCATGGGGCTATTGAGAGATCAAATTGGATAAGGTATACAAAATGCTTAGCACAGTGACTGGCATGTGAGAAATAAAATAGGAGAGTTAATATAATGCCAAGAACAATAACTAATTCGTGTGTGCAGAAAGAGTAACATATTTATTTTAACTCTCTTTTACTTTATTTCCAATGAAAACATTTTTTTTTCTGAAGTATCCATAGGTAAGAATTTCTTGTCTTGAATCTTTTACTTACTCTCTGTATACAGTAATCCTGGATTTTTCTTCTCTAATTTGTACTATTGTTTGATCCTTTTTCAAAGAAGGTCTATTTGAGGTTGACTCTTTGCATTCTCTGTACAGCATACTTAGAAACTACAAAAATGAATTTAGGCTTGTTATGTATGAGTTGAAAGAAAGAGGACTGTGGGATCTTGTATAGTATGCATACATTTTTCTTGCTATCACCTAAGTTTCATGTATTCTGCAATCGAGTGGGCCATAAATGATTTTTGAATTCAGTCTCACTGTGTCTAGATTATACTGAGTATCCCTGTTAGGACAAGATTAATGCTTGGTTGCTTTAAGTACTTTTTTGTTTGTTTGTTTGTTTTGTTTTTTAATACTATTACAGTTCCTATGATGCCTTATGCTGACAGTTGCAGTTTCCATAACATTTAGCAATGTTAATTTTATTGTGTGTGTGTGTATATATATATATATATATATATATATATATATATATATATATATCCCTTTTTTTTTTTTTTTTTTTTTGCAGTATGCAGGCCTCTCACTGTTGTGGCCTCTCCCGTTGCAGAGCACAGGCTCCAGACATGCAGGCTCAGCGGCCATGGCTCACGGGCCCAGCCGCTCCACGGCATGTGGGATCTTCCCAGACCGGGGCACGAACATGTGTCCCCTGCATCGGCAGGCGGACTCTCAACCACTGCGCCACCAGGGAAGCCCTATTTTTTCTATATTTTTAATAATACCATTTAATTCATTTTTAACAGATCCAATTTGACTAGCTTCTATCACATGAGGATAAAAATGCAGCATAATGACGGTAAATGTGCTACACTGAAGATTTCATGTGGCCTTTTGCATGTCCTCTGGTTTCTTTGCTTTTAAAGCTAGAGGGGTAAACACAAAAATTACTGTATGAATTAAAACTTTGCCACATCAATTTTATTGTGGTACTAGTAGGTTGGCAG
This sequence comes from Hyperoodon ampullatus, assembly GCF_949752795.1. Lineage (NCBI taxonomy): Eukaryota > Metazoa > Chordata > Mammalia > Artiodactyla > Ziphiidae > Hyperoodon > Hyperoodon ampullatus. The sequence goes on along the minus strand of NC_136925.1, from coordinate 32,848,047 downwards.
GGTACGTTTCAGATTATGGTGATACAAATGCTTAATCTCTGAGCAAAATAATAAAATTCAAAAACATAACATTCCTTTGTGGGGAGGAGTTGCTTTTGAATGAACTCAATAAAAAAAAAAGCCAACTGATTACTCCAGTAACACTGAAAATTAGACATCGCCAGAAGGAATGTGTAAAAGGCTTTCTGATGTTTTTGATTAGAGACAACTGTTCCACAAAGCCTATCAGAGAGAAATGAAATAAATGGAAGGAAGACGCAGACTCAGTCTTTGTTCCAATAACTGCCGAAGGTCATATTGGAATTCTCAACACAAAACCAAACGGCTGGCAAGATCATCTGTATGCAAGTGACCCCTCCCAGATCAGTCGCTATTTTGAGATAATTGAAGTCTATACTATATAGGAAAGTAGTTTCTTTCCAGAACTATGTTGCCTTTTCAAGAGACCTGAAAAATTCTATGGGAGCCCTTAATGCCTAAAACTATGTTACTTTTATAGTTTAATAGACATGTGCCATTCCTGTAACTGTCCAGCATCTGAAACCCCTTCCTACCTGGTGAAAGGCAAAGCTTCATCTCTCTCTGAAAATCCTAATAGATCAAATGCGACCTCTCTCTGACATAGACAGGTAGGACAGGTGACCCAGGCTTGGCCAATCTGATGATCCTGCCTGCCACTCTGAATTGTGAGCAAGTGAAAGAAAGAAGCAGGGACAGGTTACAATTCATTCCAAGAGGCATCTCCCAGGGCCAGTAGCAGCAACCAGTGTCTAGGGTGGTGAGCAGGGGAGGTGTGGTAGCAGCAGAGTTCAGTGGGGGATGTCCTTACCAGGCTATTTCTGCAAGATGACCTTGGCTGTGGTTCCTCCTGCTTGAAACTGCCTGCGTTCCTGCCAGTTTACAGGGTCTCTAGGCTTCTCAGCAAACAAGTGAGCTTCCTGACACCCTGCCAGCAAATCTCTCTCTGCTGAAGTTAAAGAGAAGCAGCTTCCAATGCTTGCAACAAAGAACCCTAACTGATACACAGACGGTTTACTTATTGTTAAGTGTTGTCAGCAGTGCTCCAATAAGTTTTGTTCTATGTATAAAAAGAACACTTGAGGAGAATATACCCAGACTTTCATGTGACTATTTGTACAACAAAAAGCCACATAATTCTAAGTATCACCCATTTAAAACATCATTTCAGAGATAGATTAGTCAGAATTATTCAAGATTGATATTGTGGTCATGTTACTATGTATCACATAATAAGTATAACAAAGGATTGGTTACTAAAAATAACAGAAACATACTTCTAGCTCCTAGAAAGCTTTCTTTATAAAGAACAAACAGAAAAATTTACAATGTCCAACTCTGTATCAGTAAAAATGTCACTTTAGAAATATGTAACCAGCAAAAGACTTCGGGAGGCAGCACAGTATAATTATTAAGACCAGGTATGTGGGTTCCAATTCCAATTCGGCACTTACTAGCCATGTGACTTTAACTATTCTACATCACATCCTCCTCCTCTATACAATGTGTGCACTGATACCATTGAGTTCACAGGGTTAACATGAGAATTAATCCCAGAATCTGGGAGCACAGTACTAACACATAAGAGTTTATAAATGACGGGGGCCTATATGCCAGCAAGTCCATTATCCGATGAGACATATGTCCCCACTTATGTGCGTGGGTGCCCCACCCTGAAAGAAACACCAACACCGCCACCACCAGCCTCTCTTATATCCCCACACGTAGCTTTGTAGGAATTTATGTTGGGAAGGTTAACACAGCTCCAACTAGCTCTCTCCCCCTTGGTCTCTCAGGGATTTCATCCAAAGACCCAATCCTCTCCCTAGGCTACAACACCTGGAATCTGCCGGTGGGTGTGGTGCTGCCAGCATTGTCGTTTTCTGGCCTCTGTCACGTTGAATGAAAGGAAAAACAAAACACAAAACCTCAACTCTGTTGAGAACAATATGAGGAAGTTTGCTCTAGGATGGAACACCCTAATGATTTAGACAGGAGAGAAGCGATTGGAGAAACACCATTGAATTCTCCCTGGCTTCTTCCAGACAAGTTCCTCCTCCGTTTCCTCCTCCATCGCTGCACTTCTCACCTCTCCCCCTATTGCTCACCTTAAACCTAGAATCGACTGATGAAAAAAGCATCCTGAAACTTCAAGTTACCGACTTGAAAGTAGGGTCAGTGGTCCAAAGCTGCCCATTGTTAAAGGACTGACCCCACATCTTTACCCTCACCACCCTGGCCTGACCCACTGCCATCTCCCCAGGCAGCTGCCCTTCTGCCTCCTAACTGATCCGCCCCTCCCTACACAGCCCCCATCAGGTCTCTAGTCAACCTCCTGAACGACCTTTACTGCATCAGCTCACAGCTCCTCACCGAACATTCAGTCATCCACCTCTACACTTAGAATCAAATCTAAACCCCAGCTACGTCCCCACAAGCTGACCCGTAGTCTGTACTTCAGCCTCCGCCTCTCTGTCCTCATCTGAAACCCTCTGCCCTTGCCCACTGCGTGCTGGCCCATCCAGCCTCCATGCCCTTCCCTGAACAAGCCACGGACTTCCCGACGTGGGACCTCGGGGCCAGCTTTCCTGCAGCACAAACACCTTCTTCCCCCAGATCATTTCCTAGTTATATCCTATCAGTCAGGTATCAGATGTCACAGCCACCCAAGGACTCTCAGTCCCATCACTCTGCTTTATTTTCTGCGAAGCTGCTTTCTGAAACAATCTGGCATGCTTATTTCTCTCTCTCCCGGGTACCAATGGAATTAAGCTCCATGCAAGCAGGAACCAAGTCAGCTTTGTAGTGTGTCCCCAGTACCTTAAGCCATATTTGACACATGGAAGTTACGCAGTAAATATTGGTTCCCTGACTGACTGAATGAAGGAATGAATGTTTGGTCTGCTTTTGAAATCCCCAAAATAATGTTCTCTCCCATCTACCCCTCACTCCTCTTTCCTCTCATTTCTTTTTCTTTTTTTTTTTTTTCTTTTTTGCGGTACGCGGTCCTCTCACTGTCATGGCCTCTCCCGTTGTGGAGCACAGGCTCCGGACGCGCAGGCTCAGCGGCCATGGCTCACAGGTCCAGCCGCTCCGCGGCATGTGGGATCCGGACCGGGGCACGAACCCGTGTCCCCTGCATCGGCAGGTGGACTCTCAACCTCTGCGCCACCAGGGAAGCCCTCCTCTCATTTCTTAAATAGGATTCTGCCAGGAAAAAAGAAAGAAAATGGCTCCACAGCTGCCAGCAACTTCTGGTTCAGCTAATAAAAGGGGCTTAAAAGTGTTTATAGCCCCTGACAGTTTCCCAAATAATAGCCTGGACTTTCTGTTGCCAACAGGGTCTTCTGTGCTCCTTTCTGGACTAAGGAACTACCATCCGGTGCTGTCCCCCAGACCAGACCACAAGCAGACACCCTCATGTGGTAACACCACACCCAAGGTCAGGTCAGGAAATTTCCTTACCACACGTCAAGGTATCAGAGGTACCTGAGGGCAATTTCACGGCAGGCTTCCAGCTCCCCACAACAGAGGGGGAGGAGGAAGCTCATTAACCGAGTTTGAATTTAAGTGTAAAATGCCATATTTTCACAGGAGGAAGTAGATGTGTTTTCTGTAAAGAATTCCAGTCTGATTTCTCGCTTAGTCTTCTAATTCCTAAATTCAGAAAAAAAACCTAAATAATAAGCCTCGTAGAATACATACAGAAGAAGCTCTGTTTAACCCTAAGCTATTTAACACCTCAGTGGTTTTATAAGCACCAGGGAGTCTCATTAAATCTTATGTGTGTGTTTGTATGGGTAAGGCACAGGGTGGCCCGGGAGTGATCACCGCCACCCTGACCATCACATTGAATAAGCTATGGAAGGGCTGAAATTAGGAGGCAAGCAACAGTGACATCTAGTGTGGGGAAGAAGTGCCAATACATCACAGCAAACTCCCGCTCTTCCTGTAGCAAACGGGATGACGTGAAAGAAACAGATGGCACATTAGGGTCAGAAAAATAATGTCGAGTGCAAACGTGAAACCAGAATGCAGATATAATAGATGACTATAGATAAAGCATCTACTCACATGACACTGTCACTGACTTCTCTCCCCAATTCTACATTATTATGCACTTTCCAATCCCACAAAGTCCCTAAGCTGATCCAGTCTCCCACCTGTTTCCCCCTCTTCATCCCAAACCCTCCCACTGTGATCCCTGGAAGCAGCAAGCCCCCTCATCCCCAGCCTCTTCTTGGAACACTCCTTCACCTCTTGTTAAAGAGCTCTGTTTGGAGACCACCTGCTCTGAACCCCTTTTGACGAAAAGCTCTTTTGTTTGTTTATCTCACCCTCCATTCCCACCCGGCCACGCTTGCTTCCCCTCACCGATCTCTTCCATCCTCTTACAAAAATCCCTGCGCCTTTGAGCTCCTGCTAATGGGATATATCACTCTATCCCTACACTGGTTGCAATAATCTGCCAAAGCCCTGCTCGATCATTTGTTGACTGATTTAACTCCTGGCTCACAATCTTCCCTGGACCACACACTTATCATCATTTTCAGTGTCACCACTGACTTCACCTTCCATCAGTCCCCTCTTGGATTCACTGTCCTCCTATCCAGCCCCTATACTCAAGGTCCAATATTTTATTCCCTGCCTTGCAAATGCTCTCAATTCCCTTACTCCTTTCTCCCTCCATTAAACTGATGGATAAGATGGCTTATCTATGCTTAAGGTTAAGCAGCTGAACATTCCTGAAGAAAAATTACTCAACCCAGCTGACCAGTTTCACTTTAAATTCATGACCACAAACCTTAGGTCGATGCCCACTAATGCCTGACAATCCTACTATGTTTCTCTGCAGTAGTATTACTTCTAACTCACCATGAACTAGTTTATACATACTTCTTCCTTAGTATAGAGGTCTCACCTCATTACTCTTTGAAAATAAGAAAGTCAATGATCTGCTTCATCTTCTCAGCTTCTGCACCCATTTTTCCTTCTTCCCTCCTCCTATCAAAGCCTGGTCCCTCCTTGTGTGATCAGGTTCCCACCTTCTGTCTCACCTTCTCACTGGCGGACGTCACTGCTTTAGTCATTCCTCCCTGTTCTACGTTAGCAATTCCCCTCTGTATAAAAGTAGTTCTATCTTTATACAAATATGTTGCAGTATCGTGGATCTAAAAAAAAAAAAAAACCAACACTCTCCCAGTCCCAAAATATTCTGCTACCTCCTTCATAGCTAAATTCCTCAAAAGAAGCATTACGTGTGCTGCCTCCACTTTCTCACCTCCCATTCGCTCTTCAACCCACTTCAGTCTGGTTTCTGCCCCCACCATCCTGGTGAACACTTCTCTTTCCCAAAGCTCTCAGGAACATTCATCAGAGTTGAAACCTCCATCCTTCCGCTGAGCAAAGGACTCTACACTCTGCATTTTCCTCTACTTCCCTGGTCACTCCTTGTCAGTCTCCTTTTGAGGCTCCTTCTCCCCCAGATGAAATCTGTAAGTGTTGGCGATTCTCCACGCTCAGTCTTGACCCAACTTTCCTTCTCACCTTATGGGATCTTATGCATTCTGACTGAAAATAATATTCATGTGTGTATCTCCTAAAAACTTATGTCTCCAGCATGAATCTGTACTGTGAACCCCAGGCTCACATATCCAGCTGCCATTTAATATCTTTACTTGGATATTTCAAATACATCTCAGTCTTAACATGTCCAAAGCTAAACATTTATCCTCTCAACGTCCTCCCTCCTTCATTCTTCCTGATCTCAATAAACAGCGATGTTACACAACCCATCATTCTTGATTCTTCCTTTCCTTCCCTCCCCACATCCAAGTATTAACAGCTGTGCCTGTATGCTTTCATCCTCGGGGTACACCTTTGAGTTACAGCACTTCCTCCACTTTTTTCTGCCATTACCCTATTCATGGCCACCATTATCTCTCGTGAGGTCTCTGGAAAAGCCTCCAGAATTAGTCAAGGTAAGTTAGGCAATGCTGTAGCAACAATCACTCATGAAATCTGAGTGACCAAGAAAGGAGAAGAACTAGAAATATTTGGCATTTGGCACTCATGACTACCAGAGTCTGCCCCTCTAGTATTCAAATATTCCATTCATCATTCTTCCCACAGGCCCCGTATCTACCTGTCATGCTACGGAAGCTACCCAACATTGCATCTGGCTGTGGTATCAAGCTCAATGTTCAGCATTTCCTGGTGATGTATAATAGGCTCTAAAATACTAAAAAATTGAAAAATGAACTATCTTCCCTATACATTCCCTGAACACAATAGTGGAACAAACAGGATAACTCCAATAAACACTCCCATCAAAGAGCAAAAGAATGGGAATAAGAGACAAAATAGTCAATATTCCATGGTAATTGTGAAATCCCACCTGGGGCTGGAGAATGTTCTTTGATAGGCCCATATTCTTCTCCTGGAGAGGGCTTCCCCAATCTGCACCACCACCCCCCGCTTTCCTTCGCTAAAATTTTAGCTGGATGAAATCAGCAACTCTGACTTTATCACTTACTGCTGTATCTATAATAGCAAGCTCAGTGCCAGGAGTATGTATAGTAGGTACCAGCAAATAGTTGTTAAATGAGTAATTAAATGAACATTACCTAAGTTTCAATGATGATTCTGCTTTCAGCTCCACATTTTACTTCCCTTAATTTTCACTCTTTTTTCTTCTTATCTTTTCTTTGTAAAAATGCTATGGTCCAAGTCTAAGTGGCTTCTAACTCTAGTCTTCTACTTCCTTCACTGCATGTTCTCACTTTCCTCTCTCAAGTACCTTCTGGGTCTTGACAAGGTGCTGAATTCTAACTAATATTCTTCATCTGTTTCCTTAAGACATTACCTTAGCATTCTCTAAATCTAGAGCAGTGGTTTTCAATCTTGGCCACACAGTAGAATCAGCAGGAGAGCTTTTGAAACTCAGCTCACTAGCCACACACTATCAGTACTTTTAATAACTCCCCATGTTATCCCAATGTGCAGCCAAGATTGAGAACCACTGATCCGGAGTGAGCTCTCTCCCTATCTCCTTCTTTCCTCCATAACTCTGAACCCTAACACTGATTGCTCAACCTATGGATCTATCATCGTTCCAAACAGCAAATCAACAAGTATTGAATTCCCTAAGTACTCACATCTGTGACTAATTTTACTTCCTCCTCACTCTTTTTCCCCCCTCCCAGCTGCATCTCTCCATCTCTATTCATGGCACTAAATTCTTGATTTTAACAATTGCACTTTAATTTCCTTTTAAATCTGTTCCCACGTCTTCTCTCCTCAATTGCAAAACTTTACTTAAGATTTCAACTAAATCTTCAACTGAATTTTCAACTAAATTTTCTCATGCAGCACATGTGCTGATTCTCTCTTGCTTTCACTTACTCTCATCCACCTGTCTTTGTTTTGTTTTAATCATAAAAAAGGGGTATACAGAGATTTTTTGTAACTCAGCTTGTCTTTGTTACATGCCCTGTCCTCTAGTCTGTCGTGACTCTTGCTTCTTTGAGTACAATTGCTGATCATAACATCTTCTAAGTATGACATTCTACAAGAAGGACACATTGTTATTACTGTCTCAATGTCTGTAAAAAAGTAGTAAGAATACAAACCATTATTTCATATGCTTTGGTATGGGCCTAGTGATTAACAAATAGAGTGTCTCTTAAAAGAGAATAGAAGAATGGATGTTTGAAGATCCATAATTTTAAAACACACACATAAACCCAAAAATATATGGTGAAGAATGAAAACACCCTTCAACATTCCATCATCTTTCTTTATCACGTCAAACGGTCATGAATATGTGCGTGTAGAATATCAAACTCAAACAGCCCCCAAAGCTGGGGCCAAAAGGTGGTATTGCTGGCAAGCTGGCATTTAAGCTTCCTCTGTAGATTCCACCACACTCTAAATGCAACAGAGCAAGCCACTGGAAACCAGACTGCGGAAATGTTTCTAGTCCAGAGTATAGTTTGGGCAGGTCACAGGTACATGCAGTAGCTGAGTTCAATCCACACCCACCTGGAGGAAAGAGGCTAACAGTAGAAACAATCAGGATCAAACAGAGAAAGGATATTCACTGATCTGTTTAGCAAATGCTTGTTGATTTCCTAAACCTTCCCAGACACAGGGCAAATCACTGGAATTAAGAAAATCAAGGACAAGTGAAGGAGGTAAATATGCTAAAACTATACTACAATTCAAAAATTGAGACGTACACTGAGTGGAAACTTGACACGGAGGAGTGTTTGAATAGGTCTCTAAATCCACTAAGAACGAGGAGCTAGAAATTACAGAATTAAACTAATATGTAGGAAAATGTTGCAACAATTAATTGACAAAAAAATGTTAATGGGCTGTTTTGGAAAGTAATGAGCTTCCTTCCCATGAAAAGGAGGCTGGTCACACATGACAGAAATGCTGGAAATTTCTTCACCTAGAGGTGAAGACAACCAAGGTGCCTTATTGAGTAACTACTTCGCTACTCTTCTCTCTGCAGCCCTGGAGTTCAGGATGGGAAGTTAAAAACAGAATCAGGGGCTTCCCTGGTGGCACAGTGGTTGAGAGTCTGCCTGCCGATGCAGGGGACACGGGTTCGTGCCCCGGTCCGGGAAGATCCCACATGCCGTGGAGCGGCTGGGCCCATGAGCCATGGCCACTGAGCCTGTGCTTCCGGAGCCTGTGCTCCGCAACGGGAGAGGCCACAACAGTGAGAGGCCCGTGTACCGCAAAAACAAACAAACAAACAAACAGAATCAGGTAGGTAGATAAAGATATTAGATATATAAAATGAGATCACATGCATGGGAGAGAAAGGAAGATATGACAGGGAAAGACAATGTCTAGGGCACCTGCCAGCCACTGGTGGGGGACCCTGACACACAAGGAGATAGGAGGACCCCCAAGTGAACTGGTAGGATGTGGGGGGACTGAGAGGGGAGGAGAAGTGGACGCCAGACAGGATGAGCACCCCTGAGGCCAGGGAGATCAGGAGAGGCAGGCAGGAGGGGCCCTCAGGGAGGAGCAGGAGAGGAGAGGACTGGAGGGTATCTGCCCCACTCACTCAGGTCCAGGGAGGCTGTTGAGCTCCTAGGCCAGTCCCCTGCCCTCCAAGGGCCCCCCTCCCACCCCCTGCCACATTGGTCCTGGGAGCATAGGAAGGAGGCCAGGGGAGAAAAGGAGAGGCAGGTGGGAGGGGCCCCCTGGACCACAGGAGCAGGAGAGGAGAGGAGGGCATTTGCCCCACCCACTCAAGCCCAGGAAGCCTGCTGGGCTCCCAGGTGAGGTACCCTGGTCCCTGAGACCAGGGGTGGGGGCACGCCTGGGACCCTTCTGTTCCTTGAACCTAAGCCCCACCCCGCATGGCCCCAGGGCCTTTTCCAGCCCTGTGGGTCCTGAGCATAGGCTCCACCCACCACCCAAACCTTGCCCTTGCTTAGGTCCTGCCCTCCACAGCCAAGGTTCCCCCACCCCTTTTTTTTTCATTCTTTTCCCTCCTCTTTTTCACTACTGTGGTACTGTTGTACTTTCTGGTTGTTGATTCATCTGTATTTCTATTTTTATTTTCTTTCTAACATATCTGTTAGTTTCCCACTCTAATTTTATTTTTTACTTTGTTATTGTTCTTTTTTTTTTTTTTTTTGCCACCCCACGTGGCTTGCAGGATCTTGGTTCATGAGCCGGGTGTCAGGCTGAAGCTCCTGCAGTGGGAACTCTGAGTCCAAACCACTGGACTAACAGAGAACCTCAGACTCCAGGGATTATTCATCAGAGTGAGTACTCATGGAGGTGCTCATCTCAGCACCAAGACCCAGCTCTACCCAAGAGCCTACAAACACCAGTGTTGGAAGCCTCAGGCCAAACAACGAGTAAGACAGGAACACAACCCAACTCATAAAAAATAAAAAAAAAATGAGACCACAAAAAATATGTCACAGATGAAGGAGCAAGGTAAAAACCTACAAGACCAAATAAATGAAGAGGAAATTGGCAATCTACCTGAAAAAGAATTCAGAGTAATGATAGTAAAGATGATCCAGAATCTCGGCAATAGAATGGAGGCATGGATTGAGGAAATACAATAAATGTTTAACAAAGATCTAGAAGAACAAAAGAACAAACAAGCAGAGATGAACAACACAATAACTGAAATGAAAAATACACTAGAAGAATCAATAACAGAATAACTGAGGCAGAAGAACAAAAAAGAGAGCTGGAAGACAAAAGGGTGGAAATAACTGCTGAGGAGCAGAATAAAGAAAAAGGAATGAAAATAATTGAAGGCAATCTCAGAGAACACTGGGACAACACTAAATGCACCAACATTCGAATTATAGGGGTCCCAGAAGAAGAAGAGAAAAGGAAGGGGTCTGAGAAAATATTTGAAGAGATTATAGTGGAAAAATTCCTTAACATGGGAAAGGAAATAGCCACCCAAGTCCAGGAAGCACAAAGAGTCCCAAGCAGGATAAACCCTAGGAGAAACACACAAAGATACATATTAATCAAACTAACAAAAATTAAATTCAAAGAAAAAATATCAAAAGCAGCAAAGGAAAAACAAAAAATAGCATAAAAAGGAATCCCCATAAGATTATCAGCTGATTTTTCAGCAGAAACTGTGCAGGTCAGAAGGGAGTGGCAGGATATACTTGAAGTGAAGAAAGGGAAAAATCTACAACCAAGATTACTCTACACAGCAAGGCTCTCATTCAGATTGAATGGAGAAGTCAAAAAATTTTCAGACAAGCAACAGCTAAGAGAATTCAGCACCACCAAACTAGCTTTACAACAAATGCTAAAGAAACTTCTCTAGGCGGGAAATGTAAGGGAAAGAAAAGACCTACAATAACAAACCCAAAACAATTAACAAAATGGTAATAAGAACATACATATCAATAATAATCTTGAATGTAAATGTGATTAAATGCTCCAACCAAAAGACACAGACTGGCTGAATGGATACAAAAACAAGACCCACATATATGCTGTCTAAAAGAGACCCAATTCATACCTAGGGACACATACAGACTGAAAGTGAGGGGATGGAGAAGATATTCCATGCAAATGGAAATCAAAAGAAAGCTGGAGTAGCAATACTCGTATCAGATAAAATAAACTTTAAAATAAAGACTGTTAAAAGAGATAAGGAGAAACACTACATAATGATCAAAGGATCAATCCAAGAAGAAGATATAACAATTATAAATGTTTATGCACCCAACATAGGAGCACCTCACTACATAAGGCAAATGCTAACAACCATGAAAGGAGAAATCAACAGTAACACAATAATAATAGGGGACTTTAACACCCCATTTACACCAATGGACAGATCATCCAAACAGAAAATAAATAAGGAAACATAAGCTTTAAGTGACACAATAGACAAGATAGATATAATTGATATTTATGGAACATTCCACCCAAAAGTGGCAGAATACACTTTCTTCTCAAGTGTACTCAGAACTTTCTCCAGGTTAGATCACATCTTGGGTCACAAATCAAGCCTCAGAATATTTAAGAAAACTGAAATCATATCAAGCATCACTTCTGACCACAACGCTATGAAATTGAAAATCAATTACAAGAAAAAAACTGTAAAAAAACCCAAATAACTGGAGGCTAAACAGTGCGCTACTAAATAATGAAGAGATCACTGAAGAAATAAAAAAAAAACACAAACAAATGACAATGAAAACGCAATGACCCAAAACTTATGGGATGCAGCAAAAGCAGTTCTAAAAGGGAAGTTTATAGCAATTCAATCTCACCTCAAGAAACAAGAGAAGTCTCAAACAATATAACCCTACACTTAAAACAACTAGAGAAAGAAGAATAAAGAAAACCCAAAGTCAGTGGAGAAAAGAAGTCATAAAGATCAGAGCAGAAATAAATGAAAAAGAAATGAAGGAATCAGTAACAAAGATCAATAAAACTAAAATCTGGTTCTTTGAGAAGATAAAGAGAATTGATAAACCCTTAGCCAGACTCATCAAGAAAAAAATGAGAGAAGATGCAAATCAATAAAATTAGAACTGATAAAGGAGAAACCACAACTGACACTGCAGAAATACAAAGGATTATAAGAGACTACTACAAACAACTTTATGCCAATAAAATGGACAACCACGAAGAAATGGACAAATTCTTGGAAACATAAAATTTTCCAAGACTGAACCAGGATGAATTAGAAAATATAAACAGATCTATCACAAGTAATGTAATTGAAACTGTAATTAAAAATCTTCCAAAAACAAAAGTCCAGGACAAGATGGCTTCATAGGTGAATTCTATCAAACATTTAGAGAAGAGTTAACACCCATCCTTCTCAAACTCTTCCAAAAAATTGCTGAGGGAGAAACACTCTGAAATTCATTCTACGAAGCCACCATCACCCTGATACCAAAACCAGAAAAAGATATCACAAAAAAAGAAAATTATAGACCAATATCACTGATGAACTTAGATGTAAAATTCCTGTACAAAATACTAGCAAACAGAATCCAAGAACACATTAAAAGGATCATACACCATGATCAAGTGGGATTTATCCCAGGAATGCAAGGATTCTTCAATATATGCAAATCAATCAATGTGATACAGCACATTAACATATTAAGGAATATGTTAAGGAATATTAACCATATGAATAAAACACATAAGGAATAAAATTAAGGAATAAAAACCATACAATCATCTCAATAGATGCAGAAAAAGCTTTTGACAAAATTCAACACCCATTTATGATAAAAGCTCTCCAGAAAATGGGCATAGAGGGAACCTAACTCAACATAATACAGGCCATACATGACAAACCCACAGCAAGCATCATACTCAATGGTGGAAAAACTGAAAGCATTTTCACTAAGACCAGGAACAAGACAAGGATGTCCACTCTCACCACTCTTATTCAACACAGTTTTGGAAGTCCTAGCCATGGCAATCAGAGAAGAAGAAGAAATAAAAGGAACACAAATAGGAAAAGAAGAAGTAAAGCTGTCTCAGTTTGAAGATGACATGATATTATACATAGAAAATCCTAAAGAGGCCACCAAAAACTACTAGAACTAATCAATCAATTTGGTAAGGTTGCAGGATACAAAATTAATGCACAGAAATCTATGGCATTCCTATACACCAAAAACGAAAAATCAGAAAGAGAAATTAAGGGAACAACCCCATTTACCATCACAACAAAAAGAAAAAAATACCTAGGAACAAACCTGCCTAAGGAGGCTAAAGACTTGGACTCAGAAAACTATAAAAGAAAATTATACAACACTGATGAAAGAAATCAAAGATGACATAAACAGATGGAGGAATATACCATGTTCTTGGATTGGAAGAATGAATATTGTGGAAATGACTATACTACCCAAAGCAATCTATAGATTCAATGCAATCCCTATCAAACTACCAATGGCACTCTTCAGAGAATTAGAACAAAAAATTTTACAATTCGCATGGAAACAGAAAAGACCCCGAATAGCCAAAGCAATCTTGAGAAAGAAAAATGGAGTTGGAGGAATCAGGTTCCCCGACTTCAAACTATATCAAAAAGCTACAGTAATCAAGACAGTATGGTACTGGCACAAAAACAGAAATATAGATCAATGGTGCAGGATAGAATGCCCAGAGATAAACCCATGCACATATGGTCACCTAATTTTTGATAAAGGAGGCAAGAACATACAATGGAGAAAAGACAGCCTCTTCAATAAATGGTGCTGGGAAAACTGGACAGCTACATGTAAAAGAATGAAATTAGAACACCACCTAAACCATCCACAAAAATAAACTACAAATGGATAAAAGACCTAAATATAAGACCAGACATAATAAAACTCTTACAGGAAAACATAGGAAAAACACTCTTTGACATAAACCACAGCAAGATCTTTTTTGACACACCTCCTAGAGTAACGGAAATAAAAACAAAAATAAACAAATTGGACTTAACTACATTTAAAAGTGGAGGCTCTTCAGTGGGGCTAATGGGAGACTCTGGGGGATTCACACCAAGGAGTACTTCCCAGAACTTCTGCTCCCAGTGTCCTTGTCCCCACGGTAAGCCACAGCCACCTCCCAGCTCTGCAGGAGGCCCTCCAGCACTAGCAGAGTACATTAGTAAAAAGACAGTTCAAAATCTCACTTGGAATGAGGCAAGGATTAAGTAAATTAATGGAATAAAGCCCATGGTGTATGTAGTGCAAATAACATTATCTAAATTATATGAAGTGCTAAACAGAGGGCAGACAGCAAAAGCAAGTAGAACTACAATCCTGAAGCCTGTGGAACAAAAACTACACTCACAGAAAGATAGACAAGATGAAAAGGCAGAGGGCTATGTACCAGATGAAGTAAGAAGATAAAACCCCAGAAAAACAACTAAATGAAGTGGAGATAGGCAACCTTCCAGAAAAAGAATTCAGAATAATGATAGTGAAGATGATCCAGAACCTTGGAAAAACAATGGAGGCAAAGATCGAGAAGATGCAAGAAATGTTTCACAAAGAGCTAGAAGAATTAAGGAACAAACAAACAGAGATGAACAATACAATAACTGAAATGAAAACAACACTAAAAGGAATCAATAGCAGAATAACTGAGGCAGAAAAACGGATAAGTGACCTGAAAGACAAAATGGTGGAATTCACTGCTGTGGAACAGAATAAAGAAAAAAGAATGAAAAGAAATGAAGACAGCCTAAGAGACCTCTGGGACAACATTAAACACAACAACATTCGCATTATAGGGGTCCCAGAAGGAGAAGAGAGAGAGAAAGGACCTGAGATAATATTTGAAGAGATTACAGTTGAAAACTTCTCTAACATGGGAAAGGAAATAGCCACCCAAGTCCAGGAAGAGCAGAGAGTCCCATACAGGATGAACCCAAGGAGAAACACAACAAGACACAGAGTAATCAAATTGGCAAAAATTAAAGACAAAGAAAAATTATTGAAAGCAGCGAAGGAAAAATGACAAATAACATATAAGGGAACTCCCATAAGGTTAACAGCTGATTTCTCAGCAGAAACTCTACAAGCCAGAATGGAGTGGCATGATATACTTAAAGTGATGAAAGGGATGAACCTACAACCAAGATTACTCTATACAGCAAGGATCTCATTCAGATTCAACGGAGATATTAAAACCTTTACAGACAAGCAAAAGCTAAGAGAATTCAGCACCACCAAACCAGCTCTACAGCAAATGCTAAAGGAACTTCTCTAAGTGGGAAACACAAGAGAAGAAAAGGACCTACAAAAACAAATCCAAAACAATTCAGAAAATGGTCATAGGAACATGACCTTAAATGTGATTACCTTAATTACCTTAAACGTGAGTGGATTAAATGCTCCAACCAAAAGACACAGGCTCACTGAATGGATACAAAAACAAGGCCCATATATATACTGTCTACAAGAGACCCACTTCAGACCTAGGGACACATACAGACTGAAAGTGAGGGGATGGAGAAGATATTCCATGCAAATGGAAATCAAAAGAAACCTGGAATAGCAATACTCATATCAGATAAAATAGACTTTAAATAAAGAATGTTACAAGAGACAAGGAAGGACACTACATAATGATGAAGGGATCAATCCAAGAAGAAGATATAACAATTATAAATATATATGCACCCAACGTAGGAGCACCTCAATACATAAGGCAACTGCTAACAGCTATAAAAGAGGAAATCGACAGTAACACAATAATAGTGGGGGACTTTAACACCTGACTTGCACCAATGGGCAGATCATCCAAAATGAAAATAAATAAGGAAACAGAAGCTTTAAATGACACAATAGACTAGATAGATTTAATTGATATTTATAGGACATTCCATCCAAAAACAGCAGATTACACTTTCTTCTCAAGTGCACACTGAACATTCTCCAGGATAGATCACATCTTGGGTCACAAATCAAGCCTCAGTAAGTTTAAGAAAATTGAAATCATATCAAGCATCTTTTCTGACCAAAACGCTATGAGATTAGAAATCAATTACTGGGGAAAAAACGTAAAAAACACAAACACATGGAGGCTAAACAATACGTTACTAAATAACCAAGAGATCACTGAAGAAATCAAAGAGGAAATCAAAAAATACCTAGAGACAAATGACAATGAAAACGTGATGATCCAAAACCTATGGGATGCAGCAAAAGCAGTTCTAAGAGGGAAGTTTATAGCTATACAAGCCTACCTCAAGAAACAATCTAACCTTACACCTAAAGGAACTAGAGAAAGAAGAACAAACAAAACCCAAAGTTAGCAGAAGGAAAGAAATCATAAACATCAGGGCAGAAATAAATGAAATAGAAACAAAGAAAACAATAGCAAAGATCAATAAAAATAAAAGCTGGTTCTTTGAAAAGATAAACAAAATTGATAAACCATTAGCCAGACTCTTCAAGAAAAAGAGGAAGAGGACTCAAATCAATAAATTTAGAAATGAAAAAGGAGAAGATACAGCAGACACCACAGAAATGCAAAGCATCCTAAGAGACTACTACAAGGATTTCTATGCCAACAAAATGGACAACCTGGAAGAAATCAACAAATTCTTAGAAAGGTATAACCTTCCAAGACTGAACCAGGAAGAAATAGAAAATATGAACAGACCAATCGTAAGTAATGAAATTGAAACTGTGATTAAAAATCTTCCAACAAACAGAAGTCCAGGACCAGATGGCTTCACAGGTGAATTCTATCAAACATTTAGAGAAGAGCTAACACACATCCTTCTCAAACTCTTCCAAAAAGTTGTGGAGGAAGTAACACTCCCAAACTCATTCTATGAGGCCACCATCACCCTGATACCAAAACCAGACAAAGATGTCACAAAAACAGAAAATTACAGACCAATATCACTGATGAATATAGATGCAAAAATCCTCAACAAAATTCTAGGAAACAGAATCCAAGATCACATTAAAAGGATCATACACCATGATTAAGTGGGAGTTATCCCAGGGATGCAAGGATTCTTCAATATTCGCAAATCCATCAATGTGATGCACCATATTAACAAACTGAAGAATAAAAACCATATGATCATCTCAGTAGATGCAGAAAAAGCTTTTGACAAAATTCAACACCCACTTATGATAAAAACTCTCCAGAAAATGGGTATAGAGGGAACCTACCTCAACATAATAAAGGCCATATATGACAAACCCACAGCAAACATCATTCTCAATGGTGAAAAACTGAAAGCATTTCCACTAAGATCAGGAACAAGACAAGGATGTTCACTCTCACCACTCTTATTCAACATAGTTTTGGAAGTCCTAGCCATGGCAATCAGAGAAGAAAAAGAAATAAAAGGAATACAAATTGGAAAAGAAGAAGTTAAACTGTCACTGTTTGCAGATGACATGATACTATACATAGAGAATCCTAAAGATGCTACCGGAAAACTACTAAAGCTAATCAATGAATTTGGTAAAGTTGCAGGATACAAAATTAATGCACAGAAATCTCTTGCATTCCCACACACTAATGATGAAAAATCTGAATGAGAAATTAAGGAAACACTCCCATTTACCATTGCAACAAAAAGAATAAACTACCTAGGAATAAACCTACCTAGGGAGACAAAAGACCTGTATGCAGAAAACTATAAGATACTGATGAAAGAAATTAAAGATGAGATATACCATGTTCTTGGATTGGAAGAATCAATATTGTGAAAATGACTATACTACTCAAAGCAATCTACAGATTCAATGCAATCCCTATCAAATTACCAATGGCATTTTTTACAGAACTAGAACAAAAAATCTTAAAATTTGTATGGAGACACAAAAGACCCCGAATAGCCATAGCAGTCTTGAAGGAAAAAAGCAGAGCCAGAGGAATCAGACTCCCTGACTTCAGAGTATACTACAAAGCTACAGTAATCAAGACAATATGGTACTGGCACAAAGACAGAAGTATAGATTAATGGAACGAGATAGAAAGCACAGAGATAAACCCTTGTACCTATGGTCAACTAATCTATGACAAAGGAGGCAAGGATATACAATGGAGAAAAGACAGTCTCTTCAATAAGTGTTGCTGGGAAAACTGGACAGCTACATGTAAAAGAATGAAATTAGAACATTTCCTAACATCATACACAAAAATAAACTCAAAATGGATAGAGACCTAAATGTAAGACTGGACACTATAAAACTCTTAGAGTAAAACACAGGAAGAACACTCCATGACATAAATCACAGCAAGATCTTTTTTTATCCACCTCCTAGAGTAACGGAAATAAAAACAAAAATAAACAAATGGGACCTAATGAAACTTAAAAGCTTTTGCACAGCATAGGAAACCATAAACAAGATGAAAAGACAACCCTCAGAATGGGAGAAAATAGTTGCAAATGAATCAACGGACAAAGGATTAATCTAGAAAATATACAAACAGCTCAAGGAGCTCAATATCAAAAAAACAATCTAATTAATAAATAGGCAGAAGACCTAAATAGACATTTCACCAAAGAAGACATACGGATGGCCAAGAGGCACATGAAAGGATGCTCAACATCACTAATTATTAGAGAAATGCAAATCAAAACTACAATGAGGTATCACCTCACACCAGTCAGAATGGCCATTATCAAAAAATCTAGAAACAATAAATGCTGGAAAGGGTGTGGTGAAAAGGGAACCCTCCTGCACTGTTGGTGGGAGTGTAAATTGATACAGCCACTATGGAAAACAGTATGGAAGTTCCTTAACAAACTAAAAATAGAATTAGCATATGAGCCAGCAATCCCACTACTGGGCATATACCCTGAGAAAACCATAATTCAAAAAGATACATGTACCACAATGTTCATTGCAGCACTATTTACAATAGCCAGGACACGGAACCAACCCAGATATCTATCAACAGATGAATGGAGATCAGCTCAGTGCTTTGTGATGACCTAGAGGGGCGGGATAGGGAGGATGGGAGGGAGGGGATATGGGGACATATGTATGCATATGGTTGATTCACTTTGGTGTATAACAGAAACTAACACAGTATTGTGAAGCAATTATACTCCAATAAATATCTATTAAAAAAATAAAGGAAAGACAGGCAATCAGAAAAAAATAACAGACAAAAGATATGAGCAGGGGACACCAGTTTAAGGAGTTGATGCCAGAGCTTTGGACTTCTGAGAATCCCGAGAGTAGTAAAACTGTTATAACTTGTTAAATAAATGCTTATTCATTATTTTTAAAAAAGGAAAAGATATGACAAACTCTGCTTAATACACACACTTGGAAATTTTATAATGAAGTCAAATGGAACAATGTCATTCACAAAATCTTACCAAATATGCTATCTTAAAAGAAGTTGAAGACTCTCATGACTGAGACCCAGGGCTGACATACTAACTTATACAAACATTAGACATTTTCAATCATTTTGTGATAAACTGTATCATAGGGCAACCCAATCAGCTGAATAGACTCCTTTCATCTCAGTACCTACATCACTTTATTATTATAATCATTTGCCTACATGTCCTCTTCAGGCTACTTCCCATTGTACTGGTTTATACTCTGGGATCCCTATTTTATAGGCCTCCCAAAAGCTTCTCATCATTTTACAGGCTGTATCTCTAATAATGTCCGTGATTATGTTTTAAACACCTTAATCTACTCTATAGTATTGCATTGGTCATGTTAGCAGAATGTGATCAGAAAGCCAAATCTTATAACACCGATGAAAAAGGGGTTAATGATTTTTCAGCTTCATTTCTTGCTGATGAATATGCCACAGATGAATATTTGCAAAATGAATATGAGCAGTTTTAGATGAGTGCTCCTTAAATGTCACTGTGTATTAGTCATGCAAGGATCATTAAGGGGTATGAGGGGTAGACTTGCATATTTCATCTGAGACACAGATTCTCACTGTAGACTGTTACTGTCAGAGTTGCCAGGTTAGACTCTGCTGGTAATGATTATTAATGCAACTGAAGTGTTAAATGGTTCATTTTTCTCCATATACGACATTTCCAAAATATTCAGAAAAAAGGAAACAGTTTTCTGCATGAGTCCTTCAGGGGTGGGAAAGAATACAACGTAAATAAACTGCTACAAAATCCAAAATAAATTGATAAAATGGAAAATATCTTCCATTAAACTTTAACTTTATATATATATATATGTGTGTATATATATATATATATATATATATATATATATATTTTTTTTTTTTTTTTTGGTGGTACGCGGGCCTCTCACCGCTGTGGCCTCTCCCATTGCGGAGTACAGGCTCCGGACGTGCAGGCCCAGCCGCTCCATGGCATGTGGGATCCTCCCAGATCGGGGCACGAACCCGCGTCCCCTGCAGCAGCAGGCGGACCCCCAACCACTGCGCCACCAGGGAAGCCCAACAATATATTAATGTGCCTATTTATAGGCAGAAAGCATATTTCTGCCAATGAACAACTTTAGTGGTTCCGTAGTTCTTTAGGAGAACGTAAATCATTGAGCGTCTTAAATGATACTCACATCAGATACCAATCCCTGGTTTATAAGTATACAAGTACATATAACTAACCTTGAGATGACATCTGCGTCTCCTTAAATATTTATATGACAAACGGGAAATGCTTCACAATCTCTTTCCCAAACACACTGGGTGACCTATCATTTAGATTTTATCGGGATATCAAGTGCTTGAAAGAGTCTTGAGATTGATCAAGGAAGAGATCCTTTGAAACTCACCTGATTGCCCTGACAGTGCATCTGGGCCAATGGCAATTTTCTGCAGAAAGGTGGGGTAGGTCTGGACCAATGGTCTGAGTCAAGCCCTAGAAGCCTTTCTAAGAAATAATACCTCTTCTCAATACCAGGTCACACATAACCAATTCCTTTGACTGAGCAATCATTTACCTTCAGCTTCTCCATCCATAAAGTGAGAAGCAAACACCTCATAGGGATGACAAGGTTGCTTAAGGCTTTTAATAAGGTTCTTTGAAGAAAGCTAATACAATTTGCTTATAATTATAATACAGCAATTTGAATTTAAAGAATTGTTTTCTCCTGAGAGATTCCAGTTACTGAGCATTCTTTGTCAGGGTGGTAAATTATTCTAACTAGGTTAAGGTAGCCAGCAAAGTGTGAAAAATTACTATCAGCATCTTAACTCTGCACGGAAAACAAACTATCACTATAAAATAGCAGAGTCTTTTATCTGGCTGAAATATGAGTAAAGTAGCATATAAATGTGATTTTAAGCCTCATTATTAAACAATGAGGGTTTTTTTAAACTTTTTTAAATTTTTATTTTGTTTATTTATTTTTAGCTGCGTTGGGTCTTCACTGCTGCGCGTGGGCTTTCTCTAGGTGCGGCGAGTGGGGGCTACTCTTCGTTGTGGTGCACGGGCTTCTCATTGTGGTGGCTTCTCTTATTGCAGAGCACAGGCTCTAGGCACGCGGGCTCAGTAGTTGTGGCTTGTGGGCTCTAGAGCGCAGGCCCATTAGTTGTGGCACATGGGCTTATTTGCTCCGAGGCATGTGGGATCTACCCGGACCAGGGATCCAACCCGTGTCCCCTGCACTGGCAGGCAGATTCTTATCCATTGGGACACCAGGGAAGCCCAACAATGAGTTCTTAAATTGAATAGAAATCCCTATGAAAGAAAGATAATTCAATGGTGTCTACTGTTATTCCTATGATGTTTTCAGAATCCAAAGCTTTATATTAAAAGCTATAATTAAATTTCTAAATGTTAAATCATATCATTAAAAAAACTTCCTTTTTTCTCAGTAGAATAAAAATGATTTTCACTTCCTGACAAAAATATGATTTCTCTGAGAGAGGTCTTTCTTGTCTATCTAACTCTATTTATCTCTCTCCTGTGCATAATCAAGTAGAAAGTCTTCAAAGGCAACTCAAATGATTCAATAAAGCAGCCCTACATATCACAACCTCATTAAATGAGCTTGAGGTAGAAGTAGCAGGACACGCATGCATCTTAAATGTACTCAGGCCAAACAGGAGGGGGAAACTATAACTTCCCTATCACTTCAGACAATTTTCACGAAATAATATGCTCCATTCCCATTCCCATTATTTTAAGTCCTGTATTATAATTGTGAACATAATCATCTAATTAATTAAGATGTTAGGGACCAAGAAAATTAAATGACAGGTCCAGGAATCTTAAAAAATCAGAAAGACACACACACACAGAGGTTTGGGACCAGTCCCTCACTTGGTACTGAGGGCTTGCAGAGAACTATAAACATGGCTTCCCAGCATCCTTGTCTCCGTTAATCCACCCTCCATACTCCAAGTATCATCAGGATGAAGCCCAAATGTCGTAGCAGCACCCGTACAGCCCTTCAGGTTTTTTCCTCTTTCTCCTAATCTCTTCAGATTCATTTCTTGCTATTCCTCTATGTACATTTCATGCTCTTTCCCCGACATGCTATACACATACAAATGTACATATATGCTCACAACACACAGACTTTCTTATGTCTTCACATTACTCAGAACTCCTATTCATCCTTCAAAACCCCCTTTGAGGACCTCTCCTCCAGGAAGCCTTCCCCGGCATCAAATCCCAGTCTGTATTCCTGTAGTACCCTATTTACTGCTGTCATAGTGCTTTTCATAGTCTGCCTTTTCTCAGTTTTCTCTATAAACTGTGTGCAGCTCAAGAACAAAGGTTCTGTCTGCTTTATTCCTGCAGCCTTGGGGCCTGGCACAGAGACTGAGACATACTGAGTATTTGGATCTGGCCTCTGCTAGTGCTAATAAGCTGGTCAAATACCTAAGACATGCATGTACAATGTGATGCAATTAAACAAAACAATAGGTCATGTCAAGCTTTGAAATATGGAATCTCGTGTTAATTGACATAAGAAGGCTTTTTAGAGAAACAAGAATTTAAACTGAGCCCCCAGGAGCAAAGAAATGGAGGCGAGCAAAACAGTATGACAACCAGGAAGCCAAAATGGGAGCCTAACAGCAGGGGAATGAACACAAAGAGACAAATCCAAGCAATAGAAGAACAGAATATAATAATGTATTATGCACTTAAAAGCCTATTAAGAGGATAGATCTCTTATTAAGTGTTCTTACCAAAATAAAATAAAAGACCCGATGTCACTCTTATAAACTATTATTGGGAATGTTAAAGTTGTACAGCCTTTCTAAAAGGCAGCTTTTCACCACTAAAGCCTTAAAATATACATCCATCACCACTATCACCACACTGTTGACCTTATTCCTTTCTCTAGCTATTGATACAATAATTCTACCTCTAGCAACTTTCCTAAAGAAACAATTAAGAATATGTGAAAAGACACATATGTATAAAGCTGTTCATTAGAGTATTCTGAAAATTAGCCAAAAAAAGAAAATAATTTCCCGTTAATAGAGGACTCCTTAAATAAAGCATCACATTCCATGTAATGAAATATCCAATTGATACTTGAATATTCATTTTCTGTTGTTATCATGATATAGTAATAATAGTATTAAATGAAAATGCTAGAATGTTAAAGATATTGTAAGTTTATAAAAAGCATTTACATTGTTATTTTATTTTTAAATATATTGACAGGAAAACAACTGAAAATATAAGAACATGTTAATGATGGAGGAGTCATAGGAACTTTTTTGTTTTATTTCTTTGCATTTTATATATTTTCTAAAAGAATAGTCTATTTTGTAGTAAGAAAAATAATAAATTCATCTCGATTGACATAAAATCTTTACTGCTTTAGGAAATGAAGGAGAAGAATAAGTTGGATAGGAAGATTATTTGGGGGGAAATGCTGAGGTTATTTTAGAATTATATCTTATAGAATGATTGATAGAATCCAATGAGATCAAATGTGAAAGAACTCTGAGAACTGGAAAGCATAGTGATTGCATTTCTTGAAACCTCTTCTCAGGAATGTTTATAGAGCCTATGTCAAAACATTGCATGGGGGCTTCCCTGGTGGCGCAGTGGTTGAGAGTCCGCCTGCCGATACAGGGGACACGGGTTCGTGCCCTGGGCCAGGAAGATCCCACATGCCGTGGAGCGGCTAGGCCCTTGAGCCATTGCTGCTGAGCCTGCATGTCCTGAGCCTGTGCTCTGCAACGGGAGAGGCCACAGCAGTGAGAGGCCCGCGTACCACAAAAAAACAAAAAACAAAAAACAAAAAAAACATTGCATGGTATAATAAAGGTAGAATATTCTGAGTTGAGCAAAGTTAAGGGGATTTTCACTGCAGGACATATCAGAACCTTTAATATGCTGGTTTTTGCTGTGGAAATTTAAGAGGGCAATATAATATGCATTGTTTCCCAAGCATAATTGACCATTTTCTCACGGAATATCTGATAGGACCTATGTTTCATAGAACACACCTTGGAGAGATGTCTGCATTAAAAAATGCAGTGTAATGGTCATTTTGAAGTGATTACAAGCACCTATAAATACAGGACTGGCACAATCAATGTCAGAGTCATCACCATAGTCAGGTTTTCTCAACCTTGGCATTACTGATAATTGGGGGCATATAATTCTTTGTTGTGGGGGACTGTCCAGTGTACTGTGGCATGTTTAGCAGCACCCCCGGACTCTACACACTAGGTTGCCAATAGCAACCACCACCTCCCTTCACCCAGCTGTACCAACCAAGAATGTCTGCAGACATTGTCAAATGTCCCCAGCAGTGACGAAGCACACTGATTTGAGGAGTTAAGCTAGGAAGCTTTGGCTGAGGTCAGAATTCCCAGGCCCAGTTCTTCAGTCTTTTTAAATATAAGCTGCCTTAACATTTGCAAAATGTCTGTGTGCTCTAGCAAATGCAGAATGTCATCATGTTACTTTTCTAAAACACTATGTCAAAAAGAACCATCTGTTAAAATGCTACATTGCACATGTTCATCATTTTATCTATATAACATTTTGATGAATGCTTAATTTTAAAAGAACATTTAAAAAACAACTATGACTTTTACAAACAAATGAAAATATCCTCTTTTTAATGTTAACTGCAACAAATAGGTGTGCTATTGGGCAAATCAGTTACTCAGAGCCTTGGTTTCCTCACATACACACAAAAAAATGAGGCTTAGGTCATTGGCCAAGATAATTTCTAGAGTCCCTCCCAATGCTAAAAATCAATACAAGCTTTTATTTTTCATTTATGATATAAAACATTTTACACATCGAACTTATTTTTTGGTTGTTGCAACACTTTCAGTTGGGAAAATGGTACATTCAGACATTGAAATGAATTATATTCAAAAGAAACCAGGAGTATAACCAACCTTCTTTATACTTTGGAAACCCAATGAGCAGCTGGGGAAATAAGCTATGAGTTTATCAAAAACAATAATACAAATATATGACATGAGGAATGAGAAGGGAGATTTAACTTCAGAAACAGAGATTTTTAAATTATGAGCAAATACTATGCTAATATTGAAATTAGAATTATTGATGAAAGAATTTTCTAGGGAAGAAAGATGAAAGAAATTGAACAAGCTACCCAAAGAGAAGCCAAGCTCAGTTTTATGGCAGAATTCTTTCTTCAGTTTTTTAAGGAACGACCATACGACCCAGCAATCCCACTACTGGGCAAATATCCTGAGAAAACCATAATTCAAAAAGAGTCATATTCCAAAATGTTCATTGTAGCTCTATTTACAACAGCCAGGACATGGAAGCAACCGAAGTGTCCATCAACAGATGAATAGATAAAGAAGATGTGGCACATATATACAATGGAATATTACTCAGCCATAAAAAGGAACAAAACTGAGTTATTTGTAGTGAGGTGGATGGACCTAGAGACTGCCATACAGAGTGAAGTAAGTCAGAAAGAGAAAAACAAATACCGTATGCTAACACATATATATGGAATCTAAAAAAAAAAAAAAAAGGTCATGAAGAACCTAGGGGCAAGATGGGAATAAAGATGCAGACCTACTAGAGAATGGACTTGAGGATATGGGGAGGGGGAAGGGTAAGCTGGGACAAAGTAAGAGAGTGGCATGGACATATATACACTACCAAACATAAAATAGATAGCTAGTGGGAAGCAGCCGCATAGCACAGGGAGATCAGCTCAGTGCTTTGTGACCACCTAGAGGGGTGGGACGGGGAGGGTGGGAGGGAGGGAGATGCGGGAGGGAGGAGATATGGGGACATATGTATATGTGTAGCTGATTCACTTTGAGGGAGGAGATATGGGGACATATGTATATGCATAGCTGATTCACTTTGTTATAAAGCAGAAACTAACACACCATTGTAAAGCAATTACACTCCAATAATAATGTTAAAAAAAAAGAATTCTTTCTTCAAAGCACAGATCATTCTTTTAACTCCTCCAGTGTAGAAAAATCTTTAAAACTTGTTGATTGTTTTTAAAAGCTATCATAATCCTGATACTAGAGCCAGAGTAATATATCACCCCCAAAAGAATATTAAAATAACAATCTCACTAACATAAATGCAAAACTCCTAAGCAAAATTTTAGAAAATCATATCCTGTAATGAATCAAAGGGAGTATCTGACATAATTAGATGGGATTCAATGCATCCGTTAATCCATTCAACATATGCTTATTAAGTATCTATAGTACAAATCATAATTCTCAGTACTTGGGATATATCATCTTTTAAAACAAAGATCTCTGCCTTGTGGAAATTACTTTATAGCGGGGACTAAACTGGCATCATTAAATTACACAGTAAGTTAGTAATAAGTGAGACAGGGAAAGAAAAATTAGAGTGGGGTAAGGGGATTGGGGTGATGAGAACAGGAGGTGGGTTGCAATTTTAAATAAGGTCAGGAATAGACCTCCAATGAGTTGATAGCATTCGAACAAAAACAGGAAGAAGACCTGGGAGTTAGTCTCGTGGATACTGTTAGGAATAACATTCTAGGTAATGGATACAGCCAGAGCAAAGGCCCTAAAGGCCAGATTATGTCTGGCAGGTTCAAAGAACAACAGAGGTCTGTGGGGCTGGAGGAGAGCAAGGTATGGGAGGAGTAAGAGACTGGGGTCAGAGAAGTAACAGGGCCAGATCCGATAGGGCTGCCTTATAAAGGCTTTAGCTTTTACCCTGAGTAAAATGGGGAGACTTGGGAGATTTGAGCAGAGCAATAACACAGATGATCTATGTTGTAAAAGAATCACTCTGGCTGTTGTATTGAAAGTAGACGATAGCGGGAAAGGATGGGATCAGGGAAAACAAGAGATTATTGTATATTGCAGGCAAGTGGGTAGTTAGACCAGTGTGGTACCTGGGAAGGTGGTAAGAAGCAATTGGAGTCTGGATATATTTTGAAAATACAGCCATCAGGAATTGCTGATGTATTGGAGAGAGAGGAGGTGACAGTGACTCCATGGTTTTAATCCTCAATACGTGGAAAGATGAAGCTGCTATCAAGTGCAATTGGAAGGCTATAAGTTGAGGAAGTTTGAAGGAACCAAATCAAATAATGTTCTGAACATACTGTATGTAAGAGGAATTTAGACATCCAAGAGGAGACGTTAAGTAGGCAGCTGGATAAACACATTTGGAGCTTGAGAAAGAGTCTAAACCAGAGATATAAATTTATAAGTCTTCAGCATATAGCTAGTATTTAAAGCATGAGACTCAATAATTTCAAGGGTAGAAAGCAATAAATGAAAGATTTATTTGTAGCACTTGAACATTAAGAGATTAGAGAGAAGAAATGAGCAAAAGAAACAGAGGGAGAGAAAAAAAAAGTAGGAAGCAAGCTAGAAGAGAATGGTGTTCTAGTAATGGTGTTCAAGTCTGTCCAAGTTCAGTAAAGTAAGGATGGTTCAACGTAAGAGAACCTATAATTATATTAACAGAATTATTTTGATATAATTAATGAAATACTTATAGGTCAAAGAAGAAAAGTTATATCATCATCTTAACAGCTGCCAGAATGTTATTTGATAGAATTAAAGGCTATTTAAAAAGATATGTGATCAACTAATAGCCAATATCCTACAAGTGTGAAACAGTGGTAACATTCTCACTGAAGACAGGAACAAAAGTAGCATGCCTACAAGTACCACCATAATCATCTTTTTTTTTTTTTGAAAACTTCCATGAATGAAATATGCAATGTCCCTTTATAAGAAAAAAATGAAATAATGAGTTATGTATATTAGAATGCAGGACAATATGATTACTTAAAAATCTTCTGAAAAATCAATTTTAAAACTTTGTAATTAATAAGAGAATTAAGTGAGGAGATTAGTCACAAAGTAAATAAAAAAAATTTTTTTACTATAAAAAATAACTAGTCAAAAATTATAAAGATCTTATTTTCAATAAGCGCAAAAAGATAAAATATCTAGAAGTAACAGGTGATATGATAAAAATGTGGCTACTGAAAGTGCCAGTTACAAAGCATGTAACTTTAGCCAAAAGGATATAAGAGCACTAACCTGTGTCATACAAGATATCAAGTAGAATGGTCTGCATTACTCCTTTCCTCAGCATTTTTATAAGACCCATACCTGGAGTCACCTGCCTCCTCAGCTTTCTCTTAGGCTATGGGATCAATTTTATTTCTTGTTGGTGACATTTTGGTATCTCCAGCCCAGGCAGCAGTCATTTCTCTGATCAAACTAGATGCACATGATCGTCACCATTATTTCCCACCTGGAATATATTACTTTAGGACAATAAACATGCATTTTCAGAGCCACAAAGTTTCCTATCTCTTAGCTCCTTTCTATTTAGTATATATTTGTTATTCTGGAGAGAATAGAAAAAGGAAATTTTAAGAGCCATTGAAATTATAAGGAAGTTTTAATTTTGGTGCAATAAAATATAAAATCTTCCAGTAAACTTTACATGATAATAGGTCAGGTTTGGAAGAGTGAGCCATAGAGAGCATCAAAACTTTTATCTCAACCCAAATAGATATTTGAACCTCTGAAAAGATTTCCAAAAATTGTGATTGAGGCCTGTCAGAATGCTGGACCTAGAGGGATGGTTTTTATTAGATCTCTTCCCCTTGAAGAATGTGTCATAGTCACGTGTCAGATTTCAGAGAACAAACTGAGCATTCATGAGCAAAAGGCAATACAGACAAAAAGGATTTATGCACTGTCCAAAATGGCTGGAAACCGGAATTCTAGTTCAACCTGCCTGTTCATCCTATTAATTCTAGTTCATACGTTATAGCTGTGTAGAACTTCAGCAAAGCAGCTTAATTTTCACATTAGGCACCTGAGGTCTCACATAGGCTTGTTTCAGAAGACAAAACCTAACTTCTTAGAGATTAAAAGACTTGCCCGAGGTCACAAAGACAGTGAGAAGCAAAGCTCAAGGTTGAACTCAGGCCTCCTGACACCAAATCCAGGGTCTTGCCACTACATCTGCATAGCCCTGGACCAACCAGATCTCTTCTCTAAAGACTCAGTTTCCTCATCTCTACAATATACAACACTAAAGTTCCAGTCCTTCTGGGTCTAAATTCTTTGTGTTTTATAGACGTTTAAAAAGAGGTTTGAAGTAAATTTAAATGTATATTATAAATGGATATTTATATCCTATGGTCAGTGAAAAAATCTTTTTATTGAATTTTTGTAATCTCATACACATCCTTCTTAATTTTTGACACCACCAGTGTAATCCTAATCCTCTAATTTCAATTTTTGAAACCTAGCTAGTTTTACTACTGGAGCAATCCTGTGGTATAGATGGTACCAATCATTACAACACTTGTCTGCTCAAGCACTTTTTTATATTTCATCACATTCTAAATCTTATCTCTTCTGTTTTGTGTTCAAGTTCTCTCTGATTTGGTCTTATCTCATTTATCTAATCTTACTTCCCACCTTGAACTGCATTCACTTATGAGATCAGTGTCCTTGTCAACCAAAGAAGCCAGAGTTCAATTTCACATTTGTGTCTTTGGTTACACTGTTCCCTTACCTGGAATTATTTCCCTGACATTCCACATATTTTAGTGCTATGTCTCCTTAAAGACTGCTCACTTTCTGCTATCACCTCAAAACCTCTTACTGCTACAACACTGCTAACACCTCTTTGGCCAGCTTCTCCTCTAAAAGCCTCAAAATGCCCAGAGAACTCATGGTCTCCTCTTGAAGGTCCTAATTATATTTAGTACATAGATATTTTTCTGTTTGTGACCACAGAGAATTGTTCATGCCCACCTATGTTCAAAGATAAAGAAAGATCTAGTTCTTTTGTGTTCAGTGCGCTACTACGTTATCACCAATACTTGAACTCTTAGTAAAACAGTCATTCAGTATATTATAAACTATGCCCTCAAATTATTTTATAGAAATCCTATTATTTTATATTGTTCTGGATGAACTACCTTAGTTTTAATTGAGAAATATTTCCTCAAGCACAGAACTTAAAGGAAAACTAACCAAGTTGATTAACCAAATTTCTCATATATTGCTAGAGTCTAATGTACATAACTACTTTAATATAAAACATCATTTTAGTATAAAATTACAAGTATAAGACATATTAAAGCAATAAAAAATTTATACATAAAATGTAAAAAAATAGAGATTCTTAAGTTCTATAATATTGCTACTTTATGGGCAAGATGTAATATTCAAAATATTCTAATAGGTGAGGTATGAAATATACCTTACAGTTCTTGGAAAAGCTTAACTTTATACTTCCCTGAAGGCTTAAATCTGAACAACTTACTTGGAAAAAAGAGTCAGTTGAATTTAATGACTATTCCTCCCTGAATAATTTTCTGCTGACTGTTGAAAGCATAGGTCTTTTTCCTTTAAATTTTTTAAGTAGGGAGAAGACAGTCATGTTACCTGTGAAACAAACCAAGAAGACTGTACATCTATTTAAAAATTGAGTTAATTTTTAAAATAATAAGCATGGTAATTACTGTGATGCATGATACTTGGAGGGAAGAAGGACATGGTCCTTCTGGAAAAAGCACTGGCTTTGGACTCATAAGACCCAAGTTAAAGGACAGATTTTAACAACATAATAGTGGTGTGAATGTGTATATGAACTTTTATGAATAATCAGTTTTCACATCTGTAAAATAATCCCATAAGACCTTCTATCATCTGACACGGTAAGAAGTTAGATGTACGTATTCCATGTAATAATGTATGTGAAAACACTTTGTATTACTGTTGAGGTACTATATCATTTTTTCAAAAACTTTTCTTGTCCTTGTTTATGATTATAAAAAAGTTTGTCAAATAAAATAAGAAATGCAAACTTTATTTAAAACTTTAAAAATTTCAAATTACTAATAATTTTACCATACAGGAATAATTATTACTCTTTTCCAGTGTGTAACTTTCTAGCTTTTCTTCCATGCATATATATGCTGATATACATATATCTTTTAAAATTTTGCATTATGCTACACTTATTGCTTTAAAAGCTGCTTTTCTCATGTAAAAAATAGTACATCAATTTAAGTCATCATTAGGTATACGTGACAATGAGGACACATAAATGTGGAAAAAAGTTTTCCACAATCGAAACCAATATTGGGGGACTCAGGTAAATAAAACAAAGATAAAAAGTGTGTAGTGAGGAGGCAACTTGACATTGAAAATCTCTCCGGGAACCCCTGAATGTATAACACAAAGGACCCTCAAGATTAGAGTCTCCCTGATTTTCCAGTGAGGGCCACCCCAAATGTCCTCCAGCTGGGAGCCCTATATTTTCACAGGCAAGGGCAGCTCACACCTCAGACTTCATACTGGAACCAGATGGAGGAAGAGAAAGTAGGTGGGTGCTATGGTGCTCTGACTAGATCCCCTCTTCAGATCAGAGGCACCCACGCCCTGGATGCTGGGGTTGTCACTGTTGGTGCATAGCTGTCTGCTTGCTTGGAATGCCCTTGGCTGGGAACTGCCTCACCCAGAGTTGGCTCCCAGCCATTGACTCCTGATGCAGGGATCAGGGTTTGTCCTGTTGCCTCAACTGAGAGCAAGCCTATAGGGCCTTCCTCACTTTCTTACAGGGGTATCTCCAGAGAGTTTCCCCTAAACCAACTTTCTCCCAGTATACTCAGTCTCAGAGTCTGTTTGCAGAGTACCCATGACAACTTCTCCAGGAAGAAGAAAAAACAAAACAAAAACCTGAAAAGCGCTCAGTTACAGAAAGGAAAAAATTAAGTTTTATAGCAAGAAATAGAAGGTTGAAATCCAGAGCCACTTTAAATAAAATACCGTTACTGGATAGCACTTTGCCAGTTACTAAAGACTTTCACATATATTCCCATTTGATCCTTACGATAGCCCGGTGAGATGTGTTTTATTATCTCCATTTTATAACTTAAGCATCTGAGAAAAGTAGACTGAATAGTATGATTTATGGAGAAATAGTCCTACTCAAAGATCCCTCCTCTAACCCACTGACTCTCTGAAACTCTAAGATTTATCAGATACCTATAGAAGAGTTAAGGGAATGTCTTTAATTTCTTTAGTGTTAATTGTATTCCTTTCTCCACAGTTTCTGAGATGTAGTTTTAATGGAAATTTTTAGGAGATGAAATGGTGGAGTAATAAAGGTAATCTTAGAGGATAATCCTCTCTCCTCAACCCCCATACCTCATACACTGGCACATCCTACATTTTCAGTCTCAATCTCCCACTGTTCCCCATCTCATGGCACATCCTCTAGCTAAGCTTAAATTCTGTTCTTCAAGCAGGTCCAACTCCTCCACATTTTACACAGGAGTTTGGTTTGCTCTGCCTGGAATGCACTTCATACCCCTTTGTGCTTAGAAAAGTCCTATTCACCCTTCAAGATATATTTCAAGTTCTTTAGACTACTTTTTCAGATAGAGTTGATCTCTTATTTCACTACTCCACATTCTTTCTTTTATGTCTCTGTGCCCTTGTTCATGATCTTGGAAAAATGGTCTTGTAATTATCTGCTTACATGTCTAATTCAACCATTAGACTCTGAGGGGACAGAACTGCATCTAGTTCGTCTTTGCATTCCCAGGGCTTTATTCATTTTCTGGTAGGTCATGGGTTCTCAATAAATGTTTACAGAATACATGAATGAATAGGGACTGGGCTGGGTAAAAAGCCACAGAAGGATTGCATGGAGGCAGTTTAAATGATTAAAGTGAGTTTTGAAAGGTAAGTAGGAATGTTAGGGTGACTTAGATAACTTTTATCACGTGGTTTATATTACCACATTTTACTTTATTAATTTTAATAGTTTTGAACTTGCATATTAAAAAATATAATGGATCTGAATTTCACAAAGTAGACAGGAGAAAGAAAGGGGGATCTGGAATGCCACGTCAGACAACAGCAGAAGGCACTTCTGTCAATAGGGCTACAGAAGCTCCATCTTATATACCCATAGCCAGATAGTAGTAGTGACTGGTTTACAAGAAACTACCTTATATAAGAGTGATTGTTCTGAAAAGTTTACCAAAAATTTGACTATTTATGATTACAAGAAGTTAGAAACATATAATGTTCAAAATTGACTTCAGAGAGAAGAATCTGGTCGTACTCAAAGGACAGTAAAAAAAAAAAAAAACTAAATAAATCTTTTAGGAGAGATTTATAATGGTTTCCTCTTGGATTCAAGGCAAACACAAAACAAAATTACCATTAACTCTAAAGACATAAAATTATGCTTTTAATACTTTAAAAAAGCATTTAAAAGTGTTTTTATACTGCTGGATTCCATACACAAAAAAGGAGTTTTATATTTTAATATATAACATGTATGTGCAATTCCCTGAAATACCTGAATTGTGTGTGCAATGTTTTTCTGTTCTATAAATCAACCTGTTCAGAAAATAATAGAGAAATTCAACAATTGACAGTTATTATTTTCTCCTGAATCTTGCTATAAGTGTTGCTTAGATAATACTCTATTTTATGAATATTTTAGTAATCAAATTATTACTTATTATTCAACTTGAAAACATAAAAGTTAAGTAAAACATCAATTTGCTGCTATAAATGGTTTCTAAGTAACACAATTTGAAGTTCTAAAATTAAATTACAGAAGGAATGTGTTCAATAATTAAATAAACACTTTAAAAGTAACTATTAGTCTAATTCTCTTGAGCATAGCACCCACTCATTTCTATAATCTAAGATTTGTCCCTTTGTTTTATCACATTTTGCCAAGTATTGGGTTGGCCAAAAAGTTCGTTTGGGTTTTTTTTGTTTGTTTGTTCGGGTTTTTATACGATCTTATGGAAAAACCCAAATGAACTTTTTGGCCAACCCACTACAACTTAAGACTGCCACTATCTATACATGAGCCAAACCAAAATGAATTTTCTGCACAACATTGCATAAGGATTGAGGCATGGCAAACAAAGCTGCTGACCTTGGGAATGGTACAGGAGAGTGATGTAACACATGTACCTATAACACTTTATCTTGGCTAGTGTTAGTATAACCCAGATTACCTAAACCCTGACCCACTAAATCTGAGGAGCTCGGTATGAGTTTACCCCCAAAATGCTATGGTTTTTAAGTTAAAAATCACAGTGACTCATGAGAACTGAGGATCATTAACGAATCATGTACTATTCTATTGGGTGTGTAAAATACAATTTAGTTGTCTTTAGGACATTATTCTAAAATACAGTTGACCCTTGAACAACTCGGGTTTGAATCACAGGGGTCCATGCAGAATTTTTAATAGCAAATACTACAGTGCTACACGACCCGCAGTTAGTTGAATCCAAGGATGAGGAACTGAAGATATGAAGGGCCGACTGTAAATTACACGTAGATTTTGATTGCAAGGAGGGTGGGTGCCCCTAACCCCAGCATTGTTCAAGGTCCAACTGTAGTTCCAAAATTGTTTTGGCAAGTTAATATGAAGCCATTTGCATTTGAAATATGTAATCTTGTCAAGTTCACCTTATTTACTTCATGGAAACACTAAAGAAACACAACTACCTTTCTACTGTCTCAAAATTTATGGTCAAATTCTAAATGTGGTGTTGAATCTCCTCCATTTGCTCTCCCCTCCCCAGATATGTTCTCCATCCTTCTCCACCATGCTCTGTACCCAGGAGGCTGACCTCTATGCTTTGCCTTCTGGATTCTGCTTGGGTTTGGCCAATGAGAAGCACCAGTAGCCGATCAGAGGGTGGAAGGAAAGAGAGATGGGGGTATTTATTTCCCTGGCCCCCTTTCTGCCAGGAGCGTGTTAGCAGTGGCTACATTTCTCTATCTAAGCCTACAGCTCCTGCCGGTCCCCCTCTGCTTCAGCTACAGCTCTCTGGGGATTCTGGTAACCCCTCCTTCCCCTACGGATCCCCTGTGGTTGTTAGCCTTGTTGAGTTACCTTAATTCTGCCCTCACGTTACAAATAGTCTGTTCATTAAATAAGCCTAATTACCAGAGTGGAGAGTGCCATTTGTTTCCTGCCAGGACCCTAAGTGATACAAGTAATAAAGCAGAATATGTACTATTTTAGAAAAAAGAAATATTTTCTTCCCTGCTTCTTTCCTGCTAAACTGAATTACCCCTTTAGATACTATTTCAGTTTATTAGGGAAAAACAATTATTTTGAGAAGAAACTATATTTCTCAAATATAGGGGACCATGAATTCTATTTCTACAGTACCCACCAAGCATCACAGTCCCCTGATTACTAGAGTATAGTAATGTGCATCTATTAGGCAATCAGCAAATGGTCATTGGTTTCAAACACTGAAATCTAACCAAAATAATTTCTATAGGTGATTATTTTATGATCCCAACTACCTCAGTAATGTTACCTGGGACAAAACTAATCATTTAGCAAAAACGAACGAACAAACAAACAAAAAACCTTATCAGTCAAATAGGAAAGAGCACATAGTAGTTTCAAACTCAAAAGCTTTTGAAATTTTTAGGACCACCTTTGGGAATTGTCAGTGAAATTGAATAAGGCAGGTGGATAGGAAAGAGATAACAGTTTTTAATCAAATACAAATCTAGTAACTGCATATGTTTACTGATGGACACAATTTAGTTTTTACTTAAGGTGTGAATTAACTTTATATGTATTTTTAAGAAAATTTCTTAAGAAGCAGGTGGATCTAATTAAAACAGACTTTCCGTCTCCTGAATTTTCGTTATCATTACAAAATTACACATGGCCATCTTATAATATTTCAGTAATTACAATAGATAAATTGGAAGGGAAATAATACATAAATAAGGCACATAATGTTATTCCACAGCAGATTCAAATAAACATTGAAGTGTTTTTCTTATTCCTCATTCTTACCAAGTAGGTTATAAAAAGTTATTTGCACAACCTAAAAATAGAAAATTTGTAGAAATTGAATCTTGCAGAAATTTATTTAACTTTTCATTATGTAAATCGAAGAATCAGAGCACCCACAGCTTTGACAAATGAAGATTGAGTACCCTATTTGTTTTGGTTAGTTCACTCCCTTTCACAAGCCACAGTCCTACAAGTGAGAAGGGCCCCATTCCAGCTGGAAAGACAAAGGCTTTTAAGTCCAGAACAAGCTACTCTGCCCATCTACAACCTTGTCTCACTGAGGAAGATCAAGAGACAAAGGGATCAGCAAGTCTAGGCAATGAGGATATGTGCTACCCAAGCCACATTTGAGAAAGTCAAGGACAAACCTGAGACTATGCAGATAGTTCGTAACATGCTCTGTGCATAATCAGAAGTTATACTTAATCACTTTATGACAAAGTACTCAAGCCTCGGCAGCTTAGAAATGTGATGCTCTAGCTTACAAATATTGTGCCATGAAAAGTAAATATAACAATAAAAATCTTCAGAATGATGAACATTGTTCATTTTGGAGCCACTAAAAAAGTAGTTTTCCCTACTTAATGGAATCTAACTCATCATACAAAAAACAGTAATTTCTTACACAAAAAGGTATCATAATTCTTAAAATTCTACAATATAAATTTTAAAGGTAGATAATTATAATACTAAAGTTCATGAATATTAATGTAGAGAAACATTTCAAATATCAAATTGGAAAAGCATTTATTCTAAGAGAATGTTTTTTAAAACCTTCTAATTACAATGCATTGTTCTCTTTTTCTCAATCTGTGATCCTGAAAAGCAAAGTTCTTGGTTCTTTTCCTCTTAGAAGTTCAGGAGAGTCATTAAAATTGTTTTATGGTGGCATTTTAAAGTAATATTTATTTTGTGATAAGGTAAATTTTTCATTTTAAAATACAGAAAAATGTAAAGAAGAAAAAATCATCTATAATAAGCCAACCAAAGACAGCCATTGTTTACATTCCAGTACTGACTATGCCATTTGATTCCTGTCTTATCTATTTAACATCATATCATCAGTATTTTCCTGTGAGTTAGATGTATCATAATTTAGCTATTATAAATAACACCTTAATTTGAACACCTTTTTAATTAAAGTTTTGTCTGAATCTTGAAAATCTCTTTAGGATTGAGTTATAATACTGAGAGAAGGAAAACTAACATTTCTGAGATACTTCATATAGATGATGGTTAATGTTCTCGAAAGAAACACTCCCTGTTGTTTAAAACTATTAATTTTCTGTGATTTTAGATTTCAAAGTTCATAGAAAAAGAAATAAAATACACTCAAGATGCTGAACACCTACCATAAGAACAAAGTTTATAGGATAACTAGTGATTAAAAAGCACTTTTATTTGAAAATCATTTCTGAATTATATATACTGGCTACCCTTGGCAAAGAAAAATTACACTGGAAGGAGTTAAACAGGCCAGGAAGACTTTATTCAAGACTAATGCAATATGGGTGAGAGGTTGAATTCAACTCCCCTGGGACAAAAGTCAGGAGAGTTTTTAAGTGCTGGGATGAGCTAGTGGAAAAGTACTGAAGGACATCAGGGGTGCGGTGGTCAACGAGATTAGGCCATCTGTGTCTGCCAGTTGGAACCTACAGAAGTTAGGCTCCTACCCTCTCATAGAGGCTGAGATCTGGGGCATCATCTTTTTCGATAATTTCATTTCAGAGGGATGGCGCCCAGTTCCTTGAGAAAGGCAGTCCTGAGTTATAGATTTATATCTCAAGGAGGCAGAAAAATAATTTACAATTACAAGTTTTCTAATGTAAGCGCTCTAAGAAAAGGAAGGTCGGGAGCCTGGAGTCAGGAAGGAGGCTGTGTAAAGCTAAGTCAAGTTGAGGGGAATCTTAAGGCCTTCTTGGTCACTATCACCAATGAGGACCCTGCCCCATTGTATCGGATGGCTGGTTTTATGGACATGAAAACCAGAGAAGAAATATCTGTCTTGAGGAATATCATTTCCTATTAGTTTGTCTTATGACTAAATAGTAAGAAAGGACACTCAGTAGCTGCTGCTGACTGAATCCTTCTAAAGATGTATAAATACACCAAGTGCCAAGCATTTAACCTATTTTTCCTGGTGATCTCAAAAATCTCAGCTACATGGGATAAAATTCCCATAGGCCACCACTGGCCTGTGACGTGAATGAGAAGTAAACCTTTAGTGCAATAAACTCTAAATATTTGGGGGGATTTTGTTACTAAGTAACTACCTCCCTCCACCCCCAACTAATTCAACCTGGAAGAATTAGTAGGAATTCAAAAGGTGAACAAGAGAAGAATGAAAAGCACCCTCTAAACTTCAAGGCAAATTTCCAGTAAGATTTTCAACTACAAGGACCATAGATTATTTCTAAATTTAATTATTTAACCTAATAATATTCAAAATCTAGAACAAAATGCCTATTTTCGACAGCTGGTAACTAGCCATATCTTAGAGAGTAGATCATTATCATGGGCATACCACTCTAGTTAATGAAACATAAAAACTGTTGTATAGACGAATGAATGTTGGGGGGAGGGGAGATAAAACATTCAGTTTATATTCAGAGCCAATAGGTAAGTATGTCACTTGAAATTCCTCTAATTATTTAAGGACTCATATTTGTGTGAGTAAAATGTATTTTTCTTAACATAGGCTGATTAGTGGCAATTCTAAGAACAATCAAATTTAACTGCTTGAGTTTTCTGTATATTAAAGTGTGAATAAAGTCTCTTGAAGTCTTTTGGAAAAATGAGGAACTTTGTCCAAACGTCTATTCCTATAACAGGCAATCCTCTTAGAAAATGCCCATCTAACCACATTTTACCAAACAATTCACCATTTTCCCCTTCTTTATGACTTTAGCTCTACGTAAAATTTATGTAGTTGTTTGCAGAATTCAGCTTTCATAGAGTAAAAACACGCTACAAAGAATTGGGTAGTAGCATACAGATCTAGTGTTTCAGAAAGCCATTTCTTTTGTAAATCCCTTTAATGGTTTTTGGTATCTTTTTCAAAGCATACTTTGATTTATTATTACAACATGGCTTGTAAGAGTTAAACCTTAGCTTTTCTTTTTTTAAACTATGCTTTTTAATGATCTGGGAATGGTAATCCTCTAAGTACAAAACCATGGTAACCCAATGTAAAGTATTAATTATACCTCAAACTCCGGTGCCCTCATCATCTTCTACCCAAAAGCCTATTTAATGGCTGTATCCCCATCTTTAAAAATAGTAGATATTTCTGTAATAATCATAGCTGTATAAAAATGATATATGTATAAAAACTTTAATTAAGAGAACTCACATAAATAATTTTAAAGGCCAAAAAAAGAAAAAAATGGCATGTCATCCTTCCAGTTATCCTGCCTTTCGACCTCAGCTACTCTGCTCTCACCTTCTCATATCCAAGGTCCAAAGTCCTACTAAGTCTGTATCCATTATGTTGTCTTCCAGTTCAATCCATATTACTACAAGAGTTCTCTTTAAAAAAAATACAAACTGAAAGCACAGTGAGATATAAATCTAGACCCCTAGAAAGACAAAAAAAAAAAAAGGCAAAATATACCAAGTGTGTCAATGATGTCAAAAAGCCAGAACTTATACAAAAGCAGGTAGGAGTATAAATTGATGCAGTGAGTTTGGAATTCAGTTTGTAAGGTGTACTACAGCTAAGTAGGTGCACATCCAGCCACTTCACTCCTAAGAATATTCCCCAAGTGGCAGGGAATGTGTTCACAATGTAACTTTCTTTGTTCTCTTAGATCAGAATTAACAGAAGAAGAGAAGTAGCCATTTTTAACTAGACTACTAACTAGACATAGGAACATACTTTTTATTTCTTCAACATACTCATGATTGTAATACAATTAATAAAATATTATGGTTAGATTCAACTATAACTGCATTAAAAATGCAACAAATCATATACATTCAATTTAATTTAACAATAAGGGCAATAACCAATAACTGTCTTTTAGTGCCCTTCCGCATTTCCTACTGGCTTTCTGGCAGCTGTTCAGGCCATTATGACTGCATTCCTTGTGTTCACCACTCTATTTTACTGCTTTTGTTGGTGTTGGGTTTTTCTTTCCTGCCTGAAATTCATCTATTTACCAGTTGTTTTGTACAGTTTCCTTTTATACCAACATAATTTATTTGTACATTAAGGTAGAATATAAATAGTTAAAGTGGCTCTTTATTTTTGATGGAAATTTTAAAAATAATTTAAAAGGTAAGGCCAGATTCAGAGAAAAACTAATAAAGTAAATGTTATACTGTAAGCAAAACTTTTATTTCTATTCTGAACAGATTAAAAACTTGCTTCTTTTGCAAATAAGAATCAGTATTTGTCATTTTGATTGTTGTAGCTTCTACTTTATTCATATGAATATAAAGATTACTCCTATGATATCTTTTAGCATTTAGTCTTA
Source organism: Hyperoodon ampullatus (assembly GCF_949752795.1). NCBI lineage: Eukaryota > Metazoa > Chordata > Mammalia > Artiodactyla > Ziphiidae > Hyperoodon > Hyperoodon ampullatus. Next base: position 32,807,286 of record NC_136925.1, on the reverse strand, counting down.
GCTCTAATCCTCATAAAATAAGGTGAATCAATATCCAGAAGATTGCTGCCCCAGAGGCAGATGCCTATAAATAACCTGTTTGCCTTTTTTTTTTACTTTAAATGTGAAGCACAAAGCATCTTTCATGGCTGGAATAATTTTCATTTTCGCTGTCTTAATATACTTATTCATTAGTGTGAACTACTTGTGTTGAGAGTAAGTTGAACAGGAGTGAGGGGAAAAAATTAAGTTGAACAATGTTACATGTATCAATTCCCCTAATTGTGACAGGAAATCAAATAACATACGCTTTATTGTGGGGGGATAATCCAGGATAATTTTTTTGCCAACACATCCACTGCAAAGAATGGATTCCAGTTATAGTACTTTATCTGACTGCATTTGTTTGTAACGAATCATTTTGAAAGTGGCATGACATTTTGCTCTGTCAGATCATTAATCTGTACTTTTCCTTAATACTCACTGCAACTCTATGATCACGTCATGGCTAATAAAGGATATGGTGTAACAAAAAGCATGAACTCTGTGAAGATTTGTGGCAAATGCATTTTGGAACTAAGGGCATATGTTCAGCAGGCTTCCTCTGTGCACCAGGGATGATGCTGGTGCTATAAGGGAAAAATGAAAGAGGAGAAACAACAGTCTCTGTTCTTAAAGAGCCGACATCCTAAGTAAACAATAATAATGAATTACAAAGCAATGAAAATGTTCTCTAAGAATTACTTGCTGGGGGGCCCCAGAGCAAAGAGTGACTAACTTGGGAGACTTGAGAACTCACTGGAGATAACCTATGTGGTGGATCCTACAGGACTGGCAAGTTTCCTTGGACTAAGTCCTCTCTTGGTACCAAGAGAGGAATGGAGATTCCAGGCAGAGGAAAGACAGGCTGGACCCCCAAAACATGGAATCTCTAGATAAGAAGAGGGTTATCTTGTTCTAACACCAAATAGTCCACAAAGGACAACGCTCTTTTTGGTGTGTAAATCAAATAATGGCAGCAGGGCACTCCAGTAATTCTTCATTTATTTGGATTGGAGAATTCTGAAGGAATTTATCTGCTGCCAGAAAACTGAATTTATTATTAAAGACATTAAGGCAAGGCGTTTAAGCAGAACAAATGCAAAGTGTGTCTGTCAGTGCATTTTGAAAGCTGCTGAAGGGCCTTTTTCTCTGAGTTTAATAATCCAATTCAAGGCTACAGAGTTAGACCCTATGGAAGGAAGAAATACTTCTTTTTGTTCCAAATTTTTTCTCTTGTCCCACACTGATATTTCAAGTCCATTATGTTGGACGCAGCATGGTCTTAAGCCTCTTCAACTGTGTGATAGCCGGCCTAAGAGTGAGATGAAGGTGAGAGAGAGATGGGGGTGGGTGGGGGGAAGGGAAGCTACTTCCAGTAACATTGCATTAGCTATTTTTATTTAGGCTGAATTGTTTCTTAAAAAAAAAAAGAAAAGTAGCAAATGTTAATATTAAGAGCGAGTTGTCAGTAATCTTCAATGGTTTGGGTTCACATCAGGATATCTTCAAATCCTTAGCATATCATGCCCAATAACATCTCCTCCAGTGAGATTTCAGCAGTGACTACAAAATGTTTGGTATGTGTTGTTGTATAGCATTAGTATAACAAAGGACTGGGTTATTTACCCAATATGGTGTTCTCAGAATACTTCTTTATTGCTCTTAAATCTAAAATTATTTTTAAATTCTAGAAATCAGACTGTCCATGATGATAAATTTTTAATATCGTTTTTACATATGTTCACAAAGAGAATACCCTTAAATCTAACATTATCTCCTCTTCCTGGGAATCCTTATGTAGGAAATACTTATACATATGGCGGTGCTCAAACCAGCACATCAGACATGACCTGCTGTAATACTGTTTCCCTGATTGGAACTTGAAACACGCCCACCTGCCTCCCTTGACCAGCTCCAACATTATCTCATAAGACTATGTCCCTTATTCAGTCTCACTGCTCTTCTTTCTGACTCTTGAACACACTGAATAATTCCCACCTCAGGACACTTGTACTTGCTGTTTCCTCTACCTAGAATAATCTAATAATCTTTCATCAGATCTCTCTCTCTCTCTCTCTCTCTCTCTCTCTCTCTCTCTGTGTGTGTGTATGTGTGAGTGTGTGTCAGGCGGCTCCCTTGGAACTCAGCTGCCATATGGAACAAAGTGTTCCTGTCAACATCCCCAGCAAAGGTCTCAGCCAACAGCCAGCAACAACTGCCAGACATGAGAGCAAGCCTCCAGATGACTGTACTTCCTAGCCTATGAGCCACTCCAGCTGATTCCAATTTGAGCAGAGATTAAACTATCTCTGCCAACCCCTCCCCAAACTGTGAGCAAACTATATGTTGTAATCATATTAAGCCACAAAGTTTTGGGGTAATTTGTTATGCAGCCATAGTAACTAGAATAGATTTTTGGTACATACATGGTACAGAAAAAAATATATATATATACACACACACATATATACATATATGTACTGTCTATATATACAGTATACACACACAGCCACACACACATGTATGGCTAGGTGTGTGTACAAAATAATTAAACTGCACAAGAAATACATGATTGTTTTTGTGCTTTCACAAACAATACTGTTTTTTCCTGTCAATATTCATATACTCATATATTTTCCCCTTCCAGTGTTCTGTATTTTTTCCTGCAGCTTCATGCTTCCATCTATGATCATTTCTTTTGCTTAAAGAACACCCCTTAGTATTCTCTAGTTTGGGTTTGCTGGTGACAACTTTTGTCACTTTTTGTTTAAAAATGTATTAATTTTGCCTTTTTTTGAAGGACATTTGCATAGAGAATTATAGATTGGAAGTTATTTTCTTTTGGCACTTTGAAGAGACGATCCCGTTGTCAGTCTAATTATTGTTGAAGGTAATATGCCTGTTTTTCCTAACTGCTTACAATATTGCCTCTTTGTCTTTGTCAGTTTAATTACATCATCTCTAAGTACAGTTTTCTTTGTATTCATCCAGTTTAGGGCTGATTGAGTCTTCCTGAATGTGGTTTAAATCTTTTTTAGCAATTATCTGTTCAAGTGTAGTTTTTGCCACATCCTGTTCCTCTCTGCTCACTCTGGGACTATAATTACACATATGTTGACACTTTTCACCATGTCCTATATAACATATATATTCTGTGTTTTCCATTCTTTTACCTTTCTATGCTTCAGTCTGAATATTTCCTTCTGACCCATCTTCCAGTTCACCAATTCTCTCTTCTGCTGTGACTAATCTGATGATAAACTATTCATTGAATTCTTTTTTTTTTTTTTTTTTTTTTTGTGGTATGCGGGCCTCTCACTGTCGTGGCCTCCCCCGTTGCGGAGCACAGGCTCCGGACGCGCAGGCCCAGCAGCCACGGCCCACGGGCCCAGCCGCTCCGCGGCACATGGGATCCTCCCAGACCGGGGCACGAACCCGCATCCCCCGCATCGGCAGGCGGACTCTCAACCACTGCGCCACCAGGGAGGCCCTTCATTGAATTCTTAATTTCAGTTATTGTCTTTTCAGACAAGAATTTCTAGAAATTCTACCTATTATTTTTCTTATAATTTCCACTTCTCTATCAAAATATTCACTTTTATATTAAACTTATAAAGCATATTAATCATAGTACGTTAAATTCCAAGTTTGATAATTTCATATTAATAATTTCAATATCTGAACCTTCTATAGGTATGTTTTGTTGTCCAGGATTTTTGTCTCTTGGCTTCCATTCAGTTCTTATCTTTTTATACATCTAGTTACTTTAGATTGAATGCTAAATACTGTGAAATCTCTGAATGATGTTATCTTCCATCAGAGAGGATTTACAACTGTTTTTGGCAAGCAACTAAGCTAGTAAGAGATCACCATAATGTAATCAGGCACTGAGCTAATTCGAAACTGGGTCTCCATTATTTTGAGGAGTGGTTTATTACTAGCATACCCTTTCTCCTAGATATTAGCCCCTTGAGGTTCCAACGAAAAACTTCAAGTGTTTACCAGGGCCTCTCCTCCTTAGAGAGGTCCAAATTCTAGCAGCACTCAGAGACTGCTAAAATCTCTTCTCAGTTTGAAGTCTAAGCCAAGGTTTTAACTTCAGTTTCTCAGCTGCCACTTCTGAATCAGCAAATGCCTCAAGGGGAAAACTGATGACAAATATTGGATTCATTTCTAGGTATTTCCTTACACATCTTTACTACCTTGCTACCTCTCTGATGCCATCAAATATACTGTTTTTATTTATTCCAGCTTTATAGTTATTCCCAGTGGGTGGGGTGGTAGAAAACAAATTAGTCTGTTATTACTGAAAATTGATCTCTGGATGGCTTATTCTTAAGCACGAGATGACTACAAAAATATTATTTTGTTCAGAAAGGACTTATTTCACCATGGATTGACAAAATCATCCCAATTTGCATTCCTTTACTTTCCTTCATATTATCTTGTTTATTTCCTTTATACCATTTATCACGATCTGAAATTATCCTCTTTACTTGTGTATTTATTAATGATTTTTAAATGATATTTCTCCCAACTAGAAGGCAAATTCCATAATAACAGGAACATGACTTTCTTGATTATTACTATCCCCAATGCCCAGCACTATGCCTAAAACACTGAATAAATATTATTTGAATGAATAAATAAATGAATAAATTGCTTCATAATCAGCCAGGAGATTCAAAATGTGTTTTCTACAGAGATAACTAAATAAAAACTAAAATGTCATAGGTAACATACTATTAGTTGCAGTGAACAATTTACCTATATTTTTTTTATTAGTGCAAAGGGTAAAAAGGTTCCTCATATTGGGGTTGATAAAGTTTAGAGAAATTATATTCTGAATTCTGTCAACCATGTAACAAGTATTTACTGAGTAGCTATTAAAAACATCCTTTCTCTGCAAATTATGAGAAGCCATGGGAGCATTTGAAAACAAGCATCCTTTCATGTTCCTTCTTAAATCAGTAGGTATTATGGCCACCACTATTTCTCTCTTTAGAGTACTCTACAATTAAAACTACTACTACAATTGCAAAATAATTTTCTTTTTCCAGCATTTCTTTTCTCCATCTTTCTACTGTATAGCTCTAAAAGTGTTTCTTATGGAATCCATTTTTAAAATTTATTTCTTTTGAAAAATCTCTCTTACTGTCAGAGCTATTGTGTGTGTGCATATGTGTGCATGTATGTATGTGAGGGATAAGGAGAGGGATAGAGAGAACTAAATGGCAAAGACTCTGAAACTAAATGGCAGAGACTCTGGGACAAATTAATGAATTCACTCTAAATAAGCTGGGTATTCAATCTGCCTGAATCTCTGAACCATGCTCAAGAGGACAAGGACATTTAAATAGAAGTTTGTTTTTACTTCTTCTAACACTCAGGGAGAAAAATGTCCTGTAGCTAACCTGAAACCTTGTGTGTGTGAAAAACATGAAGAGCCAGTTCTTGGAGTCTGCTTACAAGACCCATGTCAGGGTGGGCTGTGACAGCTGGTGATAAAGCACTGCAAGTTTGTGCCAGGTCGGTGCCTCAGTGAACATCTTCTCCATACCAAAGGGGAGGTGACCTTTAAGTACACCACAGCTACAATAATTCTTTCTAGGTACTAGCCACAGACAGGTCTTCCAGAATGGGGATGTTTTACTTACTTTTCCAGAAGACTTAGCTCTGTCCTATTACATCTGGATGAGTAATAAAAAGGAAAGATGTTGGAACCAATCTAATATGTACTGATTACTATAGGAAGGCTGATGGAGGAAATAAAAGACATAAAACATCTCATCTTTCCTTCATTTTCTTTTAGTCAAAAAATTCAGCCTCAAACCTATTAAAGGTAAAGCTTGAGCTAGTGATTGAACATAGGCCAGAAATCAAAATTTTAGAATAGAGGTCATAAACTGGCAACCTATGGACTGAATTGACCCACATGTATGTTGTGTTCGGGTGGCACAGTATTCTTAAAAAACTGAATGTAATGCCTTTGGATTGGAAATGTGTCCTTCACTCTGCCAAATCTCTCATACTGCCTAGTATTTTACACCAAGCACGAGTCACTCAAGCACGCTGTATGCCTGGCCTCTACAGGCATTTCAGATCGCAACCTCAATTTTAGAATGTGTGTATTCAGGTTTTTTAAATAAATGAAATTATCTTTAAAAAATGAAATGCACTAAATTAGTTTGCAAAGTCTTTAAGGATATTGAATAATGATTATTATAATTTTTATTCCAAAGGAAATATTCAATCACTTAGATACCAGAATAGCTAGAAATTCACAACCTAGAGTTAGAAGACGGAACACTTGGGTTCCACTTTGTTTTATTTCATTGGGTTGCCCAAAGTCCTCCAAAATCATAAAAGTTATACGTCATTATAATTTTCCTTCTAATTTAGCTTTACGATTTATCCATAAAATAGGAATAACAAACAACCACAAAACCTCAGTGGCATACACTAAGAAACATTTGTGCTCAAGAGTCTATGGGATGGCTGGCTGATTCTGCTGATTTGAGCTGGGCTCAGTGGGGCTCAACCACGTTTCTGCTGGCAAGTCAAATGGGGATAGGCTGGTCTAAGATAATCTTAGTTAAGACAACTGGTCTCTCAAATGCCAGCACACTAATCTCTGGTAGCAGAGTCCTCAGAGAGAAGAGAACAGCACAAGCCTTCTTGAGGTCTAGGCTTAGAGCTGGATACCATCACATCATGAAATTGGCCGAAGTAAGCCACAAGGCCAGGCCAGATTCAAGGGGTGGAGAACAACACTTCATCCTTTGATGTAACGTCACATCTCAAAAGTCACTTTACAGTGAGAGGTCGAAAATTGAGGCCATTTAAAAAAAAGTCAATCTACCAAAGTAGTATTTTCTAAATCTCTTTTTTCAATATACCAAAAGATCCTTAGAAATAAATAATGCCCTCAGCTCATTTCTTGGGAACATTTTCACGTTTAATAGAACAGGATTTTAATGTTGCCGTGGAATCAAAGGATTCATGTTTTAAGAATATGTTTGAGAATTATGACTTTGAATATCACATAATATAAAAACTAGAGAGGCTAATAAAAACAAAATAATTTAATGGCAGAACCACAACTAGGTATTTCCTCAACTACCACTCTGATTTTCCTTAAACCTTGTTGGTTTTGTGTCGGTGTATGTGTGTGTATGTGAAGGTTATCTTCCATCTGGAATATAATAATAATTCCTAAGAGCTTTTTCTGCTTCCAATCTGGGAACCCCTCCAATGCATCACACAGCTGCCAAAATGACCCTTAAAATGATATCTGATTACACAACTCCACTCTGTAATACCTTCAATGATTCCTATGCCCTCAGGATAAAGTCCGAATCCTTAGTTCAGCATCACACATGAGCACACACCTCACACCACCCAGAACCATCTGTTTTTTTCCCATATCTAACCTCATCTCTTGCCACCTCCACATGCTCCTTTTGCTCTAGCTGCACCTCAACATTCTAAGACTATGCTGTGTGGTATCAAACCTCTGAGCCTTTGTGATGCTGTTCTCAGTTGTTGCCTATGAAATTGATAAAAACTTTTAAAGTGGCTAAGGTGCAGAGAAACAGACACTTAAATTCACCTGTTGGTAAAAGTAAAAATTATTACCAACTTTCTGGAAAATAATTTGGCAATATCCAAATCTTTATATTAAAATGCAAGATATTTCCATTTTAGGGGGAAAAGAACATTAAACCTCGATATTTCTGCTTCAATTTCTATTCTAAAACTAAATATTAGAATAAGAATGAGAACAGTAAAGTGAAATTTAACTGAAATTTACTGGTAAAAAACATTGTTAAATAAGTAAGATTCTAAGTAATTAATAAGTATCATATAGCTGAAAAGTCCAGAAATACACATTTTTAACCAGTGAAAATTTAAGTCTTATTCTTAAAAGTATAGCTTTTTTTTCAGCATCTCTTCCAAGGATCAGAACATATATTAAAAGAAAGATAAAACCTTGTAATCTATATGAGCAAGAAATGACCCTAAAAAGCCAAGCTATTACTAGAGATGGCCTTCAAGCAATCCTGTGCCTCCTTGGGCCCTCACTAAAGTTTATTTTTTATAAGATCCACATGAAGATCAGTCTGTTATTCTGAGTAAACTGAATGTGGATGCCCCTTCCTATCTGGTTGTGAGATGGACTTGGACCAATCCCCAAAACAGAACAAGTTCACAGTTGTGGAGAGTGGAAGGAACATTGCTAGCATCTTAGTGAGGTTTGCAGTTTTGCTGCTGAGTACCTTCTGATGAGTCAGGTGGACAGTCTGAGCTGGAAAAGGATGAGTGATGGGCAGATGATGGACTAATATGACCAGAGTGTACAGAGAGACGGTGAGGCATCTGCTGACCCCCTGGCTCAGTACATACAAATCCATGTGTTGTCAGCTAAATGGGGAGAGAAGGAGCTGACTCTGCCTGCTTTCTGAAACTGACCTCACACACCCCCACTCACACCCCCACCCCATGGGGTGACCTACTTAACCAACCTTTAAAACATGTCTCTTCAATGAAACCTTTGGATGATAGACTAACAAAAAAATATTTTGATCAAGGATTACGGAACTTCACACTCCAAAGTTTATTCAGATCAAATAGAAACAAATTGCAGACCTACAGTTGGCATTGATTTTTTTCTATACTTTCATGGTTTTAAAAAGCAATTTTCATAAATATAAATAAACAATTCCCTTCAGCATATCGTCTATGAAGTGAGGGCACTTGAGGCAGTTACTTACTGATAAATAATTTACTTCTTACTATTAGCCAGTGTGTTCCATAGAGTTGAAAACTAGAAGTTAATAGCTTAGGAAACAGATGTAAGTAGCAAATTTCTTAAACTAGAACCTAACTTCATATATGCCCATACAGAAAACCATATACTAATTATATGCCAAGTATTAGTGATAGTATTACAAAGAGATATCAAAAGAGGGGAAAGAAACTCCTTTCTACTCTCAGAGAAAAATGCACTAGCATTTATAGACATTGGCCTAAAACAGGATTAATGTTCAAAATCACTGAATGGTGTTTGGAAGGAAAAAACCCAAAATCTACTTCTTTTATGTATATTCTATCACCATTTCTATTTTTTAGGATCAAATAGATTTTTCATTACAAATTGCATTACCATGCAATCACATGACTTAGGAGTCATGTGATTTTTTAACTTGGAGGATAATCTATCATGTATTTAACTGGAGTTGGAAACAGCCATCCGCAAAGCCTTAACAATACTCCAGAAAAGCTGGCCCAATGCAGAGGGAGCCCAACTCACTAAATCTTCCTGCAGGACTGTCTTCTCCATTTCTGAGTTAGGGCTATGTCTTAATCTCATATAAGAAAAATGTATCATTTAAACTTATTCTAAGAGCAACCTAAGTGTCTATCAACCGAGGAATGAATAAAGAAGATGTGGTACATATATACAAAGGAATATTACTCAGCCATAAAAAAGAATGAAATAATGCCATTTGCTGCAACACGGATGGACCTAGAGATTATCATACTAAGTGAAGTAAGTCAGACAGAGAAAAACAAATATCATATATCACTTACATGTGGAATCTAAAAAAATGATACAAATGAACTTATTTACAAAACAGAAACAGACTCACAGACTTCAGAAACAAACTTATGGTTACCAAAGGGGAAAGGTGCAGGGGGCAGAGATAAATTAGGAGCTTGGGATTAACATATACACACTAATATATATAAAATAGATAACCAACAAGGACCTACTGTACAGCACAGGGAACTCTACTCAATATTCTGTAATAACCTATATGGGAAAAGAATCTGAAAAAGAATGGATATATGTGTATGTATAACTGAATCACTTTGCTGTACACCTGAAACTAATACAACATTGTAAATCAACTATACTCCAATATAAAACTAAAATTAGAAAAATAAAAATAAAATAAAATAATTCTAAGAGGAAAAACTTACAAACTAAACTAGGAAAATATTTTTTTCCATATGATAAGTTTGCTATTTTCAATATTTTAACACAAAGGGACTCTCCTGTTCCCCAGTGTGGAAGGCAGAATTCCAAGATGATCCCTAAGACACCCATCCCCTGGTATGTAACACACTATCTCTCCCTTTGAGTGGGAGTAGGACCTGCAATTTTGATAGGATATCACTCCGTAACTATGTTATGTTGTATGGAAAAGGTAAAAGGATTTTGCACATGTAATTAGGGTCCCTAATCAGGTTAAATTCATTAAAAGGGAGATCATCCAAGGTGGGGCTGACCTAATCAGATGAACCTGTTATTTTAGAAAAAGTCTAGAGATCTGAGACAGGAGAAGTCAGAGAGACTCTCCAGCTGGTCTTGGAGAAACAGTCAGTCATGATGTGAACTGCATTTGGACAGAGACGCCCTCTGGAAGCTGTCTTCAGTCCTATGGCTGCAAGTCATTCGATTCTGCCAGCAACCTGAATGAGCTTAGAAGAGGACTCTAAAACGTAGATTAGATTACAGCCCCGGCTGACACCTTGATTTTAACTGGGTGAGACCCTAAACAGAGCTGATTCATACCTTGGCTCCTAACTCACAGAAACTGTAAAATTATAATGTATGTTGTTTTAAGCTATTAAGTTTGCAAGTAATTTACTGTAGAGTAGTGATAACTGATACACCCAGTAGGTTGTTGGTTGAGTTCCATGGTATTTTCTTGAGTGGAAAGGACATTAGAAGTCTAACTTTTTATCCAATTAGTTATGTAAATACTCTCCTGATTGGAGAAATTAATGTCTCCTTGTTTCCTTGACTACATCCTTTGTAATACATGGAAGGACTGCATATAGCTTTAAGGAGCAGTTCCCATAGTCCATTCATTTCCTCAGCTTACACATGTGGCTGGAACCGATGTGGGCAGAGAGCAATGGTGGCACAAAGTGGTCCATTTTGCAACGCACAGGACTACACGGTGCTTAGTTACAGTTAGCTGGTCCAAAAGTAGGTTTGAGATTTAACCATCCAATTTAGCTCATGAGGATCCTGCCACTGGCCAGGATCAAAACAATGGATATGGACACATTCTAGACATTCAATTCTAAATCGAAGGTAATTTACAAATTCGTATAACTTTGACATGGGAGTCTGAAGATTTAGGTGCAGATTCTATCTCTGCCACTAATTCATTGTGTCATCTTAGGCAAGCCCTGAATCTCTATACATAATTTGTATAGTTATGTTAATTATTAGAGAAAACTTTCTAACAGCCCTGCTAGTGCAAATGTTCTAAGATTATGTTAGTTCATACCTATTTTTTTAAGTAGTGCTGAACCTACACTAGCTCAGATAATTGCTTTGATCTACCCCCCTAGAAATACTGTTTTTATTTTATCTAAATGAAGAGCAGCAATGATGAAAACAACCCATAAAAGTGCTATTATGACCTCTTTGGCATCTACCCAGCTAATGTCCCAGGTCATAGCAGAAGAAAATACAGGCGGCTAAGGAGGATAGGAACATAAAGCACCAAGAAGAAAGAGGAAATAGGGATAAGAAGAACATAGGCTGTGAAACAGGAATTATAAATGTAAAAGGCAATGACTACCGACTTCCCCAACCTCATTTCCTTTCAGAGAAAGAATTCCAGAAATGAAATTATTCAAGAGACCAATATAGAGAGGCCTTTATGTAGAACCCAGTATCTAAGAAACATATGAACAGGCCTCTAGCCTACCTACAACATGAATTCAGAATGTCCCTAGAAACAGCTATAGAATCTTAAAGGAAACTCAGATTTCACTTACAAGATTCTACCACATTAGAGAAGAATTAGTCTCAAGAGACGCCCTGAAATGACAATATCACTAAGATCCTAGAAGGCAGAGTCAATGTTTAATAATTTTTTTGCATTATCTAGAACACTATTGCATGAATATTAACTCCTACTAAATGCTTTTCAAAATCCTACTGCAGACAACGTATGGTTAAATAAGAGATCTGTAAATAATACTACCCAGGAAAGAACAATTCAACCACCTGTCCCTTTGAACTGTCAGTGAGCACATCTTTAAGAGTCTTAAAAGAAGTTGACAGTGAATGCCTGGGGGACTTAGGGTGACCATGATGTCCCATAAAGAAATCTAACTCCCAGGATCCCTGTAGATCTCAGGGTGTGCAAACCAGAAACAAAATACCTAGAACTTTCACAAGCATCAATTTCAAATGACCTGGTAACTAAAAGGGAAATTAATGTATTCTTCTTAACAAATGTTTCAATACAAAGTCCATGGAAGATATAATTCATACGATCTATGTCTGTAGGATTCTCGTTGAGGTAAAGAGTAGGCAAAGGGGAGGGGGGATGTCTAAGGCACAGATACTAACAATATTATGAAGAACTAAGACAAAAATTTTGAACTTCATAGTGCCAATCAAAAATATAATTCAATAGAGGGAAAGCTGTTATTTCCCCCAGATTTCAGCCTAGCTTTCTACAGTAGATAAAAGTAAATGCTATATTGAGAATCTCTTTTGTGGAGGAAGGTGTTAAGTCTCCAATTACATCTCAGAAAGGAAAAAAAAAAAACCTCAATAGTTACTCATCATAGAAAATGGCATATATTTTGAGATCAAGAGTCAACCACCTGCCTGGGACATAGAGTGAGAGAAAGATAAAAACAAATCTATCTTACAGTCTGTGATAACATAAGTTTGATAAGAAAAATGACAGAGAAGATTAATACATAGCATAGCTGCATGGTCATAGCTAAAATTAATGGCCTTCAGAGTTCTTTTCCGACTCTCTCATGAGTGTCCAAAAAAGTCCTTTTGAAATCTACAAAGCTTCACGGTGCATTTCGGGGTCACGAGGCAAAAAATCAATTATGAAATAATTTTTCAAGTCATTTTAAATGTTATGTATGTGTGTACACAGATATATGTGTGCATGTGTAAGTGTACGTATACATAAATAATTTTCTACAAAATTCTTACCTTTCATACCCCACTCTTTTCATCTTTATGGCCTTAAGCTTTGACTATCATGATAACTAATAATTTAGAGTTCTACCTGTGAAATATTTCCTTCTCAGATAGAGACAACGGAATCCAGGTGACAAAGATAAACTGCAGGCAAGCTAGAGAAGGATAGAAAACTGTTTTGAAAGCAAAATTTAAAGATGCCCACAGACACTATAAAGGGAGAGAGAATGATCATTATAAATATTGGGCAGGTGTAAAAAGAAGATGATACATACTTATAAAGAATCTATACTCTTAGAAAAATGCAGAGAAATTTGGGGACTGAATGGCAAGGATTAGCTGTTCTTGATATACACTTTCTCGCCACTAGAGAGCCATCTTTAAATTAATAGAATAATTAATGAGTCACAGCACATTATAAACTGAAAGTTTAGAAATTTAAAAAGTTTAGAAATTTAAAGTTTAGAAATTTAAATTGAAGCTTATTTTAAGTACAAGGAAATAGTTTTGTGATTTATCACAAAGCCCACTCTACGCCTGCACAAGTGTATAGTTGCTCCTCCTTTGCAAGGTAAGTATGTTCATTCTTTTGATACTCATCAAATAAATACCGTATTTATTTACTATTTACAAGATATTTGTAAATTTGTAAATATTTACTTATTTACAGGAGGTAGTGACTTGGAATGTTACTTAAGAAAAATTCAATGGGAAGGAAAAGGTTAGGAGTAAAGCATAGAATATACTCCTGTTTGTGGAAAGGAAGCAGAGCATACATTGAAATGTGCCCAGACTATCCCAGGAAGGATTCATGAGAAACGAGTTGCCTCCTGGGAGGGAATCTAGGGAATTAGAGATAAAAGTTATAGTGAGACTTACTTTAACTGTATACACTTTAGATTCTGGTCTAATGTTGTGCCATAAGTATATATTACTTTTTCAAACAAATAAAAATACATAAAAATGGCAGGTACTTGCCATTTCTTACCTGTAGTGGGGATTAGGAAGAAAGCAGCGTGTATAGAGCCACCCAGATACAACTGTATAATCACATCTTTCATCCGGAAGTCCAGGTGCCCACAGACCTCAGGTCCACAGACTCAGCCCGCATCCCCAAAGTGAACATGGCGGAAAAGGCCTCTGGATTTGGTTGTAGCTTCACAGTAACTAGCCACCAGATCATTACGTCCTCACCTGTGCCTTGTCAGCAGACATTACCTGCCTCATTCTCACAACGGCCCTACTAGCTGGGTATTCTTTTCTGTCTTTTGAACGGAGGTTTGGTGAGGTAAAGACAGTGCCCCAAGGTTTCACAGATCCCAAGCAGCAGAATGAAAAACCCCTCCGGATATCCGGCCCCAAAACCCCATGCTCCCCGGCTGCTCAGGAGTTGGGGGCGCAGGTATTAGGAACAGCATACTAGCTAAAGCAAGGATGGCAGCCAATAGAATGGAGAGGAGAAAGAAAACAACTTCGACTTCAGAATTCTGGCATCCTTTAGAGGTTTAAGGAGGACCCAGAGTTAATGCTCTTAGGAAAAAACAAACACTGAAGTATGTTACACTGTGTTAGCTTCCCTACTGCTGCTGTAACAAATTACCACAAACTTGGCAGCTTAAATCAACCCAAAGGTATTATCTTTCTGGAAGTCAGAGTCCAAAATGAGTCTCACCAGGCTGAAATCCAGGTAGCAGGGCTATGTTCCTTCTGGAGGCTCTCAGGGAGAATCCATTTTCTTCCTTGACTTGCAGACCCCTTCCATCTCCAAAGCCAGCCAGGGTCATTGGAGTCCTTCTTGTGCTGCATTGCTCTGACCCAACCCTTCTGCCTCATACTTCCTCTCATGATTATATTGAGCCCACCTGGATAATCCAGAATAATCTCCTTATCTTAAAGTCAGCTGTTTGGCAACCTTAATTCCATCAGCAACCTTATTTCTCCCTTGCTACCATACCTAACATACTCATAGGTTCCAGGGATTAGAACGTGAACAGCTTTGAAGGGCCGTTATTTCACCCACCATATATCTTTTTAGGGAAAAAAAAAATCATCAATAATGTTAAAATGAAGTAGCTTTCAGCATTTTAATTATCTGGAAATTTTCCATATGATTCCTTGATGTCGCTGGCAGGGGGAAAAGGCATTCTTGAAAGTGAGTTCATTGTGAAAAAGGAAAGCTATATTGTCTCCAACAGTACTTACACATTTAGGAGTCTGGATAAGTTACATAAATAATTATAAACAATACTATGTGACTTTATTATAAATTTTTAAAACCACATTTTCCTGCTGTTTCAGCATCCTCACAAACACTTGTGAGCACCTCATGCAGGGGACCAGGTGTACTACTGTGATAGGCTGGCCCCTGCCCCAAGTTCCCCTTCCTGCCCTCTCCTGACTTATGACCTAGTGACATTCAAACAGACCAGTGAAATCCTTAGTGTCTTTTACTTGTGTACTCCACCTTGACCCACAATAAAGGCACTTGCCCACGGGCGTTCGCTCTCTCACAACTCCCCACCTCCCTGGCTGAGCCTGCTCCCTGGGCCTCTCCCCATGTGGCCCCCTGTGTATGGCGTGTGTGCCTCCCTCTTCTAGGACCTGTGAGTATAATAAATCCTTTAATTTCACAGGCCTCTCCACGCGTAACTCCCATGGATATGACAGAGTGATCCTTAAAGATCTCATGGGGGACTTACTTCCCATTTACAGCACAGTGACTATAATATGCTTATAACATCCATAATAATCAGTCGAAGAATTCACTTTATTAAATAACCAGCACTGATGTTGTAACTTTCTACATAATTTTACCTCTCTGTGTTACATCAGACATACTCCTGCGCTTGAGAAGTCCCTTCCAGGTGCACCCAAAAATGAAGGCCTCCATAGGCACAGAGCTGTCATCTATGTATATCCCTGACCCTACACCATCCCTCTAGGACTTACCTTCTAACATCCCCAAACCCTTACTAGACCCAACAAATCCAACATTTTTCACATAGCAGTAAAGGAGATCAAATATTTTAAGTGCCCAACTGGCCAATAGTTCTATACTTAGTTAATTGACCTTCTGCCCTTATAGCCATCTGCTGAAAAACCAAATGGCACCAAATATAAAAGAAGAATTTGACTAGCATAGTTGAAAAATTATAGAATTTTTAAAGCATCTAGACTCTATTAAGGATAATAGTTGAAAATATTTTTAAACATGTAATAAAATCATCCAAATTTGTATTTTTCTAGCTAAAAACATCGTTGGCTAAAGAGATGGCAGATGGGTACTTCCCTGGTGGCACAGTGGTTAAGAATCCGCCTGCCAATGCAGGAGACACGGGTTCAAGCCCTGGTCCGGGAAGATCCCACATGCTGCAGAACAACTAAGCCCGTGCACCACAACTACTGAGCCTGCGATCTAGAGCCCGCGAGCCACAACTACTGAGCTTGTGTGCCACAACTACTGAAGCCCACGCGCCTAGAGCCCGTGCTCCTAACAAGAGAAGCCACCACAATGAGAAGCCTGTGCACCGCCATGAAGAGTAGACCCCACCCACCGCAACCAGAGAAAACCCCGCATACAGCAATGAAGACACAACACAGCCAAAAATAAAATAAGTAAAACAAAATAAATTTATTTTAAAAAAAGAGATGGCAGATGATTGATTCCAAAACAATTGAAAGAAAAGATCCAATGTGAGAATTTAGTATATATATGTGTGTGTATGTGTGTTCTAGTTACAGCAAGTTTGCCCAAATACTAAGTTACGCAGCAAATCACAATTTGTCAGGTGTGGCACTGGGTAGCTTACAGTCATTAGTTTTGGTTCAGTGCTTGTAGCCTTAAGAACAAAGGCGTTACATTTTATGCACATTTAAAAAGCAATTTCATAAGCTTAAAATGCCAACAGTTTCTCATAAATGTTGCTGTAATTATTTTAAATCGCCTAATAATATTCTAGGAAATAAGTGAATTAACTGTGTTAAGCCCAAGTCCATTTCACAGAAAACATCAGCATGGCCCACAGCTGGGGTATTTTTTCTTTGTTTTGTTTTTAGTTTTGTTTTTTAATCAAGGTGTCTGTCGCAGATCAATTATTATTATGGTTTCCAAGAAGCCATCTCTAGGCAGGCATAAAATATGATTCAGTTGATTTAAAGAATACTGACTAATGTGGAAGATTAATAGACTGGGGAGATATACAAAAAGCTTCTTTTGTGGGCTAAAAATCTCCAACTGATCCTTATCTACCAGCATGGGAAAATCATAAGAGGTTATTTTACATTCAAATCAGCTACCATTTCATTGTTAGCCTGTATGCTGCTTCCTTCAGGAATCCTGTTTTCACAAGTGACAATAATGAGAAAATATGATCTATGCAAATATGAAGAAAGTCTAAAATAATGATCTGCTAAAGGCCTTTTTCATAAAAGCGTCAGAACTTCCAAATAAGCAAACATATTTTCCTCTCCAAACAATCAAGTCTTCTGTTGGTTTATATTTTGTTCTTTACGGAGCATTCTTATTACCTGGGTCTATGTGACAGGGGATGAAATGTATTTGGATAGCTTTTTTTTGTGCTGTGTATCAGGATCTTATCTACAACAATTCTCTGTACTTTCCATAACCAGTCATATTCATAGGTACTGGCCATGATACTTGGGCTTGTAGGGTTCAGGAGGCCAAAGGACAAATCACTTCAGCACCCAGCCTAAGCTCACTGGGTCATGTACTAGGTGAGCAAAATGAAATTGCTATTTCATAGTTAAGAAACAATTAAATACTATTCCTTTAAATTTTTTTCAAATTTTACCATATATTTGAAATTTTTCATGACAAAATGTTGGAGAGAAAAAGGTCAAATATTAAGCACATTCATATAGTTAACCTAATAGTATTTCCTAATTCTATACCTTGAATTTCTGAAAATAGACTCCTCAACCTTCTGTGCCATGATCCCTAAGCTCTAGCTACTTCTACTTTATTAACCAAAGTCCCAGATCCTGCCTGGTGGCATCTAGCATGCTGCCACCCAAAACCTGTGTAAAGCACAGCAGTGAAGTTGAATGGATAGTGTCTCCTCATGCCTTCAGGAAAACATCCTTCCAATTGCCTTCCTACATTTCTGAAAACAGGACACCTAAGTTTCCTGTGCTCAAGCTGCCCCTAGCCATCGGTACAGAGGCCATCCAGGCTTTTGTCCCTAAGTGCCAGCTCCCTCTGGGAGTCCCTTCACGCAATCATCTAAATGTGTTGTATCTATCTGGGTCTCGGTGTGCACTTCCTCTTCAGCTTACCACCTACACTCTTGCGCAGTCCCTATAGCATCAACCTCCAAACTTTTTCCAGTTCAGTCTTTCCTTTGGAAGTAGCACCAGTTTCAAAATCCTATCAGATATGTCTGTTGATTATGAGGACTTGCTCAATGCATCACTGAATGTAGAGTTTAAATAGTCATATCACCTATTTTGAATGGTTACAGTCCATAGTTTCAAAATGATTGCACCACTTGGAGAAAAGGAAGATCTTCCTTCCACAAGGAAGAAAGCCAACTGGACTGTTTATTAAACATTCAACCAATATTTACTGAGCCAACAATCTACCATGATGGTCTGTCAAAAAAAAAACAACAAAGAAACAACTAGCTTCTCCTCAAAAGCTTATAATGATTCTCAGTGAATTCCAATATAAAGATTTCTTTTAAAGTACAAATTTCAATTTGTAATGTTTAATTGTTTCTATTTTTATTTTTATCCAAGTACCATTCACATAGCTTTAAAAGTCTAATAGTACTATGAGCCTTCTAATAAAAAGTTGCAGTACCCCAACTCAAAACATTCCCCCCTTAAAATTTCCAACAAAACGAGGAAATATCTGTCAACTCTCTTAGATGATTATTTTGTAATTTAAGAATACATTGTTGGGACTTCCCTGGTGGCACAGTGGTTAAGAATCCGCCTGCCAATGCAGGGGACACAGGTTCGATCCCTGGGCTGGGAAGATCCCACATGCTGTGGAGCAACTGAGCCCGTGCACCACAACTACTGAGCCTGCGCTCTAGAGCCCGAGCCACAACTACTGAAGTCCGCACGCCTAGAGCCGATGCTCCGCAGCAAGAGAAGCCACCACAATGAGAAGCCCGCGCACCACAACTAAGAGTAGCCCCGGCTGGCTGCAACTAGAGAAAGATAGCGTGCAGCAACGAAGACCCAAGGCAGCCCCGCCCCAAAAAACTTAATTAATTAATTAAAAAAGAATACATTGTTTATTTTAGTGAACAACTGCTTTCATGGTGCTTACTACATGACAAGAGCTTTCTAAGTACTTTACAATATTAACTCATTGATTCCTCATAATAACTTACAAGGCAGTTATTCCTGCCTTCTAGCTAGGAAATTGATGCAGAGAAAGGTCAAGTAACTTTTGCTCAAGGTCACATAGACAGTAAGTCATGGAGCCAGGATTCTAACCCAAGCACGTCTGGTTCAAGTTCACAATTATAACCACAACAATGCATATGTATTTCTAAGTAGTAATCTTAAACTACTATTTATTAATTTAAAAATTTTTGACAATATTGATTTTCTATGATGAAAAATCAGGATAATTTTCCACATAAAATGCACACACAAAACACAAATCACACACTCACACACACAAACATCCCCTCCCCATTCTCCCAATATATGTATTATATTTTTGTTAAATTACCATCTAGTTTACATTTTTGTAAAAGCTGACTCATGCAGTGCACATTGATTACATCTTTCTTGTACAGATTTTGGTTTTTAAGATTTTATTTTCAGGAAAATTCGTGGATTTTCCACATCACACCTTCAGCTATTTGATCTGTTTGTTGTGTTACTCATTTGAAGTAGACCATATCCCTGTGATCTTAGTAAGTTTAAATCAACCCTATTTCCCAAACAAAATAGTTTGTAGAATATTGGCTAACTGCACATGAAGAAGAGGTTAACCTTCCAGGCTCTCCTAGATTGTAACTGGCACACACAACACTGGTAAAGAACATAGACTTAAATGAAGGACTATATCCATTGCCATATTTATGTGCATATTTCCCCCCTCTTATCTGTAGACATTTTATTGCTAAACTTACTGAATTGAAATGATGCATATTTCCCTGACTAATGCTGATGAGACATCTAGAAAACTCTAGAATTTCCACAATTCTAGTTTGAAGAATATTCCCACTCCCACCCCTGATCCCACATAGAGCAGCCCCAGGATGCTATGAAAGAGCAACTGAAGAGCAATTACCAGTGATCCTTTTACTTTTACAAAAATAAAAAAAAGTCACATCAAAATTATTTTATAGCTCTTATCAAGCTTTGAATGTCACAGAAACATACAAAAAGAGAATTATGGAGGGGAGATCAGATGTTTAGTTCAAAACTTATGGATGATAACACATAAGGAAATATGGCACTATTAAAATTAGAGGTAGGGAATTCCCTGAGCTGTTCAGTGGTTAGGACTCTGTGCTTGCACTGCAGGGGGCATGGGTTTGATCCCTGGTTGGAGAAATAAGATCCTGCTTGCCACATGTCATGGCCAAAAAAAAAAAAAAAAAAAAAAGTGCTCTCAAGTTAGTGGTGCAAGGTGACTACAAAAACAAAATAAAACTAGAGGTTCATTAACAATTAAATGTATAGTATTGCTAAAAGAATTTCCAAATTTGTTGAAAGTTAACTTGACTATTTTAAACATATATCATTTGAACTGGGTTTAACCTGTTGACAAATGAATAAACATATCTTTGAATGCAAACTAATAATTATAAAACAAATCTTCAAATTTCTTGAAAAAATCCTTTGTAAATAAAGTTTCCCTTAGTCATGTTGTTTATTTCCTTATAAACTTATGTCTCAAATAATGTGAAAATAAACTTCCATCTAGCCTGCTTCCTAATAAACACAAATCCTGAATCAGTGAAGTCTATATTCATGACACTAAATTAAACTAACTACAGGGTTTTAAAATAAAATATTTTAACATGTTCACATACCAACTATTCAGTCTTCCCCCTTTCTCAAAATCACCTTTCAATTTTCAGACATAAAGTCAGTCTTAAATACATATCGATAAGAACAAAGTTCGAAATTACAATATATTTCCATTTAGATCAGAAGTTATCAGAACTACAAATCCCAACATTTTATTTATAGATAATTTTTTCTAGACCATGTTAATGTAAGTACCTCATCCACTGTGGAAAAGTTCAGTAGAATTTAATCTTGTATTTAAAACCCAATCTTCCTGTGGTGCAAGCTTTGAAAATATTAACATTTTTCCCCAGTATCACCTCAACACAGTAAGAGAAAATAAACCACATGGCATAATTCATTCTGTCAGGAAGAAATCCATCAAGTCATCCTAGACAGTAGAGACTCAGCAACAGAGCATAAATAATGGATCAGGCTCAAGAACTTACAAAAAAGGTTCAAATCACAGTATACATAGCAAAGTGGCATTTAAAAAAAAAAAGGTAGCCATCTGACAAGTAAGCCATCCATACATGCATTCTGAATCCTTTGTACAGACTAGAACTTTTAGACAGAATAAAGAAGGTAAATTTAACAAATTTATCAAAAAGAAAAAAAAATCAGACGATTTGATTCAATAAGTCTTTAACAACTAAAATTATTTTAAAGTTTAGTCATCAACTCTAGTCTCCTCACAACTATCTAATCCTGATCCCTAAAACTAAATACATTAGTAAGTTTCATAAGGCTTCACCGGCAGACCCAGGCCTTTGCCAGTCCTATATCTAACCTGAAAAGAGCAGGTAATATATCTTGTGAGGCTGGTACACTTGATGGAGATACAATTCCAAGTTCAGATCCAGTGACCCAACAACAGCTATAAGACTTCTGGTCACCTTGTTGCCCTAGCTCTGCCCCACTACCAAGTTCAGTTTTATTTTTGGATAAGAGACCTGGGATCTGGGCCTGCATCTGAGTGAGGCTGCTCTTCTGAAATGTTCCCTGCATGCCAGTGGGTGGGATTCTGACAAGTCCTATGGTCCTATGTTGCTAAGTTCCAATTTGGCAATAAATGGAAGAAGCAATAGTTCAAATGATCATTCTTAAGAATTTGATGCAATTACCCTGAATATGTATATATTTCTTTAAAGAGAGGAATTGTATATAACTTACAAAAACTTAGATAGATAAAGAATTTTACTGAGTACCTACTATGTGTCAGTGATAATGTGTCTCTCATCATCCAGCAACATAGCCTGGGCTTGTTCATGCATGGTGGCAGGGGACCAATAGGACCAGTGGATGCAATCAAGACCCCTTGAAGCCTATGCTTGAAATTGACACAATCTCAGCACATTATCCAGCCAAAGCAAGGCACAGCACCTACCCACTTTAAAGAGATGAGGAAATAGACTCCACTTCTTGATGTTAGGATCTACAAAGTCACCCTGAAAAGGGCATGGATATAGAGAGGATGCAACCTCTCTATATCCATGCCCTCATTTTCACAACCAAGTCACCACACACCAAAATGCCAATTATTTCAGCAAACCAGAGTAACACTGCTTGTATATCCATATTGAAAACTTCCATTGGAAATGGATTGTTGGGATAAACACAGGATGAAGGTGATTGTAAATTGTAGTTTAAAGGTAGAAACTGGTCAAGTCTCAAGAGTTCATGATGTTCTCTGTTGGGGTGGGATTTGTATTCCCCAAGGGTTCCACTGGCTGACCCTGCCCCATGGCTTCACTGAGCGTTAGACTCATCCTTTGAAACCAAGGTGGAGACAGGTGCCCTCCCCACCCCACCACACTCTGGGCTTGTGGTGACAGTGGCAGCCCTGATAATCTCTGAAGCACCTTTGGGGCCCTTCTTCCCATGCCTTGAAGAATAAACAAGTTCACAACTGAATGACTCTGTGGTCTGGTCCTGCAGGGTCTTTTTCCATCCTGTTTTCTCTGTTTCCTTCAGTTCCAGCTGGCAATGTTTCTGCTGTTATAGTCTCATCTCTATGCCTGCCTTTTGTTGAGGTGGTTGATTAAATCTTGGGTCACACCCACACTAATCTCCTGTCCAGTCTATCACACCCTTAATGTTCTCTTCTGAATAGCGTTCTCATCTTTCACAATATGGACAGGCTGAGAATATTCAAATCTTTAAGTATCTAGTTCCTCTTTGCTTAACCATGTCATCTTTAGTTATTTCTCTCCTCTCACATTTTACACTAAGTAGTCAAGAGGAACCAAGCTGCTCCTTCAACACCTTCCTTAGAAATCTCCTTTGCTATATATTTAATTTCATCACTTGCAAGTTCTACCTTCCACAAAACACTAAAAAAAGAATACAATTCAGCCAAGTTCTTTGCCACTTTATAACAGGGATTTCCTTTCCTCCAGTTTCCAATGACATGTCCCTCATTTCTGTTTCAGATTTCATCAGAGTGGCCTTTACTGTCCGTATTTCTACCAACATTCTGTTCGTAGTTGCTTAGGTACTCTCTAAGAAGATGGAAGCCCTCTCTACAGCTCTCCTCTTTTCTTGCTGAGCTCTCACCAGAATTATCTTTAAAAATCTGTTCACTGTGATTCAGGCTTTTTCTAGCATGCAGCTCAAAATTCCTCCAGCTTCTACCCATTACCCAGTTCCAAAGCCGTGTCCACATTTTTACAGCAGCACTCCCACTTCTGGGTACTAATTTCCATCTTAGTTCACTTAGGCTGCTATAACACAGTACCATAGACTGGGTGTCTTATAAACAACAGAAATTTATTTCTCACAGTTCTGGAGGCTGCAAGTCTGAGACCATGGTCGGGCTCTGGTGAGAGCTCTCCTTTCGGTTGTAGACTGGAGCTTCTCACTGTACCTTTGCTTGGCAAAAAGAAATCTCTGGGGTTTCTTTTATGAAAGCATTAATTCCATTCATAAGGGCTCCACCTCCATAACCTAATCATCTTCCTAAAGCCCCACCACCTACTACCATCACATTGGGGGTTAGGATCTCAACATATGAATTTGAGGGTGGGGGAAGGAGACACAAACATTCAGTCCACAACACCAATGAATTGTTTTCCCCATCTCTAGTAAGAGAGAAATTTCTATATCTTATGAGATCCTGTAATGATCAGTATGGAAATTATGATAAAAATTCCCTATGTTAGAGGAATGAAAATATGTTTTTCTAATGTAGTATAGGAGCAGTTTTGCTATAGTCTTATTAAAACTTGCAGATTTGTGTGGAATTGCTTAAACTTCAAAATATACCAGAATATAGTCCTAATATATGGTGATACTAGGGTACATGATTCCTGGAACATATCATGTGTGAGATGTTAGAAGATTTGATTGGGCACTAAACAGACGAAGGGCCAATTTCTGATAGGAAAATTTATCTTCCATTTATTTCTCATCCAATATCCAGGAGAAGTTGTCAGTTTGTAACACTCTGAGATAAATAGACAAAAATAGAGGATTATCCCAAAGATCTGAAATTGGAAGGACAAGGAGTGACGATTTGAATGCTAACAGCATTAAGAGCCCAATAATAACTACATAGGTGAAACATCATGTTAAAACTCATCGCTTGCTCGGTGAAATACTCTTAAGAGTAGTTTTCGGGCTTCCCTGGTGGCGCAGTGGTTGAGAGTCCGCCTGCCGATGCAGGGGACATGGGTTCGTGCCCCGGTCCGGGAAGATCCCACATGCCGTGGAGCGGCTGGGCCCGTGACCCATGGCCGCTGAGCCTGCGCGTCCGGAGCCTGTGCTCCGCAATGGGAGAGGCCACAAACAGTGAGAGGCCCGTGTACCACACACACAAAAAAGTAGTTTTCTACACTGCTCATATTTGAACCTATCTGTGTACGGTAGCAAAATTTGCCACTCCAAAATGTGTCTCTTTGCCACAAATATTAATTTAGGCTGATTATTTTTAAGAAACAGAAGACTCAGGAAGTCTTCCTTTTTACCCCCCCCCCTTAGCTGCTTAAAGAATTCAGATAAAGGGTCCGTGCCAGGAACAAAACCATCACCAGAGATACCTGCAAAGAACATGGGCCAGGTGTGGTGGGGGAAACTCAGATCCGAGTCTACTCTGTGTCCCATGTCTCTGCACCGCTCAGCACATACAGGTTTACCAAAGTTGCTTTTCCATTTCCATGTCAATTGTTTTTCTCCCCTCGGAAATCCCAAATCACTACCCCCAACATCCTCTTTTGTCTTTAGCTGAAGATAGTTTCTAAGGTGAGGGTTTCAACCGTTTGGTGAGTTACTCAATTTTCCTGGGTCTCTCCCATGTATACATGTTATTCAACTTTTGTTTGATTTTCTCCTGTTAATCTGTACTATGTCATTTTAATTCTTAGACCAGCTAGAAGAACCTAGAAGGGTAGAGGAAAATTTCTTCCTCCCTGGCACCTGCATCATATGTGGACCTCCTTTGACAGTGCTTCTCACCTATACAGGCAGAGTTAGTCACTGATGCTAGTCTAAAGACACTTTGTTTTGAAAACTGAGGTGCCATTTTGAATATCACTTGCATTTAGAAACAGAACAAATTGAAATGAAATCAAATGCCTGAATTTGAAAAACAAACTACTCATCTTCCATCTTTGATGAAGGAATTAGAAATCATTTGCAAACCAATTACCATACTAGGCAATTTCAAATATTTCTGAATATATAGTCAAATATACTTTATATACAAGAGATTCTCTCTGGCAGTTGTTAGCCAGAGAGTTGGGGGAGAGATGTCCATTTTAGTCAGTCTTATCCTATGATAATGTATGTAACAAGATGGGAGAAGATACAACTCAATCCCATTTTTTTGCTGATTTACTGCCACTCACAAGGCTGACAGAACATTGCACCCGAGGCATCAATATTAATCATTCCACAGCTGTTCTCAATTTACCTCTCGAGCTTCCCAAATGTTAATAGCATATACTGGTCCAGAATGGCAAAAAGAAAAGTTTTGAGTAAAGGTTTAAATAGTTATTAGGAAAGATATATACATATATAGATGACATTATAAGTTACATATCAAAGCAAATATGGCCTTATATATGAAAAAGGGACTTGTAAAACAATTCTGTTTTTACATTTGTCATAAACTACATGTAGAACTACAGAGTTTAAACAGCATTCCTATATGTTTCATATGCTGCTTATATGAATTTGTATAAGTATGTCCACAAGACCTAGGAAATTCTTTGACAATTAAATGTCACAAGAATAGTTTTTCCAAATGAGTGAAACTTTATTAATGTACACGTTAAGAAAAAAACAGCTTGGCTTGTGGGTTTAGACTTTTCCGATGTACAAGCAGTCAAGAAGGAAAATGGAAAATTACTCTTTTTTTTAAAGAAAATGAGATAGTTTGCCACTATCTCTATTTGTTTGCCTACCTAAAATTTCTTTTAGAAATGGTGGATAAGTTAAAAGAATAATTTTAACCTTAATTCCCTGAATAAAGACTGGGAAAGAAAATTCAACACTGACCACTCTCTCTATTCTACTGAGAGTTTACAGGGCCCCCAAATTAATTTTAGATGAAAAAATTAATTCTCTTCTAAAGTGGCTTTAAAAAGGCTGGAGGAAAATAAAACATTGGATGGTAGATAGCTCACTTAATCTGTCTCTGAACTTTTTTATTTTCCACATTTATAAAATAAAAATAATGTTATCATCTTCATAAGAGTTGCTGTAAGGATTAAATATGATAATATACATTTTTTAAATGGGGATGAATAATAGTCAATTTTTCTGGAATAAAAAGTATGGGGCTGGAAAGAAGAGTAACTCCTAACAAGAAAGTGTATAATGACAGTCTACTTTCTTTGCTGGCTGGCTGCTGACCGAGGGAATAAATGCTACAATCTCACTCTTCTCACCACTTCTGACTTCCTGCTGGGTTCCCATTGCCCAACCAGAAGTCAATGGACAGGCAGGTCCATGGATGTGGTCCGTATTAGATCAGCCTCGTGCAAAAGAGAGGATAGAGAAGGATAAAGAGTGAATTTGAAAGGACAGATGGAAGATACTTGGCACATGACATTTTTCATTGATGTTTCTTGAACACCTTGAAGGTGAGATACAGCTCATGACAACTTTTTTTTGTTGTTTTTTTTGTTTTTTTTTTTGCGGTACGCGGGCCTCTCACTGCTGTGGCCTCTCCCATTGCAGAGCACAGGCTCCGGACGCGCAGGCTCAGCGGCCATGGCTCACGGGCCCAGCCGCTCCGCGGAATGTGGGATCTTCCCGGACCGGGGCACGAACCCGTGTCCCCTGCATCGGCAGGCGGACTCTCAACCACTGCACCACCAGGGAAGTCCCATGACAACTTTTATACAACTCTTTATTCTCTCTCCCATTGACTTCTTACACCACACTTCCTACCACACTACCCTCTCCCAAACTACCACAAAAAAAGGACTTGGAAATCCTGCCTAACACCATTAGCCTTTCCCTCTTCTCCCTCTTCTCCTTCTTCTGCCTCACAACAGCCCAGAAGGAGTCCAACACTGGCAGAAATCTTCCCAGAGGAGATGTGTAGAGAAGAAAATAAGTAGACAAGGTGGATATCCTCTTCCCAGATTAAGGGGGGTTGAGGAAAGACTCAGAATATTCATATGATAATTTTTCCCAGTACAATGGCAAAAGTCTTCTCAAAGCTATTCTTGCTTTTTTCTGTTCTACCTCCTTTCCATTTTCCCTACTGCTGTTAGAGTAACTACTCTAAATACAAATTTGATCCTACCATTCACTCCAAAACATTTAAATAGTTCCTGCTGTAAACTGCAAAATAGATAAATAAATAAATAAATATGGCCACAATTCTCCACTATTCCCTATACCCAGGCCTCTTTGCGATGGTGATGTGACTGGTCCTCCTATCAAGAGGTACAGTCTAGTTCCTCTCACTCTTGGGAAACTTGCCATCTGTGAACAAGCCTAAGCTGCCCTGATGGATGATGAGAGACACTTGGCCCAATAACCTCTGTCACCCCACCTAAAAGCCAGCCAACCACCAGACATGTAAGTAAGGCCATCCCACCCAGCCAACCACAGACCAATAAGCAAGTCTAGTCAAGTTCAGCAGAGCCTGGCCCAGATCAGTATTACCAACCAGCAAAACCTTTGGCTTGTAATTAATAAATGGTTATTATTTTAAGCCATAAAGTTTTGAGATTGTTTGTTATATAACAATTGATAACTGATAAACTCCCCACTGCACATAATTTTTTTATATAAATTTATTTATTCATTAATTTTTGGATGCATTGGGTCTTTGTTGCTGTGCACGGGCTTTCTCTAGTTGCGGCGAGCGGGGGCTACTCTTTGTTGTGGTACGCGGGCTTCTCATTGCGGTGGCTTCTCTTGTTGTGGAGCACGGGCTCTAGACGCAGGCTTCAGTAGTTGTGGCACATGGGCTCAGTAGTTGTGATTTGCAGGCTCAGTAGTTGTGGCTCACAGGCTCTAGAGTGCAGGCTCTTTTTTTAAAAAAATTTATTTATTTTTGGCTGAGTTGGGTCTTCGTTGCTGCGCACGGGCTTTCTCTAGTTGTGACGAGCGGGGGCTGCTCTTAGTTGCAGTGCAAGGGCTTCTCATTGCAGTGGCTTCTCTTGTTGTGGAGCACAGGCTCTAGGCGCACAGGCTTCAGTATTTGTGGCACTCAGGCTCAGTAGTTGTGGCTTGCAGGCTCTAAAGCACAGGCTCAGTAGTTGTGGCACACGGGCTTAGCTGCTCCATGGTGTGTGGGATCTTCCCGGACCAGGGATCAAACCCGTGTCCCCTGCATTGGCAGGTGGATTCTTAACCACTGTGCCACCAGGGAAGTCCCCCCATTGAATATAATATTAAAAATCTGAACTTATATAATAATCAGATCCTTCATAAAACCTAATATAAATGTTCAGCTTTATACTCCAAACTCTAAGCCTATCTATATTACAGTTTAACCCTTAGAGTCTGATCAGTATTCTGAAAACAAGTGTACACCTTCATATCTCTGTGCTTTGCACATGAGTTGGAGGACAAACAGGAAAGGAGATTGAAACTAACATGTAGAGAATAACTACAATGTCCCAAGATTTTTACACGTGCTTGCTAATTATACCTTCACAATTAACCCTGTAAATTGTAGTCATCCCCATTTTATAGATTGGAACACTGTGGCACAAAGAGGTTAGATTTCTCAAGGCTATAAAACTAACAAGTGATAGATATGTATGACTTCAAAGTTCATGATCTTCCTATTGCAAAACTGGTTCTCAGTTTGGTGACCAGGGGGGGAATGAGCTGCAGTAGATATTCAGAATTATTTTGATAATGCTTTCAAAAATTATGTGATTACTCTAGTTATTCTGTTGGACACATAAAAGTTTTATCAGGGATGGAAATGGACTCCTCTAATACAGCTCTCCCTCTTCCATACTCCCCTCTTTGAAAACTACCATACTTATTTTTTCTATATTATTATCTCTGTCTGGAAAATTTTTCCTCCTTTTCTGTCTGGTAAATCATACACATCCTTCAAGTCCCAGCTAAAAAAATCTAATCTTCTCAATGAAGAATAGATAGAAATATTACAGATAGAAATAAATGTTCACTCCTCTGCGCTTTAAAACCACTTTGCCAATGTCTTTATCATAGTGCATTGTACTTAGTCATGTACCTTTCCCTTCTTCCTTGTGAGCTAATTGAGGACAAGAACCACGTTTTACTCATTTGTGTTCCTGAAACTATACCTGGTGTATAGCAAGTGCTCACTAAATATTTGTGGAATTATGGTGAATAGTTTTCCATTTGCTTAATAAGAGATGGAGGACATATGTTTCTTTTTTAAAGCTTAGGGTGAAAGAGCTGGTTTGTGCTAAAAAAGAGATATTTTCTGAAACCCCAAATTCTGTTGCTATTCCTAAATAAGAAAATTTGTTCAAATTTATCTTATTAAGTAATTTACAATATAATTAATACTAAGAATTAAAACATGAAGCCCTCTAGAGAAGAAAAATAATGACAGCAGCGTCTGGGGTAATTGGGGAATGTAATTGTGAATTTGCCCAATAGACAAATATAACTCCTGAAGAAGTCCATCCTATTAAATGTAGTTATTAGCAAAAGCACATATTAATCTTCTCATGCCAGATAAAATTTTGTACTTAAACTTTTACCTAGTTGATTACTTAGCTGACAAAGCTGTAATTACAGCTGCAAATTTTAAAAGAAATATCAAGATATTGAAGTAGCCTGGTCTAGAAGTGTGAAAGTTATTTGTGTTAAGCCATTTTGGTAGATAATGTCTTTTTTAGAGAAAAAGAATGACAGTGAGAAGAGTACCTCTTATAACTAAATTTCTGGACTCTTTTCAATTATCGCCTCAACCCACATCCAGCCTTTCAAAGGGAAGGGCCTCTAACTGTTATACCTTGACACTAGGCACTCTAAGTAATTGTGGCTCCCTAATGATTTAGCCCCATTTTAACATGGCAATATATATTTCAGGGTTCAAGATGCTATTTTAAATTCTCAGATTAAATTTGACCTTTACCCCCTGTTCATTTCAGTGACTCTCATACCACCATCATCCTCAGAAGTGCAGGATCAACTTTGGTAATTATTGCCTGTAAGGAGATAATGAAGATTATTTCCTATGTCTTCAATGTCTATTTTTATAAAAATGTCAATTGTTTAGAGTAATAAAATAGGCTTATTTTATAAGTACACTGATAGATGACCACAGTAAGGTGTGTTGAATCATACATCTGAATCTGGCTACATGGAAAATTTGTATGAGCATAAAGACACATATAACAGCACACACAAAAAGGGAGAAATCCTATAGGTGAAATGATTTAGGCAGCAAACTGATCACAGATTATGAGAAAATGATCACTTGCTCATAAACAACAGAGCTGAGGATGCACATGAATTCATTAATCAGTGAGATGCAGGATTAAGGGTATAAGAGTGCAGGCTCTAAAAAAGGCTCCTCCAGGTGTACAATCAATCAGTTATAAGGCAGGGTAGCTTCTGGCTCCCTGGGAACACATTAGTCACAGTTCTAGCTTTAGACAACACTGGTTTATTGTAAATGCATGAGTGGGAAAGGGAATTGCCACTTGGACTAACCATGAAAATCTCCAAAATTTAAACTTCAGCTGTCTAGGGCAGTTATAGGTATAGATATATAGCTATGGATTGATTCATTTTTTAAAAAGCAAAAATACAAAACAACATCATCTTCAAAATTGGAGAGATATACCATGCTCCTGGATTGGAAGAATCAATATTGTGAAAATGACTCTACTACCCAAAGCAATCTACAGATTCAATGCAATCCCTAACAAACTACCACTGGCATTTTTCACAGAACTAGAACAAAAAATTTCAAAATTTGTTTGGAAAAACAAAAGACCCCGAATAGCCAAAGCAATCTTGAGAACGAAAAACAGAGCTGGAGGAATCAGGCTCCCTGACTTCAGACTATACTACAAAGCTACAGTAATCAAGACAGTGTGGTACTGGCACAAAAACAGAAAGATAGATCAATGGAACAGGATAGAAAGCCCAGAGATAAACCCATGCACATATGGTCAACTTATCTTTGATAAAGGAGGCAGGAATGTACAGTGGAGAAAGGACAGCCTCTTCAATAAGTGGTGCTGGGAAAACTGGACAGGGACATGTAAAAGTATGAGATTAGATCATTCCCTAACACCATACACAAAAATAAGCTCAAAATGGATTAAAGACCTAAATGTAAGGCCAGAAACTATCAAACTCTTAGAGGAAAACATAGGCAGAACACTCTATGACATAATTCACAGCAAAATCCTTTTGGACCCACCTCCTAGAGAAATGGAAATAAAAACAAAGATAAACAAATGGGACCTAATGAAACTTCAAAGCTTCTGCACAGCAAAGGAAACCATAAAGAAGACCAAAAGACAACCCTCAGAATGGGAGAAAATATTTGCAAATGAAGCAACTGACAAAGGATTAATCTCCAAAATTTATAAACAGCTCATGCATCTCAATAGCAAAAAAACAAACAACCCAATCCAAAAATGGGCAGAAGACTTAAATAGGCATTTCTCCAAAGAAGATATACAGACTGCCAACAAACACATGAAAGAATGCTCAACATCATTAATCATTAGAGAAATGCAAATCAAAACTACAATGAGATATCATCTCACACCAGTCAGAATGGCCATCATCAAGAAATCTAGAAACAATAAATGCTGGAGAGGGTGTGGAGAAAAGGGAACACTCTTGCACTGCTGGTGGGAATATGAATTGGTACAGCCACTATGGAGAACAGTATGGAGGTTCCTTAAAAAACTAAAAATAGAACTACCATATGACCCAGCAATCCCACTACTAGGCATATACCCTGAGAAGACCATAATTCAAAAAGAGACATGTACCAAAATGTTCATTGCAGCTCTATTCACAATAGCCCGGAGCTGGAAACAACCTAAGTGTCCATCATCGGATGAATGGATAAAGAAGATGTGGCACATATATACAATGGAATATTACTCAGCCATAAAAAGAAACGAAACTGAGCTATTTGTAATGAGGTGGATAGACCTAGAGTCTGTCATACAGAGTGAAGTAAGTCAGAAAGAGAAAGACAAATACCGTATGCTAACACATATATATGGAATTTTTAAAAAAATGTCATGAAGAACCTAGGGGTAAAACGGGAATAAAGACACAGACCTACTTGAGAATGGACTTGAGGATATGGGGAGCGGGAAGGGTAAGCTGTGACAAAGCGAAAGAGAGGCATGGACATATATACACTACCAAACATAAGGTAGATAGATAGTGGGAAGCAGCCGCAGAGCACAGGGAGATCAGCTCGGTGCTTTGTGACTGCCTGGAGGGGTGGGATGGGGAGGGTGGGAGGGAGGGAGATGCATGAGGGAAGGGATGTGGGAACAGATGTATATGTATGACTGATTCACTTTGTTATAAAGCAGAAACTAATAAAAAAAATATTATTTTAACACTAGTGAAGTTTAAATCAGAAGAGAGCAGCTGATAAATAATCAGAATCTCTAAAAATAAAAATGTCATAGTAAAGGTGAAAAAGTTCATCCCAAACCATATGTTTTTATATGTCTCTAAAGAATGATGATGGCTCATGGGGAAACATAATTGAAATATAATTTTGAAATATAATTGAAAACTGGAGACAAATTCTACATGTTTTCTTGTATTTTTTTCCCCACTAAAGATTTTGGTTTGAGTTCTATTTCCTTTGTTACTTTCCCCTGCCTGAAGTCATAATCTTCCAACTGTAACATAAAAAATCTTTTTTGTAACAACCAACTGTGATACCTCAAACAGAGGACTACTCCCTGAGATTTGAAAAAGCAGCAGGAAATGACTGTCAAAAGTTTTTTTTTTTTTTGTTGTTGTTGTTGTTTTAAATCCCCGTAAAGAATTAAGCAAGAGAAATTCAGAGAACATAATGTAGAAACAGAATTGACCTTCCAGAGAACTTCTAATTTTCCCCAAGAGATTTCACGGGTTCTGTTAGGCCACTTTCACAAAATACAAGGATTCATCCTGAAAATAATGACAAAGCTTCAGAATACAGAGAATTTAAGGCCCAGAAATTGTTTAAAACTCACAGTTTTAAAAAATCTCACTGTTCCAGATAGAAATGTCTCAGAATTAATTTCTTAAAAATGGCCGAGTAAATATTAGTAAGTCAAACTCTAAGATAAATATTAAGGAAATAGACTACCAAAAATAGAAATGTTACAACCTTCCACTAAGTTATGCTGCCTCTATCTATTGAAAGAATTTTTAAGTTATAGAATTGGCAGATCAGGAGACAAAAAACTGAACCATGAAATAATTCTGAAATGAAGAAGCATTTAAATTATGTTGCTTGAAAGACACAATTAAATCATTTTTAAATCCCAAATTAACAACTACATGATATCTATTGCTCAAAAGTGATACCATCCAAACTATTCAGAAGACCAAGATCACTGGAACACTAAAAAAAAAAAAAAAAAAAAAATCTAGATTTTTGTGGGAATTAAAAGAGATAATACACATGAAAGAACTTTATAAATATGAAACATTGTTCAAATAAAATGAATTGTAGTAATCATTTTGGGGTTGTTGACACAAGTGATCATGCAGCAGATTCTAGGGTATTTCACACAATCACCTGATTTTGACTCTTTCAATCCAAATGTATTACTCTCTTTTCCTGATTGGCTCAGGAAGCATTTTCTTTTTACCTTTAACACTCTATCTCTTGGTAATATTTTAAGGATGTTATACTAGAGGGGGTAAGATCTAGTAGCTTGTAAGCTACTTGTAACTCTCTTAGTTTGGATTTCCCTGAAAACAGAGTCTGAGATGAGCACCTGTATGCAGGAGAGTTTATTGTGGAGACAAAGTGAGACAGGGAAGGATCAGTTAATGAGACAGTGGCTGCTGAGGTCACTGATATAGGCACCCCAGCACTTCTGGGAAACAGAGGTGACTGCTTGAAGAGCTATGGAACTTTTATCTACTGGCTCTAGTCTCCAATAAGTTAGTGGTTCCTTCAGAGCACTACATCCCTCATACTTTCAAGCTATGATTGAATAGGGCCAGAGAAGTTTTTACTGCATTGGAGAAGACCCTGGGGTAGAAAGAGCATGGACACACAGTGCACCCTGAAAGGAGGATGCTGCCCAGTGAGAGGTGAGTCTGGGCTTACACAGAACTACATGCAGCAGTTAAGGCTATGTAGTATTAGTTTGCTATTACTGTGTAATAAATTACCGCAAACAGAGGCTTAAAATAACACTCATGAATTCATCCATAATTTCTGAAGGTCAGAAGTCCAGGCATAACTTGATTCTCTGCTCAAGGCCTCACTGGACTGAAATGAAGGTGTTGGCTGGGGCTGGGGTTCTCATCTGGACTCAGGGTCCTCTTCCAAGCTCACTGGTCATTAGCAGAATGCACTTCCTTGTAGTTGTAGGACTGTGGTCCCTGTTTTCCTGCTAGCTGTCAGCTGGAGACTGTTCTTGGGTACAAGAGCCTGCCCACATTTCCTTCCACATGGACCCTCCCCAGGCAAGCAGTTCACAAGATACATGTTTGCTTTCTTCCAAACCAGTAGGAGCACATCTCTCTGACTTCCTTTTCTGCCACCAGTGGAGAAAACTCTGTTTTCAAAAGGTTCATGTGATGAAGTCAGATAATATTCCTATTTTAAGGTCAACTGATCAGGACTTTAACTGCATCTGCAAAATCCCCTCACAGCAGCATCTAGGTTAGGGTTTGATTGAATAATTGGGAAAAGGTGTGCACACCAGGGGCCAGGACCTTGGGGAGCATGTTACAATTCTGCCCACCCCAGACTGAACTATCAGATCGGCTGAGAGGATATGACATGAGACACCAAAAAACATCTGCTGTAGCAATTTTTAAAAGTGAGTTTGTTTTTTGCTTAAAAATTTAAGTAAAGGAGCAGCCAAAGTCTAGCAAGATGGGTCTGAATTAAGAAGTATCTCCTAAAGTTTGGTTTAGGGAATTAATTGATCATATTTTTCTGATACATAAATAAAGAACCAAATAGAGTAGATCTCAACACCCATCATAACCTAGGTTTTCAGTTATTTTCTATGATATCTTCTACATGGGGTACTTAAATAAGTATACCTGTTAAATAAAAACTATGCCATAAAACTGATTGCTCTGAAGACCTGTGCAACTACTAAAGAAGGTAAAGTGGAAGATTTTTGAATATTTAGTGAGCATTATTTGAATGGATTACAATGGACTTAAATTTTTTCATACATAATTGTTACATTGTATCTAGCCTATTAAATCTAACATTTAAATTTAAAAACCCAGTTAATATAAATTAAATATCTGCCAATTTTATAGCTATGAGCACATGCTAATCTTCTTGCTGGAAGATGAGCCATGCAGATTTTAAGAAACCAAGCTATATTTAGAAGCCCATTACTAGAGCTGGGCATTTCAATTCGAGCTCTGTTAGATCTTGTATGACTTTTTTTCCATTTTGTAAAAACTATGTTCAACAGTTCTTCTAATTGTATAATTTAACCACTGGGAGCCTAAGTGGCATTCCCTAATTCTAAGCGGATAATAGCAGTGTTGTGTTTGTGGTTACTGCACACAAATGCAGCCCTCTGATTTTTCTGAATTCATTTCCTGCTCTAGGGGCATCTCTGGTAATCTCTGCTGTGGCTTCCTGAGCAGCTCGCTGAGGTAGTACGAACAAGTGGGAAGCAAAGGGAAATACAAACCACAGGGGGCTCCATCTTTACTCTCCGTGCACCCTGATCGCTCTCCTGCTTCTTGGCTTGAAAGAGGGTGTATCACGCATATGTGTGAACCCTTAGTATATGCCAAGCGCTGTGCTGAGAACTTGATTTGTATGCTTTATCCTCATTTATCTTCATACAAACTTTAGGAAATAGGCACTAGTGATATCCTCATTACAGATGAGGTTACAGAAAACCTTATGTGACTTGCATATGGCTAACAAGGTTGCATAGCTAATAATAAGCTAATAAGGATTCAAACCCAGGCAGCCTAACTCCACAGCCAGTGTTCTGAACCGTTATGCTATACCATCAAGAAGGTGGTGAATACATTAATTTTCTAAAAATGCTGCTCAAGATCCAAAGAAATTAGTAAATTTTCCCTTGGGTCCTTAAAACCAAAATAACTGGAGGATACAGATTCATAAAGTACTATAAAATGCCGCACATAAATATACCACCAAGTACACTTTAATATGAAGCGTTTGAAGATCCCAAGGCTTCTATTCCTCTTATACAACATGCCGTTTATTGAGGCATAGACAGAATTTTTATTATCAAATGTTGATTTCCCAAATGGAACAATGACTATAGAATTATTTTTACTTTAAAATAAAAAAATGTGACTACCAGAGCAACTATCTCAAGATCAGAATTTAGATTCTATTCATTTTTTTCTTTAAATGTCAGTCACTTTTGAAAAATAAGGCAAAAATTGTCTCATGTCCCATATACTCATATGTGGCAAATACTCAGACCTCTAAGTCCCTTTCCCCCAAACTCCCCAGAGGGTTCTCATTGCTTTCACTCAGGCAGGATTCATGATGGGTTTTAAGGGTAATCATTTACAAAGGCAAAAAACTACTAACATGCATTTACTATTATTTGTCAGAGAAATTTTCCTCTTGAAGGATGGCTCTTATTTGGAGGGAACAAAGTGTCCCCTAGAATTAAAATACTACCAAATGGTGATTCATAGTCCAAATGTCTTGATTCACATACTCTAAAAACAGAATGTTAAGCTAAGCCTTTAAATTGCCCATATGGACTTTGCAGGCTAAATGAGATTCGGGTCTGAACCACAAAATGCATCAGGGATAAATTTCAGCAAAAGAATTGCTTCCAAATTTAGTGTTATAAACTTCCAATCCATATCTTATAGGATTTTGTCTAACATTGGGGAACCAATATTTGAGCTCATGCATTTCTTTTTCCTTTAAAGGGTCCTGATATCCTGGAACTGGAAGGGATGTTCCATAGCTGTAGATGATCACCCATATTCCACTACGCCACTCAGTTCAACCCTCACTGAGTTCTCAGAGCTTCTCACAAAGTTTGAAATCATTCATTTCCTCTCTCCCATTGCACTGGATAAGTTTTACTCAGTATAGATATATTTGGGGGTTTAGTATTATTATACAATCACAGTGTAAGAATAAAACTACTGGGTTTTTTTTCCCAGTTTGAGTAAAACATTTACATATTCAAAATAAAAATTATAGGATCAGTGAAAGAAATACAATATTTTTAAGATACTTGCAAATTAAATGCTTAGCCTGAGTGATCTGCATTATCAGCAGAAAACCTTATTATGCACATAATTTGGGCAAGTTCCTTTTATAGGTTCTACTGAGAAATGATGAGTATAAGCTCTTAAAGTATATGATCTTTTAAAGAGATTATAATCTACAGGTAAATCATTAATACCATAGTTCCATGAGAGTTATATATAATAAAATTACCTCTTTAAATGAAGCAGAAAAGTTGTTTTATTTAATTTTTTACTGTATTTTTTCTTTAGAGTAGCAATTAATTCAAAGTACAAATTCAAAAATATTATGTCCTCAGGTATTATAGTGAAATGACAAATAAACATATATCAAACTTTAAATCATAGAGGGATGTCTGATATACCATAATTTGTTGCATTTTGGATAGAGCAAAAGTCTTTTTCTGTAAAAGATAATTGATGGGTCATTTTCTCATTTGGCTTAATATTTGTACATTAAGTATAATTCTGATACCTTTATTATTTGATGCCATATTAATCCTTATTTAATCATTTTGCTGGAGAGCCCTGAATCATGAAGGATTCATACTTATGATTCAATCTCCCATTCAGAAACCAAGGAAACAGCCCAGGAAGCAAGTCCAAGTTGGAATGTAAAATTAAAATTAAATAGATATAAAAAATAAATAGATATAATATATATTTAGATAATATGTGTTTCTATATTATATAAAACTAATAAAAAGCAAATGCAACAGATATTATATTTTCTTCACTGGGCAGATAACCCAGGGAGGTGGGAGGTGTAGTGTTTGTGACCTTGGCCTCAGATGACAGGCCTATGTTTTAAAAGAGCTCTTATTAACTGAATGACTCATGAGCCTAACCTCCTTCCCATAAATGAAAGTAACACCATAGATCATTGGTTTGTTGTGAAATAATACACATCAAGCAGTGAATAGAATACAATACATTTTTGAAACAGTAATTGAAATAGAGCTATTTATTTAATCCTTACAAAAACCAAACACTATTTCCTCATTTTTTTTAGGTAGACATTGAGGCTCAGAGAAGCTGAATAACTTGCTCAAGGATGCCTACCCAGAACACAAGAATGCCAAGTTTCAAACACAGATCTGTCTGATTCTTCATTTATACCACACGGCCAACTATATTCTACAATTCCCAAAATCCCCCAATAGGGGACTTTTATTTGTATTTTAGCTTTAGTTTTCTCATTGTCATTTATAGTCCCTGCCTTAGTTTGCTAGGACTGCTGTGACAAAGTACCAAAAACTGGGTGCCTTAGAATAACAGAAATTTACTGTCTCATAGTTCTGGAGGCTAGAAGTCCTAGATCAAGGTGTCATTAGGGTTAGTTCCTTCTGGAGCCTGTGAGGAAGAATCTGTTCCATTCCTCTTCTCACTTCTGGTGCTTTGCTGGCAATCTTCGGTGTTCCTTGGCTTTTGCTGCATCACCCTGATCTCAACCTTCATCTTTACATGGTGTTTTTCCTGCATGTGAGTCTTGTCTAAATTTCTCCTTTTTATAAGGACACCAATCATTTTGGATATGGGGTGAACCCTACTCCAGTATGACCTCATCTTAACTAATTACATCTGCAATGACCCTATTTCCAAATATGATCACATTCTGAGGTATAGGCAGTAGGACTTCAACATATGAATTTGGGGGGAAAGAATTCAACCTATAGCAGTTCCCAAAGGGAAAAAAATCTTTTCAAGCAGGCAGGTGTGAAGTCTTGTAATGCCACACTTCCTAGTAGGATTAGCCCACACAGTGCTTGGCGTATTGGCGTGGCCATTTTGCTGCTACATTGTCTGCTGGCTTGGGCTGCTCAGTGCATTTATTGTGTATTCAACTCTGGCACCCAAAGCTAACTTTCTCATGTTATGTCTCCTCCTAGCCAGCAACCTTTGATCATTCAAGGCTCCCACCATCCATTATGAGTACCTAGATATTCCACTGGAAAGCGAGGAAGATCTGACCTGAACAGTGATCAGCTCTTGGGCTGCCCGTGCAGCTCGAGCAATCACTACTTCTTGTTGACACTTCCACAGCCTAATTTAGAGTTCAACAACTTCTGCTTTAGAGTAACCTAGAAACAGAAATTTCTATTTTTCTGAGGGGCAAATTCTCCTCACCTTTGAGTTTTTCATCATTGAAGATTGTTCACTCACATTTCTCCTCTCAGGGATTACTTGTCATTACCAAGGTGACATTTTCCTGCTCCAGGATGTTTATGTGTTTATCCTGCTTTTCACAGCATCATCCCTGACTGACTTTTCAGCCAGTCAGTTGACCAAAGCCTTACTTATCCCACCCTGGAAGATGATGAGGCATTTTTCCTGCAAACTGCCACATCTTTCTTTCCAGGTGTCACCAAACTAACTCAATTTGTTCTTAGTTTCTGAGATCCATAAAAAAATAGCAACAATGAGCATGCATTACATATGTGTTAGACTTCTCTTGCTATTAAGGGGGCAAGATGTTGGGGCCTGGAATGTCATGATTTTTGTTTGTTTATGGAGATACCCTGTTATTCAGACACAGAAAATTCAAAATCTGATATTATAGCATTTATTAGAATATATATATAACTCATATATATATATAAATAACTATATAACTATATAACAACTATATATATATATATATATATATATATATATATATATATATATATATAAACTCCTAGAGTTCCATGGTTCCATGGGTTCCCTCAATAATTAGTTCCAGTTAATATGGATTCTCAAGGGGAAGCAGAATGGAAGAAAAATTTAGTGCTTAGGCTATAGGGTCTGGCAAGACCAAGTTCAGGTCCCATTTCTGCCACACCCCAGTTCTGTGACCTTGAGCAAGTTAATTAACTGCAATAACCTCATGTGTAAAATGGGGAATAAAAAAAGCTCCTACGCATAAAGTTGTATTTGTGTAAAGCAGGGTTTTCAAAACTTGCCTAGTGATAAAAATCATCTGGAACATAGTAAAAACACAGACTCCAAGACCCTTTTTCTGGAGAATTGGATTCAGAAGGTCTGGGTGAGGGATCCCAAAACAACATTTTTAGTAAGTACCTCAAATGATCAGTATCAGGCAAGTGCTGGAAATATTTCTGTGTTGCACGGTTCATGTCCCACTCAGGAAATGTTAGTGCATTTCTGTTTATCAAAATTGATTTCCTAGAGACCCACAGGGAGGAAGCTGGAGAGGCTGCTCACAAGCCAGTTTCCTCTTCCAGGTCCCACTGCTAAACTACATTCCAAGGTCTCCTTGCTTCTCGGTGACTCCATGAGATTAGTCAGAATAGTTTGTCTGAAATCAGCAGAAATAGTTTGTCTCTCCTCTCTCTTCATCTCCCTCCCTCCAGTGTGATAGTTGTGTATACTCTAAGGTAACCTTGAAACCACAAGTTAAAGATGGTAAACCCACAGTTTACAAATTACATGGGTTTGTAAGTGATTCTGTAGCATTAAGTCCCCTACTCGCCCATACTGACCACAACATGAAGAGGAATAAGGCTTTATTGGGTTAAGCCACTGCCTTTTGGAGCTGTTGCACAAACCGCATCACATAACACATCCACATTACATCATCTAAGATTACTGAAACTGGTCTCACTTCCTTCATTCAGGCTTCTCTCAATTCAGCTTGCATACCATTGCCTGACGCTAATCTTAAAACCACATTTTCCTCACCTCACTTACCTATACAAACACATATTAATGACTTCTTTTTTTTTTTTTTTGGTCACACCACGTGGCATGCACAATCTTAGTTCCCCGACCAGGGATTGAACCCATGCCCCCTGCAGTGGAAGCTCAGAGTCCTAACCACTGGACCACCAGGGAATTCCCATTAATGACTTCTTTTATATATCTCATCAGGTCAAAATTCTTCACCTTTGTTTTAAAAACCCTGAATATCCCATCCTAACTATCTAAACTTTATTTCTAGAGGATGGAAAAAATAAAATGCCTAAGAGAAGTGTAAAGAACTAGGGAGCTAGAAAGATCATTCTTCCTTCGTGGAAATCTTGTTTCACTTGGTGTCAGAACCACACAACATAGCGTACCATTTTTCTGTTATTTTTTCTGAGACAGCTCTATCTCCTCCCCTGGATGATGCCATTGAACATAGGGTCCATGTCTCACACTTCCTTTTAATCCAATTTCATCTCTGGCGCCATTCTAAACACACAGCAGGAATTCAATAAAACTTTGCTCCTTGATTACTGAGCTGAGTTCATACGGTTTTACATCCCCTTTCTTAGTTGAAACTGTTTATTTCTGAAATGTAGTATGCCTTACACAAAGTGCTGGGATAATGTGAGCAACCAGAGAAAGTATTCTATTGCATGGCAGGCCGCAGAGTAACTAAAAGCTGCGTGGTTTCCTGGATTGTAGAAGCATGTTGAGAGCTGGTCTGCCCCACAAGACACATTGTAGTTCCATGTGTTCTGATAAGTAGTTATTTGTTGCCAGTTACTTAGAAGTTTTGGTACAAATATAAAAATTACCCAAATCCTTAGATTTTTTAAAAATGGATTTTAGAGGAGAAAAGAACCATAAAAATTATCTAGTCCGTCCCCTTCATTTTTATAGACAGGAAAATGGCATGGTAGAAAAAAGGTTTGACCAAAGCCACACATCCATGTTCTGGTTTCAGTCCCACATGTATGGTTTAAGCAAGATACTCAGTTTCCCGCAGCCTCAATTCCTCATCTAAAAATTCAGGGAACACGATGATATTTAAGGCCCCAGCTAGCTCTGGGATTCTAATAGTTCTATATGCTTATTAAGTACTTTTTGAAAAAAATGTTAATTTATAAACCTATGTAAATAATATGATTACTCTATTTATACAGTAGACTTTGAAAAAGTCTTTATACAAAGATTTGAAAAATTCATACAAGATGCTGGGTTAATAAATATACTCTGATACTATACTTAGCAAAAATATAGCAAAACTAAGTTAATGAGCCCTTAGTTTAAATCAATATAAAAGAATTACAACCAAAACTAAAATTATGGACTGTTCTTTTAGTATCTTCAGTAATAGATTTTTTTCCTGCACTGCTTTACTTAAATCTATCTTTGAGCATAGAATGAGTGAGTTCTCCCCAGCACCTAGGTTATGACATGGATATCAGTTAGACACATCAAGAAAATGAACTTTTGCAAGCTATCACATTACTACTTAGTGCACAGAGGATATAAAATTACTAAATGATACCCACAATATTTGGGGGAAAAAAAGAATGCTAGACCCATTCTTATTCACTATTAACTATATTTAACATGAAATCCTCTACCCTTTGAGCTCCAAGTAAAGTTGTCCCCAAATCCCCTCCCCCGATTCTACAGCCTGTACAAGCCCAAATCCCTCCTGAGGTTTCCTGTGAACAAAATCATGCATCCTCTGCCTTCTCA
The DNA here is from genome assembly GCF_949752795.1 of Hyperoodon ampullatus. Classification (NCBI taxonomy): domain Eukaryota; kingdom Metazoa; phylum Chordata; class Mammalia; order Artiodactyla; family Ziphiidae; genus Hyperoodon; species Hyperoodon ampullatus. Next base: position 32,763,998 of record NC_136925.1, on the reverse strand, counting down.
CAGGTGGAATCTCTTTCACTCCTCAGCAAATCAAATATGAAATTCAACAGCCATTCCATCCACTTCCACAAAAGCTACATCAAAGCATTAATGAGAATTGAACACCTTCCTGAAGATCAGGGAACATGAGGAGGAATCACACAGCAATTTTAAGATTTTTACTAGATATTCCTTTCCCCGAGGACCCTTCAACCACCCTGTCACCAAGGGTCCTCTCTTGGCATTTCCCTGACATAGCATCCTCCTGTCATCTCTCTTCATGCTAAAGAGCCACAGAACAAAAAAATATATATTTTCTCATCCCACAGAGAGCATCTCAGCCTCCTTTTCTAAAACTTTATTTAATCCTCAGGGGCTTGGGGTCTTATCTTTTATGCCTAGAGCCCATTAAGATATCTTTAAGACAGGAGTCTTTATGTTGGAAGTTACTGAAAGCAACAAATTAGCTTAAGCCACAAAGGGAGATTTATTAGCTCATGTAACTGGGAAGTTCGGGGTGGATTCTAGGACTTAAATGCCATTTAGACTTTCTCACTGAGTCTCTTGCTTTTCTCTGGATGCTGGCTCTATTCTCTCCTACCTGTCCATGTTGTAGGAGACTTGGCAACTGGCACCTAGAGGTCATTTCATTAGACCTCACAATTCAAGAGGACCAAGAGACCCACTTAATCTGTTATTGCCATTCTTCAGAGGCAGTATGGCTCCTTACCCAAAGTTTGAATCAGGTGTCAAGACTGAGGAAAAACACACACACACACACACCCCATGAGGGTATGAAAAAGGCTTATTACTTACATAATGAGGCTTTCTGGAGAGAGTGGGGCAGACTTTCCACACTGGTCAGAAAATGGCCTGAGAGAACAAAGAAAGGAGACTGGCTTGAGGCTTTTATTGTGATTAATAAGTGGGGCTAGAGTAAGGATTCCCATGCTTGGGCAGGTGCTTGCCTGGTTTGAACCTCCCATCAGCACCAAAGGAGAAGCCCTGGCCTTGCTTATCATCTTGCCCAGATGTGAGGCAGAAGGGATGAGGAAGGGGTAGGCTGAAAAGCTTCTCAGCAGTCAAACACCAAAATATGGAGTCAGACTATTTATCACAATACCTCAACTTAAGACGCATGTCCAACAATCAGAATTATCACTGCATCTGAAACGATACAATCCTATAATAGATCTTATGCTCATATGTGTGGCCATGGGGCCTGGACATGGGGCCAAGATGCTGAAATTAGCAGCCCCGCCAAATCCAGTGTAATGGGTGGTGAAAAAAGAGCAGATCCTCAAAGAAAAGATATATGCTCTTGCTATAAAAAGTTGAAGTAGCAGGCTGAGCAAAAAATAATAATAATAATAATAATAATAATAATAATTCCATACCCCAATAAAGAGATTATAGAGCTACCTGATAAGATTTTTTAAAGTCCTCATCTTGTTATGTGCAATTGGCAGCACAAATAATCAGCAGAGGTGCATAATATAATTGCACTGAAGTTTGGATCAGAATGAACTAGTTAGGAATGTAAAACCATTCACTAGCTCTGGGGATTTAGGCAAAAGTAAAATAAGAAAAGGAAAAAGGTAAAAAGGAGAAAATAAAGATTTTTAGAACATACTTAGTAAGTGCCAAGTAACATGCTAACTGCTTTGCATGGATTATCTCATTTAATCTCCCATAAGAACCCTATGATTTGGATGCTGTTATAACTTCCACTTTATACATATGAAACTGAAAGTTTAAAAAGTTAAATAACTTCCTCAAGTCCTACCGCTAGAAAGTTTGGGCTCCTGAACTGAACTCACGTGCAAAACCTGCATGATTAACCACCATGGCTTAACTTCTCTAACCCTCAGTTCGTTCCCTTGTAAAATGAATAATGAATAAATTTAACAAATAGCTCAGAAATCTTTGGTCCTCAGCAGGCCTTTAAATTTTAAAGAGCAACTTTACTTTAAAATTTTTTATTGTATCATGTAAAATAGATTCCACCTCTACTTCATCCTTATTGTCAGCTTCAGACTGGTTACCAAAGATCCCACCTTCAAGCCCAAACACCTCTCAAAGTATTTTTTCAGGTTAAGATAATTCCCTCCCTGAGAATTGTGCTTATAATTTTTCTATCTCACGAAAAGTAATCAAAATAAAAATCATAAAGAACAACAATGGCATTACTATCTCACTATCTCACAAGTGACAATGAAATCAATGTTTACTGTGGGGTTCAGCAAAAATCAAGTAGTCAAAATTGCCCTTAAAAATCCATCCAAGGGCAGTTTAGAGACTTCCGGGTAAGATGGCGGAAGAGTAAGACACGGAGATCACCCTCCTCCCCACGGATACACCAGAAATACAGCTACACGTGGAACAACTCCTACAGAACACCTACTGAACGCTGGCAGAAGACCCCAGACCTCCCAAAAGGCAAGAAACTCCCCACATACCTGGGTAGGGCAAAGCGGAGAGATTCCCGCACAGAGGATCGGTGCCGAGCAGCACTCACCAGCCCGAGAGGCTTGTCTGCTCGCCCGCCGGGGCGGGCGGCGCTGGAAGCTGAGGCTCGGGCTTCGGTCAGAGCGCAGGGAGAGGACTGGGGCTGGCGGCGAAAACTCAGCCTGAAGGGGGCTAATGTGCCACAGCTAGCCGGGAGGGAGTCCGGGAAAACTCTGGAGCTGCCGAAGAGGCAAGAGACTTTTTCTTCCCTCTTGGTTTCCTGGTGCGCGAGGAGAGGGGATTAAGAGCGCTGCTTAAAGGAGCCCCACAGACGGGCGCGAGTCGCGGCTGAAAGCGCGGAGCACAGTGACGGGCGTGGGACGCTGGGGCTGCTGCCGCCTCCAAGTAGCCTGTGTGCGAGCGCAGGTCACTGTCCACACCGTCCTTCCGGGAGCCTGTGCAGCCCGCGACTGCCGGGGTCCCGGGATCCAGGGGCGGCTTCCCTGGGAGAACGCATGGCGCGCCTCGTGCTGGTGCAACGTCACGCCGGCCTCTGCCGCTGCAGGCTCGACCCGCACTCCGGGCCCCTCCCTCCCGCCTGGCCTGAGTGAGCCAGAGTCCCCGAAGAGGCTGCTCCTTTAACCCTGTCCTGTCTGAGTGAAAAACAGACGCCCTCCGGTGACCTACATGCAGAGGCGGGGCCAAATCCAAAGCTGAGACCCAGGAGCTGTGAGAACAAAGAAGAGAAAGGGAAACCTCTCCCAGCAGCCTCAGAAGCAGCGGATTAAAGCTCCACAATCAACTTGATATACCCTGCATCTGTGGAATACATGAATAGACAACAAATCATCCCAAATTGAGGAGCCAGGAGTCAGTGCTGTGCCTCTGAGGTGGGAGAGCCAACTTCAGGACACTGGTCCACAAGAAACCTCCCAGCTCCACATAATATCAAACGGCAAAAATCTTCCAGAGATTTCCATCTCAACACCAGCACCCAGCTTCACTCAACGACCAGCAAGCTACAGTGCTGGACACCCTATGCCAAACAACTAGCAAGACAGGAACACAACGCCACCCATTAGCAGAGAGGTGGCCTAAAATCATAAAAAGTCCGCAGACACCCCAAAACACACCACCAGACGTGGACCTGCCCACCAGAAAGACAAGATCCAGCCTCATCCACCAGAACACAGGCACTACTCCCCTCCACCAGGAAGCCTACACAACCCACTAAATCAACCTTAGCCACTGGGGACAGACACCAAAAACAACGGGAACTACGAACCTGCAGCCTGCAAAAAGGAGACCCCAAACACAGTAACATAAGCAAAATGAGAAGACAGAAAAACACACAGCAGGAGAAGGAGCAAGATAAAAACCCACCAGACCTAACAAATGAAGAGGTAATAGGCAGTCTACCTGAAAAAGAATTCAGAATAATGATGGTAAAGATGATCCAAGATTCTATTTCCAAGATCCAAAATCTTGGAAATAGAATAGACAAAATGCAAGAAACAGTTAACAAGGACCTAGAAGAACTAAAGATGAATCAAGCATCATTAAAAAAACAATAAATGAAATAAAAAATACTCTAGATGGGATCAATAGCAGAATAACTGAGGCAGAAGAACGGATAAGTGAGGTGGAAGATAAAATAGTGGAAATAACTGATGCAGAGCAAAATAAAGAAAAAAGAATGAAAAGAACAGAGGACAGTCTCAGAGACCTCTGGGACAACATTAAATGCACCAACATTCGAATTATAGGGGTTCCAGAAGAAGAAGAGGAAAAGAAAGGGACTGAGAAAATATTTGAAGAGATTATAGTTGAAAACTTCCCTAATATGGGGAAGGAAATAGTTAATCAAGTCCAGGAGGCACAGAGAGTCCCATACAGAATAAATCCAAGGAGAAATACGCCAAGACACATAATAATCAAACTCAAACACAAAGAAATCATATTAAAAGCAGCAAGGCAAAACCAACAAATAACACACAAGGGAGTCCCCATCAGGATAACAGCTGATCTCTCAGCAGAAACTCTACAAGCCAGAAGGGAGTGGCAGGACATAATTAAAGTGATGAAGGAGAAAATCCTGGAACCAAGATTACTCTACCCAGCAAGGATCTCATTCAGATTTGATGGAGAAATTAAAACGTTTACAGACAAGCAAAAGCTGAGAGAGTTCAGCACCACCAAACCAGCTTTACAACAAATGCTAAAGGAACTTCTCTAGGCAAGAAACACAACAGAAGGAAAAGACCTACAATAGCGAAACCAAAACAATTAAGAAAATGGGAATAGAAACATACATATCGATAATTACCTTAAATGTAAATGGACTAAATGCTCCCACCAAAAGACACAGATTGGCTGAATGGATACAAAAACAAGACCCATATATATGCTGTCTACAAGAGACCCACTTCAGACCTAGAGACACATACAGACTGAAAGTAAGGGGATGGAAAAAGATATTCCATGCAAATGGAAACCAAAAGAAAGCTGGAGTAGCAATTCTCATATCAGACAAAATAGACTTTAAAATAAAGACTACTAGAAGAGACAAAGAAGGACACTACATGATGATCAAGGGATTGATCCAAGAAGAAGATATAACAATTGTAAATATTTATGCACCAAACATAGGAGCACCTCAATACATAAGGCAAATACTAACAGCCATAGAAGGAGAAATCGACAGTAACACACTCATAGTAGGGGACTTTAACACCCCACTTTCACCAATGGACAGATCATCCAAAATGAAAATAAATAAGGAAACACAAGCTTTAAATGATACATTAAACAAGATGGACTTAATTGATATTTATAGGATATTCCATCCAAAAACAACAGAATACACATTTTTCTCAAGTGCTCATGGAACATTCTCCAGGATAGATCATATCTTGGGTCACAAATCAAGCCTTGGTAAATTTAAGAAAATTGAAATTGTATCAAGTATCTTTTCCGACCACAATGCTATGAGACTAGATATCAATTACAGGAAAAGATCTGTAAAAAATACGAACACATGGAGGCTAAACAATACACTACTCAATAACGAAGTGATCACTGAAGAAAACAAAGAGGAAATTAAAAAATACCTAGATACAAATGACAATGGAGACACAACGACCCAAAACCTATGGGATGCAGCAAAAGCAGTTCTAAGAGGGAAGTTTATAGCAATACAATCCTACCTTAAGAAACAGGAAACATCTTGAATAAACAACCTAACCTTGCACCTAAAGCAATTAGAGAAAGAAGAACAAAAAAACCCCAAAGTCAGCAGAAGGAAAGAAATCATAAAGATCAGATCAGAAATAAATGAAAAAGAAATGAAGGAAACGATAGCAAATATCAACAAAAGTAAAAGCTGGTTATTTGAGAAGATAAACAAAATTGATAAACCATTAGCCAGACTCATCAAGAAAAAAAGGGAGAAGACTCAAATCAATAGAATTGGAAATTAAAAAGGAGAAGTAACAACTGACACTGCAGAAATACAAAAGATCATGAGAGATTACTATAAGCAACTCTATGCCAATAAAATGGACAACCTGGAAGAAATTGACAAATTCTTAGAAATGCACAACCTACCAAGACTGAATCAGGAAGAAATAGAAAATATGAACAGACCAATCACAAGCACTGAAATTGAAACTGTGATAAAATATCTTCCAACAAACAAAAGCCCAGGACCAGATGGCTTCACAGGCGAATTCTATCAAACATTTAGAGAAGAGCTAACACCTAACCTTCTCAAACTTCCAAAATATAGCAGAGGGAGGAACACTCCCAAACTCATTCTACGAGGCCACCATCACCCTGATAGCAAAACCAGACAAAGATGTCAATAAGAAAGAAAACTACAGGCCAATATCACTGATGAACATAGAGGCAAAACTCCTCAACAAAATACTAGCAAACAGAATCCAACAGCACATTAAAAGGATCATACACCATGATGAAGTGGGGTTTATTCCAGGAATGCAAGGATTCTTCAATATATGCAAATCTATCAATGTGATACACCATATTAACAAACTAAAGGAGAAAAATCATATAGATGGTTTTTCTATATATATATGAAAAATATATATGAAAACCATATACATTCATATAGAAAAACCAATTGATGCAGAGAAAGCTTTTGACAAAATTCAACACCCATTTATGATAAAAACCTTCCAGAAAGTAGGCATAGAGGGAACTTTCCTCAACATAATAAAGGCCATATATGACAAACCCTCAGCCAACATCGTCCTCAATGGTGAGAAACTGAAAGCATTTCCACTAAGATCAGGAACAAGACAAGGTTGCCCAATCTGACCACTCTTATTCAACATAGTTTTGGAAGTTTTAGCCACAGCAATCAGAGAAAAAAAGGAAATAAAAGGAATCCAAATTGGAAAAGAAGAAGTAAAGCTGTCACTGTTTACAGATGACGTGATACTATACATAGAGAATCCTAAAGATGCTAACAGAAAACTACTAGAGCTAATCAATGAATTCAGTAAAGTAGCAGGATACAAAATTAATGCACAGAAATCTCTGGCATTCCTATACACTAATGATGAAAAATCTGAAAGTGAAATCGAGAAAACACTCCCATTTACCATTGCAACAAAAAGAATAAAATATCTAGGAATAAACCTACCTAAGGAGACAAAAGACCTGTATGGAGAAAATTATAAGACACTGATGAAAGAAATTAAAGATGATACAAATAGATGGAGAGATATACCATGTTCTTGTATTGGATGAATCAACATTGTGAAAATGACTCTACTACCCAAAGCAATCTACAGATTCAATGCAATCCCCATCAAACTACCACTGGCATTTTTCACAGAAGTAGAACAAAAATTTCACAATTTGTATGGAAACACAAAAGACCCCGAATAGCCAAAGCAATCTTGAGAACGAAAAACGGAGCTGGAGGAATCAGGCTCCCTGACTTCAGATTATACTACAAATCTACAGTAATCAAGACAATATGGTACTGGCACAAAAAACAGAAATATAGATCAATGGAACAGGATAGAAAGCCCAGAGATAAACCCACGCACATATGGTCACATTATCTTTGATAAAGGAGGCAGGAATGTACAGTGGAGAAAGGACAGCCTCTTCAATAATTGGTGCTGGGAAAACTGGACAGGTACATGCAGAAGTATGAGATTAGATCGCTCCCTAACACCGTACACAAAAATAAGCTCAAAATGGATTAAAGACCTAAATGTAAAGCCAGAAACTATCAATCTCTTAAAGGAAAACATAGGCAGAACACTCTATGACATAAATCACAGCAAAATCCTTTTTGACCCACCTCCTAGAGAAATGGAAATAAAAACAAAAATAAACAAATGGGACCTAATGAAACTTCAAAGTTTCTGCCCAGCAAAGGAAACCATAAACAAGACCAAAAGACAACCCTCAGAATGGGAGAAAATATTTGCAAATGAAGCAACTGACAAAGGATTAATCTCCAAAATTTATAAGCAGCTCATGCAGCTCAATAGCAAAAAAACAAACAACCCAATCCAAAAATGGGCAGAAGACTTAAATAGGCATTTCTCCAAAGAAGATATACAGACTGCCAACAAACACATGAAAGAATGCTCAACATCATTAATCATTAGAGAAATGCAAATCAGTACTGCTATGAGATATCGTCTCACACCAGTCAGAATGGCCATCATTAAAAAATCTGGAAACCATAAATGCTGGAGAGGGTGTGGAGAAAAGGGAACACTCTTGCACTGCTGGTGGGAATATGAATTGGTACAGCCACTATGGAGAACAGTATGGAGGTTCCTTAAAAAACTACAAATAGAACTACCATATGACCCAGCAATCCCACTACTGGGCATATACCCTGAGAAAACCATAATTCAAAAAGAGTCATGTACCAAAATGTTCATAGCAGCCCTATTTACAGTGGCCCGGATATGGAGGCAACCTAGGTGTCCATCGTTGGATGGGTGGATGGAGAATATGTGGCGCATATGTACGGTGGAATATTACTCAGCCATAAAAAGAAACAAAATTGAGCTATTTGTAATGAGGTGGATGGACCTAGAGTGTGTCATACAGAGTTAAGTAAGTCAGAAAGAGAAAGACAAATACTGTATGCTGACACATATATATGGAATTTAAGAAAAAAAATGTCATGAAGAACATAGGGGTAAGACAGGAATAAAGACACAGACCTACTAGAGAATGGACTTGAGGATATGGGGAGGCGGAAGGGTAAGCTGTGACAAAGTGAAAGAGCGGCATGGACATATATACACTACCAAACGTAAGGTAGATAGCTAGTGGGAAGTAGCCGCATAGCACAGGGAGATCAGCTTGGTGCTTTCTGACCACCTAGAGGGGTGGGATTTTTGTTATAAAGCAGAAAATAACACACCATTGTAAAGCAATTGTACTCCACTAAAGATGTAAAAAAAAAAAAAAAAAAAAAAATCCATCCGAGCCCCTAATTGAGACCACCATTTAATTTGTAATTTAGTAAGTCCAGCTCAGCCAGATATTCCCGCAGCACTGAAGAATACCACTCTTTTTGATTGAGCCTGTTGGAATATTGGGCTTGTGTTTAAAAATCATGTATAAAAAATACATACCTTAGTCACTAAAATTACATTAAGCACAGCAAGAAACTCACAGCATGAGAGGTGTGAAGGAATTCAGATTAGTTGTAGTAAGAGTAGATTCAACGTGTCTTGGAATAAACATGAAAGAGATGATATAGTTTTGGCATTTGAGAAAGATTACTGTTTCAATGTGGAAAACAATTGAGAAGAAAGAGACCAGCAGGAAGACTATTACAGGACTACACATAGAAAGATACTGGTAGTGCAAACTCAGGTAGCAGCAGTAGGGGTGGAGAGAAGGAACTGATTCAAGTGTTCTTAAGGAAGTAGACATAATACAACTTGGTATTTGATTGTTTGTAGAGGTTGAAGGAAAGGAAAGAGTTGAGGAGGAAGACTGGATATTGAGATGATTTATGTATGACACTACCAACACAGAAAACACTGAAACAATTACTATTTGTCATGTGGGATACTGCCCTTCCATTAAAGCAGCATGATTGCTCTTTCAATATCATGCTAATCTTTTAACCAATTAAATCCCCAGGTTTTTTTTTTTTTTACAGAAACTTCTACCAAGCTAATGTCCCCCAATCCTTTATTGGATACACAATTTTTTATCCTCCTGTTCCAATATGTGGCAGTTCTCAATTCTGATGCTTTCATTTGAAAATGTGTGAACTATAATTAAATATGAGAAGCATGGTTAAATCTAGGGATACATTAAAAACTTTATAGTCTGTTCTTTTTTTCCTTTTACTAGCTATGAGGTAAGTCCAACTGTCATGTGGATGAGGGAATAGAAATTTCTACATGACTTCATGGGACAGAAACAAGACTATGACTATGAGCTAAAGGAAGATCAATTTTAGCTCTATATAAGGACAACCATTCTAGTATTTGTAGCTATTCAGAAATGGAATGAGATAGTAAATGCTCTGTCTCTGATGGTGTTTAAGAGGATTTAAGCATTATTGGAAGAATTAGACCAGATAATCTTTCCAAAAGAAATAATGATGATGATAATGATGATAATTAACAATATTATACTGAAGCCAAAATATATGCTATCATTTAGGTGTGAAAAAAAGAAAGTGTTTATTTACTATAATTTGACCTTATCTTGCTCTAGAGCTCAAATCTTGATGATGGCAGTAGAGAACATAGTTTCTTTCAGTTTAATAGAAATATCTTCTGTCAGGTTCTTAACATTTTTCAAAAAGATTCACAGTTTTCTTCACTTTCCTAAGGTTATGTGTGGGGATATAGTTGAGCATAAGAATACACAGGGAAGCAGGGTAGGGAGCTGCTGCTTCTTGTGCTGTTCTCCCAATTCTCACTGGCCTATGTGAAGGTGTTGCCGTTCCTGTCTGGGTTCCAGGTGTCCACAGTAACCATCTACTGATACGTGGGTAACCCCTTCTGGCTTGGGGAGCCATTGTACTGAAGCCTGAAATCTATGGTTTCTGTCATATTCTCCTCTCATTCTGAAAATTTTAATTCTTGCCCTAGGCATCTTCATGTCCACCAGTTCTATCCTGGAACATATGGAAATTCTGGATACCCTACATGTCACATTCAATTTCAGGATGGCTTAAATAGCAATCTTAGAACCATCTAACTTGCACCTCCTTCCACTGATGCTACTTTATTACTCCTGCACCATATTGGATGCTACACTGTACTAGAAAGAAAATTTCTCTGAGAGGCTTGCAAACTTCCTAGGATACACATGAGAAAGTGAAGCATTAGTCTGAAAATTTGGGAATTCACACAAATTTTTTACCTGCCTCTCCCCGTTCCCAGGGTTTCTCTCCCAGAGAAAAGAATGGTCAAGACCTTGCCTCTTATCCTTGCTCTTCTTATGATTTATTTATCTTCGGCTCTTTTTGTCAGTCATCTATTGCCACAGTAATACTTTGAACAAGTCATTTCAATAAGTAAGTGGCTTAAAACAACCACCATATGTTTTCATTCATGCATCTGTGGGCTAAGAGTTGGGGATTGCTGAACCTAGGCAGGCTTGGCTGGCTTAGCTCCAAGCTGAAGATTAGATCCAAATCACCATCTCCTGTTTCTCATCCTCATTGGCCCAGTAGACTACTCAGGTCACATTATTCTCATGACCAGAGGTTGCAAGAGATCAAGCCCAACTACAGGAACACAGTTCAAGCTTGTGCTTATGCCATATCGGTTGGCCTTTGCATTGGTCAAAGTACTTTCCAACTACTGTGAGGCCAAATCAAGTCACATGACCAAATCCAACATGAATGAGGTAGTGATGTAAACTCCATCCACGGTGGTGAGGAAAAGGCATGTGAATATATGTGAGCAATAATCTAACAGACTATACTCCTCCTTCCAGCACCAGAAAAGTTCTCTATTTCCTCTTTCTTCCAGAAAGAGACAGAAAGAGAACAAATCATGTAACATTGACCCTCTCATTTATCGTCCCATGGAAGAAAAAAAAATTGGATAATATTTCAAATATAATATCCCCAAAGCAATTGCTAATATCAGTTGGTCCAGGTCTTTGGTAAGCCCTTTACTACTCCAGATTATTTAATTATTACCACAGCCTAGTGTAATAATTTGTTAGTCTTTATTTTACAACTATGGACCACGATAAAATTCAGAAACTTGACCAAGGTTATCCAGATAAGTGAAAGAGACAAACCTCAAACCAAATTCTATATGACTCAGTAATTTACTACCAGCAAGGATTCAAGTTTAGCAGGGAAAGCTAGCAAAATACTTTGTAAACCCTGCAAATATACTTGTAAGAGAACTCTAAGTTTGTTAGATTTGAATAGCTAAATCTTAACATTTCTTATAGACTTATTGTTTCAACGTCTATCCATTCATCGTATTGTCTTAGTGGTCATCGGCATGCCAGTAATTTGTTTTGCATAGTGACCTCATATTTTGCTCCAGAATTCATGGTTCACAAGTCAGAAACTAGGACTTTTTTTATTTAGCATCATCTAGTCTCCAGATATCAGGCATTGCTATCTGTCATGGTAACTTTATATCTTAATTTACGAAAATCAATAGGAGCAATAGGGGCAGAAGTTCTTGCAGTAACAGAGATCAGGAATCAAAATGTACTTGTGTGAAACAAACAACAAAAGGGCTACCTGTAAGACACACACACAAACCATAAAATACCAGAAGTCCCCAAATCAGCCACCATAACTTATTACCATCACAAGGTGTGAAATCAGTAATGACAACAGCAATGATTCAAGTTAATTGAATTCTGAGCTCTCTTATTGTTATCTTCACACCCCAACAGGTGCTCAGGCCTCTTTCTCTGACTGAAATCATCTGTATAATACTTTCCACTCTCTCCTTTAATGTGCATAATACGTAAGAAATAAAACCAAATCTCTCTTTCTCTAAGCAGTTCACAAAATGATTGAATGAGTCTTGTGCCCTTTGCTCACTTTTTCTACAAAACCATCATCCTCAGTTTAAAATAATATTATTTTTCATGTAATGTACTAGGCATTGACCGGTGAATGAGAGAAACAGGTCATTGCTTTGCACAGTTCATATTCTGGAAAAGAAATATATGCAGTAAACAAATGAAAGTTTCATGTGGTGATAATTGCTATATATTATGTGATGATGGTTGAGAAGGGAGTAGCAACTTTAGATTGCATAGAAGGAAAGATGTTCTATGAATGAATATCCACCAAGACAGCCAATATTCTTCTGGGGTAAGAAATGACCCCAAAATCTCAGCAGGGTTGAGAAATCTCTGCTCCAAGTCAGAACAACCCTCCGGGGTAACTGATATTTTTACAGTGATTCAACAACACAGGCTAGTGGGGTCTCCAGTTTCCTAACTGCACCATCTGAAAGAGCCCATTTCTTCACTTGATATGACAGGGAAACAAAGACTGAAAAGCAACACAGTCAATGGCTTTTCACTGTCACCCTCCTTTACAGCCCATTGGCCAGAACCAGTCACCCAGCCCTGCCCAATGTCAACCATCACTGGTACTCTACCCTCAAGATGTACCCTTTACCTTGGTACACAAGGACCATCTTGACCTATGAACTCCCTTGTTTATATCCCCCACCTCTGCCCTTCCTAAAGCAGAGTGGGGCATGTTCATATAACATTTACTTCCAATTCCTGAAAAATTCTTCCTGTCACCATTCACCTCCCTTGCTTTTCTCTGGGATAATTTTTATTTGTGTTTCATAACCCAACATGCTTGCCCTCTCCTCTGGAGAATCTTCTGTGACTCCCCCTAGCTGGGCTAGTGTCCTTGTCTGTGCTCCCCCTACCCTACACTCACCTCTGTATTTGTCACTTTATTACTCATTTCTCTCCCTGACTTTCTACCAGTCTGAAAATTTATGATGAGCTTAACTGTGTCCTACTAATTATTATACCCCAACATAGTTTCTTAAAAACATAGGAGTTAGTTGAATAGTTGTTGAAGGAAAAAAAATGGGGAGAAAAATAGAAACTAGAGGAAAGATGCTGGATTGTTAAGTGTAGTTGATTCACAATGTAGTCTCATTCACACACAAAAAAATGGAGAGAATCATGAGAATAAGCAAGTTTGATGCAAGAAAGAGAACTGGAATTTTTGTGAGAGCCTATCATATACTAAGTACCAAGCCAGAAGTATTATGGATGTTCAGTTAAGGTTTGAACATAATGAATTTGAGATGCTATTAGAATAATCATTAGAACATGTCCAAAAGATAGTTGAGATTGAAGTCCAGTTGTCATGAATAAAGACATGTAGATTTGAGATTCATCAACAGATGATAATGGGATCCATCCAGTGTGGATCCCTGAATCTCAAACTCTGTGTAACAATACTTGATAGAAATAAAGTCTGGTCAAGTCAATAGCCCACAAGCATTGGGGGAAGAAGCAGTTATACAGATATGGAGTATAATGGTATATTTGGCATATACTAAATGGAGCAGTTATACAGATGTGGAGTATTATGGTATACTTCTAGTGATAATTTCCAAATGTATTAAATAAAGGAAGGAGCCAGGAGAAGAGCAAGAGAAGAGGGAAAGCCAATAGGAATAAATGTAAATTAGTTATTACTTGCTTAATGATGAAAGAAAAAATTTTAAATTTACAATTAGCCACTGGGAATTCTCTGAAAAAAAATTGTTTTATTTACCAGCTGAAATGCCATTTGCATCTGATTTTACTTCTCATATCATTAATCTTTGATGCAAGAACTAGTTAATTGTCCACACAAATCTGGGAAATGCCATATATTGGCTGGGGCTGCCTGACTGCCAAAGAATCATGTGGGGCTGAAACAGTCAGTTCAATATATATTTTTTAGCTCATGATGACAATCTCTTGAGATCAGTGTTTGAAACCTTCCTGTTTCATGCCACTTGTGGAGTTATGTAGATAGACTGTAGTAAACTGGAAGCAAGAAATCTTTTGTCCATGCCAGCCCAACCCCAGTCCTGTAAATATTGCTATAATGGAGTTGCCCTTTGAGCCTCTTTGATTTTGATATCACTCATCCAGAATTTGTAATACATTGACTCATTCTGGATGAAGTTTTTTTCCCCTAAAACCTAAAAACTCTCTTTTTCATTTCTAAAAAGTATCTAACGAGATTATTTTTGAAGAGCATTCTGCAGAGTAAAATTTTTTTTTTTTTTTTTTTTTTTTTTTTTTTTTTACAGTACGCGGGCCTCTCACTGTTGTGGCCTCTCCCATTGCGGAGCACAGGCTCCGGACGCGCAGGCTCAGCGGCCATGGCTCACGGGCCCAGCCGCTCCGTGGCATGTGGGATCTTCCCGGACCGGGGCACGAACCCGTGTCCCCTGCATCGGCAGGCGGACTCTCAACCACTGCGCCACCAGGGAAGCCCTGCAGAGTAAAATATTCAGGTTTTCTTTAAAGTGTTAAACTCAGGAATAAGCAAAGTTGAACATCTTTATTTCCTATGAAATTTCTAAGATTTTTTAATACATCAGTGCCTATTGTGATTTTCTTAAAGGCAGATATACTATGACATGCTGCCAAAAGTTATTTGACCTTGGAACACTTTTTCCTGGAACACATTTTGGGAAATATTAACCTACCTTAAAGCATGCCAGCGTAGATTTCATTTATTTTGAGAGCATCTACTACGTGACAGGCATTGTGCTAGCACAGTCTAAGGAAGCAGACCTAATTTCTGTCTGGGTAAGACAGACATTAACTTATAATTAATTTAATAATTCTGAGTGTGCAAATTACTGTAAGAAAAATGCAGGGAAATCTAACCTTGCCTGGGAGGTTAAGGAAGGCTTCTCTGTGAAATATAGCTTAAGACCTGCAAAACGGGTGTGAGTGAGTAAAATGAAGAGAGGCAACAGAGTATTCTAGGTAGAGGAAACAGCAAATTCAATGGCTCTGAGGCAGGAGAAAGTACAGCCAATCCGAAAAATTGCTAACAATACAGCAGAGCTGAAATGCAGGAGACACCCCTCGTGCAGCATACTTTGTAGTTGGTAAGAAAGACATGCTCTATACTTTACCCTTCTAATTCCAAACCATGAGGAATCACCTTTTCCAGCAAATGATGAACTAGTTATTCAGGACTGATACACCACTGAGAATAACCTGAAGAGCAGGAAGAAGCATGAAAATCATCTCTCTGAAGACACTGGAGAGCTACCAAGGTAAACATCTAAGGGAATGCAATTCCAAAAATAAGAGAATCTCGGAGAGGTGAAGCAAATGTGGGGAACCTCTCTTCACCTGAAGGCATTAGTCAGCTTGGAAGCTTCAGCTGAAAGCTTGAGAAGCTTAGCAGGGCAGTCAGCAGTTTTACAGAGTTTGGGTGACAAAAATGATGTCCAGGGTGTACCAAGGAGAAGGAACAGTTTAAAACAATGAAGGTATTCATTTGAGAAAACCAAAAGACTACAACCTATGTCTGAAATGAGTATTCACAAAGGCTAAATCCCAGCTTCAAATCAGCTCAATCTCTATTTAGATAAAAGTGGTCCACCTACCCTAACTGTGCAACAGAAACAAAAGTAAATTCCCTCAGGAGGAAGAGATCATCATTCCAAGCCCCAAATTATCTTTACAAATGGTAATTCACAATGGAAGGCACTAAAGGTCAGAAGAAAACACCAGACTAAAGAAGAAAAAGGAAGAGGACTTCCCTTGTAGTGCAATGGTTAAGAATCTACCTGCCAATGAAGGGGACACGGGTTCGAGCTCTGGTCCGGGAAGATCCCACATGCCGCGGAGCAACTAAGCCCGTGTGCTACAACTACTGAGCCTGCACTCTAGAGCCCGCGAGCCACAAATATTGAGCCTGCATGCCACAACTACTGAAGCCAGCATGCCTAGAACCCATGCTCCAAAACAAGAGAAGCCACCGCAATAAGAAGTCTGCGCACCACAACGAAGAGTTAGCCCCCACTCGACACAACTAGAGGAAGTCTGTGAGCAGCAACAAAAGCCCAATGCAGACAAAAATAAATAAATAAATAAATTTTTAAAAAAAGAAGAAAAAGGAAACAAATATGGAAAGTATAGAACACTGCTTAAGAAACATTTGTGGTTTGGTAAAACCTTGGCTAACTTACCTTGAAGTTTCAGCACAAAAGGAGTGAGAAAGGGAGCAAAAGGTCCCATTTCAACAGCTAATGACCAATAACTTTCTAAAACTAATGAAAAAATACTAAGCCACAGATATAAGATGCACTGTAATTCCCAAGCAGAATAAATGAAAGGCACATCTAGACATATTGTATCATAGCAAAATGGTAGAAAATAAAAGACACATATCCAATCTTAAAAACAGCAAGAGAGAACAGGACACATTACCTCCAAAGAATCAACAATAAGATTGAAAGCTGACTTCTCAACAAAAAAAGTAGAAGCCAAAATATACTTCAAAATATTGAAAGAAAAGAACTGCCAAACTAGAATTCTATATCCAGCCAAATATTTACTCAAAAATGAAGGTAAAATAAACATATGTTCAAATAAATAAAAGCTGAGAGACTTACACTCCAGTCGATTTATACTAAAAAGATACCAACATTTGGGTTTTCAGACAGAAGAATAATAATCATAGGTGGAAGCATGGAAATGACAAAAGGAAAAAAGGAATGAGGACTAATGGAAAGGATAAGTATATAGGTAAAACTGATAAAAATTGATTGTTTTAAACAAAAATTATGTCTTGAGGTCAACTCTATATATATACATATATACATAGAGAGAGAGAGAGAGGATAAAAAAACAGGAAAAACACAGCACAAAAATTTAAGGGAGGCTAAATATAAATAAAATGTTCTAAATTTCTTGCATTGCCCAAGAAGTAATAAAACAATACATTTACACAACACTTTATAAGTCAAGGATGCATGTCATAGGATGTATGGTAACTACTAAAGAAAAATAAAAGAATAGATAACTAACAATTGACAAGGAAATATGAAATTAAAATTCCTTTTATAAAAATTAAAAAAATTTAATACAATTTTTAAAGGTTACTCTCCATTTACAGTTATTACAAAATATTGGCTATATACCCTGTGCTGTATAATACATCCTTGTAGCCTATCTTACACCCAATAATTTGTACCTCCCACTACCCTACCTCTACTCATTGGTAACCAATAGTTTGTTCTCTGTGATTCTGCTTCTTTGTTGTTATATTCACTAGTTTGCTGTATTTTTTAGATCCCATATATAAGTGATATCAAACAGTATTTGTCTTTCTTTGACAATTTCACTTAGCATAATGCTCTCCAAGTCCATCCATGTTGCTGCAAATGGCAAAATTTAATTCCTTTAGATGGCTAAGTAGTATTTCATTGTATATATACCACATCTTCTTGATCCATTCATCTGCTGATGGACACTTACGTTGCTTCCATATCTTGGCAATTGTAAATAATGCTGCTATGAACTTCGGGGTACACATATCTTTTCAAATTAGTGTTTTGGGGCTTTTTTGGATATACACTCAGGAGTGGAATTGCTGGATCTTATGGTAGTTCTATTTTTAGGTTTTGGAGAAACCTCCATACTGTTTTCCACTGTGGCTGCACCAATTTACATTCCCACCAACAGTGTACGAGGGTTCCCTTTTCTCCACATTCTCGCCAGCATTTATTTGTGTTCTTTTCAGTGACAGCCACCTTAACACATGTGAGGTGATATCTTGTGGTTTTGTAAATTAAAATTCTTAATTGAATTTCTGATTCTACCGTAACGGATTAGGTAAGGAACTTGCCCTACCACCATAATCAACTAGAAAACTGGACAAATGATATGAAACAGCTGTTTTAAGACATTGGAATAAAGGCAGCAGATGACTGTGATCCCAAAGAAAAGCAAAACAAGTGAGGTAGGACCTACTACTGCCAAGGCTTTCCAGATGGAGTTATTTTCAAGACTACAACACAGGAAGGGTTTAACCAGAGCATGGATGTCTTGCTGACTTAAGGAACTAGAAAACAGAGTATGAGGAGACTGAAGTGGCTGCAATTTGTGGGACAAACTACCACTAAGAAGGAAGATACGCAGAAAAAGAGACCCAGAATTCTGCATAGGGATCTCTTGAGTCAGCTGCTAACAATAAGCTGCACGTGGATAGACTCGACAAGGACAGGCAAAAACCTATCAAGATCCATCTGAACAATCCTAAGGCTCATGTAGGACTAGGAGACATTCTAATTCCAACCAGTCAGTGTGAAGAAGCTTTTATTCATTCATTTATTTTTGGCCACACTGCAGGGCATGTGCAATCTTAGTTCCCCAACCAGGGATCAACCTGTGCCCCCTGCAGTGGAAGCGTAGAGTCTTAACCACTGGACCACCAGGGAAGTCCTAGAAGAAGTTTTTTAAATATCCAAAGCATTCAGTAAGATCCCAGATGGGACATGTCTCAGCAATAGAGCTAAACTAATCCTAGAATAAAGGCTACTTTATCTACTCTCCTTTTTTAAAAAAAGATGAAAAAAAAAATGGGGGGAGGAGAGGAGAGGAAACCTTGAAAGAATCAAGTTGATCCACAAAGCTCAACACAAGAAGAGAAGGCATACATAAAAAGAAACGAAATTGAGTTATTTGTAGCAAGGTGGATGGACCTAGAGACTGTCATACAGAGTGAAGTAAGTCAGAAAGAAAAACAAATACC
This sequence comes from Hyperoodon ampullatus, assembly GCF_949752795.1. Classification (NCBI taxonomy): domain Eukaryota; kingdom Metazoa; phylum Chordata; class Mammalia; order Artiodactyla; family Ziphiidae; genus Hyperoodon; species Hyperoodon ampullatus. The sequence goes on along the minus strand of NC_136925.1, from coordinate 32,744,800 downwards.
ATATGCTGACACATACATATGGAATCTAAAAAAAAAAAAAAAAGGGTTCTGAAGAACCTAGGGGCAGGACAGGAATAAAGACGCAGACGTACAGAATGGACTTGAGGACACGGGGAGGGGGAAGGGTAAGCTGGGACGAAGTGAGAAAGTGGCATGGACATATATACACTACCAAATGTAAAATAGCTAGCTAGTGGGAAGCAGCCGCATAGCACAGGGAGATCAGCTTGGTGCTTTGTGACCACCTAGAGGGGTGGGATAGGGAGGGAGGGTGGGAGCCTCAAGAGGGAGGAGATATGGAGATGTATGTATATGTATAGCTGATTCACTTTGTTATACAGCAGAAACTAACACACATTGTGAAGCAATTATACTCCAATAAAGATGTTAAAAAAAAAAAAAAAAAAAAGAAGAGAAGGCATGAATCCCACTCAGTCATGGCAACACTAAGGCCCTCTGCTGGACATGCACTGTAGGTCCTTCTTCTAGGACAAGGTAAGAGCAATACTATCGGTGGGAAAAGAAAAATAAAGAGATTGCTTAGAGCACCACTGTCCAATAGAATTTTTTTTAAATTTTCTTTTGTTTTTTATACAGCAGGTTCTTATTAGTCATCAATGTATACAATGTATACACATCAGTGTACACATGTCAATCCCAATCGCCCAATTCATCACACCACCACCACCACGACCCCGCCGCTCTCCCCGCTTGGTGTCCATACGTTTGTTCTCTACGTCTGTGACTCAGTTTCTGCCCTGCAAACTGGTTCATCTGTACCATTTTTCTAGGTTCCACATATATGCGTTAATATGCGATATTTGTTTTTCTCTTTCTGACTTACTTCACTCTGTATGACAGTCTCTAGATTCATCCACGTCTCTACAAATGACCCAGTTTCGTTCCGTTTTATGGCTGAGTAATATTTCATTGTATATATGTACCACATCTTCTTTACCCATTCATCCGTCAATGGGCATTTAGGTTGCTTCCATGACCTGGCTATTGTAAATAGTGCTGCAATAAACATTGGGGTGCATGTGTCTTTTTGAATTATGGTTTTCTCTGGGTAAATGCCCAGTAGTGGGATGCTGGGTCATATGGTAATTCTTGTCCAATAGAATTTAATGCATGCTACATAGATAATTTAAATTGTCAAGTAGCCACATTTTTAAAAATGGATAAGATTAATTTTAATGTCTATTTTATTTAACTTGATATATTCAAAATATCATTTCCATCAGTAGCTAGTGGAAAATAAATTATTATTGAGATATTTTACATTTTTTTCACACAAAGACTTTGAAATACGGTGTGTATTTTATGCTTTCAGCAATCTCAATTCAGACTTTCCTCATTTCAAGTGCTTTACAGCCATATGTGGCTGGTGGCTACTGTATGGAACGGCACAGGCCTAAAGCTAGGGAGTCTGGCTTTGTCAGCTATGTATAAGAGTGGTCTAGGAAATCTAGCATCTCGGGACCTTGAGCTAATAAGAAGTTGCAGCCCCTCCAGCTGGAGATAGGAAGTCATCATTCCCTTAGGAAAGTAACCATAGAAGCTGAGTTTGGATGCAGCCCCTTGTGATCCTCCAGGGTTATTTTTGGACAATTCTGTTTGTCACACCACAGAATGATATTGTTAAGATCCAAAATATTTAATTAATGTGTCTGCCTCCTGTCATTAAAATAACATACTTCTTTCAAAGCTTAATCAGACCATGAGATAAATAGGAGCGACCCAATACAAGAATGTTCAATCTTTCAGAGTCATTGACTGCCAGATGTTAGCAATGAGAATCATATGCAAACTGATAAAGATCATTTCCATAATAGATCAATCATATTTAATAAAGCCATGCCGTTTACTACAAATAATCCATCTACTTTACTACTACAGACAGCAGCAAAACAGTAGTCTATCTACAAACTATAAATAGACAATGAAATGGAGTAGCTCCTGGGTATAAAACTGCTTGTTGGGAAAACCCACTAGTCGCAAAGGGCATGCTGGTATGTATATCTAGACCTTATACATGTAGGATACAATGTCACTTGTTTATGATTATAGATTATTCATGTTACTCAGTGACATAAAATACCTAGTTTTCCCAGATATTTTGCATAGTATAAAAACAATGTAATTCATAGATCTGAGTCACAAAAGGAAATAAATCTCCTTTGGTCTTTTAAACAGTATTTGGCCACGTTTCAGCTAAAAGCCATAAAACCAGAAATACTCAGAAGGCTCGTTTGGGGGGAGTACAAGGTAGATTTTGTCTGGCTCAGTGATTAGAAGGTCCTGAAGACCTCATATGGTTGTGTCTCATCTGGCAAACGTACTTAGTCTCTGAATTTCTCGTTTCTGTTTAACTTTCAGGCCTTCTTCAGTAACTTTCAGATTCCTTGCTTCTGGAATCTGTCTATTTTAGGAGTGTGTAAAAAAACAAAACAGTGTATATTTTTTTAATGGACATCTGAAACCTCTCCTGTGACTCTCACAGGATTCTTTCCTGTGGCCAAGATTCTCAGCTGGAGTTTGTGGCAAACGCTCCTTTCTAAATGACTTCCCTGTTGGAAAACTCAGGCAGCTGAAAACCTGAGCACACCCCAGGCACACCCCCAAATAGAACTATGTAACTCTGAGCTGGGGACTTGATATCCTTTTAGAATAAACCTATTGAGGGAATTTCTGCAAGGCTATTAACAACAATGACAACAACAGTACTGATACCCAATCTCTCTCTTTTTTTAATATTTATTTATTTATTTTGGCCACTCCGGGTCTTAGTTGTGGCATGCAGGATTTTCAGTTGCAGCATGCGAACTCTTAGTTGCAGCATGCGTGTGGGATCTAGTTCCCCAACCAGGGATTGAACCTGGGCCCCCTGCATTGGGAGCACGGAGTCTTACCCACTGGATCACCAGGGAAGTCCCTATCCAATATCTCTTGAATGCTTATTACATGCGGGCGTCAAACTAAGCATGTCACATGGTTCCCTAATTCTATTTGTACAACAATTTTCGAAGGAGGTACTCTGATTTTCCCCTGAGGGAATATTAGGGAGAAAAGTAAATTATCCAAACTCACCCTGCTAGTAATGGTGGAGCTGGGGTTTGAACCCAGACAGTCTAATTTCAGATTTCATGCAGTTCTTGCTGTATATACTGACTCTCACTTGTGAAGGAGCTAAATCCACTTACAGTTAAAAATCAATTCAGACTCAACCAATAACCCTATCTGCACCCCATTCTGGATCTAAAACTCAGCTAAGTATCCCTCTTCTTTGTTTTCCGAAAGCACGTTTTCATTCCCTATTCACCATCTTTGCATTATTTAAATTATCTATTAATTTCTCAGTGTCTCCCACGAGACTTAAATTTCTTTAAGGCAATAGTTTTAAGCTGGAAGTGATTCTGCCCCCCAGGGCACACTTGGCAATGTCTGGGGACACTTTTGCTTGTCACTATTGGCGAAGGGGTTCTACTGGCATTTAGTGAGTAAAGGCCTGTGATGCTGCTAAACATTTAACAACACACAGGACAGCCTCCCACTAGAAAGAAATATCCAGCCCAAAATGTCAATAGTGTTGAGGTTGAGAACCCTTCTGTAAGGCAAGACCAACTATATATTATTAATCTTTGTATTCAGCACCCAATATAATATCTGATATATAATAGGTGCTTCTTGAACAGGACTCAACTGATATTGTAGGTTAGAAAATTATGCTCCATTTTCTATTCATTTGAAAATGACTTCCCTAAACTTCTCATAATGAGTTGGCCATTCTCCACAAGCTATTATTATCTCAAGTCACCTACCAGACTGAAGAAAAATCTCTCTGTTTTTACATACGTGTTAGATGGTAACGTCCTATCAGTTTTAGATATCTTAGCATCTCAGTTCCTGCTTCTACAAAGCAATTTTTAAAGATACTAAAAAAGACTATGTAGAGAAAGACTTACCATAATTAGGTGACATGTTGGCATCTCCCTCCCCAGAATGCGTAGCCCACTCTGAGTCCCAAATTCCACAGGGCACGCAGCCACAAGGGGACCTACAGTCAGCAGAAGGCAAAATCATCTGGGTGGGATGAAGGCTGGCCCTGGTGTGCATTACTCTTTTTTATTTTCTGTTTTTCTATTATGTAACCTGTAATCTCCCATTATATATAAGCTATAACAGCTGGCCTTATTCAAGTTTCTCTCAAACTTACATTGCTCTCCATTGAGGTTGTGATTTTATTTCTATCTGTTTTTCACAGGTCTGAAAAAGCATGTCGCCAAAACTGGTGTCAGGACATTCTGCAGTAGGGACTTTCTTGCTTTTCTTGCAGAGGTAGCAGAGTATAAGCAAGCATTCCCATGAGAACTCGCTACAGAAAAAGTTGTGATTTTTCTCATTGGAAACAGGTGAAATAGGATCAAGGGCCATAATGGGTAGCTCCTATTCAAGAGCAAGAAAGTGTTTCTTACAAAAGGCATTGAAAAGTGTCTGTTAAATCTCATTGGGTTATTAATATAACTTACTCAGACTCTTTTCATTAATGTTTTGTTTGATAGCAGTCTAATATTCTAATATTGGTAGAATAATGGTAATTTCATGTCCCTCTTATTTTTGATGAATTATGACCTGTAGTACTCTTTCCTTAGCTTAATATCTCAGTCTTTCTTAGGCTGCCCAGTCCACCTTTCTGGTCTAAGATTTAATTAAGTTGTTACTCTGGTGTTTTTAAAGCACTAGATAAATAATCATCTGTCATTAGATCATTCTTTACATAGAGGGAAATGCCATTAAAACTCCCACTTTTAGCTATGACAAAGTAACTACTAGCAGGTCAAAATTCATACAAAAAACAACCAGAAAAGCTGAATAAAGTACAAAACAAAACAAGATTTTGGAGGTACTGGAGAGCTTCAAAGCAGCCAGAATTTGAGGGGTCAAGCACTCAAAGAGACAAGATACTTATTGGAATGAGCTCGACACCTGTGTGCCAGCTTTCCCCTTTGGGGTATTTTTCAAATCTTTAGGACTTTGGAGCAAGAAACATGAGGCTGGTCAGTAAAGAAGTAGAAATTAGCTGGTAAGTAGCACTTTGTGTGGCTGTAAGAAGCTGGGGGAATAAAACCGAGTTCCTGCCTGACAAGGAAGCCAGGACTTGAGGGACCAAGAACTTGTATTGAGGAAAGGATAATGTTTAATAAATGATACTGGGACTGTAGCAAACCTACATGAGAAAAAAAAAGAGAGAGAGAGAGAGAGAATCTTGACCTTTATTTTATGTCATACCATTTAAAAAATCCCTTCCAGATGTATTTTAGGTTTAAATGTAAAATTTAAAACTAAAAGCTTCTAAAAGATAACATAGGAAACTATATTAAGGATGGAAAAAAAAATTTTAAGCACCTAAAAGGCACTAACTACAAAAGAAAAGATTAATCAGTTGGACTACATTAAAATTAAGAACTTCTGTTTTTTTCAAAAGACACCTTTAACAGAGTGAAAAGGTAAGTCACAGGGTAAAATAAATTATTTTCAATTCATATATTCAACAAAGGACTTGTATCTAGAAAATATAAACAGCTCCTACAAATCAGTAAGAAAAAAATAGACAACCCAACTGAAAAAATGAACAAAAGACTTACCAGGCACCCGATATCAAGATGATATCAAATGGACAATAAACATGAATATGTATCAAAATCATTACTTATCATGGAAATCCAAAGTAAAACTACAGTAACACAATAATGGCTAATAATATTTTAAAAGAATAGTACCAATTGTTCATGAGATTGTGAATAACTCAAACTCTTACACACTGCTCTAAAACTGGGAATTGGTGCATCCACTGTTTGGCAATATATGCTAACATTAAATACATTCATAACATGACCAAGCACTTCTACTCCTATGTATACACACTACAGAGATACAAAAATATGTTCATCAAATGACACTCATGATAACATTCATTGTAACACTATTTGTAATACTCCCAAACAGGAAACAACACAAAGGCCTTTTAACAGTAGAACTGATTAATAAATCATAGTATATTCCGATAAGGTGATATTAAATAAGAATAAGAATAAAATACTGTAATATTAATAGTTAGAAATAAGAATGAAATACACATAGCAACACTGATAATGTTAATGAAGGAAAGAAAGCAGATACAAGGGAATACAGACTACGCAACTTCATTTATTAAAGTTTAAACACATTTAGAATTAGTTGGTGGCAAAGATGTCAAGACAGCAGTTGCCTTTGGGAGGGATGTTAGGGACAGGAAAGAGTGTGAGAGAGGATTCTGGGCTGTTGGTAACATTCTGTTTCTTGACCTGAGTAGTAGTAGTGTACCCACTAATGAAAAAAGTTCACTGAGCTGTACACTTATGATGTGGGCACTCTTCCTCTGTATGTTATACTTTAGCACAAAGTTTATGCTCTAAAAATTCCATTACAAATCATGACAAAACAATGTTCACGTCTTAGGAAAAGCCCATAGAGAAAGTATTATATGGTCAACTTGGAAAAGAAATTCTGACCTCAATATAATAAATCTTTTTTTTTTTTTTTGCGGTACGCGGGCCTCTCACTGCTGTGGCCTCTCCTGTTGCAGAGCACAGGCTCCGGACGCGCAGGCTCAGTGACCATGGCTCATGGGCCTAGCTGCTCCGCAGCATGTGGGATCTTCCCAGACCAGGGCACGAACCCATGTCCCCTGCATCGGCAGGTGGACTCTCAACCACTGCACCACCAGGGAAGCCCAAGACAAAATCTTAATTTCTTCTTTCTACCACATATTTCCACCACTTGACACTATATTGTATACTGACTTATTTATTGCCTGTCCCCCTGCCTAGCATGTACTATATGAAGGCAAAGAGTTTATCTATTTTATTCACTGCTGTATACTCAGCATCTAAAATAGTACATAAAAATCCCTTAATACATCTTTACTGAATGAATGAATGAATCAAACTCCTAATGGTCATTATTGGTCATTGATGCTTTTATTTAAATTTAGTTTGAGTTTCACACACATGAAAACTTACAGAAAGCCTTCAATAATTCCAGGTCTTAAGCAACTTGCATGAGGTGGGCAATAAGTAACATAATGCCTTAAGCCACTTCATAGCTACAATGAAAACATGATAGGAAGAAGCCAGAAAGCATTATAAAGTATTCTTTTGGTTCAAGGGAGTTTCTTGCCAACCAGATTCTTCTCTACAAAATTTTTAGTTTTTTAAAGGGAGAAAATAGTTCTTCCTGTCATTTAGACAAGAAGAAGGAGGAAAATATGGCTCAATAACTACGGATAATGTAATGACTGGACTAGTGTCTAGAGTGGTGTGACCATCTGCTGCTGACTGATATACATCCCTACCTAAACCACACTGGGAAGGTGAAGTAATGGTGAAAAACTAAATAAGAACACCCCCTTTATGAAACAGGTGATACAAGCCCTTTCCTTACAGGCCAGTGGCTGCAGAGGATGTGACCTCTAGGCTCAGATAAGCAACACAGAGAGGAAGCCAGAGAACTCAGAGAGAGTCTGCGCAGCTATTTCATAAATTCAGTTAATACTTCATTTTTAAAGCTAATTTTAAAGAAAATTAGTAAGTCTCCAAAAAGATTTCCAAATGATCACTAGTTTATATTTTTTAAATTACCAAATTCTGGATGGCTGATGTCCAGTAAGCCTCTACATGACAGAGACATGTACCCTCCCTACCCAGCAGAGAGCAAATGGGAGTGTTACATGGCAAGTTCCCTAAATAAGGGTGGTTTGAGGGATGGCCGTGATCAAGATTGAGTTTGAAGGATATCCTTCACTACCCAAGTAGAGTAAAACCTGACATACCAATCTGCTTCATTTGAACCCTGAGTCCATGCAGTTAGGGTTTGGTTTTTCTTCATAGCATAAATATGGCTCAAACTCAGTACTGAAAATTTTATTGGAAAAAGAAAATGGAAATTTTATTGGGTCAATAGACACTGCTAAGAATTCAGAATTAAAACTAATACTAGAACCTGTTAGAGGCTTCCTTTTTTTAAATGCAGGCTCACGTAAAACATACCCTAGGTAGGTTATTAAAGCTCTAAACTGAAATATCTTTTTTTCCATAGAAGTTAAAATGTTAATGAAATGTTATTACCAGGGCAAGGGAAAGGAAAGGATTAAACAAACTCCTGTTGTGTAACTCCAACTTAAGGGACAATATCCATGATGAACCTATTATCTCTTTTTCCAGGCAAGATATTTACTGAATCCACTTTTTAAACCAGCCAAAATTGCAAAATGCAATTCATTCTTTAAATAATTGGAAATAAGTATTGTGAATGGATTTTGATTGCTAGAACAAAATGTTAGCTTTTTCTTATTAGCAAAGCACAGCTGAAAATGAAGATGGAAGACAAATAAAATATGGACTTGTTAATGGACCCTGGAAAAATAAATGAGGTTTTCTTAATTTCTTAGTAACTGTGGAGAGAGTGTTTATGTCACAATGAAAAAGACAGCTCTGTCAAAACTCTGAAAAGTAAGTAGGAAGCATATAAAAATAGGTATTAAATTAGGTTATTTTTTTTCTCCCTAGCAACTTTTTGAAAAGGACTTTTAAAAATTAAAAAACGAAACAAATCACTTATTCAGATTTGATTTTTCTTGTACTGGTCGAAATCTTAAATATTCAGGAAATATACAGGCTCATTGATTCCAGAAGTGAATAGACTTCCAAGTTTTGTAATTTGGTATAATGAGCTGAGTCTTAAATATGGAAATATATCAAAAGAAAGGGCTCTGCTCCAAAATCATACTTTAACTGTATATATAGATTGGTGTTGGTTCCTTAATTTCTGAGAGTTCATTTACTCATTTGTAAAGTGGAGAAAATAATACCATCCAGCTCAATACTCATTGTGAAAATGAAATTAGATAACAGAAGGAATAGGCTGTTGAAAGTGATTTTTCCTGTTTCTAGCGTCTCATTCACTAGCTAAGCATTTGCTGACTTGCTGAGGCTTGTATGCCCACTACTGGGCTGCCCGCTGAGTGAAGAATGATGAGGCTGTGTATTAGTCAGGTTCTCCAGAAAAACAGAACCAACAGATCTATCTATCTACCATCTATCTATCTATCTATCTATCTATCTATCTACCTATGTATCTATCTACCTTTATATACATAAAGGGAGATTTATTATGAGGAATTGGCTCACACAATTATGGAGGCTGAGAATCCCATGATCTGCCATCTGCATGTTAAAGACCCAGGAAAGCCAGTGGTGTAAATCTCAGTCTAAGGGCAGGAGAAGATGAGATGAGATGTCCTAGCTCAGTCAGTGAAACAGAGAAAAAGGGACAAATTCCTCCTTCCTCCACCCTTTTGTCCAGTCAGGCCCTCAAGTTTGGAGGGTGCTCACTTACATTGGAGAGGGCTACCTGCTTTACTGAGTCCACCAAGTCAAATGCTAATCGCACCTGGAAACACCCTAATAGACGCACCCAGAAACAATGTTTAATCTGGGAATCTGCAGCCCATCCAATTGACACATAAAATTAACCATCATAGGCTGATACTGAAAGAACTTGGCAATAGTCCCCCAAGAGACTGGGACATAGTTAAACACAGAGACAGGTGCCTGCTTCCTGCTTGGAGAACTGTGAATACAGAAGTCTGGCTAAAGTACCATAATGTCAAGGCAAGAAAGAAAGCCACAATAGGCAGTTTCCTGTAAACCAAGTGAACACCGCAAAGGTTTTCAGACTTAACCGTTCTCTAAGTGACACCCTCTCAAGAGGGTGGCCAGGATTAAGGCGCTGTGGAGTACTGTCCAAGGCTAGAGCTTGGGGTCAAGAAAATGCTTCACAAAAGGTCAGCTAGGGAATTCATCTCAGCTTCAGAGAATGATACTGCCTTAGTCCATTCAGGCTGCTATAACAAAAACAAAAACAAAAACAACAAAAAAACCAAAACAAAACAAAACAAAAACCCCAAAAACATTGACTGAGTGGCTTATAAACAACAGAAATATATTTTTCACAATTCTGGAGGTTAGAAGTCCAAGATCAAGGTGTCAACAGTTTCAGAGTCTGGTATTTGCCTGCTTCCTGGTTCACACATGGACATCTTTTCACCATGTCCACACATAGTAGAAGAAATGAGGAAGGTCTCTGGTCTCTTTTATAAAGGCACTAATCCCATTCATGAGAGCTCCACTCATGACCTAATCACCTCCCAAAGGCCTCACCTCCTAATACCATTACATTGGGCATTAGGATTTTAATATATGAATTTGGAGAGGACACAAACATTCGTCTGTAGCAGATGCAATCAAATATGCCTCATCCACAACACACACAAATGAACAATGAAAATGCCCACGTTTGGTTGCTTACCACGCAGAGGACGTTCACAACCTGACTGCAACAGTCCCAGGGATGTAAGAAATTGGACGATTTTCCACTTATCTGCTCTTCTCTCGCTGAAGGAACAAGAGTAGGAAGAGGAGAAGGTGTAGGAAGAAGCGTGAAAGAACAAACCATCCTTCCTGCCACCCCTGCCCACCACTGCAGAATCTCTACCGAACAATCAGGCCTGGGCTAAAAAAAAGGAAACATTTGAATAGGATGTGAAATTAAAGTTTTTATTTGGACTACATTGGATTGGAAAGCTTTGGAATCTGCTAATGATAGCGTCAGGTATCAGGAAAGGGAAATCTAGTATAAAGAGAGGGATTGGAAAAAAAAAAAGGACCAGTTCTAATATATACCCCATTGAATGTGCTGGTTCAGTAAACTGGTTCCATAGATTATAAACATATTTCAATATTTAAAGCAATATAGAAATATTAGGGTTTATGTTTATTGTGTTTGTAGTTATTATCACCAAATCATAAACACAGGTATAACATGTGTTTACTTTTTTCTTTCTTTAGTTTTAGAAAGACAACTACTATCAGTAAACAATATTTACCATTTCAGTCTTGTCATTTATCTTCAAAATTCTTAAGTGGATTTTCACATATATAAAATTTGAATAAGTTACTTGTTATTTAAAGATGAAACACTGGGCAACATCTTACGTCTTCTCACTTATTAACTTCTTTCTTTAACATTGATATCATTAAATATAATTGCTGCACTTCATGTGCTTTAGACTTCTTTAAGAAATAGCTTTCTCTGGACCTGACTCCTCCCACCTTTCCCTCTTCCCTTCCACAGAGTGAGTTTCTTAGAGGTTTCTTTGTGGGTGTTTTAGCATCTTTATACCTGGAAAGCTTTTTCTCTTTGCCATTCATTCCCTTAACAGAGTTCTTGGAACATAATATATATATATATATATATATATATATATATATATATATATATATATATATATATATATATATTTCTGAATATTTTCTCACATTTTGCCATTATTAAATGAAAAGTAAGACTCCTTTGTTTTACAATTAATTTTTTCTGGCCTTTCTTGATTAATGACCTAAACCTCCTTCATAAAAATACCCTTATCATCATTCAATGATTAAATCTCAGTGATGCCTGGAATAATAATCTGTAGACATACATGCTTCCTTTTACCACCCAGGACTGTCTTTAGGCACAGGGAAGAAGGGCCACTGATCTGAAACCTGCAAATGTCTCTTTCCTAGCTCCATCCTCCTGAGGGTAGATGTCCTGCAGTTGTGCACATAATACACTGAGAAGTAGCCAAGGGTTGGCTGATTGTAGGAGGTGTGCTAAGAGCTTGGATGATGGGTCAAGCTGACCACAGGTGTGGGTGTAAGTCCCTCACAGAGTAAGGTAAGAAGAGAAGAAGGTGGGTCATCTCATTGCAGTGCAGAACTTCCTGGAGTCTGAAATTTATAACTTTAAATTTAGCTTTCCAAATCAGTATGAAGGTCCATTTGTCAAAGGAAGAGGCTAGGAATAATTTTATATAACAGTTTGGTGGCTTGATTTGTAAATTTAAATATTTAGATATTTGGCCTCCATTTTCACTCTTGCCAGGGCCACGTGATGTTAGGGGCAGGAAGGACTGACATCATCCTCCAAGTCATGTGCCAGAAGTAAAGCTAAGGGGGGTTTCCCTGGTGGCACAGTGGTTAAGAATCCGCCTGCCAATGCAGCACACACAGGTTCGAGCCCTGGTCCAGGAAGATCCCACATGCAGCGGGGTAACTAAGCCCATGCGCCACAACTACTGAGGCTTCACTATAGAGCTCTCAAGCTACAACTACTGAGCCCACGTGCCACAACTACTGAAGCCTGCGTGCCTAGAGTCCATGCTCCACAACAATAGAAGCCACCACAATGAGAAGCCTGCACACTGCAACGAAGAGTAGCTCCTGCTCACTGCAAGTAGAGAAAACCGCACACAGCAACAAAAACCCAATGCAGCCAAAAATAAATAATAAATTAATTAATTAATTTAAAAAAAAAGAAGTAAAGCTGAGGGGACATACAGAAAGGCCCCTTGAGAAGCAATGCTTCTTTTTCTTCTTTTTTTAAAGATTTAGTTTTCTCCTACATTCTTGGATAAGCCAATCAAATCCAAGCATATATCATTCAATTTCACATAACAACAACTAAAAGGGATAAGTGAATTCAAGAATTAACTGTCCTTTATGTTTTTTCCTCTATTCCTTGAAACTTCTATTTTACTGCTGGGCTCTTTCACATCTCTAAGGAAATTCCTGTTCTAATGCCATGATATCTTGTTTCAGATCACAGAGAAGCAAGGGTAAATTATAGCATATTCTCATTGTCTTGAATTTACTTCCTTTTCAGAGTGTTGGCTAACCCCCATTTAGGTAATTGATAGTATCTAATTAAACTACCTATGTGGGTTTAATTCGTTATGGCATTTTTCAATGTTCCTACTCACCCAGAGTTGGATGAAATATTTTCTAAGTCTATCATTTTGCAAAGCTCTCCAGAGTGAAACACAAGATTAGTATAAGGTCATAATCGTGATGATAAAAACATAGTCTTAAATTTATGTTCGAAGTTTCTATAATGATTTGAGAAAAAACTTTTGTCATTATAAATTGTGATCAGTGGAAATGTATGTCATTCAAATTTTAAAACTAAATTGATTAGGAGATTGCTTAATTGATATTCTCTGCTTTGATTTTACAATGCTTCTGTCAAATTTTCAAGCCCATCTCCAAAACAGATCGACCAGGCACTTGCGAATCAATTTAGCTGCCAGTGAATGCCTGTTCTAAGAAATGGGGGCCCCACAGCCCCTACTGAGTGGGCAGGGGGCCATCTGACCCTTCCCCTTGGCCTAGCTGAATGAATGAGGATGATCACTTGACTTGAGCTGAACCAGTTGGGATTTCTTTCAAAAATAGGTTCAAGGAGGGACTTCCCTGGTGGAGCAGTGGTTAAGACTCTGTGCTCCCAATGCAGGGGGTGCGGGTTCCATCCCTGGTCAGGGAACTAGATCCCACATGCACGCCGCAACTAAGAGTTCGCGTGTCACAACTAAGGGGCCCACGTGCCACAGCTAAGGAGCTGGCGAGCCACAACCAAGTAGCCTGAAAGCCACAACTAAGGAGCCTGTCTGACGCAACTAAGACCCAGTGCAACCAAATAAATAAATAAATATTAAAAAAATAGGTTCAATGACTCAAGAATTCTTGTCAGTCTCTGTTGGGCACTTGATCCGATACAGGGTTCAATACCAAGGTGAGGGTAGCTATGTTAGTTATGAGCAAATGGAGCAGAGGAAGTCTGTCTGCAAACGGAATCATAAAGCAGACACATACACAGAGATCTGAGCAGAGAGCCCTTACAGACCACAAGACAGAGAAAAAGAGAAAGAGAGACACTGCCTTGACTTCTGCTACTTTCCTGATCCTGCTTCCAGACCAAGTGACTGACAACTGCATTAGCTCCTTTGGGTTCTAAAAAGATGCCCTTGTATATTTATAATACATTAGATATTTTGCTTATACTAATTTAAGGGGTATCCAAGAGCAATCATCTTTCAATAAAGAATAAATAGATTTTACTGTCTCTAATTCTGTAATTTTGTGATGACATTTTGTATACAACCCACATGCAGAAACGAAGTTAAACCTCATAAGGATCCTATAATATAGGTACTATTAGAATCACCACTTTACAAATGAGAAAACTGAGGCACAGAGAAGTTTCATAACTTGTCCAATGTCATTCAACTAGTATTTGAGGTCATTCGGTTAAGAACCAAAAACAGACTGGGTCGCTCCAGGATCCACACTCTAAAGAACTATCTAATTCACAGCGTATCAATCATTTTTCTATGATTCAAATAATCATATTTCAGAGAAGGCTGATAGTAACTCATAATTTATTTAGTAACTGCATTAAGCAAAGTAAATAAAAGAATACAGCCATTAGAAGGAGCTTGAGAAAACCATTAGCATTAGGAATTATGAGTCTGATATGCAGATTAAAGTCATAAAACCTTTAACCTTCCTTTACAGAATGCCTCATTGACCGTCCTTTCTCAGAGGAGTTACAAAGAAGATTGATATACGATAAAATCATTATGAAAATAAGGGTATTTAACTTTCCAATGAATAAGCAAACATGAACTAGAGAGTAATAAGACCAAATATTTATTAAGCACTCAAGAGAGCTTGAGTAACATTTCTTGCACAGCTGAGAATCTCTTTCCAGTTAAAATAATTTTTGTATATAGCCTTCCTTCTCTTATATCATATATTTCCTTCCTTCTATTATATCATATATTTCCTTAACATGAGACATAAGAAGCTAAGACTACTGTGGGATTATATTGAAATTTTTAAAGTTTGGTGTTTTTTTACTAAAATTGATACCATTTTAAGATAAAGCCAAATACAATCTCTAAAAGTAAGTTTTAAAACGTTAATAACCAAGAACATAACAATAATAAACAATGCTATGTTTTGGATCATTAAGAATTAGACAATACTAATACTGCTGTTTATACTCTTAGCCCATTTCTCTGAGGTACAGGAGAAATACAGGGCAAAATTCCTGCCAGTAAGAGTGTACAATCTGGCTTGGAAAACAAAAGGAACCCACATGAAACAAGCACAGACTGATAAATAAGGGTATGTTTTGTTATTTATTTATACTCCCAACCCATTAAAAAATATATCTGGTCAACTTCAAACACCAGTATATAATCCAGCTATACATTGTGGGGATACAAAATAAACATCTAACAGAGAAGGACACGAATGGGGATGCAATAGTCAAGGATGATATTTTGTAGCAAGAAAGTAAGACTTTCTTTACCTTATCCTCCAAGATGAGAAGTATTTCAATAAGCAGAAAGAAGGGAAGAATTCATTTAACTCCAGAAAAGCTGCATAAACATAAGCTTGGAGACAGGCAGTACTATACTGTGATTGTCCTTCCAACATCCATTCTTGCCTGTAGGTTAGAAGATAATGTACTCAATTCCAGGAACGAACTGGGCCCCAGGCAATCAGTGCAAATCCATTTTTTTATCCACGGTCACTGGTCCAGATTATCCAGGCCTAAACCAATCAGTAAGTGGTATTCACTGGTCTGAGTGATTCAAAGGTGGGCTCGATTTTGTTGTGGGAAGGGATGCTTTCTCACATTGGCCATAGTGAATCTTATATTCTTCACAAGTATTCTTAAGTACTGAAACATGAAAAGTGTGATTCTTCATACTTGTGGGAAATAGAGATGCTTTCTACTGAAGAAATGCTGTCAGCTTGTAATACCACTGATTGGTGATTCTATTCACAGTCCTTAAAATGTGACATCTATAAACAGGAGTTTTGTGTTCTGGTTGTATAATATTCTCATTGATAACATATATCAAGAACGAAGATTTGCAAAACATTTCTACTGTGTATGATACTGACCAATCTACTTGACTTCAATGATTATCACTTCATTAAAAGTGAAATACAATGCTTTTGTCCCTCTATCTCACAGAGATGGTTTGAGAGTCATTGTCTATAAAAGCAGGATGTTGTGGTGATGCACAATAAGCTTTTAGGAAGAATACAAGCATAATTGCACTAAAATGAAAATCACTACTAAGCCAAATTTATATTCTTTTTTAATAAATAAGTTTCATTAATGTGTTCTAGTTTCTAAAACACCCAGAACACTAGTCATAAGGCTTCTTTAATCAGAGTTCTTCTGAATCATTTTCTTTTCCAACATAGTTGAAACATTTGGAATGACCCAACGTAGAGTAAAAACAGTAACTTTATATAACTCCTACTTCAAATAAGGAAAAATACAATGCAACTAATCCATATTCTTTGGAATGAAAGTCCGTTACAGTATTACTTCAAACAGCTGAATTTCTTATTTTTCTCTTGAAATCTAAACAGTCCTTTCATAACTTGCAGGCAGTGATTTTTAACTGCAATTTAGGTCACCCAATTGTCCTCTTTTTTCTCCTATTCTAGTTTCCAAATCTCTAAGTTTCATAAATTCATTTTCTGTCAGCACAATATATAAATACACAAAATCAATACTCAATCTGAGAGATACAGGACTAATTTTAACAAACTATTTCAATCAAACCTTATTCCAGATGTTATCTTTATTTTAAATGCCCTATATTACTTACTGTTTTAAAATTATTTTCATTTCACTCTCAACACCTCTCTCTTCACACTATCAACAATAGCTTGTCTATTTTCTCTTATTTTCAATTTGGAAATTTTTGCCATTGGAGAAGGAGCAGGAATTGATTCCTTTTTCACCTCAATTATATCTTTCAAAACAATTTTAATGTACGGAAATAACGTCTTACCTCCTGAAAAGAATACTAACTAACCCTCATAGACCAACAGTTCTAGTTTATTAGACTTCCATAATATACTTAGATTTGGGGCAAATTTTAAAAGAAAAAAAAATTTAAGTCAATAATAGTTTCTTTCAATCTCTAAAAATTAGTTTTCTAAACTCCTAATCACCTCAACAGAAGCATGAAGTTAAAACATTACAAGAAAGAGAAATCCTATATTTGTCAAAAGGTATTTGTGTAATATCTTGCTGAACCCCCCAAAATATCACCCAACAACCTGTTAATAAAGCCAAACCAAGATCATTTGGGCTCATGGCACTAAGGGAGAATACCACCTCAACAGAGTGTTAGCAGTATCTCAGAAGAAGGATGTCAGAAATGAAATATTTATAAGACTTTGGAGTTTGAGCTTAAGTGGTTAAAGATGAGTCTTTCAAGGCAGGGAATTAGTTAAGATTCAATAAAAATTTGTGATACAATAGCTTAGGATTGGTAGACATAGCAAAGTGAGGGTCTTGAAGAGACTCTTGGAAAGTAAACCTCTGTTTGAAAAGTGAGCAGTTTGCCCAGGTGAGTAGATTATATTGTTTCCAATAAATTGATCTATAGGAAATTCCTGAAGCAAACACTGAAGTTGTTTATTGGTTTATAGCTGTATCTCTCCCAGGCAAAATTTTCTTGGAACAAACAACTAAGTCAGGTTGTCAACGTTGGTCTAAAACCTTACTGAAGTCCTATTGATACAGATGGTCGTTCTCAGTCTTCCCTTTTGATCATTCTTTAACCTGACCTGGAGTATAGATGGTTATCATAAGGGAAAATGATTAAGGAGATATTTGTAGAGCCATCATTAAATATCAGGGTCTGTGGTTAGTCATTTCAACAATTACACAATCAGGTTTTCTTGTTTTCTGTTGGATTATCGTTTGATGGAACAGTGCCTATGAAAGGCACTTAAGATTCTAAGGGTTACATATTTGAACATTATAACACAAATACTTAGAATACTATGATCAGATTCTATAGTCCACATCTAAGCCAGAAGCTAAGGGTGATCTAATTAAACCAAAAGAACAGATTGCAACCATAAAAAAATCTCAGACTAGATATGGGTATATTAGCCAAACTGCCTAATCTCATAATTTTCTTTGTTTCCTGTACCTTCCTAGTAATATTAAAATTCTCATAAGTATCTATAGGAATGGAAATGCAGTATTCTTTTCCTAAAGTGGTATTTGTAATACCTCTGCAGTTCAGTTATGTCTAGGGCTTCTTTTTTTTCCTTTTTTTGGCTGCACCCCATGGCATGTGGAATCTTAGTTATCTGACCAGGGATCAAACCTGACCCCCCTGCTGTGGAAGCACGAAGTCTTAACCAGTGGACCCACAGGGAATTCCCTAGGGCTTCTTATTTTTTGAACTGAGAAGGAGTTCTATGGATTTCTGACATTATCTAACTCTCCTTTCAATCTCTGAATAATGGCATGTTAAGATTTTCTTCACCATCCATGCCTCTAGTAGAGTGATATAAAGAGGCTTAAGGACAGAAGAAAATCATCCCTAATTTCCCTTGAGTAGTTAAGCTTTCAGATCTCAAGAGAAGTTCAGGTTTTTTTTTCTCCTGCTTGAAACAAGCTATATAATTATCTCCTTTCCTGAGAGTGTCAAATAGTGGACCAAAATGTAGCCTCAGTAGTATCGCAGACTCCTGACTACCTTGAAACAGGTATCAATTCACTAAGATAAGAAGTAGCTGTCTGATTTGTTGGTAGTAGTCAGTAGGCTTTTGTGCCACAAATTCAATACCTATGGTAGGGGGCTGCCCAATGACAAATTCTTAGGCAAAATACCCATGGGTGGATGCCAAGTCTTATACAGTTTCAGCAGTATTCAAAAGTATTAGGTACTAGGTGGGAGAATATATAGTAAAGATGTCATGAAATAGATGAAATGTTCTGCTTATAGGAAATCCAAAGATTTCCTACATGGTAAACCTTGTTTGGAAGGGCTATAAACATGAGACAGGTGTTAAATAAATTATACAGGTTCCCTTTCTGAGTCTTACCTCTGTAAAAGTTCAGTTATACAGAGATGTGCTCCTACAAGTGATACCTGGGTATTACATAATCCTCCCTTTCTATCTTCCTAGGTATGACATAACAGGGTGTTTCAGTTTTTGATTATCTGCTTGATGTGCTATCCTCCACAAAAAAACAAACAATAACAAAAACCACACATTAGTAATTGAGTCATATGATTGATGAAACCATATTTTTTTATTGTAAGGAACTGGAACTAAAGGGAGCTAGTTGACATGGAGAAAATGGTTACAAGTTCAGCCATTGGTTCAATCGTATGTTTTACCCAAAGCCAAATCATGAACAAATTGCATCCAGATATTGGACTTATATTTAGGTGTGAATAAGATGGAAGAAAGCAATGTTGATCACAGAGAACTCATAAGTAACACAGTTAAAAAAATAACAAGTGTGTTTCTTTAAAATTCAGATTTTTAAGCCAGAAAAAAAGGGGGAAATGGCTAAAAAATTAAGTAACAAAAGCATGTAGATTAAAGAATGACAATCTGTGGCTCCAGTCCTTTAGAATCTGTTCCATAGCTCTGAAGTAGAAGCTATCCATGTCATGCAGCCGTCTTCTTCATTCAAAACTCTTGGTGGAAGCTGTCTCCTTTCAAAGACCATCTGCTGCTAAGGATTCTAAGAAACCTCAGTTTTATAATAGACATGAGAATGGCACTTCAGGTATCAGTGGGTATTGTTGCCTACCACTTCTTGGTATTCACACCCTTGTGTAGTCCCACATTGTACCAAGTTTGGTCTGTGTGATTAATAGACTATGGCAGAAGTGATGGTATGTCACTTATGAGATTAAATGGTAAAACACATTGGCTTCCTTTTTGGTTGTGTTCTCTCTCTCTCTCCCACTCTTCCTCTCTCTCTCTCTCTTCTTCTGTCTCTCTCTTCCTCTCTTTCTCTCTTGTCTCCGATCATTTTTGCTCTGGAGAAAGCCAGTTGCCATGTCGCATGCAACCATATAGAGAGGCCCACTGATGAGATACTGAGGGCTCCTAGCCAATAGTCATGTGAATAATCTTGGAAATGGATAGTCTAGTCCAGTCAGGACTTCAGATGATTGCAGCCCCAGCTGATAGCTTGACTGGAACCTCATGAGAGACCCTGATCCAAAATCACCAGTTATGTCATTCTCAATTCTTGACCCTCAGAAATTAGGTGGAATAACAAATGTTTACTGTTTTAAGTCACCAAATCTGGGGGTCATTTGTTGAATAATTTGTTCCTCAGTGATAGATAACTAATACCGAGGGTGAAATCTTGTATCTTTTTAACTAGAAGACATAAATCTAGGGATCTACACTGTAGAGTTTAACTGCCGTTAGAGTGGCTGGAAGTATCTGATAAAGTTCTTTCCAACATGCCTCCTAACAGTTTTGTTTTCCCCTCTTGTGTCTTTTTCCTGAAGAGGAAGTCTCCAGGTTTTAGCCCATATAGAGTTGCTTAGGAGGATGTAAAGGAAAGACAACTTGAATCTGTTGCAATAAGAATGAATGTATAGCATGAATGGTTTGCAGTAATTTGCCATGTATGTCTGAAGTAGAGTCCAAAAGTCCAAAATCAGGGAAGCAATATCATAGGGTAACTTGTAACAAGTTCACATGGTAAGAATTGAACCTCAGGATCTTGAGAGTCAGAGGAAGCCAAGAAGTGTCAGTTTTGCTAGTTTCAGTTTTAAGATATCATTAATTCTGCCTCATTTTCTTGAGGTTTGAGGAGATGAGAACAATGAAGTTTCTGAATAAGTTCAAGGCTTTACAAAATTTTCTAACAGTCCCATTAAAATGGGTGCCTCTATCACTGGAGAGATTGATTGGACCTCCCCAGGTTGGGAACATAAAATCAATAGTGTGTTTGCTACTGTCAGAACATAGCTCTCCAGGAAGGAAATGTTTCATCCACTCTAAGAATAAGCAAACAATGATCAGAAGGACATATTAAAAACCCATAGAAGGAGGCAGTTATTTGAACTCCTTCAAAAATGTCCATGGGGACCTAGAGCCTGGGTTCTTGTCCATGTCCATCCTTACAAACACGTACAATCTTAGTAAAAATTTCCCCGTCAGTGATGACTATAGTAGTCAATTTGTACTTCTTATGGTAGGTAATTTCATGTGAAATTTTTGTCAAGGTTCTAGTTAAAGTCCTTGAGTGACACCGAGTATCCACTTTGAAGTGTCAGAGATTATATTCATGTAATTTACAATTGGAATTTTTCCAATAACTCTTCATATTCTGGGGCCAATCACTGTCATTCCATAAAAGTTTCCTTCAACCTCTCAAAAGAATTGGCTTCTAGGACCATCATGGGAGACAGAACCTTAGTGAGGCCTGCCTGCCATATTGATTATCTAGGCTATTTTTTGTTCCTCCATGCTGTTTTTGCATGGCTTCAACCTTTATGACAGCCAACTCCTTAGGAAGTACTAGAGCATTTAAAAGTTACTTAATCTGTTAATCCTTTTTTTTTTTTTTTTTTTTTTTTTTTGTGGTACGCAGGCCTCTCACTGTTGTGGCCTCTCCCGTTGCAGAGCACAGGCTCTGGACGCGCAGGCTCAGAGGCCATGGCTCACAGGCCGAGCCGCTCCGCGGCACGTGGGATCTTCCCGGACCGGGGCACGAACCCGTGTCCTCTGCATCGGCAGGCGGACTCTCAACCACTGTGCCACCAGGGAAGCCCTGTTAATCATTTTCAACTGAGTTAACTGCTAAGGTGAAAAACCTTTATTGTTACTACTTCACACTCCTTAGGATGGATATTATTAAAATATGGAAAATAACAAGTGCTATCAAGGATGTGAAGAAATTGGAACCTTTATGCATTACTAGCAGGAATGTAAGGTGTTGCAGCCACTGTGGAAAATACTTTATGTTTATATTAATATATTTACCTTAATGTTATGTTATGCTAAGTGAGGTAAGCCAGACACGAAAGAAAAAACATTGTATGATTCTGCTTATATGAGGTGCCTAGAATAGGAAAATTCATAGAGACAGAAAGTAGAATAGAGGTTACCAGGGCTGAGAAGAGTGGGCAGTGAGGAGTCACTGTTTAATGGGGATATAATTTCTGTTTGGGATGATGAAAAAGTCCTGGAAGTAGATCATGGTGATGGTTATAGGCACCTTGTACTTGGACTTCCCAAACTCCAGAACTGTGAGAAATAAATGTTTGTTGTTTAAGCCACACAGTCTATGGTATTTCTGTTATAGCAGCCCAAATGGACTAAGATATATATGTGTGTCTACATAGATACATAACCATAATTAAAAAAAATCTCCTTTGTTTCCAAAGCATTCCAAAATCATGGACCACTAAAACAGCCTACCTTCTATAAGTGTATATATTAACTCTTGTCTCTTATCAATTGGCAAGTTCTGGCAAGTACAAAAAAATTTGACCATCTGGGCTAAATTTACTTCGGATAAAGGGTCATATCCTAAGAGTGAAATGAGATATGTCATGACATATCTTGTCTAATATTTCCCAGTTTCAGAAGTAAGAGTTGACTCATCAACAAACAATACTAAGCCAGGATTTTCTATGGATGTTTATAACAAATCCGTTCAAGGCATAGTCAGTTCTTGAACAGACTCTAGACAGCCATGGGATTCCCTTTTCTGGGTAATAAAGATTAGTAGAATTTAAAATACTACAATGATGGATACAATGTGTAAGAAAAAGCAATAAAATTTCATTGGAAGTAAGCCCGCTTGCTGAATAATGTCATCTATTTTCAGCAAGTAGTAAAGATTACACAGTATGAGATACCATCATGTTTAAGGAAGATCCTGAAACCAAGTCAGTATAATGTTCTACTTGTTTGGCTGCTGCTGCTTAGATGAGGAGATATGGGACTAGGAAAAAGCTGAAATAAACACTTGGTCTGTGATGGTTCCCATGGGTTTCCATCAGAACATTAAGAGAGTATCCCAGGGCATGGATGTAGAAATAGGTAGAAAGTTTTGTAGTTCAGAAGACCCAGAAAGTTTTGCAGTTCGGAAGACCCAGAATATAAGGCTTTTGAAGAAGTCACAAAACAGCTGCTAATATTTAGATTCTCAGGAAAGAGTTTCAGTTTCCAAGGACTAAGCAAGTTATACAGAGATGTGACTCGCAGTAGCCAGTGAAAACCAGAAAATCTGTAAATTGTCTTTTAGTAATCTGTCTAGGAAAGTTTTGAATGGCTTGTAATCTGTTAAACATGAAAAATTTACTCTCCTTAGAACAAATTATATTCTGGACAATGGACTCTGTTCTGAGGAAACTGTAATTTTTCTTTTGAAATGATATAACCTTTAAAAGTTAAAATAGTTAAGTATATAGAAGCTAATCTTTAAGACCGTCTCATCTTGAAAACATAGCAAAAGGTCACCCACATATTAGATAAGAAAAATTTATAGTACTGAAGTTCCTAACTAAGAAGCTATGGAAAATAGGAGGGTGCCTCAGTAAATCCCCAAGGCATAACTGCCCAATAAGTTGTTGAACTTCCAGTTTTTTTTGGGGGGGGCAGGGGTTGACTTTTTCAATCTAAAGAAAAGCAGAACACATGCTTATAATGTTGGCACTGAACATAAAGTAGCATTGGGGTTTGGTACCAGAGGGAAGCAGAGATAATATGTTTATTTGGGCTTAAGTTCCTAAACAAGTCTATATCTTCACTAAGTGAGTTCTTTGACTAGAAGAATTGGAGTATCACAAAGACCATTATAAGGTATGACCAATATTCTTTTTCTACTTGACTTTCAACTATTGACTTGTCTTTTTTAGCTTCTGGTTTTAAAGGATATCATGAAAGCTTAGGATTTTATGAAATCTGAACCTTGATGAGTTCATCCCCAATAATTCTGCCAATATCCCTAGAACTTTTTGCCCACAAAGAACCTGGCATCATGTAGTGATTTTCAATCAAGGCTTGATTTAAACAAAAAAATACTGGAAAGCCAAAGTTTAATTTAGCTGGGCAGCTATGATTTGATAACCATAGAAATTCGGAGAGATGTGAAAAAAAAGACTATCAAGAGAGGTTTTAATTTAGCAATGCCACTGCTTTTCTAAATCTTTCTGGGTTCTTGTGCAATTCAGAGTCTTCTTAAGTAACTGTATGCAAAATGCATCATTCACTGCATTTGTGCATTTTCTACCAAAGGGTCCATATCTTTCCTCAAATGAAATCATATAACAACCATTACCCTTTTCTTGTTCCTTTTGATGAATACCCATTATGTGCAATCTTTTTTTTTAAACATCTTAATTGCAGTATAATTCCTTTACAATGGTGTGTTAGTTTCTGCTTTATAAAAAGGTGAATCAGTTGTACATATACATATGTCCCCATATCTCTTCCCTCTTGCATCTCCCTCCCTCCCACCCTCCCTATCCCACCCCTCTAGGTGGTCACAAAGCACAGAGCTGATCTCCCTGTGCTATGCAGCTGCTTCCCATTAGCTATCTATTTTACGTTTGGTAGTGTATATATGCCCATGCCACTCTCTCACTTTGTCCCAGCTTACCCTTCCCCCTCCCTGTATCCTCAAGTCCATTCTCTAGTAGGTCTGCGTCTTTATTCTCGTCTTTCCCCTAGGTTCTTCATGACCATTTTTTTTTTTTAGATTCCATATATATGTGTTAGCATACAGTATTTGTTTTTCTCTTTCTGACTTACTTCACTCTGTATGACAGACTCTAGGTCCATCCACCTCACTACAAATAACTCAATTTCGTTTCTTTTTATGGCTGAGTAATATTCCATTGTATATATGCACCACATCTTCTTTATCCATTCATCTGTTGATGGACACTTAGGTTGCTTCTATGTCCTGGCTATTGTAAATAGAGCTGCAATGAACGTTTTGGTACATGACTCTTTTTGAATTATAGTTTTCTCAGGGTATATGCCCAGTAGTGGGATTGCTGGGTTGTATGGTAGTTCTATTTTCAGTTTTTTTTAAGGAACTTCCATACTGTTCTCCATAGTGGCTGTATCAATTTACATTCCCACCAACAGTGCAAGAGTGTTCCCTTTTCTCCACACCCTCTCCAGCATTTATTGTTTGTAGATTTTTTGATGATGGCCATTCTGACTGGTGAGATGATATCTCATTGTAGTTTTGATTTGCATTTCTCTAATGATTAATGATGTTGAGCATTTTTTCATGTGTTTGTTGGCAATCTGCATATCTTTTTTGGAGAAATGTCTATTTAGGTCTTTGGCCCATTATTGGATTGGGTTTTTTGTTTTTTTGATATTGAGCTGCATGAGCTGCTTGTATATTTTGGAGACTAATCCTTTGTCGGTTGCTTCATTTGCAAATATTTTCTCCCATTCTGACGGTTGTCTTTTGGTCTTGTTTATGGTTTCCTTTGCTGTGCAAAAGCTTTTAAGTTTCATTAGGTCCCATTTATTTATTTTTGCTTTTATTTCCATTTCTCTAGGAGGTGGGTCAGAAAGGATCTTGCTGTGATTTATGTCATAGAGTGTTCTGCCTATGTTTTCCTCTAAGAGTTTTATAGTATCTGGCCTTACATTTAGGTCTTTAATCCATTTTGAGTTTATTTTTGTGTATGGTGTTAGGGAGTGTTCTAATTTCATTCTTTTATATGTAGCTTTCCAGTTTTCCCAGCACCACTTTTTGAAGAGGCTGTCTTTTCTCCACTGTATATTCTTGCCTCCTTTATCAAAGATAATGTGACCATATGTGCATGGGTTTATCTCTGGGCTTTCTAACCTGTTCCATTGATCTATATTTCTGTTTTTGTGCCAGTACCATACTGTCTTGATTACTGTAGCTTTGTAATATAGTCCAAAGTCAGAGAGCCTGATTCCTCCAGCTCCATTTTTCTTTCTCAAGATTGCTTTGGCTATTCGGAGTCTTTGTGTTTCCATACAAATTGTGAAATTTTTGGTTCTAGTTCTGTGAAAAATGCCAGCGGTAGTTTGATAGGGATTGCATTGAATCTGTAGATTGCTTTGGGTAGTAGAGTCATTTTCACAATGTTGATTCTTCCAATCCAAGAACATGGTATATCTCTCCATCTATTTGTATCATCTTTAATTTCTTTCATCAGTGTCTTATAATTTTCTGCATACAGGTCTTTTGTCTCCTTAGGTAGGTTTATTCCTGGATATTTTATTCTTTTTGTTGCAATGGTAAATGTGAGTGTTTTCTTAATTTCACTTTCAGATTTTTCATCATTAGTGTATAGGAATGCAAGAGATTTCTGTGCATTAATTTTGTATCCTGCTACTTTACCAAATTCATTGATTAGCTCTAGTAGTTTTCTGGTAGCATCTTTAGGATTCTCTATGTATAGTATCATGTCATCGGCAAACAGTGACAACTTTACTTCTTCTTTTCCGATTTGGATTCCTTTTATTTATTTTTCTTCTCTGATTGCTGTGGCTAAAACTTCCAAAACTCTGTTGAATAACAGTTGTGAGAGTGGGCAACCTTGTCCATTATGTGCAATCTTGGTGAAAATATCAAAATGCCATCTTTCCCTAGCCAACAGTTGAGTACATAACCTAAAGCAACCAGTTTTCTTCTCTCTCGTCTCTCTTCTCTCTCTTTCTACCTCTTCTCTCTTTCTTCTTTTAATTTTAACTAAAGTGATACAAAGGCATCAAATATTAGCATAATAATAAGGCTCTTCAAAAGATACTGTTAAGAAAATGAAAAGAAAAGCTACAAACTGAGAAAACACTTACAAATCACATACTTGATAAAGGATTTGGATTCAGAATATATAAGGAACTCTCAAAACTTAATTAAAAAAACCAATTTTTAAAAATAGGCAAAAAATATAAAACTATAACCAAAGAAGTACAGAATACAATTACAATAAAATAATATTTTCACCTATCAAAATGACAAATTACTTGTTCCGTACTTGCAAGAAAATATGAGGACAAACATTCATACTGTTGTAGGAATGTAAACTGGTAAAATTTTCTAGAAGGAAATTTTGATGGTATTTATTCTAGAGTTTTAACTGTGTTCATATTATTTGACCCACATGTTCCCTTTTGTGTAGGTAAACTAAGGAAATAATTATACACATAGTCAAAGATACATTCAGCACAGGAAACCATCAGCACTGAAAGGCAGAAAGATGTTATCTCTTGTCATTTATAAAATATAAGTTTCTGGCTATATATATTTTTTAGATTGTGGATAACTTTGTCTCCCTTATACTTTACAATGTTTTGTACAATAAACATGTATTTCCTTTATATAGAAAAACAGATTGTTTTCTTTCATTTATTTTAGGCTGTAGAGCAATCATTCAAGTGATGGTTTTCAGGTACTGATTGATCACAGGGGACAATGAAGTTGAAATACAGATCTGGCTTTGTGTTAATATTTTTAAAACACAAATTAAGAATAATAAACTCAATCAGCATGTTCTTCAAGAAAGCTAAATCAAGTGACAATTTTCAAAGTTTTATGTGAATACATTTTAAAAAATATTTATTGAAGGCCAACTATAGTTTTTTTTTAATTAATTCATTTATTTATTTATTTTTGGTGCATTGCGTCTTCATTAATGTGGTGAGCAGAGGCTACTCTTCATTGCGGTGCGTGGGCTTCTCATTGTTCTGGCTTCTATTGCTGCGCAGCATGGGCTCTAGGCTCCTGGGCATCAGTAGTTGTGGCTCATGGGCTCTAGAGCACAGGTTCAGTAGTTGTGGTGCACGGGCTTAAGTTGCTCTGTGGCATATGGGATCCTCCTGGACCAGGGTTTGAACCCGTGTCCCCTGCATTGGCAGGCGGATTCTTAACCACTGCGCCACCAGGGAAGTCCCTTATGTGAATACATTTTTAAGGCTGAGTTTGAGAGTGGAGGGCAGAAAGTAGAGTGAATCAATGATCTTTCCTTTGACAGTGCAGGATGGACAGAAAACGTATTGCTAGGTAATGGGTTGACTAATAGCTTTTTATAAGAAAAATAAATAGAGATTGTTTTGTTCAACCTTCTCACTTTATAGATCGAGCTTCTGAGACCTTACTACAATCCCCATGTTAAAAAATCTACTAATACTAGCTAGTTACTATTTTCTATCTCCAGATTCAAAGTGCCTACCACTACTCAGAATTTCATTGAGACTTGGGACATCAGTTATCCTTCCTATTTGTTGTGGTAAAAGACATAAAGGAATGCAAAGGCAACCAGTACAATAATAAATAATGGTGAAAAATGTGGCCCAAAATATGTCAGAATGAGCTTCTGCTAGTTTTATTGCTAGAAATCATCTCCCTTTCAAACTGTGCCTGAGTGATTTCAGACAATTTTCCAGTGTGCTACCTCTCATGTGCTCTCATGTCCTATCATCAGCTGCTCCCTCAGGCCAGCACTACTACTTTGATGCTGATGACCCTCCTAAGATTGCTTTACCATTGGTTATAGCTGCCCTCATCCAGTGGCCACCTCCACTATCATCATCTGGCCTCAGAGAAAGAACTCTGCCCATTCATTGTCTACTTTGTCATAAATGTTGACCAGGTACTTCTCTTTAATTCCCCATAGCACACCATCAACCCTTCATTACATGGGAAATTGAAATTTGTGACATGCCTTTAGTGAAGGATCAGGGATAACAGAAAGGAAACTTAAGGAAACCTACAACCCCCCATGACCATCATTTGAGTAAATCACACAAAAGTAGTGCCAATGGATTTACACCACAAAAGGGGGGGGGGAGGGCTGTTAATCACACAATTCTATTTCCCCTACACCACTGTGTCCTCTAGTAAGCAAATGCGCCATGCTCTTTCCAAATGTCCAGAGTCTTAGATGGACATTTCCTTGTCAATGATACATCTAAATCGTAAAATCCCTTTAAACCTGAGATTAAAATGCTTTTCCCATCACTAGGTTTTACTAGCATGGCTCCCCTTCATATTTGCCATTTCTGAATTGTTTGAATATTTACATTTGTAACTCTGAAGGATAGGTATTATATTACAAGTTCTTACCTTACATTTGTTTCATTTATCTAAATTCCATCTCCACAGCTAAATGACTAACATTTCAAGGAGAGGAACTACTATTTCTTTTTCACTTTCCATTATATTTTGTAGAAGACCAGACACAGAGTAGGCTTTTGATACTCAAAGACTTCAGTGAATTTGACTTATAGCACTAGGATAATTTGAGATTTGAGATACGATGGCAATGGTCTTTCTTCAAATGTTTATTCTATTTCTTTGGTGATTGAATTTAACTGCCTTTGCCCTAAATATAAGAGTGAACATAAATCATTGTAAACACTACCAGGAAACAATAAGGAATTAAATCCAGGATTAAAAAGGAAATAACTATGTATACGTATGATTAATTATTTGAATTTTACAATCCTGTGTTATTTTCTTTCTTTATGTAGCTTGCTTAAGCTTTTAATGACAAAAATCTTATTTGAAAAATGTATTCTATTTTATTATCAATCCAAGAAAACACACGGATCAGTAGTATCCTAAGCACATTAACCTGCTGACTAGGGATTATCTTAAAAAACAACAAATCTAACATTCATTCACTGGAACAAGGACAAATAGAATAGAAAAACTGTTCACCTCCAGACTCAGGCAATTAGTTTTAAATATGTCTAGATGAGTGCTGCTACGAGAAATAAACGCACTGAATAGTACCTATGAAAAAAGATAAATTGCAAAAGAAGCCAAGGTATAAGTAAATATCCTAACAGAAGGCACTTGAAACTAAATCCTCACTACTATTGGAGGTTTCAGAATATAAAGATCTATTAAGTTTTATTTTTGAACTTCTATAACTGTCCCCATGGTAACAGTCCAGGACAATTCAGATGGAAAATTTAAATTAAGAACCATAGTTTGGACAGAAAGCACAAATGTCCATAAATTGCTAACCTAATTGAGAAAATGAATTCTAGCATTCATTTTTTTAAAATAGCAATAGGCCTTCTGTCATGATCAGGAGATGGGGTAATCTGAAGACAATCCGATAATACTTTGTTTAAAAATGTAACCATAAAAATACAATGTGGCAAAAATTCTGAAGATAATATTTATCCTTCCCCAGAATGGCAGATATTCCTTTCTAAGTAAAAAGGCTTTTATTTTGCTCTTATTATAAGAGTAATAGGTGTAGGTAGAAACAAAAATTTTAAAAATACAGAGGGGTTTAAAATGAAAAGCAAATCTTTCTTCCTGCCTCTTACTCCCAATTCCATTCCCCATAGACGACAATTTTTTATACAATTTCTGGCTTTAGTTCTTCTAGAGATTACCTTCGTTATCCCCTTAATAACAAGGATTATCTAGATTCTAGGTTATCTTCTCGAGGTTATCTATATAAGCATATAACAATATTGCTGATACCACTACACGTCTTTTTCTTTTATTGATTGTTGTCTCTAGCAGAAAAAATGAGAAATTAGCTCATGTTTTCTGCACCTTCCCCTCCCCATTCAGTCTTTATTATATTTTTATTTTAGTAGGTTTACTTGAAAATTTTAAGTAATCTTCTTAAACATCTCGTTCTTTAATTTACATTCCCTAACTCCTTGCTATAAATATGAAAAATATTAGTACTTCTGTAGCTCATTCTACTTCTCCAAAACTCAGGCAGATATACCATTATTTTACTGTCAAGATCTATAGAATTTGCATCTTATTCTCTAACTAAGATAAATTTTTTCACTTTGTCTATATGTTGATTCTGAAAACTGGAAACCAATAGAAAGCATTTCCATTATCATTCATTACAGAATGACATTTCATGATTGGATTTAGAGAAAGAAATCTAATCTACAAAACTGAACATTGTAAATAAATATTCCAAGAGCATGGGTCAAAAGGATTCTCAGTGTTTACTTGGCTGTTTCTCAAAGCCTTTGACTAGGAGGGAATATCTGAAGAAATAATGAAGTTATATTTTCCAGAATTTTTTTTTAAAGGTGAAATACTTCAGATTGAAAACGTCCTTAAAGTGTCAAAGAGAAGAAACAGGGAAAATCCACCTTGAGACACACCAGAGTGATGTTTATGAGCATGAAAGAAAAAGAGACGCTTCCCTTGTGGCGCAGTGGTTAAGAATCTGCCTGCCAATGCAGGGGACACAGGTTCAAACCCTAGTCCAGGAAGATCCCACATGCCGCGGAGCAACTAAGCCCGTGAATCACAACTACCGAGCCTGCGCTGTAGAGCTCGCGAGTCACAATTACTGAAACTGTGCGCCCAGAGCCTGTGCTCCACAACAAGAGAAGCCACCACAGTGAGAAGCCCACACACCGCAATGAAGAGTAGCCCCTGTTCATTGCAACTAGAGAAAGCCTGCACGCAGCAACGAAGACCCAATGCAGCCAAAAAAATAAATTAATTAATTTAAAAAAATAAAGGTCACAAAGAGAAAGAACAGAGAATATACAAAGGAATAAAAATTAGACTGACTTCAGATTTTTCAGTAACAACACTGGATGCAAGAAGACAATGGAGAAAAATCTCCAAAGTATTAAAGAACAAGAATTTAGAATCTAGAGTTTTCTATGTAGCCATTAAAATGTGAAGGCATGATAAGGTATTCTCAGATCTATAAGACCTTGGAAGCTTTGCTGCAATAGAATTCTTCTTGAATTCTCAATTCTTACCACAATGGCTGACACAAGGTAGGCACTTAATGAATACACAATAAAGAAAGGAAGGAACAATGGGAGGGAGGACAAAAGGAAATGAGAGAGGAAGAAAGAAAGAAAATCCAAAAGTAAACTCAGTCCTGAGTTTTATGAAAACACAGAGACACTATGTCCTATGTAGCTGAACAGTATTTGCTACATAAAGACCTACATGAAAAACAAATTTGGATACTTAAATAAGAGGAGAGAAATTCAAAAGATGTTGCGAGAGAAATTTGAAGTAAAGGTGATAAAACATTTTGGTAAAATTTATTGTTGCCTTTTAAAAAATCACTGAAACTAATTATTCAGCCTTGGACAAAACCTATGCTACACACAAGTGAAGCTTGAGGACATTATGCTAAGTGAAATAAGCCAGTCACAGAAGGACAAATACGGCATGAATCCACTTATGTCAGGTATCTAAAATTGTTAAACTCTTAGAAAGTATCAATAGAATTGTGGTGCCAAGGGCTGGGGGGAGGGAGAAAGGGGATTGTTGTTCGATGGGAATAGAGTTTCAGTTTTGCAAGATAAAAATTTTTCTAGAGGTAGCTTGTTCAACAACATGCATACAGATAACAATACTATACTGTACACCTAAAAATGGTAAAAAAGTAAATTTTATGTTATGTATTTTTTACCACAATTTAAAAAAATAGCTGAAACTAGAGCTTTTGTCTCTGCAATTCACTAGCAACATAGAATAGCTGTCTTTCGAGTTCCTTAGGGAAGACATATTAGCTATCAGGTTTTTAAATAACTAACACTTTTTCTCCTATCTTCTGCTGGGTATTGATTCCACTTTCTTCACTATTTTGACTTCTGTGACCGTGAGCCTAAACTAAGTCAGTGAGACTCCCTTTCTCAGTGTTATGGACTGAATTGTGTCCCCTGCTTCCATCACCACCAAGTTCATATGTTGAAGCCCTGTCAGTTCCTCAGAGTGATTCTATATGGAAACAGGATCTTTAAAGAGGTAATTAAGTTAAAATGAGACCATGAGGATGGGATCCTAATGCAATATGACTGGTGCTCTTATAAAAGAAAGATACTCCAGGGGTGCACATGCACAGAGAAAAGGCCATGTGTGGACACAGCCAGAAGGTGGCCACTCACAAGCCAAGGGGAGAGGCCTCAGGAGAAACTAAACCTGTTGACACCTTGATCTTGGACTTCTAGCCTCCAGAATATTGAGAAAATAAATTTCTTCTGTTTAAGCCACCCAGCCTGTAGTATTTTATTATGACAGCCCTAGCAAACGAATATACTCAGAAACCTTATTTTGAACAGAGCCACCAAAGACTAAAGTTAGTTGGTGTGATAGAGCAGCTAACATTCTGGGGAAGGGGTGGGAGGTAGAGGGAAAGAAAATACACACAAATAAAACTCAGTGTCAAGAAGCAATCAGTCCGGGACTTCCCTGGTGGCACAGTGGTTGGGAATCCACCTGCCAATGCAGGGGACACGGGTTCGATCCCTGGTCCAGGAAGATCCCACATGCCGGAGCAACTAAGCTCGTAGGCCACAGATACTGAGCCTACATGCCACAACTACTGAAGCCCGTGCACCTAGAGCCCGTGCTCCACAACAAGAGAGGCCACCACAATGAGAAGCCTGCACACTGCAATGAAGAGTAGCCCCCGCTTGGTGCAACTAAAGAGAGCCCATGTGCAGCAATGAAGACCCAACGCAGCCAAAAATAAATAAAGTTCAAAAATATAAAAATAAATAAAATAAAATAAAATAAAATAAAATAAGCAATCAGTCCTATGAAAAAAATTACATGAGAATAAGGGAATATAGTGATGGAGGATGAGGGCCTATTTTAAGGTAGTTAGGTAAGAAAATATTGAGAATTTTTGTTCATTACATGTTTTTCTACAAAGTCTCAAAGGAAAAAATTCTCTCTAGTAACAGCAAGAGTTTTCTGTACCTTTAGGAGCAACTGGTTCATTGTCACCATGTTAAAACCACAACACTTGTAACTGTTCACATTACGCATGTAACATTTGTGATTTATGCTTATCACAGGGTTACCAACAAAGGAAAGACAACTAGATGGACAGCTGACAACAGCAACAACGAAAGACAGAAAACATAAGGAAAGTATTTTCAAAGTGATGAGAGAAGATACCATCATGAGATTGTCTGAAGTCATATTTTAAATGTAAACCACCTGGATCTAATAGCAGGTGTGTCCTTGTTATGGAGATGGCTACATCGGTTTACTGATGTTGAACATTTGAATCAGGATAATAGCTGATAAAAATATCATCTGCCTACAATATACATACAATCTCTAATCCTCAAAACAACCCTAAAAATAGACATTATTACCTCTATTTTATAAAACAGAACCAGAGACTCAGGGAAGTTAAATTACATAAAACCATACAACTAATCGAAGCATCCACTGTTACATTTCATAGCCCATATTCTATACGTTAAATCATTGGCCTTTCCAAATTTGTTCTAAATTTATGTTCATCAAGCAAAATTCATATTTATGCTTATATAAATTTTCTCTTCAGGGAAAAATTGCATACTGTTATTCATAAAATTCATGTCAGAAATATATTTGAAATATTAGGGAATTTATATAAATTTTATTTACACAAATCTTTAGAAGCATGTCTATGATCAAAATCATTACAAGCATGTCTATGATAAAATGTATTTAGATTTACAGAGGTAAATCTTACAGAACCCATTTTTTCTAATTATATTCGTAACCTACCATCTTTAATAGATAAAGTACTAACCTATCATCAGAAGGACATGAAGACTGGGATTTTTCTCAGTAGAAATGAAATGTTAGTACTACTCTAACTTGCTTTCTTACTTGATTTTATTTATGCCTCTTCCAGCCCCCAGTTGCAAGATGGACATGATTAAGTGTTTAACTCAGCCATAGAACATTCTGACCCACAAAGAAATCAAATTCATGTCCTTGGCCTTATTAGAACAGTTTCACGAATCATTGTTATCCAAATTTATGTTTTAAAAATTCCAATAGTAATTATTGTCTGTAGAATTCTTTTGGTAATTAATCATGTACTGCTTTGTGACAAACCTATTGTTCTCTTGAACTGTTAACTATTCTGTTATTTATCTTGATGCTATGGTCCCTCTTTTATACTGTCACAAAATTATCTTCCTAAAGCACAGATATTATGGTCATGTTATTGCCCTGCTCAAAAACTATGAAAGGCACATTCTCAGGATTCCCTCTGGCTTTCAAGCCCCTTGCTTCCACTGGATTGGTGCATTTTACAGATCATGACACTGTTCTACCTGTACTTTCTGTTCTTCCCCACAGGGCAGAGTAATGGACCCCCCAAAATGTCCACATACTAATTCCCAGAACCTGTGAAATATTAGCTTGCATGGCAAAAGGGACTTTGCAATTGTGATTAAGGATCTTTGTGAGTGTGTGTGTGTGTGTGTGTGTGTGAGAGAGAGAGAGAGACTAAGAATCTTGAGATGGGGACTTCCCTGGAGGTCCAGTGCTTAAGACTCCATGCTCCCTATGCATGCTCCCAGGCAAGGGTTTGACCCCTGGTCAGGGAACTAAGATCCTGCATGCCACATGGTACAGCCAAAAAAAAAAAAGAAGAAGAAAGGAAAGAAAAGAAAATCAAAGCATCATATAAGGAATTAAAAAAAAAAGAGAGAGAATCTTGAGATGGAGAGATAGACCTGAATTATGTAGGTGGGGCCAATGTGGTCACAAGGGTCCTTATGATGGAAAGAGGACAAGAGAGTCAGAGTCAGAGAAGAGGTGACAACACAAGCCAAGATCAGAGGGAGAAATTTGAAGATGTGATGCTGTTATCTTGGAAGGGGGAGGAAAGGGCCACAAGCCAAAGAATATGGGAAGCCTCTACAACCTGGAAAAGATGGAATAGATTTTCCCCTAGAGCCTCCAGAAGAGACCAGCCCCACTGATACCTTTGTTTTAGCCCTATAGGGCCCATTTTTGGACTTCTGACCTCCAGAACTATAAGATAATAAATCTGTGTTATTTTAAGCCACTAAACTTAAATTAATCTGTCATAGCAGCAATAAGAAACTAATACAGACCCAGTTGAGGAAATCAGTCCCTTCTCTCAACGTGTAAAGCAGGACTCCCAAAACTTTACTGCAGATTTGGGGAGCTTGAGCAGGGAGTTCACATTTCAGAATAAGGAATATTAGACATCTCTGCTTTTAAAATACTCACCTATAATTTTTTCTTTCCCTCTCTGTTGTACTCTTCCCCATTTTCTCAAATTATTGTATATCATAAATAGAAGTTAAGCTTTCCCCTTTGTTTGACTCCTGATAATCCATGCCCTTAGGATCTCATTTTCCAGGTCAAGTGATTTTTATCTAAGTTTTTCCTCAGTAAATTCAAAAGGAACTCTGATACCAGCTGTTACTATAACTGTACAAACTACATGAGACAGAAATCTTATATATATTATTTTTACCTCTCCAGGTCCTTTCTTTTGGTAGATGTTCAGCACGTTTTTCTTTAAATTTACTTGATCAGAAGTGCTATTATCTGAATTCAGCATATACGTTTTATCCACATACATAGTTAGATAACCTTCTGCTGAAAGCTCCTGGAATTGCCTTTGAATTTCCTGTCAGGAAGAGGTCAATGGATCTAAACTTAGCAGGACATTACTTTATTTGCTTTCCTTTAGTGCTGATAATTTACATAGAATTACACGCAACCTCTCCAAATACTCTCTGTGACTAAATGGTATATAGTTTTGAAATGTTTGCCCATAATTTTTATTTCTCTGCTCTGTTTCCCTCATAACCTGAAACAAACAGAGGTCTCTGAATTAGAATTATGACCATGACTTATGGGGTTTGTTTTTTTTTCAGAGAAAGAGATATACCTGAGACCAAGAGATTTATATTAGACTATACTAACCAATAGGTCTAGGAACACAGACGGTTAGAAAGCCAGCAACAAGGCAGGTGGTCAAAAGTCAAGCACAAATACTGACAAAGAAGTACAAGGAATACTACAGGATTAAGCCACTTTCTTGTCCTTATTTCCTAACTTTGTAGAAAGTTAATAGCAAAATCATTGAATGTGGCCAATATGAGGCAAGTCTAGGCTGCCTGGAGTTTTTATCTTTTGTATTATAAGAAAAGTGTCTGGGGCTTCCCTGGTGGCACAGTGGTTGAGAGTCTGCCTGCCGATGCAGGGGACACGGGTTCATGCCCCGGTCCGGGAAGATCCCACATGCTATGGAGCGGCTGGGCCCGTGAGCCATGGCCGCTGAGCCTGCATGTCCGGAACCTGTGCTCCGCAACGGGAGAGGCCACAACAGTGAGAGGCCCATGTATCACACACACACACAAAAAAGTGTCTGATTGGTTTGACAGGAAGGAGCCAAAAAATGTTATATGTACTACTCTACAAAGGAGTTTATTTTACAAACAGCATTCTCCAACTCAAGGTAAGGAAACTACAGCACATAAGCCGAAGTCTGCATTTGATTTTATATTACCTGAGTGGGAACATATTATATCCAAAGAAGGTTTTCTGGTATTTGACGCTAGCATACCCCATTCAGAATGGAGTTGTATTTTTGAGATTTAAAGATCAGAACAGTTGAAGCATGACTAATAGTGGTTAATTAGATACTCACAATTACAAAGGGCAGAGATATTTGATCATTTACTTAAAATCCTATAGTTCAGGTAAATAGTAGAATGTGACATAAAATTATTTATTTCCAATTCACTTCCACCATGGGAGACTCAAATTACTTATAAAGGGCATCAGTCTTTTAAAGCCCTTCCTTGAAAAACTGAAGTCTCAACTCCCCACCAACTCCTCACATCTAAGTTCAAAGGACACAATATAGAAACATGAGATTATTATTAAAATAAAAGGAAAGCCAATAACACAGATAATATTCAACAGACATATGACAGTAGATCAAATGCTTGCAAATGAGCAAGCAAATCTCAGTGTCACACATCGTTTTGTGTGAAAATATGCTAGACAGCATGTCCCAGCCTCAGTTACACGGCCCTCCCCTGGCACTCTCCGCTGAAGAAATCATTCTCCTGTGACTGCTAACAAGCTTCTTTGGCATAAGCTGCTTTCAAAAGGTTTTGTTGTTGTTTTTTGTTTTGTTTTGTTTTGAATTGTCTTCTACCCTACTGTCTTCTATGTTTACCCCTGCTGGAGAAGCAGATATCACCAAGTGTAATTCCAAGTGTATTGCTGAGGAGTATTCTACTGTAAGATATTCCATAATTTATTTATTCATTCACCTTTTGATAGGCATTTGAGCAGTATCCAAGTTTTAGCTATTGCAAATAATATTGCTATGAACACTTGTGTACATGTCTTTGTGTGGAAACCTGTTTTAATTTCTTTTGGTAAATTCCTAGAAATGAAATTATTGGATCATACAGAAAGTGTATATTTACTTCTTCAGAACTGGCAAGCTGTCGTTAAAAGTGGTTGTACCATTTTTTTTTAATAGTGATCTTGGGGTCTTCTTATTTATTTATTTTTATTTTATTTATTTTTGGCTGTGTTGGGTCTTCGTTTCTGTGCGAGGGTTTTCTCTAAGTTGTGGCAAGCGGGGGCCACTCTTCATCGCGGCGCATGGACCTCTCACTATCGCGGCCTCTCTTGTTGAGGACCACAGGCTCCAGATGCACAGGCTCAGTAATTGTGGCTCACGGGCCTAGTTGCTCCACGGCGTGTGGGATCTTCCCAAACCAGGGCTCGAACCCGTGTCCCCTGCATTAGCAGGCAGATTCTCAACCACTGCACCACCAGGGAAGCTCCTGTACCATTTTTATATACCTGGGAACAGTGTATGAGAATTCCATTTTCTAAACACCTTCACCAAAAGGTGGGCAGTCTGGTAGGCTTGGTTGGCCCCCAGTCTGGTTGGTTGCCAGGCCCCGCCTTGTATGGATGCTGCTGGCTGCTGTTTACTGGGGCCTGGTCATGAGGTGGCTGGTCGCTGGCTCACTGGTGGACAGAATCAGGGTCCTGAAGACTCTGGGGCTGTTGCCTACTCACTGGCCGGTGAAGACAGATCCTGGGGTTAGTGCTGGACTACTGGTAGCAGAGCTGGTTCCTGGAGTCTAGCTGCAGGGCCGAGGGATCCCAGAGCTCATTTCAGACCGTTAGTGGGAAGGGGTCAGTTTCTGACACAGTTGGGTATAGGGTCGGGAGTGTCCCGAAGGTTGCATTGGTCTAGTGGGCAGGGCCAGGGCCCTGCTGGCTCCAGGGTAGGGTCCTGCCTGCGTCTGGTGTCTGCCCTCTGGTGGTGAGGCTGGTCTGGAGGCTTGTGGAGGCTTCCTGGTGTGAGGGGCCAGTGCCTGCCCACTGGTGCGTGGAGCTGGGTCTTGGCCCTCTGGTAGGCAGGGCTGTGTCTAGGGGCATGTCCAGAGGTGGCTGTGGGCTCTTTAGTCTTTAGGCAGCCACTCTGCTTATGGGTGGGGCTATGTCCCCCACCCCCACCCCCCAGTGAGTTGTCTGGCCTGAAACATCCCAGCACTGGCACCTCTAGGTTGTTGGGTAGGGCCAGGTCTTGGTGCTAATAAGGCACCAGTGACAGCAGTGTTCACATGGCAGAGTGTTTTCCCTTATGCATGTTTTCCCTTATGAAATGTTTATTGTTCTTTTAGGCTATAATTGGTTACACAGCAAGACATAACTAATATAATGGAGTGCATTCCTTTCACTCACATTTCATTTAGTTTCTTTGACCACATATAACCAAAAGAGTCTAGGAAATATAGTTTACCTATATACCCAGTAAGAAAGGGAGAACAGCTTTTGGTGGAGAGCTGGCATTCTCTGCAAAACACATTCTAGTATCTGGACATTATTTGACCTGTGCTTCAGTTTCTCCACTATATTGTGAAAATGGAAACCCAAATTTTAGTGACAATTAGCTATTTCTGCCATAGCTGACTTGTGTTAAATGCACGCACTTGAACCAAAGAATGGAGGCCAAGAAACTGGATTAACAGCTACTAATATGACAGCTGTCATGGTATACAACTGGAGACAAAGGGAGTAGTTCTCAGAAGATCCATGGACGGGAGCACTAGGAAGACAATTGCATAGATACACACTACATTTCTCAATAAATATCTTCAGAATGAATTAATTAAATTGGACTTTTCTACAAAAGAATGTTTAAAATACAAGACTGTTAATGGGCATGAGATAGACGTATATATCATGACATGGAAAGAGCTCTGTGGTATACTGTTAAGTGATAAAAGCAGATTATAGAATAGTCTGTATAAAATGACCCCACTTATAAAAGCAAACAAACGAATATGGATAAATATATATGCATGAAACAGCCTTGGAAAAAAATGTAACTCAAACTGTTAGCAATTGTTGCCCCTAAGGACATTCACTTTCTGTTTACTGTTTTGCTATTTGAATTTTTCTACTATTTTATACACACTGCATTATTTAAATTGTTTACAATAAATATCTCTTATAGGGATATGTAGTAATAAAAAGCAAAAAGAGCAATAAAAGTAAATATATTCTTTGGGGGAAAAAAAACCTTCTCTCTAAAATGCTTCACAAATCTGCCTTTTTCTCTCCATTGCATGCTATTTCCTTAGTTTAGTCTTTACCGTTTATTAACTAAACCAGGATTCAGCAAACGTTTCCTGTTACGGGCCATATAGTAAATACTTTGGCATGCAGACTATATGTTCCCATTCACATCTACTCAGTTCTGTTGTAATAGCTTGAAAGCAGCTGAAAATGATACCTAAACTAGTGAGTGTGGCTGTGTTCCAATAAAACTTTATTTACTAAAACAATTGGTGGGCTAGCCCATGGGCCATAGTTTGCTGACAACTCACTTAGACTACTTCAAATTATACCTCTGACTCTAATCCTCCCCTCCTCCCTCTCCCATATCTTACACTGTTCCTACATATGTCACATAATTTCTTCACATCCCATGTTTTTACTTAAGTCTCATCTGTCTGGAAAATTCTTAGATTTCTGGTGACATCTAGATCACTTTTTGAGACCCAAAGTGCCTTCATGACCCTGGTAAATAAAACTGACTGTTTTCCTTCCGTGCTTCCACAGTTTTTGTACATACCTTGATTGACACCTTGTATTGTGATGATTTCCCTATGTGCCTCTCAGTCAGACACAGGAGGGCTGAGACTATGCTTCTGAATTCCTGGAACCTAACAGAAGACAAAGCAGAGAACAGGGATTCAGAAATGTTTGCTGAGTGAATAAAGACACAGAGAGAGGTATCTCTTTGGCCTTTTAGACTTTCAAATTAGGTGCAGAAAATTCCTCCTTCCAGCAGTCCTTTTTCCCTCCACAATCAGAGCAATCAATACCTGTCAGCTTCGATCTTTCTTCTTTCCTTCCTCTTTATATCTTTGTATGCTTTAATGCCCAGAGCAAATAAAACCATATAGATAATACCAACTCTTTGAATCTAATTTGTCATCTGATCCAAAACAATACACTAAGCATTTACAAGTTACATCATTCAGGGGGATGGTTCATATTTGCCTTCTAGTCCAATTTATAAGGATTTTCCCCCAACCCAGGTTCACCAGATGGTGAGCCACTTGACAGTGGGGAGTATATTTTTGAAAGGCTGAAAAATATTTAGTGCATAAATGAATGGCTCCCTAGGTAACAGCCTGACAAGGTCAGAATGTGCCCCAGGTATGCTTAGGACCTTTTCACAGAGCTTGTACATAGGAAAAGTATTACTTATATGCAACAAACTATCAAAAAGCCCATTACATTATTTAGCTTAATCCTCCCTCAGCCCTTCAAATGGCTATTATCACCAATTTGCTGATGAGGAAACTGAGGCTCGTGGTTGTTAATTATCTAGCCCACTGTCATAGTGAACAAGGAGGGAGTCCTTCAGATTTTAAATCCTGTGTCCTTTTCTCATATGTGACTTACTCTCATCTTCCCTTGACTCTTAACACTTGGATGATAACCTTTTGCATATCATTTAAAATGAGTTATTAAACTATCCTGTCCAGTACTAGAGCTTTTGCAGCTGACTTTCTGCTTAATAATATGGTTAATTATGCAAACTATTGTTAAAAGGGGTTCCAGAAGTTTGCCTGTTGAATAGTTTTTAAATGTTTAAAACAGATAATTAACATGGTTTTAAGCACCACTCTATACTGAGCTTTGTTGAGCTGTCCCTAGGTTTTGGCGGGCAGTGAGATGGACTAGACTGACATGACCTGCATCTGAAGACTCAATAAATATCCATCTACAGGCAAGGCAGGTGAGCTGCTAGACCTGAGCAGCCCGAAATGGTCAGGAAAGGTTAATGTCAGTTATAGTACTGGAAAATTCAACAGTAGATGGGAACTCCAGTACATGTACAGAATATAATAACAAAAGATCCAGAGATCTACCCATCATCCAAAAGATCCTGAAGCTAATAATAGAAATCTACTCTTAAGGGTAGAACTGAATCAACAAAAAACCGGGAAGAAGCCCAGCCCCATAGGAGCTAGCATACCTGTCTTAGGACACAAGGCTGAGACTCATGCACAAGGGAACCAGACAACACATCAGGGGCAAGAAGGAGGCTGCAAAGTTAAAGTGACAGCAGCTGACTTGACTTAGGGCCTTCCCATTCCCTCTTTCCAAAAGGCAGAAATGTACCAAACAGTTATATAGGTTGAATTCTATGGGTGATGGATACAATCTTCCAGCTAAGAAGAGACGGGAAAAACAAGCAGAGATTACAGTGCACCCATCTCCACTTCACTCTTGTCTGCCTCCCTTTATTCCTTTCTCCTCAATTTTCAAAGGTTTTAAGTAACCAAAGTATACTTTGGAGTATTTGTCTTAATTATTAAGTGATGTTTATTTTTCTTGTTCTGAATTTTTAAAATAATTGAATATTTTGTATTTCACTATGAAAAAAATATGATATCCGATTGATTTTTCCCCCTTTGTGTCAACAGCCCTCTGTAGAATCCCTAACCTTGCTTTAACCAACTCTTTATTCACCAAACTGAAAATTGCAATTAAGTCAAACTGCACAGATTAGATTTATGTTTTTAAAAAATCTCCACACTAGGAACTCTCTGGTGGTCCAGTGGTTAGGACACCACGTGTCCACTGCAGGGGGTGCAGGTTCGATCCCTGGTCAGGGAACTAAGATCCCACATGCCGTGTGGCGTGGCCAATAAAATTAAATTAAAT
Organism: Hyperoodon ampullatus; assembly: GCF_949752795.1. Lineage (NCBI taxonomy): Eukaryota > Metazoa > Chordata > Mammalia > Artiodactyla > Ziphiidae > Hyperoodon > Hyperoodon ampullatus. The sequence continues at coordinate 32,702,026 of NC_136925.1, read as the reverse complement.
GAAAAATCATTACACTACAAAAAAATTAAGGGTATACATGCCTCTTAAATATTCACAAATGATGAAAGGGTTAATTATTGTGCATTCTCTTGATGAAATATTATGCACTGACTGAAATGATATTTTAGAATGCCAAGAAACCAAGTACACAAATGCTTATATTTAAAAAATTAAAATCTGAATCCATAACTACAACTAGATAAAAGTTTTATACATGGGCAAAAATGATAAGAGAATACTGAAGAAACAAAAACGTGGTTTTATAGAGAGGCAGAAAGAAAGACTAATAATGAATTATATTTTATTTTTTGGTGTTATAATGTTGTTTGGGCAATTAATCATATTTCTTATAATGAAATGTATATCCCTCACCTATTTTTTTTTATATTTAACTTTTAATTAATTGAGATGAGTTCATGAGCTTACATAACATACAGTTTCACAGAACCAGTGCTTAGCTGTTCCACTGTGATACATCTAAAACAAAGCAATTCAAAGAATCTAGTATCTTTGGGAAATGGAGCTGTAACTTCATGTATGTAAAAAAAAAAAAAAAAAAGTCTTTCCATGCTAGACATAATAAAGGAAGGTGTCATTCAACACAGCTTAGAATAGAGTGTGTTCCAGGGAAATCTCTTATCTGTGACCTCCTAACCACCTCCATCCCCTAACTCTATCCCTCCCCATCCTCCTGCAATTTTCATTTGTGATTTGAAATTTTTCTCTAATCCTCAGTGTTCTCAAACAGAACGCTAAAAGATTTTGCCCTTCTGCTTTTTGATATGCCATTTTTGGTTTCTAATTTGAATGCACTTAAATCCTGCACAAAATTAAATTCTGATTATGCATTCACTTACCTTTTATTCCTTAAATGTAGTTTTCCTTCCCCTGAGTTCATAGTGGCAGGCTGATAAAGGCCTGCTTACATGGGCAATTTTATTAAATTAATACACATTCAGTGGAAACATTCAGATATGATTATTTTACTATTCATAATACATAATTTGTTTCCTTTGAGAAATAGTTTATTCTTCCAACAAATAACTTCAATAAAATACAATAACATAAGATTGAATATATGGATAGACCTTTTTCATTGTGAGGAAGTATTAAAAATATGGTCTTTTCCCAAAAGAACTTTTTAAATATCAGTGCTAAAAAGATGAAGTAAAATGAATTTTTATAATAGTATTAAAATTTGTAGCAGGTTGAATGAAAGAAGATTCTAATATGAAAATGGTTATTTTTTATTATTTATATCTTCAGATTTATTGCCACTATATTGTTTTGGCTGCTAGCTATGACCTAGTTTTCATTTGCTTATATTTTTTATTTGCTTTATTTTTAAAATCTTATGGCAAAATAAAAAATACTGAAAGTTTCTTTTAAATAACATCAAAGATTTTTATATCAACCATACTACAAAACAATCTGAGTATTAATGAATATAAATTTGGAGTGGTGATTCTGAGGCAGGAACTTGCTTAGAATATTCAACAATAGCAAGGAGGCAGGATGACTGAAGCAAAGAGAGGGAAAAAGAGGGTGAATGTAGAAGGTAACATCAAAAAGGTAACTAAAGGGCAAGACATTGGGCCATTGAGGTCTTTAGATATTATTATACATGCAGTGGGAAGCCATTGCATTGAATAGCATAGTGACATGACCTTCTTTAACTTTGAATGACTTTGAAAAGTCAAAGGCTCACTCAGGCTGCTGTGTGGTGAGTAGACTGTGGAATGAGCAAGAGTAGAATTAGGGTAATGAGGACGGTGGCTTGGAGGTAGCTTGTTTTTGTACTGTGTGGTAAGGTGTGGTTAGATTTTGGAGATACAGAAACCTACAGATATACCCATTACCAGGTTCACCTGTTGCTAATATTATATCCCATGTGCTTTATCATTTCTCTCTCTCTCTCTCTCTCTCTCCGTGTCTCTCTCAGTCTCTCTCTCTTTCTCCCAGGCCTCATTCAAATAGTTCCTCTGAACTATTTGAGAGTAAGTTATATTCATCATATATCATGGTCCTTTACTTCTAAATTCTTCCATGTGCATTTCACAAATTCAACTTCAGTAAATTTAACATTGACACAGTATCTAATTTTATCTAATTTACCATTTGTATTCCAATCTTGTAAGTTGACTTAGTAATGTCCTTTATAGCACTGTTCCCTTCCAGTACAGGATCCAGTATTACCTTTAGTTGTCATGTCTCTTTAGGCTCCTTTAATATGGAACATTTCAGCAAACTCTGTCTCTTATGAATATATCTTTAACGCAGAGCCAACTGACAGGACTGAACATTTATACAGATGGATTTGATGTGGGCTTTGAGGAAGCTGAGGATGACCCCAAAATTTTTAGCTTGAGAAACTGAATAAATGTCATTTATTGTGATAACCAATACAACAAAGATGGAGGGGGGCAGGTGGTAGGAATAAAAACCACTAAGGAGGTGCCTCTTTGTGAAAGAGACTTATAATTCTCACTCATGTCTTATTCTCCTCTCCTGGACACACTGCAGGATTTTACTTCCCCACCACCTTACACCTACCTGGGGCTACATTATCAGTTCTAATAGGTTGTGTAAAAAATTAATAAACAGAAACCTCAATTAGAGCTGGGACTCTCATGCCCTGTGATGAGAGCAGAGCCCAACAGGAAGAAGAAAGACCTCTCTCCTTTTCTAGCAAGGATTTAGCCAAGGAAAGGTCAAACTCTGTTTACTGCAGCCCTCCCAACTTCCTTTTCCTCTACATAAAACTGTCCTCCTTCCCTTGCTGTGTATCCGGGAACTTGTGCATGCTTCTCTGTGGTTGCACACCTTGAACTGCAATTCTCTGCTAATCCCGAATAAACCCATTTTTGCTGGAGAAATATCTGGCAGCCTATTTGTTCTGGGTCAACAGTTGTAAACTGAAGTGATAGTGTCACACCCCACGTGAAGCATTCTGTTCTCCTGTCTCACTGCTCAAGGAGGCTGCATGTTTCAAGTGGTGCAGCTGCAGGATGGTGGAGGCTCCATCAGTCTAGATTATTGAGTTGTCACATGAAGAACATTTGCCCTGGAGAATTGCCCAGACACACAGCAGACTTTGTATGAGCAAATAAACATTTGTTATGTTAATCCACTGAAATTTGGGGGTTGACTGCTACCTCGCCTGTCATGACTAAGTCACTATTAGACACGCAAGTGAAAATGGTAAATAGACATTCGGATATAAGATTTTGGAGTTGGGATCAGGTCAGGTCTAGGAAAGTTCAGGAACCACCAACATGCAAATGATGGCTAGAGGCATGAGATTCCCCCATCTAGAGTGTGTAGGCATGGATAATTGATTAATAGGTGATTGATTGATTGACACATACATACAGACATGATGGCCTAGCCCTCTATCACCTACCATAAATGATCATTCCAGGAAAGAGTATCTGACCAAAGTCAGCCACTCAAAGTCTTTTTGCAGGATTTTTCAAACTAGAAATAAGAGAATCAGTCTCTCTTATGTGGTGGGAGTCAGAGACCACAGTCTATGAGGGTCAAGAAGCTATGCTCCAAGCCATGTGTATGAAACTAGAAACAGTGGGTAAGAGGAAAGTAGAAGCAGAGAGAAAAGAAGAAATAAGAGGGAGTCCCAAAACCATTCAGTTCCCTAGTTCTCATTGTTCTTGAGGCCATTTCCTTCATGCCTATTGGATGGTTTGGTCATTCAACACAACCATTAATTACAAGAACCAGTAATTCCCATATTCTCCTAATATAGTTTGAATTAGATTTCCATGACCTAAAGCCCAAAGAATGCTGGATAGTAAATGAATGTTACCAAGTTAATAAAATATAAACTTCTGGGCTTCCCTGGTGGTGCAGTGGTTGAGAATCTGCCTGCTAATGCAGGGGACATGGGTTCGAGCCCTGGTCTGGGAGGATCCCACATGCCACGGAGCAGCTAGGCCCGTGAGCCACAAGTACTGAGCCTGCACATCTGGAGCCTGTGCTCCCCAGCAGGAGAGGCCACGATAGTGAGAGGCCCATGCACTGCGATGAGGAGTGGCCCCTGCTTGCCACAACTGGAGAAAGCCCTCGCACAGAAACGAAGACCCAACACAGCAAAAATAAATAAATATATTTTTAAAAAAAAATAAAAAAAAATAAAATATAAAGTTCTAACTTAAAAAAGTCATGATTGGCTTCTCCTGTTTTTACACAGAGCTCTAAGTGAAAGTCATCATTTACTTCCTATCCCTTCCCCCATTTAAGATCCTGTTCCAGTTATCTATAGATGCATAAGAAACCACTCCAACACTTAGTGGTTTAAAGTGACAATCAATCTGCAATTTAGGCAGGGCTCTGTGGGGAAGGCTCATCTCTGCTCCACATGGTGTTAGCTGGAAGACCTGAGCAAGAATATTTGAGTACAAAGTGACCACTGGCCATGCCTGGGGTGGGGTGTGTGTGTGAGTAGGTGTAACCTCCCAGGTATGGCAACTCCACTTAAGTGGGGGCTGTTCTCCAAAGGCTGCAGTTGTGGGTGCTTAGCATCCAAAACTCACAGTAGCTGGGATGGATATACGCACCCAAGAAAGAAGTTCTGAGCAGGGCAACAGCATGTTCACTACACATCTTCTCTTGAATGTCTTACTAGAAGTTGTATATATCAACCTGATATCTAGGCATAAATTGAGAAGAAAATTTGACTAGCCCTTAACTAGATACAGAGTGAATAGCAAGTCTTACCATTGTCTGTTGAGTAGAACTCTCCTTGTTTGAAGATGAAGGTAAAAAAATCAACATAGTATCTATGAGAGGGACTTCAAGAAATTAAAAAAAAATTAAACTCAACAAAAGTGGATCACTGGGACTTCCCTGGTGGCACAGTGGTTAAGAATCCACCTGACAGTGCAGGGGACACGGGTTCGAGCCGTGGTCCGGGAAGATCCCATATGTCGTGGGGCAACTAAGCCCGTGCACCACAACTACTGAGCCTGCACTCTACAGCCCGTGAGCCACAACTACTGGAGCCCACGTGCCTAGAGCCCGTGCTCCGCAACAAGAGAAGCCACCACAATGAGAAGCCTGCACACCGCAATGAAGAGTAGCCCCGGCTCACCACAAGTAGAGAAAGCCCGTGCACAGAAACAAAAACCCAACGAACCAAAAATAAATACATGAGTTAATTTTAAAAAATATGTTAAAAAAAAGTGGATCACTGAAAATTATTTATTATATACAAAAGAATTGGGTGATTTTAATAGTTCTGTTAAAATACAATTTATATATCATAAAATTGATTGAAATAATTGAATGAATAAATGTTTTACATTTACATATACAACCATCACTACAATCTAATTTTAGAACATTTCCATCATTATTAAAAAAATCACATGCCCATATTAGTCATCTCCCAAGCCCATCCCTCTGCCCCCAGTCCTGGGCAAGCATGTTGTATCATGTATCAGCACATCTTTGTTCTTTTTATTGCCTGTTACTACTGAAGAGTATTCCATTGTATTTTTTTAACACATTTACCAGTTGATGAACATTTGAGTTGCTTCCATTTTTTGGCTATTGTGAATAATGCTGTTACAAACGTTCATGCACAAGTCTTTATGTGGACATTTTTACTTTTCATTTCTCTTAGGTAGATATCTAGGAGTGGAATTCTTGGATCATATGCTAACACAATGCTTAACTTTTTGAGGAACCGCCAAACTGTTTCCAAAGCAGCTGCACCATTTTACATTCCCACTAGCAGTGTATGAAGGTTCCAATTTCTCCACATCTTCCAATACTTGTTATTACCTTACTTTTTTGTTGTGGCCATTCTAGTGGACGAGAAATGACATCTCATTGTCATTTTGTTTGTATTTCCCTGATAGCTAATGATTTTTTAAATGTGTTTATTGGCCATTTGTGCATTTTTTTTTGGAGGAATATCTATTCTGATCCTTTGCCCATTTTAATTAGATTATCTATCTTTTTAGTATTGATTTGTAAGAGTTCTTTATCTATTCTGGATATAAATCTCTTATTATATATATGATTTGCAAATATTTTCTCTCGTTCTATGAATTGCTTATTGACTTTCTTGATGGTATCTTTTGAAATGTAGAAGTATTTAATTTTAAGTCCAATTTATCAATTTTTCTTTTATCCCTTGTATTTTTCTGTCACATCCAAGAATCACAAAGATTTTCCCCTATGCTTTCTTCTAAGAGTTTCATAATATTAGTTTTTACATTTAGGTGAGGTCTGTGATCCATTTTAAGTTCATTTTTGTGTATAGCGTGACATAGGAGTTGTGTCATTTTTTGCATGTGGATATTCAATTGTCCTAGCATAATCTGCTGAAAAGACTCTTTCCTATTGAATTTTCTTGGCACCTTCATCAAGAAAACTGAATGATTTTAGAAAAGCAGTAGACATACTCAGTCTGACAAGTCCCTGACCTATATCATAGAAGAGTAGAACATTAGGAGAAAACAGTGTGACATTAAAACAAGAAGAGAATAAGATGAACTGGGTAAAATAAAGAAATAATGCAAAGGAATAAATAATATAACAGAAGCATTAACATGCACAGTACAGAGCAGAAAAGGAACTACTGAATGTCTAACCTCTTCCAGTTATATACATATATATGCACATATAAATAGATAGATGGATAGATTTTTAAAAAACTGTAAAGCAGAAGTTGATAAATATGACAGAATAAAAATCCAATATAAGAACTTTAGATGTTTTTCAATTAAGAAATTAGAATAATTTGAATAATAATTAAAGACATAGCTGAAGAAAGAATCCTTTAAGTAAAGATGTGAGTATATGGATAAGAAATGCCCAGAGCTTCCCTAGAAAAAAATCCAAAAGAAATCTCCACATAGATTTATTATAGAAAAAATGTATTAAAGGAAAATTCCTTTATAATCTAATTAAAATGGGTAAAAATGTATGAGGAAAAATGCTTTCTTTGCATGACAGGGGCATTTGGATTGCTCCAGTTTCCTCTACTAAACAATAAATGTTAGAAGACAGGGGAAACATTTCAAGTTTTGAGTAAACAAACCTTTTGTTTTTTTTTTTTTAAACCGAAGACATTAAAACCTGGGAATGTTGTCTTTCATTTGAAAGCAACTAAAAAACATCTTAGAAATTCAAGGGTTTGCTCTCCACCAATTTATTTGAATAATAATAACAATAATAATCATAATAATCATGATAATAACAGATAACGCTTATTAATGTGCCAGGCATTGTTCCAAGCACTTTACATATATATATATATTAACTCATTTAATTCTCACAACAACTCTATGAGATGGATACTGTTGTTATCCCCATTTTACAGGGGAGAAACTGAGGCACAGAGCACTCGAGGAACTTGCTCAAGGTGACATGATTAATAGGAGGCAGATTTGGGTATGAACCCAGGCAGTACGGCACTGGAGGTCATGTTCTTAACCACCAAGATAGGCTTCCTCCACTACAGATGGTACTATATTTTTCTATATTCACAGCTCCTAATATCAGTGAAAGGCACTAGAAGTTGTTTAGAGGTTGAAAGAAAGTATTCAATTTTTAAAAACCTGAATTGCGTATTATGTACTAGTCACAATGCTAGTCATGGGGATACAGAGAAAAAGACAGACTCAGCAACAAAGAGCTCCCCACAGTCTAGCACGAGAAGCAGGCGACTCAGCAAAGGCAGTTCATGAATGTAGCAGGGGGATGCAGAGTGCACAGGGAGAAGAGGCACTGAACTGGCAACCTGGGGGCTTAGCACAGTGTTCCTAATTTCAGTCTGCGACTAAACTCATTCTCTGAGTTGGACCAAAAGCCTGTAGTATTAGGCACCCACAGCTGGGCCCACCAGTCTTGAGTCAACTAAAGATAGAAGTTTTGCAAGTTCAAAAAGCAGCAGCAACAATTCTTTTTCCCTTTCCTTCCTCCTAAACAATGACTGGTTGTTGCCCTTTGATTCTCTTGTGCCTAATTAGACGCTGAAGAAGCTAACCAGGCTTCCGTTAAACTTAACTCGAATGATGTGTTTTACAGAATCTTGCAGACATGAAAAGTGAATTGGTACCCACTTTCAGGTTTGACTCTGTTCAGCAACTGTCCAAGGCAATGGACAATGGAAGCTACGGGAGGCTGAGCAGTTAAGATTGTAATTCTGTTTCTTTCATAAAAACCATGGTCAAATAGCCCAGAAATAGACCCGCATAAATGCAGTCAACTGATCTTTGACAAAGGAGCAAAGGCAATACAATGGAACAAAGATAGTGTTTCAACAGACGGAGCTGGAACAACTGGACATCCACACGTGAAAAAATGAACCTAGACTCAGACCTTACACCATCACAAAAGTTAGCTCAAAATGGATCAGAGACCTAAATGTAAAATGCAAAACTATAAAACTCCTAGAAGATAACAAAGGAGGAAACCTACATGATGCTGGGTGTGGTGATGCTTTTTTAGATACAACACCAAAGACAACTCATGAAAGAAATAATTAACAAGCTGGACTTCACTAAAATTGAAGACTTCTGCTCTGTGAAAGACAATGTCAAGAGAATGAGAAGTCACAGACTGGGAGAAAATATTTGCAAAAGACACATCTGATAAAGGACTGTTACCCAAAATATACAAAGGACTGTTAAAACTCAACAGTAAAAAACCAAACAACTTGATTAAAAAATGGGCCGAAAATCTTAAGACATCTCACCAAAGAAGATACACAGATGGTAAATAAGCATGTGAAAAGTTGCTCCACAGCATGTCATCAGGGAAATGCAAATTAAAACAACAATGGGATACCATTACACACCTGTTAGAATGGTCAAAATCCTGAACACTGGCAACAAAGGCTGGTGAGGATATGGAGCAACAGCAACTCTGGTAGCATTACTGGTGGGAATGCAAAGTGGTACAGCCACTTTGGAAGACAGTTTGGCGGTTTCTCACAAAACTAAATATACTCTTACCACACGATCTGACAATCTCGCTCCTAGGTATTTACCCAAAGGAATTGAAAATTTATGTCCACACAAAAACCTGATATGCAGGTTTTTTATAGCAGCTTTATTCATAATTGCCAAAATTTGGAAGCAACCAAGATGTCCTTCAGTAGGTAAATGAATAAATAAACTATGGTACATCCAGACAATAGAATATTATTCAGCATTAAAAAGAAATGAGCTATCAAGCTCATGAAAAGACATGAAAGAAACTTGAATGCATAGTACTAAATAAACCAATCTGGAAAGCCTATATACTATGATTCCGACCACATGACACTCTGGAAAAGGCAAAACCATGGAGACAGTAAAAAAGATCAGTGGTTGTAAGGGCATAGCAGGGAGAGAGATGAATAGGCAGAGCACAGAGGACTGTTAGGGCAGTGAAAATACTCTGTATGATACTATAATGATAGATATGTATCATCATACTATTGTCCAAACCCATAGAAGGTACAACACCAAGGGTGAACTCTAAGGTAAACTATGGACTTCGGGTGATTGTTGTGTGTCAGTGGAGGTTCATTCTTGGTAAAAAAAATTTTACTTTCTCATGAGTGATATTGATCATGGGGAAGGCTACGAATGCGTGGGGTCAGGAGGTCTATGGGAAATCTCCATAGCTTCCTCTTAATTTTGTTGTAAACCTAAAACTGCTCTTAAAAAATAAAATATTTTTTAAAGGGTCAAAAATAAAGAAATTCAAGGGTTTAAACGCAATGAAAATTTCATTGTCAAATACAATGAAAATATGACATCCATGTATCTTACTGGTATGTTACTGTGTGGGAAGGTGTGATGGTCTGCCCATACTCATTCTGAACCCCAAAGGAGGAAATATAATTAGATCTGGTTTTCAGGTTGGTGGAGGAAGGAATGTGGAGGTGGGAAGAGTTTGAACCTGTGATGCTTCACTCAGCTGTTTCATCAGGTTCTTTCTTAATGAAATGTGTTATTTCTTGAATTATGACCTATAGTCCACAATTTAGGAGGCCTCACACTGTCAATTTAGTGCTTATTTTTCTCCTGTGGAGGGAGTAATTTATTGAAAAATATCGTTTCCTTATCCAGACCATGTGAGCAGAGTTCTTCTGCAGACCTACCTCCCTGACGGTAATTTGCTAATGAGAAAAGATACGGGAAAAGAGAGTGAGTGCCCTTTGGATACAGCCTCTTTTGGAGTGAAGGTCATTCAAAAATGCAACTAGCACAGAGGTCCAAACTCTGAGATTAACTGAAGTTTCACTTAGATTTAATACCATACAAGCACAATACATTTCAAGATTTCCAAGTACCTCATAACCTGTAAGTTTTCTGTCTTGATTCATTCAAAATCGTACAGCTAATGCACTTAACCTTCACTTGGAGGTTCATTTCCACCTCAGATACTGAAAGCAGTCTTCACTGATGAGTGTCAGGAAGTCAAATTGGTTTAACTCAACACACTTTTATACTTGCCCTGAACTTGGCACTATGCAAGTTACTGATGACAAGATAAATAACCACAAAGAGAAATCAACCACAGGCTTTATTCTTTAAGTGACTGCATAAGAACTGCCTGAGAGGTTGTTAAAAATGTAGGACCTGGCCCAGTTCCCGGAGGTTCTGATTCATTAGTTCTTCTAGGGGACCCAGAGTGAGAGACTTCTTTTTGGAAACATTTGTCTAGAAGCCAAGCACATAATAGATATCTCAATACGATGTCAAAATTAACCATTATTTTAATAATGGTTAAAATCATAGACTTTGGCACCAGAAAATCTGGATTTGAATCTAGTACTACTACTTACTACTATATGACATTAGGTAAGTTATTATTATATGTCTACAAAATCTTACCTCCTAGGCTTGTTGTTGATGATTATAATAAATGAAGGAATTTAAGTCTAAAGAAATGAATTAAAGCTTATAGCTTTAATAATTCTGTATTACTGAGGGGTACTGTAACAAAATGTCCCATTACAATAAAGGGACTTGGGAATCAGTGTAGGCAAAAGGAGAGATGAAAACAAGATCTAGAGTCTGTATGGAAGAAGAATGAGATTTTGAAATGAGAGATGAAAAGAGATATCTAATTAAGAAGGTTGCTTAAAGTTTGCTCTTTTGTGTGCAAGGTACATTTCCCAAAGAAAACTTCATAACATTTACATTACTAGCCAATGCTTTTCAAGTTGGACTTGCTTTTGCAGGGAATGCCAGAAGAAGTGCTGAGTCTGTTCTCAGAGTGGGCTGGGTGCAAGAGAAAAGGCTGCTCAAAGGGTATAGTCATATTTTTATTACATAAGTAAAATGCTACTAGGCTGACACATAACAAACCTCCAATAAAGCTATGATTCACAGGATGCCATGTGCTCTAAAAAGAGGCACGTAGTAGGTTGAATAGAGACTCCCCAAGAAGACATGTCCACACCCTAACCCTCAGAACCTGGGGATATTGTCTTATATGGCAGAAGATGTGATTAAATAAAGGATTTAGGGCTCATGCATAAAATATCTGCATGGGCCCTAAATGCAATCACATGCATTCCTATAGATATGAGGCAGAGAGGGTTTTGAGACCTAAGAGGGGGAGGCAATGAGACTGGAGCCATGAGGCTGCAAGCCAAGGAACTCCTGGAGCCACCAGCAGGTGGAAGAGACAAGGAACTGATTTTCCCTCAAAGCCTTTGGAGGGAGCAGTGCCCTGTTGACAGCTTGATTTCAGATTTCTGGCCCCCAGAACTGTGAGAGAAAAAAATAGCTGTTGTTTTAAGTCACCCAGTTTGTGGTAATTTGTTACAGCAGCCATCAGACAAGAAACAACAATTTTTTCTGAGAAATATAAATGGTGGCCATATGGAGAGATAAGAAATAAAATCAGGTATGTTCAGTTAGGTCTTTGAATGGCACAACTAAGAAGCCAAAACTCTAAGGCCTTGGTACTCAAAGTGTGGTTTTTGGAGCAGCAGCAGCATTATGTCAGAGCTTTTTAAAACTGTAGAAGTGGGGGCCACATTCCAAACCTACTCAATTAGAATCTGCATTTTAACAAGATTCACGGATCATTTGTATGCACTCTAATATTTGAGAAGCATGCTTCTAGGGCAAGGCTATTGGAAGATTTTGAAAGATTTAATGCAGATCAGTGACAAGGTAATATTTGCATTTTAGGTCAAACAATCTGGTGGTATTATGAAGAAGACATTTGACAGGGGTAAGACCCAAGGCAGAGACAAGTGACTGCAACAGTACTAGTAAGAGATTATGAAGTTTTGAACAGAGATGGTGGAAATAGAGATAAGGAAAAAAACAACACAAATTTAAGAAATATTCAGACCCTGGTCTGATGTGTACTAATGCTGCTCACACCTAGGTTCTATAACGTGTCCTTATTCGTTGTGCTTCTATTTCTAAGAGGATCTCAAAATGGGATTCTTTCTGGCGTAGTTTCTACTGAAGCACCAACAGATGACAGGATACCCAAGTGAGTATGAGATACCTTCTCCTCTCCACAGGCAGGTTTACAAAGGAAATGTGTTCAAGAAACTATCACATGGGACTCTCTCTCTTAGTCTGCCCATGTATCTATCCACATGTACTGTACTTTTTTCTCCTAATAGATACTTGTTAAAAAAAACAAAAAAAGAAACTATTACATGATTCTCTGAGCCTTCAACCAGATTTAGGATATAAACAAGTGTCAGAGAAAGTAAAGAAGCTTCTTCAGAGAACTGCAACTATGTTGTAGGCACCTACCCCCTGCAGGGAATAGAATCTCACGTCTAGTGGGGTTACTGCCAGGGGACCAGAGGAGAGCTTTGAAATGTGTTTTCTGTGCTTGGAAAATGCAAAGAACTAGTGTACTGATGTCCCAAAATGCTTAAAGTGTACTGTACACTGAGATGTGATTCCACTTCCACTCCAGGAAATTTAGAGGCTAAGAGCATGACTGACTACTTGGTGGAGCCAGAAGCGTGCCATTGCTTTAGGACTGGCCTTCACTCCCAAACCTTATCAGGGCAAGAGGCGTAAGCCAGGGAGAAGAGAGCTAGAGTGGGTCATCTTGGGGTCTGTCCAATAAAGCCATCTGGAGGAGAAAGAGGTTCCCCGCAAAAAGAAAGTAGAGGTGCACAGCGGGCTTCCCAGGGTCTGAGGAAGGAAAGATGCATCAGTCAGGGGACTGAAGGAGTTGGGAGCATCTAGTTGAGAACCTTCAGAGTCCTCAAAAGTGCCCCCCAACAGAAAGAGTCTGCTTTAATCATTTGCCTTTAATCAGGACCTGCCAGGGTCCCTGCTTTTAGAATCAGAGAGGGAAACCACCAGGCTGTGTAGCCAAGCAAGAAATTTCCTCCATCTCCTGACCTCCTTTCAACCCCCAGCTTGTAAGGCATGTGTGTGTCCCTGGAAATGACAGCGCTAAGTGGGGTGGGAGGATGTTGCCATACGGAGAAAGGAGAGAGAAGGCCCACCCCACTTCTTCAGTTCAGGCCTTCGGCTCCAAGTAGGCTTAAGTAAGCTGGTGGAAGGGAGAAGAATTTACACTAAGTCGAATTCTTCACTTTCATTTTTATACTCTAGTGAATAGTCTAGTATTAACTAGTCTACTGAATCACAATAGCGTTTGTGATCTAAAATGACAGTGGGAAGTTACATTATCTAAAAGTAAACAGCAACAATAAAACTATAATCTCATGGGAGTTTTCCTCCGGGAACAAGTAATCCATTCCAATAAAATTTAAACGAACTGTGAGAGAAAAAAAGGTTTCATTTTGGCTATGTCAAAAGCTATGCTTGCTCCAGTTGCAGATTAAATCAGAATTTTAGTAAATATTGCTCGTCACCCCTCAGGTCAAGAATCTAGTAAAGTGACAGATGTCCTTCCGGAGCCTGAACCTCCAGGAGCAATGCCAGCCTCAGAACTTGAAGAGGAGGAAGGGGCCCTGGAGGCCATGCTGGCTGTGCACTACAGGTGGGGCCATCCCGTTGGGCCCCTGGCTCTTCTCACCGCCCTCCACGCACATGCCTCTGAAGCCTCACTTGCACTGCACCTCTATGATGAGGCATCACATTCTGGAGTTCTTTGCTAATTATCTCTTCACTCTTTGCAGAGGTTTTGAGATCTCATCTTCAGGAGTATAAACAAAAAGATCTTTTGTGGGGCTGGGCAACGAAGTCCATCTTCTTGCAAAGCACTTCTGAGAATGGATTTGATTGCCTGAATATTGAGGACTATGTACATTTTTTTGTCTTTAAAACACATAAATGAATTTTATATAAATGGGTTTCAATAAATTACTGTGTTAACAATTTAAAAACATAACTAATTAAATAAAAATAATACCTTAGATGTTGGCTTCCTCAGAGGAGTGTGGGAATTTGAATTGGTTCATTTAGGTTAGAAGATGGCTAAACAGAAAAAGACGGCTTCTGGCACTTGTGTCAGTTGTGGGCATTAGTAACCCCCATTCATGTCTGTAGGACGTGGTCTCAACACACTTAGGATATGGTTGTCTATTTCCAGAGTTTCAAACTATGAGAGGATATTTTACTCTTTTTGCTTTTATAAAAGGAAACACTATAATTGGTGTTACACACTTAATAAAAATTGTTGTTTATACTTGTTTTGCTTATATATGTGTTTATAATTTCTTGCTGTGTCTCTGTGAAAGCTTAAAAAGAGAAATTCTCCCATAGAGCATATATGTCAGAATTTATTTTGTAAAATTCACTTTAGGGGTTGTTAAATAACCAGGTCTGTTCAGAGATGTGTAAATCTGAGGCTTTATGTTCAAGCAGACAATTTTTATCATTGTACATTGATTGTACCTAGATTTTAAATTTTCAAATGACGCACTTGATGAAATCCATATTAAACGAAGAACATTTTAAACGAAGAACTTATTTTTAAGCAACCTTCGATATATATTTTAAGTACTAATACTAAAATTAATTATCTGTCCCTATTTTTCTATCTTTCTTCTGCATAATAGCAACATAAACACCAACAGACAGAGCTATAACCAAAACGAGTCCCTTCTTCTGGTCTAGAAAATACTAGGATTCTAGATGATAAACCATTCAATAAAGAAGGGAATGAGGTAACCCTTGACACCTTTGTCATCAGTCCCCAGGTCAAGTCCTCCTTTATGAAGTTCCACATCTTGCCAAAAGATGGGGCTCTTGTATCCAGCACAGAAACTGAAAGTGAGAGAAGAGAAGGCTATGCAACCCGCGAGGGCCTTTTGCTAGTAAGAAAGCTCAGCTTTGGAGGATGCGCCAAGAGGCCTTTAGACGCATTCTTTCAGTCAGATTGTCAACCTCTTAGAGACTCAAATTTCCTTACCTGTGAAATCTAGATAATAAAAGTGAGAATTATAGAGTTCTGGAAGAAGTGCTTATTAGCACAATGCTTGGCAAAAGAGCAGATAGATGGGCAATGAATGTTAGCTGTCATCCCTAAAAGCCAACAGTGTTTGTCTTCTCTGCTAATGTGTCTGCTGACCCATAGTAGGTATTCAATACACAATATATCATTTGAATGAAAGGCTGAATGAACCTTTGAATCAACCTATAGAGTTAGCTAAACATAGCTTTTAGTCTGAGCCTCTTGAGCCTTTGAAATCGGAATCTTATCCATGACTTAAACCTTGTGCTTCCTGACCAATGACTCTATAATATCTGCCTGCCTGACCTGTGATTTGATTGACTTTAATTGTTCTGGTCCTGCTAAGGTGATGTTTCAGTTTTCAGCCTGTTTCAGTTTGTTTTGTATCTTATTATATCTTAACAAGAACAAAACAATCACAACTCATTTTAAACTAGGAAGAGAGCTAAACCTATCAAAATAGTAATAAAAATTATTTTAAACAGAAATTTGACATAAACAATAAGTGGCACCTTAACTCTTTAAATTTCATTTTAAGCCATAATGGCATTAGTTCCTCAGAGACAATTCTTCAACACATTCATGTAAAGAAAAAATGTTCAAAATATAGGGACGATTTTAGACAATTTCACCATTCTTTATGGAGGTTTTTGGGAGTTTACACTCTTTCTAGGGGAGTCTTACCCAATCCCCAAGCCTCAAAATCACTGAAATGTTGCTAACTCAGCCTTATTTTTTAGTATTGTCAGTTCTGGTATTGCTCCTGGAAAACTCTCAGTTTTATTGTGTAGCTGTTGCCCAACTTTCAAAAGTACAAGTCCGTAATCTTGGTAGAATCCTCGTATTTATATATATTGGACAATTAGGGAGAAAGAAAATGTTAGTGATCCTGCTCCAATCTTAACTCTCTTGTCAAATATGCTGAGATACTTCATAATAATTCAGAATCCTTAAAAATACAAACTCATGAAATTAATCATTGAGAAAAAATATTTTGAAGAAACAATTTAACTTCAGGTTTCAGAAACAACAAATTCTCCAGTGAAGATTTAGGGGTTATGTAGTAAAGAATTGGGGCTCGCCCAAAGAGAAGACCTGGCCTTTGCCCTCAGCCTTACAGTATCTGTCGTTTGCCTGAGGGCCTTGGGTCCTACTGGGTTGTCTAACAATATAATCTAGGGTGGGGACTGGCCACACCCATACAGTCTTAGGTTGGGGGCTGGCCCTTCCAAAGGTCCAACTGTGTGAGTTAGGGTGGGGGCTTTGAGTCACAAAGTATCCATAAACCTGGAAACTGGGATTAAATAACTGGGTGATCAATCAAGCCTACATAATAAGGGCCCCCCAAAACCTGTGGACACCAACCTCAGGTAAGCCTCCCTGATTGGCAGTACACTGTGCATGTTGTCACACATCAATGTTGGAACAGTACCATGTCCTGACTCCTTGGCTAGAAGACAACTGAAACTCTGCATTTGAAACCCTCCTGGACTCTGCTCTATGTGTGTCTGCTTTTGACTAATCTTAATCTGTATCCTTTCGCTTTAATAAAACATAACCATGAGTATAACAGCTTTCAGTGAGTTTTATGAGTCTTTCTAGAAAATTATTGAAACTGAGGTAGTTTGGGGACCCCCCCCCACCCATACCCCTGCAAACTTGCAGTTGGTGTCAGAAGTGAGGGTGTTTTTGTATAAGGACAGTGCCTCTAACTTTGTAGTTGACCTAAACTTCACAGGGGATTTCCAGATTTGTCTGAGTAAAAAAGTCACAGCAAGTTAACTTGACTGTCATTTTGGAACTACCAAGCTATACTATAATAGTGCAGGATGGAGTTATGCTGGCCTTGCCTACACTTAAAGTAAGCACAAACTGTCTTTGAAGTTCAAAGACCAATGACAACTCTAATGTATGTTACTACCTACTAAACACCTTTTCCATACTTTTCTATGGTTTTTCCATAAGAAAAGACTTTAAAATGGAGGGTGGAAATCTCTCTTTCAAGTATCAACAAGCCTCACAAATTAAGACCAAGGTAGCAAAAACCTGAAAAAATGTTGCGTGATATATTATTTTATTTATATGAATTTTAAAACTCGGAATATAATCTATGTTGATAGAAATCAGAATAGTGGCTTCTTTGGGGTGGCTGCGGTGGGGTGAGGGGATTTGAGTGCTGACTGGGAGGGTCATAAGAATATCTGGTAGAGTTAGAAATGTTCTATAACTTGATTTGGGTAGTAGTTACATGAGGTGGTATATGGCACTGTACAATTAAGATTTGTACACTTTGGTACATTTCAGGTTTTTTTTTTTTTTTTTTTTTTTTTTGCGGTACGCGGGGCTCTCACTGTTGTGGCCTCTCCCATTGCGGAGCACAGGCTCCGGACGCGCAGGCTCAGCGGCCATGGCTCACGGGCCCAGCCGCTCCACGGCATGTGGGATCTTCCCGGACAGGGGCACGAACCCATGTCCCCTGCATCGGCAGGCGGACTCTCAACCAGTGCGCCACCAGGGAAGCCCTACATTTCAGTTTTTTAAAAAAGCTATACCTCAATAGAAAAATGTTAAGTCCTTTGTCACATAATAAAAAAAACACTGAGGGTAAAAGAAAACTTGTATTTATTTAACAGATGCTTGGTGTCTAATATGTGTCAGGCATTCTGTTAGTACTTGTGGATACAACATTAAGCAAAAAACAGAAATGGCACTTGTTAATAGATGACCAAATCAGTCATTCTTAGCCTTTAGGCTACCATCAGCAACAGCTTGCACTTTAAAATTCAGTATGTGTTTATTCTCTAGGATTAATCCTACAAATAAATCTTTCATAATTTTGCATATGAAACATTTTGTTCTACCTATTCTTATATGCCCAGTTCAGTTTTCACTATTTCCACAAAGGTTTTTAATGTCTTGTATCCAGAGGTGGCCTATCTTTACTTTGAATTCCTTTTGCACTCATAAAGTAAGTATCATGCAACTCAGCACTTAATTGTTCTTGAAGCGTCTTGAGTGTTAAATTTGTCTTCTACCCAAACTGTAGATTCCTCTAAGTTCCTTGAGACTAGAGATCATATCACGTGTTTCTTTGGAATGTTTCACACTGCTTAGCAAAGTGTGGATTTTGTGATATATCCTTACTTTCTTGTGGGTAGAATAAATGAAAACGTCACTTTGACCACATTGAACATGCTTAAGAATAGGTTAAACTTCAGGAAAAATTAATCCTTAAAGTAATTACTGTTCAGGATTTCATTTTGCCATTTTTTACTAGCTCACTTTTTATGTGCTAGAAAGAGATAAAAGTTATTCTTGACATTCTCTTCTGTTCCCTTTGGCTCAGTTCTGGTAAGAAGGGAAGAGAGGCTATTCTTATCTGTTTAATACCAGTATATTTGCTTTAATTAAGAAGGAAAGTATTCTGGGTGAAACATTTGCCTCCAAATATTTCCTACCTCCTGATTATTTAACTTAGTACAGTGTTGCCTGAAATAAATACTACATTTCCCAGCTTCCCTTGAAACTCAGTACGGCCATGTGACTGTGAGTGATAGGTATACTTTCAGTTTCCCAAGGGATGTCCTTTGGCTCCTCCTCTTCCTTAGGACTGCTACTTGGAATATGGTCATGACTGTGAGTCATCTTGGACTATTAAATGAGGACAACACCCTAGAAATGGCAGAGCAATGAGAAGGTGCATGTGTCCCGGGATGAATAAATCGAGAAAGAAAGTACAACATACTAGGATCACCCATGCATCCTGTATATGAGATGTCTATTGTTTAAGCTACTGTAATTCTGGGTCTCATTATATATAGCTTAAGCAATTTCCCACCTTATCCATGGGGGTAATCATAGAATGGCAACAGTTAGCACAGAATGATTCTTCCCTTCCCACACAGTACTTTAAGGAATAAACATGTTTCAGCCCCAAACTTTGGGTGGATCATTTGCTTGTATAAGACAACCAGACCTAGCTTCTGCTATCAAAAGACTAGTTAAAAATTAGTTTTGAAGCTAACTGCCTCTAATCTTTTTTCCCCAAAGTCCCATTCACACACACAAACATATACTCAAATGCATTCTCACACTGACCACGGGGTGTCACCTGGCATTTGGGCAACCAACTGGATATCAAGTTAAAACAGCCAATAAGAACTGGGTGAATAGTAGTTTTCATTGCATATTTTATATTGACTTTGAGTGGTGTTGCTTTTTAATACCTAACCTTGACTGCATCCTTGAAATTGGCTTTTGTCTGTATTTTGTAATATTTTATGAAAATTTAATGTATCTTATTATCTTATAAGAAATAGTTTAAAATATTCATCCACTGAACAATTCATAATTTCAAGGCTGCTGAAAGATGCATAACTTTCATTTCATATGTTCAACTTGGAAATTACTATAGCTATACATACCTCAATACCTTGAACTTACTCCTGTATATTCAAGCATCTTCTACTTCTTCTGTCCTATCTCACAGAAAAACATCCTTCTACCAAGATAAAGAAAAACCTCACCCATGGTCTTCAGTGCATCCTTGTCTGCCTTTACCTCCTTATTTCCTTACTTAGTTCATCTCTTTCTTATAGGTTCTTTCCCTTTATCAATCCCTGCCCCTCCTCTTCTATCTTAAAAACACACACAGACAAAAGTCTCCCTCGGACCCTAATATTTCTTCATGTATTGCCTTGCTTTTTTAGACAAAAATGATTATCATCAGTGTTTTCATTTTCCCACTTCTCATTTACTCGCTTACATTTCCATATGATTCCATCTTTATCAGGTTATAAAAGGGATTCCAATTCATCAGTCACCTAAATCTCCAAGGACATTTATCCAGTCTCTACTCTCCTTGACTTTGAGCAGGAATTAACCTTGTTGATGACTTAAAAAAAATAATAATTCTATATATCTTTGCTTATCACTTATCTCTTTGACCACTCTTCTCCTTTGTTAGCTCTCTTTCTTCCTCCCAATCCTAGGTATAATGGATACATTTTGTTTTGATCCTTTTCCTGATAGTACCTTTTCTGAATTTCTTTTAAGGAACTACCCCTGTCTACATTTTATCCTTGCACCATTTGATTTACTACAACTTCATTTTTTTCAAATCCCCTACCTTACCATCAATTCTACTGAATGCCCCCTCTACCCACCCCCACACCCACCCCAGCATTTCCTCCTCTAAGACTTGCTCCTTGAACCCTTCAGCTTTGTGCTCCCATCTACACTGCTTCCTCTCTAGACGATGCACGGCACTCTTCCATGATTTTTTTCTTTGCCTTTTTCTAGGATTGATACACTTTTTCCAGAATTCCATGGTCTCCTCTTGGGTTTTGCCCTTATTTTGCTGGAGTACATGGTCAAGTAACTTTCTAAAAGATCATACCAGAGGAAAGTGTTCTGTAGTTCTCCATCCTTGTTGATCTGAAAATATCTTTAGTTTGCACTTGTAGTTAATTGATAATTTGAATGAGTACAGAACTCTAGACTGAGAAATATCTATCATTAAAACTTTGAAAATATTCTGTAATTGTCTTCTAGATCCAGTGCTGCTGAGTAGGTCTTATTTTTATTCCTTTGTTGGTAAAATGTTTATGTTTGGAAAATTTACAGGTTTATTATTACTATTATTCATAGATTTTATTCTTGATTTTTTTTTTCTCACTTAAAAAAATCTTTCTCTTCTACTGATTGAATTGGCTGGTTGGATTGGCTCTCCATGACTCTTATCTGTTTTCATGTTTTCTGTTTATGCCTTTATATCTTATATTCTAGATTTCCTTGATTTTTATCTCCAATACTTCCAATGAATTTTTTTATTTAAGTAATCATGTTTTTAGTGTCTCAGAACTCTATTTTCTTCTGTGGTTGCTCTTTTTTCAGAATATTTGGTTTGTATCTTATAGATCCAATATATTCTGAATACTGGAGTATATAAATTGGAGTGCTTTTTTAAAATGTCCTTTTTTATTTCCTGAATTTCAATGGCTTCCTTTGGAGTTAGTTACTCTGTTTTTCTTTGTCTTTCTCTTTCAGAATGGTGATTTTCCTGATTTGCCTGTTGATTCTTCACTGTATGTTCCTACATAAAAAGAACTGGTCATTGATGTGGTTTTCCTTTGCTTTTAGTAAGTAGGATGTCTTCCAGCTCTTTCTTCTGTGTGGAAATTGTGAATACACGGCCAGAGCAGGGCCAGAAATCAGGTTTCACTTTAGGATTGGTAGGCAAGTAGCTAGCTGGCTCTCTGAATGCTGGCTCTGAATGCCAGAACAATAGTGGTTTTGCTCTGTGTTGTCAACATAAAAGTTTTCACTTCTTCTCTACTATTTGTGCAATTAATTTGGAGGAGACTTTGGGGTCTTTTTGGTTTCTTTTTTTTTAAATTTATTTATTTCATTTATTTTATTTTTGGCTGCGTTGGGTCTTCGTTGCTGCGTGCGGGCTTTCTCTACTTGCTGTGAGTGGGGGCTACTCTTCGTTGAGGTGCGTGGGCTTCTCATCGCGGTGGCCTCTCCCGTTGCAGAGCACGGGCTCCAGGCACACGGGCTTCAGTAGTTGTGGCTCGTGGGCTCCAGAGCACAGGCTCAGCAGTTGCGGCGCATGGGCCCAGCCGCTCTGCGGCATGTGGGATCTTCCCGAACCAGGGCTCAAACCCGTGTCCCCTGCATTGGCAGGCGGATTCTCAACCACTGCACCACCAGGGAAACCCTTGGTTTCTGTTTTTGTCTGGTGGCAGATGTGTTTGTCTGCTCACAGTGTGCATGGATGAGAGAAGGAAACGTGTGTTGTGACTGATTCACTTGTACCATATTTAGAATGTTACCTCCATTTTCAGCCCTTATTCTCACTTCTGCCCTCTGCCATGCTCCCAACTAACTCTTTTGTAGCGTCTTCACTATATTTTTTTAGGCGTTGGTTTTGGGTGTTATTACTAGTCAAATCACTACTATTAGTTTTGTTATCCAGGAAATTGTTGAAATTTCATTTACTTTTCTCCCCTTCTCTACCTACTGTCCTCTCCTTAACATGAGCACATACATAAAAACACACATATCTTTATTCTTTTATTTACTCTTTGGTTTTTCTACTTCTACATTTTTATTTCAGTAGTGTCTAGGAAAGAATAGTTGGCAGATGGTATGCCAAGTTCACCATCTGGAACAGAAACCCAAGAACAACTCTCTATATTTTATAAGCATATATTTTGCCATTTGAATAAAACATACTGCAGAATCCTCCTTAGCTGACTATCCCTTGGACATGTGACCACCTCTACAACATTCTTATTCAAATGGAAATAGAATTACTACCAGCGTAATGGGAGGAGCTCACATTTCTTTAGTTCTTTGGAACTTTAACAAATTCATTTTATTAAGTGAAGGAGAGGACAAAAATGGTGGCTGGGTAGGCAACCAACAGTCTGCCATGGTAGTGATATTTTTTTCCTTCCCACCTCAGTTCATTAAAAAGTTTAGGGGGGCTTATTTTAGAATTGAGTCTTTTATTATTCGGTGTCCCCCAGCAGTTAAGTGTCAGCTCCAGGTAAGGAACTGCACTGGGGTCCATCAAAGATGGACTTTTAAGACCCAATGTTGCAAGCTGGGGTAGGGAAGACGGCAGGACATTGGACTGAGAATAGGTAAAACCAAAAAAGGCCTATAAGCTAAGGCTGTGGGGCACTGATGAGCTGGGCAGACCTAGTGGTCTTACATACTGAGATACTAAGAGACTTATGGGCTGGAAATGAGTCTGGAGCTTATTAACCCATCCCAACAACCCATGAGGTGACAAAGGCTGAGACTGAAAGGCGAATTTGCTAATATGATGGAATAGACATGAAAGAGCCAAAAACATGGATGACTTCGTTGAACCACTGAAAATACCCCACACTGAGATTTTGTTTTTGAGGCAATTTTGGAATAATTAAGGTAATTTTAGTCAAATGATCTAGTTACATACACATACATATATAATTTTTCATATATGGGGTCATATTGTATATATATTGTTTTGTAAACTATTTACTCAATTGTATATCTTGATATGTTTCCATATCAATTGATTCCACTTTATAGATGTGCTATAATTTATTTCAATCAACCCTCTATTGAACATTTTTTGGTATAATACATTTTTAAGTACAATGAGTTTTAATTGGTTGCCCAACCACCCATTAATTTCAACCCACTATACTCAATATTGCCAAGATAATCTTACAATCCCAGTTGGTAACTGCCAAATCCCAACTGCCTACAGAACTAAATTCAAAACTGAGTCTCTCTTTACAATTTTGACTTTGTCACTACCTTCTAATAAGAACCTTCCACTATAGACAAACAGGTTACTCACCACAGAATGCATCTGCAGTCTTGTTTCCTTGTCTTTGCTCATGGCATATTTTATGGACAGTCTTCCTTCTCTTCATGAGGAATCTTGTCATCGGACTGTCTTTACATTAATGTTTTGGAAAATCCCCCAAGGACTACAAAGGGTACAAAGATAGTTCTTAGAGTTCAATGAAGTATATTTCCTTCTAGGTCAGGACTATCTAATAGAACAAGATACAAGCGACCTATGTAATTTAAAATTTTTCTAGTGGCCAAATTAAAAAAGTGAAAATAAGTGAAATTAGTTTTAATATACTAACCCAATATCTACCAAATATTTCAACATGTCATCAATATAAGAATTAAGCTATTTTACATTTTTTTCTTTGTACTAAGTCTTTGAAATCTGGTGTGTATTTCACACTTACTGCATGCCTCAATTTGGACCAGCCACATTTCAAGTATAAATATTCATATTTGGCTAGTGGCTACCCTACTGGACAGGGCAGTTCTAACCAGTCTATTTACGATTTCCTTCTTGTCCCCTAAGTCTCTGAAACTGTGATGAGAACAATCTGTCATGTAAACTCCTAGAACTTATTGTTAGTACCTCTCATTATCATATAGCCTCCTTGCATTTTTTACCTTTTGATGCATTTGACTTGTCTCATAGCTAATCTGTAAATTCTAAGGCTGGAACCATGAACTGATTGACTCTCAAGGCTGTAAACACCTTTAACAAAACCATCAACTAATTCTTCTCTTGATGCCTGGCTCCCCTGCACCTAGTTCCTATTAAGTAAGCCTTCAGAATCTACTTAAAGTCAAATCCAGGGGTCAAGGCATCCATGTAACCTAAAGCAGACACCTTCTCTGGCGAGTGCTAGAAGGGGATCTTCTTTTCAGGATCTGAAATCTGTTTCTCTCAAGTCTGCATCTCTTGAGACCATATGAAACAAATCTATGTTACATGATTGAGTTTTTACATATTTGGAGATAGTCCCAGTAGCTTTCTCTCTTCTTTGAGAATCTTCCCAAGTTCAAAGAGAACTTCTTCATTTGTCATGCTTTTGAGCACTCTTCATCATTTTGCTCTTCTCTGAAATAATTCCAACTTCTTTGAGGTCTTCTTAAAGTGCTTGATCTAGAACTGAACGCAGAACTACAGAAGTAGTTTGGGCAGTGAACTGTATAATTGGATCACTATTGGCTGCCTCTCTATAAAACACGGTTCTATGAGGTGTCAAGACACATTCCTTACGAGAGGGGTATGGAAGCGAAAAAAGGAGCCACAACACATTATTAACTCATACCGCCTTTGCATGCCCGGCTTTTAGCCTAGAACTGTACACACATACAGCACATTCTTGAGGTTAATTGTTCTTAATGTCATCTTCCTGATTCAATTGAGCCAGGGAATCTTCGGGTATTTTGTTTTTGGTGGGGTTCCTCCGACAAAAGGACCGACTAGAAGAGGTAACTTTAAGAGAACTAAACTGAGAATCCAGAAAGCTTAAGGAAGGCGGGACTTGAGAGGAAGGAACCATATATAAAGTGACCAGCAGCCAGGATTTCTGGCTGGCGATGACAATGGCAATTACTTGGTTCTTCACTCATATTCAGGGCTCCTCTCTCCTTTACCTGTAATAGGAATTACCTCCTCCAGGTCTTCAACTTACAGAGAAGGGCGGGGAGAAGATGGAGCCGACTCAAGTAACTGAAGGGAAATATGCTCAGGTAGCGATCTGGAGGTGACAGGCCCGGCCTGGCGAGGGCTCCTCACAGACACTGAGTCCCGGGAACGCGCGCGCCCGCGCCCACGCCCGCCCGGGGGCGCGCCCTCGCCGCAGGCCTGGTCCCCTTCGGCGCTGGGCGGGCGGCGGGCGGCGGGCGGGGCGGCGGCGCGCGCACGCGGGGGGGGTGGGGCTGGGGGAGCCGACGTGCAGACGTTGGCGCCGCTGCGGGCGGGTGACGTGTGGCCCGCGCTTGCTCCGCCCCCTTCCTCCTCTCCGGGCCTGTGGGTCTGTCCGGCTGTCGGGCTGTCTTCGCGTGCCCTGCCCCGTGGCTGGAAGGGACCTGGCAAGCCCGGCGTGGGGTGCGGACGAGAACGCGGCGGGGCAGCTGCCCACTGGCATCCTCTGCACTGCCCTCCGCCCCTCACCCGGCGTGGGAAGTAAAGATCAAACCGAAATGGAGGGAGGCGCGGGGGCAGGGGCTGGCGGAGAGATGGGAAGCGCATGAACCGGGGCCGAGAGGTGAGGAGAAGGAAGTGGGAGGAGGAGAAGGGGTGCTGCGGCCCTGAGAAGCCGGTAGGAGGCGGGGCCAGGGTGCCCCTTGGACGATTCCCGTTCGGCCCCGGAGGCAAGCCCGGAGCTGTCATCCCTCTCGGGGCCGGAGACTTGTCTGTGGTCTCGGATAGTCTCGTCCTGCTCTTGGAATTTGTAGGGTGGGGGTGGGAATCAAAAAATGAACCAGAGTCACATGTTGCCAAGGTGTTAGGCCACAACGTGATGACCAGATGGGTAATTTTTAAAAATTTTTCTTGTGCGTGGGTAATTTGTTTTCATTAGGTTTTTTTGTGTTTTTTTTCCCGTTACAAAAATGTAGTAACTTTTTCGTTTTCTTCACGTGGACTTGGGAGAGAAATCAGCTTCCTTGTATTTTTTACCTCCACACTGAAAAGTAAATAAAGTGGGTGGGGAGTGGACCATGGTGAATTTAGCAATCGAGGAGTCTAGAATGTTACTTCGAAATAAGTGTTGTATGTGCGAGCGTGCTGAGGTGTTGTGGCTACGTGGGCAGTTCTTTTAAATAGGCTTCTTATCATATATTAACCCATTCATTGACTGCAGTGTGTTCGTGTATTTTGCTATTTAGTTTAAAAGAAACATTTTAGCGGAAGCTAAAAATTTTATATGAATGGTATCACGTGTGTAGTTCAAACTAGTAATCATATTTTCTGTCTTTCTTTCCCTAAGTAAGATTAGATTGAAGAACGGTCACCATCACCAGATTGCATGTTTCATAGATTGAAATCACTTTTCTGATTTTCAAAGAGTTCTCAGAAGTTGAGAATTCAGCTTTTGATTCCACTCTGGATCGTGCTTCTTTTCATGTATCTTTCATTTTTAATGATAATTATAATAATATTCTTGCATAAGAAAAATGCTCCTTAGAGATACCAGTTAAGTGTAAGCTAAATAATATTATTTAAGTGAATTAATTTTTCATAGCTTAAGTTGTGATCCCTGCTGAATAGTTTTAGTTTTTGTTCATTCGTCATTCACTTATTTATGTCTTCATATGTACCAGGCACTATGCTGGGCCTAGGAAATCAAGAGACATAGGATGTCGGTACTTATGGAACTTTCTGTAGTCCAGCACCCTTTTAGTAGAGAATCTGGACTAGGGCTCCTCCTCATGTCATGGATCTCTAGTTGACCTAAGCAAGGCTTTTTGCAAGAATAAGTTATTGTCAGTGTTTATATGTAAGTGGCATTGAAAGAGGAGCAGATTATTTTACTTGCACAGCATGACTTGATTTTGCCTTTGATCAAAAAGATGGTATGCATGCTAGTGTTTTGCCAGTTAAGAGGAGTAAGTTTTCTTTTTGCAAAGTTGGCTTAGTTGTAAAATTCACAATTGGAAATCAGTTTCTACCTGAAAAATAATACTTTATTTTTTCAGTTTTTACATTGATCTGAGTGATCTATGTGTTAATAACTTGTAATTCATAAGCATTCTATGCACAAAGCATATTCGTGAGGAAAATGTGTAGTACTTGTTGAATGAAGTAAATTTATTGCCCCATAGTACCTTCCATGGGGAGGTAGTTAACATGAGCCCTTTTAGTACAGAATAATCTTGATGTAATGTGGCACAGTTTTCAACTTTGAGCAGATATCTACCTGAAACTGAAATTACAGCAAAGACATTTATGGAAAGAAAAAGTGCATAATTACCAAGGAGGAGAGAGTAAGGTATCTAATATGTATTTAGTAATCATCAAAGGGAGGCATTATGTGTTATACTCTAAAGTTACTTAAAGTAGAGACTGGATCTTATTTCTCATTTCTTTTGCCTGGTATAATACTTAGCACATAGTTGACAGACCCATATAGATGTTCATTAATTCAATATGTACCATCTCATTTGAGTATTTTGCATGTAGATGAGCAAGTGAGTATGTTTGAGTGAGTTTGTCTATTGTTTGTTCATTTTCCAGCTCTGCGTTGGCTGTGATAATGTCTTATAGGTTGTCCTAATTTATTTCTGAAACTGTCTCTGTGATTCAGAGTTAATGCAATTCAACTCATGTTTGAGTATTCTGATTTTAATCAGGTCATTCAGCCTGAAAGGGGCATAAAAAATCATTTTGTTATTCCTTTTCATTTTATTGATCAGAAAATTGATATCCTGAGAAGTTAGCTGATTTTCTGCCATCAAACAAAAATTGGCATCTGAACTAATTTTTTTTTTTTTCTTTTGCGGTGTGCGGGCCTCTCACTGTTGTGGCCTCTCCCGTTGCGGAGCACAGGCTCCGGACACGCAGGCTCAGCGGCCATGGCTCACGGGCCTAGCTGCTCCGCGGCATGTGGGATCTTCCCGGACCGGGTCACGAACCTGCGTCCCCTGCATCGGCAGGCGGATTCTCAGCCACTGCGCCACCAGGGAAGCCCTGAACTAATTTCTTTTTATTTTTATTCTGCTTCTTCCTACTATAGTCTGTCTCTCCTCATTGTTATTTGAATAGAATAACTCTTGGAGACCTTTGTAAATTAAGATAGATTCCCATTTTATCTTCCTGGTTTTGGAGTTTTTGGCTAGTTTTCCTCCACTTCTGTGATTCCCTCTTAAAGAGAATTCTTAAGAATTGCATTCATTATCAAAGGTTTGAACTGACATGGAAAATAAGGGTGCAATTTTGAGAGGTACATGATTTAAAGATATAATATGTAAGACAATTACCGGTAACAGTAAGCATTCTCAGGATATGTTTTAATAAGATAATTGGCAAGAAATATTTATAGTTGAAGAGAAGAAAGTTCATACCTAGTTATTTAATGACTAAACCAAAGATTGTCAAACTGCTGAATCATAATCTTGGGGGGTGGTGTCTAGAAATGTCTATTTTCAAGCAACTCCCAAGTGATTCCAGTGCCACCAATTCATATTGTTGAAGAACTTCTATATTAAAGCATATGAATTCAAGAGCCTCTTAATTTTGGATAATATCTATCTTATTACACCAGAACTTCAAAAGAAGGAAGGTGGTTTATCTCAGGATTATGGAGTAGTCAGGGAGGCAGTTGCTAATGTTTTCCAGCATTTTCAAAGACTTGCTAGGTCATTTGCAAACGAAGTCAGTAACTTGCAAGTTACTCAGTTGTGTGTAGCTAAGAAACATGGCATATGAATTTGATAAAGGAAAATTTATATTCCATTCCAGGTGAGGAAATCCTTGCTTACCAATGAGACAACTTGTCCTTGTAGAAAAATTCTTGAAAGTGAATAAAATGTCCAACAAGCCAATCAAATAGAACAATGTAAAAATGATAAATTCTACTCTTATTTATAAATATTGATAGATATAAGTGTGTCTTAATCTTGATTTAAGAAACTTAATTATAAAAGTCTACATAAATGATTTATAAGAATAAATTAATGACAGTACACAGTCTGCAAAAATAATTTCAGTGCATCCTTTCCCAGTGCACATATATTTTCTAAAATGAGACCTGGTTTAAGTAGTACCTCTAACACCAGGGAGGCTCACTAAGCGTTCTTTTTGAGCGTTCTTTAAAGAGTGAAGGAAGCTTTGAAAAAATATTAGCAATGCTTTTACTCTGAAGATTGGTGTGGTAAGGAATAACCTAAAAATCAATTCTGGAAAGCTTCACAGTAATACTCTGAGTACACATCATTGAACAGATATTTATTGAGTTCTTTGGCAGAGACCAAGAACCATACAGGGTACCAGGGAAAAGAAGACATACATCACTTTTTCACTCTTGGAGATTATAGTCAAGATGTTGGCTTTGGGAGACTGTTCAATGAAATTCCTTAAGGTGAGGAAAAATACTAATGCATGGCCATTGAATGCCCTTTTAGCCAACCTGAAGTTAGCAAAGTAGAGGCTTTGTCACTGATTTAAAAAGTGAAAAAGCTTGTATCCTATGTCACTGATTTTGGCCATCAGCTTGGAAAAAAATGAGTGTGTTTTAGAGAGTGAGGGGTGGCTTGGCTGAACACCAAGTTTTGAAAACTCCTCTGTTTGTATTTATTAGAAACAGAACACTGGAAGAACATAGCTAAAATTCTATATCCAATGGACATTTTACCACATGTCTTGACAGCGTTTGACATGGTTGACCATACCTCTTCCTTAAAACTTATCCTTTCCTTGGTTTCAGAGACACCACCCTGGCCTTTTTTGGCCTCCTGTTGTTCAGAATCTCCTTTATAGACCTTTCTACCCATTTATTCTGTAAAGTCTCGTGTTACTCCAGCTTCTGCTGTTCTTGTCTTCTTAGTCTTCACACAAATCCTTGGGTGATTTTTATCTATTCCCATGATACTCCTTATGATTCTTATGTTTGTATCCAGACCTCTCTCCTGAACTTCACACCTGAATATTCAGTCCCTACTGACCGTTTCTACTTATATGTCATACTGACATCTCAGACTCAACTCATCCGAGATTGACCTCATGATATTCCTAACTGCCCCCCCCCACTCAAGAAAAACTCTGAGCCTTAATTCAGTGAATTCTGTCATCAACCTGATCTATAAATGTGGAGGTCAGCTGACCTCCTTCCCCACCACAGATAGAAATAATCAGAGTAAGCCAAATAAATTTAATTGAATTACCTGATTCCTCCACTTTTCTCTAAATCACTACCACTACTTTGTTTCAGGAACCCATCGTCTCCTCATCTTCATCTCTTCATCTGGATTACTGCAGCAGCCTCCTAGTATCTTTCTGCTTCAGGTCTTGCCTTCCTGTGGTCCATAGTACTGCAGTCATAGTAATGTCTATTAAACATAGCTCAAGTCAAAAACTCTTCTGAAGATTTCTTTTACTATTAGAACAATTTCTAAACAACATAACTTATGAGGCCCTTCATGACCTCATTCCTACCTATCTCTCCAGCTCCATCTCTTGCCACATTACATACTCTTTGACCACTATGCTCCAGTCATCTTTTCAGTTCCTTGAGTGTGAAATGTTCTCACCCCTCATCTGGAGTATGTTGCCCTTTTTACCTAACACTTCATCCTTGAAGTCTCAAGTAAGAAAGCTGCTTTTCCTTCCCAACCTCCTTTCTTGCTAGGCTAGATGCACCTGCTTTGTGTTCCGATAACACTCATTACTACCTCCTTTTATAGATAGCAGTCTTAGTTTGTATTGAGATAGCTTATTTAATTGGGTTGTCTTCCCCACCAGGCTGTGAGCTTCTCAAGGGCAGGTAGCAGATTGATTTTGCTCACTGTGGTTCACCCAGCCTGGTGTCCAGCATGTAGTGGAAATACTAGTTAAGAAATATCAATTGAGTGAAAGTTGTTCCTGCATTCTTCTACTATGATTTTCCTGCTGAGCCCACTCCTACCCTAGAGTTTCTAGCAACTGTTGACTATCCTTTTACCCTTGCTTTTGCTTTTCTACTTTATTAGCTTGAGATTTTGAAAAAAAACTTACCCCCAAAATAAGAATTAAATTTCTGCATATATAAGTTCTTTGAAAAGAATGGCATCATGAGTTGAATAAATCACATTAGCTTTTGATTTCTTTTGTGTTTGAGTAAAGTTCCTTGTTTGTAAGACCTCTTTTCTTAGGGACTGAAATAAATTAATCAAATAATTAAGCTAATTTCTGTGAAACTATATTTTTGAGGTCTTGAAAGAAAGATGATATAAGCTTCAACAAATAAATGTATAGGAATCCAGACCTGTAAATTCTGCCTCTTTTTTTTGTGGCAGCTTTGGCCTCGCTTTTTCTTCCTGTTAGTCCATCCATCCAGCCATTATACAAATATTTACCGAGACTGCATGATGCCCCAGGCACTGTTTAGGTGCTTTGGATACTGCAGTGAACAAAGCAAAGTCCCCACCCTTGTGGGGATCTTACTCTATTGGATGAAGCTGACAACAAGCACAGTGATAAGTGCCTTGAAGTAAAGTGGGTTGGGTGCACGAGAAGGATGAAGGAAAGGGTGCTGTTTTAGATAGGGTGGTCCGGGAAGGCATCTCTGGTAAAGAGATGTTTGAGCAGCAACCTGAAGGAAATGAGGGACCTACCTTTGTGGCATCTGGGGGAAGAGTGTTCATCCAGAGGGATCTGCTTGGTATGGTTATATCACTGCAGCAAGGCCAGTGTGGATGCCCCAAAATGAGCAAGGAGGAGAGTTACAGGGGATCAAATCAAAAAGTAGGAGAAAGCCAGATGCCTTGGGAGTTTTGAAGTTTACTTAGAGATATGGGAAACCTTCGGGGGGTTTTGAGCAGAGGAGAGCCACAATGCTATTTGTTTTAGAAAAGCATCATTCTTGTTTATATGTGGAAATTAGATTGTTAGGGAGTAGGGGTGAAAACAGGGAGACTAGATAGGCCATTGCAGTAAACTGGGGAAGAGATGGTAATGATGAGAAGTGGTCAAATTCTGGATATATTTTGAAGGTAGAGTTGGGAGACTTTACTGATAAAGTGGATGGTGTAAAGCATAACTCCCAAGTTTTTTGGCCTGAGCAGCAGGCAGAGTGGAGTTGTGATTTATTAAAGTGAGGTAGACCACAAGAGGAGGTTTGCATGGGAGATCAATTTTGACATTTTTAAGTTTGAGCTAGCTATTAGACATCTAAGTGGAGATGTGGAAGAGGCATGGGTAGACAAATCTGGAGTGTAGGTGAGATGCGCAGGATGGGGATAAGAATTTGGTGTTAGAAAAGAAATGATACTTAAAGCCTTGAGACTGAGTGGGATCACCTGGGGAATGACTGTAGCTAAAGAAAAGGTCTGGACTCTGAGCTTAGGGGCATAGCAGTGTTAAAGGATAGGAGGATGCGGAGGACCCAAGAAGAGTGGAAAGAGCCAAGAGATAATGTAGGAGAAAAAACAAGACATATTGGTGTCCTAGATGCCAAGTGAAGCAACTATCCAGAAGGGCTGGGTCAAAATCTCCTGACAAGGATCAAACAAGGACTGAGAAGTAACATTGAATTTGGCAATGTTGAGCCTATTTGTGACCTTTATAGCTCTTTTGGTGGAATAGTAGAAGTAAAAGCCTGATAGGACTGGAGTGTCTGCTGTAGATAGTGATCAAAAAAGTGGGGTGTTAATTGAAAAGGGCTGTGGAGTTTTTAAATATGGGAGCAGCTACAGCATATTTTGGGGTTTTGGAAATCATCCAATAGAGAAGAAAATATTACTAACGAGAGAGGAGACTTTCACTTCAGCAACTTTATCACTGTGTCCCCACTGAATGTTTTTCTGTCTTTCTTTTTGGCTGCGTTGGGTCTTCGTTGCTGTGCGTGGGCTTTCTCTAGTTGCGGCGAGTGGGGGCTACTCTTTGTTGCGGTGCACGGGCTTCTCATTGCAGTGGCTTCTCTTGTTGCGGAGCATGGGCTCTAGGCACATGGGCTTCAGTAGTTGTGGCATGTGGGCTCAGTAGTTGTGGCTCATGGGCTCTAGAGCGCAGGCTCAGTAGCTGCGGCACACAGGCTTAGTTGCTCCGTGGCATGTGGGATCTTCCTGGGCCAGGGCTCGAACCCGTGTTGCCTGCATAAGCAGGCAGATTCTTAACCACTCTGCCACCAGGAAGTCCCTGAATGTTTTTGTTGAATGAATGAATTAATGGATGGGTAGAAGTATTTTCACCAGATGCAGTATAATTTTTTTTTAATCAATGCTGAATAAAAAGTGGAATAAAGAACACTTTAGTTAACACCTCCTTTTCCAGATCGTTGTGGGAATTTTTAGGTTTCAGTCTTCTTTGGTTAGATTACCATCTTGAAGTTTACTTTTTCACCCTGGTGAACCTGGTGTTTCTCAGGTCTTTGCAGCTGCCCTCACAAATGATCTATTAAAATGTGTCACCACTACAGACTTGTCTAATCTTTTACTTTTTGTTCATTTTTCTCATTTGAACTTTTAAAGAGTTGGTACCTATTTCAAAAATTTTGAGACCTCTTGTTAACTATTATTCTTGACTTAGAAGATACAGTATTTGCCAGAAGAGTGAACGAATACAGATTTTTGAATGTTCAGAGTAGGGTTGCCAAATAAAATACAAGATGCAGAGTTAAATTCGAATTTCAGGTAACAACAAGTAATTTTTTTAGTATAAATATATCCCATGTAAGTATGTCCCAAATATTGCATGGGACATATTATACTAAAAAATTAATTGAAATTCAAATTTAACTCTGACTTTATATTTTTATCTGCTAATCTGGCAACTGTAATTTAGAAAAAAGGTTTGTATGATTCATAGTCTGAGAGTATAAACACAAAGGTAGATCTTCAGAGTCTGGGTCTCTGGAGAATGTAATACTGATGGTGTATTCATACATAACTCTGATGATCAAGAAGAGAGAGGTATCTCAAGAAACTGATGTTGCTGTGCCTGAATATTTTTAAAAAATATAAATTGAACATGGAGAAGGAGTACACGAACTAAGAATGAATTAAAGAAAAGAGAGTTTGTGGGACCTGTGATGCGTATCCTTGAAGAAACATTAAGGTTAGCAAGAACAATTTTTAAGCTACATTCAACAGTGTGTTTCTTGAGGCAGTTACTAGGATGTTAAAAGAGAATATAGAGTTCATTAACTACTTGATCTCTTCTTTCTTTTGTGCTAAGGAGAATGGAGAATGGACTCTGGATTAAAAATGGCAGAACTGATTTGGGTTAAATGGAATTGAAGCACATTATGGGTAGCAATATTAAAAGAGCACCCAGATGTTCAGCGTTCAGTCTCTCATAAGCCTGAGCATTTTCAGTAGTGCTTTCGGAACCTGCGATTTGGCAGACATTCAGTTTGATGCTTTCACAACTCTTCTCTCTCTTATTAGGCTTCTGTGTTTATTTAAAACTTAATTAAAACTTTTAATTGTGGAGTATATCAAGAATATGGAAAATTATCAGAAAATAATGTAATACCCTCCTATACTTGCCATGCAGATTTAACAAGTAGTAATTTTTGCCTTATTTGCTTCAGTTCTTCTCTTTTGAAAAGTATTGCTAATTTTTTCCCCTCTTTTGTCACTTCTCTGCTGCCTCTCAATCCATTACCTTGAAGCTGGTGTATATAGTTCTCATGCATGTTTCTACATATTTCTGTGTGACAGGATATAAACCAAGGCTTAATGAGGGAGATTGATGGAAAGGAATGGGATTGATTAGCTTGGTGAAGAGAAAATTTAAAGTAGGATTGCAGGTTCCTTCAACTATCTAGAAGTCACTCATGTGAAAAGAGTACTTAACTTTGATAACTTATTGACATTAGGCAGTACAGATAATTTTTTTAAGTACTTTTAATATCAGAAAGCAACATGTAGTACTTAGTGACCTTTTATGGTCTATACTTACATGGAAATTTTTATAAAACATTGAAAAACATCAATGTTCCACCTATACAAATGTCATCTTTTAAAAAAAATCAACAACAATCATGATTTTCCTAATGTCTTTACTGTAAAAATGGTTAACCAGCAATCTTTAGAGAAATGACTATATTACTATTTAAAAATTTATTAAGGGCACACAGCCTGAAATATTTAAGACATCAGAGAAAGTGAATTTTTAAAAAATGTTCTTCATGTTTTGATGCTTTTTGAAGCATGGTGTTTCTTTCAGTAATTACATTCTAAAAAAGGTGGGAGGTATCATTGACAAAACCTGTTTTTTCTCTGAACTGTAGTATATATAATATGTTGGTAAGAAAAATGGCTTAGAAGTTCAAATGTAAGAAAGAATGAGAGATATGGGTCTGGCCCTTTCAGACATGTTTCAGTTTAGGAAACTGAATAGCAGAGGATGGAATCGAAAGGGAAGTGAGAGTTCAGCTCAGAACAAGGCACAGAGAAAACATTCTTATGGACTATATTTGCCAGGGCACATTTCTGACTAATACAAAGTGAAAGAGAGTACCCTGTTTTTGTAAGTAATTAAGTTTTTATTCATAAAGATTGAAACAAACAGTTCAGACCAGAATGTTAAATAATGGTCATGGCAATACATTCTTTCAGAAAGATTAAGTAAAGCATACATGACATGTAATATAGTAGCACAATAAAATTCTTACCATGTGTTTGTTCTAATTCATAATGCCCAATTAGTTAGTGCTTTACTTTCCTGTTTTTATATTTCTTGTTTACCACATAAATTCATCTGAGTCCTGATTTTAGTGTCTAGTTTTTCTCTACTTGAGAGAGAGGGGTAGAGATTTCATTCTGCTATTATGAGGTAGGTGCCAACTTCTTTTACACAGTGTCAGTGTTAGGGTGATTTAAGAATTTCCTCTACACCGACCTTCAAGATGGCAGAGGAGTAAGACGTGGAGATCACCTTTCTCCCCACAAATACATCAAAAATACATCAACACGTGGAACAACTCCTACAGAACACCAATGCTGGGAGAAGACCTCAGACTTCACAAAAGGCAAGAGACTCCCCACGTACCTGGGTAGGGCAAAAGAAAAAAGAAAAAACAGAGACAAAAGAATAGGGACGGGACCCGCACATCTGGGAGGGAGCCGTGAAGGAGGAAAAGTTTCCCCACACTAGGAAGCCCCTTCACTGGCGGAGATGGGGAGTGGCGGGGGGGAAGCTTAGGAGCCACGAAGGAGAGCACAGCAACAGAGGTGCAGAGGGCAAAGCAGAGAGATTCCTGCACAGAGGATCGGTGCTGACCAGCACCCACCAGCCTGAGAGGCTTGTCTGCTCACCCACCGGGGCAGGTGGGGGCTGGGAGCTGAGGCTCAGGCTTCGGAGGTCAGATCCCAAGGAGAGGACTGGGGTTGACTGTGTGAACACAACCTGAAGGGGGCTAGTGCACCACAGCTAGCTGGGAGGGAGTCCGGGAAAAAGTCTGGACCTGCATAAGAGTCAAGAGACCATTGTTTTAGGGTGAGTGAGGAGAGGGGATTCAGAGCACCGCCTGAAGTAGCTCCAGAGATGGGTGTGAGCCGTGGCTATCGGCGTGGACACCAGAGACGCTCATGAAACACTAAGGCTGCTGCTGCAGCCACCAAGAATCCTGTGTGCAAGTACAGGTCACTATCCACACCTCCCCTCCCGGGAGCCTGTGCAGCCCACCACTGCCAGGGTCCCATGATCCAGGGACAACTTCCTCGGGAGAACACACCGCGTGCCCCAGGCTGCTACAACGTCACACCAGCCTCTGCCGCCGCAGGCTCACCCCACATTCCATACCCCTCCCTCCTCCCAGCCTGAGTGAGCCAGAGCCCCTGAGTCAGCCTCTCCTTTAACCCCCACCTGTCTGGGTGAAGAACGGAAGACAGAGGGTGACCTACATGCAGAGATGGGGCCAAATCCAAAGCTGAACCCCAGGAGCTGTGTGAACAAAGAAGAGAAAAGGGAAATCTATCTGTGCAGCCCCAGGAGCAGCGGATTAAATCTCCAGAATCAACTTGATGTACCCTGCACCTGTGGAATACCTCAGTAGACAGTGAATCATCCCAAAACTGAGGTGGTAGACTTTGAGAGCAACTGTAGACTTGGGGTTTGCTTTCTGCGTCTAATTTGTTTCTAGTTTTATGTTTATCTTAGCTTACTATTTAGAGCTCATTATCATTGGTGGATTTGTTTATTGATTTGGTTGCTCTCTTCCTTTTATATGTATATATATATATTTTTTTTCTTTTTCTCTTTTTGTGAGTGTGTATGTGTGTGCTTCTTTGTGTGATTTTATCTGTATAGGTTTGCTTTTACCATTTGTCCTAGGGTTCTGTCTGTCTTTTTTTTTAGTATAGTTTTAGTGCTTGTTATTATTGGTGTATTTGTTTCTTGGTTTGGTTGCTCTCTTCTTTTTTTAAATTAATTACTTTATTATTTTATTTTAATATATTTTTCAATTTTACTAACTTTATTTTTTTTTAATTTTTTCTTTCTTTCTTTTTTTTTCTTTTCTCCCTCTTCTTCTGAGCTGTGTGGCTGACAGGGTCTTGGTGCTCTGGCTGGGTGTCAGCCCTGAGCCTCTGAGGTGGGAGAACCGAGTTCAGGACATTGGTCCA
Organism: Hyperoodon ampullatus; assembly: GCF_949752795.1. Classification (NCBI taxonomy): domain Eukaryota; kingdom Metazoa; phylum Chordata; class Mammalia; order Artiodactyla; family Ziphiidae; genus Hyperoodon; species Hyperoodon ampullatus. Next base: position 32,664,052 of record NC_136925.1, on the reverse strand, counting down.
CCAGACACCTCCCAGCCCCTTGTAATATCAATCAGCTAGAGCTCTCCCAGAGATCTCTCTCTCTCAACGCTAAGACACAGCTCCACTCAATGACCAACAAGCTCCAGTGCTGGACACCCCATTGCAAACAGCTAGCAAGACAGGAACACAACCCCACCCATTAGCAGAGAGGTTGCCTAAAATCATAATATGGTCACAGACACCCCAAAACACACCACCAGACGTGGCACTGCCCACCAGAAAGGCAAGATCCAGCCTCATCCACCAGAACACAGGCACCAGTACCCTCCATCAGGAAGCCTACACAACCCACTGAACCAACCTTAGCCACTGGGGGCAGACACCAAAACAACAGTAACTACGAACCTACAGCCTGTGAAAACAAGACCCCAAACACAGTAAGTTAACTAAATGGGACCACAGAGAAATACACAGCAGATGAAGGAGCAAGGTAAAAACCCACCAGACCAAACAAATGAAGAGGAAATAGGCAGTCTACCTGAAAAAGAATTCAGAGTAATGAGAGTCAAGAAGATCCAAAATCGTGGAAATAGAATGGAGAAAATACAAGAAACATTTATCAAGGACCTAGAAGAACTAAAGAGCAAACAATGATGAACAACACAATAAATGAAATGAAAAATTCTCCAGAAGGAATCAATAGCAAAATAAATGAGGCAGAAGAATGGAAAAGTGAACTGGAAGATAAAATAGTGGAAATAACTATCACACAGCAGAATAAAGAAAAAAGAATGTAAAGAATTGAGGACAGTCTCAGAGACCACTGGAACAACATTAAATGCACCAACATTCAAATTTTAGGGGTCCAAGAAGATGAAGAGAAAGAGCAAGGGACTGAGAAAATATTTGAAGAGATTATAGTTGAAAACTTCCCTAATATGGGAAAGGAAATAGTCAGTCAAGTCCAGGAAACACAGAGACTCCCATACAGGAGAAATCCAAGGAGAAACACGCCAAGACACATATTAATCAAACTATCAAAAATTAAATACAAAGAAAAAATATTAAATGCAGCAAGGGAAAAACAACAAATAGCATACAAGGGAATCCCCATAAGGTTAACAGCTGCTCTTTCAGCAGAAACTCTGCAAGCCAGAAGCGAGTGGCAGGACATATTTAAAGTGATGAAAGGAAGAAACGTACAACCAAGATTACTCTACCCAGCAAGGACCTCATTCAGATTCGATGGAGAAATGAAAACCTTTAAAGACAAGAAAAAGCTGAGAGAATTCAGCACCACCAAACCAGCTTTACAACAAATGCTAAAGGAACTTCTCTAGGCAGGAAACACAAGAGAAGGAAAAGACCTACAATAAAAAACCCAAAACAATTAAGAAAATGGTAATAGGGACATACATATCGCTAATTACCTTAAATGTAAATGGATTAAATCCTCCAACCAGAAGACATAGACTGGCTGAATGGATACAAAAACAAGGCCGGTACATATGCTGTCTACAAGAGACCCACTTCAGACCCAGGAACACATACAGACTGAAAGTGAGGGGATGGAAAAAGGTATTCCATGCAAATGGAAATGAAAAGAAAGCTGGAGTAGCAATTTTCATAACAGACAAAATAGACTTTAAAATAAAGACTATTACAAGAGACAAAGAAGGACACTGCATACTGGTCAAGGGATCAATCCAAGAAGAAGATATAACAATTGTAAATATTTATGCACCCTGCATAGGAGCAGCTCAGTACATAAGGCAAATGCTAACAGCCATAAACGGGGAAATTGACAATAACACAATAATAGTAGGGGACTTTAACACCACACTTTCACCAATGGACAGATCATCCAAAATGAAAGTAAATGAGGAAACACAAGCTTTAAATGACATATTAAACAAGATGGACTTCATTGATATTTATAGGACATTCCATCCAACAACAACAGAATGTACTTTCTTCTCAAGTGCTCATGGGACGTTTTCCAGGGTAGATCATATCTTGGGTCACAAATCAAGCCTTGGTAAATTTAAGAAAATTGAAATCATATCAAGTATCTTTTCCAACCGTAACACTTTAAGACTAGATATCAGTTACAGGAAAAAAAACTATAAAAAATACAAACACATGGAAGCTAAAAAATACACTACTAAATAACCAAGAGATCACTGAAGAAATCAAAGAGGAAATCAAAAAATACCTAGAAACAAATGAGAATAAAAACACGACAACCCCAAACCTATGGGATGCAACAAAAGCACTTCTACGAGGGAAGTTTATAGCAATACAATCCTACCTTAAGAAACAAGAAACATCTCAAATAAGCAACCTAACATTTCACCTAAAGCAATTAGAGAAAGGAGAACAAAAAAATAAAACCCCCAAAGTTAGCAGGAGGAAAGATATCATAAGGATCAGATCAAAATTAATAAAAAAGAAGAAAACAGTAGCAAAGATCAGTAAAACTAAAAGCTGGTTCTTTGGGAAGATAAACAAAATTGATAAAACATTAGCCAGACTCATCAAGAAAAAAAGGGAGAAGACTCAAATCAGTAGAATTAGAAATGAAAAGGAAGTAACAACTGACACTGCAGAAATACAAAGGATCACGAGAGATTACTACAAGAAACTCTATGCCAATGAAATGGACAACTTGGAAGAAATGGACAAATTCTTAGAAAAGCACAACCTTAGGAAACTGAACCAGGAAGAAATAGAAAATAAAAACAGACCAATCACAAGCACTGAAATTGAAACTGTGATTAAGAGTCTTGCAACAGACAAAAGCCCAGGACCAGATGGCTTCACAGGCAAATTCTATCAAACATTTAGGGAAGAGCTAACACCTATTCTTCTCAAACTCCTCCAAAATATAGCAGAGGAGGAACACTCCCAAACTCATTCTACCAGGCCACCATTACCCTGATACCAAAACTAGACAAAGATGTCACAAAAAAAGAAAACTACAGGCCAATATCACTGATGAACATAGAGGCAAAAATCCTCAACAAAATACTAGCAAACAGAATCCAACAGCCTATTGAAAGGATCATACGGCATGATCAAGTGGGGTTTATTCCAGGAATGCAAGGATTCTTCAATATATGCAAATCAATTAATGTGATAAACCATATTAACTAATTGAAGGAGAAAAACCATATGATCATCTCAATAGATGCAGAAAAAGCTTTCCACAAAATTCAACACCCACTTATGATAAAAACCCTCCAGAAAGTAGTCATAGAGGGCACTTACCTCAACATAATAAAGGCCATATATGACAAACCCACAGCCAACATCTTTCTCAGTGTTGGAAAACTGACACCATTTCCACTAAGATCAGGAGCAAGACAAGGTTGCCCACTGTCACCACTCTTATTCAACTTAGTTTTGGAAGTTTTAGCCACAGCAATCAGAGATGAAAAAGAAATAAAAGAAATGCAAATCGGCAAAGAAGAAATAATGCTGTCACTGTTTCCAGATGACATGATACTATACATAGATAATCCTAAAGATGCTACCAGAAAACTACTAGAGCTAATCAATGAATTTGGTAAAGTAGCAAGATACAAAAGTAATGCACAGAAAACTCTTGCATTCCCATATACTAATGATAAAAAATCTGAAAGAGAAATTAAGGAAACATTCCCATTTACCACTGCAACAAAAAGAATAAAATACCTAGGAATAAACCTACCTAAGGAGACAAAAGACCTATATGCAGAAAACTATAAGACATTGATGAAAGAAATTAAAGACGTTACAAACAGATGGAGAGATATACCATGTTCTTGGATTGGAAGAATCAACATTCTGAAAATGACTGTACTACCCAAAGCAATTGACAGATTCACTGCAATCCCTATCAGACTACCAATGGCATTTTTCACAGAAGTAGAAAAAAATTTTCACAATTTTTATGGAATACAAAAGACCCCCAATAGCCAAAGCAATCTTTTTTTTTTTTTTTTTTTTTTTGCGGTACACGGGCCTCTCACTGTTGTGGCCTCTCCTGTTGCGGAGCACAGGCTCCGGACGCGCAGGCTCAGCGGCCACGGCTCACGGGCCTAGCCGCTCCACGGCACGTGGGATCTTCCCAGACCAGGGCACGAACCTGTGTCCCCTGCATCGGCAGGCGGACTCTCAACCACTGCGCCACCGGGGAAGCCCCCCAAAGCAATCTTGAGAAAGAAAAACGGAGCTGGAGGAATCAGGCTCCCTGACTTCAGACTATACTACAAAGCTACAGTAATCAAGACAGTATGGTACTGGCACAAAAACAGAAATATAGATCAATGGAACAGGATAGAAAGCCCAGAGATAAACCCATGCACCTATGGTTACCTCATCTTTGATAAAGGAGTGAAGAATAAACAATGGAGAAAAGAAAGCCTCTTTAATAAGCTGTGCTGGGAAAACTGGACAGCTACATGTAAAAGAATGAAATTAAACACTCCCTAACACCATACACAAAAATAAACTCAATGGATTAAAGACCTAAATGTAAGGCCAGATACTATAAAATTCTTAGAGGAAAACATAGGCAGAATACTCATGACATAAATCACAGCAAGATCCTTTTACATCCACCTCCTAGAGAAAGGGAAATAAAAACAAAAATAAAGAAATGGGACCTAATGAAATTTAAAAGCTTTTGCACAACAAATGAAACTTTAAACAAGACGAAAAGGCAACCCTCAGAATGGGAGAAAATATTTGCAAGTGAAGCAACTGACAAAGGATTAATCTCCAAAATATACAAGCAGCTTATGCAGCTCAATATCAAAAAAAAAAAAAAAAAAACCAATCCAAAAATGGGGAGAAGACTAAATAGACATTTCTCCAAAGAAGATATACAGATTGCCATCAAACTCATGAAAGGATACTCAACATCACTAATCATTAGAGAAATGCAAATCAAAACTGCAATGAGGTATCACCTCACAGTGGTCAGAATGGCCATCATCAAAAAATCTATAAACAATAAATGCTGGAGAGGGTGTGGAGAAAAGGGAACCCTCTCGCACAGTTAGTGGGAATGTAAATTGATGCAGCCACTAGGAAGAACAGTATGGAGGTTCCTTAAAAAAGTAAAAATAGAACTACCATACGACCCAGCAATCCCAGTACTGGGCATATACCCGGAGAAAACCGTAATTCAAAAAGAGTCATGACCACAATGTTCATTGCAGCACTATTTACAATAGCCAGGACATGGAAGCAACCTAAGTGTCCATTAAGTGATGAATGGATAAAGAAGATGTTGCACATATATACAATGGAATATTACTCAGCCATAAGTAGAAACGAAATTGAGTTATTTGTAGTGAGGTGGATGAACCTAGAGTCTGTCATACAGAGTGAAGTAAGTCAGACAGACAAAAACAAATACTGTAGGCTAATACATATATATAGAATCCAAAAAAAAAAAAAAGTTCTGAAGAACCTAGGGGCAGGCCAGGAATAAAGACACAGACAGAGAATGGACTTGAGGACACGGGGAGGGGGAAGGGTAAACTGGGTTGAAATGAGAGAGTTGCATGGACATATATACACTACCAAATGTAAAATAGATAGCTAGTGGGAAGCAGCCACATAGCACAGGGAGATCAGCTCAGTGTTTTGTGACCACCTAGAGGGGTGGGATAGGGAGTGTGGGAGGGAGTCGCAACAGGGAGGGCATACGGGGATATATAGCATTGTAAAGCTATTATACTCCAATAAAGATGTTAAAAAAATAGAATTTCCTCTACTATGCATAAAACAGTAAGTAAAGATCAAAGCCATCATATCCTTTGGTAAATAATTTTTTGGATTTGGAGTGTATAATCCTAGTTGTTTGAGTATAAAAACTTGCATCAGATTTCTAAAAGATCACCAGAGCTCATATTCAGGAATGTAGTAGTGTTCTGTATAATTGTGGTACAGAGAAACAAGTAAGTGTACAAGGTCATGATAATTCTTTGTCTAAACAGCTAAGGCTTCCTCCAGAGCATCACTTGAGCTTTGGTTTGGTGTATGAGGGTACCTCCTGAGAGGTTTCAATTCAAATTAATCTTTTCAGGGCTTATTAGGGGACAGGCACAAATTCCTTGGGTCTGTCTTTAAGAGGCCCATAGATTGGGATGGAATGAGAATGTTGCCTTTCTCAGCTAATCTGGCCCCAGACCTTTTTCACTGGAATGAAAATATGTACTGCTTCGTATGTTGTGGGTCTCCTCCCTGTGTTCTCTACAGTATTGTGTGCTGGTTTGTTCCTTGTGGGATGTTCTTTCTGACTATTCTTGTTCTCGTGTGCAGATTCATTATTCTAGCCTCTTATTTTCCCAAGAACATTTAAAAGAAAACTTTTCTTATCCTTTGTTAAAAGTAAAATTAATATAACCATGGAGGTCTTCTGTAGACTCTGGTTTATAGTTATGAGCCTGGCTAGGTTTTCTCCCCCACCTTTGGATGGGAAACCTGGAGTTGATATAAGTAAGTAATTGGAGGGAAAAGTTAGAGAACAACAATCTCATTTATATAAATTTTATTCTTAACAAGCCATTATAAATTTTGATTTATACAAAAAGTATATATGTATATACTTAATCATCTTTCCCTTTCTTTCTCTGTTCTCCATGCTCTGAGTGTGTTTTCTAATTTGACTGGAAACTATTCAAGAGCAGTTGCTTCATGCTTAAGAATGAGTTAGGATCTAAAGTGAACTTGTTGGCTGGAAACTATAAATAGTTAAAATTTGCCTTGAAAATTCTTTAGGAGGACACCAGGTTGTCACAACATACCGTCTCTCAATATGTTGTATGCAGCCACATTTTTCCTCCAAACTTGGAACATATCACAGTTTCTGAGGGTGTACCAGATGAAAAAGTTGGCTTGTGTTTAATGGCCATGTTGTATATATTTTTTAAAAGGGAGCTTAGTTTTAAACATTGGAGTCATGCAGTGCAGCAAGATTCTCAGTTTGATATGCATGTAGTGATTGAAACAGATTAAGAGAGCATCATATTCTTGTTGCTCACCCCCATTCACTCTAGAGCATGTATTGAGTACATGAAATAGTGGGCAGAATCTCTAATATTACTGTTTATGTCTGTCTGTGCCTATATTTGGCCTCTTATGTTTGATTGGTTCAAATAATGAAATGCACCTGTAATGTGACTCCACTACATTAACCAATTGGTGGCAATAAGGTACAATAAAAGTAAGGAACACAAGTTCAATACGATTAAGTTAAAATTTTCTTTAGGATTTACCATGAAAAAAACCACCCCCTTTTGAAATGGCATAATAGAGGATTATATATATAATGTTTTACATATATTAAGGCTATTAAGGCTGATGTTTTCTGAATTCTGATCTAAACAGTGTAAACTGTATCACAACTTGATTTTTTAAACTTTTTAAAAATAAATTTATTTTATTTATTTTTGGCTGTGTTGGGTCTTCGTTGCTGCACGTGGGGTTTCTCTAGTTGTGGCGAGCGGGGGCCACTCTTCGTTGCGGTGTACAGGCTTCTCATTGCGGTGACTTCTCTTGTTGCGGAGCACGGGCTGTAGGCGTGTGGGCTTCAGTAGTTGTGGCTTGTGGGCTCTAGAGTGCAGCCTCAGTAGTTGTGGCGCACGGGCTTAGTTGCTCCGTGGCATATGGGATCTTCCCGGACCAGGGCTCGAACCCGTGTTGCCTGCACTGGCAGGCAGATTCCCAACCACTGTGCCACCAGTGAAGTCCATGGCTCGATTTTTTAAACTGGTGAATTAAAATATAAATATTTTAGCTTACTTTTTTTAACGATATGGTTTGTGGGCATATAATTCTATTTTAAGTACTGAAATTTTAAATTCTAATTTTTACTCCATTCATAGGCTACTCCTTCTTTACAGTGTTTTTATTCCTTACCTACATTATATCCCTTTTACATTTTTTTTTTCTTCCTAATAATTACCTGGTATCCATGATCACCAACAAGTAATTGCTTGGCTTTATACTCATTAGGAAGTATGGTTTGTCTCTTCTGGAGTTTTTGTTAATTTTTTATAATAAAAAATACTGTAATTATATTTTCCTAAAGTTGCTATCAATCTGTTAGACCCTTTTTAGAGTTGAGAAGCACAGGTTTGGAATATGAAGAATAAATCTTACAATTTTTTATGTGATACTTCAAAATAATGTGTACTAGAATTCTAACCTACTCATTATTGGTTAATATCATTTCACAAAGGGAAATGCATTACTGTCAAATTTTTATCTTCCCTATTTGAATGTTAAAAAGGGCAGTTAACTTCTTCGAGACAGTTCCTTTTTATCTGTACATATATCTAATCACTGTAAAGATTCATTCAGATAACCATAGTGAGGGGTACTTCAGGCCAACAGGAAAAAATTGACTTTTAGGGTTTCAGTCTTTTAGCAATTATATTTGTTCTGAGGGATTTTTTTATGTGTACATTTGTCATTTAGTAGGCCATACTAAATGTGGAATAAAAATTACTGTGGTAACAATTGCTTTGCAGTCCCGTTTATCTTGATGAGCATTCACTGTGTCTTATATATCAGAAATTTTAACCATAACATTATGACGTTGTATCTTGAAGACCTCCTAGGTGAGTGTTTTTTCCTTTCCTTTGGATCTCAAATCCAGCACTTAATCATACGCATCACTTAGGCTCCACTGTCCTCCTACTATCCCTGTGTTATAAAGCCTTAACCCTCTATGATACCAACCTTCATTCCTTTGCCAGATTGTTGCCATTCTAAATTTATGGTTTCCGGTATGAATGAGTATTCATTTGCCACCTGAAAAATCCTTTTATGGTTTATTAATCAATTTCCTCTCATTTTTGGTGGTAAGGTCAAACTTTTGCCTCTGTCTTTAAAAATTCCATCTCATCTTTTTTTTTTTTGCGGTACACGGGCCTCCCACTGTTGTGGCCTCTCCCGTTGCAGAGCACAGGCTCTGGACGCGCAGGCTCAGCGGCCATGGCTCACGGGCCCAGCCGTTCCGCGGCATGTGGGATCTTCCCAGACCGGGGCACCAACCCGTGTCCCCTGCATCGGCAAGCAGACTCTCAACCGCTGCGCCACCAGGGAAGCCCTCATCTTCTTTTGAATAGTCTTGGCAGATCCCAAAGAAAATAGTCATTTTGGTGGAACTCTCTTTTACCATATTTCTTCTCCCCCATGCACCTTCTGCTTCCCATATTACAAATATACCTGCACTTTGACTCATCCATCCCTCCATGCTCATCCTTCCATCCAAGTCTTATCTCTAGAACCATGATTCTGTCTCCTGCATTCTCAGGGACCCTACTCCCCTAAGTCATAGTCTTTCTTCTGGTTATTCAACCTCTCTCTCTTTCCCTATTGGCTCTACTCTGATTATAGAATTGTGCTCAACTCTGTCCTGTATTTCTAAAAACTCTCAACCGCATGCATTTCGCTATTTCTTGCCTCTTCTCCTTTTCTTTTCAACCAAGTTCCTTGAAAGAGTAGCTAGTACCCATTTTATTTCCCCATTTCCTCCCTTTCTGTTTATCTTTTCTTTAAATAAGTTTATTTTTATTTTTATTTTTATTTTTGGCTGCGTTGGGTCTTTGTTGCTGCGCACGGGCTTTCTCTAGTTGTGGCGAGCAGGGGCTACTCTTATGGTGCACGGGCTTCTCATTGCAGTGGCTTCTCTGTTGTGGAGCACTGGCTCTAGGTGCGCGGGCTTCAGTAGTTGTGGCTCGCGGGCTCTAGAGTGCAGGCTCAGTAGTTGTGGCGCATGGGCTTAGTTACTCTGCAGCATGGGGGATCTTCCCAGACCAGGGCTCGAACCCATGTCCCCTGCGTTGGCTGGCGGATTCTTAACCACTGTGCCACCAGGGAAGCCCTCCATTTATCTTTCACCCACTGAAATTTTCTTTCTCTGACCATTTTTTTTTGAACTATGTGTACTAAAGTCATCTAAGACTTGAGAGTGGCTAAGTACACTGGACTCTGTAGCATGACATTTGAAACTTTCTTTTTTCATGTGATACCACTTTCTTCATATGACAGCTCTTTGCTGATCTCTTAGGACTCTGTCCCTGGCCCTGTACTGTCTACTCTCAAGAGGTTTTTCGGGGTACATGGATAGGTTTCATGACATTCATGCAGCCTCTGAAATGAATTACAAAATGTTTATATGTGTGTATGTCTTTTTTCTTAGGGAGAGGGTCCACAGGTTTATATATATAAATAATTTGACTTAAAGGAATATGTTCATCCATGCTTTTAACTACGTTGAAGTGATAACACTAAATTCTGTACTTCCAGCCCAGACCTGTGATAGGAAACCCCAAACTGTATATCCCACTTGATGGCCCATGATCAAAACTTTCCAAAGCAGAATTAATCATCTTTCATCTTCCAGTTTGCCCTCTGTACCCATACACTCTGCTGTTCTGCTTCTCCTGAACCAGAAATATGGGTGTCCTGCCCTTTTCCCCTTGATCTTCACATCCTGTCCCGTGAATTTATTCTGTCTCCCAAATATAAGTATCTCTCAGATCCATCCTTTTCTGCCTTTCCCTGCCTCAGTTGTATCCTCTGTCTCTCACCTGGTTTCTTAAAAAACCTTTCCAACTGGTTTGCTTGTCTTCAGTTTGACCCCACCTTTCATCTGTTCACTACACTTACATTTGAGTCATTTTTGTACAATGTGTTAAATTTTTTATCAGGATAAAAAATGCTTAAATTGAGACATGTTGTTGGATCTCTGCTTACATCTTTAGTCTTATTTCATGAAGTCTCCAAATGCACTATTATATAGGGATTTTTTAAGCAATAATCTGTTATTTTAGTTTTCTTCTTTATATCTCTACCATGGAATAACCTTTTCTTCCCCACCAGGCCAGCTCATTCAAGTCCTTTAAATCTCAATTTCCTTCCTTCTTATCTACCTTCCTTCTCACCCTCTTAGGTGTTTTCTCCCTTGTCTTCCTGCAGTTATATCTGTACAATTATTGCAACTATTTTTCTTTCTTTTCAACCATACTGTAAACTTGTTATTTAGGACAGCTGCAGTCATACCAAAATTTTTTTTCTTTTAATCTCTAGATCCTTTCAGTGTATCTAATATATTGTGGGTGATCTGTAGATATTTGCTGATTAAATGAATAACCAAAGATTTAAAATTGGCTTTCTCATTTTGACCTTTATACATTTCAGATACCCTTAAATGTTGGTGATCTTTTTACTGGTACAGAATACAGTGAGTTTTGAAGAATAGAGTTCTGTAAGCCTTATTTATACTCAGTGCCTAGCACAGTTCCTACTAGGTAGGAGATACTCAAGTATTTGTGAATAAATGATTTATAGGTGACTATGAGGAAATGAGCTGTTACATTTTACAGTGTTGGTCATTTAACTGAAGGAAGAAAATAGATAAAACCAAATTAGAAAACCAAGTAATGTGCTTTACTTCAGTTTTTGGACAAGTAAAATTCATAATGATTATTTTGATGAGCCCTCAGGAAGCTTTAGAGTTTTCCTGTTAGTGTAGTGTATAACAGTGTGATCTCATTACCAGGCCCCATTGTTAGATCTCTTCTTAGAGTTTCAGTGTGAGCGGTATCTTGTTTTGTTAGGGTTTGTTAGGTTTGTGAATTAGAGTAAAAATCAATGAAATCTTACTGCCTGCTTTTTAAAGAGAGGGACAGGACATTCAGATTATTGTGAGATATGTCAAAATGATGAAAGTAGTGGTCCCAAATACTTGTTAATTCATAAGACCTTGCCTGAGGCAGAATAGTCCATATATCCCATGTCTCTTGTTCTGATTCTACATTTTGAAAGCACTAACGTGTGAGGTTAAAAAGTAGGTTCCGAGGGCTTCCCTGGTGGCGCAGTGGTTGGGGGTCCGCCTGCCGATGCAGGGGACGCGGGTTCTTGCCCCGGTCTGGGAGGATCCCACATGCCGTGGAGCGGCTGGGCCGGTGAGCCATGGCCGCTGAGCCTGCGCGTCCGGAGCCTGTGCTCCGCAATGGGAGAGGCCACAACAGTGAGAGGCCCGCATACTGCAAAAAAAAAAAAAAAAAAAAAAAAAAAAAAGTAGGTTCCGAGGCAGAATACTGTTCAGTTTAGTCTCAAGACCTTTCTTTAAAGACTTCTGACTTAATGTCAGTCATCATGAATAGCGTTCTTGTCTTTGAGTAGAATTCTCTCAATCTAGGTAGAGAATTTAAACTCCAGTGCCCTAAGGCATACATTGTATGCTTTACTTCTCAATGGATGATATTAACTATGTTCCATCTGTAGGAGAATTGAGAAAAAAGTCATTCAGTTCACTTTCAGTAAGACCTTGTTGAGAAAGACTGCTGGGAAGCAGATTGTGCAACCTAACTCAAGCCACCGAATTCTTAATATAGACGGAAACTCCTTGGTTACTATTGATTTGAGACAAAATTGAATGGTGACTTCAGAATTAAAGATACTATCTCTAAAACTGGTTCTCAAAGTATGGTCCTTGACCTGCTGCATCACTGGAGAATTTGTTGGAAATATAAAATTTTTGTGCCCCATCTCAGTGCCATCTGATCTGCTGAATCAGAAACTTGGAGGTGAAGAATAGGGTGGTGGGGCTTAGCAATTTGAGAAGCCCTCTGGTGACTTTGATGCACACTAAAGTTTGAGAGTCTCTTTGCTGTCCATTGACTCGTGCTTTCATTTCTTCTTCCAGATGCTCCAGAAAGTATGTTATCTAGTGTTAGAAAAATCCAGGTGTGGTTCTCTGAATCATCTTGTTTCCAGAAATGCTCTCCTAAATTCATTCCCAATGGATACTTGAAATTTGAAGTCAGCTAGCTAGGGAGTTTATTTGCAAATTGGATCATTTTACTTTTCTGATTGAAGTTCTTCAGTGTGGTGTGGATAATCCATCGTTTTTTGCCCCAGCCATTCTCATACCATTTCCTTACAGATTTGTAATGCAATCATCTGTTTTTTAATCTTTTGTGTTTCTTATTTCTAATCTAATTGTATTTTGCTCAGAAAATATGAGCTATATCAGGGGTCAGCAGACTAATTTGGTCACCCTGAGCCCAAGAATGGTGTTTTTTTTTTTTTTTTTTTTTTTTTTTTTGCGGTACGCGGGCCTCTCACTGTTTGTGGCCTCTCCCGTTGCGGAGCACAGGCTCCGGACGCTCAAGCTCAGCGGCCATGGCTCAAGGGCCCAGCCACTCCGCGGCATGTGGGATCTTCCCGAACTGGGGCACGAACCCGTGTCCCCTGCATCGGCAGGCGGACTCTCAACCACTGCGCCACCAGGGAAGCCCTGTTTTGTTTTTTTAAAGAAAAAAAAAAAAGCAAAGATTATACAGCAGAGACTGCGTGTGGCCTGCCAAACCTAAGTATTTACTCTCTTTCTGCAAAGTTTGTTGACCCCTGATCTATATGATACTTATTTTTTGAAATTTGTTGAGATTTACTTTATGGCCTCGTATACATAGACCATTTAAAATTGTTACAAGTGTACTTGAAAAGAATATATATTTTCATATATGTTAGGTTAAATTTACTAATTTCATGGCTCAAGTTCCCTATTTTTTGTTGAATTTTTGTTGATTTGACCTATCAATAGTTAATCAATTATTGAACTTTCACTTTGCTGTTGGACTTGTTACTTTCTTTTGGAGGTCTATTTGTTTTAATTATTTTGAGGCTATTCCATCAGGGCATGCAAATTCAAAAGTTTTACACCTTCTTAGTGAGCTGTATCTTTTATTATTATGTAGAGAAGTGTTTTGTTTTGTTTTTTTCACCCATCCCTAATAATATCTTTCACTTTTAGAGTCTTTTTTTGTCTGATCTGATACTATTGGTATAGCCACCAGCTACTTTTGGTTATTATTTAACCAAATATTATTATTATTTATTTAGATATTATTTACCAGCTACTTTTGGTTATTTACAGGAGGATCTTATTCTATCTCTTAACTTTCAACCTTTCTCTGAGGTGTAGCTCTAGTGTTTACTTGATTGCTGTTTAGTAATTCAGTCTGTCAATCTTTTGGGTGTTAAGATTAATTCATTTACATTTATTGTGAGTATCGATATATTTGGACTTGTTTCTCTTTGATCTACTTAATGTATACTTTGTCTAGTTGTAACAGCATACTGGGTTATTTCTTCAGATCTCTCTTTTGGGTCACCACTTTTCACTGTATTTAATCTATTGTTTAACTCATATATTGATTGTTTTTAATTTAACAAGTGTGATTTTTTTTTAAAGTTATATTTTCAAATTTGCCTAGTCATTTTATTATTGTTCATTATTTTTAACTTCTCTCTTATTTTGTTAAACATTTCATACAGTTATTTTATATCTAATTACACTAATAAAGGAGCCAGAGATTTTTCCAAGTATTAATCTTTGTAATAACTTCAAAGGGTATATGCAATCAAGAAGAGCAGAAACAGGGAGTGGTCTGAGACATCCTATATGTCCCCCTAGTTGTTCTTTCTTTCAGTCTCACAATAGACACATGCTCTTTGGCCCAAACAATTAGTGAGGTCTCTTAATTGAGTTTTGTTGGTTTTTTTCACACTGTGAGAAGTGTTTGGGTTATAAAACATCTCTATTTTAGACTAGAGTAGGTTTTTATAAGCTCTGCACTATTGACATTTGGGGCTAGATAATTCTTTGTTGTGAGGAGGCTGTCCTGTGCCTTATAGTACGTTTAGCAGCATCACTGGCCTCTACCCACCAGAAAACAGTAGTACCCTCCCAACCCCCCAGATGTGATGTCCCAAAGTGTCACCAGATATTGCCAAATGTCCCATCGGGGGCAAAATCATCCCTATTTGAGAACTGTCCTAGGGACTTACATAGCTTATGTGACATTCTCCAGGGAGTCATGCCTTATAAACATTGTAGTTTTGTTGTAATAAGCTATCTTAAACCAGGATAACCCTCTAAGAGTATTCCATAGATGAGGACACCCGTCATAGTAAATATAATTAGTCTATTTGCCAAAAGATTAGTTGTTTAGTTGTTAGCATATAAACAAGGAGATTAGGTCAGATTACCTGACTTCTTTCTTTCCCTGGGAATTCTCCCCTTCCTCAGCTGCTCTAATTCTATTCTTATTCTTCAGTTTCCGTGTTACCATGGTCTCCTTTTCTCCATTTTTCTTCCTTTTATTATTAACCAAATAGTTACTGAGTGCCAAAAATATTTTAGTACTGTTCTGTTTGCTAGGGGAGATCAGTGAAATGAAGGTCTTTTTTTTTGTCATGAAGCCTACTCTTTGTGGGGTAAGACAATATATAAATAAGTAAATAAATAAGAGAATGTAAAATATGAATTAGTGCCTATAAAAATAATTGAAATTTTGTACTATGATAGACAGTAACCGGGTAGCTGCCCTGTCTAAGATTGAGTGGTCAAGAAAGGCCCCATCTCAGGAGGCATCTTTTAAGCCAAGACTTTTGTGTCAAGGAGTCAGCTGTATGAGGATCAGAAGAACATTCCAAGTAATGCAAATGCAAGTAGGTGGAAACATGCTTGATACTTTAAGAAGAGAAAAAGCCAGTGAGACTGAAAGTAAGGGATAATGTGAAATGAAATCAGTGAGTGTAAAATGAAATTGGAGAAAAGATGGGCAGGTGCTTTTATCTCTCTCAATATTATTGGCTGTAGTAGTACAGTATTTGACGCCTGTACTTAGGAGATGGTAGAATTCATTTGAAGGAATGTTATGGTAGTACCCACAAACAAGTGGGGTTTCTTTTGTCTCTTTCTTTTTCACCTATAAGCTAATGCATTATTAAATAAACTACTTGGGTAGAAAATGTGTCAGGAGAATTTTTCAACATTGGTAGCAATTGCTTTTAACTAATTGGTTTCTTTTTTTCTTATACAGGCTAATTTGTTGAATTTGATTACCTCTCCCACCTCCTCTCTACAGATAAATATCATCTTGTTTTGTTTCAGTTTCAGGTTTCTTGTTGTATGGATCACTGATTGAATAATAGATGGCTTTACCTCGTCTCACAGGAGCCTTGCGCTCCTTTTCAAATGTCACCAAGCAAGATAATTATAATGAAGAAGTGACTGACTTACAGGTAAACTTTTTAGATGAAAACCATTATAAACATAAGATACGGGCAAATATTTGGCATTCTTTTTCTCAATTATGTGTGCTTTTTTTTGTTTGTTTTTGGCTGCATTGGTCTTTGTTGTGGCTCGCGGGCTTCTCTCGTTGTGGCATGCAGGCTCAGTAGTTTGGTGCGTGGGCTCTCTAGTTGTGTTGCACAGGCTTAGTTGCCCCGCAGCATGCTGGATCTTAGTTCCCCGACCAGGGATCTAACCCGCGTCCCCTGCATTGGAAGGCTGATTCTTAATCACTGGACCACCAGCGAAGTCCTTGTGTGCATTTTTAAAAATGGAAAGTTTTATCTTTTTTGGTATTATACCAAGAAGGGGAATGTGCATATTGATGTTTGCTATGGGAATACTTACTTACCTTAAGCACTTATAAGTTTATTGTGAAAGAGAACAAACAGAACTATGATATTGAATCCTTTGTTAACTTTTCTGTTCCTAAGATACCTGCCTCAATTAATTTTGTAATTTAATCCAGTAATTTACCTCTAGATCATCTGAGTAAGTTTTCAGATCTCTGGTCAAATTCTTATCAAGTGTGAATATTGATCTCTTAAACTCTGTAGCTGGTCTCATAATTCACTTCTGTCTTGTCATTATAATTGGTTGTGGATGTAATAGGCCTAAAGGTCCATGAACTGTGCATATGAAGGAATGAGCCATTTAATATTAGTATATGAAGGAACTGGCCCTATGCTGTTTTTTAAAAAACAGCAGTCCCTTTTCTGACTCCTTATTTGACTCTTGTAGAATATTAACATTGTTTCCTAGTAGGTTGGAATTTTATTGCTTAAAGCCCTTATGCAGTTTTTTTTTTTTTTTTTTTTTTTTTTGGTACGCGGACCTCTCACTTCCGTGGCCTCTCCCGCTGCAGAGCACAGGCTCCGGACGCGCAGGCTCAGCGGCCATGGCTCACGGGCCCAGCCGCTCCGCGGCACGTGGGATCCTCCCGGACCAGGGCACAAACCCGCGTCCCCTGCATCGGCAGGCGGACTCCCAACCACTGCGCCACCAGGGAAGCCCCCTTATGCAGTTTTACAATTAATAGCTTCACTGAAAGGTTGATACTAGGAAAAAAAAGATTTGTAACAGTCTTTAGGTAGATTTTTCCTCTAATGATACAGAATTTTTCTATACACAAAACAGTTAACCTTCTTTATGATGGGAGCTATTTTGCATTTTCACAGCAATTAAAATAAGGATATATTCTATACAGTTAATTAATATTGCTATCTTAAACTTGAAATATTTCCTCTCATTGCCTAACCAAGACCCTTTACAAGTTTTTTTTTTTTTTTTTTTTTGCGATACGCGGGCCTCTCACTGTTGTGGCCTCTCCCGTTGTGGAGCACAGGCTCCGGACATGCAGGCTCAGCGACCATGGCTCACGGGCCCAGCCACTCCGCGGCATGTGGGATCTTCCTGGACCGGGGCACGAACCTGTGTCCCCTGCATCAGCAGGCAGACTCTCAACCACTGCACCACCAGGGAAGCCCTACAAGTTATTTTATATAAGAGATGCAACAGGAGATTTTAAAATTTGAAAGTTATAAGGACTACATGCTCATCCCGTGTCATTTAATTTATTCTTGTAGGCTTTTAAACACTTTTTCCCCCCTCTGAGGAAAGAAAGTGGCAGATATAATGAGCCTCATTTTAATGAAGTTTTTTATCTTGGGAAATATCCAAGATATACAAAAGAGAGAGAAAAGTAACGTGAAACTTTGTGTACCTATGACCCATTATAACAACTTAATTCAACTTAGGGCCAGTCTTATTTCATCTCTACATTTGCCTGTTTTCCTCCCCCTAAACCCAGATTAATTAGCTCCATTTCAGTTTAGCAAACTGAGGCAGGGAAGTAATAGTGAATTATGAAAGTAATAGGAATATTGTCAATAGAACCAAGAGCAAAATTACAGTTTTCTGTCAGACCTGCTACTTTCCATTTGGTCACAAGACGTCGTGAAGTTTAATCCATGGATCAAGTCCAATGACATGAAGTAAAATTTTTATTGCTTTCTGTGTCAGTTCTTGAGAATGGAAGGATTTATAGTCTCAAGGAAAGTGTGTGTATAGATAAGAATCTCCTGGATGCCTAACTTGTTCTAGGATCAGACTTAGGAAAGCAATACTGATTTGAATATATTGAACCTGTCATAGGAGTCTTATTTTCTTTAAATGCCTTTCATCAAAAAGCATCACATAAAGTTCTTATATACAGTATGGTTTAAGCTATGTTAAAACGAGCAGGAGGGGGCTTCCCTGGTGGTGCAGTGGTTGAGAATCTGCCTGCTAATGCAGGGGACATGGGTTCGAGGCCTGGTCTGGGAAGATCCCACATGCCGCGGAGCAACTGGGCCCGTGAGCCACAACTGCTGAGCCTGCACGTCTGGAGCCTGTGCTCCGCAACAAGAGAGGCTGCGATAGTGAGAGGCCCACGCACCACGATGAAGAGTGGCCCCCGCTTGCCGTAACTAGAGAAAGCCCTTGCACAGAAACGAAGACCTAACACAGCCAAAAACAAACAAACAAACAAATAAATAAATAAAATAAATTTTAAAAAAACGAGCAGGAAAATGGAAAAGAGGTATGTGGGGTGTTACCAATTGTTATCTGGATGTTGGACTTTTTGCTTTTTACTTTGCCGTATGAAAATGATTTCATAATGAGTATTCATTGTGATTAAACTGTAAAAAAAAGAAGCTTTTTAAAAACATATCTTTAAACAAGTGAGATTCTTTTAAATCACAGTTAAATAAAGCTCCTTCTGGGAGCTGTAAATTTGGATGTGAGTAGATACAATTTTGAATTCTTGTGGGTAGTGCCAAGTTGTATAATGTAATGCAAAATATATGTAATAAATGATAGATTTGAGAAAACCTTTAATCAGTATGTTTCTGTATTATTCTGTCTGTTTCAGTTGAAGCGGTCTAAACTTCATGAACAAATTGTAGGTTTGGACCTGACATGGATGAAGATTGTAAAATTTTTGAATGAAAAGCTAGAGAAGAGTGAAATGCAAAGTGTAAATGAAGACTTAAAAGATATATTGCAGGCTGCAAAACAAATAGGTATAATTTTGTTATTTTTTTTAAACCACTAAAGTTCAAAAATAGATTCCTTTTAAACTATATGCTATAGAGTGAAAGGTTAAAATTTCCAGGGAAGTATTCATAATTATGAGACAGTCTTATCTATCAAAGAGCTTAGGATTCAGGGAGGCAAAAGTAAACTAGTAATTATAATACAGTCAACTTGAGGGATTTATAGGAATTTAGAGTTTTAAACCACTCTCTTTATTGAAATAAGGATTAGGGTAAATTAAAAATTTTTGGTAGTTGGAAGGAACCTTAAGATGCCCACCTAACACACAGTGAGGGCCAGTACTGAAGCTGAACTTTTCTTCAATTCCTGTTGCACACTAATATTTACATCATTTGATTACATTTGAAGGAAATTGTAGTTAGAGGTTGTAACACTCTGTGCTTAACACAGGTTAGTTTCCCAAGATTGAAGACAGAGTAAAACAAATCATGTGACTCTTTGGTAAAACATCTGAGTCTTCATGGAAATGCATTGTCCCGTTCCAGACTGATAATTAAAAAGCATAGTTAACAGTACTGTAGTTCTAACTTCAAATTCAGCTTTCTATCTATAAAAAGTTCAGACTGATAACTTTGGCTCTGTATGATCTGGCCTTCACCTTTCTCTCTGACCTTGAGTCATCCTTGCTTTCACTAACTGTGCTTCAGACACATGGCCTTTTCTTACTTCTGCAAACTCACCAGGTTGGTGCCTATTTGGGGATCGTTGTACGTGCTGTTTCCTGTGCTGAGAATGTTCTTCTGTCCTACTCTTAGAGTGTGTACATCCTTTCTTGATATTCTGAGCTCACCTAAAAATTATTTCCGTAATGAGGCCTTCGCTGATGATCTAATCTCAAGTGGTTACCTAGTCATTCTTTTTTTTTTTTTTTTTTTTTTAGTTTCTGCTTTATAACAAAGTGAATCAGTCATACATATACATCTGTTCCCACATCCCTTCCCTCATGCATCTCCCTCCCTCCCACCCTCCCCATCCCACCCCTCCAGGCGGTCACAAAGCACCAAGCTGATCTCCCCGTGCCCAGCGGCTGCCTGCCACCATCCATCCACCCCACGCCCGGTAGTGTACACATGTCCATGCCTCTCCCTCGCCCTGTCACAGCTTACCCTTCCCCCTCCCCGTATCCTCAAGTCCATTCTCAAGTAGGTCTGTGTCTTTATTCCCGTTTTACCCCTAGGTTCTTCATGACATTTTTTTTTAATTCCATATATATGTGTTAGCATACGGTATTTGTCTTTCTCTTTCTGACTTACTTCACTCTGTATGACAGACTCTAGGTCTATCCACCTCATTACAAATAGCTCAGTTTCTTTTCTTTTTATGGCTGAGTAATATTCCACTGTATATATGTGCCACATCTTCTTTATCCATTCATGCGATGATGGACACTTAGGTTGTTTCCAGCTCTGGGCTATTGTGAATAGAGCTGCAATGAACATTTTGGTACATGTCTCTTTTTGAATTATGGTTTTCTCAGGGTATATGCCTAGTAGTGGGATGGCTGGATCATATGGTAGTTCTATTTTTAGTTTTTTAAGGAACCTCCATACTGTTCTCCATAGTGGCTGTACCAATTCACATTCCCACCAGCAGTGCAAGAGTGTTCCCTTTTCTCCACACCCTCTTCAGCATTTATTGTTTCTAGATTTCTTGATGATGGCCATTCTGACTGGTGTGAGATGATATCTCATTGTAGTTTTGAGTTGCATTTCTCTAATGATTAATGATGTTGAGCATTCTTTCATGTGTTTGTTGGCAGTCTGTATATCTTCTTTGGAGAAATGCCTATTTAAGTCTTCTGCCCATTTTTGGATTGGATTGTTTGTTTTTTTGCTGTTGAGCTGCATGAGCTGCTTATAAATTTTGGAGATTAATCCTTTGTCAGTTGCTTCATTTGCAAATATTTTCTCCGATTCTGAGGGTTGTCTTTTGGTCTTGTTTATGGTTTCCTTCGCTGTGCAAAAGCTTTGAAGTTTCATTAGGTCCCATTTGTTTATCTTTGTTTTTATTTCCATTTCTCTAGGAGGTGGGTCCAAAAGGATCTTGCTGTGATTTATGTCATAGAGTGTTCTGCCTATGTTTTCCTCTAAGAGTTTGATAGTGTCTGGCCTTACATTTAGGTCTTTAATCCATTTTGAGCTTATTTTTGAGTATGGTGTTAGGGAATGATCTAATCTCATACTTTTACATGTCCCTGTCCAGTTTTCCCAGCACCACTTATTGAAGAGGCTGTCCTTTCTCCACTGTACATTCCTGCCTCCTTTATCAAAGATAAGTTGACCATATGTGCGTGGGTTTATCTCTGGGCTTTCTATCCTGTTCCATTGATCTATCTTTCTGTTTTTGTGCCAGTACCACACTGTCTTGATTACTGTAGCTTTGTAGTATAGTCTGAAGTCAGGGAGCCTGATTCCTCCAGCTCCGTTTTTCGTTCTCAAGATTGCTTTGGCTATTCGGGGTCTTTTGTTTTTCCAAACAAATTTTGAAATTTTTTGTTCTAGTTCTGTGAAAAATGCCAGTGGTAGTTTGATAGGGATTGCATTGAATCTGTAGATTGCTTTGGGTAGTAGAGTCATTTTCACAATATTGATTCTTCCAATCCAGGAGCCTGGTATATCTCTCCATCTATTTGTATCATCTTTAATTTCTTTCATCAGTGTCTTATAATTTTCTGCATACAGGTCTTTTGTCTCCTTAGGTAGGTTTATTCCTAGATATTTTATTCTTTTTGTTGCAATGGTAAATGGGAGTGTTTTCTTGATTTCACTTTCAGATTTTTCATCATTAGTGTACAAGAATGCCAGAGATTTCTGTGCATTAATTTTGTATCCTGCTACTTTACCAAATTCATTGATTAGCTCTAGTAGTTTTCTGGTAGCATCTTTAGGATTCTCTATGTATAGTATCATGTCATCTGCAAACAGTGACAGCTTTACTTCTTCTTTTCCAATTTGGATTCCTTTTATTTCCTTTTCTTCTCTGATTGCTGTGGCTAAAACTTCCAAAACTAAGTTGAATAAGAGTGGTGAGAGTGGGCAGCCTTGTCTTGTTCCTGATCTTAGTGGAAATGGTTTCAGTTTTTCACCATTGAGGACAATGTTGGCTGTGGGTTTGTCATATATGGCCTTTATTATGTTGAGGAAAGTTCCCTCTATGCCTACTTTCTGCAGGGTTTTTATCATAAATGGGTGTTGAATTTTGTTGAAAGCTTTCTCTGCATCTATTGAGATGATCATATGGTTTTTCTCCTTCAATTTGTTAATATGGTGTATCACATTGGTTGATTTGCATATATTGAAGAATCCTTGCATTCCTGGAATAAACCCCACTTGATCATGGTGTATGATCCTTTTAATGTGCTGTTGGATTCTGTTTGCTAGTATTTTGTTGAGGATTTTTGCATCTATGTTCATCAGTGATATTGGCCTGCAGTTTTCTTTCTTTATGACATCCTTGCCTGGTTTTGGTATCAAGGTGATGGTGGCCTCATAGAATGAGTTTGGGAGTGTTCCTTCCTCTGAAATTGTTTGGAAGAGTTTGAGAAGGATGGGTGTTAGCTCTTCTCTAAATGTTTGATAGAATTCGCCTGTGAAGCCATCTGGTCCTGGGCTTTTGTTTGTTGGAAGATTTTTAATCACAGTTTCAATTTCAGTGCTTGTGATTGGTCTATTCATATTTTCTATTTCTTCCTGATTCAGTCTTGGCAGGTTGTGCATTTCTAAGAATTTGTCCATTTCTTGCAGGTTGTCCATTTTATTGGCATAGAGTTGCTTGTAGTAATCTCTCATGATCATTTGTATTTCTGCAGTGTCAGTTGTTACTTCTCCTTTTTCATTTCTAATTCTATTGATTTGAGTCTTCTCCCTTTTTTTCTTGATGAGTCTGGCTAATGGTTTGTCTATTTTGTTTATCTTCTCAAAGAACCAGCTTTTACTTTTGTTGATCTTTGCTATCGTTTCCTTCATTTCTTTTTCATTTATTTCTGATCTGATCTTTATGATTTCTTTCCTTCTGCTAACTTTGGGGGTTTTTTGTTCTTCTTTCTCTAATTGGTTTAGGTGCAGGGTCAGGTTGTTTACTCGAGATGTTTCCTGTTTCTTAAGGTGGGATTGTATTGCTATAAACTTCCCTCTTAGAACTGCTTTTGCTGCATCCCATAGGTTTTGGGTCATCGTGTCTCCATTGTCATTTGTTTCTAGGTATTTTTTTATTTCCTCTTTGATTTCTCCAGTGATCACTTCGTTATTGAGTAGTGTATTGTTTAGCCTCCATGTGTTCGTATTTTTTACAGATCTTTTCCTGTAATTGATGTCTAGTCTCATAGCATTGTGGTCGGAAAAGATACTTGATACAATTTCAATTTTCTTAAATTTACCAAGGCTTGATTTGTGACCCAAGATATGATCTATCCTGGAAAATGTTCCATGAGCACTTGAGAAAACTGTGTATTCTGTTGTTTTTGGATGGAATGTCCTATAAATATCAATTAAGTCCATCTTGTTTAATGTATCATTTAAAGCTTGTGTTTCCTTATTTATTTTCATTTTGGATGATCTGTCCATTGGTGAAAGTGGGGTTTTAAACTCCCCTACTATGATTGTGTTACTGTCGATTTCTCCTTTTATGGCTGTTAGTATTTGCCTTATGTATTGAGGTGCTCCTATGTTTGGTGCATAAATATTTACAATTGTTATATCTTCTTCTTGGATCGATCCCTTGATCATTATGTAGTGTCCTTCTTTGTCTCTTCTAGTAGTCTTTATTTTAAAGTCTATTTTGTCTGATATGAGAATTGCTACTCCAGCTTTCTTTTGGTTTCCATTTGCATGGAATATCTTTTTCCATCCCCTTACTTTCAGTCTGTATGTGTCTCTAGGTCTGAAGTGGGTCTCTTGTAGACAGCATATATATGGGTCTTGTTTTTGTATCCATTCAGCCAATCTGTGTCTTTTGGTGGGAGCATTTAGTCCATTTACATTTAAGGTAATTATCGATATGTATGTTTCTATTCCCATTTTCTTAATTGTTTTGGTTTCGCTATTGTAGGTCTTTTCCTTCTGTTGTGTTTCTTGCCTAGAGAAGTTCCTTTAGCATTTGTTGTAAAGCTGGTTTGGTGGTGCTGAACTCTCTCAGCTTTTGCTTGTCTGTAAAGGTTTTAATTTCTCCATCAAATCTGAATGAGATCCTTGCTGGGTAGAGTAATCTTGGTTGCAGGTTTCTGTCCTTCATCACTTTAAGTATGTCCTGCCACTCCCTTCTGGCTTGTAGAGTTTCTGCTGAGAGATCAGCTGTTATCCTGATGGGGATTCCCTTGTGTGTTATTTGTTGTTTTAGTCTTGCTGCTTTTAATATGATTTCTTTGTGTTTAATTTTTGACAGTTTGATTAATATGTGTCTTGGCGTATTTCTCCTTGGATTTATTCTGTATGGGACTCTCTGTGCCTCCTGGACTTGATTAACTATTTCCTTTCCCATATTAGGGAAGTTTTCAACTATAATCTCTTCAAATATTTTCTCAGTCCCTTTCTTTTTGTCTTCTTCTTCTGGAACCCCTATAATTCGAATGTTGGTGCGTTTAATGTTGTCCCAGAGGTCTCTGAAACTGTCCTCTGTTCTTTTCATTCTTTTTTCTTTATTTTGCTCTGCATCAGTTATTTCCACTATTTTATCTTCCACCTCACTTATCCGTTCTTCTGCCTTAGTTATTCTGCTATTGATCCCATCTAGAGTATTTTTTATTTCATTTATTGTGTTTTTAATCGATGCTTGATTCATCTTTAGTTCTTCTAGGTCCTTGTTAACTGTTTCTTGCATTTTGTCTATTCTATTTCCAAGATTTTGGATCTTGGAAATAGAATCTTGGATCATCTTTACCATCATTATTCTGAATTCTTTTTCAGGTAGACTGCCTATTACCTCTTCATCTGTTAGGTCTGGTGGGTTTTTATCTTGCTCCTTCTCCTGCTGTGTGTTTTTCTGTCTTCTCATTTTGCTTATGTTACTGTGTTTGGGGTCTCCTTTTTGCAGGCTGCAGATTCGTAGTTCCTGTTGTTCTTGGTGTCTGTCCCCAGTGGCTAAGCTTGGTTCAGTAGGTTGTGTAGGCTTCCTGGTGGAGGGGACTAGTGCCTGTGTTGTGGTGGATGAGGCTGGATCTTGTCTTTCTGGTGGACAGGTCCATGTCTGGTGGTGTGTTTTGGGGTGCCTGTGGCCTTATTATGTTTTTAGGCAGCCTCTCTGCTAATGGGTGGGGTTGTGTTCCTGCCTTGCTAGTTGCTTGGCATAGGGTGACCAGCACTGTAGCTTGCTGGTCGTTGACTGAAGCTGGGTGCTGGTGTTGAGATGGAGATCTCTGGGAGATTTTCGCCGCTTGATATTATGTGGAGCTGGGAGGTCTCTTGTGGACCCGTGTCCTGAAGAGGCTCTCCCACTTCAGAGGCACAGCACTGACTCCTGGCTGCAGCACCAAGAGCCTTTCATCTACCCAGCTCAGAATAAAAGGGAGGAAAAGTAGAAAGAAAGAATTAGTAGAAGAAAGAAAGAGGGAGAGTAAGAAAGGAAGAAGGAAAGAAAGGAAAGAAGGAAGGAAGGACTAAAGAAAGGAGGGAGGGAGGGAGGAAGGACGGAAAGAAAGAAAGAAAGGAGGGAGGGAGGGAGGAAGGAAAGAAAGAAAGAAGGAAAGGAGGCGCGGAGGGAGGGAGGGAGGAAGGGAAGGTAGGAAAAAAAGAAAGAGCAGGTAAAGTAAAATAGAATGAAGTATAAAATATAGTAGCGTTATTAAAATTAAAAAGTAATTATTGAAAAAAAACGGACAGATAGAACCCTGGGACATATGGTGGAAGCAAAGCTATACAGAGAGAATCTTACACAGAAGAATACACATACACATTCACAAAAAGAGAGCAGGGGGAAAAATCAAAAATCTTGCTCTCCAAGTCCACCTCCTCAATTTGGGATAATTCGTTGTAAAAAGAGGAAAAGGGCAAGAAGTCTGAAATCTTGCTCTCTAAGTCCACCTCCTTAATTTGGGATAATTCGTTGTAAAAAGAGGAAAAGGGGGGAAAGTCTTAAATCTTGTCCTCAAAGTCCACTTCCTCAATTTGGGATGATTCGCTGTCCATTCATGCACTCCACAGACGCAGGGCACATCAAGTGGACCGTGGAGCTTTAATCCGCTGCCTCCGAGGCTGCACAGAGAGATTTCCCTGTCTCTTCTCTGCTCTCACAGCTCCCGGGTCTCAGCCTTGGACCTGGCCCCGCCTCTGCGCGTAGGTCGCCGGAGGGCGTCCGTTCTTCGCTCAGACAGGACGTGTTTAAAGGAGCCGCTGATTCGGGGGCTCTGGCTCACTCAGGCAGAGGGGTGGTGGGGGGGGGCGCGCAGTGTGGGGCGGGCCTGCGGCGGCAGAGGTCGGCGTGACGTTGCAGCAGCAGCCCGAGGCGCTCCGTGCGCTTTCCCGGGAAAGCCGTCCCCGGGTCCCGGGACCCCGGCAGTGGCGGGGTGCACAGGCCCCCCGGAAGGCGGGGTGGACAGTGACCCGCACTCGCACCCAGGCCCCGCGGCGGCGGCAGCAGCAGCCCCAGCGTCCCTCGCCCGTCTCCGGGGTCCCCGCCTTTAGCCGCGGCTCGCGCCCGTCTCCGGCGCTTCCCCAAGCAGCCCTCTTAATGCCCTCTCCTCGCGCACCAGGAAACAAAAGCAAGAAAAAGTCTCTTGCCTCTTCGGCAGCTCCAGACCCTTTCCCCGGACTCCCTCCGGGCTAGCCGTGGTGCACTAACCCCTTCAGGCTCTCTTCCTGCCGTCAGCCCCAGTCCTCTCCCTGCGCTCCGACTGAAAGCCGATACCCGAGCCTCAGCTCCCAGCCCCGCCCGCCCCGGTGGCCGAGCAGACAAGCCTCTCGGGCTGGTGTGTGCCTGAGGGCACCGATCCTCTGTGCCAAAATCTCCCCGCTTTGCCCTCCGCACCCCTGTTGCTGTGCTCTCCTCCGCTACTCCGAAGCTTTCCCCCTCCGCCACCTGCAGTCTCCGCCCTCGAAGGGGCTTGTAGTGTGTAGAAACCTTCCCTCCTTCACGGCTCCCTCCCACTGGTGCAGGTCCCGTCCATATCCTATTGTCTCTGTTTATTCTTTTTTTCTTTTGACCTACCCAGGTATGTGGGGAGTTTCTTGCCTTTTGGGGGGTCTGAGGTCTTCTGTCAGCGTTCAGTAGGTGTTCTGTTGGAGTTGTTCCACGTGTAGATGAATTTCTGATGTATCTGTGGGGAGGAAGGTGATCTCCGCGTCTTACTCTTCCGCCATCTTCCTCTGTCTCTCTTATATCATTCTTTTAGCACAGGTAATTTTGGTGTAATTGTGTTAAAAACGTGGAGCAAGAGAATAAAGTAAAAAGAACAATCACTTATATTTCAGTTGAGCATAGTAGTATGAGGTACATGTGTATTGACCAGTCAGAGTAATAGGTATTTTAAGCTGGAGGGGACATCAGGGAACATTTTATCCAATCCCTTCATGTTGTATGTGAAGAAACAGGGTCCTTGAAGGTTAAGTGAATCCAGTGGTTGATTTGTGGTACAGGTAGGCCTAGACCAAAATTCTGAAATGGAAACATGATGGAAATCCTAAATTCTTTCCTTTCCTTGTAGTTAGAGATCATGTTCTGTCAAAGTCTACTTTTCAGATATTCTCAAATTGACTCCATCTACATATTTGCCCTAGTTTAGGCTTTTACCATAGCATGTCTGAACTACTGCAGTAGCCTATCGCCTCACCCTTCCTTTCTTATTCAACTTCTTCACAGTCACTAGACTTATCTTTTTTTTTTTTTTAAGACTGATTGTTATAAGAAGCAAAGCTCATTTTTATTCCCAGCTTGCTCTTTAGACCAAATTCCTTAGAATGGGAAAAGTTCCTTTATGAATTGAAATAATTTACCTTTTCATCTCCTTGCCATTCTGTCACATGCAACCTTTGTTCCTAACATATATAATGTTTACTATCTTACTTTCCTAAGCAGTCTCTCTGTCATTATGTGTTAGCATAACTTTCCCCATTGTGATCATCTGGTAAAATGCTTCTCATCTCTGAAGAAATGGCCTAACTTCATCCATGTCCTTTGTTATTCCTTTCCAGTGTTAGTAGACAGTGTTCCATTAGAATGGCATCTATTCTATATTTTTTAGAGTACTTTCTCATTATTTGATATTTACCTCTGTCCTCTCCCTCATGGACTGTGAATGCCTTGATGATACAGGGATTCTAGGAATCACAGTGTCTTTGTACTCCAGTGCCTAATGTGGTGCAAGGGATACACATTTGTTCAATAAGTAAATGAAGTATTGAGAATCCAACTAAAAGTCAACCATGGTCTCTACTACCTCTGATGCTGACAATGTCTTACAAGTGGTAGCTTTTTAAAAATTTTTGTAATTTTAAAGCACTTATTTTCCTCTCATATTTATATTTGATATATTCTTATACCTTTTTATAATTTCATTCTCCCCACAAAGAGCATTTTAATAATAAAACTTAGCTTCAGGGAGAAAATACTATAAATTATTTAAAAATAGTATTTTTGGCACTTAATCTTAGTTTATTTAATTACTCATTGTAGATATAGCTATCTCCTCCATGGATTTTGAAGGATAAGCATAGTCATATTAACCTATATTCTGCTCGTAATGAAACTTTGTCAATATATTTTATGTGCTCTAAGTACAAACAGTTTTGAAAATAAAGGGGTCAAGATTGAGAATGACAGTCAGTAAAATGCATTATGTATTAGGCATGTATTTCTGTTATTTGGAGTTTTAAATGATCATTTCAGGAGGCTAAGATTTTCACAGAGTACATAGAAAGTAGGATGGGGGTCAAGAATGGTGGAAAGATCAGTAGAAAGACCCAGCAGTTCCCTAATCAGCTTTGTAAGTGAATCTCTCTACTAAGGCCAAATAGAATGATCTAATAATTTTACTCTGAATCCTGAATACAGATCAGTGTTCAAGTTATTTTGCCATACACAGACACGTTTATTTTGCCTTCTTTAATTTATAACCCCTGCTTTATTTGGATTTTGGTGTTTTTATGCATTTTACTTGTAATAACTTTATCTTTGAGAAAAGCATGAACCAAAAGGTAGGACAGGAGTAACTTACAAAGTGTGATTTAGGGAATTTGGGAATTCATTATGTTTTTTGAGTTGTCAAGGAAATAAGATTTTACTATAAAAAAGTGAGGAATCAAAACTGAGAGTGGAAAGCAGTTTATAAAGTAATGACTGGAAAAAGGAAGTATAAGAAGGTATTAGCAGGATCTGGCAATTCTGTCTATGGAAGCAAGGGTAGGCATTTAGAATAATAAAGGCCTGTTGTGTATGGGTTATGGCAGGAGGTTTTGCAGAAGTATTTGTGAAAAATAGCTATCTTGAAAATTGTGGATTCCAAAAAAGTTGAGTTCTACTTTTCATAGATTGGCAGACAAGGTAATTTGGAACAACTCTCTGCTGAGAATAACTAGAAAATCTATAAAACATAAAATTTGTTTGACTGCATCAGCATACTACCAAACCAGTGAAGAATTATGGGGCCAAGATCTAGAAGCAGGAATAAACCCCAAAAGCATGACCCTGGTTTGGGCCACTTTTTCCTAAAGGTGACTGTCCATTCTGGAAGAGAAGGCCAGATGGAAAAGAAGAAGATGAGACAATGAGCAAAGCTTTTGACAGATTCAAAGGACCAAAATGACAAAAATGACTAAAATGGACAAAAGAGGAAATAGAAAATCTGAATATATGACTACTAAAGAAATTGAATCTGTAATTATCAACCTTCAGACAAAGAAATCTATGTGCCTTTTTGGCTTTACTGGGCAAGGTCATTTAATGTCATTTAGAAAGGAGGGTATATTGTTGATTAAAGGAGGTTACAGGCATATAATAATCAATTGTAATATACTATCCTTGATTTAATCCTGAACCAGAAAAGAAGTATAAAGATATATTTGGGGCCATTGTAGAAATTTGAATATGTGTTGGGTATCATTAGGTAGTATTAGGTAAGATCTTAGGTGAGATAGGTGGTGTGGCTATGTAAGATATCCTAAATCTCAGTGTCATGAAGACTGCAATATACTGTCAAGTGGATCAGTTAAAGGAATACACGTGAGAGAGAGGGCGCAAGTGCATGTGAGTGCACAAAATGTTAATTATTAAATTATTAAATGGGAAACATAGTGTGATTCATGTAAAGCAATAAAGGTTTAAAAGTCATATGATTATTTAGTAGATGAAGAAAAAGCATTTTATGAATATCTAAAATCCAATTGCGATTAAAAAAATACTTAGCTAACTAGGAATGGAAAAGGAACTTCCTTAATTTGCTAAAGGGTATCTATAAAAAACCCTAGATCAAACATTATATTTAACGTTACAATGTTGAAAAATATTCTCTTTTGAGATGGCGAATTCGAGAAGAATGCCTATCATCACTTCTGTTTCTCACTGTACTAAAGGTCCTTGCTGATGTAATAAAGCAAGAAAAAGAAAGAGTATAAAGATTGAAAAAACTGCCGTTAGTCATATGACTCTATTGTTAGAAAATGAATTTAGCAAGGTCAGTATAAAAATCAATTTTATTTCTACTTACGAGCAGCAAATTTTCAAAAATGCCATTTTCAAAAGTATTAAAAATCATCAGATACCTAGAAGTAAATTTAACAGAAGGTGAGCAGGGTTTCCTCTTGGAAAACTAAAATATTATTGAGAGAAATTAAAGATGCCCTAAATAAATGGAGGGATATACAAAGGATTGAAACACTCACTACTATAAAGATTATCATTTTTACCCAAATTGATCTACAGATTCAATGTGATCCCAGTCAAAATCTCAGCAGGTTTGTGTTTGTGGGTATGTGTTTGAATGTAGAAATTTACAAGGTAATCTGAAAGTTATGTGGAAATTCAAAGGTGAAGAACAGCCAAGTCAACCTTGAGAAACAAAGAGGGAGAGCTTACTCTCTGGATATTGACTTATTATAAAGATCAGTAATTTCAACAGTGAAGTATTGATCCAAGGATAGACGAATAAACCAGATGGAAGAGAGTCCAAAAACTGGCCCACAGATATTAAGGATACTTGATTTATCATGAAGGACTTCAAGTAGTGAGACATGGCTGAATGTCTCACTACTTGAAGTCCTTTTGGAGGAATAAACTTCAGTTATTTAACCTTTCTATGTCTGTGTTTCTCTGTAAAATGAGGAGAATGTTTGTAAGGTTCATGTGACAACTTTAGATAATATACTTGTTAGAAAAAAAGTACATTAACAGGCAGTGGACACAAATATGTAAAAGGGAAAAAATGATGAGATTATGGGATAGTTATGTTTAAGTTGAATCATTTTTGTACTTTTTTATATGTAATGCTGTCCTAGGAAAGTTGCTGGTACAAGTATTTTACATATTTGTAAAATAAATCGTCATAACTATCGGTTAGCTAATCTCTATTCAAGTATAAAATGTTTATAGCCACTTGCCTGCCTTGCTGGTATTTTTAACAAATGGAATGAGTTTAAGTTAATAATGTGATGCAGGGTTATAATATATTGGTATTTACAGTTACAGATCAAGTGTCGGGGTAAAATGGACATCTAAAGTTTGGCCATAACATGAAAAAATAAATTTGTAAAATACTTTATCCTACACATTGAAGAATTAATTTGTCAAGGAAATCATTTGTTGACAACTTCTAAATTGAATATTTAGCAATTAAGGATGTAAACAGTTGATGGATATTTTTATTCATTTTTCAATTAAAATTTCCTACTCATCCTTTTAAAGAATTCCTCAACTATAAAGGTAGGCAGCTAAAAAGTTATAATTTACAAGCTTTTAATTCTTAATATTTTGCAATCAAAAGAAAAGTATATAAGTAAATTGTGTGTTGCGGATGATTTGATTGTCACTACTCAACTCTAATTTTACAAATTTGTTTTATGTTACAATAATCAGTTACTAATTATATCTTTACACTTTTACATTTCACATACATCTCATTTGCTCTCAATATAACTGTAAAGCAGGCAGGGCAATAATAATTTATTATTAATAAAAAGTATTCTAGTGACCTTTTAAGCATATCTCTTTAAATGTATTGCAGTTGAAGTGCTAGGTGCATAGAGCCAGTTTTCTGGGCTACAGCACCAGTGTTTTATGTATAGAAAATTAGATGTTCAAGTGGTAGGTAACTAGACTAGCTTCCTTAAAGGTTTGGAGATCTTAAGTTTCATTCAAACTTTAGTCAGTTGATTATTTAATGTATATTTTATTCTTTACTGAGACTTTATTTTGAGGACAAAACTAATTTCCTAAAATCCCTATTCCTCTCAGAAAGATTAGCACAGTCAGTGGTGTAATTGACCGAAGAGTTTCAGCCTAATAATCATTTAAAAGATTACTTGTTACTAAATTGTACTTAAAATGTAAAAGGAAATGGGGGGAAAAAGTGGTTATTTGTGAACAAGATCATGGTTAATCTAACAAGTTCCATTTTTGGATATAGTGTGCGAGAAAGCAAGAACACGGCTACTTATTCAAAATTTCTACTCTGGAAGTGTACCACACACATTTTCCCAGCGCCCCCCTCCCCCCTTTCAATGTGGTCAGTAATTTGTGTGCTGGTTCAGCCGGCTCGTGGAGAAGCGGAGCAGCAGAGAAGCGTTTAGGTTCCATTTTGTTGAGAGTAGGTTGGGGCCTGCCAGACCTTTGACAAGTCAGACATGTGATTGCATTCATTCCCTTCAGATCTTTTCTCTGTTTTACAGACACCCCTCACATTTCAGTCATCAAAAGACCACTTGATGGGGGAGCTGTACTAGCAAATTGGGGGGGCGCCTTTGTCGCTGCCCTCCTTGGGCCTACAGTTCTCTGCTCCATCCTGAGCTGCCTTCTTATCGGGGGTCCTCTGACTGCCGCTCCCCTATGGTGATACGTCATCGCGTGCGGACGGTGCGCCGCAACCGCGTCTCGGCTCCGGGCTGGAAGACGCGTGTGCGATCGCCTTTATGCGGCGCCATCGAAGTCGTTACTTCGCCGTTAGTTTCAAAATGTGATCGTCTTTTTCTTTGTTGGAGAGCCAGCAGTGGCAACAAATGCTGTTTGCTAATGCTTCTGAAAAACTGGAACTGCCAGACTCTCAAGTAGCGCGCTGCAGAGATTCAGTTTTGAGAAACCCCTTTGTGGTGTGGACACGTGTCCGTTCTTAGCAGTCCAGCACAGAGATGGGATGGAGTAGGTTGTGCAGAAAAATTAGTAGTTAGGCAAGGATATTCACATGTATGAACCACCCTTACCGAACTAGGCTTAAGAGTTTAAAGTATTTGTTATTTTTGAAATTTTGTAGATTACAAAAGGGCTCAAATTAAACATTTGAAACCTTGAGAAAATTGGTTTTGATCTTTGTAGATGTTTTATGAATCTGCAGTTATTTTTTTTTCTTCAGAAGTGAACTCATAACTTACTTTTTTTTCCCCTCACTTAATGTATTGTGGAGGTTATCTTGTGGAGGCAAGATATATGGATCCACTGCATTATGTTTAATGAATGTAATGTATGGCTGTAACATAATTTAACCAGTGACCTAATGATAGGTATTTAAGTTAATTCCACTTTTGGTAATAAATTGACTATTCTTAAATTTATTTATTTCCTACGGTGGTGATTATTTATTTGTTTATTAAATGAGAATTAGAGATAAATCTACTTTCTAGAAGTGTAGTGTAGTTAGAAATAACTTTTTTTAGGAGTTAGAAGATTTCTTTGAATCTTGTTTAATAACTAGATAGCTGTTTGATCTCTCCCAAATTTAATTCTGAGTCTCTATTTTAGCATCTAAAAGATGGAGATAATTTTGTTAGGAAGAATTGAGATATGTAAAAGTTCTTAGTAAGTTGTTTAAGGAAAATCCCAAGATGCAAAATGATACTATCTTTACCAAAGAGTAACATTTACAATGTTAGATAAAGAATGAATTTGTAAATGTGAATTCCAGTTTTGGTCAGACTTCGGTAGTCCCAAACCTGTTGAATTATCTGTAGAGTTATCACAATCCCTAAGTTATCCAAAACCTAAGTTCTCCAAACCTCGTATGTAGACTGAATAAGTAAAATATACACAAATCCTATTCAATTAATTAATTCAAAAGCATTAGTTAATTTCTAGAAGATTTTTGTCATGTATTCTCCTAAATACTAAAAGAATAATTATATATCAGATGGTGTTTTATAAATTCGTTATACTCGTAAAAGTAGACTTCATACTTAAAGAATTAAATAACGGACATACATTGTAAAATTGCTTATCTTCACTTACATAAACTGTTAGTCTTCTACACACATTTGTAAATATCAAATGAAATAAAACAATAAGAAGTAACAATAAAAAGTTACTCAGGCAATGTGGTGTAATGTAGGAACACTAGTTTGGTGTCATTGAGGCCTGGGTTCACTTCAATTCAACAGTTTAAATCTCTGCTGAGACACCTATTTTTGGCTAGGTAACAGTGAGGGAATACAGCAATGTACACAGTATTATCCTCACTTTGAAAGAGGCAACTGAGCTGGATTCTGAAACGTGGCTAGTATTTGAATAATCAGAGACCTTGGGGAAGATTAAAATAAAGGCATAGGAAATAGGCATAGAATAGAACAGGACCTGGGTTTTGGAGGTTAAGAAATTCTTGTTGGCCGGAGCAGGAAATGTATAATAGCCGGTAAAGCTGGAAAAAAAGAATGGGGTCAGTTCCTGGCATGACTTGAAAACAAAGTATAGGAGTTTGGGTTGAATTTCTGAACTATATCGTAAGCTGCTCAAGATTTGTGATTAATGTGATTGGATCCATGGTTTCAGGAAGATGATGGTGTTAATTATATTATTGCTAACTTTACCAATATTACTTTAGGTAAGTCCCATTGACTTTTGGGACCTTTTCAAGATTGAAGTTCCTTTTTTCTGCTCTTAGAATATTCTTTGAATTCTATGACACAGATACAGGTTCTTCTTTTATTTAAGGGAATCAGATATGAGATATTAATGCCTTAAAGAAATTAGGGGCTGCTCCTTTTTACTTTCTCTTACTTTAGTAAGAATTTACTTCTGGCCTCTTCTCAAGAGCAGAATTTAAAAGAAAATGTGTAATATGGCTGACTTTATTTTAAAAGATTCTTTTTATGTTCATCCTTGACCTTTCTACCCTTGTAGAAAAGGTATTAACTGTTTTTAAAACTTTATTTTTTATTGAAGTGTAGTTGATTTACATATTAAATATTTTTGAATGAAAACTATGTAAATTTATTTCTTGCCATCTCAGATGTATAGTACGTGGAAGGAAAGTTATGGATTTGTGAGGCTTCCTTCCAGCTCCAAAAGTCTATAATTCAGACTTTTTTTGCACCTTACTTTTTTTTTTTTTTTTGCGGTACGCGGCCCTCTCACTGTTGCGGCCTCTCCTGTTGCGGAGCACAGGCTCCGGACGCGCAGGCTCAGCGGTCATGGCTCACGAGACCAGCCACTCCGCGGCATGTGGGATCCTCCCGGACCGGGGCACGAACCCGTGTCCCCTGCATCGGCAGGCGGACTCTCAACCACTACGCCACCAGGGAAGCGCTGCACCTTACTTATTTAACTAGCTCATCAAATCAGTTTTTAAAATTTGGTTTTAAATAAGATTTAGCTAATGCTTCAAATTGTTTTTAGAAAGAGGTAAGGGGTTGTTGTAGGTAATTACTTTGCTATAACACTGATAATGGGTTATTTACCTAATACAATTCTTTGGGAATTTGGGAATGGACTTAAAGGGATTTTCCTGTTCCTGAATTTGTTATCTTTATCCATCTATAGCAAAATGTCAGTCTGTTTTCACTGTTGGATTTACTCAGAGGAAGATTTAGTAGTTTCTTTGAAAATGGAAACTTCAACCATGATCCATTTGAGCTAATGCTGTTTCTTTTGTCTGAATAGTTGGAACGGATAATGGGAAAGAAGCAATTGAAAGTGCGGCTGCATTTCTCTTCAAGACATTTCACTTGAAGGACTCTGTTGGTCACAAGGAGACAAAGGCTATCAAACAGATGTTTGGTCCCTTTCCCTCATCATCTGCCACTGCAGCTTGTAATGCTACTAATCGAATTACTTCTCGTTTTTGTAAAGACAGTCTTACTGCTCTCGTCCAGATGACAACAGATGAATATGGTGATAGAGTTTTATTTGGTAAAAATTTAGCATTTTCATTTGACATGCATGATTTGGACCACTTTGATGAGCTGCCAATAAATGGTGAATCCCAGAAAACTATAAGTTTGGATTACAAGAAGTTTCTTACTGACCATTTTCAGGAGCATTCCGCCCCAGACCTCAAGCCTGTGGAGAAAGCAAATGACTCCTTTTTGTGGTGTGAAGTTGAGAAGTACTTAAATGCAACTTTAAATGAAATGGCCGAAGCAACAAGAATAGAAGATCTTTGCTGTACTTTATATGATATGCTTGCTTCTGTTAAAAGTGGTGATGAACTTCAGGATGAGGTATAGTTGAAGTAATTGCAGTTTTATCTTAATGTGAATTATCTTAATGAAATAGCCTTTTAAAATATGGGTGGCTGGCAAAGAAAGTATTTCTTTAATATTGTGCTACAGTGGTCAAATATGTAGCCAAATGGTTTTACATAGTAGGCATGCGTATCTTTCCACTACGTAGTTGTAGGAGGACTGTGGGTGTCATGAATAGTAGAAGAGTCTAGGGCAGTAGTTTGGGTGTCCACAAGTCCTGGTTACTGGGACAGTTCTGGTTAAACCTGTTGTTACATTGTAATAATTAGTAGTGTCTCATCTTCAAAAAGTATATAGGTTTGAATGATAAATTATATGGTTAATCTAGTAATAACTGTTTACATTTGTACAGCATTATATATTTCTATGAGTTCTTTGATGAAAATATAATAAACTTCACATTAGAAATTTTATCTATATACTGAATGACTTACTGATTTAGAAGAATATTTTTGACTAGTTTCTATGATTAAAAGAGTAAGCTTTGAAAAACAGACTGATCTAGAAGTAATTGGACTGTTTTATACTACTTGTTCAATAAATAATTGTCTTTATAAGTTTTTTATATCACACAAAGGAAACATTATTTTAATTTCTTTCTATGCCACCATTTGGTTATGTTATTCAAAATGATGAATTACTCTTACCGTCACATGAAAAGTTCAGTTTTGCTCTCAATTACTGGCATTATATTCATTATCTGATATAAATTTAAAATAATGTCAGCCCAGTTTTAATACTGGATGAGTAACATATTTGATGAAGGATTAAGAGAGGTGGCATATTGTTGTAGAAACGGCAGAGACTGAAATCAGAAGTCTTTCCTTTCCCACAGTTTGGTAGTGAGAGTTCAGGTAATTGAATCCCCTAGAGGCTTTTTTTGCTGGGTTCTCTCAGGATAAAAAGAATGTGTAGATTATAGAATTGGTATAAGCCTCAAATGAGATACCATGTGTGAGATGATAAGTAGCATT
The DNA here is from genome assembly GCF_949752795.1 of Hyperoodon ampullatus. Classification (NCBI taxonomy): domain Eukaryota; kingdom Metazoa; phylum Chordata; class Mammalia; order Artiodactyla; family Ziphiidae; genus Hyperoodon; species Hyperoodon ampullatus. The sequence goes on along the minus strand of NC_136925.1, from coordinate 32,626,286 downwards.
TAATAAATACTCGTTACATGGTAGCTGTGATTATTTTTGTTATTGTTATTATTGAAATTAAGAACTTTAAAATCACATGGAGTATCAGGAATGTAGAAAAAACTCTAGGTCCCCCCCCACCCCGCAGAGGAGAATTAATTTAGGGAATTAGCTATTTCCATATATCAAAGTTTTATTAGAGTGTATACCTGATAGATCAGTAAATAAATTTTTATCTATGCCTTGTTATATATAGATGTTTCAAGTAATTAATAAAATGATGCTTGGAGGCTGGGTCTTAATTCAGAGAATTATTATTTTTACTGCTATTTTTTTCTGCTTTGCTTTTTTAAGTCTCACTATTCTAAAGAAAATCTTTTGAATTGAGTTTTTGAAGTGAGTTCTGATTTAGACATGTGATGGCAGTTAAATTTTTCCCTTCCTTAGCCTTTTTTTCTAAGTGTAAAACTCCTTCAGTTTTCCTTTACATTAACAATCCATTATATCAACACAATCTGTGTACAGTTGTTCAGTTCTCCATAGATCTAACAGTATTGACCTGTAGAATGCTTTCATCATCTCATCTTCAAAGATATCAAACTTTCAGTTGCTTATCCAATCTAAGAACAACTAACCTAATAATCTCATAGGAAAAAGAACTAAGACTATTTTGCCATGATTTTACTTGTGAATTCTGTTCTTCTGTTACATTTCCATGTGTTGATATTTAAGTTAAATAATTTTCACAACCCATTATTTTTATCATTTCTTTTTTAAATTGGGGAATTCTGCCTTCATCTGGCACTTCTGTTTTCCTTTGTTATTTCTCAGAGATATTAATGACTCTGACCTCAACTCTGTAAGCAGTTCTTGAACCTTGGGATATGATTCATCAAGGTCTGAACACCTGAACTTATTTATTTGAAGAAGTTAGGTGATTCCTTACTACTTTCTCCATAAGGTAGAACTCAATATTTCTCCATGGGTAGCATTCAGTATTTATGGTATTTGTTCTGCTCTTTCCTATCTTAAGCTAATATTCTCAGTAGGGGAAGATGCATGCAAAGTGAGAATGGACTTGCTTCTCCCATCTTCCTCAGGGAAGAACATATGTCCTGCTTTTATTTCCTTGCTTCAAGCTTGGTAAAAGAACTCTCTTTGTTATTTCTCTCGTTTTTACGTGCCTAGATATTTTTAGAGATTTAACCTTATAGACACTACTATAATAGGTTTTAAAAACATATATGTAATTATGTTAGTTTTATTGTGATTTTGCTACCATATTGTCTCTCATGTCCCTCTAATATTTTTCAGTTTATAGTTACTGCATAGCTATAGTGTTTTATTAAAATCCAATTTTTTTCTCTTATTTTTTTCAGGATTGTGGTGGAAATTCTAGTCTTTTATGCCATTTCATTTTTTAATGCCAACTGTTCTTTACACAACTTTATTTTTCTAATTTAAAACAAAGTATCATTGTAGAAAATTTAGAACATAAAATGTAGGAACGAAATCACCTGTAAGATTCTCACTACTATCTAGTGATGGCCACTGCAAATATTTTGGAGTAATTATTTTAAAAAGTATGAATACTTAGGAAAATGGGTCCTATAGTATATGTAATGCTTTTTTGTTACTTAACACTTCTATGCATGTTTTTATGACAATAAAACATGCAATATATTATCTATTGTATTTTTTTTAGTTGAAGTATAGTTGATTTACAATGTGATTAGTTTCAGATATATAACATGGTGATTTGGTTAATGTATAATAACTTCTAATGGCTGCATAGTATACATTTATCATCATATCCTAGTTTATTAAATTAATACTCTGCTATTGAAGATTTAAGTTAAATCTAGCCTTTCCCTATTATAAATAACATTGCAGTAAAAACTCTTATGCTAAATATTTGCTAATACATATTTTTCCCTTGAATATATTACTAGTACTGAAAATTTTGCATCCAAAAGTACTGACAAAATTCTTTCCTGAAAGAATCTACCAGTGTACATTTCTGCCTATAGTGTATAAGAGTATCCTTGTACTTACATTCTTGCCAACCCTGTTTATTAGGGAGATAATTATATCTCACTGTTTTAATTATATTTCTTATTACTACTGAGGTTAAAGATTTTTTTCCCCATATATTTATAGGCCACTTACTGCTTAGTGAGAATTGCCAATTTTCCATTTGATGAAGTTCAGTTACTCTTTATAAGAGAATTTATAATGAGATTAAAAAAATTTTTGTGATGTTTTGAGTGTACAAATAGGCAAGTCTATTCATCTTTTCATTTAGGAATCTTTTTTTGGTATTATGCTTAGAAAGACGATTCCAAAGACATGACTGAACCTCCCATCTTTTTTGAACTTTTTTCTTTTTAGTCTCACTGGTTTTAGTCAGAATGTTATTTGGATCAGATGTATCTTTGTATTTAATTTGTAGGTGCATATCTGAATATGTCCATATTGCATACTCTAAAGTGATCTAGCCATTTTCTCCCAAGGTTCTTATTACTTCCACATTGTCTGCCATTTTAGGTTATTCATTCCTACTTTTACTTTTTAAGGGATGCAATTTTCATGAGGAAAATTCATGTTCTACTTTTAGCTGAATGTAAAATTTAGGAAAGGTCAAGGTGGTTGAAGTGTTACCTGCTATAACAGGTCTCTTAAGTTTTATGGTCTATATTGGGAAAGCACTGGCTGTGTTTTTGTATTTATTTTGGTTGAATGTTGCTTTTATCTTCTTTGTGGCTCAAATTGTTAGAATGATGGGCTGAATATGACATGATAAAATAGATAAATATAAGTTCATATACTTGTAACCAGGAACACTGTTAATTATAGATAGAAGATCTAGTTCAGCAGCTTTCTCTAGTTATGGCGAGCGGGGGCTACTCTTCCTTTCAGTGTGCGGGCTTCTCATTGTGGTGGCTTCTCTTGTTGCAGAACAGGGCTCTAGGTGCGCGGGCTTCAGTAGTTGTGGCACGTGGGCTCAGTAGTTGCAGCTCATAGGCTCTAGAGAGCAGGCTCAACAGTTGTGGCGCACGGGCTTAGTTGCTCTGCGGCATGTGGGATCTTCGAGGACCAGGGCTCTAACCCGTGTCCCCTGCATTGGCAGGCGGATTCTTAACCACTGCGCCACCTGGGAAGTCTCGAAAAGGTATTATTAATATGTTAACTTAAACTCACAATGAGGACTTAAAAATACTTGCTTGTTTCCAATTTGTGGTAATAACAGATTCCAAACTATTTTGCTCATAGTTGGAATGGTTGTTCAAGGAGTAAGACCTTTTACCAAATTTCGTACATTTAGTCTTATTCTTCTCTGTTTGCCACTGTTCATTCACTCATTTATTCATTCATTCTCAGCTGTGTGTCAAGTACTCTTAGGTTTTGGGAGACAAAAAGGAAAGGTAACAAAGTTTAATCAACTCACTCCCATTATCTTGGTTTCTTAAGTCTCCTCCTCTTGGAATTTTCATACGTATATTTAAAAGGAGAATGGGCATGAAAATTATGTTTGATACAATGAATGTTATGACTAATTTGGAAGAGCATATGGATTTTATAAGTTGAGAAATATCTGTAATGTTTCGATATGGGAAAGAAATAAGATAAATACATTTTATTAGTAGAATAAAGAATAAATTTCTGTGTTTAATAGTCTTTGAGATGAGTAAAAAAATTCTGGATAATGTTTATCCAGTTGATAAACATAGATAAGTATGACTATTAGATTTAGGAATTGCTGTAAGCATTTTTAAAATATTTAAAATTTAATACGTTATTTGTCCAGCTTTATATGTACATGTGCACATACGCACACACATACATATGATGGCTGTAAATTTGTTTTCACTAAGGCAACTAAAAATCAGCATATTTTGTTTTTAAGAATCAAGGAAGCTATCAATTTGCCACGTTCATGAAAATGTAAAGTAAGCTTTTAAATATACAATGGTACCTAGCTTTAACCTTACTTACTATACATCTAATTAATTATAGTATGTGAGGAATAAATAGTATTTACATTCCAAGTAGTTTTAACTAAGTCGTAAGTGACCTTGGTTTTAGCTTTGTTAAGTTGTTGTGTTAGATTAAGTACCTGTAAATAATGAACATTAGTTATTCTGAAAATATAATTTATCTCATTCTCTGCAGTGCAACAACAATTTGCATAGCACATTTTTCTTGAGAGATAAATAAATGCTAAATAAATGCTGTCCTAATTTTCACGGTCATTTTCTTTTGTTGTTTAAGACTTTATTTTGGCATGTATGAATACTTAATAATTTTTTATGCCACAAACCAAACTAAGAGTAATTTACAATGTTATAAATAACATACTCTGCTTTATGTAATTATTCTGATACTGAGTTCCATATGGACTGTTAATTCAAAACTTTTTTCAGAATTACTCAGTTAACATTTTCTTTTAACATACTTCATTATTCTTTGTTTTCAATATGCACATCATTTCATGTGCTAATCTAAAATTGCTTGTTATCTCAAAGGAAGACATTCCCTAAATTGAGTATAGTTTTTCTTTGGATACCATGTTTACTACAGTGTATAATGTATGCTGTTTATACAGTAGAGGTGTAGATACAACTCTAAGTTTTAAAATGCCTCCCTTTATAATTAAGAAAGGAAATACATGGATTTGCCTTAGTTTAATTTATGAGAATCAGAATGCCTCCTCTTTTTCTTGGGGCTTATTGGATAGTCACTGGTGCATCACATGGTTTTCCAATCCTTCTATTATTCTTAGAATCCCAGCCTGAGTAGAGAATTTGTAAATTACCCTGTTTTAATACTAATACCTAAGGTTATTCTGACTTCATAAAATAAACTTCTGGAGCTTTCTTTATCTGTTTTTTAAAAGGTTTCTATAAGAAAGCGATTATTTCTTTCATGAAAGTTTGAAGCAAGTATGCTTCTAAAACTATGTTGCCTGTCTTTTTGTAGGGCAGACATTAATTAGCAATTCAGATTTTCCAGTCGTTGATTTATTCAAATTTTCTATTTCTTCTTAAATCAAATTTGATAATTATATTTTTCTATGAAATTAGCCATTTCACTAGCCAAGTATTCAAGCTTTTTGCTCTAAAGTTATTCATAATGTCTTCTTATTTAAAAAAAAATTTTTTTTACACTAGCTTTTGGTTATGTTGCCCCTGTATTTCTGCCTGTTTTCTACTTTCTAATTTTTGATAGAGGAGTGTTTGTTTTCAGAGAACCAGCTTTTAATTTTGTTGCTCTTCTCTTTATTTTTTCCCCCCACATATGTTTTAGCTTTTATTCATATCGCAGGTATTGGTTTTAAATAATAAGACATCTGGCAGTTTCCCAATCTTCAGATACAAAGTAGTTGGGACAAGCCTGATGTCCTTGTAGTTACATCCAGTTATAGCAGGTGTATTTGTTTCACAGTGGAAATGGGTTTCTTCTTTAAAAATTTTAATCTGTTTATAACTACTTGTTTTCTTATGCAATCAGTAATAATGATGATAACATTTGAAATACTCTAAAAATATAAAGTGACATCAAGGACATTCATTGTATCTGAAAAATAAAGTAGATTCCAATGAGAATGTTAAAAGAGATGTATATTTTATGACCCGATAACTAATGCTGATAGAAAATGACCTCATATTGATCATTAATTACGTCTTTTCGTTACTTATTCATTTTCTTCACAAAGATTTGTTAGGCATCTTTTTTATATTTTACTAGGTAGTTTTTGTTTAAACCACAAGTGTATGATCATTTAAACTTTACAAATATTTATCAGCAGTAGAATAATCACCTTGATTGATATAGATTTAACATTATTTTTTCCTTGAATCATTTATCATCTTTTTTTAATTAATAAACTTTTAAAATAGCAGCCTTAAGTTTACAGAAAAACTTAAGCAGCCTTAAGTTTACAGAAAAACTTGAGCAAAAAGGATAGAATATTCCAATAAACCCTCTTTTGTTTTGTTGCATAAGTTCTTTTAATGGAAGCAACTGCTTTGTTACCTCTTGGAGCTTTGTAATAGTACTTATTTGAAAGTCTTTATCACATTGTTCCATATTACCTTCTTCTGGAGTGAACTTAAGTTCCATTGTTGATTTTGTTGATTGTCATTTTTAGTTTAAGATTTCATATGTTTTAGAATTTTAATTATGCTGATGGTGATGTTGATTTGTAGCTTCTTCCTTCCACATTCCCCCTCCTCCCCATCTTAGATTGCTATAGAGTTGTGGCCCCAAGTCTCATTTTGGTAGTAGTTCTTTTCAGCCCCTTCTCATAAACAGGGGAGCCCCATGCCCATGCTCTGGGCCTCAGCTAAGCCTTGTTCTGCTTTGCACATTGTTTACAAGGAGCACTTTTAAAAAAAAATTTTTTTTTTACATTTTGGCCATGCCGCAACTTGTGGGATCTTAGTTCCCCTACCAAGGATTGAACCCGTGCTCCCTGTGGTGGAATCGTGAAGTCTTAACCATTGGACTGCTGGGGAAGTCCCGACAGAGCACTTTTCATCTAGGTTATCTCACAGGAGCCAGACTCCTGGCCTTGCTGTCTAGAACTGGAGCTCAGCTTGTTACTTTAGCCCTACTCGGTGTTTTACTTTTTTTAGCTCAATTTCTGGTCCAGGGAGGTATTTTTCTTCTTTTTAAGTTTGAAGTTTAAGTTTTAGGTTTTTAGGTTTTTCTCTTTTTCAGTCTTACCAGAAGAGGTGCATTCAAGGGTGAATTTTGTGCCATACCTTCTTTTTCATCTTAATCGCTAATACTTGTTTTCAGAAGTCAGCCTCCTTCACATGTTAAGCATAAAAGGGAAGGGAGTTTTTTCAAGATAGTTTTAAGAAGAAATTTAAAAGTAAAATATATTTTAGTTTAGTTTTTTTTTTTAAGAGAAATGACTGATTATCCTTATAGGATCATCATATTATTTATTGTGACAAACTGCTTAAGGGTTTTGTTATTTAGAAACACTCTAAAACTTGAAAATAGTAGAATAACTAAATTCAGTATATAGAATGTCGATTGTACTGTCAGAATAAGTGACCAATAAACACTTATTCAGCTATTTCTACTTAGGGTTAAAATTGAAATCTTAAGTTTGCTCAAGGCAATGGCAAATTAATCATGACAGTTATGTAGTTTTAATAAGAATAACTTAACTATAGACTTTACAAGTATTTTGATAATTTCAACAACAAAAAAAACCCAAACCAGGAGCTCATTGTTACTTATATTATTGTTAAGCCTTATATATTTTTTGCTTTATTTTGGTATTTTTAACCCTGTCTCTTGTTTTATATGAGTACCTGATTATCATAACTTCATTGCTTATGCATTTTATATATCAACTGATACCCAGAAAAAGTGATGTGTGGTATAATATTCCTGGAGATTCAATTTCTGTGTAGAGAGTTAAGTGTCTTGCAAATCCCCCAAGTAGAAAGATCCCCTAATAAATGCTGTGATTTTTATTGTCTATGCCAATAAGGAAAGAGGCTAAACATTATTCCTTGCATATTATCAGTCTACCATGAAACACAATAAATCTCATAACAATAGTAAATGTGTATTTGAATAGTTACAGGTATTGCTTTCTGTGAAAAATGTTAATTTTCTTTTGATATACAATTAAATAAGCTTACTTGGAGAATAATACTTTACCCACTTGCTCCATTTTGTAAATCTGGCCATATAGACGCTCAAGCAAATGTTTCATTTCTGTTTGTAAGCTGCTCTTCTTTTCCCTAACCAGCTTAGTTCAAAGTGCGATCCATGGCTCTTCTACTTGGAAAGAATATAATGGACATTCTGCACTTATTGCATCTCTTAAGTAGTTCCAGTTAGGTATTAGGATAAGGGATTTGCTTATTACCTCAAATGATTAAATTGTTAAAACATCTATTTTATTGCTATTATGAACTAATAATAATTATATTATTAAAATTACTGAAATAGTTTTTCCGTGATCAGAGTTTTTAGAAAATGGTATATGTTAGCGTGATTCCTATGTGGTTACATTGTGCTTGATTAAAAAAAGGGTTTTCATTTGAAAAATAAGATTTGGTAGAGGAAATAAAGTTTAAATTATTCATTGGTCCTTGTACTATTAGTTATCAGCTGATTTGTCTACATGATAAGGGATTTTTTGGTTTATATAATTTGTGTTCATTCCAAATATGGCAATTTGTGAAAACCTATTTTATTTATTAAGTTAGTGATGCTTTGTGTCCTTAGCGGACAAAAAGTTTAAAAAATTGGTAAATCAGAATCTGGTTTGTATTATTTTTATTTATTTATTTATTTTAAAAACAAATATATTTATTTATTTATTTTTGGCTGCATTGGGTCTTCGTTGCTGTGCGCAGGCTTTCTCTAGTTGTGACGAGTGGGGGTTACTGTTTCGTTGCGGTGTGCAGGCTTCTCATTGCAGTGGCTTCTCTTGTTGCGGAGCATGGGCTCTATGCGTGCAGGCTTCAGTAGTTGTGGCTCGTGGGCTCAGTAGTTGTGGCTTGCAGACTCTAGAGCGCAGGCTCAGTAGTTGTGGTGCACAGGCTTAGTTGCTCCTTGGCATGTGGGCTCTTCCCGGACCAGGGCTCGAACCCATGTCCCTTGCATTGGCAGGCGGATTCTTAACCACTGCGCCACCAAGGAAGCCCTGGTTTGTATTATTTAAAAAAAATAAAAATAAAACCTCTTCTGATTAAATAGTATGTGTTCATTGTAGAAAATTTGGAAAAGAAAAAAAATGAAAAGTGTGAAATTTAGTGATAATCATTCAGCATTTCTCTGTATAGGACTTGCTTGCATATTTTTATGGATGAGATAATTTGAGTAAAAAACAGAATTTAATGAAATAAAAAATAAAGACAACTGTCAGAAGCAAACAAGATATTCGTCAGCAGGGAAATGGATAAACTGTGGTATTTCCATATGATGGAATATTATTCAGTGATAAAAGAAAATGAGCCAGCAAGCCATGAAAAAGCTTAGAAGAACCTTAAATGATTATTGCTAAATGAAAGAAGTCAGTCTGAAATGGGTACACACTATATGATTCAAACTATGTGACATTCTGTAAAAGGCAAAACTTTGGAGATAGTCAAAAGATAAGTGGTTACCAGGGGTTGGGGAGAAGGGATAAAGGGGTGAATTGGTGGAGCATAGGGGATTTTTAGGGCAATGAATCTCTTCTGTATGATACTGTAATGATAGATACATGTCATTGTGGTCATCATACATTTGCCAAAACTTGTAGAGTATACAGCACAAAGAGTAAATCAACTCTAATGTAAACTATGAGCTTTTAAAAAAAAAACCTAATTTGGTAGTCAGTGTGATAAACTAGACAGATAGATTTTGCTGTGTAAACATATTCTATCTAGATCTAAGCAGTGTTTTACAGTACAATCAAAATATCTCCTAGACTAGTGCTGTCTTTTTGTGATGATTGAAATATTTTGTTTTCTCTTCAACACAGTAGTCACTAGCCACATGTGGCTGCTGATCTCTTGAAACGTGGTTAAATGTAACTGAGGAATTGTATTTCAAATTTTGTTTAATTGTAATTACTTGGCATACAAATAGCCTTGTGTGACTAGTGGCTACAATACTAGATAGTGAAGAATCTAAATTAGACAAGATATATCGAGAAATGTCAGCAGTGATTAATACAGTTAAATGGAGTTAATAGTCGATTGAAAAACCTTATTGTAAATATTGGTTCATTGCCAATGTGGAATCAGGTCTCCATTCTTTATCCTGTAGTTTTTTACTTTTGTCCTGTCCTCAGTACTTTAATCAATAATTTGTATAAAGGCACAGTTATTGAACTTGTGTTCTGGACTGGTTCAACACTGATAGTGTTTACTGATATAATAGATTGCCAGAATCCAGATTTAAAAAGCTCTCTAAAGACTAAAAAAACAAACAAAAAAAAGAAGAAAATTAAATTTATAAGGGATCTATTTGAAATTTTGGGCTTAAAAATTATCATATAAAGTATAGGATATGGGAATCTGTCTACTAGGAATTTATGTGGAAAAAAACTAAAACCAAATACTTTTACTTGGCTACACATTCAACTTGAGCCAATAGTGTGATATTGTTACCAATTTAAGCTGTGTTTAGAAAAGTTTAACATCTAGTCTAGAGTTGTTTTAATCTCTGTGATCTGCCCCAATCAAATTATATTTGAAATGTTATGCTCAGTTTTGGATGCCATTAAAAGTTAAAGGCTCAGTAAAAGGTAGATTTCTAAATGAACCTGGATAAAGAATCATCAAGAAACCAAGTTATATGACTAATAGTAAGGAATTGATGTATGTTTACCTGGGAAGGAAAGAACTTATGAGTGAAGTGTGCTTAATACTTTACTTGGCCTTATCTTTAAATTTTTGAAGGGCTGTCTTGTAGAAATATTATTAAGATCATTTTCTGTAACCCCAGAGGGCACAGCCAGTGTTAGGTGAAAGCTATAGTGAGTCTGATTGGGCTCAATGTACGGAAGGATTTTTTGACATTAAGCATCCTCTAGCAGTGGCATGAGTTTCCTTATGAAGTGGTCTACTGCTGGTGGAAGTATGCTGGGTGTTCATTAGCCAGAAAAAAAAAAAAAAAAAGCCAATAATAGCAGTAAATACGTATAGAGCACCTGTTGTCAGATCCCATGCTAATTTCTTTTAACAGACAGGAAAGCTGAGGCACAGAGAGCTTAAGAAAGGTGCCCATAGTCATATAAGTAGGAATTGACAAAATTGATAAATTTAGTTCTGAGTCCAAGCCCGTGCTCTCAGCTGTCCTGTTTTTTGGCCTCCTTTGGCAGTAATTATTGATTTTTGAGAGCTTTGTTTAGATGTCCTCCAAGGTCCCTTCCAAACTGAGCTTAGATGAGGTGACCTCATTGTAGTTTCTACAATGTATGGGTGTTTGTGAAAGCTGACTGTGAGGGAGATTCATCTGGTTCTTGTATTTAACAGACTGAAATGGAGGAGACATACTGGTGGTTGTCAGGAAGGTTAAGGAAGCTGTGATCTAACCAGTGATTAAAGTTTTAGTTGAAGCAATGGTTTCAAATCTATCGCTGCTTTTTACAGAACACTAGGATATATTGTATTTAGTTTCACCATTGAACCAAGAATAATTTTACTAGCAGAAGTTGGAGTTAGAATATATGCATGCACATATTTACAATCATGAGCACACTTTCTTGAGAAAAAAAGCTGAAGTAAATATGCATGTCAGATATTTGTGTTAATATTTGTTGTATGTTCATTTATTTCCTGACAAGTGATAGTTGATTATTCATACTTTTGTAGTATTTTCTTTGAATTATTATTCTATCATGATTGCTTTTAAATGATAAATGCATTAGTATTATGTATATGTAGCAAAGATTCACTGAATATTTCTTCAGATGAAGACTGTGAAAATATTTACTTTAGACGTAAAGCACTTAATTACTTGCCTGGGACATAACTAGTGTACAAGTGTTAGGTTTTGTTATCATTTTCACCGTGATACAAATTATTTTGTGTACTTTTCTTACTCCCTTATTTGATTATGATTTGTTTATTTTGGTAATACTAAATACCTAATGTTAATTACTTATTATATGCAAGGCACTGTGTCATATACATTTACATACATTAATTAGTTCACATCACAACCCTGTGAAGGGTATGTATGTGCTCTTATTCCCACTTTACAAATGAGAAAAGGAGGCTCAGAGCAGATGTCTAAACTCCTAAAGCCAATGAGCAGCAGGCTTATGATTTGAGCCCTGACTGACTTCCTTCTAACCTAAACTGCTGTGTGTTACTAGTGTTCATAAGCTTGGTAAATTATTAAATTAAGTTGACTGACAGGGAGTAATATAAAGTAAAAACTGAGTTGCTGACTTAGAATGCACTTACACAGAAGTTTTGAAAATATGAGCAGCAGTGGTATCAGTGGATTGTACCTAATCTGTATTTCCTTACATTCTATAATTATAAATTATAATTATAAATTAAATATAATTTAATAGTTAACATATCAAATAATTTAATAATTAATATATTTAATATAATTTACATATGATTATATAATTAAAATTATAATTATATAATTTAAATTATAATTACTATAATTCTACTGACCATTTTCAGAAACACCATTCATGTAAGAACATTTTCAAAAAAATATTATATTAAATATAAATATTGGTTATAAGATATATCCAAATAAGAAAACTTACATTGTGCAAAACTTTCATAACAGAATGATACTTTAAAGCATTGGTCTCCAAACTTTTTTGGTTATACTTTCTAACCACGTTTGATAATGTATCCCTGATATAAATGTAGTTATTTAATTTTAAACTGTATATGATATACAGTATAATTTTAAATTATGCTATGATACCTTACACTCATTATAAAACATACATAGAAGTGGAGAATTAAAAAGGATGCTGTTTTAAAAAGAGTATTTAACTTTATTAATGATATTAAAATTCTTTCTAATCAGGGCAATGTCATTGAATATACATCAGTATTTTTGACTCTTACTGTAGCACTTTTTGATGTTTTGAGGTTCTGCTTCTGTGTTCAGTTCAATTCAGTACTTCATCTTGAGAACAATGGAGAGCAACTGGAAGTTTGTTGGCAAGGGTTGGAGGGAAGGTAGCATACGTTGATCAGACCTACATTTCCTAACATCTTCTGTCATTGCTATGTGGAGAATGGATTGGAATGTGTTTTGGATAGATGTGCAGAAACTATTTAGGAAACCCTTTGCATGGTACAGGCAATAACTGTTTGGGATCTTAAAACAGACAAGGAGAAAGGCTTGAAATCTGTTTAGTAGTAGATCGAGAGAACTTAAGAGTGAATTGGATGACTGGGTAGGATTGGGTGCGATGCATAAAGAGGTGGTAAGGGTGCATTTTAGGCTTTTGTGTAACTAGAAGGATGGCAATGCCATTCATGGAAATAAAGAATACTTAGAGTGAAGTGGGTGGAAAACCAAGAGATGGTTTTGGACATATGTGGAATTGTGAGAGGCCTTAAGACCTCCAAGTGAAGATGATAACTGGACAATTTGGTAAATGAAGCTCAGAGTAGAGATCTGGGAACGATGTGTGATTTTATGAGTTTTCAGTATATGCTTGCTAATGGGAGCTGAGGGCTTGCATGTGAACAGCTAAGGAGAGAACATGGAGTGGAAGTAAGAGAAAGCCTGGGATTAAACCTTAAGGAACTCCAACATTTAATAGTCAAAGAGAGTCTAAAGAAGAGATAGGAATGTACCAGCCAGAGTGGTAGGATACATATCAAAAGAATGGCGAGTCTAGAGAACAGACTTGTGGTTGCCAAGGGGGAGAAGGGGAGGGAGAGGGATAGACTGCGAGTTTAGGGTTGGTAGATGCAAACTATTACATTTAGAATGGATAAACAACAAGGTCCTACTGTCTAGCACAGGGAACTATACTCAATATCCTGTGATAAACCATAATGGAAAAGAATATAAAAAAAGAATGTCTCTATGTGTATAACTGAGTCACTTTGCTGCACAGCAGAGATTGGCACAGCATTGTAAATCAACTCTACTTCAATAAAATAAAATAAAATTACTTAAAAAAAAAGAATGGTGTGTCAAGGATATCCGAGGAAAAGTATGTTTCAAGAAGGATAAGGGGTATTTAGCAATGTGGAGTGATGCATGGAGGATGATCCAGGAAGATGGGACCAGAATAATATTCATTATCTTTATCAAACCTATGAATGAGTATCCTTCAAACAGAATGGATAATAGTAACAGATCTGCTGTCCTTCAGACAGAATGGATAATAATAACAGTTTGCATAGATATATCTTATTTTTACTTTCTTTTTCATGTTCTTTTCTTTAGTTTTTTATTGTAACCTTCTTAAAAAGTATAGATTAGAATTGAACTCAGCCCTCTAAATATGGTTCAACCAGTGTAGTATCCTTTGAGATGCTAAATGGGGTTTTGGAGATACAGTATTGCTATTACTACATTAAATTTTTCCCTAGCCTTTATTACATTATTTTTTCATATTGAACCTGTAAATAACCAACTCCCTACCCTTTCAGGATTTTTCTTAGGAATTTATTTGTGGGATAAGGTTTCCCCATCTTGTACAAGTACACATGAGTTTTTTAAACTTAATTATGGGGTTTTATATTTACCTCTGTTGCTTCTCCTTAGGTCTGGCCAGATTATATCAGACTATTTAGAAAATTTTAAAATTTTGATTCTATCATGAACTAAATTAACACCTTTAACAAATTTAATTTAATATCTTCTAGTTTATATATATATAATTGATAAAATATTGAACAGGACAGAGCCATGACCACTCTTTAAAGAACAACTTTAGTGGGTGATCTCCATATTGAGAATAATCCCATAATCCGCTTAACTGTATTGTCCAAAAGGATAGCTAATTCACATCAAGGTATTATGCCTACTGTGCATCACTAGCTGTTTTTCAGAATGCCCGTTGACTATCTGATAGGGAGAATGGTTGGTCTCTCTTTTGAAAGAGGTCTTTTCAGAACTTCAGATAGACTTATTTTTGACTTTTAATGAATTCTTTAATATTGACTAGATGGAAACAGAATGGAACTGACAAACCTTTTATAAATGTGAATTTTATTATCTTTAAAGCCTGTTTTAGTGATTAAATACTTTGTTCAACATGTTTTGACTAACCTGAGAAATAGGGTTCAAACAGGACATTAACATGACCAGAATTACCTTTTACTTGGAAATAATGTTTTGCCTCTAAATCTTTGAGTAAACCCGTAATGCAAGTAAGTGTGTTTGTCATGTTTATTCTGTGGTTTCACAAACCCTCAGCATATCTGCATACCCCAGCTCTTGAACAGATTTATAGTTCTTATTTAGGCCCATTATAACTTTTTGTTACCAATTTTCCTAAGATTTATAGTATAATTTTCTGTGGTATATTATTTAAAGGTTTTCATTACTTTATATTTTGCTTTTATGATGATGTAATGTGTGTGAGTCATTTTGATACTGTGTTGGGGATATAGCATCCACTAGAGCATCGTTCCTATTGGAATAAAAATGATATAACACAGAATACAGTGGAAAGTGGGGTTTACCTTTCCTGAGAGATTCACAAACTACATTCATCTGTTACAAGTGTAAGAAATAAGGAAGTAATGCTGCTTTAAAGTTAGTCTGTACAGGGACTTCCCTGGTGGTCCAGTGGTTAAGACTCTGTGCTTTCACGACAGAGGGACTGGGTTCGATCCCTGGTCAAGGAACTAAGATCCCACATGCTGTGCAGTGTGGCCAAAAAAAAAAAAAAAAAAAAAGTTTAAAAGGTAGTCTGTGCATGTTCTGCGATAATTTTTTTTTTTTTGGCATCTCAGGAGCATAGTCTTGTTAATTTTTTTACTTTAATGAAGAACTACTTTAATTTGATAATTTAATGAAAAAGGAATTATAATAACAATGAGAACCCTGAGCACCTTTGTCTATTGAGAAGTTCCTTAATAGATAATAATGGCTTTAGCAAAATCTACCAGGAAAAGGATATTACCTGTCTATTCCTATTGTTTTTCCTTTGAATCTCGTATCCTTAATTTATAGCCAGAGTAGTAAAACTTGCCTTTTTATTGTTTTGAGAGCTGCAGTTTTGTTTTTTTAAACTCTGTAGTTGATGCCTGTTTCTCTACCCATAGCTAACTTTTCCCTCCTTTTTTTTCAATTTGATAGCTTCTGGAATTTGTGTCAGTGTATAGAGCAATGATCCAGACAGTTGTACCTTTACAGACAGTCACTCTCAGTGCCAAATTAGTTTGTAGTGCAAATCTTGAATGAGAACTGCACCTGCTCTCAGTGTAGATGAAAATGGCAAATGTTAGGGAAAGTGTAATTTGGGATTGCTTTAAATCTGATGGCTGCTGATCTCAGAATTCTGCTGGGGATTCTTCATTTTGGGTTATGGAAGTCCTGCTATTCAGAGCAAAACAGCCTTCTTGTCTCTTTTGCTAAGTCTTAGGTGTATTATTTTTAAGAAATAACATGCTCTTTGTGCTGTGATTCTATATCTGAGATGTTTTATCTAGAAGTTATCTTCCAAATACATTGGTGGTTTCCTAAAATTATGTTGGACTAAAAATTTCTGAATCTCTAATTTATCATATGTCAACATTATATTTCAGATATGCAAGGGTAGCTGCCACAATAAATCACATTCTTATGGAGGAAATGGTCTCAATTTAAGAATTAACATGTTCTTTGAAAGTTGATAGCATATAAAAGACATTTCATGCTGTATGTAGAGAGCATTTCCTACTACAATTTGTTGGGAGTATGGGGGGGAGAAGGTATCTTTGTAGGTATGTATTACGTTTATCTTTTTTGAATTTGCTTGTTCTTTACTATCACCCTTACCTTAAGCATGGGGCTTGTGTCTAAAAGCAATTCAAAACACTCACTTAAAATGCTTATCAGGAGAATTGTATTTAATCTTTATTTTTCAACCCTGAACAGTTTATTGGTTACTTTTAATATCTTAAGTCGTTTTGGTTCATAGCTTTAAAAAATAGCTTCATTGACATATAGTTCACATACCGTACAATGCACCCACTTAAAATGTTATAAATCAGTGGTTTTTTAGTATATTCATAGATATGGGAAACCATCACCACAGTCAATTTTAGAGCATTTACAAAACCTCAAAAAGAAATCCTAAGCCTTTAGCTAGTATTCCCCTACTCCCCCCGCCCCCTTCTCCCAACCCCCAAGCCCTAAACAACCATAGCCTACTTTCTGTCTCTAGAAATTTCCTTATTTAGGACATTTCATATAAATGGAATCATAATACGTGGCCTTCTGTGACTGGCTTCTTTCACTTAGCAAAATGTTTTGAAGGTTCATCCATGTTGTACACTACTTCATTCCTTTTTTTAAAAAAATAAATTTATTTATTTTATTTATTTTTGTCTGTGTTGGCTCTTCGCGGCTGCGTGCGGGCTTTCTCTAGTTGCGGCGAGCAGGGGCTACTCTTCGTTGCAGTGCGTGGGCTTCTTATTGCTCTGGCTTCTCTTGCTGCGGAGCATGGGCTCTACGTGCATGGGCTTAGTAGTTGGAGCACACGGGCTCAGTAGTTGTGGCCCACAGGCTCTAGAGCACAGGCTCAGTAGTTGTGGCGTACAGGCTTAGTTGCTCCGCAGCATGTGGGATCTTCCCTGACCAGGGTTCGAACCCGTGTCCCCTGCATTGGCAGGCGGATTCTCAACCACTATGCCACCAGGGAAGCCCTACTTCATTCATTTTTATGGCTTAGTAATATTCTGTGGTGTGGATGTATACCACATTTTGTTTATCCATACATGAGTTGACGGACATTTGGGTTGTTTCTACCTTTTGGCTGTGTTAATAGCCCTATTTGTGTGCAAGTTTTTGTTTGGACACATGTTTTAAATTCTTCTGGGTATATACCTAGGAGTGGAATTGCTGGGTCATATTGTAATCCTGTGTTTAACTTACTGAGGAACCAGAAAACTGTTTTTCACAATGGCTACACAACTTTGTATTCCGGCACTGTATGAAAATTCCAGTTTTCTCCACATCCTTGCCAACACTTACTATTTTCCATTAAAAAAGTAGTTGTTCCAGTGGTTCTTCTTTGCATTTCTTTGATGACTAATGACGTTGAGCATCTTTTCACATGCTTATTGGCCATTTATATGTTTTCCTTGGATAAATTCAGATCCTTTGCTCATTTTTTTCATTGGTTGTCTTTTTATTATTAGTAAGAATTCTTTATATATTCTGGATACAAGTCCTTTAATAGATATATGATTTGCAAATATTTTCTCCCATTCTGTGAGTTGTTTTATTCACTTTCTTGATGGTGTCCTTTGAAGCAGATGTTTCTTATTTTGATGAAGTCCAAATTATCTGTGTTTTCTTTTGTTGCTCATGCTGTTGGTGTCATATTTAAGAATCCCTTACCAAATCTGAGCCCATTAAACTTACTTCTGTAAAGAGTTTTATAAGTTTATATGTTAAATGTAGATCACTGATCCATTTTGATTTAATGTTTGTATATGGTATAATGGTCCAACTTCAGTTTATTTCATGTGGCTAGCCAGTTGTCCCATCATTTATTGAAAAGACCGATCTTTCCTAACTGAATGGTCTTGGCGCACTTTTTGAAAATTTTACTTATTTATTAGTTCTAATATTATTTTAGTACATTCTTTAGTATTTTCCACATAGGAGATCATAGTGATCTATAAATAGAAATAGTTTTACCTCTTAATTTTCAATCTGGATGCTTTTTATTTCTTTTTTCTTACCTAATTACCTTGACTTGAACCTCCAGTACAATGTTCAGTAGAAGTCACAAATGCACATTTTTTTGTCTTATTTCTGTTCTTAGTGGGAAACTAATCCAGTGTTTCACCATTAAGTATGATGTTAACTGTGGGATTTTCATAGATGCCCTTTATCAGGTATTAGAAGTTCCTTTCTAGTCCTAACTTGTTGAATGTTTTTACCATAAAAGGATGTTGGATTTTATCACATGGTTCTTCTGCATCTGTTGAGCTGATCTTGTGATTTTTGCTTTTTATTCTATTGCTATAATATATAAATTGATTGTCTTATGTTGAACTAACCTGATATTCCTGACATAAATCTCACATTGTCATGGTATATAATTATTTTTATAAATTGCTGGATTTGATCTGGTTTGCTTGTATTTCACTGAGGATTTTTGTGTCCATATTTCTAAGAAGTACTGGTCTTTAGTTTTCTTATGACATATTTATTTGTCTGGTTGTGGGGTCAGAGTAATATTGACCTCATAAAATGAGTTGTGAAATATTCTTTCCTCTTGTTTTTGGAAGTGTTTGTGAGGAATTGGTTTTAACTTAAAATGCTTTGTAGAATTCACCATTGAAGCCATCTGGACCTGGACTTTTCTCTGTGGATGATTTTTGATTATTAGTTTAATCTTTCACTTGTTTTAGGTCTATTCAGGTTGTCTGTCTTGAGTTAGTTTTGGTAGCTTGTGTCTTTCTAGGAATTTGTCCATTTCATCTAGTCTACCACCTCCAGGGCTTGTTACTGTCATTTGCTTGTTTATTTGTTTAGTGACCTGCTGGATTATTTTAGTGCAAACAGTTCCTTCTACCCTCACTCCACAGTGTTGAGCTTCTGATGTCGTTCCCCAGGGAGACGCACCTGTGAGTATACCCATAGTCACTTTGGGATGAAGGTAGTGTTAGCACAAACAACCCTTTTCTACGCTTTCCCTGACTCCATTCAGCTGTTCAGATTGGGACTTTAACCCACATGTGATCTTTACTAATTCCCAGCTGACCATTCTGATGTTTACAAAAATGCCCCTGGGACATAAATTGCTCCATAAACTAATCCAATATGTTTGTGACCCCTTTGAAGGAATAATTCCAAAGGTCAGTGTTGATATATAGTCTCACCCCAAGAGGGTCGTCCCAGTTGTCTCTCCCCTCAGTTAGTTCTCTCTTGTAACTTAGTTGTTGAATCTGTGAATTTTCTCCTAGTTGTGATTCACCACAACCTCTGCTCTTTCTGAGATAGCCCTTTGGCTTCAACTTCATGGTCTGGTTGCAGATGTGGTCTATTTCTTTGGAAGAGATTGGGATCTTTATGTTTTATGGCTTGGTTCTACCCTCAGGCAAGATTTCTGAGGCAGAACTCTGGAACTAGGAGTGGGGACAATGGAAGGTGACACCCCTGCTTTCAAAGCTGAGTACTTGATGGAAGAGGTAGGCTGTAGCCTAAATTCTAGGCTTGCCTCTCCTTGTGTGGAATCACTGCCCTATCAGCCAGAGTGAGAGTGATTGGATCACCAGTATTTTCCTTGATGTTTTGCCCAAAGATAAGCCCTGTCCACATTTGGGGACAGGGTGGAAGACAGGTGGCCTTGTGTTTAGATAGTGTCAGTAAAATGAACAGCAAAAGGAAAATATTTACTAAATATTTAATGCCTTATATATACTCAACATAAATTCCTACTTTTAATGATATTTTTATTTGGGTGGATTCTCTAAGAACAGTTAGAATTTGTTTAATATAAAATCTTCACATGTAGAATTAAAGTATAACATTTCTGGACAGGAAAAATATATATACCCCCAAACCATATATGAGGAAATCTAAAGGCCTTCTGGCACAGTTATTTCATACAGTTATATAATTGAAAGTCTCTGAATCCTAAAACTGGTTCTCTGACTCTGGAATCAACTTAATCTTTGGCAATCACTCTGCATAGGAGAGTAGGATATGCATAAAAACTTTTAATAAAGTTACAGAAAGCACTTGCAGTACTGTGTTTCAGATTTCACATATGTTAAGCATTGAAAATTATTGATACTTATTAATTAAGCATTAATAAAATAATAAAAATACACTTTAACAAAAAAATACAATTAATTGTTTTTTAAGCACTAAAAATTTTGTATGTCATGATTTATTAAAGCATTCTAATGATTTTTAACTCTAAAATGATAGCTCTTATTAGTAAGTTTTAAGAAAAATGGTACTCTGCACTCTATTTGGGAAAACCAGAATGGTATGTTAAAAAGCAAATTAATTTTAGAATTTCACTTGGTTATACCAAGAAAAAAACAAGTGTCAGAATTTTTTATTCTGTGATTTAGAGTTTTATATATAAATCATAATTATTTTAACAGTTGGATCATGCTCTTTAATTATATAATTGCAGATAGTCTTATGAAGCTGAAAGCTCCTTAGCAATGGGAAGCAATGTAACTTTCCTAAGTTATTATTTTTTTATGATTCTTTTCTAAATACTTTTTAGTTTCTTCTGTGTTAGTTTAGCTTCATAGCTGTGTTGAATAGGGTGTTAATAACTTGAAAAAATGATTAATTTTGAGGTAACAGTTTGTTTTGATTTTCCTCTTATAAGCTGTTTGAACTGCTGGGACCTGATGGACTTGAACTTATTGAGAAACTCCTCCAGAACAGAATTACAATTGTGGACAGATTTCTTAATTCTTCAAATGATCATAAGTTGCAAGCTCTTCAAGGTAAGAAAGTGTTCAGTGGTAATTCTACTTTAAAGGAAAAATTCATTGTTTAGCAGTCTATTTAATACAATTATACTTTTAATATTCATTGGTTGATTATATTTACTGATACCATTCTCTTAAGTAGATTTTAGGTGTGGCAGATTATGAAACAAGTGTCAATGCCCTAAATAGGGTATTATGTCAGAGATTCTGTTTATGTTTAGGTATAGCAGAAGATTTGGAAAGACAAAAAAATTTTTAAGGAAATACATATAGTGCTTACAGTGGGTCAAGTAGAGTTATAATTTATAACTACTTTTATTTTGAAAACTTTCAGACCTTAGTAGTGGTGCAAGGATAGTGTAATGAATACTCACATACTCTTCATGTAGATTCACCATCATTAACATTTTGCTTCCACCCCCCCATTATCATTCTCTACACACACACACACACACACACACACACACAGGCATATGCACACATGGACACACACATATACACATTTAAAATTTTTGCTGAACAATGACTAGAAGTTGCAGACATTATAATACTTCAGATATAAAATTTCAACATACAATAAGAGTCTCCTGCTTACCTGCAGTAGTTATCACATGCAGCAAGTTGAACATACATATAGCTATGTATTACATATGTTTGAAAACCCCAGAAGAATTAGAAAGAGTTGTCAAGGAAGCTAAATTTTTTTTTTTTTTCTAAAAGCCTGACTTACTATGAGACAACTGATGCCAAACTCAGGTTTTAGGTGGTAAGTAGGAAAACTGAGTTTCTTTTTTTTTTTTTTGCGGTATGTGGGCCTCTCACTGTTGTGGCCTCTCCCGTTGCGGAGCACAGGCTCCGGACGCGCAGGCCCAACGGCCATGGCTCACGGGCCCAGCCGCTCCACGGCATGTGGGATTTTCCCAGACCGGGGCACGAACCCGTGTCCCCTGCATCGGCAGGCGGGCTCTCAACCACCGCGCCACCAGGGAAGCCCCTGAGTTTCTTACCTTTACCCAAATGTCTTTGCCAGCTTTATAAATAGTTTGGAATTTTTAAAAAGTGCATGGGCATAAGAAATTAGACCCCCTTCTTCAAACTAGTCAACATTTACCCTTCTTTTATGTAAGTTACATCACCTTTTCCTTATGAGTGTGGCACTGAAAGGAAATTACAAAAAGAACCTTGATTTAAATCCAAAATTTCTTATGGGTTTTCTTTATTCTACACTTTGATTACTGATAGTTGCCTTGGAGTTACTTTGAGATTTCTAGAAACTTTGAAGATTGGAGTTTAGCCACTTTGTCTTTCTGCAAGTCTCTTGGTTCTTCAAGTATATTGAACACTTATAAACTACCTTGCTGTAAGAGGACTTTCACCTGTTAAACAGTGCTTAATCAGACATTGCAATAAGCCAGCAGAACTTAGGAGCATTTAAAATGTGTATCTGCCAGAAGAAAAGGAATGAATTTAAATATCTGGCCTTGCGATGTAATTTCTGAGAATTTGATGTTCATTTTGTCAGCCTTTTAAGTGCTGATACGTACTGATTCCACCCTTTATTAGTGCTAATTTATTAATGAAAAGTTCAAAATGAGTTCAGCTTCATATATTTTTTTAAGAAAGCTGTGGATGATGAGTTAATGTTTTGTAGTTTCATTATGTCCATTTTTGTTTAAAATTTATACACAAACTTTATTCTACTAGGATAACTTTAAGAAGCAACACACTTTTTAACCTAAAACCAAATATTAAATTTGAATTATTAAAAAATATTTGAACCATCAGTCTGCCCTGAAATATTTCCTACTCTTCTCAATCGGCTTTTACTCTTTTAGTCTATGCTAGATTGTTACTAATGTTGCTACTATTTAAGAATAATAATTATACCATAGAAAATTGGGGGCATTTAAACAAACTTCTTCTAAGGACAGTGGTAAAAAAAGAGCTGACAATGAGCATATTAGGTTTTTTGTGTATATTCATTAAAGATGATTTTCCTTATTTTTGGGGGGAGGGAGAAAGAAATATTCTTGAAGAAATGAATCATTAGACTCTGTTACTTTATCACTGTTCTCATCCATTTATATCTTTTGATATAAATTTTATGTTAACAATCCTTCGAAATTCTCTTAAAAATACCAAATTGTATTTGTATTCTCTATTAAGCTACCTTAGTAAGACAGCTGCATCCTACTCTTTTCTCTGTTCCACAAAATCATGGTCTTAGAGAGCAATAGCTTCCTGCCATCTAGCACTTTCTAGCTTTCATACTGATTTTCTTTGAATCCTTTTATCCAGATATATATACATCCACCCTACTTTATCTCTGTTCTTATAACCAGGAAATGTAAGGTAGATGAGAAGTGGGTGGGTATAGTGCACTCACTGCTAAATTGAGGATAGTTGTGAATTAAATTCTGTTTTGGGGATGGTTGTAGAGAATGTTTAGTATGAGGTGTATCATAAAATAAAAATTAAGTTAGCTCATGCTGTCAAATGACAGTGTTTTGAGTAGTTATACAAGACTTTTTCTGTCATAATAACATTTTAAGATGATACAAGCTCTATGTGTTCTTCAGTAAAATTTTGTGTTAGAATTGCTGTTAAGCTTATTCATTTCATTTCTTCTTGTCAGTCTCTACAGTTAACTGAACCCAACAAGGAGAATCATGCACTTAAGCATTTGTGCTTTATAACTTGATTTTTAAAATCACCTATTATGTTCAATCTTATGGGATTTCAGTATATTCTGATTGAGGCCTTATAAAGCTATCGATGAGGTAGACATATTTTCTTCTTATAATTTTAATTTCCTTATTTTGATGATCACAAATGTGTCCAGTAGTATTTTGTTACTGTCACATTTGTTTAAAATGTTAATGTCATTAGCATAAAATATAGTATGTCACCCAAAGTATTTAGTTTCACATACAAAATGTTTAACATTCATTTATAGTAATAAGTACATGGCATTATTCACATTTAAAAAAATCCTGCTTAATATCTCTGTCGTTGAATGTGTGACTTTGTGAACAGGTTAATTTTTTTAATAGTTCAGAGTACATTTGAAAAATGCCAGTATGTTGCTTTCTTTCTCTAACACTGAGAGTTAGTTGGTTATAAATTCAATCATTATAATAGTATATAAGATTTATTTACAAAGTAAAACATATAAGACTTACTTAGAAAAATACTTTTGAGCTATAAAATGTAGTTCTAATATAGATGGGATTATATCTTATTTCATAATTTTGAGATGTAATAAATCTTTATTTCTCACTTTCCTTTTTGCGACTTATAAAGCCATTATATGGAGGGGTTATTTCACGTGATTGAGAGTTAAAATGACTTATTCAAAATCATGTAATGAGATAGTGACAAATGTCTGAGAATTGTGAAGATTTGACTTAGAAAGCTAATTTCCCCCTCTTGATGCTGTGCTTAATTCCTTCCTTGTTCTGTATTGGATCTTGGAAGTTGATAAAATAACTCGCACTATGCTTCTTCAGAGTATGGACCAATTCCATTCTTCATTGTCTTCCTAGCCTAGCAGCAGTGCCTGGCACCTAGTAGGTCCTTAACACAGTAACAGTATTGACTTGGTTTGCTTTCAGTGACATTCCTATCAGTTCTTTTAGGGCTGCAGTGAGCCAAGATACTACTACTTGGAAAGATTGAATTAAACACAGAAAGTAATCCTGTTGGAAGAAAATTTTTCCTGTATATTGAGTTGACCAACTACAGGTTTAAATTGTACCTTGTAAACACTGAGCTTTGATTGACCTGATTCTTCTTAGTGGTTCTAGACTTATTCCATTTTTAAAAAAACTGCATTTCCCAAATCAAAACTACAATGAGGTATCACCTCACACCAGTCAGAATGGCCATCATTAAAAAGTCTACACATAATAAATTCTGGAGAAAAGGGAACCCCCTTGCGCCTTTGGTGGGAATGGAAATTGATACAGCCACTATGGAGAACAGTATGGAGGTTCCTTAAAAAACTAAAAATAGAACTACCATCTCACCCAGCAATCCCACTACTGAGCATATACCGTGAGAAAACCATAATTCAAAAAGAGTCATGTACTAATATGGAGGTTCCTTAATAAACTAAAAATAGGGAATTCCCTGGCAGTCCACTGGTTAGGACTGTGCGCTTCCACTGCAGGGGCCTGTGTTTGATCCCTGGTCAGGGAACTAAGATCCCACAAGCTATGTGGCGTGACCAAAAAAAAAAAAAAGAAAAACCAAACTGAAAATAGATTCACCATATGATCCTGCAATCCCACTCCTGGGCATATATCTGGAGAAAACTCTAATTTGAAGGGACACATGCACCCAGTGTTCATAGCAGCACTATTTACAATAGCCAAGACATGGAAGCAACCGAAGTGTCCATTGACAGATGAATGGATAAAGAAGATGTGGTATATGTATGCAATGGAATATTACTCCACTGTAGAAAAGAATGATATAATCCCATTTGCCTCAACATGGATGGACCTAGAGATTATTATATTAAGTGAAGTAAGTCAGACAGAGAAAGACAAATATCATATCACTTATATGTGAAATCTAAAAAAGAGATACAAATGAACTTATTTGCAAAACAGAAGTAGGCTCACATAGAAACAAACTTATGTTTACCAAAGGGGATGGGGAAGGGAGATAAATTAGGAGTTTGGGATTAACATATACACACTACTATATATGAAATAGATAAACAACAAGGACCTACTGTATAGCACAAGGAACTATATTCAATATCTTGTAATAACCTAAAATGGAAAAGAATTTGAAAAAGAATATATATATATGTAGCTGATCACTTTGCTGTACATCTGAAATTAACACAGTATAAATTAACTATACTTCAATTTAAAAAATGGTTAAAAAACCTGCATTTCCATGAAAAGGTGGATCATACTGTTTCTTTATTTGCTTTAGTCATCTTCTAAATATATCCTGAGCTGTATTTTAGTTTTATTTTATTTCATGTATAAATTAGTAGTGACATATAGACAATTTAACAGAGTAAGGTCTATTACATAGGGAAAAGTATCTTATATGTAAAGAATATCTTTATTTTATTATTATGTTAACAGTAAGTGCTAATTAGTATTGATAATTATTATATTTATTGAAATTATATAAACAGATTATTTCAAAATTGTGAAATAGAAGTTTTAGGTTCCTGATGTTATATCCAAGAATTTATAACATTAAATTATTTAGTCTGTGAGAAGAAAATATCTGCTGACTTTTCCAAAACCAGTATACCATTTAGAAATTGTGATTTAGAAAAACTCTCCTTAAAACATATAATTGAATGTGTCAGTTTAAAAAAAAATGAAGTCTTAGAGCATTGTGCTATCTTATGTTTTGGTGAGAAGGAAAACAATGGTTTTCCTAAAGGTTAAGCTTGTACAATATGATCTTAAATTTGCCTTGCAGACAATTGCAAAAAAATTTTAGGAGAAAATGCTAAACCTAATTACGGTTGTCAAGTCACTATTCAGTCTGAACAAGAGAAGCAGTTAATGAAACAGTATCGCCGGGAAGAAAAAAGAATTGCCAGACGAGAAAAAAAGGCTGGAGAAGATGGAGAAATTGCAGAAGGACTCCTGTGCTTTGATCCTAAGGAATTGCGGATACACAGGTAATAAAAATAAAAGCCAGAAGCTGAAAAATGCTTGTGTTGTAATTGCTACTTTAATGTATCATTATCATTATTTAGTTTAGTTTTAACAACTTAGATGATTCTTATTTCTAGTCACGTTTTCTTACAAGAATAGAATTTTGTTGTATGAAAACCTAATTTTCTGGGATAAAAAATCAGTGATCTGCTTAATTAGAATATTCTTGGTTGCATCAACGTAGGTGAGAGATTTTGGTGCTGTGCACACACCACTAGGTTAAACTTTATGAAGCGTACACAAATTTATTTTGAGACTTTTTTCTTTCCTACCTTAATGAATACATTTTCCCATATTGTTATCAAGAAGTAGAAAGGAGAAAAATGAAGTAAAGGCATTATTATACATGTTGTTTAAATATTGAAACCCATTTAAAAAAAGGAATTTACACTTTGTTAAATATCTTTGTATTGTGACAAAGAAAATTATAAGTAAAAAAACATTAAGTCAAACTTATCAGATGATGTTATCTAAAAATAGTACCTGAAGATGTGTTGATGCTTATATGGTTACACAGAAAATTTCAGGATTGCTAATAACTTCCTTTGTGTAGTTTAACTTCTTCTCTTTTATAGTGGAAGGCTGCATGAAATAGTTATTATAATGACTTTGTTTTAGTATATGCTTTCCTTTGCAAGATAAAAATTACAGATTTAGCCTATTTTTTTTTGTATTTACAGAGAGCAAGCACTTATGAACGCTAGAAACGTTCCAATTCTGAGCAGGCAGAGAGACATAGATGTTGAAAAAATACATTATCCACATGTTTATGATTCCCAGGCTGAAGCCATGAGAACATCTGCATTCATTGCTGGTGCAAAGGTATGCATTGGTATATGACCACTTTTGGATAACATGTCTGTTGTGAGGAAATGACACATTGATTTTCCCTGTTTCTTTTGTGATTCTAGTACTAGTTGACTCTGCTATGCTAAGTTGTATTTTTAAATATTGAGGAAAATGAGATAGTGCAGTTTATGTAAAATTCTTAGTGCATGGTAGGTATTCAAAACATATTTGTTCTCCTCCCTTTCATTATTTATGCAGCTTGTGTTTTTGAGTTTTAGCAGTTGCATCACTTTCTGCCTAAACTTTACACTGTGTATTGCACATTTTCCCTGGCTACATGACTACATTTGTCTTCAGGAATACCATCTAATTAATGTACACTTAAAATTCGTCAACATAATATGGTTCGTGTGTTATATGAGATATCTGATTCATGAAAGCTTTGTGTGTGTGGTTTTTTGTTTGTTTTTGTTTTGTTTTTTCTTGTTTTCCTTTAAATTAGCTAAATTTATTTACCAGTGCTATGTCATAAAACCAATAGTGTTTTTTTTTTCTCTCTTTACTTAAAAAATCTTTACCAAAGTAATTGTTCTGTTTTGTATTATTATTGGATTTTAATTTTTGATGTTTATAGATGATTTTACCAGAAGGAATCCAAAGAGAGAACAACAAGATATATGAAGAAGTAAAGATTCCTTATAGTGAACCAATGCCAGTTGGGTTTGAGGAAAAACCAGTTTATATCCAAGACTTAGATGAGGTAAGATTATCATTTTATAAAGTTGATATTTTTGATGCTTGGTATGTTTTTGAATGCATTCGTATTAGAAATGTTATTTTTAAAAGTTAGTTGGTTAATACAGTAAAGAGATACATGCAGTTGGTTACTAATGAAGTAGGGGAGTTTAAATTAAAAAAAAACACATATATACATATATTTCTTTACACATTGAACATATTTATGTATATTTTGTGTATGTATTTCTATAATTATATGTTTATTTTGGTTATTTTAGCTAATATTTGGTTTAACCTATGTAAGCTGACTTAAGTAAACTTTTTTAAAGGATTCATGTATTGATAGGTCAAATGTTCAACCTATAATAAAATAGAATATTATTTGGGGCCAGGACCAAATTCCAAACTATTTAATTAGCTTTCCCTCAGCTTTTAAATTTTGAATACTTTCAGTCCTATGGAAAAGATGCATGAATAGTACTATTCTTATACCCTTTTGTCTTGATTCACCATTTGTTAAAATTTTGCCATATTTGCTTTATCTCAAAGTAAAATATTTCTTCATCTAGTTTAAAGTATGTACATTATTTAAGGTTAACCTTTTCATCACCAAAATGAAGTTGCTTTATTTTCATATATATATGTCATATGAAGTCATTCAGAAATATCAAATAATATAGGCAAGCAAAAGGAACAGCAAAAAGAATAACTATAGCCAACCAAAATTGACTCCATTTTATACATGTGTGTGCATGTTTGTTTTGTTTTTACAAAAATAGAATTATATCACACATTTTGTTCTGCATTTGTATATATACTTATATACCTCTTTCTATGTCAGTAGACATATTTCTACAGCATCATTTTAAATCACTATACAGTATTCCATTTTATGTCTTTATTAGTTTTAAACCAATTTGTTATTATTACAATTTTAAGTTGTTTCCTGCAATAAGTTTTTATAATAGACTAAAATTATAATTAAATCTTATATTAATGGGTTTCATCCTGTGCATCAGAATTATCTGTCGAACTTTTTCAAAATCCAAATGCCTCGGTCCCTGTTACGTCATAATCTCTTGGGAGGGGCCCACATATCTATATTTTGAATATGATTTTTAGAGCTCTGTAGTTGATTCTGAAATGCAGCCAGGGCTGAGAGCCTATAGGATTAAATAATTATATATATAATTCTTGTTAAACCTTACCAATCATTATAAGGATTATCATCATGAAGATTTATTTAATTTTATATATTAAATATTAATATTTTTTCATATAAAAGCATCATTGACATTCATTGTCTATGTAATGAATGAGTCAGGCTTCTTAGTTTTTTTCGTACTTATTTCAAATATTTTGTTCATTTTAATTTATATTATAAGAGTAAAAGAGATTTCTGAATGGGTTAATTCCATCTGCAGCCTTAATGTCTCTTTGTCATGTAACCTAATACACTTGTAGGTTCCATGGATTAGGATGTGAACATCATTGGGGATCATTATTCTTTCTCCCTGCCACACATCATGTGGATATGACCACAGTTTAGGTGTTCACCTGTTGAAGGACATCTGTGTTATTTACAGTGTTTGGCTGTTATGAATTTTATGAGTCTGTTTGGGCTGCCGTAACCACAGCCTAGTTGGCTTAAACAACAGACATTTATTGTTTCGCAGTCCTGGAGGCTACAAGTCCCAGATCAGGGTGCCAACAGATATGTTTTCTGGTGAGGACTCTCTTCCTGGATTGCAGCCAGGTGTTTTCTCTCTGTGTCCCCATGGCCTCACCTGTGTGTGTACACAGAGAGACCTCTGGTGTCTTTTCTGCTTCTTATAAGGACACCAGCCCTATCAGATTAGGGCCCCATTCAGATGACCTCATATAACCTTAATTACTTCCCTGAAGGTCCTGTCTCCAAATATGGTCACTTAGGGAGTTAGGGCTTTAATTTATGAAACTTGGGGAAGGGACATAATTGCATCTATAACATGGTTAAAGCTTCTCTAGACATTGTTGTACAGGTTTTTGTGTGAACATAAGTTTTCATTTCTCTGGGATAAATGCCCAAGAGTGCAATTACTCGGTCATATTATAGTTGCATGTTTAGTTTTCTAAGAAACTACCACAGTTTTTTTCTAGAGTAGCATTTTATATGCCCTTCAGCAATCCAGTGTGATCTAGTCTCTCTACGTATTCGCCAGCATTTGGTGATACCACTATTTTTAATTTTTATTTTAACCATTTTAATTCATATTTTTATATATTATTTATATTTTTATTTTAACCATTCTGATAGCGTGTAGAGAGTTCTCATTGTGGTTTAAATTTGCACGTTCATAAGGGGCAATAATTGGGGGATAATACATTCAAATGCAATGTGTCATTATAAGTACGTAAGTAAACTCTTTGCCGTGTTAGCAATGTAGATAATGACCCCACCAGATGTCGTTAACCATGGATATTAATATAGAGCTCAGGAGAAAAATATAGATGTTAACAGAATGTGAGTTTAGTTAGATGCTTCTGTTGGTTTGGATCTTTTTTATGCAAGGCATAAAATCTTTAAAATCATAAGATCTTTCTGTATCAGGATAAGTGCTCTTGAATATGGTATCTTTCTCTTTTCACTAAGATCATAATTGCATGCCATTCCTGACAGTCCTATGGAACTATAGATAAAACAATTTTATGTCCTCTCACTGACTGAATGTCGCATCAGATAAATTTGTCCTCTCTTCTTAAATTACTTCTATAATTTGATTTAAAAGGTAAGGAGAATTTTAAAATTCTAAAATGATGTGCAAAGTTTCTGCTAATGCTGTTAAATGGGTTTTATACTTTCTTGGAGAGGGAATAATCTAAAAAAAAAATTGATGGGTTTCTGTATTAGGACTCACTCAGTCGGAAGTTAGAGAAACGAAACTGAAATCAAGTTTTAGCAATGAAGGCAGAATGTTGGCTTTTCTAACCAGAATGTGCAGGAGTAAAGCTGCCTATGTGTCCAGATGGATATATAGGTTCACATGACGTCATCAGATCTTTTCCTCTGTTTTCATCTTTCTCTTTCTCCATCTCTTTATTTCCTTCTCTTCTCTTTCCTTTCCCCCTTATCTCCTCCTCCCTCTCTTTTACCCCTTCTCCCCCTCCTTTTATTTTCTCTGGTTCTTTTCATCCCAACTCCCAGATATGCTTTCTCCATATAATCAGGGAAGAACATAGGACGGCAACTCTAAGCATATCTGCTTCCCCCTCCCCTAATTCTAAAAGCAAGAGGGTTTTCCTCACAGAAAACCCCTGGGATGCCATCAAGAGTCAAGGAGGAGTTTACCAAAGAAAGATGAGTGCTGTTATTACCTTAAAAAGGAGAAGGAGAAAGATGCTGAGCAGACAGAACTATGTCTGATGTTTCGGTGAAAGAGTGAGGATTGCTTTTTGTTGGTGTTAAGTAAGTTGACTGCTATCTATTTCCACAGTTGGGAGTTATATTTTTTAAATAGCCAGTAGAGTGTTATTCAGCAGAATTGAAATACTGATCCAAATATACTGTTTAGTTTGGAAAGGTAATATAAAAGATGCATATAATGTTTCATTTGAGAAGTTAAGAAAGTTGAGTCCTATGAAGTCTGAATGTAGAGAATTTGAGATTTTCTGTGACCCCAGGTTATTGAATTCCATGCTTACAGGCTAGGTTCTGGGGGAAATGATGAATAGGGTATTATCCCTGATCTTAAGTTACTCTGTGTAGTGTATCTGCCCCACACCATTGCCATGGAAACAACTAATACAGTAGGGTATGTTGTACAAATTTCTATGGCAGCACAGAGAAAGCAGACTAAGTTCACAGAAGAAGCCGTCATGAAGGTGAATGAGGGCACAGGATTTTGCCAGATAGACAAAGAGGGTGGGGGGCGTAGATGAAGGATGCTCCATGAAACAGTTTGTGACCTTTTGTAAACAAGTATTTCAGTATTATTAGCATGTAAGCTACATGTGGAGAGTGGCAGCAAATTAGTTTAAAAAGAGACAATAGTGCACATGAAGGGCTTTGAAAACCATAGTAGGTTTAGACTCAATATTGTGGGAAATGCTACTTCTTAAAAATAAAAGTAAATGATCAAGTATTTTCACTTCCAGAATTAACTCTGGTTGCAATTAAAAGCTGATCATTGAGAGTAGAGCTGCTGCAGTAGTTCAAGGGAGAAATGCTATGTGCCTGAATGAAGAAAGTGGAGCCTATATAGAAAGTGGGACAGTGGAGAATAGTTTAGCTGTTAGTACATGTAACGTCTGATGACTGGTTTAAGTGACAGGAGATGAAGCAGAGAGAAGAAACTGGAATGACATCCAGGGTAACATGGGCGAGTGCCAGTATCATTTATTAAGATGAGGAATAGGGGAAAAGGAAACGGTTTGTGCATGTTATGTCCGGGAGGCAGCGTGTTGGTGAAGAGCAGGGCCTGTGAATCCAAGCTGACTGAGCTTGAATCTTGGCTTCCCACATTCTAGCTGTGAGACTTGGGGCAAGTTACTCTCTGAGACCCAGTGTTTCACTTGTAAAATTGGGATGATAGTACCTACCTCATAGTTTTATTGTGATGATTAAATGAGTTAATATATGTAAAACACTTTTAAGTGTGTTGAGTACTTAAGACATTTTAGGTAAAATGTTTGCTTAAAATGATAAATGTAAACTGGCACTGCGAGATCAATCATAGTATGGATAAAATGAAAAGACTTATTGTTTCTTTGGAAATTATATTTATTAAATAAATTACTTCTGTGTTCATTTATGCTCCTCAGCTATTCTGTCATTCCAAATACATAAGTCACTCTATGAAGACATAGGGTAGTTTTCAGTTAATTGATAGAAACTAAAGAAACCAGTCATTATAATTACTAACGTTTGTGGTTATCTCAAAACTTAAAGTTTGGGAAAAGGGAAATAGAAGAAGTATAAAAAATGTTACTTTTCCTTTGGTTTTACTTTGTTCTGTGAGCCTGAGTGCATCCTAAAGCTAAAGAGTTTAATGACACAGTTTGATTCAATCAATTTACAAAGGCAAGAAAGCTAAAAAAAGCATCCAGAAAAACACTTCAGAATGTGAATCTTTTTTATGAGATCAATTTGAACAAGATAAAATGTCACTAAAATCTGAACATAGGCCCAAATAAAAAGCCTTTCCCTGAAGCATCCCACAGCCCGCTTATTATACTGTCAAGCATATCATCAGTTTCATCAGAACATGACCTTGAATCACTCGCTGCCTTTTTAAGAGGTGGTATCAAGAAATAATAACAAAATATAAAGTTTAAAACTGAAAAGTGAGTTTGCAGTGTTTTTCACACTGATAGGGATCTTAGCAAAAAACATTTCATAAATTTCATGATGAAGGAAACAGTGTGGCAAAAATTAAATTTCTAATCATTTTAACAAATTTGAATTTCCCTTGATGCATGCATAGCCTCACCTGGCAATTAAAGCCATGAGTATCGTGATAAATTTGCTGCCATATTTGTTTGTCAGATTTTTCACCACTTATTACCACCAAAACAAATAAATGAACAAACAAAACATGTAGATGTAGACTCCTACATCTATTGTAAACTCCACCATACATTATTCTTTTTGCCTTAACAGTCTTTTAAATGTATCATTTAAGATATCTAAATAATAACCAGGAAAAATTTTTATACTTGTGCACCTATCTGGCACCTTTATGCCTTTGTGTAGGTAGATTCAGATTTCCATCTGGTATTCATTTCTTGTAGTGCAGGTCTGTTGGTGATAAATTTTTTAAGTTTTGTCTGAGAAAAACCTTCTCTTTTTTTTTTTGTCTTTGTTCTTGAAAGATATTTCATTTGTTATGGAATTCTAGGTTGACAATTTTTTTTCTAGTACTTACAGATGTAGCTGCATTGTCTTCTTGTTTACATTGTGTCTGCTAAGCATGCCCTCATTCTTAATCTTCCTCTCTATGTAATATGTCTTTTTTTTTTCAGGTTGATTTTTAAGATTTTCTTTGTATCACTGGTTTTAGGCAGTTTGATTATGATGTGACTTTGTATTAGTTTTCTGTTATTGTATAAGAAATGACCAGAATACTGGAGACTTAAAATATCCATTTATTATCTCAGAGTTCTAGAGGTCCAATTTGGGTGGGCTTGACTGGGTTCTCTGTTCAGGATTTCACAAGGCCCAAATCATGGTATTGGCTAGACTGAGCTCTCACCTGGAAGCTCTGGGGAAGGATTCCCTTTCAGATTCATTCGGGTTGTTGGCCATATCTATTTCCTTGCAGTTGTAGAACTGAGGTCCCCATTTCCTTGCTGTCTGTTATTCTTAGCTCCTAAAGGCTGCCCACATTCTTTGGCATGTGGCTCACTCCATCTTCAAAGTCAGCAAAGGCTAGCTCGAATCTCTTGTGTGCTTCAAATATCTGACTTCTCCTGGCAGCTGAAAAAACCCTCTGCCTGTCACTACCATTATGTTGTTTTCTTCAGGGTATTTTTGTTTTTGTTTTTGTGCTTGGCATTGGTTAAGCATCTTGGATCTGTGGGTTTATAAAAGTTTTCATCAAATGTGGGAAATTTTCAGCCATTATTTTTTCAGTAATTGTCTGCCCCCTTCCCTCCTTTCAGGAACTCTTATCATAGGTATATTAGGGTTCCTGAAGTTGTCACACAGCTTAATGATGTTCTATTAGCTTTAATTTTGTTTTGTTTTGTATTTTTCTTTCTTTATGTTTTATTTTGGGTAGTTTTTACTGCCTTGTCTTCAAATTTAGTATTCTTTCCTTCTGCAGTGTCTAAAGTGCTGTTAATCCCATCCAGTGTGTTTTTCATCTCAGTCATTGTAGTTTTATCTTTAAAAGTTTGATTTGAGTTCTTTTAATATCTTTTATGTCTCTACTTACACAATCATTTCTAGAGCTTAGGGGGTCATCAGACTTTTTCTGTAAAGGAACAGACAGTAATTATTTTAGGCTTTGTGGACCATATAGGGTCTCTGTTCCATATTTATGATTGCATTTTTATTAAGGTACCCTTTCAAAATATAATAACTATTCTTAGGTTATAGGCCGCACAAAACAAAACAAAACAAGTGAAAACAGGCCTCAGGCAGATTTGGTCCACAGGCCATAATTTGCTGAATCTTACTCTAGTTTCTTGAACAGTCTGTCATTTATGTTATTTCTGGATTAGTTTTAATCAGTTTTTCTTATTTCTTATGATAATTTTTTTTCTGCTTTTTAGTTTGTTTGATCCTTTTTGACTGGATCCCAGAGATTGTGATTTTACCTTGTTGAGTACTGGATATTTTTCTTATAAATATTCTTGAGTTTTTTTCCCTGGGACATAGTTAAGTTACTTTGGATCAGTTTGATTATTTCTGGTCTTGCTTTTAAAATTTCTTAGGTGGACCAGAACAGCATTTTAGTCCAGGGCTAATTTTGCCCCGCAGCTGAGACAAAGTCTTCTGAGTACTCTACCTAATTCTCAGTTAATTAGGAGGTTTGCTGCTGTGGCTGGTGAGAACAAGAACTATTCCAGACACTGTGTGGTCAGGTTTGAATTTGCTTCCTCTAATGCATTCAGATGGTTCTTTCCCTGTACCTTGGGTAGTTTTCTCATATATGTGTGCTGTTTAGTACTCACCTAAAGACTTGAGGGAGACTCTCTGTAGATCTCTGTAGCTATCAATTCTCTGTGATTATTTTTTTATAATAAAAATATCTTCCCCAAAAGGAGAAACTCAGCTCTAAGGGAATAAAGTAGGACATAAAGCTGATGGAATAGAACGTGAAGCTATGTTTTAACAGAATCTTCAGTGTTTATCTGTGGATTTTATTTTTCTTTCTGAACCAAAAGCAGCAGATAAATCTGGAAATTGGGAATTACAGTCAGCCCTTCATACCTGGGGGTTCTGAATTCATGGATTCAACCAACTGTGGATGGAAAATAGTCAGAAAAAAAATTCCAGAAAGTAAACCTTGAATTTGCCACCAACTATTTATATAGCATTTACCTTGCATTAGGTTTTACAGTAATCTAGAGATTACTTAAAATATACAGGAGCTGTGTGCAGGTTATATGTAAATACTACACCATTTTATATAAGGGACTCGAGCATTTGCATATTTTTTTTATCTGCTGGAGTCCTGGAACAACCCTCTCAGACACTGAGGGACAACTGTATAGCAAGACAAAAGGTATGTTTTCCCACCTCTCTCTGAAGGAGGCTAATGGCTAATGCGTTCCAAGATAAGTTGTTATCAAAGGAAGGAAAAAGTCTTCTTCTCATGGTTAAATTATGAAAAGTAAGGTCTGTACTTTCAAGCAAGGTTTTAAGTAAAATGAGAAAGGAAAAAGGAGTTGACCCCACCCCACCTTTTCCATTCTTTACCTACGGTAGCGGTTCTCATTCGGCATTTTGCCACCTCCCACATCCTCCTCAGGAGACGTTTGGCAGTGTCTGGAGACACTTATTTGTCACATCTAGGAGGATGCTACTGGCATCTAGTAAATAGAAGCCAGGATGCTGCTAAACATTATACAGTACATATGACAGCCTCTCACAACAAAGAGTTACCAAAATGTCAATAATGCCAAGATTGAGACGCCCCTAAAGAACAGAGCTGTCTGCCAGAACTTTATGCTGTCCATAGTTGGATATCTGGAAACTTGGTTCTTCTTCTCTTCCTCCTCCTTCTTCTTCTCCTCCTCCTCCTTCTCCTTCTTCTTGTTTTTTTTTTTTTTTTTTTTTTTTGGTCTCTTCTAAGCATCAAGCAGATCTAAAACTATTACAGAGTAAGTTTGTTAAAACTTCACTTCCTTCCTAACTTCTTTGATGTTGTTGTCATGTACTTTAGTTCTATCTTGTTTTAGTTTTTACACCAGATACTATTATCGTTATTATTATTTTATAGTCAATAGTTATTTGGATTTCCTATATATTTTGCTCATTGTTTTTTAATTTTATCTAGTGCTTTCATGTTCTGTGACTTTTCATTGCCTAAATTTTCTTTAGTGGGAATCTGGTGGTGGCAGATTAAGTTTCTTTTAATTTTTGTTAATCTAAAATACCTTTATTTTACCATTATTTGCAACAGATATTTTAGCTGGTAATAGAATTCTAAGTTCACAGTTATTTTCTCTTAGCATATTAAAGATATTACTATATCATCTGCTTTTCATTTTTGCTTTTGCAAAGTCTGCAATCAACCTAGCTGTGATTTGTTTTAAGGTAAGATTTCTCTCTGGTTGCTTTTCAGATCTTCCCTTTGCCTTGGAATTTTCTAGTTTTACCATCATGTTTCTAGATAAAGCTTTCTTTTTAACTTCTTACTCATTTTCTCATTCTGTTGTCTGCATAACATCAGCAGACAAAGAAGAAGGAAAAAGGACTTACATTTTTCATGCACCTAAAACATGGCAAACATCGGTAGATAGTATTTTTAAAAAATCAGCAAGATGTTTCCCCTGTCTTCAGTGAGCTTGCAGCATAGTTGGGGATATAAGATAGCATCTCTGTTGAGTATTTACCAACAGTATACTGTGCAATGTACTAAGTACGAAATCAGTAGTTTGGATTTAATGTAATCTTAAATGGAAGGCAGAGAGATCAGTGCAGGTTATAGCTGTTAATGAAGATTTTTTGGAGAACTTGAGACTTGAGTTGTTTCTCGACTGCTGTGATCTGGGGGATTGGGCTTTTTCTGAAGAATGACAATGAACTGAACAATGTTTTTCATAACACAGCTGATGTGGGGTGTGTAGAGGAAGGAACAGTTCCTGATTTTGTGTTGAAAACTTTGTGTAGACCTTGTATAGATATTGGAGATTATGTCTTGTCCATATTACTTTGTATATAGAAACTTTAAAATGGTATTTTTGTTATAAAAACTTGGTCATTGTCAGGAGGGCCATTATGTTATGTATTCAAGTATTATTTAAAGTATTACTATGGAAACTGTAAGGAAAATCTTTAAAATTTCTCAGCTTACTCTCAAAAGTAATTGGGATTGGATTTTGATGCACTCAGTCTGCTTTGTGTGGAAGTATACTTTTGATAAGATATTGTCTTCTGTTTTAGGGGTCAATAAATGTTCAATATGTAAAAATTTGTTCCATTAGATAAGCTTTCCTATAAATGAGATTTTTATATATTTTTGACTCTCAGCAAGTATTTAAATTATATGATTAAAAAGTAATGTTTACTTGCTATGAAAGTTCACTATAGTTCAAATATATGAAATAGCTAGGTCTCATTTGAAGGGAAGTGCTATTTATATTTTCTTTTCTAAAAAAGAATTAATTCTGCCTGTATGCCCTGAACTTTTTCAGGATTGCAGTACCATAAAGTCTACTGGGAACACTTGCAAACAGCTAACTAGGAAAAGGGCACCAGCTGCTTGAAGAATACCTGCTAAACTAAGGAGAGTTATACCTAGCATCTGCCTCTAGCTAGGAGTCATCAAACAAAATAACTTTCTTTACAACCTATACTTTATTGATTTTATGGGGAGGGAAATTAGAAGAGAGAGCATTAAAAGCATAATGGCATATTGAGCTACACCAGAATGATAATTTTAGAACTCAAATGAATTCAGAAGTCTGAAAAGTAGATGAATTTAGCTTATAATGTGGGAATTTCAAGTTGCTTTAGAAATGGACGTAGTCCATAGCTTCCAACATATCTATGTATTGTGGTTACACAGGCCTATCATAAATAAACAGAAATACTGGGTATGATTGTATTGCTACTCACAGGTTTTCATTATTTGTCTCTGAAAATATGTACATCAGCAGTCATTCTTGAACTCTTGATTGATGCAAGGCACTGTGCTATGGTGGGTACCAAAAGATTTAGAATTAGGATCGTGCCTTTGAGGAACTTACTATCCTGTTAGGCAAGTAGAACTGATGTTGAATTCTCAGCTTCACCATTCGCACATTTTGTGGTATGGATCAAGTTACATAGCACGTCTAAGTTTGTTTCCTCATCAGACTATTTATTCTGAAAAGAGTACATGAGTCAGCACACAGAATATGTGTAGCACTATCTGTGATGTATTTTGGGAGATTAGCCACCCAAATTGCAGTATGATATTGCAATCCTGAAAAAGTTCAGGGCATACTTTGAATCTTCCTGTTAAGAGACATTGATAGGTGGAATTATTTTGGTATAAATAACTTTAAAATTCCTCGAAGATGAATACTGAAGGTAATGTAGAAGACAGCTTTAAATGAATAAAGATAAAGCAAAGGAACTTGCATTTTTTTAGTTAATACTGTGCATTTCTTTAGGTACCTTATATCACATTATTTAACTTAATCACCTTGTATTAACACTGAAAGCAAGAGGTTTTGGAGAGGACAAGTTTAAATTTGATCCAATGGTGCAAATATCAAAGAGTGACTAAATAAACATAGGTAGGTCACCTTGCTTTTTGTATTCTCAGCAAGCTCTTACGTTCTTGATACATTTCAGAGTTGTA
This sequence comes from Hyperoodon ampullatus, assembly GCF_949752795.1. Classification (NCBI taxonomy): domain Eukaryota; kingdom Metazoa; phylum Chordata; class Mammalia; order Artiodactyla; family Ziphiidae; genus Hyperoodon; species Hyperoodon ampullatus. Next base: position 32,586,488 of record NC_136925.1, on the reverse strand, counting down.
TGAAAATAATAATTATGTAATTTGGGATAATTTTAAATGTATCAGAGGAAATCAATATATAAAGAAATCTTAATGAATTCTTAAGCAGTCTGCATAATATCATGTTTTATTGCATATCTTTCATGATTTCTTTCTTTAGATGTTTTGTTTATCCTTTAAATCTTTACATATTACACAAGAAGTTCAAGTAAAGCATTTATCTTACAGGGGGTCCCCTTACCTAACTTCTCCCTTCTAATTTGATACATGTTTAAACAGAAGTTTTCCTGAGTAAAATGTACTTTGTTCTTTCCAGAGTAGGTTGTGTTAAATTATGAAAAAATCAGATGACTAAGAAAACCTTAATCATTGTGTTGGGAGTGGGTAGGGAAGGTTAAGCTAACAGTTCTCAATCCTGTTTGTGCTTGATAATCACCTGGGAGACTGTTAAGAAACGTCCAGATTACTGTTCCCCACGTTAGCAAATAAATGAAGATCTCAAGGGTTGAGTCCTGGAAAATCTGTCATTTTTTTCAAAGCACCAATACTCCCTACCCCAAGTAGGAAGAACCTGTTTTCAAAGCATCAGCCGCCTCAGCACACCCTCAGCCGAGCTCCTCCCTAGCAGGCTTTGACTAGGTCCTTCCCCCACTCTTTTGAGTGATGGGTTCAGTGTATTTGTAACACCTCTTTTTTTTTTTTTTTTAAAAATACTCATTTATTTGGCCGTGCCGGGTCTTAGTTGCGGCATGTGGGATCTTCATTGCCGCATGAGGGATCTTTTAGTTGAGGCATGCGGGATCTTTAGTTGTGGCATGTGGGATCTAGTTCCCTGACCAGGGATCGAACCCGGGCCCCCTGCATTGGGAGCCTGGAGCCTTAGCCACTGGACCACCAGAGAAGTCCCTGGAACCCTTCTACGTGAGCTTCAGATCTCATGAGGGGAATGAGCAGTAAATTTCAATTTAAGGAAGCCATTTATAAGTCCAGTTTACTGCTTGTTTCCCCAGTAAAGAAAATTCTGAGGTCACCTCTTTTATGGAAATGAGTTAATGACATTAAATTGTGTTTTTAAAATATTGGAAAATTTGAAAGGTACCAAGTTAAATAGGCATTTATAAATTTTTGTTCTTCAGGAAGTCAGTACCAAGTATGTTATTAAGCATTGGAATATTTGAATACACACGTGTGTGCACACTTGTATATTGAACTGACTATTCTAAATAAGTCATTAATACTTTCAGTTATATAACACATTTTTGCTATATTATTATTATCTTACATTAATTGGATTCTTGGCTTAAAATCTAATCTGTTAGATTAGTTAGTGAAAATAGTCTCTTATCCTTCAAAACAATTCATTTGATGAGGATTCTGTTAATATGAAATTTTCTTGTTTAAGGAGATATATGTTTAAAATGACATCGTTGCTTTATTTAATTAGTTTTAGAAAGTTTAAAGTCATTTGTACTGTAAAAACATTTTAAACTAAGAGATTACCTATAATTTAACAACTGTAACATTTTGTGAGCTTGACCGCATAAGTGCCCAGATACTTTACCCTCTTTAAAGATTTCAAGCAAGCTAGTGAAAATAATTTACAAGTTAAGGTCAGAGCTGAAACCGGTTATTGCTATAAATATCAGCCAAGAAACTGAAAATGACATTTTCTTTGTGGGACTTAACAGAATTTGACAGAGACTCTTGTGCTTCTATTTTATTGCCGTGGTTAGAAATGCGGCTGTTTATTAGAAGGCAGGTCCCACAGTTTGGGTCAAAAAGACTATAATACCAATTAAATACTAGTGTCTTACATTTTTTTTTTTTTTTCTTTTTTTTTGCGGTATGCGGGCCTCTCACTGTTGTGGCCTCTCCCGTGGTGGAGCACAGGCTCTGGACACGCAGGCTCAGCGGCCATGGCTCATGGGCCCAGCCGCTCCGCGGCATGTGGGATCTTCCCGGACCAGGGCACGAACCCGTGTCCCCTGCATCGGCAGGCGGACTCTCAACCACTGCGCCACCAGGGAAGCCCTTGTGTCTTACATTTTTAAGATCTAACACTTAAAGTGACATCCTGGAAGGATATTTATAATATATACATGTCAGGATAAGTTTATCTCCCTTATGAAAATAATTTATTAACTTAGTAGAAAATGCCAGATTCTTTATCTCTAATTTCACTTCTGCTTTAAGCATCTGAAGTTTGTATATGTAATTGTAATACTGGTTTTGTGAATCCAGCCCTCGCTTATTCTGATGGTTCTGTCTAAACACAAGCAAACCAAACCTAGCCAAATCAAACTCATAAATGAGGTTCAGTCATGTCTTTTACTGTCTTCTTGTGCATTGGGAATGTGACTCTCGGCATAGCACGTTGGTGAAGGTGTTTCAGAAGGACATCTGACCTGCTGACTTGTTAAGAGTGTGCTGGTAGAAACCCACGTGTGCAATCTTGATGGTTCATCAGTGGACTTTGTTATTGTGCAGCCAGAATCTTGTTTGTCTTTTAAAATTCCCTCTTGAGATTTTTTCTTCAGTTTTCTCAGCAGGTAAGCCTTAGCTCAAACCTGAGAATGAGGAGCATACCTTACCCTTCCAAGAAGAGGTTAGTGCTCCTTTCTAACACCCATTATGCCTTAAGTCCTCAATTAAATCTAGCAGTGTTGCTATTATTCATTTTTCTCTCCTTGTTTTTTTCTCTTCAAGGTCAGTAATACCTACTTATATATCATTTTGTCATCAGGGAGTACAATATATTTAGAAGTCCCATTTGGTTGTTGTGAAATGTGAAACTATTTTCAGGATGAGAGAATTTTTAGGAATTGACACTTAAGGGCATATTGAGTATTTTTGGTTACTCTTCTAAATGATGTAAATGCATTCCTTTAAATAATATGAAAGGATTATGAATATGCATTGTGATTTCTTACTGCTTTTTTGTATGTAATGAAAATTGGCTCAGTTTCATTTTAGACAGTAACTAACTTACCTGTTTTTCACAAAATCTTACAATCTCATTTCCTTCAAAGACTTAACAGTAGATTACTCTCCTGAGGTCTTTTGTTGCTAAGACTTAATTTCCTCTATCCAGATTGTCTGGTTCAAAATGAATTAATATCATGAAACATTAAAACACACAACTCTTCAGTAAAGAGGAACTAATAGTGGCCATACACTGTCTTTCTTATCTCTTTTTTTCTTTTTTTAATCTCTTAATTAACAGAATTCAGTAATATTTCAGTTTTCAAGTGAGAGTACAAATTGGAAATCTGGGGTTTGGTAAAGATGTAGAACTCTTTATATCACATAATGAAAAACAGGGTGAATCAGTTACTTTATATTGACATAAAAACATTAGGTATTTATATCTGTCAAGAAAGAAATTATTATTACTTTTAACACATTAAGACAACATACAGTAGGTCTTCCCCTTTTGTTTTTCCTTAAGATATTTTTTTTATGTAAAGAGTAAAGCGTTTTTGTGAAGCTGATTATAAAATCTGTTCTGTAAAAAAAGTAATATCTAAAATGTAATATCTAAACTTACAAAACAGAAGGTAAAACTTCCTTTATAATCCCAGATCCAATGGAACAGTTTGATGTATATCTTTCCATAATTTTTTTGTATTAACAGATTATATTTAATTATGTTACTGTTCTGTGGCATGTTATAAGCATATATATCTTCCTCATCTTATTTAACTACTGTAATTCATAAAGAATGCATCATGAATTACTGATCTCAGTCTATTTATGGACATTCAACTTGTATTAGTTTTTTTATTATAAATGATATTTTAGCAGACATCTTTTTGCTTATTTATCTGGCATTCTTGTTCAGTTAGTTTAACTTGGATACATTTTTGGAAGTGGAATTTTTAGGTTAAATGATATGCAAATTTATTAATGTTGATCATTTAAAAGCAATGTATATGATGCATATGAAGATGTAAACATTACCAAGACTAATAAGTTTTTAAAAAATCTTAAACACCCAGATTAAAAAGCACTCTGACTCTATTTTGCATTTATTTGATTATTAGTGTGGTCAGTATTTTCATTGACTTTATATTTATTTTTATAAAATTAAGTTACTTTGTTAAAAAATCAGCATAAGGAATAAAAGTGTAAAGTAATGAAATCAGTAAGCTTTACAAGTTTTTAACTTGGACTTTAAAATTTGAACTTTTGTTCCAGTCCTTGCTCGACTACTTATTGGCCATTTATCCTAGGGCAAACTCTCTAATCTCTCCATGCCAAGTTTCCCCATCTGTAAAATAAAGGTAATAAAAAAGACCTACTTTATGGGTTTTCTTTAAATGTTGAGAGAAATAATCCCCTTAAAGCATCTAAAGCAAAGCCTACTGTGTAGTATGTGCTCAATTAGAAATGGTAGCTAACTGGTACTATTATCATTAAATGGATTAGTGAACAACTTACTTGCCAACTTAAATAAGGAATATATTATCTTATGTGTTTTATCTACAATAAGAGCATTAAAGATAACTTAACATTTTAGGTTTTGTTTTTATAATGTATTAGTCTACTGATCTGGTCACAGATCATCAGTTTGGGGTTGGCCGTCAGTGAAGTAACGTGCCAGGTCTTCCCTGGTTCCGTTCCTTTAAAGGTTAGGGTGTGGAGGTGTGTGGTAGCAGAGGTATAGTTGGGGCCCAAGTAACAGACTCCTGGTGGTCCAGATTCACTTGCTTCGCCTTTAGCTCTTGAGGACAGAGAGTAAGTCCTCACAGCTTGGCACTTGGTAGGCAGAGTTCAGTGTAGGATGTACGAATGGGAGGGTACATTTTAGATAATGTCCAGGTGTGGTTTAGGCTTTGCAATTAATAACAGGTCTGTACTTTTGTTGAAACCATAGAGTCCTAGGTGAGGTCCCAGCTCTAATGCTACAGGTATTGGATGTAGGAAGAGAACCTTCTGTTTCTTCTATTCCTAAACTTTTAATTGAGAGAAACCTTTGAGGAACTCAGCCTATTAAGACCAAAAAAGAGAATGTTGAGGACAGTGAGTGGAGGGACATATGACTTAAATTGAAATACTCTTCTGAAGGTTTTTAAAATTACCTTTTTGTCTCTGGAGGGTAAAACTTTAGGATTAATAAGAACTTTTTTTTTTTTTTTTCATTCATGAGATATTTATTAAAATAACACATTTAGGGAAAAAAATCAATACAATTGTATACATCATTACTGAAAACTGTATACCATCATACAAAAAAGGATTTTATTTTGGGAAATCAATTCCTAATTTATGGCAAGTTTTACTTTCAGAAATAAAACCACAAAACAACACAATCTAATTCAATCTTAAAGGCTGGCATGCTGAGCAAGGAATGTTCTTATTCTTTGTAGGAGCTCCTTCTTTACACTGTCAGGTACCAGGGCTCTGCCTTTTGGTGTGATTTCAGCCACCAAGTCATCAACAGTAACGTGTTCTAGTCCTTTTTCTTTAATTACCTCTTTACAGTGTGCCTTCAACTGATCCTTCCAGCCACATTCAATTAATTTAGCTCTCAGCAACTCTTTGAGGCTGTTGAAAAAGAAGTGTTTCCAAATTAAACTACAACAGTGTACAATATCTTAGATAGGAATGTTTGAAGCAAAGCTTCAACTGTTCAATTAAAAATCCCACCTTCCAGTTATAAAACTTTAACCATGGCCTAATCTTGGTTCTACCACTAAAAAGTTCTTTGATCTTATGCAAGTCATTTAAATGCTGGGCCTCATTTTCGTCATCAGTAAAATTCAATGAAGTGGATGGGGTACAATTCTTCTTAAGAAACCCTACTCTCTGGCCTTCTTACACACTTTCTACTTCCCTCCACCAACAGGAATATTGTGGGTTTTGTACAACTTCAGAAGGGTATTAGTTGAGTTTGAAGCAGCTGTACTTTTGAAATCTTCAAACTCCAAAATCCATTCTTTAACTACAAATTCTTACCCATTAGCTCTCTTATTGCCCCTATATCTAACCTCATAGACTTGCCCCTCCCTTTTTCTCATTATCCTTCTAAATTACACATTAACTATAGTATTTCGTTAATTCTAAGACTGTGTTTTCCCACATTTTAACAATTCAGTAATTGGCATGCCTATCATAATTTAATTGGCAGTATTTTCTTTATTCTTATTTATTTATTTATTTATTTTTTGTGGTATGCGGGCCTCTCACTGTTGTGGCCTCTCCCGTTGTGGAGCACAGGCTCTGGACGCGCAGGCTCAGCGGCCATGGCTCACGGGCCCAGCCACTCCGCGGCATGTGGGATCCTCCCAGACAGGGGCACGAACCCATGTCCCCTGCATCGGCAGGCGGACTCTCAACCACTGCGCCACCAGGGAAGCCCTTCTTTATTCTTAAAGGTTAAAAAAATATTGGTGTGTATTACAACTAATGGCATCATGGGTGCAATAAAATATTTTATCCTTTTGCAATACCTAGTCTTATAAAACCTCAGTCTTCAACTTAAATCACCTCATTTCTCAGCTTAAACATGTCAAGTCCCAAACCAAACTGCTTCTTTTTCAGTATTCCTAACATCCACTATGTGACATTTCCATCTAGATGTTTAAGTCATTTAACCGTAACAGGGACAAAACCCAACTCTTGCTTCTCTTCCATCTCAAGCTGTTCTCCTTGTCAGACTGGCAACTCCATTCTTCCGGATCCTCAGGCTAGAAACCTTGGCAGCATCCTTCACTCAGCAATTTTTATTTTATTTTTATTTATTTATTACTATTATTTTTTTGCGGTACGCGGGCCTCTCACTGCTGTGGCCTCTCCCGCCGCGGAGCACAGGCTCCGGATGCGCAGGCTCAGCGGCCATGGCTCACGGGCCCAGCCGCTCTGCGGCACGTGGGATCCTCCCGGACCGGGGCACGAACCTGCGTCCCCTGCATCGGCAGGCGGACTCCCAACCACTGCGCCACCAGGGAAGGCCCACCACCTTCTCTTGACTGGACTGTTGCCAAAGCCTCCTAACTCGTCCCCCTGCTACTTCCCTTGTACACGTCCTTCTCCTCTCACTGCTCAAAACCCTCCAGTGGCTTCCCAATTTACTCAGAATACAATTTCAAGTCTTTACTACAACCTAAATGACCCTGCATGGTCTGCCCCCTCCAAAGCAATGCCTCTGTCTTTACTGTTTCTCTCCTTCACCCAGCTGACTTAGTCTTATTAGTTTCCATGGGTTCCTCAAAATGCCAGGCAAGGGAACTCCCTGGCTGTTCAGTGGTTAAGACTTGGCGCTTTCACTGCTGGAGCCTCGGTTCCATCCCTAGTCGGGGAACTAAGGTCCCACAAGGTACACAAGGAAAAAAAAATGCCAGGAAAGCTCCTGTGTCAGGACCATGGCTCTTCGGAGTCCCCTCACTCCCTCATATTCTTTTGATCTCAGTGAAGCCTACTTTTTTTTTCTTATCCAAAATAACACACCTGATTATTCTCTACTTTATTTTTCTTCTAGAACTCATCATCATCTGACATACTACACATTTATTTTCTGTCTCCTCCCATTAGAATGTAAGCTGTGTAAAAGAACAGGCTTCATTTTGTTCACTACTGTATCTCCAGCACCTTAACAGGACATGGCATATGGTAGAAACTCAGTAACTTTAAGCTGCATGAATGAAAACAGATAAAAAAACAGTAATACATAATACCCTATACCCATTATTGGCAATACTATCCTCTCAGTTTCCCAAGGCACTGTTCTAGAGGCTTTCCTCGTCCTCATTCCTCATGTCAAGGGTTGTTGATTTTACGTTCTCTTTCTCCAGTTTCTATCAACTTTTGGTTAATTGCTGCTCTCATCTGCACATCTTTGTTCATCTTGCTAACCACCATCACCGCGGGCGAGGGCCGTCCCTTCCCAGCGACGAAATGACCCTTGCGCTGACGACCGTTACCTACCACACTCTTCGGCTGCCCGGACCTAGACCCTCAGTAGCTCGGGCACCTAAGCACACAGAAAGCTAGCACACGCATTTCCGGGGCGGGGTCTCCAATAAGAACTTTTTAATATGAAATATTTTTGCAATACTTGAGAGCTCATTTAGGCATCTCCACTTAATCAGACACATCTTTAGTTTTTCCGTTTTTTTAAGGAAGTCAGTTGTATATCTTTGTGTGTGTTTTTTATCTTTTTCTTTTTGCATAGGTATTATCACATTTTAAAAACTAGAAATCTTTAAATAGTGAAAAGTCTCATAATTTATCCTTGTCCCCTGTCTGCCCAGATCCTTATTTCAGTCTATTAAAAATCACAGTATTAGATTTTATGTATTCTCCCAGAATGTCTACAAGCAAATGTAAACATATTTTAGTGTTAACTGTTAAATATATATAAACAGCAGATTCTTATTCCCTACTCCCCACCCCCACCATCTTTGAGAAAAGTAGCATATTATAATATGGGTATGCATCTTGCTTTTTTCAAATAACAAGATCTTTCCATCTTAGTGAATAGAATACCTTCCATGGCTGTTAAGTAGTTTGTGGCGTAGACCGTGGTTTATGGGAAGCATTAGAGTGGTGGATTCCAGCATATAGAGCTTGGACTGCCTGTACTGAGTTGTGATCATCTCTGATTCTGAAATTTTGAACCTAAGGCACATGCTATCTAGAGCCAGAGGAAACTTAAACTGTGAAAATTATATAATGTATGTCTTTGGTATCTATATGATTTTTCCTAAATACATGCCGAAATTGATGTTTGCTGTTAGAATATTTAAAACTTAAGCTTATGATACATATACTAACTTGGAAGGGATGACATGATCCTGGTTTCATCTCAGATACCCAGTTAATGCATTTTAACTGACTGGCAGTATAAGTACCTACATTTGATTACTATAAACAGTTAGTGCAGTATGTGTAGTGTACATTTTAAAAATAAATTTATTTATTTATTTTTGGCTGTGTTGGGTCTTTGTTGCTGCACATGGGCTTTCTCTAGTTGCGGCGAGCGGGGGCTACTCTTCGTTGCGGTGCGCGGGCTTCTCATTGCAGTGGCTTCTCTTGTTGCAGAGCATGGGCTCTAGGCACACGGACTTCAGTAGTTGTGGCACACGGGCTCAGTAGTTGTGGCTTGCGGGCTCTAGAGCACAGCCTCAGTAGTTGTGGCACAAGGGCTTAGTTGCTTCGTAGCATGTGGGATCTTCCCGGACCAGGGATCGAACCCATGTCCCCTGCATTGACAGGCGGATTCTTAACCACTGCACCACCTGGGAAGCCCCTAGTGTACATTTTTGTTCTTCCAGGTAAATAGTATCGTCCAGATTATTTTTTAAAAATAAAGCATGTATTTGGTAACAGCCTGTGTAGCTAGTGTTTGATAAAGTATATTAGAAACATATTTTCTATGGGATTGCATATATGAGTCATGTCATTTCTGTAAGATTAGTAGTCTGATGAATCCAAAATATACATAGACAAGTGTATTTAGGATGAAACTTGTAACAGTTTCATCTACTGATTATGATGCTTTGAAAATGCTTAGTTAAAACTAATTAAAAGGGAAAATGGTACATATTTCGAATGACTGTGCTATACATAAAGCCTTTATGATAAATTAGCCATGATACTCAGTTTTCTATTTAAGTGCAAATACTAAGACGCTAAGAAAAATAATTGCAGTTCAATTTTGTATATTCATTCATGTATAAAATGAACACCTGCATTTCTTCTAAGTTAGAAGAATATCAAATATTTGGAAGCAATGATTGTTAGTGCCATTTAATTAGACATTAGTGTATGTATGAAATATAAATAAAACAGTGAATATTATTACTACATAGTTCTAAATTTAAGTAAAATAGAGTTTTGATATAGTCACACTTATTCTTCCTCTTTAATCTTTTGTTTTCTTAAGATATTTGTGAATATAATTTGAATATTATTTCAATACAAGAAATTCCTTATGCTCAGTGAACTTTAACTTAATTATCTCATGTTCTAGTAGCTCACAAACATAACTTAAAACATACTGAATCCTCTAGTGATATTTTTTAATACTGTTACAGTTGCTGCCTGTACACATTCCTTTTATTTTTTTTACCAACGTTTATTTTGAAAATTATTTCATCCATTTTTCTGAATTTAAAATGAAAAATGAAAATAAACTTTGGGGAGAGGGGGCAGAATGTGCGCTGTGGAAGTAATTTATAAATTTTTGTAGGAGTTTGCTTTTTTTTTGGTAACTTGTTTCTCATTAGCATATTCTGTTGCTAGTGAAGACTGTATATATGCAACAGTAATTTAAGGCGTGCAGGCCCAGCAGCCATTGCTCACAGGCCCAGCCACTCCGCGGCATGTGCGATCTTCCCGGACCGGGGCACGAACCCGTGTCCCCTGCATCAGCAGGCGGACTCTCAACCACCGCGCCACCAGGGAAGCCCTTGCAGTGGTTTTTAAATGAATGTCGAGACATTAATTGGCAAACTGAATCATTGTATGATAGTATTTTAGACGGTATATTTGGTGGTAATTCGTGTTTGGAGCTAAGACAAACTCAGTTCAGGTCTCATCTCTTCCACAGTTTATTAGCAGTGTGGACTCGGGTGAGTTGTTTAACTTCTCTAGGCCTTAGTTTCCTCCATTACCCTATATTCTTTCAGGAAAATCTTTAGAGGTAGATGAGTCTCTATGGTAGTCCCGTCTTCATAGTGTGGTCATAACCTACTTTTCCATCTTCATTATCTCTGCTTCCCCTTCCTCCCATCTGTGTCACACAGCTACTAACTTTTAACTAGTTCCAGGTGTTTCTCTAACACTCAGTTCCTTCTACCTGAAAGAGCATTCTTCTTAGTGACTCTCTCTCCCCTCAGATACCTCAGCACATAGTCCATATCTTTATTATAGACAACTGAAATGACCTAATACAATTTTATCACCTTTTTTCCCCTTTAAACCACAAGCTAAATATTCTAAGGATCATTTTAGACACGCTCTTACTTTTGTTAAGAGAAGAAACATTTATACTGACATAAGTCCTTAGTATAGTAATATTTGTACAACTGATCAGTAAATGATTGTTGAATTGAATAGAATGTTAGAAACCTCCATGTGTAATAGGTTTGTTTGTGAGTATATTCTTCTAATGCCTTAGTTTGCTTCTTGAATGAACTGTAACCTTTAAGAACAAAAGAAATGTTTCTTATTCAAGGTTGAATATAGGTTTTTTCTGGAACTGCTACTTATTTTGCTTAGATCCAGTTTAATCTTCCTTTGGAAGATATTGAGAATGAAGTGTGTATCTTCTTAAGATTTTTAAGACTTTTCCCCTCATTTATTCAACTGATTTATCAATCAGTAAAAATTTATTTAGAGACCTATTATGTTCCTGGCAATTGGTTAGGTACTATGGTAATGCAGAGAGTAGCAAAACTGAATCCTTAGTTTAAATCCAGTGGGCCGGATATACATATGAATAAATCATTTCAGTGTTTGTGGTTAAGGGCCATAATGGCAATATATATATAAAGGGGGTGGTGTGAATGTCCAGCTGCTGAGAGAAATGGGAGTTCCCTAAATCTTTTGAAATATGGCAGAGTATAAATGCAATAATATAATAATTGCGTATGGAATTGGAGGGGACCAGAGATTACATTTGAAATTGAACTTGAATGATAATGAAGAGTTTCTCAATGCTGGGAAAGGTATTATAGGTGGTGCAAGGTACAAAGAATGTCCAGAGAATAGTATGTATAGATAGCAGTAGTGGAAGATAATAACAAGGATTCACATTTTGAAGGGTTCTATTTGCTATACCTTCTGTGCCTTGAAAGATCTTGTATGCTACATACCCTGTATAGTTAAAATGGACAGTGAGAAGTCTCAGAAAATCTTCAAGCTGGAATGTGACATGATCAAATTTGTAGTTTAGGAATAGTGGACTTTTGTCATGAGTCTATAAAGACTGGAAAATGTAGCATTCACTTCCCATAGTATTTTAGAAGCTTCATATAAAAAACAAAGATGATGTATGACAGTGATGATAATAGATGCTATTAATTTATTTCAACACAGTTGCAAGTACCTACACTGTATGGTTTATACTATATGGTTTATAAACATTAGCAATTAAAGACTGTGATTCTGAAGTTACACTATCTTCGAATCCTAACTCCACCATTTATAGCTGTGTGAAATTAAGTCTTTTGAAGTCTCTGTTTCCCCATCTGTAAAATAATCTGGTATGGTTATTACAAATAATTAGGATATTCATATGAAGGATTTACCCTGTGATTGGCTCATAATAAGAACTCTGTAATTGTTGGCTATTTTTATTATTTTTATAATTTCCTTGTGTGATAGTGTAACTAACCTTATTTTACAGATGAGGAAATAGAACTCAGAGGTGTTAATTATGTTCAAAGTTACATTGCAAATACAAAGCCAATCTTTTAACCTTGGCCTCTGACCCTAAGCCTCGTGTTCTGAAAAATGTGCTGCACTGCCAGTCCAAGGCTGAGTCATCAGCAGAGATCGATGAGAAAGTATCGCTGGTACTCTCAGGTGTTTCATCGGTCTGCCCAAGAGTTTTTAGGCCCTAGAGATACTACTCTGATATCTTCAAAGTGTGTGTATCCAGTTGAAGGCATAAGTGGATATAACAGATAAGTCTATAAAATTATTTTTAATTTTAAAAAGGCAGCTTTATTGAAGTATACTTGACATACAATAAACCATATATATTTAAAGTGAGAATTTGATAAGTTAGCCTATGTAAACACATGTGAAACCATCACCACAATCAAGATAGTGAACATAATGGTCACTTTCAAAAGGTGTTTCGTGCCCCCTGCAAGCCCTCCTATCTCTCCCTCCACCCACCTCCCTACCCCCAAGCATCAACTAATCTGCTTTCTGTCACTATAGATTAGTTTGTATTTTCTAGATTTCTATATAAATGTAACCATGCAGTATGTATTCCTTTTTTTGTCTGGCTTCTTTCATTCAACAATCATTTTGAGATTCATCCTTATTTTACACGTTTCAGTGATTCATTCCTTTTTATCACTGAGTAGTATCCCATTGTATGAATGTGCTACATTGTATTTATCCATTCATCTTTTGATGGACATATGAGTTGTTTCTACTCTTAGCCTATTACAGATAAAGCTGCTATGAACACTTGTTTACAAGTTTTTGTATGTACATATACTTTTTTTTTTTTTCTCTTGGGTAAAACCTAGAAGTGGTATGGCTGGATCACGTTAAGTGTATGTTTAACTTTTTAAAAATTAAGTGCCAGTTCCTCCACATCCCCACCAACACTTGCAATGGGCATTTAAAAAATTTTGAGGCATTTTAATAGGTGTATAGTGTTATCTCATTGTGGTTTTAACTTTCAATTCCCTAATGACTCACGGTGTTGAGAATCTTTTTTGTGTTCTTATTGCCATCCACATACTTTCTTTGGTGAAGTGACTGTTCAAATCTTTTGACCATTTAAAAAATTGGATTGTTTGTTTTCTTATCATTGTGTTTGGAGAATTCTTTATATATTCTGGATTCAAGTCCTTTATCACTTGTAAGATTCACAGAGATATTCTCCCATGATGTGGCTTCTTCTTTCATTTTCTTAACATTATCTTGAAGACTATAAGTTTTTCGTTTTGCTTAAGTCCAGTTTATCAATTTGTTTGTTTATAGATTATGCCGTGTTTAAGAAATCTTGGCCTAACTCAGGACCACAAAAAATTTATCTTTTATTTTCTTGAACACGTTTTATAGTTTTAAGTTTCATTTTAGGTCGGTGATCCATTTTGAGTTAACTTTTGTATATGGTAGGAGGTATGGATCCAAGTTTATTTTTTTCGTGTGGCTATCCATTTATTCCAGCATCATTTATTGAAAATGCTATCCTTTGTCATTTGCATTGCCTTTGAGCCTTTGTCAAAAATCAGCCATCCCACTAGCTACCTATTTTACGTTTGGTAGTGTATATATGTCCATGCCTCTCTCTGGCTTTGTCACAGCTTACCCTTCCCTCTCCCCATACCCTCAACACAGGGAGATCAGCTCGGTGCTTTGTGACCACCTAGAGGGGTGGGATAGGGAGGGTCAGAGGGAGAGAGATGCAAGAGGGAAGAGATATGGGAACATATGTATATGTATAACTGATTCACTTTGTTATAAAGCAGAAACTAACACACCATTGTAAAGCAATTATACTCCAATAAAGATGTAAAAAAAAAAAAATCGACATTTTCTAAACCAAAAAAAAATCAGCCGTCCGTATATGTGAGGGTTTCTTTGTGGATTCCTTATTCTGTTCCTCGATTTATTTATCTTTATGCCAATACCATGCTGTTTTGATTTCTCTAGTTTTTTAATAACCCTTGAAATCAGGTAGTTTTAGCTCTCTTACATTGTTCTTTTGTTTCACAGTTGTTTTGTCTCTTCTAGATCCTCTGTGTTTCCATATGGATTTTAGAACCAGCTTGTTAATTTCTATAGAAAAGCCTACTGAGATATTGAATTGGATTTGCATTGAATCTGTATATCAATTTGGGAAGAACTGACATCTTTCATAGATTTTTTTTCATTCTGTTAGCAAAATTACATAGTTTTTAGTACATAAGTGTTTCCTATCTCTTAAAATTTTTATAATTTCGATGCTATTGTAATTGATTTAAAAAAATTTTTTACTTTCAGATTTTTCATTGATAGTATACAGAAATATAATTTTTTAAAAATGCTGGTCATGTATCCTCGAACCTTCTTAAATTCACTTATTAGTGTTAGGAGATTTTTTGTAGATTCCATCAGATTTTTGCCTAGGAAATCATGTCATCTCTAAATAAAGACAGTTTTTCTTCTTCCTTTCCTATATGAATGCCTTTATTTTTATATTAAAAAATAATGTTTTTTCCTGGATTGCACTGACTGGAACCTATAGTACTATGATAAGTGGTGAGTATAACATATAGTATGGCGTTAAGTGGTGAGTGTAATATCTTGTTCTTGATTTTAGGGGAAACCATTTAGTCTTTCACCATTAAGTATAGTATGAGCTGTAGGGTTTTTGTAGATATCCTTTGACAGTTTGAGGAATTCCCTTCTATTTCTAGTTTGCTGAGACATTGTTTTTCTTTTTGGTTAGGAATGGATGTAGGATTTTGTCATTATTTTTCTACATCTATTGAGATGATCATATGGCTTTTCCATTATAGTGTATTATTATGGTGAATTACATTGAGTTTGAATGTTAAACTAACCCTGCGTTCCTGTGATAATCCCCACTTGGTAATGATATAGTATTATGTTATAGAATTCGATATACTAAAGTTTTGTTTATAATTTTTTTCTATGTTCATAAAGGATATTGGTCTGCAATTATATTTTGTCTGGTTTTGGTATTAGGGGAAAGCTTGCCTCATAGAATGATTTGGGAAGTATTCTCTCCTCTGCAGTTTTTCTGAACAGTCTAAAACTCCATGAAAAATTGGTATTATTTCCTCATTAAATGTTAGGTAGAATTTACCAGTGAAACTGTTTGGGCCTAGAGTTTTCTTTGTGGGAAGGATTTTAACTTCAGCCTTAATTTCTGTAACAGATATAGAGTTATTTAAGTTGTATATTTCTTCATGAATGAACTTTGTTAATTTGTATCTTTTAAGAAAGTTGTCCATTTGATCTAAATGGTCAAATTTATTGGCATAAAGTCGTTTATAATATTCCCTTATATTATTTTAATATCCGCAGCATCTGTAGTGATGCCATCCTTCTCATTCTTGGCATTAGTAATTTGTGTCTTCTCTTTTTTTTTGACCACGCCATGTAGCTTGTGGGATCTTAGTTCCCCAACCAGGGATTGAACCTAGGACCTCAGCAGTGAGAGTGTAGAGTCCTAACCACTGGAGTGCTAGGGAATTCCCTGTCTTCTCTCTTTTTTTCCTGACCAGTCTGGCTAGAGATTAATCAATTTTAGTGATCTCAAACAATAAGCTTTTCTGTTTTCATTTCATTGATATCTACTTTGATCTTTATTATTTCTTTTATTCTGTTTTACTTCGGTTTTAATTTTTCCTTTTTCTAATATCTTATTTTGAAAGATGAAGTCATTCATTTGAAACCTTTCCTCTTTTTTCATATAGGTGGCTAGTGCTATATATTTTTCCTTGAATAGTGCTTTAGCAACATCTACAAATTCTCATATGTTGAGTTTTCATTTTCTTCAGTTAAGAATAGTTAATTTCCCTTTTGAGTCCTTCTTTCATCCATGGGTTATTTAAGAAGAACGTTATTTAGTTCCAAATATTTGTATATTTTCTAAGGATATTTCTAGTAAGCACTTCTAATTTAACTCCATTGTGATCAGGGAATATATTTTGTATGTACTGCTTCCTTTTCAATTTATTGAGACTTGTTTTATGGCCCAGAATATGGTGTATATATATCTTGTTAAATGTTCCATGAACAATTGAGGAGAATTATTGTTAGATAAATAAATGTCAGTCAGGTCAAATTGGTTGATAGTGCTGTTCAAATCTATTGTAGCCTTGCTGATTTTCATGCCTACTTGACTTATCAGTTCTTGGAGAAGGATGTTGAAATCTCTGACTGAAATTGCAGATTTGCCTATTTCCCTTTGCATGTCTATCAGTTTTTGCTTCATGTGTTTTGAAGATCTGTTATTGGGTTTATAAACATTTAGGATTGTTACGCCCTAATGATTAATCATCTTCTTCATGAAATGACTGGGTCTCTATTCCTGGTAATATTCTTGGCTTTTTTTTCTTTTTTTTTTGCGGTACGCGGGCCTCTCACTGTTGTGGCCTCTCCCGTTGCGGAGCACAGGCTCCGGACACGCAGGCTCAGCAGCCATGGCTCACGGGCCTAGTGGCTCCGAGGCATGTGGGATCTTCCCATACCGGGGCATGAACCCGTGTCCCCTGCATTGGCAGGCGGACTCTCAACCACTGCGCCACCAGAGAAGCCCTATTCTTGGCTTTTAAATCAATTTTTTTCTGGCATTAATTTAGCTATTCCAGTTTCCTGCCATTAATTCCTTCCAGTGTTTTGTTTACTCTCAGACATTGTAGTTTTCATCTCTAAAGACTTTTTGTATAGAAGATTTTAGGAAAAATTAATTAACCACTCTGTGTCTTTAATTTCTTCTCTATTAAAAGGACGTAATAATGGTACCTATACTATAGAATTGTTTTGAGGATTAAATAAATAAATATATGAAAGTGCTTACAATTGCATGTGTCACAGTGTAAGTTCTGAACAAACATAATCTACAGCTGTTATTCCTACTATTAAGGCTGCCTTTTCAAAAAAGTATCTTTAAAAATCCATAACATATTGAAACAGAATTTCTTATTGATTTATATCCTGAGGAATTTTCTTGTTTGCACTTTCATTTGTCATCCTCAATCTAAATAAACTAGGCTATCATTATATGAAATCAAAAATACCTGTTTAATTTTGTTTCATTACATTATTATCATGGTTTTGTACTTAGGATTGTGTACAAAGATACAGGTATAGTCTCATTATCATATTTTTCAAATTTAGTGGGTTACAATTCCCAAGTGCATTAGAATTGTACAATAGTTGTGAGTTGTCAACTGTGCATACTTAGTTTAAATACAGGACACATTGAGAGACTAAACAAATTAGTCATTTGTTTTTTTATTACAAAAAATTTGCATTTAATGTTTTGTATGAGACCTTCACATTATTATCATTTATAGTGGGTCATGTCATTTTTAGATTGGACAGCTAGCTTTTAAAGGAATGAGAAGACTCAATAGAATCCAGTCAATTGTGTTTGAGACTGCCTACAACACCAATGAGAACATGCTGATTTGTGCCCCTACTGGAGCTGGAAAGACCAACATTGCAATGCTTACAGTTTTGCATGAAATTCGCCAGCATTTTCAACAAGGTGTTATCAGAAAGAATGAATTTAAGGTAGGAAATTAACAAGTCCGACAACAGCTTTTTAAATTGTAAAATTTTAAATCATTTTGCAGTTGTACATGTTACATGAGATCTGGAAGTTTTAAAGGATATTATACATGAAGTCATGTAAAGAATGCTGCATGATTTACTTCACTACTTTTAGGCAATCCCTATTTGTGTTATGAAAATCCCACTACCCCTGTGAAAGCTATGAAAATGCACTTAGCTTTGAAGCACCAGTTTTCAAAGTGATAAGGCTATGTAAACAAATTCCATTGTCCTGTAAACAGCTGCACACTTATGCAACAAAGATAAGAACTTTTCATATATCACTATTAAGATTTTTCACCCTAAGTGGCTAGAATCATATTTCACAATAAATAGTGACTTGTATTGACATTGTAGTTTTTGCTCATTCATCAAGCTAGTGTTTCTTTGGCGCAGATTGTATATGTTGCTCCAATGAAAGCGTTGGCAGCTGAAATGACAAATTACTTCAGCAGACGTCTAGAGCCACTGGGCATCATTGTGAAAGAATTGACTGGTGATATGCAGTTGTCAAAAAATGAAATTTTACGAACTCAGGTATGTTGTATACTTAGATTTTTGTTGTTGTTGCTTAATACCATTCTTTTTTTTTCCAAGCAATTGTTAAACAACTATACCTTAAGTAACTATAA
Source organism: Hyperoodon ampullatus (assembly GCF_949752795.1). NCBI lineage: Eukaryota > Metazoa > Chordata > Mammalia > Artiodactyla > Ziphiidae > Hyperoodon > Hyperoodon ampullatus. The sequence goes on along the minus strand of NC_136925.1, from coordinate 32,567,895 downwards.
AACATAATACAAATGTAACATGGTGAACTTCTTTATTTGTAACCACAGCCTATCCTCTACAGAAGAGGTTTTTGCTGGTGCTTTGTTCAATTATAGCCCTTCTAACTTCCATGATTCTTGCCTTATCTTGAATATTGTTAGACTCCTGGTGTAGATTTTAAGTCATTGACAGTAAATGTTGATCTTTTAAAACAATAGGCAATGAGGATTTTCATAAGACCAGACTTCAGTTTTAAGAACAGGAAAATGTATCTTTATACTTTATATGTTATAGATCTTTAAAGGATCCCAGTAGCATTCTAAAGTATTCCATAAGGATGGTTTAACGTATATAAAAAAGTTTTTAGTCATTCTGTATTTTAGCAAATAGGAAGCTACTAAATCTTGCACTGTATATAGCACTATATTAGGTGAAATGTATGACAAGCAGGGCATTTAAGATACCGTCCTGCCTTCAAGGATCTTATGTTATGACTGAGTAGGCAAAAACTACATTAGAACTACAGCTAGATTATCATTAATGGATGCAGCATGTAAGTAGGTGATGTTCATAGTGCTTGTAAAAAATAAAATAATGTATTACCAAATATTAATGGGACAATTCAGGGGAGTTTAATGGAAAATAGATGATGTAGCTTTTGAAACAGTGAATAGACATTGATTTAAAATGTGATTTGAGGGTATCTTCATTTCCTAGTTAAACAATATGATACTTCACTTGATAAAATATTCCTTAAAATGATGTTTTCTGGGAATTTTTAATGGCCTTAGAAATTGAAGTTTAGAAAAATACAGGAACAACTCTTTATGTTAATACAATTATATATTCTATGCAATAACCAAAATGCTATCAGGAGGAATAATTATAGTAGTTATGTCTGGTGGTAGGATTATGGAAGATTTTTTCCCCACTTTTTCTACTGTAAGACTGTGTTAATGTTATAATCTAAAAAATAAGCATAATTTTTATTTTACTCTAGGTATCATTGTTTCATTCAGCATAATTATTTTTCTTCTATATAGTTGTTTCATAACCTATCACCCAATTACCTAATTTTTTGGTAAAGGCTAGGGAAAGGAAAGTAAAATTTATGGGACACCAGCTAGCATGATGCTCTTGTCACTATGCTAGTTGCCCTACAGACGTAACAATGCAGTTCTGTTGAGGAGAGTAAGGCTTATTGAGGTAACAGGTCTTGCCTGGGCTCCCATTTCCAGTAAATCATGTAGATAGGATTGGATTCCAAGTCTTCAAATTTCGAAGTTTGTGATAAATTTCTACTAAAATATTTCACTTTTGCCCATCTTTTATATCCACAGTTTGTTGTTTTAGGTGGTGATGGTAGTGGTTTAAACCACCAAGATAGTGAAGGAGCTTGGTAGTATTTGAAAGAAAATCAGTAAAATGAGGGTTTGTCATGTGAGGGAAAAAATGCCTATCTATAGATGTTTAGTTTTCAAGTCAGTTCAATATAATATGTATAGCAAATAAATGAAATAATTTTTAAAGTTACTGAAAATAACAAAATCACCTTATTTAGAGATCAAAAGTTGGGAAAGTAAAGGTGTGTTAACTTAATTTTTTAAAGAAATTACAAAATGCCACCATTTTAGGACTTAGTGATTAATAATGAAGGCTCTAGTTAAGAGTACTTTTAGAAGTTTGGAAAATTTCCCAAAATGTAGAGATAGTGAAGCCTTTAGTTTACTGAAGTATTTGTTTTTGTATTAATAGCTTTAGTTTTTGGAATGCTAAAATTAAAAAAAATTTAAACTCATCTCTAAATTGTAAAATAGAATTTTGTCATATCAGTGGTGACAGTATTTGTTACTATTCTTTTAGTTTGTGAAGGACTGATATTCAACTGTTCTCAGGGTATATGACAGTACCAGTTGTTAAAATATTGAAATATTTTTTAGCTCATTGGGAAATGGTTACTGCTAAGAGCCCTCCAAGTGCAGCTCCTACCAACTCATAATCCAGCAATTAAAGGGTTAGTACCTGGACCAGCAGGAGGCCTCTAGGATGTAGTTTTAACCCTAGGGCAGCTGTTCCTATTAGTTTGTTTTCTTACAGTTAATCACCTTATTTCGTCCTTTCCTGTACCAATGCTGACTTCCCCAGGCCTCAGTGCTGGTCTAGGGTGGGAATGAAAGAATATGTTTGCCTGTCAGCCTGGCATCCTTACCACCCCGCCTTTCTGGTGGACAGTTGTCCATTCATACTAGTTGTTAAATATTTTAAATATTATACCTGATTTTTAATTAATACTACTAGAGTTTAAAGTTTTATTAGTGAAGACCAGTATGTATTTCAGTAAAGGTCAGTAGATAAAAGCAATAATCAAGGATGTAGCTCTGGTTATTAATGACAGTTTCCTTAAATTAAAAAAATTTCTTTTACCATATTTATAGTAGCCTGTTTAAAGTCATTGCTGAACACAGCATGTGGCCCATTACTAGTCAGGTTTTATTGACTGCCTTTTTTTTCTGTGAATGAGTCACATCACCCTGTTGCATATCTAGTAATTTTGGGTTGAAAATAAAAAGTTTTAGTAACTCTAGATTCTATTCATCCAGCCTTTTCCTTGAAACATTTTAAATTTGATTTTGTTAAAAAAATCTAGAGAATTATCACCTAAAAACAATAACAATTATATTTATATATAGTCACTTTAGCTAATAAATTTTTATTCTTTTTATATAATTTGTAGACTTAGCACAATGAACTGAATCATGTTTAAAATATTAAGTTTATACAATAAAGAGAAAGGAGTTTTAAGATTTGTGTAACAGTACAATGTTACGTACAGTTTCTATATTTATGGACACATTTATAGAAACAGTGTTATGTATGATAGCTTTCAGGGCTAGCTAAACATAATTGCAGACAGAGATCATTATCTTAAAACTACACATCAAGACACATAGACTGATAGATATTTTTTTAGTGTGTGATTTTTACTTTCATAATGTCTTATGAAGTCACGCAAATTAGATAAAAATTTGGCACATAACCAACTGTCTTTATTAAAAATAAAATTTCCTGAAACCGGAACCATTCTAGAGCATCTGAGACCATACCTATGATATAGCCTACCTAAAGAAATGAGTTTTGTATCCTGGTGGGTACAATGAAATTAAGGGAAGAAATTAAGTCAGTTTGTTCCTCTTTTATTACTTGCAAGTACAGACTTATGAAATTTTCTGTAAATGTTAAGTTTGGCTTTGGTAATCTTATCTCACTGCTATGCTGTATCCAGGGTTCTTCTGTATCTTTCTGCATTAGTCTTTCTGCATACCATTAACAGACCAGTTAAGAAAACGAAAAAACAAAACAGACCAAAAAACCCCCTGCATTGACCTACTAGAGAATGGACTTGAGGATACGGGGAGGGGGAAGGGTAAGCTGGGACAAAGTGAGAGAGTGGCATGGACGTATATACACTACCAAACTGTAAAATAGATAGCTAGTGGGAAGCAGCCACATAACCCAGGGAGATCAGCTCAGTGCTTTGTGACCACCTAGAGGGGTGGGATAGGGAGGGTGGGAGGGAGGGAGATGCAAGAGAGAAGAGATATGGGGACATATGTATATGTATAACTGATTCACTTTGTTATAAAACAGAAACTGACACACCATTGTAAAGCCATTGTACTCTAATAAAGATGTTAAAAAATTAAAAAAAAAAACAACAAAAAACCCCTGCATTGATTTGGTCTTTTGCATTGCTATAGAGAGGCAACTCTCAAAATTGATATGGGGACACCAGAGTTTGCTAAGACTCTTCAGGGGATCAGCGAAGTTAAAACCAGTTTTTGTAATAATATTGTGATGTTATTTTCTTTTACTCTCATTTTCTCACAAGAATAGAGTTGAGTTTTCCAGAGGCTACATAATGTGTGATGTCATCATCACTGACAACTAATAGAACGAGTACTTTGTAATATTGTGTTGTAAAAATTTCTTAGTTTCAATTTCTCATGTAAGAAGTATTGATAGATATAACCCAGAAAAAGAAAAGCTGTTTGGGGCCTCAGTAATTTTTAAGAGTGCAAAGGAGTCCCAAAGGCAAAACGTTTTGAGAACTGCTATTATAGGGGAAAGCTCCTTATGTATGACATTGGATTCTCTTCATAATCTACATCCAGCCTGATTTTCAGCCTAATGTTCCCAGCTGCTTTCCAATATGAACTTCAGCCAGACCATTTCTGCTTTTTCTAAAATAACATTATTCAACATTTTTTCAAATGAACTTTGCTAATTAGTAAGTTTCATCTTGCGTTTTCTTTTTCATGATGTCTTCCTTTATTCATTGACATTTCTCTAAATCTTACCCATTCTACTAAACTCAGTTTGAACTCTGTAAGTACTTTATTTTCCTCTTGCCTGAGTACAACAGCACCATTCATTTATATTCATGAAATAATACCTTGACCACAAAGAACATGCTTTTGGATCTGGTGTGGTCTTAGAAATCTGGGCAATCTCAAACAAAATTTTGATTACTCTTATACCATATTCAGTTGTGTTAATGAACTGATGCTAGTGAAAGAGTATTTATGGAAAGAAAAGACCGGTAACATTTGAATTCAAATTATGGGCCAGTCACTATGCTAAGTGCATATATACATCCTCAGTAAGTCATTACAAAAGCCTTATTGAGTAGTGTCTCCATTTCACACATACAGGAAGCAAAACTCATTAAAATCTATCTCGATTTATATATTATATATTCAGAAGGTTGATGAGCATCTCTTTGTCTTTCATTTGCTCGTCTCTGTACTTCCCTAGATCTGGGCAGGGACCATGTGCTTGGCCTCTGTAATAGTTTATAAGTGGAACCTGGTATTTTGTGCTTGCTCTTTATTCTCCTCCAATGTACCCCTACTATCCATGATGGTAATTTCTGTAGACCTGAAACTATATAGTTATTAACCTCTTCACACTATCTTTCTACCTATATCTCACATGCTCACAGATTAATAGACTGTGCTGCTATCACTGCCTTTGAGGTTGGGCTGTAGAGAGAGCAAAGCAGGAATATTACAGGGCATGTGGGAGTACAGACACACTCAACTTATATTTTTGAATTTTTAATTTCCTACTTTCCCTACTTTTTCCATTTTTATCATTTTTAATAGCTTTTTAATGATTCCCATTGTAAGTTTCCTAATAATTAACACAATTAAATATAACCTTAAATTTTCCCTGTCTTTTTTTTGCTTTTTCATATTTTACTACAGAGGTACTTCTGATGTATTATTAGTTAATATGTAATTTGTAAACTGCTGCTTCATATCCTACACATACAAAATAATTTTAAAAAAATGTTCTAAAAACTAGTAGATAAAACGTGTTCTGTGCTGGGCTGTTACTGGAAGGTATCATTCCCTGTCATTTTTAAATATGTTTTCAGTGTTGTTTGTTTATCTTTTTTTTTTTTTTTTAGTATGAGAAGTCAAATTAATCTCATTTGCAAATTCTCTGTCATGCTCTTCTGATCATATTATTTCCTTGATCATAAATTTTCATTGGCTCTTTACTGTTTACTGAATTAAGTATAACTACCTAGCTTGTTAAGAATCTTGTATAAATTAAGTATAATGCGAGATGTAACCTGTTTTGTAGTTCGCTAGGGATTGTCAGGTCTAGCAGCAGTTATGATTTTATTGAGGTTTGATATAAAATTTCCTTTTACAAGAGAGAATTATATAATTCTAAGATTTATTGTCAGAAGAAGTAGTCTGTGTAGGCAACAGATACCTCTTTGGTGTTCAACTGAAAAGCAACTTTGAACAATTTAGTAAATTTGTCATCAGTGAAAACATCAATCTACTTTTCCAACCTTATTTTTCATTATTCTCCATCTATTGTTAATTTCAAACGTCTCCCCCTAAATGTACTCTTTATCAAGAATTGCTGTTTTAAAGTATTCATTTTGCTTTTCAGTGGCTCCGTTGAGCAGTTGAGCTTTTTCTTATACTCTTTCCTCAACTCAGATTATCCCTTCTACATTCTTTCCTAGTATCATAGGTGCAGTATTCTTTTAAATCTCAGTGAAAATACTGGTCAGAAATTTTAGAAAAGGTTTCTCCTCTCCTAGCAGTAACTCTGTATCAAAGCAAGGCATTTGCTCTGAGTTCTGAAATCATTATCCTTTTTAAAAAATTTGTTTGCTCATCCTTATCCTGGGCGGAGTTTATTTCTGCAGCTTTGGAAGTTGAGATGGGTTATTTCAGGTTTTGTTTTTGTTTCCATTTTGGCTGGGGATGAAGCGAGCTTTGTCAAACCTGTTAGGCCCAGGCAACAGCAAAGGGAACCCTGAATTTCTGTTGTATTATTCTGCCAGCTCAGAGCTCATCCAGCAACCTTAGTTGGGAGGGTGTGTGTGCACATATGCATGTGCTTATGTCACATTCAGTGTTCCTGCCCCAATTTACTCTTCTCTCAAGGGAATTCTTCCTCTGGCATATATTTTATTGATTATTTCACTGAAAATGTGTATATACTTAAGGGTGGAGAGGAGGAAAAAAGGGGAGGAAAAATGGTTAGAAATTACACATGCTCAGGTTACAGTTTTATCTGGATATCTGTGTATATGTTTCATTTAATGTTGCTACCTTTCTGTATAAAATCGGAGGATATCTTTATTGCATCTCCAGTTCTAAAAGATATTTTTGCTGGATATAGATTTGTAGGTTATACGTTCTTTTCTTTCACCACTTGAAAAATGTGTCACTTTTTCTGACCTCCAAGGTCTCCAAAGAAATATTCACTGCCATTCAAATTACTGTTCCCCTACAGGTAATTTGTTTTTTCTTTCTCTTGATCACCTTTCAAGATTCTTTCTTTGTCTTTGCTTCGTGTCTATAGATTTATGTCTTTTGTCAGGTTTGGGAAATTTTTATCCTTTATTTCTTCAGCCCTTTACTTTTTCTCCTTTCTTTGTTGGACTGCAGTGATGGGAATGTTAGTTCTTTTGTTATTGTCCCACAGGACCCTGAGATCTGGTTTTCTTTTTCTATTCTTAAATATGTTTTCTCTGTTGTTCAGATTGGATAATTATGATCCATCTTTGAGTCCACTGATTCTTTCATCTGTTGTCTGAATTCTTGCTATTGAGCCCTACCAGTGAGTTTTTAATTTAGGTTGTTGTATTTTTCAGTTCTAAACTTTTTTTTGGTTTTGCTTTATGTTTCTTTGCTGAGACTTTGTTTCATTTGTTTTGAGTGTGTTTGAAACTGTTCTTTAAAGGATTTTTATGATAGTTGCTTTAAAAGTCTTGTCAGATAATTCCAACATCTTTGTCATCTCAGTGTTGGAATTTGTTGCATGTTTTTTCTCATTTGAGTTGAGATTTTCCTGGCTTTTATGTTATTTTCAGTCATACCCTGTACATTTTGGGTATGGTGTTATGAGACTCTGGTTCCTACTTAAATCTTGTTACCTGTTACTCTCTGGCTGGGATAGTTGTCAGGACTTTTTCTACACGTGTCCCCAAACCCTCAGTGCCAGTCTCGTTACACAATGAGGTTGGGGAGGAACAATTTTTTTTTTTCATGCTGTTTGGCTGGTGTTGTCAAAAAGTTTCTGTTCATGGACTTCCCTGGTGGTGCAGTGGTTAAGAATCCACCTGCCAATGCAGGGGACATGGGTTCGAGCCCTGGTCCAGGAAGATCCCACATGCCGCGGAGCACCTAAGCCCATGTGCCACAACTACTGAGCCTGCACTCTAGAGCCCACAAGCCACAACTACCGAGCCCACGGGCCACAACTACTGAAGCCTGTGTGCCTTAGGGCCGCGTGCCGCAACTACGGAGTCTGCATGTTGCAACTACTGAAGCCCGCGTGCCTAGAGCCCGTTCTCCGCCATAACAAGAGAAGCCACCGCAATGAGAAGCCCGCGCACCACAATGAAGAGTAGCCCCCACTCGCCACAACTAGAGAAAGCCTGTGTGCAGCAACAAAGACCCAATGCAGCCAAAAATAAAATTAAAAAAAAAAAAGTTTCTGTTCATCAGGGCTGCCCTCCATCAGTACTTTGTTTAGAGGAACTTCTTGTATCTTGGTTGTTTTGTTTATTTTGTTTCATGGATGGGTTCTGTACCCTTTCACTTTCCTAGTTTTGAGCTTCTTCAGCACCTGATTGGGATATATAGGAGTCAAAGAAAGAAAGAAAGGAACGCACTGCCAGGTTATTCCTTGAATCCTGAGATCCCTATGCAGTCTCACTTCTTATTTCCAATTTTTAGAGTCTTCTGATGTCTGTTTCATGTATTTTGTCTAGGGTTTTTAGATGTAATAAATAGGGTAAGATGAAATGTGTCTACTCTGTTTTGCCCAGCCATACAGACTTAAAATTATAATACAGTCAAATTTATCAACATACTCTATGGTTTGTTGCCTTTTTTGTTTGTTATATTTTCTTGGAAATACTAAGCATGATTTGGAGATATTGCTGGTTTGGTTCCAGACGACCACAGTAAAGCGTATATTGCAGTAAAGCGAGTCACATGAATTATTTGGTTTCCCAATTCATATGAAAGTTATATTTATACCATACTGTAGTATATTAAGTGTGCAGTAGCACTGTGTCTTAAAAAATAATGTAATACCTTAATTTAAAAATACTTTATTGCTAAAAAATGCTCACCATCATCTGATAGTGAACAGTTGCCACAACCTTCAGTTTGTGAAAAACACACTATCTGCAAAGCACAACTAGGTGAAGTGCAATAAAATGAGGAATGCCTATACTATGACCCAAGTTTATGAGATCCTTTTCCTATATTTTTCTTCTAATAGATTTAAAGTTTTGTTTTTCACATTTAAGTCTTGAATCTCTCTGAATTTTAGTTGTTATTTTGGTGAGGGCAGCGTTCTAATTTTATTTTTTTACCTAAGGGAAGCCAACTATTTCATCATCATTTTCTCTCTATACTTTCCTGGTAAATTTGAAATGCCACCTTTATGATATTCTAAATTCTACTGTTGTCTTATGGGTATTATGGAGCTTTTTGTTGTTACATTGTTGTATATGTCTGGCCTGGCCTCGCGACTATGCTGTTTTAATTACTATTATTTCATAATAAGTCTTGAACGTAAAGCAAATTCCACCTCCTTATTTTATTCTCATTTTTCAGAATAACCTTAGTTATTCTTCAGCCTTTACTTGAGCATTTTCATTTTGAAATCAGACTCTAATTTCAGTACATCAAAGGACCTGTTGAGATTTTATAAGAATTGCAGTGAGTTTATGGAATACTTCGGGGGAGAATTGACACTTGTATCATGTCATCTCTCCATCCATGACCATTGTATATTTTCCACTTTTTAGGTCCTTTTTGACCTTCAAAAATGTGTTATAATTTTCGTCATGGGTCTTATATGTCTTTTTTAAGATTTGTTTCTGGGGATCTTATATTATTTGTTGCTGTCTTTTAAAATTCCTGTTATGTAATGGTTATCATTGGCGTTTAAGAACACTATTAGTTTTTGTGTGTTTATATTTTATCCCACAATCCTGCTAAATGCTCTTATTAATATTAATAGCTCATCTATAAATATCTTTGGTTGTCTGTATACATGGTGATAACACTCTACAAATTACAGCAGTTTGGTCTCAATAACTTTGAAAGTAGCCCAGCCTTAGACGCTGATGTCTTTGGCTTTTCTATCTTAGTGTGTGTGTGTTTGTGTTGTTTTAAATATTTCCTCTTATATGTTTTTGAACTAGAGAGGAGAGTTTACATCAGCTCATTCTGCTTTATTGAGTGAAAGTTACAAAATTCACTGTTCTCATGCTAATGGACAGCAAACAATTAAAATGATCACAGAATAATGACTAAGCTATATGTATGTGATTACTAAGAAAGTTTTTTTGTTTTGGAAGTCTGGAACTTCTAAATATTTTACTATTTAAAATGACTATTTTATTGAATTAAAAGTTGAAAACAGAGAACCATATAGTTAGCTCTGAGAAGAAAAAATTTCATAAACAGAAATGTAAAAGTTGTATAAAGTTCAGAAGTGCAAAAGCATTCAGCCTATATTTTTTACTTGTGAAAAAGAGGCTTAACTGTATTTGAAAATATCATTTGTCATTTTAAGTTTAGCTAACTGAATATAAATATCCACTCAAAGCAAGTTTTAAAGTACTAGTGCTTCTTTGATTAATAGCAGTTCCAGACCTCATTTTAAGGGGAAAATCCTGATAAATTACGTTTGTGTCCTATTCTTAAAAAAAAAAAAAAGGCAAGGTCAGGGACTTTATAATTCAAGCATATCTTCAAATTTCTTCCCCCAAGGCATCACAGAAACATAAGAGCATTCTATATACTCATTAGTATCTGAGATATTTTTTGAAATTTTGAATTTATTCTTATAACTTACCTCTGGAATTAAAAAAAAAATCTCTGCTTAAAGGATCTGATGAATAAAAACATTCTCTGTTAATCTGAATTCTTGCACTTTCTTGAACAATACCAAATGCTTATGCTTTCTTCAGAAATTTCTAGTTTGATATGGTGTGATGTCAGTGAGAAAATACAGTCTTATAATACCCTGAGAGCTTGATAGGTCAGGGCAATTTTTTTAGTTCTTGATTTGAAAGCAAGTTTTCTGTTGTTGGGGGTGCTTTGGTCACTCTTCAAGGAAATTGTTGTCAAAATGGCTCGTCTCATAAACACTGCAGCAGAACTACAAAGTTGCTATAAACCTAAAATGCAAGTCCAGAGCTGGCTAATTTTAGGATTTGTAGGGAGCTGTGCTTTCTGTAATATCTATGACTGATCTAAATAGCTTCTCTTAGATGTATAATTTTCATTTTCACATTATTGTAAAAAAATATTTTTCATGTATCAAAACTAGAAATATATGAAATCTTATTTTTGCAAAGCTTTGTGCCACTACAGCCATAAATAATTTTTCTTAAGGATACTAATTGTACTTGGATTCATCATTGATTTGAACTTTTGTTAAACTCATTACATAGAAATATTTACTGCCTATTGTTCTTGGATAAAGTCATCACAATGTTAGAGGGTACGCCTATTCATATTATGATAAATATTATGTTAGATCACATATTTTAAACCATTTTGTATCCTACAGGTCATTTTCTGTGTATTTTGTTGTGTAGTTTTACATTTCTAACTGGAGCTTTGTGACACTTTAAAAAATCAGTGTGAATTAAAAGTTAATTTTATCTTGAGAATTTCTGTACGCCACATTTTTTTTTATTCCAAAGGATAACATGCTCATTGTAGGAAAGTTTTAAAAATACAGAAAATTACAAAGTTTAGTATATATCCTCTTAATCTTTTTTTGAGGCAAGGATGTATAACATTAAAAAATGAAAGTTGATTGTTTATTATTAAATTTTTCCAGTAAATATTTTTACATAGTATTGAGGATTAGTTCGTATTGCATGACATTTGATGGCTGCAGAGTATTCCCTTTACTGGATATAATATGTTTACTGTGCACTTCTGATGACTTTTACTTAAAAATAAAATTTATTTACTTATTCATAGCAGATTGAATATTGAGGGAAAAGAGCTAAATAGGATATTTCAGAAACTAATTTGATACAGTGGAGAAAAAAATTTTCTCTTCTAGTTTTTAAGTTGATTCTTCATGAACTGCTGATTAAGGGGTTTTCTTTACATTCTCATTTATCAATGGCATTACCATAAGCATAGACTTCCGTTTCTTTAAGTGCAGCGATTCACTGGGTCTAGTTCCCTTGAAAGGGAACTAGAAAAGGTTCTTTGTCTTTTCTGTTGATGGGTGATAGTTATATATATGATGCACTCCCCTAGGCTTACTCATAGGATGGGCCATGGGTTATCTAGTTCCTGGTGTTCCACTTATAATTTTTTTTAAAAACAATTTTATTTATTTATTTATTTTTGGCTGCATTGGGTCTTTCTTGCTGTGCGCGGGCTTTCTCTAGTTGCGGCGAGCGGGGGCTACTCTTTCATTGCGGTGCGTGGGCTTCTCATTGCGGTGGCTTCTCTTGTTGCGGAGCACGGGCTTTAGGCGCGTGGGCTTCAGCAGTTGTGGCGCACAGGCTTAGTTGCTCCGCGGCATGTGGAATCCTCCCAGACCAGGGCTCGAACCTGTGTCCCCTGCATGGGCAGGTGGATTCTTAACCACTGCACCACCAGGGAAGCCCCAGTTATAATACTTTTTTTCTCCGTTATTCAGAGCGCCTCTGAATGCAAGCTAATTTTGGATCTGTTATATTTAAAAAATAAAAAAATTATTTTCTTTGGTACTTTAAATATGGTACCTTAATTCTCATTGCCGTCTAATTTATATGTTGTAAATATTTCTTTTATCTTAAAGAAATATTAGGCACCTTATCTATAGCGTGTAAGGCATAGTACATGTGTTGGGGAGTCAATCGTGTTTAAGGCAGGGCCAAACCTCAAAAGCTAATAGTCTAAAAGAATAATATCTGTGGTCTTGCCTGTTTGCCTTAAAAACATTTTCATTGTATAGTGCTTTGTTCCCTCAAGTTATAGAAGACTAAAATATTTTAAGTGTCTTACTGTTGTTATTTGATATAACATATAAAAGGTCTTTTGGAGTTAGAACTTTGCACATAGTTGTCCTTCAACAAATGTTAGTTTCTTTCTGCATCTTCATTGGGTTCTTTATTCTTCTCCTATCCCACTGTACTTCATGAGAAGTAACCCCAGGGTATACACTTGATTTATGCTACACTGACACTTTGAACTATACCTGGCTGTTTCAGTCCAGGAGAAAAGAAAAAATTGATGGCTTTCCCCTCAGTTTTAGAAGCGACAGTATAGTTAAGTGTGAGTGGCACTTATTTGGTACTAAGTAGAATATCCTTTTGACTTATCCCTTTGGCAGAACAATAATCTGTGGAATTGATTAAGGAGAGAACCTTTTGAGAAGGCTTGTTAAAAGAAGGCTTTTATGTTAAGTTTGATCTTCTTTTTTGTAAGAGAATTAAAGCTATTGATTCATTCCTACATTTGGGACTTTTCTTACTAGAAAGGAAAATAATAATCAATTATATTCTAAGGAAAGCACTAGATACTACTACATGTTATACTTAATGCAGGCATGCTAGTTGATCTCTAAACATTTTATTTCAGGTTTATTGAGGTATAACTAATGTGCAAAAAACATACATATTTAAAGAACACAATTTAATGAGTTTTGACATATGCGCATACCAGTGAAACCATCACAACAATCAAAATAATGAACATATTCATCAGCCCTAAAAGTTTCCTCACATCCCTTTGTAATCCATCTCTCACCATCTGCCACTCTCATCCCCAGGCAACCACTGAAATGGTTTCTGTCATTAAAATAAAATTTTGTTTACAATAAAAAAAATTATGTAAGTAGAAGAATACATTGTATGCTTTTTTAAAATCTGGCTTTTTTCACTCTATAATTATTTTGATATTTATCCATGTTGTTGCATGTATTAATGGTTTATTCCTTTGTACTGCTAAGTAATTTTGTGTCGCATGGGTATACCATGAATTGCTTATCCATTCAATTTTGATGGATATGTGCCTTGGTTCCAGTTTTTGGCTATTACAGATAACACTGCTATGAACATTCTTTTGCAATCATTTTTGTGGACATAGGCCTTTCATTTCTGGGTAAGTACCTAGGAGTAGAGTTGCTGGGGATATGGTAGATGCATATTAAACTTTTTAAGAAACTACCAAACTGTTTCCAAAGTGGCTGAAATGCTTTACATTCCCACCAACCGTGTATGAAAATTCCAGTTCTTTCACATCCTCTTTACTACTTCAGCTCTTTAATTTTAGCTATTCTAGTGGATGTGTAGTAACATCTCATTGTGATTTTAATTTGCATTTCCCTAATGACTAATGATGGTTGAGCATCTTTTCATGTGTCTTTTTGGCATCTGTATATCTTCTTTGGTGATGTATCTTTTCAAGTCGTTTGCCTTGTCTAAAGTATTTTAAGTGGGTGGTTTGTCTTACTATTTAGTCATAAGACTTGTATGACTCTAAATACAAGTCCTGTGTTGGATATATGCTTTGCAAATATTCTCTTACCTTAGTAGACTTGCCTTTTCATGTTTGTAATAGTGTCTTTTGAAAAGTAAACACTTTAAATTTTAATAGAGTTCTGAGTATTGACTTTCTCTTTCATAGTGCATACTTTTTGTGTCCTGTTTTTAAAATATTTACCAAGCCCAAGAGAAGTAAGATCTTTTCCTTATGTTTTCTTCTAGAAATTTTATAGCTTTAGTTCTTAGTTTTAGGCTGTGATCTATTTTGAGTTAATTTTTGTGTAAGAGGTAGGGATTGAGGTTCATTTTTTTTTGAATATGAATATCTGTTGTTCTGACATCATTTGTTGAAAAGGTAATCTTTTTTCCATTGAATTACCTTGGCACCAATACTGAAAACGAATTGACCATATATGTGACTATTTCTGAATTCTATTGTTTCATTGATTTGTATGTTTATCTTTACGCCTGTACCACACTGTCTTGATTACTATAACTATATAATATGTCTTGAAATCAGGTAGTATAAGTCCTCCAAGTTTGTTCTTTTTCAGAGTCGTTTTGATTATTCCAGGTCTTCTCTTTTCCATATAAATTCTATATATTGTGGTTGATTTTTGATAACTTTTTTCCATTTATTATTATGCAATTTTACCTAGTAACCATAGAGAGAGAACATGTTATAAAAGTGTGAATTGGGGGGTTGTAGCTGCTTATTTTTAATTATTTTGCAAAACTTGAACCTCCTGAAAACATTGCTTTAATGACAATGGAAGCCGAACTGACTAAAAGAGATTAGAAATATTTTGAAAAGTAGGGAAAGATATCTACAACACCCTAAGATTATAGATCTTTTTAAAGTATTTAGTTATTTTTAATACTTCTAAGTTTTAATTGTTTCTCTTTTCGAAGCACATTCTTTCATTGCAGAAAAATTTTAAAATAGGCAAACAAAAACATGTCCAACTGTAAGTTATTGTAAGTGTATACTTTCTACTTCTCATTTTTGTGCCAAAATATATACATGTATTTAATGAATGGTAGTATGGCATAGTGGTATGTGGAAGTTAATTCATTTTATGCATGTGAAGTGTTTAGAATGGTGCTTGGCAATAATAAATTCTTAATAAGCAATAGCTATCTTTTAATAAAACCATACAAACAAGCTGCTCTGTATTCTGCCTTTTTTATTATTTAACAAGGTACCATGCATGAACAGCTAACCATCCATGTCAATAGGTATATGTGTACGACAATTTTAATGTTAACTAATTACGATTACTGATTGTTGCAAAAGGACCACCTAACACAAACCTGCCATGTATTCCTCATTAATTAAATTGGGAACATAGAGCAGTGCTGTTCAGTACAGTAGCAAGTAGCCACATGTGACTATTTAAATTAAAATTTAATAAAATTAAAAGTTTTTTTCCTCATTTGTACTAAGCTCATTTCAGCCGCTCAGTAGTCACCAATGGTTCCCAAATTAGATAATGCAGTTATAGAACATTACTACCATCACAGAAAATTCTACTGGACAATGACAGTATAGTGCTTAAGGCAGCGTTGTGGTAATATAGAGAGCAGAAGCTGAGGCAGTGTACATGCATGCACATACAGTTTCTTTTGTTATGGGGCATGCAGTGTTCCAGTATACAAAAGAGTCCTGGGACAGTTGAGAAAGAAGCCAGGTGTCACTCAGCCACTCCCCTTTTGTAGAATTCAGACTTACAGTCTCTGGGCCTCAGTTTAAGGGAATGTTTACAAACATCACCCTTTTCCGGTTCTGAACCAATTTTGATTCAATTCTCAATTGTGCAGTTGAGAATTCCCTGCTTCTAGATTCCCAGGGTCCTGCAGAGCCCTCTCCTCATAGTAGTACACAGCATTGTATGGGTATTTTATGTTTTCTTTAACTCTTGCTTGGATGTTTGTTTACAGTGTTTTCAAACTTTCCTGTTAGAGAAATCAGAAAGCGTGCATGATTGGTTGAAGGTTGCGAACAACCCTGAGGAGCACCAACATTTTAACACATTCGAATTAGTAATTGGAAATAGCCTTTTCATCAATTTGTCATTTCAAACGTTGTCACTACAAAATTATTCTTGATGCTATCATTTTTTATTATTATCTATAGTCATATTAGAAACCAGCTTAATTTCCAGTCCATGTCTTTTTATATTACATATCTAGGCATTGAATTTCCATATTGCTATGTTGATTATATTTTGCTCTGGAAAATACAACAGCACAGTTTACAGCTTACTTATAATAATCACCATCCCTCCCCCACCTTCCTCTCCCACCCGGTGCTGTATTTTGTATGAGGAGCTAAAAAGAAAATAACATAAATTTAAACCGCTTGATAAAATATGGAATAAAAAACTAAGAGGAAGTGAAAATGAGGCACAATGAAAATTTTATCAGCACAAAAGAATTTGTTTCAACTTCTGGATGTTGTACAGATCTGAACTTCTGCTGTGTATAACTAAGGACATTCAGGATAAAAATCATTGATCTAGCTCATTAAAACACTATGTATCTTTTTAATCAGTGAAGAAAGCTACTCATTTAAAATCACTATTTACTAAGCTACTTAAACATAGTTTTAAACCAGTTGAAAAACCCAGAGTCTTAATGGTGAAATCTAAATATTATAGGTATTGATTTAGTTTAGAAATTAGTGTGGTATTTATATTTGTTATAGTGTTGCTTCTTATTTCTCTAGTTGTCTTCTTTGGTTTGGGGATTGGTTTTTTTAATATTATTGGTTTTTTAATATTACTGGTTTAAAAGACAACAACAATATTCTTTTGTATTTTGAAGGCGATTCTTGACTGTTTAAGCTTAATTTTTCAAGTGACTGTGCAAGCGTAATTAGTGTGGTTTTGATGGCAGTAATGATTTTTCAGTCCTTCGTAAATCTAAACATTTTGCTTTTTCTAGTTTTTTTAATTTGTATTTACAATTTTATCGAATTAAGCAACTAATAACCCAAATGAATTTTTAAACCTCCTTTCATTAAGAGACATATCAAAAAATGGGAATAGAACCTGAAATGTGAAAACTTTGATCTCTAAGAGAACAGATAGTTTTAAAAGGCTTAACCATATGTTTATACATAATGGAATTAGAAGGCTACCACTTTCAAAATCACTTGATGAAATGTAAATATTATTTGCCAGGATAACTATTTCCTGCATTAAAGGCATGCCATTAAGAAGTAATGAGTGTTCTGTTTTGAAGAATGTCTCGTTACTTTTATTAGTAAGTAAGCTATAGATTACTTGGAAGCTTCATGGAGTTCTTAGTGTTAGTTATTATTTTTACTTTTGCAAGGTGTAATGGCTACTCATAAAATATATTAAAATGCTTTGAGTGAAAAAGCCCATTTCTATATATAAACTACTATTTTCAACTCTTTTGTTCTTCTTAATATACTTGGGTTGGAGGGGGTAGTGAGAGTGCTATAATTTTTGATGCATAAAAATCTGTCTAGCGAATGCAAATTATTATGTGAGATCCTTTTCTTAGAGAATAATTTAAAAGCACTCAGGAATCTAACTACCTTTGTTTTCACTGAGAACTTTTAGAACAACTTTGCCTATTCCATGAGTATTCTTTTGCAGAAAAATAGCTTGTTTCATAGTATTAGAGGAATGAAGAGAGGAGTGAGGGTTATATTCTATTAATGTCTTTTTTCTTCTGTTGTATTTGTTTTACATCAACATTTAGTTACTTTTTTATCATGTGATTATTTCATATTCTTACAGACATTCTAAATAAAAGTAGCAAAGTAATTAGAAAATTTATTTTTAAATTAGTTCAGGACCCCTTCTTGCAAAGTATATCACGCCAACTTACTGAAATGCAGATCAAAAGCCAATAGAAAGTTTATTTTCTTCTTCCCAAAGTGAAAAATCAGAATTTCTTCTATTGCAAAATTATACTACAATACATAGCATCCTTAGAAGCAATCTAGTTTCCCTATAAACAAGGACCTAAAAATAAAAGGAAAAGTCAAGGTAACTATGATGCTCATCCCAAGTATTCTAATTACTTATTAAATTTCAGAAAAATCCTGCCACCATTAAGTGGTAAGATGGGAACTCACTAACCACAAATATTAGTATCATTTTGAAAAAATTACTTCTTTTTCTCCGGAATATGACATACATGTATTAAATATTAAAGGGTAGATTGTGTGGTCTTTCATAATTGCAAATTCCTTAAAATAAGTATTTTCCTTTAGTTCTCAAAGGCTATCTAATGAAATCTGCAAAATATTTAAAATTTTTGAAAGTTAATTATTGTCAATAAATAATAGGCCTCAGCTTCTAGAACTCCTTTATATTTTGTTTTTTGTTTGTTTCTTTGTTTTTCTTTTAAGCTCTTATCTTACAGCTATTGGGGTTGAATCTGTAAAAAGGAGTTTGACACATAGGTAAAAGTGTTGGCAGCTAATGACCTAGAAAAGATAGATGAAAAGGCTAGCCAACTTTAATTTTCTTCTACTATATTATCAAATCAAGTCAGAAAATTTTTCTCGGAGGGTGACTTGTAGCTGTATTGAGTATTTCTTAATGTTTTATTTGTGATTATCTCATCCTGAGCAAGGAGATTAGTAAGAAGTAAAATATCTGGCACATGGGGAATTTTCTGCAGCATATGTTTTTATATTATATTATATATATATTTTTTAGAAAAAGTCATTGACTATATTTAGCTTAAATATAGCCTATATTTAAATATAAGGTAAATATAGTCAATCCAGCACCAATTTCTATTGATTATTGATTTTATCTCCTGAATATTTCTTACATTTATCCATGTCCTCTCCATCTTCACCAGGACATCTGCCTAGTCTGAGCCTCCAATCATCTTTCACCTTGATTACTTTTATAGTATTCTAACTGGGGTACCAGCATCCAGTCTGCCCCCTCCAATTCTTTCTCCACAGATAATCAGAAAAGCAGCCTGGTCAGTTTCACTCCTTCCCTTCCTACTCCCATAACTCTGTCCTATGAAAAACAACAGCAATCAAAAAAAGCCACTCATAGTTTTCCAGGCTACTGTAAGGGGAGATAAGAATACAACTTCTGGAGGTGGCTAAAAGGCTGAGTAGTCTGTGCCTGCCCGTCTTATTTCCACTAGTCTCCAGTCTTCTCATCCTCTTTCCTCCAGTTGCACACTGCCTCTCTTCAATCTCTCCCATCCATTTTTCTCCCACATGCATGATCTATGCCTGTAACTGCTTCTGCCTATTACTCTCTTTTTTTTTCCTTCACCTGATTAATTCCCTTTCATCCTATAGATGTTAAGTCAAATGTCACTTTCTTACTAAAGGCTTTTCTGATTTCTCTGGTTAGGTCAAATTTTCCTGTTATAAATTGTTATAACACTGCATAGCTTATTCTCAGTAGCTTATCACAAGTAAAATTTTGTATTTTATGGCTTTTTAATTAATGTGTATTGCCTCTCAACCTTCACTACAATGTAAGCCCTATGAGATCAAGGGCTGTCTGCCTTTATCTTTCCTCACCATTGCATAGTGCATGGCATCATGCCTGGCACATTGCGATGAGGAGGAAGAGAATGATGCTGATGATCTTAGAAAACCTAATTGGTCCCTATTTTATGTCAGGCATTATTCTAAACATTTTATTGTATTAATCTGTTTCATTTTCATTATAACCCTATGATATGTATATACTGTGTTTTGGTTTTTTTTTAATTTATGGAGGAAACTAAGATTTGTAGTAGTAGAGATAATAAGTATCTGATAAATGCATGAATGAAAGATACTGAATGTGTTTTTATTGAGCATTCACGATATATTAGAGATAATGTATTGATAAATGAGACATGGCTATAAGAATACTTAGAAGTATTCATAAATTTGCTTATAGAAATATAGGTTTCAGTCCATGGTTATAGGACTACCCACTCTGCTTTGCTTTGGAGAAAATTAAGGTAGGAGTCCTCAGCTATTGCCTGTGAGACATAAAGAAGTGAAAAGCTGGCGTGTTCTGATGGGGAAGGCCTGGGAGGTGGAGGGAGAGAGGCAGGAGAGGAACACTATAAAAATCTGTAAGTCCTGATTGCAGAATGTTCAAGTTATATTCATTCCTCTTTGAATGATACTCTGAGATACAATTGTGCTCTTCCTGAAAAGATGAGGATACAGGCCACTTAGCTTCCTTAGCTTACTCCATAAGGAGCCATCAAGATCTCACCTTTCCTCAACAACATTCACCCTAAGTGAAGTAACATCTAGATACCAGAAACCTGGAGTATCACCCCCCGAGGCCACAGGGCAGGCAGTGGGGGTACCAGTGCCTTCTTTGTCCAGGACTCAGTGTAAATGGGCCTCTTTCTTGTATAAGCTTTCAGATTTTTCAATTTGCTAAATTTACGTTAACAGAGTAGGGAAGAGACCATTTCCCTGGCTAATTCACAAAATCCATTATGTGACAGTATCTTAAGCATAACTTTCTAAACCTAAATATCTATGTGGTAGAACACAAGTTGTGTAAATCCTGCTATTAAATGTAGAAGTATTTGTTCTACTTTTTTTTTTTTAACATCTCTATTGGGGTATAATTGCATTACTACTTTCTTATTAGGTAATGATAGTTACCACCAATATTGTGGAGTTAATAATTACTATCTTCTAAAATATATAATCCATCAACAGTTCTTGAGTATGTACCACGCAGCAGACCACTTGAAGACATTGTAGATACAATACCTGTCAAGAGAGTCACTGCCCCTGCCTTGTCTGTGCCTGTGGTTTATTAAGGGAGACAAATATTTAAGCAAACAATACAGTGTAATAGATGCTGACAGAGAAAATATGAGCACATATTTTCTATGTGTGAGATGCTGCAGAAGCCTATCAAAAGGAAATAGAGTATTATAGTTTAAAAAAAGCCTTCTAAACATTTCAGCTCAGGAGCTGAGAATGTAGAGAAAAATATGGATATGTGGTTTTGTTTTAATTTAATAATAATGGGATCATATTTATGTACATATGTGTATGTGTTTGTATAAAATGCATAATATTTTGCCTTTTCCCACTTAATATCAGTGCGTATAGATCTACATTATTGCCTTCTAAAGAACTTCATGCATGTCTGTCTGTCTGTATGTCTTTATTCTTGGGTAGAACTTTGGAAGTGAGATTGCTGGACCTAGGGTTTGTGCATTTAAAATTTTGATAGATCTTGCCAATTTGCCATCCAAAATGGATCCACTAGTTATACTTAATATCTCTGTTAAAGGGTGAGTTTATGCAAATTGATGATGTAAACCCAAACACTGAATACAAAAATAGACTCTTACTACAAGGGAAAAATGCAAAGTTTCATAAAGTAAGATGTTAAACATCACTAAAAATCAAATAAATGCTAAATTAAAATACAAAGCTGTTTCTCCATGATAAATTAGTACAGGTAATGAAAATGCCCCACACAGACAAAACTACACTGTAATTTCAGCTCTCAGCCATTGCAGATAGTGTGGTAAAATCTTTTTGGTGACTGATTTGCTTAAAAGAAATCTATATAGTATAGTGAAAAACAGTTTACTTAACTGAATAGAGAACGGATATTGGAGTCCTGGGGTCCTGGAAATTTGACAGATTTAGCCAGTTCTTCTTAACTCAAGTTGCAATGTCAGAATTACTTGGTCAGCATTTTCCTACTACACACACCAGTGTTCTTTTTTGGTAATAGACATCCTAACAGGTGTGAGGTGAAAGATCATTGTTGTTTTGATTTGCATTGCCTGATTATTAGTGATTTGAGCATCTTTTCAGGTATCAGGTGCGGGTTCATGGGAGCCTGCTGGTAGGTGCCGTGGATGCTGCCTGAGGCTGTGGGAGCCGCCCTGCCTTGGGCTGCTGGAGCTAGTAGGTGCTGGGGGTAAGCCGGGGGCCTGGGTTTGAGAGAGCCTGCAAGGGGACACCTAGGACCTTGGGGTTGGCCTGATCCTGGGACCGGCCAGCTCTGGGACTGAGGTGAAGTTGGGCACTCGCTTTACTTTCGTTCTCCAATGGGGAAGGTATCTCTCTCTGTGCCGGGTTGCCTGGGCTTAGAGGAGGAGCGATGCGGGTAATGTGATTCTATCTTTCCTACCTTCTTACTGTGTCTTTTCTTATTTCTGTGCTTTACCTACATGCCGTAATCTCTCACCTGGAATCCTTAGCTCTTGCGAAGCAATCTTTGTGTGCAGATAGTTCTTCAAATTAATGTTCCTAATTGGAGGGGATGAACACTAGAAATTCCCATGCTGCCATTTTGCTGACATAACTCCCAGTTTTTCTTTTTCAATTAGGTGTTAAGAAAGCTTAGAGCTGGGCTTTATATTTAATCATGGATATTATATTAGCTAATTCTTTGGGCATATTTGCTTTTCTCCTTATCACTTTTCTAAGCCTTGTTTGTATTGAATATGAGTTTCTGTTAAACCACTTCAGCACCAATAACAAATAATTGTTGTTTGCTCTTTTTCTGTGCTGTAAATTTGTTGGATTGTAGGAAGTGGAAGGGAATGGAGGAAAAAAATGCATAAAAATGTATAATTTCACTCGGTTCTGCACTGTAGTGATTTTCGTGCTATATGTGTAGCTTATATGTGTAGTTGTGGGCAGATTCAGTGGCAGTTGCTTGAACAAGTTTAACTGCCCCCTCATAGGTGACCTTTGCATTTCATAACATTGTATGAGAGTTTAGACCACATTTCACTTCTTTGCTGTGTTTTCACCTTTAAGTATAAGCTTCTAAATTTCTTGCCTTTATCTTTATGTTCTTAACCATAGACAAATGCCTGAAGACATTGAGTTGAGTGAGTTAATCACAAACTTTTATTGAGAAGTCCTTTCAATACCCATAAATTTTGATTAAATAGTACACATGTCCTGCCTTTTTAAAAAAATAAAATAGGATCCAAATAATGGAAGTAGGTTAACAATAAAGACAACTAATTTCCTTAGTTGCAGTCATTTAAAGCAGCTTATGTCCTGCCATAATTTCTTCATAAGATTTTAGAATCCTCCCTTCATCCGTCTCTTCTTCTTTTTTTTTTTTTTGTGGTACGCGGGCCTCTCACTGTTGTGGCCTCTCCCGTTGTGGAGCACAGGCTCCAGACGCGCAGGCTCAGCGGCCATGGCTCACGGGCCCACCCGCTCCGTGGCATGTGGGATCTTCCCGGACCGGGACACGAACCCGTGTCCCCTGCATTGGCAGGCGGACTCTCAACCACTGCGCCACCAGGGAAGCCCTGTCTCTTCTTTCTGATAATAGACCCCAGACAAACTTTTGATTAATTGTTCTTGAATTAGTAAAATCTCTTAGTATTGAATGCCTCGAATTAGTTTGAAGAAATGAAACTGGTATTATCTTGGTATTATCATTTTTGTGAAGAGCTGCAGAATACATTTTTTTTTAGCTCATCACATGTGAGGTTTTAAGTTTGGTATTACAATGTGATATTTAAAAGTGTTTCATTTTAGTAAGAAATCGATCCTCAAACTGAGCTCTTCACATGCAGTAGGAAAGAGGTGGTGACTATCAAATGTTCAAAGTCATAGGAGAGAGGATTTTTTTCCCCCACTTTTAAAGGGCGCATATACCAGTTTGATTTGAAAAACAAAACTGCTTTATAATAAACCAAGGAAACCCATTCACTATGAGCCCTATCCCAACTGTAAAGGATAGAATTTACAGCAGGGCAGGTTTCTACCACAAATTGTTCATATTCAAGAACTATGTTTTATGAGTGAGCAGAATAGGAGTCATTGTTAAGTTGTATCAGACCCTTGCTCTATGAGACTTTAATGGAACGAAATCCTGGGGTATTATGGACAGGCAGTTAGAATGATGAAAGCAAGGTCTTTATGACTATACACACTGCAATATAAACAATTTTTGTGTTTTTCTCTATTATGTGTAATTACTTAAGTTTTAGGGTAACCAAGCATTGTATTCTTTATACACTTATGTTGATGAGGCTAGAGTTCAGTATATAATGTTCTGAGATTGTTGGAAAGTGTTTTAAATCAACAAAAAGAACTGCAAAGATAATTCTACTACAATTATAAACACAATTCTACTACAGTTATAAACACAGAACAAAGTATTTTCTTAAATGTTCAATTTTGAATTATATACTACAAGAGCTTTTTCTCCCTTACCCCCAGCACTCCATGCTCTGTTCCTTCAAAAATATTAGGTTTTCATATTGAATTATATACTTTGTTTCTTTATTTAGTAAATCTTTACCTTTGAACTTTTAACTAAAAGTAGTATCATACAGATTTTTTTCCCCTAACATCAAAATGCCAAGGTACATGTCAGATTACAGTATCCTTTATGATTTTGCTTGACCATATCTGTACTTTCAACAAGAATATGCATAAGAATACATTTGTACTTGAAGATTTTCTGATTAACTTTTATATTTTCATTTTATAGTTGAAAGCTGTGGTCCTTGACATTAAATAAGTATAGCTAGATACTTCAGAAGACTTTGTGCTTTACATGTGTGAGTGTGCACTCAAGCGTGTGAATTGGTGGGAGAGGAGGGAACATAAAAAAGGTAGAAAAGGAGTAGTTGGAACTAACTGATTTGTTGTAGTGTCCCAAGGGGTAGGTATAATCTGCAAGCTGTCAGGTTCTATGACAGGGGCTGTTGCCATCAATCAGAGCTGACATTTGTATAGCAGAGGTTAGTATAACTGTAATTATATGTGTGTTTATGGAATTTAAACCATGTGACATTGTAGATTTTATCCTTAAATTAAAACATTCATATAATTTATAAGCTTGTTGGTTGAGTAAGTGTGGGATTATGTATTTTAAAAAGGAACATAGACTTCCTAAATCCTGCAAACTGTTGTGCGGTCTACATCTATAGCATTATAATGTGATTTGTAACAACTCCCGGCTGACTGTCTTCAACACAGAAAATGTATTAAGCAAGCATTTTTGAATATTGTCCTTTAGCCTAGTTAATAGATCCTTAACATTTTCAACTAAATGTACAATATTTCATCAATTGTAAGACATTTAAAAACTTTATTTGGTAGTCTTTTTTTAACTTCTTAGTGACACATAAAATGAAGGTGTGGCTTAAAATTAATAGCTCTTGAGATTTGATGAATTATAGTAATATACTCATGGATTTTAATGACTATATTTTGGTATTTTACCTTTCTGACTTTTAAAAAAGTCATTTATATAATGGGTTTAAACAATTAAAAATTTTTTCTATAGTCTGAATACCAAAAATTTCAAAATGAATTTTAAATATTATACAGGTAAGAAAGTCTACTTCCATTTTTAAAAATTTCTTGTATTCCATTAACATTTTAAATCTAGTTTTAATTTATAGCCATCTGCCTCAAAGAAGAGTACTGCTACAACAGTCAAAATGTTTTAAAAACAAATGTTTAAAATTCAGTAGGTTATCAGTGTGACTTGTATAACTTGAAATAGATATAACAGGATTTGTTAAACATAAAACAGACTGCTTTTAGACATCACAAACATTCTCTGTGTCTCAATGTTCATTGCAGCTCTATTTACAATAGCCAGGACATGGAAGCAACCTAAGTGTCCATCAACAGATGGATGGATAAAGAAGATGTGGCACATATATACAATGGAATATTACTCAGCCATAAAGAAAAATGAAATTGAGTTATTTGTAGTGAGGTGGATGGACCTAGAGTCTGTCATACAGAGTGAAGTAAGTCAGAAAGAGAAAAACAAATACCGTATGCTAACACATATATGGAATCTAAAAAAAAAAAAAAAGGTTCTGAAGAACCTAGAGGCAGGACAAGAATAAAGACACAGATGTAGAGAATGGACTTGAGGACACAGGGAGGGGGAAGGGTAAGCTGGGACGAAGTGAGAGAGTGGCATGGACATATATACACTACCAAATGTAAAATAGATAGCTAGTGGGAAGCAGCCACATAGCACAGGGAGATCAGCTCGGTGCTTTGTGACCACCTAGAGGGGTGGGATAGGGAGGGTGGTAGGGAGACGCAAGAGGGAGGAGATGTGGGGATATATGTATATGTATAGCTGATTCACTTTGTTATAAAGCAGAAATTAACACACCATTGTAAAGCACTTATACTCCAATAAAGATGTTAAAATAAATAAATAAATAAATTGTTTTTAAAAAATGTAAAATGCACAACTGAACATGTTCCTCTTGCACTCTTACAGGTATGTTGACAAGAGGCTTTGTGATCTCTTTAGTAATTCTTACCTTGAAATTCAAAGAATTCTATTTGGGACAAGTCTGTTAAAACTTGGATTCAAGCATGACATTCTTCTGTGAAACACCACCTTTCTGGTGTGTTTTGATAAAGGGTTGCTGTAGTGCCCAATTAGTGGATTATGCAAATAATTATAAAAAATTCAGCTCAAAAATTTTACTGTTTTTCTCCCCTCTTACCCTCCCCAAAGATGAATATATTTCACTTAGAGAAAAAAAGTATTTGAGTAGTCATGAAACAATCACAGAAAACTAAACGTTGTAAATTTACTGTTTACAGATGTAAGAAAAGTTTTTAATAATAAGGTGTAAGTGCTTATGGGATGTAGCAAAAGCAGTTTTAAGCTGGAAGTTTATAGTTATACATTAAGAAAAAAGAAAATTCACAAATAAACAACCTTACTCTACAGCTCAAGGAACTAGAAAAAGAAAACAAATTAAGCCCAAAATTAGCAGGACAGAAATAACAAAGATCAGAGCAGAAACAAATGAAGTAGAAACCAGAAAACAGAAGAAAAGATCAATGAAACTAAGAGGTGGTTTTTTTAAAGACAAAAAGCATTAGCGGACCCTTAGCCAGACTGACTAAGGAAAAGAAAGAGAAGACTGAACTAATTAAATAAAAGCAGAAATGAAAGAGGAGACATTACAAAAAATACAAAGGATCATAAGACATTACTGTGAATAATTATATACCAACAAATTGGATAACCTAGAGGAAATGGATAAATTTTTAGAAACATACAACCTACCAAGATTGAATGATGAAGAAATAGAAAATCTGAACAGGCTTAATACATCACTAATACATTAATACAATGAAAGATAAAAATCACATGATCCTCTTAATGGATGCAGAAAGATCAGTTGACAGTATTCAACATCCTTTCATCATAAAAACTCTTTACAAATTGGGTATAGAAAGAATGTTCTTCAAAATAATGAGGGCCATGTATGACAAACCTACAACTAACATCATACTCAACAGTGAAAGGCTGAAAGGTTTCCTGCTAAGATCAGGAACAAGACAAGGGTGCCCATTCTCACTACTCCTATTCAACATAGTACTGGAAGTCCTAGCCAGAGTAATTAAGCAAGGAAAAGAAATAAACGTCTTCTAAATCAGAAAGGAAGATGTAATATGGTCTCCGTTTGCAGATGATATGATCTTATATATAGGAAACCCTAAAGACTCCAGCAAAAAACTTTTACAACTAATAAACAACTTCAGTAAAGTTGTAGGATACAAAATCAGCATGCAGAAGTCAGTTGCATTTCTATACACTAACAGTGAACTATCTGAAAAAGAAATAAATAAAATAGTCCCATATACAATAGCATCAAAAACAATGACATGGGCTTCCCTGGTGGCGCAGTGGTTGAGAGTCCGCCTGCCGATGCAGGGGACACGGGTTCATGTCCCGGTCTGGGAAGATCCCACATGCCGCGGAGCGGCAGGGCCCGTGAGCCATGGCCGCTGAGCCTGCGCGTCCGGAGCCTGTGCTCCGCAACGGGAGAGGCCACAACAGTGAGAGGCCCGCGTACCGCAAAAAAAAAAAAAAAAAAAAAAATGACATACTTAGGGATAAATTTAACCAAGGAATTGAAAGATCTATACACCAAAAACTATAAGATGCTCTGGAAAGAAATTGAAAAAGACACAAATAAATGGAAAGATAGCTCATGTTCATGCATTGGAAGAGTTAATATTATGAAAATGTCCATAATATCAAAGCCATCTATGGATTCAATGCATCCCTATCAAAATTCTATTATCATTTTTCACAGAAATAGAAAAAAACGATTCTAAAATTGTTTTTAGAATTGGAACCACAAAAGACCCCAAATAGCCAAAGCAATCCTGAGAATGAACAAAGCTTGAAGGCATCACACTTCCTAATTTTAAACTATATTATAAAACTATATTAATCAAAAAGTATGGTACTGGCATAAAAACAGACACATAGACCAATGGAACAGAATAGAGAGCCCAGAAATTAACCCACACGTATACCATCAACTAATATTTGACAATTGAGCCCAAAGCACTCAATTGGGAAAGGATATTCTCTTTGATAAATGTATGGGGAAAAGTGGATAACCATATGCAAAAGAATGAAAATGGCCACCTATTTTATACTGCTTACAAAAAATTAACTTGAAATGGATTAAAGGCTTAAATGTAAGACCTGAAAGTATAAAAAATACTTGAAGAAAACAAGAGAAAAAGCTCCTTGACATTGGTCTTGGGAATGATTTTTGGATATGACGCCAAAAGCACATGCAACAAAAGCAAAAGTAAGCTTCTGCACACCAAAAGAAAAAGCAAAATACAAAGGCAACCTATAGAAGGGGAGAAACTATTTTGCAAACCATCTATCTGATAAAGGGTTAATATCCATACAACTCAATAGCAAAAAAAAAAAGAATTAAAAAATGGACAGAGGACTGGAATAGACATTTTTCCAAAGAAGACATACCAGGGGCCACCAAGTACATGAAAAGGTGCTCAACATCACTAATCATCAGGGAAATGCAAGTCATAATAACCACAATGAGATACCACCTTACAGCTGTTAGAATGAATGACTTGTTACCAGAAAGACAAAAGATGACAAATATTGGCGAGGATGTGGAGAAAAGAGAACTCTTGTGCACTGTTGGTGGGAATGTAAATTGGTACTGCCACTATGGAAAACAGTTTGAAGGTTTCCCATAAAGTTAAAAATAGAACTACCTTATGATCCAGCCATTCTACTTCAGGGTATATATCAGAAGGAAGTGAAATCGCTATCTTGAAGAGATATTTGCTCTCCCATGTTCTTTGCAGCATTATTCACAATAGCTAAGACATGGAGACAACCTCAGTGTTCGCCAAGAAATGAATGGATAAAGAAAATGTATATACATAGAGTGGAATGTTATTCAGCCATAAAGCGGTGGAAATTCAGCCTTCTCCTACAATATGGATGGACCTTGAGGTCATTATGCTAAGTGAAATAAGTCAGACAGAGAAAGACAAATACTGTATGTTCTCACTTATGTATGGAATATTAAAAAAAAAAACAACTCAAAGAAACAGAGTAGAATGGTGGTTGCCAGGAACTTAGGGGTGGGGGAAATGGGGAAATGTTGTTCAAAGTGTACAAACTTCCAGCTATAAGATCGATGTGTTCTGGGGATCTGATGTACAGCACGGCAAGTATAATTAACATTCCTGTGTTATGTACTTGAAAGTTGTTAAAGAGAGTAGACCTTAAATGTTATCACCACACACACACACACACACACACAGGCACACACACACACACATGGTAATATTATGTGAGGGAATGGAAGTGTTAACTAACCTCATAGTGGTAATCATTTTGCAATATATATGTGTATCAAATCATCACATTGTGCACCTTAAGTTTATATGTTACATGTCAGTAATAACTCAATAGAGCTGGACAAAGAGGAAGGAGAGATAAAGTGATTTCCCCTAGGTCACAGTGTATTAAAAGGCAAAAGATAATAATATTAATGTTTAAGTTAATTACCAGATGAGGTGGTTCTAGCAAGTCGTAGGTCCTTTGGTTTTGCTGTCAAATGGATGGAGCATTTTAAAATTGAATACACCAAATTGTTGGCACAGTAGTGGTGTATAGCATCTCAGCTCTGCCATTTTCCCAGTGGTCAGGCTAAAATTGGAACAGTTTGTAATAGTGATTTTCATACTCCTGAGGGAATAAGTACATGTATTGAGAGAAATTTGAGTTGACAGTAAAAATATTGACAGTTAACCCATGCCCTAATACAAGAGCAGATGGAAATGTCTTGCATGAGTTCCAATTCATTAAGCAAATGTGACACTTTATTTTCTAGCCATTTTCATTCAGGGGATTAGAGTAATGAAATGGTAATATAAATGAAGCCACTTCTCACTGTGCTGAAAGTAAGGTGTATAAAACAAAATGCTAAAATGGATTTTTAAGGTTTGGTAGTATAGTTTTCTGATATCTGAAAAATTTTACTTTACAATTTAATCATTACCACATTATTATCTTTGTAGTATACTTTGTAGCTTTCTTAACATTTATTAATAGTAAGCTTATTTTATATTTTAATGTGACATGAATTTACAGTTTAAGAGAATTACTGTTTTTGAAATCACATGGGCATATTTTTTAGGACTTTTAGTGAAAGGGTTGTTAGTAAGTGATCCCTGGGTATATTTATAATGATATATCTTGGGTTATTTTAAATTTGTCATTTTTCAAAGTAGAAGTTCTGTTTAAGTTATTGGAATATAAAAGATGTTAATTAAAGCATACTGAATGTTTCAACCCATTTTAGATCTTAAAATTCATTATACATCTGTTTATACTTAATTCCAAAGCATTTTTTTAAATGTAAAATTTGATGTGATCTCAACATTGCCATTTGACTTTAGCAAATTAACTAAGTAGCTTTGGATTTGTAGTATTTCACACCTTAGATATGAATGCCTTAATCTATTTCATTATAGTTTGCTAATTAATGTTACGTCGAAGTACAACAGCTAAATTTGTGGTTGATATAGTTCATTTCAAAATGATAGCAGTGATATCTCTAATAATGCAACAGGTTATATTGACAAACTTGGATTATGCATTTGTTAAGAATTATACATCATTTGCAATCTAAAAAAATAAGATTATCATCATTCCCATAAGCGACTTCAAAAACAGACCTGAGATAACACAACAAAAATGTTGAGAACAATCTGACCCCCTTAACCTCTTCACTCTTCAAAGCATAGTGAGTTTTTTTTGCTTTTTTTTTTTTTTTTTTTTTGCGGTACGCGGGCCGTTCACTGTTGTGGCCTCTCCCGTTGCGGAGCACAGGCTCCGGACGCGCAGGCTCAGCGGCCATGGCTCACGGGCCCAGCCGCTCCGTGGCATGTGGGATCTTCCCAGACCGGGGCACGAACCCGTGTCCCCTGCATCGGCAGGCGGACTCTCAACCACTGCGCCACCAGGGAAGCCCAGCATAGTGAGTTTTGATTGTCATCAGTCTCTATAAGCTGATATACTGGCTAAGAAAAGCTTTGGTTTTGATTTGTTACCTCATGTGTTCTTTGAGTTATATAAGGGCTTATTTCCTAGTTCAATATTACTGTAAGAAGGTTTATTAAACTTTTCTTTTTCTCTGCTATAGTATGCTTTTAGGGGACACAAACAATTCAATATGTAGAAAGCAAATAGACTTATTACCACAGCTCATGTCAAATGGTCTCTTCTAAGAACTTCACATAAGTACCCTGGGCTTACCTCCTGCTCTTAGTACCCTGGATCTCCAGTGACTCATTGTTTGTGTTGCTATTTTGTGCCAGTTATGCTGTAGTATATGTGTTGTTTTTTAATATAAACTTCTGCATATACTAGTTAATATTAAAGGGTAGTTTTTAAAAACTGTGTGTCAGTAGTAAAGCTTCCTCCAAATTTGGAAAAGTATAAACAGGTAACCATTCCTAGAGTGGATCCTTGGTTTCCTTTTCATTTCCTTTTAGTGCTTCATTCACTTATTTTTGTCCCTTTTCAAATAAAAGCCATTATCAGTACACACTTGTTTAGAAGATAGTGTCATTTGGTTTCTTACATTGTAAGACACATTTTAAGTAAGCCTGTGTATTTTGTACACTTCACACTACAATTTACAGACAGACTACCTTTACTGAGTTTTAATGAGTAACTGCTTAATATCATAACTTAAAGAGAAGTGACTATTGTCTACAGTGAGGCAGATATCATTCTGGGATATTTATAATACTTTATTTGATCTGTGTATAGGTGGTCAATCATATTTCTTTTTGAATAACACAGTGGAAGTTTAAATAATATGTGACCTCTTTCCCCTTTTTAATTTATCTTTTCTTGTCTTATAGATGCTTGTGACCACACCAGAAAAATGGGATGTAGTGACAAGAAAGAGTGTTGGGGACGTAGCTCTTTCCCAAATTGTAAAGCTTCTTATTCTTGATGAAGTTCATTTACTTCATGAAGATAGAGGACCAGTATTAGAAAGCATAGTGGCACGTACTTTACGTCAGGTAAGGGGAAGTTATTTGTAAGCTTACTTTGAGGGATAAGTTTTTAAACTTAAATGTAACATTCAAAGAAATATTAGTATGTATTGTTCATGGGGATAAAGATAATTTTCGTAGGGAGAAACCTTCAGCTATTTCATTTTTATGTTAAAAGTACCCTATTTTTCTTCCTCCCAGGTCTTATGTTATTGAAGTCTCTTTAAATTAACCAAAATAAATACAGGAAGACTTCGATTCTAAACCTGTGTTTTAAAGCTAAATATAACTTTGACTAAGCAGTATTAAAATATGGTAGAACATAGGAGAATTATTAATTGTTCATCCATTTCTCTCCATGCCTGACCTCTCCCCCCATTGAAAAAAATCTGGAAATGATTTATATTTTCCTTAATATACTAGATAAAATGAAATATCTCCTAATGTGCATAATCTTAATTGTTATTTTTAAAAAGGGACGTGTACTTGTTGTCTCTAGTTTTGGACCTTTGTGGTTACTCATAAATTGTCCAAATTAAAATTGGTAATTTCATCAATGATCTGTGATTGTTTTCTGTCACCCCTCTTTTCATTAAGTGAAAAGATATCTTAAAGTACCCATGACTATTAAAATGATGTTTGTTGGTAGATTGTGCATGTAAAGACAGTAGATGAACACTAGTTTTTTAACATAATCAAGAACTCTAATTCCTTGACTTCCCATCTGTTATTGTCTCTGATCTGTATTCTCCTGGCTTTATTTTCATTCTGAAATAACCAAGACTCCATGACCAGTTTTTTCTTTTGTCAATAGCCTTAACTTATTTATCCCCTGACTCCCTGGCAAAATTCCAATTGAACAGTCAATTGAACAATTGAACAGTATGTTTCCCTCCAGTCAGATTGCTAAACACTAGCTGAGATCACACAGGTGTGGTGGAGACTAAGGTCACTACACATTCGTAGACTCTGAATTCACCTGAATCGTCGGGATTTACCCCGTAACTTCGGAGCAGCTTTCCTTCTTTTTTCCAAGCTTCACCAGACTCCTCCCTCCTTCTTCCCCACCCTGTCGTGCCTCATTCTTAGAAGACAATACTTTTTACTGAGTGGAAACACAGGCCTTCATGGTCGAACTCCCTCAGTTTGCATCCAGAAAAAACCTCCCTGCCACCCAGCAAAAGCCTCAAACCCCTTCCCAGATCTATCCTCATCATTCCATCCCTCATCCTTTAGTTAGAGGTCCCCTGTCTCCTTGTCTTGGACTCCATTCCTTTCACTCTGTAAGTTATCCCTTTTCTTTTTCCTGGGTCTTTAACTTCTCCTTCTCTGTGAGCACTGTGCCTTCAGCTTTAAAGAATTGCAAAGTCCCACCCATCTTTATCAAAATGCCTCCCTCAAAGTATCCTGCTCCAATAACTTCTGCTTAGTAAAGCTGTTTTTACCACTCAGCTTCTGGAAATATTAATCTGTATTCAACAACTGTGGTCTGGTTATTGCTCCAGCATAGGTCATAAAAAGTTTTTTTGTTTTTTAACCAAGATATATCTCATTATTTCTTCAGAATTGAAACTCTTTTCTCTTGGACTCCATGATGCCACCCTTCCTTGATTTCCTTTACTTGATTTTTTTGTCACCTACTTAGTTGCTCTTTCTCAGGCTCCCTTGCTCTCTCCTTTTCTCACACTTGAAATGTTTACATTCTCCACGATGTTGGTTTGCAAATTGGCTTTGTACACAGAGGGCAAGGAGAGAACTGAAAAAAGAGGCAGACCACTCCAGATTGGTAGGTGACAGTTTTAATAAGCAAGGGAACTTACTTTTGAGGCTTGTCTTGGGCAACTGCAAGATCAGTCGACCTCTACACCTGCCTTAACTGTATGTAGAGGCCTTAACTGACTTCAGTCACATATACTGTCCAGATGGCCTCAACACCACATTGCTGTCTCAAGGCTGCATCCTCGGGGAAGCTTCTAGCTCAGGGAAGGCAAGCGGAATGCTTATTCCTAGGACAGCAAAGGGGGTGAGGATCCTCTGATTGACAAGGTCTAGCTTGCGGATTAATTGGCAGTCACATCCTCTCAGTGACCTTTTCCAACACAGGACTCTGGTCACTTGCCATCTTCTTTTTTTATTCTACATATTTACCCTGGGAAAATAACACTTCTATGCCTGTGTCACTTAAATCTCTGCATGTGGTCCAATCTCCCCGCTGACTTCTATTCCTCTCCAAACACAGTTGTATGTTTCTACTCTGATATCCCATAGACATCTCTTGCTTAAACACGTTAGAAACTCTGCCATCTTCCCTCCCTATTTATAAATGGCATGACAGTCCATTTGATTCTCAAGCCCACATTGAGTGTGTGGGAGCCACACTCAATTGTTCCTTCTTCCTTAACACTCACCCTCACCCCCAATGACTAGTTAGGTGTCAGTTCTTTTATATTTCATATCCTGAATAGCTCTCATCTAGAACTAGGTATGGGAATTTAATATGAAGGGAGTACAAAATTTGAGGAAGTCTATATTGCATTTTCAAATGTTTTAAAATAATGTGCTTTCATCTGGTAAATCCAACATAAAATTCTAGATGAATTAATGATTTAGCTATACCAAACAAAACTCAGTGCATTAAAGAAAATATGAAAGAGCATTTAAAAAATAACCTTGAGGTGGAGAAGCTCTAAGCAAAATGCAAAACTCCAAAGGTTACAAAGGAAACATGTAGCGCATTTGGATATGTAACTATTAATAACTTCTGACCAATAAAGATACCTCCAGAAAGTTCA
This sequence comes from Hyperoodon ampullatus, assembly GCF_949752795.1. Classification (NCBI taxonomy): domain Eukaryota; kingdom Metazoa; phylum Chordata; class Mammalia; order Artiodactyla; family Ziphiidae; genus Hyperoodon; species Hyperoodon ampullatus. The sequence continues at coordinate 32,532,721 of NC_136925.1, read as the reverse complement.
AATGTAAGACAGAATAATATAAATTATTTGTAGCACATGAAATAAAGCTTAAATGTCCTTTATAATTAAAAGGCTATTGTAAACTAGTAAGAAATATGTTTTTTTAAAATTTGGAAAAAGCACTTTACAGTAGAAATAAAAATTCTGAAAATCATAGAAAAGATGCTTAAAAGGAATCCAAATCAACATGAGACATTTCTCTTACATAGATTGGCAAAGTGAAAAAAGAATGTAATTTGAAAATGCTCACTAAACTGTGTTTTTACTTCTTGAAATCTAACCTATGGAAATAATAGCACAGACACATAGATATAGTAACACCAGTATTCACTGACGCTTTCTTGTTAGTGTAAAATATGTTGGAAACAACCCAACTGTCCAACAAAAGAAGAAATGGTTTAATAAATTCCATTAATTCATAAAATAAAATGCCACTTTTCAGTCTTTAAAAAGAACGAGGTAGAGCTATATGAACCGGGTTTAAAAGATATCCATGTTATATTCTCATTGAAAAGGCACAATATACAGCACAATCCCATTTGTGTAAAGAAAAAAATGCAATATATTTATATTCTCATTCACTCATTTAGTGAACATTTATTAGCTACCTGCTATGTGCCGGCTACACAGTTCTAGGTGCAGTGGTTATAGTTACCAAATAAAGTTCTTGCTTACATTTAGATTTTTAAGGTGGGGTAGAGTAGGGTGCATAGATGTGGAAGCATATGCAACAAGCTGTAAAAGTGGTTTTATAGTAGGGATGGAATTAGAGGACTCTTTAGGACATGTTTGCTTTTTACCATATAAAAATATGTGCATGCACATGTACAGATGCACATACATAAAACACAAAGCATTGAAATATTCAAAGTAGACACACAAAAATCAGAGGTTTTAGCTAATACCCAACTTAAGAATAATGTCAATAATACATGTAGTTGTGAGACAAAGGTGAAGCATGGAGAAGTCTGCCACTGCCATCACTGTTCTCCTTTCTTGCCATGGTGGATATGCTCTGGCACAGATTTTACTTGTGAGGTCTCGAAAAGAAGCATGCAGGGCATCATTTACACAAAAGAGACCTATTTTGATCATGAGATTTTTTTTTTTTTTTTTTTTGCGGTACGTGGGCCTCTCACTGTTGTGGCCTCTCCTGTTGTGGAGCACAGGTTCTGGACGCGCAGGCTCAGTGGCCATGGCTCACGGGCCCAGCCGCTCCGCAGCACATGGGATCTTCCCAGACCTGGGCACGAACCCGTGTCCCCTGCATCAGCCACCAGGGAAGCCCTGTCATGAAATTAAAAAAAAATTTTTTTAACAGCTTTATCGAGGTAGAATTGATATACAAAACAGTGCATATGATTAGTGTATTAGGTAAAGTGAGATTAGTAGTTAACAGAAGGTACTGTTTCCCAAGGTGATACTTCCCGATCATGAGATGTTTTGATTTGATACCTTGATACGTACATAGCTTAGTGATCTTTTCAGGGATCCAGGCCACATAAGTCCATACATTCCTGGTTTGTTTGCATTGAGCCACCTAGAGAGACCATGTCCATCAGCTAAAAGCATTACAAAGATAAAGCTTTCCTGCAACTATAGAACATTAGAGGTCAAGTAAATACCATTAGTACATTTGCCAGGAGGTCTGTCATTAGCATGTTTACAAGGGGATTTGACCAGGGCATCTTTCTTTCTTGAGCATTCCCAGTTGAGAGAGAAAATAGATTGCAGGCCTGCTGCTGATGCTTTCTGTACATATGTACACAGACACACACACATTATGTACCATATGTACTTTGAAGGATTCGTTATAAATTTATAAATATTTTGTAAATTATGAATATGTAAAGTATAATTTTCTATATATAGTTTATAAACTGTGAAGTAAAATATATATTGTAGGTTTGTTTATTGCATATGTAGTACAATTATAAACATATCATATGTTAACATATGATATAGGAATATATAATACATTGTATGTAATATGGATATATAATATGTAAATATACATTAATTCATCCTACACATTGGCTTCTTCATAATATAGCCAAATTCCAATTGTATAGTTTATCACTTACTATGCTTATAAACCTTTGATGACTTGCTGTTTGTTATCTTAAGAAAAATGTTTAAATACTTTAACTGGACGTTAAACACTACTGAAGCCCTGACCTATTTATCCAATTTTAACTTTTCCATCATATTCCTTAGCTGATGTAGGTTCCAGCCACACAAAACCATTTATTCCTTCCCCACTTTTTTTCCAATGCCATTGGCCCTCTTTCAGAGGTAAAACTAATCTTACTTACGTCAGAGTGTATTGTTAGTTATGAGATGAAGGGTTGTAAATGCAAAATTATATATTATTGCTCCACACGTCCATCTGTTGAAAACTTACTATTCTTTTGAGTCTGCCAAATATCACTTCTTCTATGAAGTGTTTCCTAGTTTACCACTCAGAATGAATTACACCTTTTCTGTGTTCCCTCTGTACTCCCTTTCTTTGCACATTTTTAGCACTCATCACAGTCTTCCTTATAATTTCACAACTTAACTATAGGTAATTCTGTCTTTATATGTGTCTCTCACTAGATTTTAATCTCCTTAACAGAATGATCTATATGATTCTTCTCATATTTCCAGTGTATTAGTGCAGTGCTCATAAATATTTTTAGAAAAAACAAAGTTCCTTTTTGTTTGTTCCTTGTGGTTACCAGACATTCCCAGTAGATGGCAGTGCTTTACATGGCACTTCAACAATTTGTAACTAACATAGACACACCATTGGTAGCTATTCTAAAGCAGTGTAGATTCTGTTCAGTTTCTGAAGTTGCATGGTGGTATTAGGGACTAAATTCACAACATACTTGGCATGAGTGAAAGAAATTTGGAAAATAAAAAAGTATAATGAAGCCCTAATCTGTTATATTTAACAACATTGAACTAACATTAGTTGTCGTAACTAAATTTACTTTCAGTGAATAGACTTTGTCCAAACTTAGATTTTATGTGAGGGAAAACGCTATAAAAATTTACTGCCTAGTTTTTGGGCTAATAATAAAGAAGAAACTGTAAAATGTTAATTTTTTATAGCTTTCAACTATTAATATTTTCAGATAACTCTGTATAGTGTATAGAGTTTTGAGATGTGGTTTAAGACATAGACTTCCAACTTATCCATATTTTAAAGAATATATTTCTCATACAGCCTTATCTGTGTTGAGAATGATTTTTTTAGATTAAAAAATACAGTTGTTGTAAAATGGGGTTTTAGCAGAAAAATATCTCTAGTGTTTGCAAGATATCATGTATTTAACATCAAAAGTCCTTAAAAATATACTCAATAACTTTTGTGTTGAATGATTTTAAAACTAAAAATCACCTTTATATCCTTTCACATCACCACCAATAGGAAATAGAACTATGGTATAATTAAAATTATCATTCTAATTACTGTAAAGGATTCTAATCATAGCATGTAAAGGAGATTTCTTAAATAATAGGTAGGGTCATCAGTTCCCCTTATTTAGGGTTCTCTTGTTTGGGTTGGGTTTGGTTTGGTTTGGGAGCCATATGTATATCTCATAGGTAGTGTTTTTTTTTTTTTTTTTTTTTTATTAGTTTCTGCTTTATAACAAAGTGAATCAGTCATACGTATACATCTGTTCCCACATCCCCTCCCTCATGCATCTCCCTCCCTCCCACCCTCCCCATCCCACCCCTCCAGGCGGTCACAAAGCACCGAGCTGATCTCCCTGTGCTCTGCGGCTGCTTCCCACTATCTATCTACCTTACGTTTGGTAGTGTATATATGTTCATAGGTAGTGTTTTATTTAGTCCTCAAAGAAGCCCAGATAGAACCCATAACAGTGAGTAAGCAGATTCATTTTGTCCTACTTACAGAATGAGTTTGGAAGGCACAGGGCCTCTCTAAGTGCCTGTAAATAATATTTGTGTGAGGGAGTGAACTCAGGCCCTTGGACTTTCCCAGCCCATATATGCATTGTATAGAAATATCCAAGGAGAAATCTGACATTGGGAGCTGCTCACTTAGGTATAATAACTTGAAGATACCAGCATGATGCAAGCAAGTTTTGACTAAAATTAGATGTAAATAAGAGAGACATAAAAACTGAAAAAATAGTTAAAATAGTTGCCCAAGTAAATATACCCCATGAATCCCCTTATTTTACTTATGATAGCAAGAAGGTGAGAATGACTTAAAAGTTCCTAGATTTAAAAAATAATAATATTGTATAGTCTTTTGTTAAAGATTGAGAATCTTTTTATATGCATTCTCTCATAAAGGAATTTGGTCGAAGGTTAATTAACTTACCAAATTCATTCCAAGTCTTATGTACTTTTAAAAATCACATCAGAGGTTTTCAAACTTTTTTCCCAGGTAAGAAACACTTTTTTAAATTAAACTTTTACATGGAAGCCTAGTATAGAAAAATATGAAAGCATGTAGGATTTGAAAACCCATATAGAAGGGATATTATAGGTGCATGGGGCTGCAGAATGCCCCCCATACTTCTGCAGAACCCCTAGGGCTTAGCTGTGAATGGTCCTGGGCTGTTCCCTTTAGCAACATTTGGCATCTTAATTTAAAATGGGAAGTTTTTATGTAATGAAAGTAATACTTTCTCTTGGCAAATGCTTAACTTCCTGTATTGTAAATATAAAATATAGAGAATTTGAATAATATAATTAATGTCATAAAGTGGTCAAGCACATAGAATTGTATACCCTAAAAATAGATAAATTATGTTCATCTTAGGTCTCCATGGGACATTTTCTCAAAGCAGAAATTGAAAAGATCATAGTCTTTACAAAATACAATAGAGGGGCTTCCCTGGTGGTGCGGTGGTTGAGAGTCCGCCTGCCGATGCGGGGGACGCAGGTTCGTGCCCCGGTTCGGGAAGATCCCACATGCCACGGAGCGGCTGGGCCTGTGGGCCATGGCTGCTGAGCCTGCGCGTCTGGAGCCTGTGCTCCGCAATGGGAGAGGCCACAAAAGTGAGAGGCCCGCGTACCACAAAAAAAAAAATAAATAAATAAAAAATACAATAGAAATTTAGAAATAACCTCTATATGGTAAAACAAAACTATACACACACACACATACACATCTATATATGCATATGTATATACAAACACATATATATGTACATACATTCTACACTTTTGTATTTGATAAATTGAAGACATAAAACCCAACCACTTGAAAGAATAGTCTTCTGACACTGAGAGCTCAGTAAGTGATCATGAAAGGAAGGAAGGGAAAGAGAGTGACAACACTATTATTAGAAAATAATGAAAGTTTATTAAGTACAGACAGAGTTTATAATTCAGAGTTTGAATTATACTCAAATGAAACAGGAATGTTGGGACTATAGTAAGTTAATTATTAAATTTTAAATGTTGGATAATTTTAAACAGAATGTTCTAAAAAAATGGAAAAATAATGCAGTTGAAAAAAAATTAAATACAAACTAGGAAACCAATAGAATTAGATTTATTAGCTAGAATCCTTCTATATTTTTAAAAAAGCAAAAGCTAGGTTTTAAAAAAGGAAAATAAACATAAATCCAATCACAAATAAGTAGAAAACCTATGAGTAAACAAAATTAAAAAGGATAAAGATATTTTAAAAATGTTTAGAGATGGAAAAAGATGAGAATACTCTCAGCTATCATCATAAAAAGTACTTGAAAGAGAATGGAATAGTGTCGTGTGCTCATCAGCAGTAAAATGGAGAAACTCCGTGGCATGCGAGATTTCTCATGATCATTTCTACACTTCTGCATTTCTAGCTCGTGCCGTTAGTGTTGCTAAGTACAGTACCTTAAACACCATTCTTTCTGGCCTACCTGGCAGGTCCTAGCCGCTGTCTTAGAACACCGACAACTGTCACCTCTGCGTGCCTTCCCTGACTTACCCGAGCTTGATTAGTGATCTCTCTTCATTGTTCTCAGTTTTTAGAAGGTGCTACTATTAATGGGACACATTACAGTGTTTTTTTTGTAATTTTTACAGACTTTTAAACCCCTGCTCTCCTGGCTTTGTGCCCATCATTAAAAGCTTAATAAATGATTGGCGAACAAATTAATTGATGTTTTCAGTAGAGTTCAGCAACAAAATTAGAATATTACACCCCACCAGTGAACACAAATAATGCAGCTTAGGACATTCTTTGAGTAGTTTGTGATTTTCTTCCCCCAAGTTTTGGCTGTTGTTCCACACAAGCTCTCCCTTATACAGTATATCATTTTAAATTTAAATTTGTGAAACACTAGAAGAATCTACCTTAATTATTTCAGACTTATGTGGTTGTGTGTTTAAAATGAATTTGAAATTATTGAACTTGAGAATAAAGAGCACATACTTTTAACACCTGAAATTATAAAGTGGTAAAGCTTACACTAAAACCTAACACATGTCACTTGCCTTGTTAAATTCTTAGGGGGGATAAAAAACAGAACAGAAGAAACCATTTAACTAAGAATTTTCCAGCTTAGAAAATGTACTAAAATTATACTTTTAATCACATTATATCATTCCACATGCCAGATTTAGGCCAGTTTTTTTTTTTCACATTATCTGTCTTTTAGACTATGTGTTGTTATTCTCAATTTCTTCAGTGATCTTATTTAATTGTGACTACTTCATCGTTTATACTATTAAAACTTATTTTAAACTTAGTACAAATCCAGATGGGTTGAATCTATCTCATATGTTAATTAAAATAACCCCTATAGGTTGAATCCACACAGAGTATGATAAGAATTCTTGGACTCTCTGCAACCTTACCCAACTACCTCGATGTTGCTACGTTTTTACACGTTAATCCCTGCATTGGACTTTTCTACTTTGATGGCCGCTTTCGACCTGTTCCTCTTGGACAGACATTTCTGGGGGTTAAAAGTGCAAATAAGGTAAACATTTGTTTTAAAACTTTTCTTTTCCAGAAATATTTTTGTTGATGTATTGTTTAATACTTGTTTGAGGTTAGAGACTCCAAAAGACCATTTCAGTCACATTACAAATATCACAGCCTAGAAAAAAAAATCAAGCACACTTCCTCAGCTATATGTAGTAGAATGTCTCCTGCTTCAAAAAGCTGCTTGTAGTAGTTTGCATTGCTATTTTCAGTGTATATTTTGTATTCTCAGCTAAGAACACAAGATATATATAAGAATATGTTTCAAAAAGTTAATTTGATAGGGTTGAAGGCCAATGTGAATAAAAGACTTTAGTTAAGTCAGTAATATATATCATGATATAATATTATTCATCTAAAATAAGTAATACCTTATATGCAATAGAAAAATAATTTCATGATAGCAACTATTAAAGGAGGGGCTCTATTTAACTTATAATATTGTATAACCATCATATTAATTATATACATAAGTGGCATTTCTGAAATTCTTTGCAATGTTTTAAAAAGTCTGTTTATCTAATTCCTTAAATAGTATTACCATGTATCATTTGCATTATCAGGGTGCTTATTTTAGGCTTTTATAATGTCATGAAGGAATATTTTGCTTAAGATTTATATGTTTATCATTCTGTTTAATGACACTTTTTCCCCCCCTGTGGAGGAAATAGTTTTAGGAGAAGATTCACGGGCCATATGACCTCTTTATAAAAGAAAACAGGATAGAATCATGTGTTACTATGTCAACCTTGGTCTTTAGTGCATTACATTACTTTTGTCTAAAAACAATTTTATTAGTAAAACAGGCTCATTTTTAGCTTACAGTATTATAAATAAAATACTCAGCTTAGAAAATACTAGAAGCCAATGTCACTGCAACAGTTAAAATGCTCCATCTGCATTGCATAAAAGTAAGGTATGTTTAGAATTGTGGGGAACCATTTCAGATGGGTACATAGAAGAACAGCTCATGATATGGTAATAGTTATGATATGCATCTTTTACCTTCATTGTTTCAAGGGCTTTTCAGTATTACTTGCTGCTTGTTTTTTTCAGCCATATCTTAATATATATTTGATTATTTAGTTTATTTTAATGTATCATTAGAACAGATGTAGAGCTGTTTATAACATTAGATTTTTCTTTCAGCTTATAATTTAAATGATAGCAGATGGTTCTCACAGAAAGATATAGAGAAGGAAGTGTTTTCAGATGCTTGTCAGGGGTCTTAAAACTTATCTTCTTTTAATTTCATCATAGAAGGTGGTAAATCACTTCAAGCTAATTAACTTCCATGTATTTTTCACCACAGTATGTTAGCATTGTAATCACAAAAGGAATGGTGTGAGATGTTGAACTGTCGTAATTATTTTTGAAGGTTTAAAAATTTGGCAAAATTTAAAAAATATTTTTACAAATCTTACACAATGTAAATAGTAAATTAATTCTATATATTAGTTATAAATATGCATTTTTGTCTTACTAAAATGTATTAGTTTTACACTCAGCTGACATACACAGTTGGTAACAAGAATTCCCCCAGGGTGTTGTTTAATATATTCTAACTGTTGTTAATTTGTCATTTCTTTTAGTAAGAAATCCTTATAGATTTCTGAGAGTTTCATTCAGAAGCTCGTGATGTGATTCAGTTGTTGTGGAAGAACACAAAATAGGAAAATGGTGTCCATGACACGTCTAATTTGAAATAATGGCTTTGACCAGAGCTCAATCCAAAATTCACCAAAAAAATTACTGAGAGTTTTGTTTGGAGGAGTTTTTGGTTTGTTTTTTTATCCAGTCATTAATGGAGAGTAAATTGTCTTGTGATTATCTCATCTTACTTAATCACTATAAGTCATAAGAGTTCCAGAATGTTAAAATGTTTCCTTTATTAAAACAAAAAGTCTAAATTATAGTCATTTCAGATGTGTAACATTTTCATCCCCTCCAGACTTTAATAAATGTTAAATAGAGAGATGCAGGCTGTGCCACATGCCTACTCTTTGAGGTAACTACCATACCTTTTTGGTTGGAAGCTGTCTCATCATTAATAGGGAAAATGAGACCTTTTTTAAATTCATTAATTTGATATTAAATTTCCAATTAATCTGGAAAATGTTTCTGTAGAAAAATATCTACCGAACTCTGTATACATTTCAGAAATAGTATATGTTTCCATTTTAGCTTTATATGCCATGATATTCTACTGGTAATATTCCGGTGATTTTGAGAATTACACAGGAAAGCTCTATGTATAGTTTTATAGACTGAAATAGAAGAAAAACAGTCTGAAGAATGGGCTTCTCTGGGGAAAGCAGTGAAAAGAACTTCAAAATTATTTTAAAATATCTCTAACTAGAATATTATTCTTAAACATATCGTCTTTAAAAAACTTGCATTCTTATAAAGCTAGTACACTGAAAGTATTGCATGAGGTATTTTATTTGTATTTTTTTATTATATTGTGTTATTTCCGATTGGGTTGTTATATATCAGGTGTTGATATTGCATTTGTTGTTTCTGCGTTCTGGCTAGTCTGAAAGTAAAAGGAGATGTGTCATAATTGATAAAGTTTCCTTTGTGGTTAAGAAGTTTATAATTGCTTCATTTGATATTTTTCATGTTTTAAAAACTTTAAGGTGCAACAGTTGAATAACATGGATGAAGTATGTTATGAAAGTGTTTTGAAGCAAGTAAAGGCTGGACACCAGGTACACTTTATTTTATCCTGTTTTTAGAGAACACTTAATGATTAAAATTATCAATTTTATGCTCTTAAAAATGTTCTTCAATTCTGAGATAATGATTCACAGGTTTTATTTCTTAGTAATTTTTTAGCCCACTGGGTAATCATATAAGTCATAAAATATTCATAGGTAATAGTATCATTCCAGTATTGATAGATCATGCTGTTTTGTTTGCCACTTTTATTAAATAGATAAGAGAAAGGAGAATTTCATCCTTTACATTTCAGGTTACTTCTTTATTTATTTTAAAGCACCAACCTTCTCTCACACATCAAAAATTTTAATTTACTTACATAATGTAAAACATTTAAATATTATATTATTCTTACTGTTTTCTTGAAGTCGTAGCAATTGAAATATATATAGTAAATTTTCATATTGTTTGGATATTAAGCACTTTTAAACTTCAAAGTTCAAGATGCTCCAATCAAGATGGTTAAAAAAAAAAAAAAGTGGAATGATGTGTGTAGCCTTTTCAGATTGGTTTCTTTCACAATGTGTATTTGAGGTACACAAATCCCTGTCTTTTCATGGCTTGATAGCTTATTCTTTTTAGCACTCAATAATATTCCATTGTCTGGATGTACCACAGTTTATGTGTACATAACAGCTGTGGATGGGTTTTATGTGGACATACGTTTTCAGTTCCTTTGGGTAAATACCAAGGAGTGTAATTGCAATATCAGTATTTATTAAACTACTCAGCCTTTCTCCATATAATCTTATGTTATAAAATATGTCTTTAAAAAATGGAATGCATCCTTATTCCTGAATGTTGGGAAATGTAGCAGTTGTATCTTGTAATGTAGGTAGGTAAAAGTCCAAGTAAATGTAATTTAAAGAATCCTAGGAAGATTATGTCCTCTTCCTCTTCTGGTATAGTTCATTCTCTCACTGTTACAGGGGCTAACATGTCCCACTAGAAATCATGATTTACAAAGTTCAGATGCTGGCTGGGGGTGTTTGGTCAGTAGAGATTAGATCTCACTGCCAGCCCTTTCATTCTTAGTGTGAATCCATCCATTGCATTACTTTTCGAAATGAAAACTGCCATAGGGCAGGCACTTGTAGTAGTAAATTCAGACCACAGTTGAGATGGAGAGCTAGGTTCACAGTGCTGGTTCCTGTTTAGAGGACAGACTAGGTTGGGAAACGCCAGGGGAGGCTTCAGGCGGTCGGGGGCCGGCTGCTGTAGGGCAGGAGGAACCCGGAAATGAAGAGTGTGCAAAGATGAGGCAGAAGTTGCACACAGGCATTACCTCCCACCTTTTGTGTGCATGTCATGGCATCCACCAGTGCCAGCCTTTTAAGGACCACCAAGCTGTCTCCTTTCCCTACACTTTTGTTTGGCTAAAAATGCACTGTGGGTGACTCTGTAAAGTGTGGTTACAGTTTAAGAACCCACTGAAACACTTCGGTATCAGAGTTCCTGTCCAGATCCGTGCTTACATCCCTCTCCCGAAACAAGAATGGAGCAGGATAAGCATGATCGTTTTCAGGTTCTCTGACATAAGTAGGGTTTAGGTTGCAGGTCTCCCAGTTTCTGTTTCAGTGATTAGTGATGATGTTTGTTTTCCATAAAAGTAGGACTTTCTTCAGTTCTCTAGACATACCTACATATCTATTTACTTTTTTAATTGTAAAAATAAAATAATAATAATAAGGAAAATTTTCATAGTTCCACTATTATTTTACCATTTCAACATTATTATTGTAATTTTTATACATGTCCTGCTGGTCTTTTTTTTTATCCATTTGCACATGTAGCTTTTAATTTTGCTCATTCAAACTTAATTTTAATTACTAGCTACAGTCCATTGCTAAATTATAATTACACTGTATATACAGTTTTATATTCAGTTTTCCTTAATGAATACTAAAGATTTTTCGTTGTTTCTACCTGGTCTTCGCAATTTTAATGTCTGTAATAGAGAGAAGGGAGTTTTTATTCAAGTTCTAAGTTTCAGATGCCATGTAAGTCACTTCGGACTTTTAATCTTCACAATCTTCTGACATAAGCATTAAATCTCCTTTTGTTAAAAGAGAAAATGAACCTAGGACATGTTAAGCGGCTTCTCAAAGTCATACAGCTAGTAAAAGGTCGCTCCAGGATTGCAATACAAGTCCGTGTTGATAAAAGCCCACAGCATCTTCAGAACTTTATGCTGCCACTTTGCCATTGAGTTGACATTTGTTGTTCCTTTTATTATTGGTTATTCCTCCATTATTGAGTGCTTTAAATGTTTGCAACTTTCTGTTATTAAAAAATAGTGCTGCTGTAGTGATCATCTTTCTGCCTATTATTTTTTCTGTTGAAACATTTACTTAGGGTAAATTCCCTGAAATAGGATTATGGCTCAAATGGCCATATTTTGTGGCCTTACCACATGATTCTATAATGCATTCCGAATGGGTTATAACATCTTATTGTCATAGCAGACCTACAAAGGATTTTATTAAATGTATGCCATGTTCTTCTGAATAGCATCAAGTAGTGTGATGTAAGATTATGATCTGATGTGTGTTTGCCATTTTGAATTTGTTTTACAATTTTAAGTTACATAAGACACAGTGGTGTTTTACCAGTGAGATTTTTTTCTTAGGTAGCAACAATTACCTCTAAATCATGATTACAAAAACTCATGTTTTACATACCATATTGTTCATGATTTGCTTTGGGTATGGACTTAACTTTCAATTAGAAAAACCCATTCTTCCCAGTGCTTTTGCTTCATATGTGATCCTGTGGTCTTTAGCCTCTGTAATTGTGTCTTTAAAATGTTTAATATAAAATATGATTAGTATAAAAGAGGATGACCAATAAGAGTGTAAACAAATTTAACACTTGGGTACACAAAAAAGCGAAAATGAGGGGGAAAAAAAAACAAAAATGAGGGGGAAAACATCCATGAATTCTATGACTCAGAGATAGTTTCTGTTGGTGTATGTCCTTCCATTTCTTAAAATGCATTTTACTCCCTTAATTTTCTATCCTTTTTTCTCCGTTATCTCTATAGTTTCTCTATTTTCCCTACCTCAAAATATGACAGAACCGTACATAGAAGCAGTAACATGTAAATTAACATCTTAGCTTAAAGATGTTACAATTTAAAAATTTCTATGCAGTGTTGTTTTTTTAGGCTTTGTGTACCAGTAGGACAGGTCGTGCTACGTAAGACTGGGTTGTAAGGAAATACTGTTGGTTAAGTTCCTAGTTTAGTGTCATGTACATGGGGACTCTGGTAAATAGAATCTCACTGTGAAGAATTGTTCATCTTCAAAGATCCTTAGTGAGTCGGGGCTGTTGGAAAATACGAAATGCATCAGGACCATGGCCCATTAGTTGGTATTTGCCTCTAGTATTGCTAGTACTACAAATGCCCAGGCCAGTGCCTGCAGGTTATAAGTACTAGGTTAAGGCAGCATCTTAGTCTTTTACATTAATGTAATCATCTCAGATAAAAAACTCTTTTACAACATAATTTGAGAATAAACCTCTCTCTTTTTCAGTTTTTTAAATTATCTGTATTATGTATGTAACTTCAGGAAAGTTGCCCAAAACTAAAATCTTTTTCTATTTTAGTCTTTTCAAAGGGATCGCTCTGTCTATTTAAGTCTTCTGTTAGCAAGTTGCTCTGCCAAGTACCATTTGGCTTATAAGTTCAGTTAGCTTGATAAGTGACAGCTTCTGCTGATTGTCTTTGTAATATGTCCAGAACTGGAATTGCAGTGTGCATACTTGGAAAAGAGGACTGTTATACATTTTGATTTTGGAAGCTGAGGTAGATACCTGTTTCAACAAGGCTAGCGATCTTTGATTTAATCCATCACACAAGAATTGCTACTTCACAGTAGTCTTTGATTACTGAGGCTCATGTGGAAGTTTGTTTTCAGGGGCTTAGAACCCCTCACTGGATTATTTTTCTCTTTTTATCACCTTGAAGAAATACCTTCTCTAAGCTGTGGTCCTCTGCTTTTATTAGAAGGTTAACAAAGAACTCCACAATAGAATAGAGTTTCTGAGTTTTGTTTTTTCCCTTGTAATTGAGGTTGAATATAATGTTATACTAGTCACTAGTGGTCTTTGTATAAGGTTCCAATTGATAAATTTCAACAAACGAATTTGTATGTATCCATCTGTCAGAAAATGAAAAATAGGTAATTCAACAATCTTTTACCTTATTATCTAAAAAACTGACAGCCAGTTTAACTCTTCAGTTACATTATTCTGCCTGACTGTAATGACTAAAAGATCTAACTATAGGTGCTTCATTCTAAGAGACTCTTCTGTATAAATGTTTTGTTGTACATATAAAAGTACAGTAAATTGTGTGTGTGTGTGTGTGTGTGTGTGTGTGTGTGTATACACAGAGAGACAGATACAAAAACAGAGACAGAGAAACAGGAGACAGAGAGAAACAGAGAGCTTTGCTCTGGAATTCAGTTATATTTGTAACTAACTGGACATCAGTGCATTGTTATTAAGCAGCCAGCTATGTATTTGATCAATGTGCTTTTCCTTAGTAATAGGGGAACATAAGTTATTTCTTGTAGCACCGTGTACCTAACAAACCTAAGCTTTATTTTGTTGCCTTTTAAATATATCTTAGCAGTTAGTATATAGTAGTAAGAAATTGTAAGTCAGTCTATTCTAATCCAGGAAAACAAATTGATTTTTCCTTGCGACAACCTCATGTCCCCCTCTCTTTTTGCCAGCTTGTTAAAAATTCTTCCAGTGAATATTCCTTGATTCTATTTGTTTGCTTTCAGGTTGTTTAGTATTTTGGATTTTCTCTCTAATTGTGGTGTCCCTAAATAATTTCATTAGCGCAACTACTTTTCAGACCATTATTAAGAAGACTAAAAATATGTGTCCATTAAAAAAAAGAACTATAGGGCTTCCCTGGTGGCACAGTGGTTGAGAGTCCGCCTGCCGATGCAGGGGACACGGGTTCGTGCCCCCGTCCAGGAAGATCCTACATGCCGCGGAGCGGCTGGGCCCATGAGCCATGGCCGCTGAGCCTGCGCGTCCGGAGCCTATGCTCTGCAACGGGAGAGGCCACAACAGTGAGAGGCTCGTGTACCGCAAAAACAAACAAACAAAACAAAACTATAACTCTAAGGCAAATAAATACTTTTCATGCTAAAAATTAAGTTTCCTCTTAAATATATAGATGAATTAATTTTGTTTCTCTCCGCTTAGATTAAATTAGAATAAAGCAAATTTCATGTTCAAAAGCCATGCTGATGTTCTCTGATTATAGTATTCCATGGGTTTCAGTATACCAGTCATCTACACTTGTGTGTTCGCGTACTTAATAGATTTCATGTGCAGCTTTGTCTTAAAAGTATTAAAAACAGTAGGAGGCAGTTGTGTTCCACTCAAACATGTGTGATGACAGGTGGAGAAAATCTTTTCAGGTTGACTTTTCAACAGTCGTACTCTGCAAGACTTCAAGCTCTTCTTGGCTATTGGGAAATTAAAAGTTGGCGATTCAGCCTTTAATTTTGATCCGTCTGCTCAAACTAATGAGATGTCTCATTTGTAAGCTTCTCTTTGGGTTACCAAATGCAAGTACAGCTTTATCATTCCTGTTAATAATTCCCCTCCTCCGATGTAACTCGCAGAATGGGAAAATAGTTGATGCCTTAACCCTACTGAGATTTTTCTTGTTATACAAGTTTTGTTACAGTGATAGAAAAACAAATTAGAAACTGCCTCAGAGATTATGGCATATTTTGTAAGTTAACTTGTTCTTTTTTCACATTATCAAAATGTTAAGATCCTTAATCAGTAACTTCTTACTCAAAATCTACCTCCAGTTTCAAGAATAAAAGGTTTTGCAGTGTTAAAGGGAAAAAAATCATCTTCAACCTTGGATTAATGCTAAACATCAGCTTTTCCTTATTCACATGTGTGTCTTCTCTTTCTTCATTGTTTATAAGTTTTTCGTAGATGTTGCTGTCTCTAATAAGAAACCACCTTTAAAAATTGGCTGATAATTATGGATTAATTTACTATCTAAAGGGAATTCTTTTTGTTTCCTAGTGTTGCTTTTTAGCTTATTTAAAAGTAATTATGTACAATTGAAAGAAATTTTACTATGCTATCTTCAATAATGGAACTTTTCCTTTGGCCCTTTTGCCTAAAAAGTTTTCTTCCTCCAGGTACAAGCATCTCTAATTCTTGGTACTAATGTTTCTGTCGTATCAAATTTGTCTAACATGAACTTTATTGGTAAATTATTTGAGAGCTTCTTTCTTTTCTGCCTTCTTTGCTTCCCTCCTCCCCCAAATTGACACATAATCCCAAAGGAATATAAGAGCAAAATTCTTAAGAAGGAGACATTTGAACAATTATGAGAACAAGAATTAAAGATGTTTCTCCTTCATCTTTGCTGCTAAAGATCGTACTGCTAAAGAAATATTTCAGGTGTTTTTTTACTGTAAGAAAATCTAAAGGAAGCATTCACTAAACCTCTACCTATGGAAACAGAAAATCCTCCCCACCTACCAGAAAAAAGCTCTCATGAATCTTCTATCAAATTGAGATTTCCTTATCCCTCCTTATTTTACGGGCAAAAACTAGTTTTTGGTACTCTTGAGTTCTGTATTTTAGTTTTTAATTAGTATTACTAGTGTTTACTTAGAATTTTTTTCTTCTCTCTGTATGATTTCTATAGTATATCTGTGTACAACATTTGGTTAAAGTGAAGGCGAACACAGAATATCATCATCATAGAAGGAATTTCTGGTATGACATAATGAAAATTCATTAAAGCAAATTTAATTATATATTTAGCAGTCAAAATTTTTTAATTAGTATAGTTCAGGGGCAATAATTTCTTATCACTGTCAGCTGCAAGCTTGATCCTGTGATCACTGTACTGCATATTTTGGTCATGCCTAATTCAGGAACATGGAAAACGATGTCAGTCTAGGCATTCTGCTGTTTCCCCTGCCACAGGGTTTCAACTAAATATTAAGTCAAAGCAAAGCTTGACACATCCTTAATAAAAGTTTACTTTTTTTTTTAAGGCAAAGTTCCCTTATGACAGTAGCTCATAGTTGAGAATAAAATAACCAAAGGATTACAGAGAGGTTGTAGAAGTGGAAGTAGTTGCAAAATGCCAATTTTTCTTTGTGCCTTTCTTTTCTGGCTCTTGTGATACAAAGCTCCTTGCTTTCCTCTCTCTTCTAACCTTTTGAGCCATCCTTTTTCTTTCCTTGTAGTCTTTTCCTTCTCTACCTGGCTCTTTCTTAGACCCTTTTTTTAATTTAGCACTCTCATATCATTCCATCCCAGTTAAAACCTTTGTAGAAATAACTCATGTATTTATATTCCTAACCCAGACCTCTTCCCTAAGCTGTAGACCCATGTGATCATGGCTGGCCTCTCCTCTTGGGTATCACAGATGTAGTATGTCCAACCCAAATACATAATTTCCCCTCTAAACCAGTGGTATTTCCTCCATTATTCCTTGGTTCAGTGAATGGCACGACTATAGATTTAGTTCTGTAAAACAGAAGCCTAAAAGTCACCCTTTCAACTCTCTCTCCTGTGTTCTCATTTCTGATCCCTCACGAGGGCCTATCCATTTGACCTAAGTGTCTCTCAGATCTGCCTGTTTCCTTACATTCCCTTCTCCTTCTGCACCGTCATCTCCACCACCTAATCCAGATACCCATCATGTCATCCAGGACACCCCTTAGCTGCTCTACCTCTCTTAACTGTTCGATGTCCATTCTGGCCTTGCTCTAGCTGTTCTGTATACTGCAGCTAGCTAGAATGATCCTTTCAAAACAAAGCTCCAGAGTGACCCATGAATACTTAAAGCTCCTTTGAAAGGGCCCAGGGGTTCCTATAGTGTTGGGCCATTACCTCCCTCCTTTCTTCTTCATCACATACATGTCTCTCCCTCATTTCCTACCTCCCTGCTTCCTGGCCTTCTTTCAGACCCTCATCATAGAGATGCTCTTTCACTTAACCTCTGAGCTTTTGCGTAACTTGTACCCTCTGCCTCACACATTCTTCTTTATTCTCTGCTTAGTTGACCTCTACTAAATCCTTTAGATTTCATCTTTCTTAGAGAAGCCTTATTTTTACCTCCCTCTCTCACCTCCCTATTATGAACTATATAATAACACGGCATATGTCTTCCTCCTATTTCTTGCTGTAGTATAACATTTTTCCTGGCTGTTTTTGATTAATACCACTTTTCAGTAGAAGATCATAAGTCCCATAGGAAAAGGGCTATCTCTGGTTTTGCTCATCATTGTATTATCATGGTCTCACCAGTACCTGGCACACAGTTGGTGCTCACATAGTGTGTGATGAATAAGTGAACGGAAGATGTGGTAGTCTTCGTTAAGTCTGAACTTACTCTTAAAGGATTAGGGAGCAACGAACTTCAAAGAAAATCAAGAAAATAATAATTAGTTCCACAGTAAGCTGAACATCCAGGCTGAGGGGAGAACAACCTGGAGAAGTGGAACGACATCAAAGATCACTTTGATTACTTTCTTAAGGAAAATTTTTCCCCCTGTAGTCTGTAAAGATCAATGAAAGAATGTTGGTATTCTCCTTAAAAATGTTTCATCCCATACAGTTACTCTTAATATCATTTCATCTAGTTATAGTCTTTTCTGTTAGAAGTTAGAAGTATTAAATTACCTCATTTTCTCCTAAAATAAAATATCCATCTGACTTAGCTGTTTTTCATGATATAGATATCATTCGTGCCACCAGTTATTTTAAGTTAATATATTCTTTCTTTATTTCTATTCATTAAGCCCTAGAGGGGTAACCTTTGAACCCTTTTAAAACTTCACATTTTTAAGGGAACAGAGAAAAGTTCCATTTTTCTGAACTATAGCTTACCATAACGGTACTCAATTATATTCTTGAGATTTTATATATAGCAGTTTCTTTGTTAACCTTGTAATGTTCTCTTCATTTGCAAAGGGAATACTTTTTGATGAGGAATATTATTATTGCGTTTTTCCTTCATTGTTCTTAACATTACTTTTTTCCTACGTCTTTGAGGATTTTTATTACTGAAATAACACATTCTTATAACAAGTGAATAAACACAAACATGTAAAGAAAAGACTAATGAATTACTTTCTCCTCACTTCGCCTCACGCCCAGTACCCTTGCCCCTGAGTGTATTCACTTTTCTCCTGGCACGTATAGACATATACAAGTACGTCCATGTTTTTAGGTATTTGAGCTTTTTAAAGTTGGTAATCAGTGGTTTCTGGAATTACAGCACAAATTGAGCACATGGAACAGTTTGTCTCAGAATGATGTTTAGAAACTTTCAGGTATAAACTAAATTTTGATCTGTCCTTGTACAGTTTACAGATCTTCAGCCAAAAGATCAAAAGAAAAAAAATGCTGTGCTTAATCTTGGAATAAAATTGGAAGCAATACGAGTGGTTTTATTTTCCTGAAACTGGTTCTCTTTATATTTTATTCATTGTTGAACCCAAGGAACATATATAATGATTCAGACCTGGAAGGCAAAGCTTTATGCTCCATCCATTTCATCTCATCCACTTCATCTATTAAATAGTTGTACATTATCTCTATTTTTATATGTCAGGTCAGTATAATTCCCTTATAGAAGTTCTCACCACTTCTATCCATTTTCTCATTCTCTGTGTCTTCTTTGGTGCCCCTCTTCATATTTTATGTAGCAAAATATGAAGATAGTACAAGTTGCTATGTCCTCTTAGTAGGTACTATTACCATACTGTCGTATAATTTTCCTCTCAGTTTGTTCTGTTTCACACCTCCAGAATGTCTTGCATAGGAACAACTATAACTGTTGGGTTTTGCATATATGCTTTATGCATGTAGCCAATGCATAAATGCATGTTTTGTGTGCAAAGAAAAGTTAGTTAAATTGTATATAATTTGTTATAAATTTTGTTGTTTGAAAGATTCTATATAGATCCACAGTTGATTTAAATCAAATATTCCAGACTTACGAAGTGAATTTACTAGATTATTTTGTCATTTATTCATGTAATTTGTGTAATTACAGTATTAAATTACAGTAAATATATAATTATCAGATTAAGTGATATAAAAGAAACATTGATTCTATTTTGTGGTATTTAATTTTGTCAAATACTCTGTATATTTGGTATTTTCACTAATTCTGTTGAAAATAAAACCTAATTTATATACATGTTTATTTTATACTGTTATTTTAATTATTTATATTTTTTGAATAACAGTAATAACATAGACTTGGGAAGTACTAAAACAGTGTTTGACTGCTAGTAATCATTTTTCTTTTATAACACCATAGAAAATTATCTGGACAGCTTTTCAGAATATTTTACGTTAAATTGTCAGAAGTTAATTTGACAGCTGTTTATTTCACTTTAGAAAATGATATATTGAATCTCTGTTAGCTGGTTTCCAGCTGATATTTGGACTTAGAAGCAGTGGGTAGGTATATTTAATCAGTTTAGTTACCACTACAAGCATTTGTTGATTACATTTTTGTAGCCATCTTTTGATAAAATTGAACAAACAGTATTTTTATTAAAGCTAAGTATAATATTTTGTGTCCCAAGGAAATCTGATGCAGCTATTCCTGTACTTGCTCAAAGTGCAAAAAAGGGAGTTCAATATTTAAACTCAATGAACCATTGCAAACGTTTACTGTCTTTTCTGTAACTAGGGTTTTTATTTTTCTTGTTGTCATGGTAGCATATTTAAGTGAGAAGGGGTGGAAAGGAAGGAGCTATGTCTCTATAGTTAATATTGTAAAATATGATTCTGTTTTTAAGAGAGTAGTGTAATAGTCTCAGATCTTATCTTACTTTTTTCTTGGTTTTATGAATGAGTAGATGGGAAATGCAGCTCTAACTATATTACGGCAAATAAAGTGGGCATTTCCAACCTGTACATCATTCATCAAGTTAGTGGCTGCTCTCGAAATATGGTCAGAGACTTAAGTCTTGTGAAGGGTCTAAGATATTCATGCTAGCTTGCCACAGGCTAACTTCATTATATACCACACACACACACACACACACACACACACACACACACACACACAAATGCACACGCGCATAGGCGAAAACAAGAGACACCTGGGTAGGGAACCGACCTTATATTTATTCACAGAGCATGGTGTTGGTTGCCCCTCTCTAGCTTTACAGGGTAACATGGTAAGAGCCAGCTACCTCTGTGCACATGGGTGGCCCCATAGGAGTGCTCCAGAATTATGAAACTTGAAGCATATATAGTTGTTGCTGGCACATCCTCCCTTCTGGTGGGGGGAAGAGAGGGTGTAAGAAGAAAGGAGGAGGGAGAGGGAGAAAGAAGGGAGGAAGAAAGGAGACAAAGAAGTAGACCAACTGACCTGCCCAGGGACCTTTCTCTTTCACTCTGGAATATAAACAGATTCTCTCTTGAGGAGGGAAGGGGCGGCCTGTACCCTGGAATATAAGCAGTTGTCTCTTTGAGTGATAAGAAAGGAGCCTCTAGGCTTTATTACCTATAGAATGAGAAGAAATGGCTCTGGGGGAGTGGAGGCATTCTCTACCATTAAAGCCCTTCAGTTTCCACTGCTCAGAAGGCCCTGACCATGTAGGATCACCAGGAATTTCAGGGCGGATTGTTTTCCAACAAGACCTAAAGGTGTCTTGAAAGGACATGTACTCTACTAAACTATCCCAGTAAGATAGTTTGCTACCACTGTCTGCTTTATAAAAATCTTTCTAACCTTACCTGTATTGCATAGTCTCTCCGATGGTCCTTTGTTATGTTCTCCATGGACTTTGGTCTCATTTTTTTTTTTTTTACTATGGTATTTTATTTGCTCTGTCTTGTAGCTGTGTTTTTGAAATCATATGGAGAAAGGCAAAATGCATGGCTTAATGGATGGTCAGATAGCAGTGCACCTTTTTTTAAGTGCAGTGTAAGTACCTCAACTTGGGTTTGTAGATAAATCTTTTTTTTTTCTTGTTTTTTCCTTTCTCTTACTTTTTTTTCTTATTAAAGAGGGTCAATTGAAGAGTACAATACAGATTTATGGAAAACCGAGGTGTTTTTCATTATGTAAGCACAAACATTAGAGCAGCCTTAAAAAAATGGAGACAGTTAAGAGCCAATCTAAGAGGAATTACAACTTTGTGATTTTTCCCTTTATAGCAGTACTGTTTTAATTAGTCTAGCTAGAAAATTTTATTGAGAGTATATTGCCTTAGTGGGATTTCTTCTGCTCAAGTAAGTTTTTAAAAAAAAGCGTATTCTTTTTAGGGAGAATCTATTCAAGTGTGTCACTTGAGAATATTAAGTGCACAGTTGGATGTTTAGAATTATAAGTAGTGATTATTGTCTAAGGAAATAAATGAAAAATACTGATAGAAATCTTAAAAATACATTTTTATGTTGTTATTTTACTGAAATTAGATTCAGTCCAGAACATCTTATAATGTTGAATAATAATAGAACTTCAAGTCCAGCAGCATCTTTAGAAATGAAATTGTTAGCTCACTAATGAATTTTATTTGCATAGTAATAGACTAGCTGGTCTTGCTTAATTTGCTCTACAGAATAGATGTTATTTTGGGGCTGTCAATAACAAATGTCAATGCAATTTGGATTGTCATGGAGGTCAGTAAAGTATTTTTCTGTGTGTGATGCTACAATGTATTAAAGTATTCTTTATTCTGTCTTATCAGTCTTTAGTGGATTCACCTAGGTTTACCAATGAATTAAGTTGACCCACAGTTGTACTATGGGGACTAACTAAGAACAGTGTAATTTGGGTCAGATTTTAGTCATATTTGAAAATATCTTCGATGAAGCATGAATTCAGAGTGGTTGGATTTTTAGAACTTCATTAAATTCCTTCATTATTAAATTAATCATTACAAGTAGGCCAGCTTAATGTTTCTTAAAAGTTTTGCTTATGTGTGTCTATATGAACATTTTATAATTAGTAATGCTTATAATCTTTTAATACTTATAATGTAGGCTGAAATTTAAAATGGAAGGAGAATTCTAGACTTTTGAAGCTTGTAAATTACTGAGAATGGTTCATAATTTGGGATCTTTTTCTGTAGTCTATTTGCCATGTTAAGGTAAGAGTTACAGTGGGTAGAGTGCCAAATATAGAAACTGCTACACTTTATTTGTAGCGTATGAACTATATCTGACTCAT
The DNA here is from genome assembly GCF_949752795.1 of Hyperoodon ampullatus. NCBI lineage: Eukaryota > Metazoa > Chordata > Mammalia > Artiodactyla > Ziphiidae > Hyperoodon > Hyperoodon ampullatus. The sequence goes on along the minus strand of NC_136925.1, from coordinate 32,509,832 downwards.
CAACCTTAATTCTAGGTATTGAACAGGATGGAGATAGATGGTGTTTAAGACTAAACCACGGCAATACTGTTAATATTCAGCAAGTATTTATTGAATAGCCAGTGTGTGCCAGAGATTATGCTGAAGACAGAAAACAGAAAGATACACTCTGCATTAGTGTTGCTTATAATCTGATGAGAACCAAAGGTTAATCAAATAATTATGCATAAAATGTAAATGTACAGATTTCACAATAAACTTTCACCCACTCGTTTTAGCATTTATTGATGATTTTCTAACTCCCATCCCTCCTTTCATTCCATTGTATGTAAGAAAGAGCTTTCCCCCTTCCCATTTATTCATTTATTTCTCTGTCAACTCAAATTCTTATTGTATTCAAAAGGTTATAATCCATTATTACATTATTACAAGATGACCATATTAGCCCAAATTTGGCAATCGGGAACCCCTTCAAGTTGCCTTCTTTATCCTTTTGACATGCTCACATCCCAGAATTGGAATTAATCATTTCTGATTAATCATTTCTGCAAGCAAACCTAGTAAGAGAATGGTATTTAGAAACCAGTGAAAGTATGTTATTTCTTTTTTTTTTTTTTTTTTTTTTTTTTTTTTTTTTGCGGTATGCGGGCCTCTCACTGTTGTGGCCTCTCCCGTTGCGGAGCACAGGCTCCGGATGCGCAGGCTCAGCGGCCATGGCTCACGGGCCCAGCCGCTCCGCGGCATGTGGGATCCTCCCGGACCGGGGCATGAACCCGTGTCCCCTACATCGGCAGGCGGACTCTCAACCACTGCGCCACCAGGGAAGTCCGTATTTTTATTTCTTAAATGAATATTTCCACTTATTTCTTTCCCCAAAATATTATCCAGAAGAATGAAAGAGATTTGGGGTTTTCAGAATTTTCAAGAAAATACAATGTTGAGCTGTTCCTTTCCCCTAGTAGAGTTGCTCTCACAGCTGTTATTTTCAGACTGCTCCAGCGTGCTCCGAGGGGCCACGGGCATTGTTGGCGTGAGGTTGGGCGAGGTGTGCTGTTTGGGAGGAAGAAGTGAGATACGAGATTTGGATCTCTCAGGACCACTCAGGCAGCTTAATCTTTTACATATATATATATATATATAGAGAGAGAGAGAGAGAGCACTCCTGCAAAAGAGTTTAGTGAAAGAATTACACAGCCAAAAGGAGTTTTTAAACCACTGTTCTGTGGCATTAACTTTTCATAATTTCTGTAGGATGAATAGTTTCTGTTCTTGTGATGGTGATACCAAGTGGACTGATACTTGTGGTGATAACCAAGTGGACTGATCTTTTCTGTATGCAGTATCAATTTAGCTTTTCAGTAGAGGTGGGATTTCATCTTCTACTTTGTCATGTATACATTGGACTAAGCAAACCAGTAGTTTTTCCCTTCTGGGCCTTGAAAACCAGGTGGAATACTAATGGTACATACTGGCTGGATGCAGTAGCCTGGAAGTTTTTATGTGTAGTGTCGGTAGTCACAGGCAACTGTAACTCCTCTGTTGCTCAAATCAGGTACCAAGTAATGTATTTGCATATATGGTAAGACAGACCTGTAGCTGAAAATGCTGTACCACCCCTACAAACTAGGGTTGAGCCAGAAAGTATAGTTTTCCACAGCCCCTTCATGCTTAAGAAAACATTTTTAATTATGTTAAAAAGTTTATAGCAAAGGGAAAATGCATTCAAAATACTTAATATTTTAAAATTATGTTTTAAAAGCTCTACTTTCTCTATTTTTTGTGGTCTTAATATTTTAGAAACGATACTGAAATACAACTATCTTATGCTTCAAGTGTATTGTACAATGTCCTGATATATGCAAATTGGTTGTAAGATAATACTTTTTACAGTGGGCTTAGCTCTGATGTTATACATTTTTGCTGTAATGGTACATACGGACACTAAGCCGTCCAACTTTGTTTTTTTTAAATTATTATACATTTTAATAACGAGTATCTTTTAGGGTTTAGAAGATGTAAAGTATTGTGGATTTCTTTTAACCAACTTTAGCAGTTAAAGCTCTATACAACTGAAATATAGAAGCTGATAAATATTAAAATGATTCCTTTAGAGAAATTGATGAAGAATATATTTCACATTCAGGGTAATGCCCTAAAATGTAATTCAGTAATGATAACCTGAATCTGTTTATCACTTAAAAAGCTTAGGTTTCTTGAGAAGAACTGCATATTCTCAGCATGAGAGCCCAGAGGTGGCTCTGAACTGCTGAGTGTAGATCTAATTACACAGCTTGGAGCTGTGGAACCACTTCTCTCTCTACCTCCAGATTACTTTCGTTGGTTTATTTGCATAATTTAATGCATGAAGACTAGTCAGTGAATTATACATTTTTCTGAGACAGCTAAGACAAGATAAATTAACCCTATTTGATGTAGTTTGTATATGTGATAAGCCTTTCACCAGGTCTTTTTAAACTAAAACTTATGCTTTAGTGATGCAGTTCGTTGGCAGGAATATCTGATAATAAATGCTGGTTGTTATACTCGTGATTAATAAGTTTAAATTTTATTAAGAGAAGTTCAAAATTTATCATTTTAGCCCTATATTTAGTAATAGTAGTTTTATTGATGTAATCCAAATATAGTAGTGTTAAATTTTCTACCATTATAAAACATAAAAATGCTTTCTTTATTCATGTCCATCAGTAAGACGTTATTTGGGTTAATGGATCTGAATAATTTGATTCATTGTAAATGTAAGTAGCTTTGATTTAGGAACTGTCTTTGACTTCAAAGTCGAGAATTTTTTTTAAGATGCTCTTAGACTAGCTCATTTTATAAATTGTTTCTTTTTAAAAATCCAGATTTTAAACTTTTCAATGGCATTAAAATGTACAGTTGACCCTTGAACAACGTGGGTGTTGGGGGCACACCAACCCTCCATACAGTCAAAAATACACCTATACCTTATCATCAGCCCTCAGTATATGCGGTCCCTTCATACACGTGGTTCCTCCAGATCAGCGATTCTGCATGGGATTCAACCAACAGTGGGTCGTGTAGTTCTGTAGGATTTACTATTGAAAAAAATCTGCAAATAAGTAGACCTGCCCATTTCAAACTCATGTTGTTCAGTGGTCAACTGTATACACATAACTTTACAACAGTATCAAAAGACTAATAGTAACTATTTTAGTTATTAATTATCAGTGGAACGTTTGCTAATAAATTTAAATAAAACTATCCAGGAAAATTAATTATCTAGTTGAATAATTGGAAGTTAGCTTTATACCCCATATTCTAATAAAAGGTATCAGTGAAAGTATTAACTCAGCCTACATCCTATTATTATTTATAAACTTTAAAATTCATATCTCTGCTCAAAAATGTGCTAAAAATAAGTATTTTTTGTGAAAGTTGACCATTTTTAACATTGGAATTTCAGCAGTCATTTATGAATGCCCACTGATTTGGTGATAGCAGGGAGAGTGGTATGGGGGATGACAGGGAGACCTCAAAATTAGTAAGGTGTAAACATGCCCTCAGGCAACACCCGAAGAGGGAATATAACTTAGTGGAAAGAAAATAGGCTTTGGACTATCAAATCTGAGGATAATTCCCAGTTCTGCTCTTGAATGAGTAAAAAGTTATTAAAACTCTGAGCTTCAGTTTTCTCATCTGTAAAATTCTAACAGAATTACCTACCTAATTGTGTTGTTAATAGTAAATTAAATAACTATGCCTGGCACCTAGTACTGGGCCTAGCACATAGTAAGCACTTAGTAAATCATATCTTTGATTATTAGTCCTAGTAATTGTGTACAACAGCGGAGAGACCTATGTACATCTCAAGATTACACAAGGCACAAGTATGAACAAAGTGCTGTGGGAGTGATAGCTTTCCCTGGAGAGATTGGAGGAGAGTCATTAGAACTGGGCCTTAAAGGTTTGTAGAATTTCCCCAGATGAAGTTGGCAGGAGAACTAAGTAAAATAAAACATGGCTAAAGGCCTAGAAATATACAAATGCATGGAGGCTTTGAACAGCAGGAAGGATTTAGAAGGATGACACCCTAAGGCCAATAATGAAGAAACCTGGAATGTCATCACCTTTAAATCAAGGAATTTGCTAATTTTGAGAGAGGACCCCAATTAATTTCTAGACTATGCTTTTATTTCTTCTTCTTCTTCTTCTTTTTTTTTAACCTGCATCTTCTTCCTGTAGTTGTTCATGTAATGAATGGCAGCTTCTGTGTTCACCATTTCCCAGACTCCAATCATGCATCATAGTAACTAGATATAAGCTCCATAAGCACAGGGACACATGCCGGCCTTGCCCACCGTTATATCCCCAATACCTGTCATGTAATTGTTGGATGATCACAGACTCACAGAGGAGCTAAATCAAGCACAAAAATAGTTCAAAATAAAATATAGTCAGTGATAAATGCTTAAGAGAGGAGCCTGTGAATTCTTTGGATGCTCAAAAAATAAAGTATCACTTGTACCTGGAATCATCAGGGAAATTTTTATGATTTTAATTTAACCATAATAGTAGCATCATCTCCCCCCAGGTAGGTATAAGGGTTTCTTCTTTTCTTTCTCTCTTTTTTCTTTTTTTAAGTGACTTTTATAAATTTGTACCAATGTTTCAGGTAGTTTATTGGCTACAAAGCTATATTTTAAAATGTTTAAATCAGAGTTCTTTTTATAAGATCTGTCTCAAACAATCACACTATTTCTCAGGGAGACCTCCCTAAGTGCTTTCTCGCTCATCTTCACTCTTCATAAAAAACAAGGCCACCTTTTTTCTTTTAACAACCCCAGCCTTTTAAAATTGTCCTGTCCATTGTTCTATCAATTTACATTCCAAAATCATCTTTAGGTTTTTCCTATGTTTTATCCACCTTTTTCTTTTACACTTCCTTGAGTCATAATTTTTTTTTATCAACATGTAATGTATATTCCTTTACAAAAATTCATGGTTTTTCATGATGATGGCATTCTCTTTAACTGCTCAGTTTAAAATCTTTGTCTAACATAAAAATAATTTTTCAAGTATTGCTTTTAGTGGTATCATTTTTTTCTGAGTCTTGAGTGAATTTTCTCTAAGTATACATTTTGTAATGAGGTTGTATTTTGCCTTTCCAGCTATTACTGCTCCTCTGTCTACTTGTCCATTTCTGCCTAGAGCCAGTATTCACCAAATCCATATGGATTTGCTATCTTCTCTGTGCCTTTGACCTCTGTATACTTTTCCAGGAAGTACTATTTATTTTCTTCTGCTAGACCATGTCTCTTTTTTCTTCTTAAAGCATTTCCAGGTGAACTAAAACAAGATAAATGTGTCTCTTCGATCAAAAGTACCACTACCACCCTTCTAAGTTCATTGTTAAATATGTGTTCTTTAAGGTTTTACTTTGACACCGTAAATCCCTTAGCAATAAAATAATCACATCAAATATGGTAGTGCAATAGTATATTATAAATATACTATTATAACCTCATCACTGATCATTTCTCCTGTTCAATATAATTTATATATTCATAAAACTATTAAGGCTTGTTTCAGTGGGTAAGATAAGCAATATAAGATATACAGAGAACACATTATCTTTTTATACTCCCCATCCCATTTTCATTTGTGAGGTAATTACTTTGGTGGGTTTCCATCCATATCTCCCTATTTTTAAACACACACACACACCCTTTATAATATACTCAGAATAATACTATGGAAATTGTTCTTCAACATGATATTTTTTTATGTGGCACTATATTATGGATATCTTTGTAGATATCTTTGCAGATAGATATGTGTGTTTGTGCGTGTACAAGAGCAAAATCCAACTCTGCTTGTGCCCACCACTGGATTTCCAGAGCCACACAGTGCTACTGAAGTTTAGCACCTTTTCATATGTTTATGACTATTTTCACTTTCTTGCCTATGAATTTCCCAGAAGTCATAGAGAAAAATCCTGGCAGATTTAAAGAAAAATTAACTATTTCTGTACTGAATAAGATATCATAAATAAATTGAAAAGATAAAGCATAGACTAGAACAAAATATTTGCAATATAGAAAAAGACAAAACTATCTTCTGTATTGTAAGAACACCTACAAATTAATAAGAAAAAAATGCCCAATAATAAAACAGACAATATTCAGAATAGGGACATAGTTCAATGATCATATATACTTTGACCCAATAATTTCACTTCTATGAAAATATCCACAAAATTGTGAAATGAATTGTATACAGAGTTATTTATTATAGCATTGCTTTAAGTAAGACAGGATTAGGAACAACATAAATGTCCATTAAACAAGGACTGCTTAAGTAAATTGTGGTATTTCTAAGTAAAGGAATACTACGCAAATGAAAAAATAAATGAGGAAACTGGGTACTGGTGTGAAAAGATCTTCAGATGACCTAAATATCTTTAGCTGGTCAGTATTGGCAGACCTAAAATGAGAACTGATTCACAGCAATCAGAATGAAGCCTCTTAAAATTGCATTTACTTAATATCACAGATAGGGTAATATAATCACAGCAATAAAAACTGTTTTGTTTCCTACATGCCCTTGTGGTATATAAATCTGAAATATACCGGCAGCGGCACTCCTCATTCAGACTATAGAACATGGAAAATGATTTGGCTATTTTCTTCAGTCTCCCAAAGATAGTACTTAAAGAACCATTTTAAATGCACAGAGGACAGGTTTGGGGGGTTTTGTTTTTGTTTTTGTTTTTTACATACAATGGATGCCATTTCACTGGGTGCTCAAATTTTAACATTCATCTTATTAATGGCTTATTAAACCAGATTGCTGGGTCCCAGCCTCAGAGTTTTTGGCTCAGATGTGGGGTGACGCTATTAATTTGTAGTTGTAACAGGTTTCCAGAGGATGCTAGTCTGGGGACACATTTTAGAATCACTATTTGTTTAGGTCATCGGGGCTTAATTCTCTTCAGGATCCTGGGTTAAGAAAGTTGGGAAGAATTGAGAACAAAACAAATAAATGGCTGTGCTGGTTAGAGTGAAAACATAAACACCATGACATAAACTTCCTCATCCTAAAGCCTCATTCTTTAACTTGCAATAGACAATACCATAAATTATAAAACATTATTTCTCAGCAGCATTTCCTGTGGGACATCTATCTGCCATGTATTTCTTCCAGGTATTTCGATTCTTATTCTTCCTTCTTAGTGGAAATTTCTAGAGAAGGGAATTTGATTCAAGATTTCACAATTTTTGGCCTCCTCCCTCCAGTTCTAAAATAATATCAGGCTTAAATATTTCTACTAATTGTTTTTTTTAATTTTTTTTTATTTTTTGCTTTATAACAAATTTAATCAGTTACACATATACATATGTTCCCATATCCCCTCCCTTTTGCGTCTCCCTCCCACACTCCCTATCCCACCCCTCCAGGCGGTCACAAAGCACCGAGCTGATCTCCCTGTGCTATGCGGCTGCTTCCCACTAGCTATCTACCTTACGTTTGGTAGTGTATATATGTCCATGCCGCTCTTTCACTTTGCCACAGCTTAGCCTTCCCCCTCCCCATATCCTCAAGTCCATTCTCTAGTAGGTCTGTGTCTTTATTCCTGTCTTACCCCTATGTTCTTCATGACATTTTTTTTCTTAAATTCCATATATATGTGTCAGCATACAGTATTTGTCTTTCTCTTTCTGACTTACTTCACTCTGTATGACAGACTCTAGGTCCATCCACCTCATTACAAATAGCTCAATTTCATTTCTTTTTATGGCTGAGTAATATTCCATTGTATATATGTGCCACATCTTCTTTACCCATTCATCCAATGATGGACACTTAGGTTGTTTCCATCTCCAGGCTATTGTAAATAGGGCTGCTATGAACATTTTGGTACATGTCTCTTTTTGAATTATGGTTTTCTCAGGGTATATGCCCAGTAGTGAGATTGCTGGGTCATATGGTAGTTCTATTTGTAGTTTTTTAAGGAACCTCCATACCGTTCTCCATAGTGGCTGTACCAATTCACATTCCCACCAGCAGTGCAAGAGTGTTCCCTTTTTTCCACACCCTCTCCAGCATTTATTGTTTCTAGATTTTTTGATGATGGCCATTCTGACTGGTGTGAGATGATATCTCATAGTAATTTTGATTTGCATTTCTCTAATGAGTAAAGATGTTGAGCATCCTTTCATGTGTTTGTTGGCAGTCTGTATATCTTCTGTGGAGAAATGTCTATTTAGGTCTTCTGCCCATTTTTGGATTGGGTTGTTTGTTTTTTTGTTATTGAGCTGCATGAGCTGCTTATAAATTTTGGAGATTAATCCTTTGTCAGTTGCTTCATTTGCAAATATTTTCTCCCATTCTGAGGGTTGTCTTTTGGTCTTGTTTATGGTTTCCTTTGCTGTGCAAAAGCTTTGAAGTTTCATTAGGTCCCATGTGTTTATTTTTGTCTTTACTTCCATTTCTCTAGGAGGTGGGACAAAAAGGATCTTGCTGTGATTTATGTCATAGCGTGTTCTGCCTATGTTTTCCTCTAAGAGTTTGATAGTGTCTGGCCTTACATTTAGGTCTTTAATCCATTTTGAGCTTATTTTTGTGTATGGTGTTAGGGAGTGATCTAATCTCATACTTTTACATGTCCCTATCCAGTTTTCCCAGCGCCACTTATTGAAGAGACTGTCCTTTCTCCACTGTACATTCCTGCCTCCTTTATCAAAGATAAGGTGACCATATGTGTGTGGGTTTATCTCTGGGCTTTCTATCCTGTTCCATTGATCTATCTTTCTGTTTTTGTGCCAGTACCATACTGTCTTGATTACTGTAGCTTTGTAGTATAGTCTGAAGTCAGGGAGCCTGATTCCTCCAGCTCCATTTTTCGTTCTCAAGATTGCTTTGGCTATTCGGGGTCTTTTATGTTTCAATACAAATTGTGAAATTTTTTGTTCTAGTTCTGTGAAAAATGCCAGTGGTAGTTTGATAGGGATTGCATTGAATCTGTAGATTGCTTTGGGTAGTAGAGTCATTTTCACAATGTTGATTCTTCCAATCCAAGAACATGGTACATCTCTCCATCTATTTGTATCATCTTTAATTTCTTTCATCAGTGTCTTATAATTTTCTGCATACAGGTCTTTTGTCTCCTTAGGTAGGTTTATTCCTAGATATTTTATTCTTTTTGTTGCAATGGTAAATGGGAGTGTTTCCTTGATTTCACTTTCAGATTTTTCATCATTAGTATATAGGAATGCCAGAGATTTCTGTGCATTAATTTTGTATCCTGCAACTTTACCAAATTCATTGATTAGCTCTAGTAGTTTTCTGGTAGCATCTTTAGGATTCTCTATGTATAGTATCATGTCATCTGCAAACAGTGACAGCTTTACATCTTCTTTTCCAATTTGGATTCCTTTTATTTCCTTTTCTTCTCTGATTGCTGTGGCTAAAACTTCCAAAACTATGTTGAATAAGAGTGGTGAGAGTGGGCAACCTTGTCTTGTTCCTGATCTTAGTGGAAATGGTTTCAGTTTTTCACCATTGAGGACGATGCTGGCTGTGGGTTTGTCATATATGGCCTTTATTATGTTGAGGAAAGTTCCCTCTATGCCTACTTTCTGCAGGGTTTTTATCATAAATGGGTGTTGAATTTTGTCGAAAGCTTTCTCTGCATCTATTGAGATGATCATATGGTTTTTCTCCTTCAATTTGTTAATATGGTGTATCACATTGATTGATTTGCGTATATTGAAGAATCCTTGCATTCCTGGAATAAACCCCACTTGATCATGGTGTATGATCCTTTTAATGTGCTGTTGGATTCTGTTTGCTAGTATTTTGTTGAGGATTTTTGCATCTATGTTCATCAGTGATATTGGCCTGTAGTTTTCTTTCTTTGTAACATTTTTGTCTGGTTTTGGTATCAAGGTGATGGTGGCCTCGTAGAATGAGTTTGGGTGTGTTCCTCCCTCTGCTATATTTTGGAAGAGTTTGAGAAGGATAGGTGTTAGCTCTTCTCTAAATGCTTGATAGAATTCGCCTGTGAAGCCATCTGGTCCTGGGCTTTTGTTTGTTGGAAGATTTTTTATCACAGTTTCAATTTCAGTGCTTGTGATTGGTCTGTTCATATTTTCTATTTCTTCCTGATTCAGTCTTGGCAGGTTGTGCATTTCTAAGAATTTGTCCATTTCTTCCAGGTTGTCCATTTTATTGGCATAGAGTTGCTTATAGTAATCTCTCATGATCTTTTGTATTTCTGCAGTGTCAGTTGTTACTTCTCCTTTTTCATTTCTAATTCTATTGATTTGAGTCTTCTTCCTTTTTTTCTTGATGAGTCTGGCTAATGGTTTATCAATTTTGTTTATCTTCTCAAAGAACCAGCTTTTAGTTTTATTGATCTTTGCTATCGTTTCCTTCATTTCTTTTTCATTTATTTCTGATCTGATCTTTATGATTTCTTTCCTTCTGCTAACTTTGGGATGTTTTTGTTCTTCTTTCTCTAATTGCTTTACGTGCAAGCTTAGGTTGTTTATTTGAGATGTTTCCTGTTTCTTAAGGTGGGATTGTATTGCTATAAACTTCCCTCTTAGAACTGCTTTTGCTGCATCCCATAGGTTTTGGGTCATCATGTCTCCATTGTCATTTGTTTCTAGGTATTTTTTAATTTCCTCTTTGATTTCTTCAGTGATCACTTCGTTATTGAGTAGTGTATTGTTTAGCCTCCATGTGTTTGTATTTTTTTACAGCTCTTTTCCTGTAATTGATATCTAGTCTCATAGCATTGTGGTCCGAAAAGATACTTGATAAAATTTCAATTTCCTTAAATTTACCAAGGCTTGATTTGTGACCCAAGATATGATCTATCCTGGAGAATGTTCCATGAGCACTTGAGAAAAATGTGTATTCTGTTGTTTTTGGATGGAATGTCCTATAAATATCAATTAAGTCCATCTTGTTTAATGTATCATTTAAAGCTTGTGTTTCCTTATTTATTTTCATTTTGGATGATCTGTCCATTGGTGAAAGTGGGGTGTTAAAGTCCCCTACTATGATTGTGTTACTGTCGATTTCTCCTTTTATGGCTGTTAGTATTTGCCTTATGTATTGAGGTGCTCCTATGTTGGGTGCATAAATATTTACAAGTGTTATATCTTCTTCTTGGATCGATCCCTTGATCATTATACAGTGTCCTTCTTTGTCTCTTCTAGTAGTCTTTATTTTAAAGTCTATTTTGTCTGATATGAGAATTGCTACTCCAGCTTTCTTTTGGTTTCCATTTGCATGGAATATCTTTTTCCATCCCCTTACTTTCAGTCTGTATGTATCTCTAGGTCTGAAGTGGGTCTCTTGTAGACAGCATATATATGGGTCTTGTTTTTGTATCCATTCAGCCAACCTGTGTCTTTTGGTGGGAGCATTTAGTCCATTTACATTTAATGTAATTATCGATATGTATGTTCCTATTCCCATTTTCTTAATTGTTTTGGGTTCGTTATTGTAGGTATATTCCTTCTGTTGTGTTTGTTGCCTAGAGAACTTCCTTTAGCATTTGTTGTAAAGCTGGTTTGGTGGTGCTGAACTCTCTCAGCTCTTGCTTGTCTGTAAATGTTTTAATTTCTCCATCAAATCTGAATGAGATCCTTGCTGGGTAGAGTAATCTTGGTTGCAGGTTTTTCTCCTTCATCACTTTAATTATGTCCTGCCACTCCCTTCTGGCTTGTAGAGTTTCTGCTGAGAGATCAGCTGTTTATCCTGATGGGGATTCCCTTGTGTGTTATTTGTTGCTTTAGCCTTGCTGCTTTTAATATGATTTCTTTGTGTTTAATTTTTGACAGTTTGATTAATATGTGTCTTGGCGTATTTCTCCTTGGATTTATTCTGTATGGGACTCTCTGTGCCTCCTGGACTTGATTAACTATTTCCTTTCCCATATTAGGGAAGTTTTCAACTATAATCTCTTCAAATATTTTCTCAGTCCCTTTCTTTTTGTCTTCTTCTTCTGGAACCCCTATAATTCGAATGTTGGTGCATTTAATGTTGTCCCAGAGGTCTCTGAGACTGTCCTCTGTTCTTTTCATTCTTTTTTCTTTATTTTGCTCTGCATCAGTTATTTCCACTATTTTATCTTCCACCTCAGTTATCCGTTCTTCTGCCTCAGTTATTCTGCTATTGATCCCATCTAGAGTATTTTTTATTTCATTTATTGTGTTTTTAATCGATGCTTGATTCATCTTTAGTTCTTCTAGGTCCTTGTTAACTGTTTCTTGCATTTTGTCTATTCTATTTCCAAGATTTTGGATCTTGGAAATAGAATCTTGGATCATCTTTACCATCATTATTCTGAATTCTTTTTCAGGTAGACTGCCTATTACCTCTTCATTTGTTGGGTCTGGTGGGTTTTTATCTTGCTCCTTCTCCTGCTGTGTGTTTTTCTGTCTTCTCATTGTGCTTATGTTACTGTGTTTGGGGTCTCCTTTTTGCAGGCTGCAGGTTCGTAGTTCCCGTTGTTTTTGGTGTCTGTCCCCAGTGGCTAAGGTTGGTTTAGTGGGTTGTGTAGGCTTCCTGGTGGAGGGGACTAGCGCCTGTGTTCTGGTGGATGAGGCTGGATCTTGTCTTTCTGGTGGGCAGGTCCACGTCTGGTGGTGTGTTTTGGGGTGTCTGCGGACTTTTTATGATTTTAGGCCACCTCTCTGCTAATGGGTGGCCTTGTGTTCCTGTCTTGCTAGTTGTTTGGCATAGGGTGTCCAGCACTGTAGCTTGCTGGTCGTTGAGTGAAGCTGGGTGCTGGTGTTGAGATGGAGATCTCTGGAAGATTTTCGCCGTTTGATATTATGTGGAGCTGGGAGGTTTCTTGTGGATCAGTGTCCTGAAGTTGGCTCTCCCACCTCAGAGGCACAGCACTGACTCCTGGCTCCTTAATTTGGGATGATTTGTTGTGTATTCATGTATTCCAGAGATGCAGGGTACATCAAGTTGATTGTGGAGCTTTAATCCGCTGCTTCTGAGGCTGCTGGGAGAGGTTTCCCTTTGTCTTCTTTGTTCTCACAGCTCCTGGGTCTCAGCTTTGAATTTGGCCCCGCCTCTGCGTGTAGGTCGCCGGAGGGCGTCTGTTCTTCACTCAGACAGGACAGGGTTAAAGGAGCAGCCTCTTCGGGGACTCTGGCTCACTCAGGCCGGGCGGGAGGGAGGGCACGGAGTGCGGGGCGAGCCTGCAGCGGCAGAGGTCGGCGTGACGTTGCACCAGCCCTAGGCGCGCCGTGCGTTCTCCCAGGGAAGCCGCCCCTGGATCCCGGGACCCCGGTAGTGGCGGGCTGCACAGGCTCCCGGAAGGGCGGTGTGGACAGTGACCTGCGCTCGCACACAGGCTTCTTGGCGGTGGCAGCAGCAGCCCCAGCATCCCACGCCCGTCACTGGGCTCCGCGCTTTCAGCCGCGGTCGCGCCCGCCTGTGGAGCCCCTTTAAGCAGCGCTCTTAATCCCCTCTCCTCGCGCACCAGGAAACCAAGAGGGAAGAAAAAGTCTCTTGCCTCTTCGGCAGCTCCAGAGTTTTCCCGGACTCCCTCCCGGCTAGCTGTGGCACATTAGCCCCCTTCAGGCTGAGTTCTCGCCGCCAGCCCCAGTCCTCTCCCTGCGCTCTGACCGAAGCCCGAGCCTCAGCTTCCAGCGCCGCCCGCCCCAGCGGGCGAGCAGACAAGCCTCTCGGGCTGGTGAGTGCCGCTCGGCACCGATCCTCTGTGCGGGGATCTCTCCGCTTTGCCCTACCCAGGTATGTGGGGAATTTCTTGCCTTTTGGGAGGTCTGGGGTCTTCTGCCAGCGTTCAGTAGGTGTTCTGTAGGAGTTGTTCCACGTGTAGCTGTATTTCTGGTGTATCCGTGCTACTAATTGTTTTATTCCTAGCTCATCTGGCACAACACCCTTACAAAGGTTGTTAAAGGATAAGTGTTCTTTTAAATTGTTTTTTGTGGTGTTAGATATGCACACACACTTGCATAAGTGAGGAATAAATGTTTATATAGGTGTCAATTTATAATATTCATTCACTGATCTAACCACTTAGTCTTTTAGGTCAAGTAAATTTTCTTAATGCTTAGTACCCTTATCATGGTGTTAATACTTACCAGCTCTGAGGAAGTCTCCAAGTTCCTGTACAAAGAGTTTTAGCATCTCCTTTGAACCTGTTAGAAATGCAAATTCTTGTCTTGCCTCAGACCTACTTAATTAGAAAGGGGGTAGAGGGAAGGAGCAGCAGTTTGTGTTTTTAACAAGCCTGCCAGGTGATTTTGATGCATTCTAAAATTTGAGAGCTGTTGTTTTACTAAATGCAGTGTTTCACTTACACGATATCCTTTAATCCTTATCATAATCCTATGACTCTAGTAACTATCTATGTACTAGAGGAAATAAAGATCAAAGAGGTTAAATAATTTGTTCTAAATCACACTGCTATTTAACAATATTTCAACGTAGAATTTTTGGTCTTTTTAAAATAATATGTCCTCTCATTTGAATACACTGAAACAATATCAGTTACTTTGGCATTTTGGTTTTTTGAATGATCATTATCTGAACTTTTACTTTTCATTAATTTTAATCAGTATCTCATATGAAGAACACTTTCTTTGATAAGTCAAATAACAGGACCAGAACTCAGATTCACATACTTTCTTTCCCAGTCCAGGACTGATTCCATCATACATTTTTTAACTAAATGACTTTTTAAACAAAAAATAAGTATATAAAACATTTTTAATTGCATTAACTTAACAAACCTCGAATAAAAATATAAACAGTTTTACAAAACAGTCAAAATTTACCAACATTATTGAGTTGAATCTACTGTTCTAATCTTATTTTAGAAACACGCCCATTTAACTGCTGTTTGGTTACCAACAGCGTTTCTAAGATTAATTAGTAGTTATTTCTGCCATATGAAACAAGGCTGTCCTCTCTGTTAGTTATAATTTTTATATGAGTCTATTTAAATTAATTAACCAAATTAACAAACCATAAAATCAAGTATGTTTATAGAGACCCAAAACCTTGTAATGGCCTCTGTTGGAGCCTCTAGACAGAAAATTCTTAATAAGAAAAAGAGTTTATTTTACTGAACAAGACATGATGGATTCTTTAATAAAAAGAAATTGCTACTTTAGTTGTAACTAGTATTTCTCTTGGCTGCAGTAGAAAATAATTTGCAAAGTGATAAGTTGACAAGTCAGACTTAAATAATTAATGAAGATTTAGGATCATATTTTATTTTCCCTTATGTTCTCCATATCTATTATTTTAATGGGATTTACATAACGTGCCATTTGAATTATGGAGAATAGAAATCTGGTTGTATTATAAAACCCTAGCCCATCTGGAGAATGATCTTGGGGCTATAGTGGTTATATAAAATATCTTAATAATCCCTGATGTTTCATATGTATAGGTAAATAAAGATGGGTTATTAGGGAATCTTTGTAATGGTGGTATTATATGTTTTATTTATGTTTCCTTTGAACTTCTTTTAACTTAGAAGAAGAAAACTAAGTTGGTGGTAACCATTAACTAATTTCACACAGTAGTACAGTGGAGATTTCGATAGTCGTTAATAATTCAATGTTTAGACCCCACTGCTAGATATTTTTACTCAGTTGGTTTTAGGGGAGGACTCAGAAATCTGTTTCAACAGGCCCCAGCAATAATTCTGATGAAGTGGTCCCTGGGCCTCAGTGTAAGAAACTTTGAACAAAAACGTACTTCTTCAAGCTAACACACTAAAATTACCAAGGGTAAATACTCTAGACTAGTGTATGTAGCCTCCTCCATGCAGACTGCATCCTGCTTCTACAGCCAGCTAGGGCTGATTCCTAGTGATTCTCTCTTGCCGTAACCGTAGAGTTCCAATTTGGTGCCTTGGAACATATTCATCATGGTATCCCTGGTGCTTTGGCCACTGTTTGGCATGCAGGAGGTATGTGTAAATGTCGTGGCATGGATGAGTGAAGGAGACCAGCTGTCTCCATGTTTAGCATTCCTGTATTATCCGCACTCCATCCGTCTTTTGGATCAGCTCTCTAAATTATGTCTAGTTTTATCTCCCTCCTTAAATTGTGTAGAAGAAGGGACCATGTCTTATCCATTTCATATCTCTCCTTCTAACAGTATTTTACACACACACATGTCCAGTAAATACATTTTAGGTAAAAATTATTTTGTGCTTATTTAATCCATCATACAAGATTCCCATCTCCGTGAGGGCAGGGACCTTGTCTCTCTTTCACAGCAGTTTTCTCAGGGCTTGGTAGTGACTGCATGCTCAGAAACGTTTGAATGAATGAATAAATTAATAAACTAATAAGTAACATCATTTTAATTAAGATTTTTCTTAAAATTTAATGTTGGGGGTAAATGAGGTTTTGTGTATGATCAAATTTATTTTTATATAAAAGAAAATAATCTGCCTTCCCCTTTAAAAAGAAACTCGTAGTTGAAATGTCCCTACCTTGTAGAAAGACAGGATGGTAGAATTTGACAGATTCTGAATTGGTGAAGCTTCAGCAAGGCATTATGGTTAATAGAATCTTCCATCTAACTTAGTATTAAATAGCTGATGTCAGGAATTATGAAAATATCACAGTGAACTTAAATGGCAGTCTCTTGACATCCTGTGAGGTAAAGATGATTCCCCAGAAAGCTAGAGAGCCTGTGAAAAGCAGATTTGGTTTTTGGCAGGGGTTGAAAATAAGGAAAACAAAAAATTTTCTAAGTATCCACGAAACTCTCTGAAATAAATTTTAGTAGCGTACTCTTTAGAAGTACTCTTTTGATCATATTTCTTTTCAAATCACATTGGTATCAGAAAATAAGTTAGGGCTCTGATAAAGTGTGAAGTCTCAAGCTTTATGTCCTTGAAGGCTGTGATTAACTTATGTTAAATTTCTCCAGATGACTTGCAGTGCTTGTTTTACTTTCTCTAAACACTTTGGGAGATTTTCATTGAGGAACTTCTGGTCTTCTCCAGACTATTTTCTCTCCTTTACTTTGAATACACCCTAAAAGAATATTAGTTAAGTATTTCAGTTTCTTGAATGATGATTATCTGAGGTTTTACTCTACTATGAATTTTATCAGATCCTGTATGTGGAACATTCCCTTTGACAAGTTTACTATGGGCTAATTATAAGATTACTATGGGTAACACATGTGGTATTGTGTATTACTATGGGTAATACATGTGGTATTATGTATTACTATGGGTAATACATGTGGTATATGTATTACCCATATTACTATGGGTAATACGTATACAGCATGTGCTCTAGATCTTTGTCATTCTGTCTCCTTTCTGGTCAAAGCCCAGGCCTCCTTCCCTTTTTCACTTTTGTTTGTCCTCAAAATGATCTTCTCTTACTCAGGTCAACTCTCATGAACCTATTAATTCCCTGACTAAAAACAATGTTGCGTGTCCTTCTAAGTGTGTAGCCTGCAAATAACACCAAAGTTCCAGCTTCTGGGAAAACAATTGACAGAAGAACATGGAGAGACACTGGGAAGACAGGCAAGAATTAGGAATTAGTCATGGCTCTTTGGGAAGGCTGGGACTGAGCTATGGAGGGAGGGGACAGGGAGGTGGAAGCCAAAGAAGAAACATCACAGAGGAGAGAAGGCAGGCCCTGACAGGCAGCAAATGCAGACTGCTAGTTACTTCCTGATTTTATTCTCTTCATTTGCCTTCACATTCTTCCTGACTACTGTTCCTGGAAGGACTTTTTTCCCACTTCTTCTTGACAAAGCATCCAGACACTCACCTTCCCCTTAATTCAGATTTCCACAGTCGCTTTGTGAATAATTCCACAGGAAGGTCTGCCAGAACAGAAAATTCCAAGTACCTCTCTAGAAGCTTTTTCATCTCCAGTAGTCCCCTAAACTCTATTCTAAATGATTGTTCTTAGACATGATTTTGTCCAAGGAAGAGTGGTCTTTATTGTTTCCAGTTTCTTTAAACATCTTTATGATACTGGCAATTTCATTGACTGTGGAGAAATAAGGCTCTAGTATATTTTTATACTCTGTCCTCATAAGATATGATTGTGCTAATGAATCATGTCTTCAGAAGAGAAATGCACAAATTAAGTTCCACATTTTATATAATCTATTAATTTCATTCTGACTTCTGCCAATTATAGGCTAATAATAAATAAAGCTATGTTATTGAATTTTACTTAACTTGCCTTTATCCTATATATACTTTGTTCTAAAATAAGCAAATGTTGAAGTATTCATAAACTGGGGGTTTATTTTGAAAAATTAATAGTCATTTATATAGGGTGATTTCCAGACTAGTATTAAGCCATCTTTTAATGAATTTGAGTATTAAATAAACTGCTTTCCTTTATTTTAGGTGATGGTGTTTGTACATGCTCGAAATGCCACGGTAAGAACGGCTCTGTCTCTAATAGAAAGAGCCAAGAATAATGGCCAGATTTCCTACTTTTTACCTCCTCAAGGACCTGAATATGGACATGCAGAAAAACAGGTGGGGAGCAAATGACAGCACAGTACAAGAACTAAAGCACATAATGTGCCAGATATACCAGATATTTTATATATTAAAGATCCATGGTTTCTAGTTTCCAATAAGTTAATTTTACAGATTTATCATGTTATAATTTTGACTTTTTTCTTGACTTTCAAAGGATCTGAATGCATGTTGTGTCCAATTATCACTTTTTTCTATATGATTATAATTGTAGTGTTTAGTCCCATAGTTAAAGCATAAAATAGTTATATTTTATAAAATACATTAATATCTAATGGATTATGGTTCTTTTGAAGATATAATAGATAATTTTTTTTTTAATTTCTAAGGTTAACATGGACAGATGTAACTTACATAAACAGAAGCTCTTTTTGAGAGTGAAAGTTTGAGACCAAAAAGGTTCAGAACAGCTGCCTTGCCACTCACTGTATGCTCAAAGGACCTAAAAAGTCTGGGTCCTCATTAGAAACGCAGAGCCTCAGGCCTCACCTGAGACTTACCACATCATAATCTGCATTTCTACTTGATCCCCAAATGATTTATGCACGTTACAGCTTGAGAGGCACATCTCTAGGTAATTTGAATATCAATAGTATTCTAATATTTATAAAAGGTTTTATTTAATTGTATCAAGTAATGATTTAGATCAAGAGTGGGCAAACTACAGCCCGAGGGCCAAAGGTGGCAACCTGTTTTTGTAATTAGTTTTATTAGAAAATAGTCAGAGCCCTTCCTTTGTCTTCTGTGACTGCTTCTTTACACACAAGGGAAGAATTGAGTACTTGCTGCCGGGATTATATGGCTCACAAAGCCTAAAGTACTCTGGCCCTTTGCAGAAAATTTTGCCCTGATTTAAAGCTATAAAACTAAAATTTTAAATAAAAAAACTATAGACATAAAATGATAGTATCTTCAAAATATTTTATATGCATAACTTAAGGTTTAACTGATATTTGCTGAACAGCTGCCAGGCATTGTGCTGTGCACCTTCACATTTACCATTTTAGTAAAATGTATTTAGTTATTAGGATTGTGCTCTAAATTTCACCATTTTATATTGAGATTTTAAATTCTGACTATGATCATCTGATGCAGGTTGTTTTGAATGTCAGATTCTCTTTCAATGTAACTACAAAATTTATTCATTTTTTTCTTTTTTTTGCTTTATAACGTTTTCTATTACATACCACCTATTATGCAGCTTTGTATTCTTCCAGTTATTTATTATGAATTTATGAGAGTCTTTGAAAAGTCAGGTCGGCATTCATAATGGTGAATTATGAAAGGTCTTGTTTCATTTCTTTGGAAATACAAAGCAGCTCTATTGTGTTTAAAAGCCAAGACTTGAGAGCCACCTTGTGGATTTCTGGTTATTTTATACCTCTCAGTTCTGAGAGTTATTGCTATTCTAAATCATGCAGGTTTATTGTTTTGTTGTTATAATAATAATATTCAATATTTATCAGAGTTTACTTGGGCCAGGCATTGTTTTCATTGCTTTCTATAACTCATTCAGTGTTCACAACAACCTATGATGTAGGTTTGTACTATTATTGTCTCTTGATATGGCATTTGTGTATAAGTAATTCAAATATAGCACGAAATACTCTAAAGCATATAGAAATAATTTATGTAGAGGCATTTTCAAATGATATTTATTTAAGATCATGTCACCAAACGTATAATGACAGATCACTATGCTGAAAAAAACATGGAGACTTGAAAGTCCCTAGTCATTTTATTATACCTTTCTTTTTGGATATTTTCATTATACTTGATTTTTATCCTGACCCACCTGTTATTATTGTTGTTTTTTTTTAACAAGAATGGATTCCACAGACATTATTAATAAGTACATGTTTTCAAGGAATGCTGTTCTATTCACCATCATACTCTTTAGTATAGCATTTGGCTGATAGTAGGTACCCCAAAATTACTTTTTTTTTTTGCCTTTGTTTCTTGGAGGCAGACATTATTAAGAGATGTTCTTACTTTAGTTTTCTCATTTGCTCTCTACCACTATTCTGTCCTTTAAAGATTCTTATCCCCATTTTACAGATAAGGAAACTGAGAAAAGAGAATAATTTTCCCAGAGACTCCCATGTAATAAGTGGAGCTATGATTTGAACCAGACTGACTCCAAAGTCTACCCTTTTCACTACAGTGCATCCTGTTTATTCAAAAGCAAACAGAACATATCCAACCTGTGACTTTTAAAGCCTTTAGAGCTTTGAGTCTTTTTTTTTTTTTCCTTTAATAAAATGGAAGAACATTTCTTCAGCTCAGCTATATCCCTCGTTTCTCCGAAAGAGAGATTCAAAACAGTTGGCCCCTGCACAGTGAAAATTATTTATAACAAAAGATAAGATAATCTTTTTGGATGTTTTCTCGAAGCTCCAGAATTTTAGATTATTCTTCTAAATCTAAAGTTGAATGTTTGTTCCTATTTCTTGAAGTGCCTTTTAAACTTGAATGGTATTAACTTACTAGCAATTCTAAGGATGCTATTACGATGATGGCAGGAGATATTTCTTCTGATGTTTTTGAAAAATAGGAAATTAAGTACTCAGAACATTAAAATAAAATTAGAAGGTAAGTTTGCTATGGTAGTACATAGAAATTTAGCCTCCTGACTCCTGTTAATGGAAATAAAACTAAATCCCTTCCCTGCCACAGTGATCCTTTATCCCTAAGTGTTTAAAGTAACCATCTCAATTCCTGACTCAGCAAGTATGGTTTTTAAAAGCATTTCTTCACAGTTTTATTCAACACACTGTAACTTTATTTGTATAAATAATAAATAAAACTCCATTAAGGATTCTTTTTCTCTGTGTGTGGGGGGCAGGGGTGGGGGAGGGCAGTGTGCGTACATAATGAGGCTGTGTTTGTGCCTTAGCCACAGCTGAAGATGAGTCATTTCTTTCCAGTAAGTAACGGTTATGCTTCACGACCCCTCATACCATTGCTATCTTTGATATCAAATTTACTCCCAGCTGAAAAAGCAACTATATTTCCAAATTGTCCACTGAAACAGGAAAATAGGGAAAAGAAAGTGAAATACCCCAAGGGTAGATTAAGCTACAGAGATGGAGCTTGCAGTTCTCCCTGGGGAAGGGAGTGTCTGAGGAATTACAAAAGAGGCCCAAAGTAAGAGGACACATTAGCAAAAAGCTCTGGCTGTGACTTCACCTCTAGAAGCCCTGTGGCCTTAAGCACCTAAACATTTCTTAAAGATACTTTTTCTTCTATCAAATGGAGTAATAATGGGGTAAATAATACCTATGCTAGTAGTTTACTATGAGAAACAAATGAAATGATATATGAAATTATTTTGGAAACTAGCTGAAGAATGATAAAACATTGCATATCATATTCTGGAAATCTCCTTCTAGAAGCTTACTTTGCATATTACTTTTTGCCTTCTCCCACAAAGAAACTCTCTTAAGAAACCACTGTTTTCTGTAAGATAGAACATACCTTAGGGAACAGTAGCAGCTTGCATTTATACATAGAAATATATCATTAGAGATACAGACATTTTCATTATTAAACCATTATTTGTTTGTTTTTTTAAGATTTATTTATTTTATTTTTGGCTGCATCGGGTCTTAGTTGCGCCACGCAAGATCTTTGTTGAGGCATGCGGGATCTTTCATTGTGGCATGCGGGCTTCTCTCTAGTTGTGGCAGGCAGGCTCCAGGGCAGGTGGGCTCTGTAGTTGTGGCGCCTGTGTTCCAGAGCGCATGGGCTTTGTAGTTTGCGGCACGCGGGCTCTAGTTGAGACACACGAGCTCAGTAGTTATGGCGTGTAGGCTTAGTTGCCCTGTGGCATGTGGGATCTTAGTTCCCCAATCAGGAATCGAACCCGCGTTCCCTGCATTGGAAGGCGGATTCTTTACCACCGGACCACCAGGGAAGTCCCCGTTGTTTTTAATTATAATTTTAATTTTAAGTTGAATGAATTATTCCAATTAGAATCTTCAGATTCTGTTTCATTCTCTATCTCAGTCAAATAAATTCTTTCCTTTAGGGACAAAACTTTTAACAGGCTTTAAATATTCTAGAACTAGAATGGATATTCCCACCCACCCTGTACGGTATTTCTCTGATTAATAGGCACTGATGTTGTTCGATTTTTTACATATATTAGTGATATTAAAAGTTTTCCTTATAGATAGATACAGTCTGTCATGCAGCAAGCCTCATGAATGTAGTGATTAGGAATATCTGTTAAATCAGAACACTAGGAAAAATCGAGTAATAATATGTACCCTCAAGCTACCTTAAAGTATCATTTTATGACTTTTTATTATGATCTAGATCTGCCAACCATCACCTGCTTTCATAGGTTAGCTTTAGCCTTTGCCTAAATTATAGGAATTTGGCTTTGATGTAAGTAATCTGATAATATTGATAGCTTTAATTATTTCTGGTTTAGCAGCTTTCCAGTGTCAGTATAATCAAATAAAATTAGAATTTCCTCTTCCTGGAATAGATGATATCTGTTAGCTAAAGAGAGTAGCAAGTACCTAAGAGTCCCCTTTCTCTGGTTTTTTTACTTTAAATAAGTGTAAACTGTTGTCTCAGAGTTTATTCTTTCCTCAGGCATATCAACCTCCTTTCCTTTAGGAGGCTAATGTATTAATTCTACTGTCTGTTTGTAACCACATAGAAAGAATGTTATAAGTATATTAATTTTTTAAGTAAAATGAAAGAAAATTAATAAAAAATAGATTTGAGTGGTTAATTGGATTTTTTCATTTTCAAAGGGAAATAGGCTCTTTAGAATAAAGATTTTGAACCCAGGCAAACCTTGAAGGCCCATGTGTATTGTAGCAAATGGTAGGATTTCCTCATTTTTTTTACGGATGGCGAAATAATAATCCACTGTGTGTGTATGTGTGTGTGTGTGTCTGTGTGTGTTTGTATCACAAATTTGTTATTCATTCATTCATTGCTGGATACTTAAGTCGTTTCCATGTCTTGGCTATTGTATATAATGCTGCTATGAACATGGGGTTTTAGATATCTTTCCAACTGTTTTTGTTTCCTTTGGATATCTTCCCAGAAGTGGAATTGCTGGATCATATGGTAGTTCTATTTTTAATTTTTTGATGAACCTCCATACTGTTTTTCATAGTGACTGCACCAATTTACGTTCCCACCAACAGTGAGTTCACAAGAGTTCCCTTTTCTCCACATCTTCACTGGCATTTGTTATCTCTTCTCTTTTTGATGATAGCCATTCTGACATTCTGACGAGTGTGAGATGATATGTCATTGTGCTTTTATTTGCATTTCCCCAAAGACTGACTAGTGCTGTTGAGCTTCTTTTTATGTGCCTGTTGGCCATGGCCATCTTCTTTGGAAAAATGTCTCTTTAGGCCCTTTGCCCATTTTTAATTAGATTATTTGGTTATTTGCCATTGAGTTTAATGAGTTCTTTATATACTTTGGTTATTAACCCCTTATCAGATATATGGTTTGCAAATATTTTTTCCCATTCTATAGGTTGTCTTTTTACTTTGTCAATTTCTTTTGCTGGGTGAAAGCTTTTTAGTTTGATGTAGTCCTGCTTGTTTATTTTTTATTTTGTTGCTTGTGTTTTATGTGTGATTTTCAAAAAATTATTACCATGACCCATGTCAAGGAGCTTCTTTAGTGAAACCCTTTTTAAGAAACACAGAAAGTAGCATTGGAATTTTATCTTTATTTAAGTAGCCTTGATTGCAGCAATTTTTGTTCCTGTGCTTTAAGATGTATTTTAGAAACATACAATAAATTTCTTAAAACAAGTTTATACATCTTGTTAAAGAAACTTGCTGTTTTGGAAAAGTATGTATATTAGAATATTATTGCTCTCTCATTTGAAAATATTTTAGTAGGAAAACCATTTTAAAAACATATAGATTGGTCTTCCCTGGTGGCGCAGTGGTTGAGAGTCCGCCTGCCGATGCAGGGGACACGGGTTCGTGCCCCTGTCTGGGAAGATCCCACATGCCGCGGAGCAGCTGGGCCCGTGAGCCATGGCCGCTGAGCCTGTGCGTCCGGAGCCTGTGCTCCGCAACAGGAGAGGCCACAACAGTGAGAGGCCCGCGTACCGCAAAAGAAAAAATATATATAGATTATATAAGTAAAGATTTCTAAACCCTATTGGTACAGAGATTTGTATTGATAAAATTTAAAGATCAAAATCACATTTCACAGTGATTTTCTTTTTAATTTTTTATTTCAGCATTTATTTTAAAATGACCAAATGGGTATGAAGAATACAATTTTAGATGAGAGTTCTCTTCTACTGATTAGGGTGCTCTCTCTAGAATGCTGACTTGTGTCTGTATAATTGGGTTGTAGTTAATACCAGGGTAGCTCATATGGGATACCAAGACCATCTTTCAAGGATTATAACATGGAACAGGGGACATGGTACTTCTTTCTCCCCAGTTAAAGTACATAATTCACACAGCTAGAATGACATATGGAAATTGGTTATGGGAATTAGGCTAGTCTGTGTCATTGTGAATTGACTATACACACATAAACCTCAAACTGTTTTTAGTGGTAGTCACTCAGTGAATATTTACTGAATGTAAGCTACCTAGCAGTCACTATGGTGGATCAATAGGTATCAAGATAGATAAACTCTGCTGTCAACCTGTTTAAAGTGGATTGAGAAAGTTGTGTTGTATCAATCAGGATTCATTAAAGGAAACAAACCATTGTACTTATATTTTAAATAGAAAATAATTTTGTGAAAAGAAGTTAGGTAATTCCTAGAATGTTTATAAAGATCAGAGTTGTAGAAGTCAGGCAACTACCACTGGAACTGTTGAGTTTAAGAACCAGAAGCCAAACCATGGTGGTGGTCCAGCGTGTAGAAGCTACACCTGCTACTGGGTACCTTTCATCATTCATGAACATGCTGGAAAACCAAATTTTGAATATATAATACATCCATTATAACTTTTAACCCTCATTTCTCCAAGATTTTGCTTGCCAGCAAAAGAAAACAGCAGAAAATGGTTTCCTCTTCACTTCCATTGCCTAGATCTTGCATGAGTGCATTTAATTAGCAGAATGGATTTTTGTATCCAATACCCTGACTACAAGAGATCTGGGAAGTACAGATTTTACCTTCTGGCTCATGCAATACAAGAAGGCCTCATTGAAGGAGGTGGGACTTGCATGCTGATTAACATTCTTTGCGTTAATTGGGAATGGAAATATATTTTGGAAGAAAAAAAGTAGCTGCCCATTTATTTTTATGGAGCTTATGTTCTGGCTGAACAGAAAGACTAACAACTAATTAAATAATTGATTTTAATTACATTGTATTAAATAATAAAGAGGCATTAAGTGCTAAAAGAAAGTAAAATTGGGAGGACGCTTAGCTAGCACAGTGACATTTAAGGTGAGATATGTACACAAAGCAAAGGACAGCAGAAGAATGTTCTAGGAAAAGTCTCTGACACCAGAAAAGCAATAGCACATTGAAGGATGTGGATAAAATCAGAGTGACTAAGAAACATAGAGAATGATGGGGAGTGGTAGATGCCATGTTTATAGCATGAGTCTAATATTGTAGGCAAGGACCAGATTGTGAGGGCCCTGTTTATCATGTTACAGATCAGGTATTTTATCTTAAAAGAAATGGGTTATGATTAGAGAAGTTTGAGGAAGGGAGTGGCATGTCATTAACTGTATTCCCCTCAACTAATAATATAAAAATAAAATGACAATTTGAGCACACAAAACTAGTAATTTTCCTACCAGGGTTGTGCTTTTAAGAAAGATCACTACACACAGGCAGGGCAGGAGAGAATGGGAATACCAGTTAGAGATGTGGATTCATTGGGGCATATTTAGGAAATAGAATTGATTGACTTGGTAGTTAATGGGGTATGAAGGGTTGAGGAAGAGAGATCTGGAAGTTTTCTGTCTTCTAAAAGATGTCTGGCTTAATATTGTTGAGTGGTTAGTTGGGTCATTTATGAGGAAAAAGTAGTAGAGAAGGATTACTTTGGAGGGAAGGGTACAGATCATGAATTCCATTTGGATGTGCTGAGATGAGGTGCCTGGGATACTTAGAGATGTAGAGTAAGCATCTGGATGGATATGTAAGTCTAATGTATCAGAAGCTCAGTCTGTTTTGGAGTGGGAAAACCATAGAAGTGGATATGAGTGGTAAAAGAGCCTAAGACCAAGTTTTGAGGAATTCTGATATTTAATGATTAGAGGAGAATGAGCCAGCAGAGGAACCTCCAAACACTGGAGTATACCCCGGAGTAAATGTCATAGAGGCCAAGGAAAAGAGCATTTCAAAGAGAAGAAAGAGATCATCTATACTGACTGCTGCAGTGAGTGGTCAAGTAATGTGAGGGCTGCAAAATACACTGTACATAGCCACGTGGAGGATATTGGTGACCTTATTCAGGGCCTTTTCACTCCCAGAGTGGAGAGCAAAAACTAGATTAAGCTGGCTGATGAATGTAGATTAAAGTATAAACATCAATTTTGAGAACTTAATTTATATACAGAAGGAAAATGGATAGTATCTAGAAAATATGAAATAGTACTCAGAAAGGTAGACATACTATTTTTCTTTTCAAGGTGGAAATGATATGCTTATATTCTGTGGAAACTATTCAAGAGAGAGTGAAAAAGGATTGAAATTGATTGATTATTCATGTAGGAAAGGAAAGAGACCACAGATAACCTATAAGAGTCCTGAGAATTTTCAAGAGGCATGGGATCCAAAGAAGAAGTAGAGATTTTCCTTAAATAGGAGTTAGGGCACTACAGAAAGACAAATACCGTATGCTAACACATATATATGGAATTTAAGAAAAAAATGTCATAAAGAACCTAGGAGTAAGACAGGAATAAAGACACAGACCTACTAGAGAATGGACTTGAGGATATGGGGAGGGGGAAGGGTAAGCTGTGACAAAGTGAGAGAGTGGCATGGACATGTATACACTACCAAATGTAAAATAGATAGCTAGTGGGAAGTAGCCGCATAGCACAGGGAGATCAGCTAGGTGCTTTGTGACCACCTAGAGGGGTGGGAGAGGGAGGGTGGGAGGGAGGGAGACGCAAGAGGGAAGAGATATGGGAACATATGTAGATGTATAACTGATTCACTTTGTTATAAAGCAGAAACTAACACACCATTGTAAAGCAATTATACTCCAATAAAGATGTAAAAATAAATAAAAATAAATAAATAAATAATAAAATTTTAAAAAACAGAAGAGAAAGTTAGAGAGATGGGTTCTGATGCAAATAGGTTTTAGGTGTATGGCAGGAAGATAAGGGAGCTTCCTGTGACGTATTGTATTTTCCTTGTGAAGTAGTTGTTAAGGTCATTCTCTAAGAGTCAAGGATAACAAGGTGGTGAGAAGTTTGTGGAGAGCCAGTCAATGCGTAATGTAGACTTTGTGAGACATGTGACAACAAACTGACCATAAAGACATCACAGAATTGCTTTCCAACGTTAAGGGCTTGTTGAGATTGTGATCATGGATTTAGACTGGTCTCTAGTTGCCCTTGTATGTAATTTTTCTTAAGCATTAGCTACCTTGGCTCATCTGAGTTTGACATTCTGCCAGTCTTATATGGCAAAAGGGCAGATGAGTTTAAGAAATTGGCAGGAATGTGATTAACATCTTGGACTGTGTTATCTGCACTGGAGGAAGAACCAGAATAAAGACTGGGGCAGGGATGGAGAGGGTGTGCTGCTGATGAATATTAAGAAAGTAGAGGAATTGTGATCTGGAAGTATCACTAATGATAAAGAGCTTAGAAAAAATTAGTTGGGCATGCTTGACATATAGGAATCTTTGGTCAGAAATTGAGGTGTTTGTACTAGCGATTTTGGTTTTGGAAGTAGTACAGTTGTGGGTTGATGACAGGCCTAGAATACAATCGTTGGGATGGCTAAGATGGGACAGAGGAGATGTCAGTGGAAATGAGGGTGTCAAGGAATTGAAGAGCGAGGGTTTTAGATGTCCACATGGAAAATGCTGTCACCGAGGATCATGATAGGAAATGGGATAGACAGGAAGACTAGGAGCCATACGTATGGAGTCTTCATTGGATAAGGTAGGGTAACAGGTGACATAGCAGATATACTGACCCTTAAAGGAACAGAGGTTTTTGTAAAAAGTTAGTACAGGCTGACCTAGAAATGGTGAGAGGGAAGAGAGAGATCATCCCCCACCACTTGAAAGATATGCATGGAAAACAAGAGTCCATGGAAAAGAGTCAAGTTTCAGTTAAGGCAGGGTGGGAGATGAGGTTGATATAGTTTCCTTATTACTGAGTAGCAGTTCCAGAGAATAGAGTGAAGAATTTCATACCCTAAGGTGAAGAAATAGTAGAGGAAGTAGGGAACCGATTCAAGAGCGAAGAAGTACCAAGTATTATGGGAACAGTAGTATAATAGGGCATTGGTTCCCCATTACCTGTTTCCATGGCAGCTGTCAGAATCAGAGTACCTGGAACTAAGACCCTAAAATTTTAACATGATCCTCAGAAGTTCTGATCATAGCTAGATTTTGTTGATCGTGTGAACAGGTGGCTAATAGGCCTTATCCTGAGAACAGGGTGGGAGGTATGATGTGTTTCCTTCTGAAAGACTCATGGAACACAGAGCATTGCCGTTCTTGGCTCTCTTGGTGTGGACACCAGAGGAGCGATTTCAGATGTCTCGGTGATAAGGGTTTAAAGTGGAATAAGAGCTTTGAAAGAGAGAAAGAGAAAGGATGGGGAAAGATGATACTCCTTAGATCTCTAAACTCCCTTGTCAAAAGATAAGCCAGGTATTGGTTTATGCTCCTAACAATGTAAGCAGGTCCACTGATGAACTTTATAGAATGATAAAAATTGCACATACCAAAGATGAGGACTCTATAATATTTTTTCCGATATTGATAAGGCATACTCACTAGTAATTGTGAAAAAATAATGGTATCATTTGGGAGAAACCATTTGCCTCCTTCTGGTTAAATTTTAGTTTTTATAATGACTGTTAAGTTATTTCTTCCTAATGGATTTAAAATAATCCACATTAAAGCATACCTTATCAAGATAAATTACCTCAGAAGGCTTACAAAGGTCACTGAATTATTTATGCCATTTCTTATTGTTCTTTCATGCAGGGTTTGTAACTGAGCTGAAGGTCTTGTGTTAGTTCTGTATATTTTTTTATCTTATGGAGGAAAAAAACTAATTTGTTTTCTTTTAATATCTTCAGTTACTTGCTGTCAGTCTTCGTTCTTTAATCATGTATTTGTGTTAGTTTGGAAGTCAACTTTGGGAAGTGGTTACATTTTAACCTTATTCATTTTAAAAAGTACTCATACTGATTTTCTGTGTCATAGGTAGGAAAAAGATATGTAAAGTCATAGAAGGAAGCTTGGGACATGCTTTCACTAGGGGAAAAAATTTAGTAGCCTCTGTGTGCTAATGGATTCTTAGCAGTTGTCCATTCTATTCTAATTTTACTGACAATAAAGCCCTGTATGGGAAGCTCACTTGTGACAAGTGGAAATATAAAGACTGAGGAAAACAAGTTTACACAATTCTACTACACACCTGACTCCCTTTACCTTTTACAGCTGGTGTTCTTTTGTGCTGAATTTCCATGTATAGAGATACTTTATCCAGTGAGTATAGTATTGGATCTCAAATGGCTTTCTCGGAGAATCCAATGCTCTGTTCAGACAATGTGAACAGGGTGAATTATACCCCTCCAGTCCTGCAGAGACTAACAAAGCCCGGACTCCAGGTATAGTTCACCCTGAAAAAACAGGTGGAAAACAACACCTGTTCTGATACTTGAGGAAGCAGCAGGCATCTTGTAATAAGTTTAGCTTCGTAACTCATGGTCTTAACCATCTTTCTCCATTGATTTCTCCAAATAAAACTCCTATTAAAAACCTTCTTCCATTTATGTTTCTTTCAAGGGAAGGTTTTGTACAAACTGCCATTGTGTGTGTCTGCATGTGAGTTTCAGTATGAAAAAATTAGATCGTGTTAGTCACACTTTTATGTCTCATACTTTTTTCACTTAGTAATACATCATGGAAATCTTTCCAGATCAACACTGAAAGATCTGATTCATTCTTTTAACAATGGCGTAGTGTGCCCCAGTGTGGACATTATCTTAATTCATTTACCCAGTCTGTCTCGATGGATACTTTTGTTGTTTCTAATTATGTTGTATTGTAAACAGTGCTGCAGTAAACATTCTTGCGCACACTCTTGGCAGTTGCAGTGATGTCCACTGGGAAACTTCCTGGCAGTGGAATTTATTTATCAACACGGTACATGCATTTAAAATTTTGGTGAATGAGTGGTCCTGAATTGCCCACTGAAGAGATTGTTCCAACTTATATTTCCTGGAACAGTAACTTCCTCCCACTTAACTTTGCCAGCACTGAACAGCATTAGAGTTTTGGAGATTATGACAGATTAATAGGCAAAAAATGGTACTTCGTTATTATTTTGACTGGCATTTCTCTATGAGTGAAGCTGAGCATTTTTCATACTTGCCATTTGAATTTCTTTTTCTATAAATTGCATGTACTGTTATATGTATTACAAACATTTTTCCTACTTAATCTTTGATTTTTATTTTTATTAATTTATGAATATTTTTACCATAATGAGATTTTTTTCAGTTTATTTACAGTATTTGGGCTTTGTCTTGCTTATAAAGATCACACTCACTCATGATTTCCTCCAGCCCTTTTTTTTTTTTTTTTTTTTTTTGCGGTACGCAGGCCTCTCACTGTTGTGGCCTCTCCCGTTGCGGAGCACAGGCTCCGGATGCGCAGGCTCAGCGGCCTTGGCCCACTGGCCCAGCCGCTGTGCGGCATGTGGGATCTTCCCGGACCGGGGCACGAACCCGTGTCCCCTGCATCGGCAGGCGACTCTCAACCACTGCACCACCAGGGAAGCCTTCCTCCAGCCCTTTTTAAGTTAAGTTTTTAATTTTCATTATTAAATCTTTGATCCATCTAGAACTTATTGCATATAGTAATGGTGTTGATTTGCAGTCTCCTCGGGACCTTTCTGGGTGTAATGTGAAACTGGCCCCAAAACACAGAGGACAAGGAAAGACTTAAGAAAGAGGCAGACCACTCCAGATTGGTGGGTGGCAGGTTTAATAATTGAGGGAACTTATATACAAGTAGATCTCCGCACCCACCTGCCACAATCTTAAAAGTTTATATAGAGGCCTTAACGGGGTTTAGTCATGTGCACAGACAACACCTCATTTCTGTCTAAGGGCTGTGTCCTTGGGCAGCCTCTAAGTGAAGGCAAGCAGAGTGCACATTCCAAGGACAGGAGAAGGGATGAGGAGCCTCTGATTGCTTGGGCCGAGCTTGTGGGTCAAACTGGTGGTCACATCTTCTTGATGATCTCCCCCAGCAAATGCATTTCTGAATACTTCCTGTTTATTCTGTTGTTTTTAAAGTTTAATATAACATACCAAATTCTCACATTTGCCTGAGTCAGTTTCTGAACTTTGTTTTCTATTTCCTTGATCTTATTGCCTCTTCTCTGGTATCAAACGATTTTACTTATTTGTTTGTTTTTTTAACATCTTTATTGGAGTATAATTGCTTTACAATACTTATTTGTTTTTTTAATATTTTTAATATGTGATTGGGATAAGCATCCTGATTATTCTTCAATTTTAGAATTTTTCCTGGATATACAGGTTTACTTTTAAGGATGAACTTCAGTATCACTTCCAAGAAATAACGTTTATCTTTTAGTTGAGTTAGTGCATTGATTTACAGATTAAGTTACTGAGATTTGGTATTTTCACCAAATCAAGTTTTCCCATCTCAAAAGCAAAGCGTATCATTTCATTTCTTGAATGTCCTTCAGCAGTATAATAATGCTTTCTTCATGTAGGTGCTACCTATTTCTTATTTTTTCGTTTTTGACGGCTTTTATAAATGTGCTATTTTCTTCCCTTTTATTTTCTAACAAGTTATTGTTTATATACAGAAAGACTTTTTAAAAATATTGATTTGAGGGACTGTCACCTTTCTGAATCAATCATTATTTTAGTTAGTAGTTTTTAATTAATCCTCAGTTTTCTAAATAAATGTTTATTTCATCTGCAACTAATAATTGCTTTGACCTCTTCTGTTCCAATATTTCTACTTTTTATTATTTTCTCGTGTCTAATTCCATTGTCTAGGACATTGGTAAGCTGATTGTAAACATCTTTGCCTTATTCCTAACTTAAATTGATATACGCCTAATGTTTTATGATTCAGTGTGATTTGAAATTGATGTTTTGTCACCTCTGCTCATCAAGATTGAATGTGATCTTTTGTGAGACTTCAGTGCCTGGAGATGATCATACGTTTTTTTCTCCTTTGACTTATTAATAAATATGTTAATATATTTATAGGTATAGTGCCCTTGCATTCTGGGGTTTAATTTACTTAGTTGTGGTATATTGTTTTAATGCACTGGTGAATTCTGTTTTCTAAAACTCTTTACTATTTGGATTAATATTCTTAAGAGAGATTTCTCTATTGTATTCTGTTTTCTGCTGCTTTATCAGGTTTTAATATCAGTGCTGTTACACTGCCTCTGTAAGATTAATTTTTAGACTTCTATTTCTGTGCTCTAGGGCCTCTTAGTAACACTAGAATTAATTTGTCTTTAAAAAGTATGAAAGCCTAGATGTTAGCCTTTACATTTTCTTCCATTGCTTTTATTATAATTTTCTATCACTTTTAATATAAATGTTAGTAACATTTTCCTAGAAAATCATCTGTTCCAAACATTTTTAATAATGGAATATATTGAATTTTTCAGAATACTCTTCTGATTCTTTAAAATTGTGATATATTTCTGAACACTTCTTTTTCACATTACTAATTTTGTGTCTTTGTGCTTGTGCTGTTGTGTTTGTTTTCCACTGTGTATCTCCTTTTACTTAAAGCCTAGACATTAGGTATTTTAAACCTGCAAACATATGGTGTCTGTCACACTCCTCAACTCCCCTATTGTAGCTCAAAATCAGCCATAGACAATATGTAAACAAACTGATATGGCTGTGTTTCAATAAAACTTTATTTACAAAACAGGCAGTTGGCACATAATTTGCCAGCTCCTGCTGTCCAGTAATAGACATTGTCTATTTTTATTTTTTTTTTAAATTAGAGTTTTTATGTTTACTTATCAATTTCACATCTTAAAAATCAGATTCTATTTTAACTTTATTAGGGCATTTCTCCTTTTTTCCTTGGCTTTGTTATATTTTTTATGGATTTATGAATTAGATGCTTGATTTACTTATTTATTATATTCTTATTTAGTTATATAAGTATTTCAAGTATGATGTTTTCTGAGAGCACAACTTTATCCTATAAATTAGGGATGGGGAACAGATCAGGGGGTGCCAGGAGTTGTAAGTGGGGGAGGGTTTAACTATAAAGGAATAACAAGAGAATTTAAGGGGGTAAAGGAACAGTTTTGTATCCTGATTATTATGGTGGTTACACAATTTGAACATATGCCAAAATTCGTAGGACTGTACACCAAAGTGGAAAGAGAATTTTACTGTATGATAATTTTTTAAATAAGATTTTAAAACGTACTCATCCCTGGGCCTCCTCCCCAGGATTTCTTGTTTATTTGTCCTGTGAACTAGGCTAGATCACAAATGGCAGATTCAGATTCAAAGACAGTTGAGAATGAACAACCCAGTCTTATTTTAAGATTGTTGTCACTTCATGTCTCTAATGAATCAATAAAAAAGCAATGCACAGAATGTGAGCAGAAATAGAGACAAAGGCGAAGTGACTCCTGGCACTTCTTGGTTGCTTACAGAGAACAAGCTGGTTGAACCCACCTGGTCAGAGTTGGAGGTGATGTGTCAGCCCCCCATGATCTACCTGCTACCTTATAAGAATATTTTTCACCGCAGTTACATATTTCCTGCGTTCAGCTTCTTACTGTGTCACTGGTGTCACAAGCCAAGTCTTACCTCAACTGGATGTTGACTGAGAATCTTCATTTATAACAAGCACATCAGGATATTCCAGCGCAGGGGTCCACGGACAGCAGATTCACCCAAAACAAAGAGCCATCCAGCAGTATGATTTTTTTCTGACTGTCTCCAAGCAGTATTTTTTAGTTTCCTCTGTTAGCTCTGAATGTTCACTCATGAATATTAGCGAAGAAATGAAGTAGGTGAAGTGTTTTTCCTTCTTCTACCTTGACCCCACGAGGGAGTTCTGTTATATGCAAATATATGCAAATACTCCATAACGTGGAGCCCGTATTTGTGAGACTGACAATAACACACGTCTGAAAAGATGGAAGTTAAGGCAATACGATCCAAATGTAGTTAATAATAAAGTGTATTTATACAATTATTTCTAAGAGGCTGACCACACGGCACAAAAATGAAATAATACCCTTCCCTTGAAACTTAATGAAGATAACTTTTTTGTGTATATGTGTATTTTGCTTGGGAATCAACAAGGCTCAAAATTCTAAGTTGTTATTTACTTGGCTGGCCACTAGATGGTGCGGTTTGTTAATGTTTTCCCTTCCATTTTATGTCTGTAGCAGATTTCATGGAGCGCAGTTTTCTTAGATCATTTTCATAGTTAATTATTATTAATTTAGAAGTTTAAAATTTTAAGTAACCTTAGAGATAATCAGTGTGACTGTACTAGAACCCCATTCCCTTCCAGTGTAGTGCTCCTTACGTGAAAACTATGGAAAACGCTGTTTCAAAAGAAGCTATCAAGATGTTGATAGTGAAATTTTCAGAGCAGTAGCAAATAAGCACAGGATGTGATGCCCAAACAGAAGCTTTGACTATATGAACACTTTTGTTAATCCGTAGTCTTTAATTTTGCAGAAAAAAATTTCCCCGTTGTACAGTGAGTCGTCAGTGAGTTTTGTAAGATCTGCTGTGGCACTTATACAGATTGCAGATAAGTGGACCATATCCCACATCTGAGGTCAGACCAGGCCAAAGAACAGACCTCAGAAGCGAAGTTAGTATATTCAGGGCAGATGTAAAGTTGAGGAGCTAAGACAGGTGGCTGGTGCCCTCCTGATCAGCAGGAACACAGGTGTCGGGGCAGCACAGTTGGGTTTATTGGCTCTCACTATGAGAAGGAGCGCATGTCCCGCAGAACCAGGGGCATCTCAGTAAGGGGGAAAGGCTTCCAAGGCAGTGGGTCTGGAACAGAAAGTGTAAAGACCCTGAGGCAGGTGTGGATTTGTCAAAAAAAAAAAAAAAAAAAAGGTTGGGGGGCACTTAAGAGAAAAAGCCAGCTCTTGTGTCTGGCCTAAGTAAGTAAGTGAGGTTCAGAAATGGGAATGATTTCTGTAGGTTTTGCATCCTAAGGACTCTGGCCTTTACTCTGAATGAGTTGGAAGCCACTGAGATTTATGCTTATTTTTAATAGAGTTTTTTTAAAGGATAGGAAGTAGGTAATACTGATTGATTGCAAGAAGAGGACACCTGAGTGAAAGAGACACTTGCTTTTGCCTTCTTTCCTTTTGGATTTTGTGCCATGTTCAGAGTTACCTGTTTTTTAAGATAGAGGAAATATAATTTTTAATGATTTTGTGTAAAGCATTATATACTAAGACTTAGTAAGACCTTAAGATACTTAAAAATAATTCTGTGCTCTCTTTGATAAACTCATTCAAGAGATGATAAATAACAATTGCTTTTAAATGCTAAATAACACTTTTATGTTTTGTTGATACCTACTCTAGGTGCAAAAGTCAAGAAATAAACAAGTACGAGAATTATTTCCAGATGGTTTTAGTATTCATCATGCAGGAATACTTCGGCAGGACAGAAATTTGGTTGAAAGCTTGTTTTTTAATGGGCATATCAAAGTCCTAGTCTGTACAGCTACATTAGCCTGGGGTGTCAATCTTCCTGCTCATGCTGTTATTATTAAGGTGAGAGCTTACCTTCCTTTGCGCATGGATTTGTGGTATCTTAAAACAAACCTGTGGATTGATTTATTTGAAAATATTGATTTGGCTGCTTCAGTGACTTTGAATGTTATTTATATAAGGTCAGAACTATATTCTCCAAAAGAATCTAGTTTATATTGTGAAAATTTAATGCTATCACAGATGATGAAAGGATTAGTTAAAGTACACTTTTGAGATCTTGCCATATTTGCCTAATTTCAGTATTCAGCTCATCAGGATTATGTTTGTGTGTGTTTATGTAAATTTTTATTAACTTTTCCTCATCTAGGGAACACAAATATATGCTGCAAAAAGAGGCTCCTTTGTTGACCTTGGAATTTTAGATGTCATGCAGATATTTGGTCGAGCTGGAAGACCACAATTTGACAAATTTGGGGAAGGAGTCATCATAACAACCCATGAAAAACTCAGCCATTACCTCTCTTTGCTCACTCAACAAAACCCAATTGAGAGTCAGTTTCTGGAAAGCCTTGCAGATAACCTAAATGCAGAGGTAAGATCTAATGAGTTAAAGCTTGGAATAGAATCATCAGCTTCAAGAATGACCAAGAAAAATAAAGTTTGAGTTGATTGCTATTTCATGGTATTTAATAATAGATTTTATTTCATATGCAGTCATAAGACACAAGAGGTGGAATGGCAATATTATTGATTAGTTCAGAGCAATATAGAATGCAAATGATAACTGATAAGAACTCATTGCTTAAAGACTATACTTTTAAATCATGAGGTTTTGTTGTAGGACAGAAATCTAACCAAAGCTCTACAAACTAGGGAAACAGAAATAGCAATAACAACAACTATATTTGTACTGCACTTTAATAAAGTTTATTATGAAGTATTTTATAAAGTTTTTATAAGGTTAATAATGCTCTTCTGTCTTAGATCATTTGATTAACTTTGCTATAGAAAATATGATTGCTTAAATTGAGCTACAGTATTATAGTTTATTTCATGTGTGATGTGTTTGTGTTTTTTTTTTCTTTTTTTTTTTTTTACTCAGGATTACTTTTATTGTTTTAATTCTAGAATGTTCAACCATAACAACCATTCACAAATAGTTATAGGTTAGCTTTACATGTAAAACCTTCCAGTAAATACTCTGGAGAAGAGCAAGCACATATGAGTTTAGTCCCTATACTTTAAGATCTTAAAATAAAATTATCACAGTAACTTATGTTGACCACCTTTCTACCATTGTGTAAAATAATATTTTTGTTATACCTTTCATTTTCAGGAGACGTATATCTTTAAGGCCAAATTTTACTGGACCCTATCAGAATTCTGACTGACATCACATGTTAGGAATTCAGTTAGGCTCAAACATTTACATTAAAAAGCCGCAGTCAAGATAAACCTTGACATTTTAATACACTGCTAAAAAAGAAAATTATTTCCTTTTCTCGGAGGTACAAACATAACACTTTCACTAATAAGACTCTGTAGATAAGAAATTAATGTCACCTATGAAAGCAGTTTCACAGGTGACTTTTATAGTCACCATTATTGTGTTAAGATTTAAATAGCAGACCCTGGAAGCCTAGATAACATCTTAACTGGTAAAGAGGATGAACATTCTTAAGAGTCTGTGTGTCAAACAATCAAATGAGGTTTTGCTGTTTTCACCGCATTTTTAATTGTTGCTCTGTCATCCAACACTTTCCTACTTCTTTCCTATATCCCTTCTTACCATTAAAATTGACAAACAATTTTTGAAAGTAGGTGGGATATAACTATTAAATAAATGAATAAGTGAAATATTTGAACTGAAATATTACAGAAATTTCACTTATATTCTATTCATGTTATTTAGAAGTCTTTTTAGAGGATGAAAAACACACTCAGTATGCAGTTTCCTCTGTTAAGGAGTGTATAGTCCAAAAGGGGAGAAAAAGACACAAAAACACAGTGCAGTAATCTTGGTGAGTAATAAGTTCTAAAGAAGGATTCAGTAGAAGGAGAAAATACTTTTGGCCCCAGCTTATCAGGAAAGGCTTTGTTCATGAAGGTGGTAAATCTGGGTTCAGAAGGTTAGGTAAGGTTTAGAAGATCTAGTTGGAAGTTAGAAAAAAATCATGAAAGATGCTGGTTTCTAGTAGCATAATTACAAGAAAGTGAAAACGCTTAGGAAATGAATTATGATATTAGGAATCTCTCCAAAGGAAATATATCTCAGTTTCAATCCTCATTACCTACTATGATGGCATGGTTTAAATAATTAGGTCTTGGTCATGGGTCACCAGCATCTATGATGGAATAGTCTAATGTACAAAGATAGTAATAGTAATGTACAGAGATAGTAATAGTAATCCTTCAGTGGACTGAGAACGTTCAAACCTTCTGGGTGCTTTTTGTATAGTCTCTCAGTACTGCTACAAAGGAGATATTATTGTCCTCAGAGAGATAGGTAACTGACCAAAGGTCATTCAAGTACTAACTTTTGGAGCTAGTATTCAAACGCAGGTCTTTTTAACTACAAACTTAATCTTCTTATTATAGCCTAGATTTCTGATGTATAAAATATAGTAACTTAAAGGTGAATACATTTCTCTATATTAATCAACCTACCATTTGCCTTCTTCTAAGGCCAGGAGTAAATATTTTCCAAATTGTAGTAATAATTTCTCTGATTTACAATAAAAAGCAAGGCTGTTTTATATAATTTTTCTAGAAAAGCATATCAAGAAAGACTACATCTTTGTAAACTTAGAATTATTTTCCTTGATAGCTTTTTGTAAGTGGTAAATTAAACACAAAGTGCTGATGTTTTTATGCAGAAGACACAGGTGGGTAAAATACTTCTCTGGTCTTCAAGAAATTCTTTTTCTTAGGGACTATAATAAAATAAATGAAACTATTTGGTCAAGCCCTGAGAAATAAAAAATCAGTTGTAGCCCATAGATTCACCTCATATTCATAAAATACTTATTAGGGTTTGTCATTTTCAGAGATGTCAACTAACTGTAATGATAATTCCATTTAATGCCATAAATGGCGTTCAAAAAATGAAACATATACCTTGAAATTTTTAGGTAATATGGTGAAGTATAGCCATTGCCAAAATTTCTTTATCATATTTTGTCTACTAGACTAGCTCCCATTTAAAGTAAATTTTCTTCTTAAGGAAACAAACTCCCTTAAATTATAGTTGAGTGTGAAATTAAATTTGGTAATCTGTGGAAGCCAAGTGTGAAATTAGTTTATGAAATGAATGTGTGCTGTGCTCTTAAGGTAATGGATTTTTAAGTCTTTAGACTCCGAAAATCTTTGCAAGACTGTACAGCAGCAGTGATCAACATCAAGGACACGTTAGATTAGGAATGTTGCCCATACTAATATCTTTGATAACACTAGTTTAGAAGAACTGGAGAAAGTATCATATTAAGCTATCATTTTAATGCAGACATTTTATGAGACATCTTTGCTGATTGATGCCTAATGGGGCTGACTCCTGAATGCTAATTAATGCCAAAGCTCACAAGTCCCAGCCCTGTATAAAGCCTTTTAATTTTGCACTGAGAGAAACACTGAAGCATGTTTGAGGCTTATTAAAATTTATTCAGCAGACATTACTGGGTATTGTTTCACGGTTTCACCTGTGAAACTGTTCTCTCATAGGTGACATTAATTTCTTATCTATTCTGTGCCAGTCCCCTATGGTCCATACTTTAAAATGTATTAATCTTTCTATAATCTTACGTACATCTTTGTTCAGAGTTCCTCCCATCTCCGCAGGGCATAGTACAAACACTTTGTCCTTGGATTTAAGGCCTCAACAGTCTGACACCTTCCCAGTTCTGGCTCTGGTTACTTTCCAGCACAGGTCTTCTGCTCTAGACAGTCCCTTACTCTACTCACGTCACCTATAAAGTGCCAATCTTCCCATGTATAAAATAGGAATAATATCACTAGATTGTTGTGAAAATTTAACAAACACCTGTGCCAAGTTGTTATTCGGTACAGAATTGTAGCAGTTACATTATCTTATAGTCCCTTTATCCTCAGCCCCAATCATACTTACTACCCGCACTCAAATTTTAGTGGAATAAGTAAATGAATGGTGGCATAAGTGGTGTTTTCATACAGTTACTAAAGGGGTTTGTGTATACATATGTATTTATATGCATATGCTTATTATATTTGCTTGTTTAGTTTTATATGATTTCAACTAACTTTTTGAAAAACACATGCAAATAAACAATTAAGATAACCTTAATGACTAAAGTTTTAATAGGTAAATTAGATACAAAGTGATACTTTGAGCCTTACTTCTAAATTACCAGATTTGGGGTAGTTTTTCCACCCCTCTTTTACTTAGAGCATAAAGCTGTATTACACTATATACTAATGGCACTTTTTAAGTTTCACATGTTAGGTGTTTTTCTTTCAAAGCATTTTTGAGTACGTATTATGTCCTAAGCACTGTGAATAATGGTTTCATAGATGTCATCTTAATTTGTTACATGTATCTCACCTATAAGACTACAGACTTCTTGAGACCAGGAACCATGCTCTATTTATTGCCATATCCATTGTACTTTATACTTTACATAGTGCAGTCTTGTTACTGACTTCCTATATGATTATTGAGATGAGTGAATAAATTTCAGAGAGATACTGTGAAAAATACTTGTTTTATAAAAGGCTCCTGTACTAAGTAGCCACTAGATCACAAATATTTGTAAGTAAATTTTTGTCTTTGTCACTAGGTGGCATTCAAAGATTAATCTCACAACATAATGTACCATTATAAATTTACATCCATTTTTCTGAGTAGTCTTTTCCTTTTTGGTGAACATTTGGGAGACTTGCATTACTTGATCCAGTTTTTGGTACCTATTTCATCTTTTCCTCTATTCTTCTCACTACCTGGCAATAGGTAATTATTTATTATTGTTAATTTACTGAGTCTGATTTTGAAAGTATAATAATAGCAAGCTTATTTTATCCTTTATAAAATTTTCTACTCTTAGGAGTTGTGTGGTGTTATTTTAAAATATCTGTAAGTCATAAGGGGATTAACACAATTTGGCTGTCAAATAATAGAATCACAAATGGAGGACGCTGTCTCATTTTAAGCCATATCATCAAACTAGTTTCCTTTGCCTAAGCAGACTAGAAAATGTTTAACTGTGTTACTTGTTAATATTTAGGATGTGTTGTAGAACTAACTCCTTAGCTAAATTTTAGTTCTTGTTACTCTTTATTTTGTGGAAACTCTTACAGTTCACATTTTAGGAAGTGTATGTTTACTTATATTGTGGGTGGTTTAGTCATTTGTAAATACATTAATGTATTTACTTATATTGTGGGTGGTTTAGTCATTTGTAAATACATTAATGTAAATTTATTTTTTCCAGCTTTATGAAGATATAATTGCCATATGACATTGTAAATTTAAGTTGTACAATGCAATAATTTGACACACATATGTATTTGTGAAATGTTTACCACAATAAAGTTAGTAAACACATCCTTCACCTCACATAATAACCATTTTGTTTTGTTGTTATGATGAGAGCATTAAAGCTCTACTCTTATATCAGCTTTCAAGTACACAGTACAGTATGATTAACTGCAGTCACCATGCTGTACATTAGATCCCCAGAACTTACTCATCTTACGCCTAAAAGTTTGTACCCTTTAACCAACATCTCCTTATGTCCCCTACCCCTCAACTCCTGGCTACCTCCTTTCTGTTCTTTGCTTCTTTGAGTTTGATGTTTTTAGATTATTTGTATAAGGGAGATCATACAGTATTTGTCTTTCTCTGTCTGACGTATTTCAAGACAGTGTAATTTTTAAAGTAGATAGAATCTGTCTTACCATTTATTTACTTTTGGTCATTTTTTTTAAAGGGCAAATAGTATGGTGTAATATTGCTATATGTCATCTTCAACTAACTAAAGATATCTAAGCATTTGCATACCTATTTTACAAAATTAGATATACAGAATTTAAATTATAATTTGAGAATGAAGCAAACATTAAGGTTTATATTTTCTTTACTATTTAGTACTAAAATAAGAGGATTTATTTTTCCTTCTTTTCTCCTAAAATTTGGTTATTTAGGTAGGGATCATCACTTCTCCTTTGATTAAAGTATTAAGAGGTTAAAAAAAATTTTTTCAGTTACAGATTCAGAAAAAATTATTCAACTGTGAAGTTTCACAACTTGAATAAATTTGTTAATTAAAATGAACACTCTTAAGTATAAAAGCACAATGACTGCATATAGATCCAGTGGCTAAAGAAATGTATTTTTAAGAAAACTTTTCACTGCAATTCTGGCTTAAGGTCATTTTCTAACATTTCCCTTTATTACACAGATTTTATATGTTATTGTTGTGTTTTAAAATAATTAACCTTTGGTTTCATTAAATTAACATGTTATAAAGCTACATTAAAATGCTATGTTAAAAATTATATTTTCTTTCAGAATATAATCTAAAGAATTACCCAGTGTTTATTATAATTCAAAAGTATAAATATCTGTTTTTTCCATAGGTTGTTTTAAGTTTACCAATAAAAAATTAAAACCACTCCCTGTTCTTGTATGATCTTTTTAAAGTGTATGTATTATTAATATGTATAAATCCCAATAAAATATGATTTTGTTTTATGCAAAAATTACTGCATTTACCATTGTATTTATATTATATATTTATACTAGCTATGCTGCAAATGGGTATCTTTAGAGGAAAAAACTACTAATGTTATGCTCTTTGTGATTTTGGTAATGACAGTATACAAAATCACAACAAAGAGGGATAGAATCAGCAATATTATGTTGTTTTGATTGTGGTGCAGTCACATTTAAAACTGTCAGTAATGTTGTCACATAAAATGAAACCAAAACTTAAAAGAAGCAAAAAGAAGAAGAAAAATTAATGAATACCAAAATGTTTATAATACTATATGGAATAAAATTCAAATGGGAAAGCTAATCAAATGCCATAATAATAAGTAAAGTTTGGGAAGATAGCATTTCTAATGTACTGTTCTCAATTAAATGAGGCAGGACTGATTTTTAATTAATTGGAGAAACATCATGTCCAATAATTGTGCTTACCTTCTTTTAAATACAGCATGATATATTTTAAAAACTTAACTTTCAACAAAATGGTCTTTGATGTAATGTTTATATTCAACTTTAATGCATTAGTTTAACTTTTGTTATATTTTTGATTGGCAGATTGCTCTGGGAACAGTTACTAATGTGGAAGAAGCAGTGAAGTGGATAAGTTACACTTATCTTTATGTACGAATGAGAGCAAATCCATTAGTGTATGGCATCAGTCACAAGGCTTATCAGGTAGAAAACTCATTTACTAAAAAAAAGTCAGACCTCCTTTTTAGTTCTGTAATCCTTTCATGATATGAGGATAAATATTTGCTACTTCTGCTCATCTGAAAAGATTTAGGTACCTGGAAGAAAAACAAAGAGCTTTAATCTTTTTTAGAAAATACTAAGGAAAATTAAATTTGTCCCTGGTAATTATTTCACTTTCTTTATATATCTTTTCCACTGATCTTTATGTTATTATCAATTTACTGCTCAGATAAGTTTCCATTTGATATTAGTATTTTGCTATGTTTTTTTAACTATATTTTTTAAATTTAGTTTTTAGAATAAACCAGACATGAGGAAACTTAAAAACCACTTTTAATGATAGGCTTATATTATATACAGTATATTCTTCTTATCAAGTCCTTCTAAGCCTTTGTTTCTAAATTAAAAGATAGCATTAATGAGTTACTATCTTAACAGTTTGGAGGCTGGATCAGTTCTGCTGTGCACATAGACTGAGAATCAGATGCATGTGGTCACAGCTCTTCCTATAAACTTCACAACTGTGTGGTCCACATAGCTTACAGATTCTGTGAGATCTTGTCTTTTCTTTAGAACTCTGCTTTATACCCTGTAAATGCTCCCTAATTACAGATAAAATCCAGTTGTTGTCTAATGAAAATACGATTTTACCACCATCATATCGATATTCATTAGTGTTAAATCAAAATTAGCAAAGAAGTTGAATTTAACTTGGAATTACAGTTTTCCTCTATTTACTAATAATGATAATTTTGTGTGTGTGTGTGTGTACCATTTTTATCAAAGCAGTTGCCTATCTTTTTTTTATCTTTCCTTTTCATATACAGTAACTTTGACCGTGGGAAAATTGAAACTTAAGATTTAGGAGGGAAAAAAAAGAAAAATAGCAGCAGCAACT
Organism: Hyperoodon ampullatus; assembly: GCF_949752795.1. NCBI lineage: Eukaryota > Metazoa > Chordata > Mammalia > Artiodactyla > Ziphiidae > Hyperoodon > Hyperoodon ampullatus. The sequence continues at coordinate 32,465,078 of NC_136925.1, read as the reverse complement.
AGTTATGAAGCTGTTCATCTGAAATCATTTGGTTTTTATACTTAGGTCTACTGTAGATGGGGGAATTCAACTACCTTTATTCTTCTTCTCAGTTAAAATCTGTGCTAATCTTCAAATGGATATCTTTTACAACCAGATCGCTCTCAGTTATAAAATGTAGGTGTATTGTAACCTGTACCTTTATAAATTTTAAAGAATAAGGCACTAGCTATTCTTATTACAAATGTGGGCTTTGTGAAAAGAGTCAATGGCACTATGAAAATATTCTGAAGGGGTAAAGGAAGACCCAACACAACATGTATTTTTTCATGGGCTAAGGCATCTCAAATCTTGGGACAAGATAAACACAACATGTATTTTTTCATGGGCTAAGGCATCTCAAATCTTGGGACAAGATAAACACAACATGTATTTTTTCATGGGCTAAGGCATCTCAAATCTTGGGACAAGATAAACACATCAGTTGATTTTTGTTTAAGTACCAGGTTAATATCAGAAGTCATTTTTTTATAATTTTCTAGTATAAAAAGTGGGTGTTTTTCCTTTCTGAGATACAAAGTTTTACAACCTTCACAGTTCAGAGAATCTTACCTTTTTTTATTTTTTTGACCTAAGTGTTTTTATTTTATTACTCAATAAGAATGTGTAGCCACAAAACTCATGTGAATTAACACAGATCATGTAGTTTAATTCTTTTTAATGGTTTAATAATATGTGATTAATAAAACGGTTTCATAAGATGAGCCTGAAATATACAGTATGTTACCTACAGAAAATATTTAAGACTTTTTGTATTTGCTAATTTGACTGGATTCCATCTTACTTCCCTACAGTTGATTTTCCTTTGCCTCATTATGATTTGCTCATTTATTTTAGCTATATTTGATGCATGAATAAGCCGCCATAAAAATCTAAGTTAGAACAAGTGGTAGGAGTATTAACTCATTAATTGATTTCTAAAGTATTTCTACTTCCCCCTTCCCCCCTTTAAAGGTCATACTTCATTTTATAGCTATAAATATATACATATATTTATATACACACACACATCATAGTAACAGGAATGTTTGTTAATATCTTGTGTTAAATGTCCTTTCTGCTTAGAAAAATACTGTAATAATTTCTAAACTATTCAGAAATTCATTGTCAAATTGATTTTACTCTTTGCTTCTACTACCATTATAAGCAGAATGGGTTTTCCCATCAACAGTTATAAAAACTGCTAGAACACTAAAACCATGCTTTTGAAAGGATGACTTTTAATTTATTTTTGTATACCTTTATTTGAACAGAAGAGAGCATTCTCACTATCATTTCTCTAAATAGGACTGTGGTTTGATATTTTTAAATTCTTATTTATTTTAGTGTGGGAGGGAGAAAGCAGTGATTTTTTTTTCATGTATCTAATTCCTAATCCTTATTAATCTTAAAGATTATAAGACTATACAGGAATTTTAGATTCTAAAATATTACTATCTGAAGATAATATACAGATTAATAATTTTAGTTAATTTTAAAGCTTTCTTTATTTAATGGAATAAAGTATTTTCTAATTATGTCCTATCTTTTAAAAAAGTGCATTCTTTTAAAATTATAATAAAAAATTTATACTAACTAAAGCATCAACAGAAAATTTTAATTTCCATAACAGGAAATGATGACTCTGCAAATGATGACTCTCTGAAGAATTATTCAAGTGTTTTTCTTTCCTATAGATTGACCCAACATTAGCAAAGCATCGAGAACAGTTGGTCATTGAAGTTGGACGGAAACTAGACAAAGCTCGGATGATTCGTTTTGAGGAACGAACTGGATATTTTTCCTCAACTGATTTGGGTAGAACTGCTAGCCACTACTATATTAAATACAGCACTATTGAGGTAGTATACTGAGTGGAACAAACAGAATAATATGTTTGTCTTTAGATGCAAATACTTTCTAGACTTCAAAATATAGTATTCATGCAAAATAACAAAAGCTACTAATAGAACAAAATGCATTTGACTTTTATGAATTCAACAACATAAACTCAGTAAAGATAAGAAAACAAATAGAACTATAAATATTCAGGACCCTCTTGCCATCCTGTTCAATGAGTATATCCCAAGCAGTAGACACACCCAAGCCTAAAACCACTGAGCACATTGGTGAGACCTCTGGAATGAGTACCTGAATGATTTAAAGTGGGGGCTGATGGCTTAATGATATCCACGAATAAAAAGTTGAAAAATTAATTGCAAGTTATTGAGAAACACTGACTAAAAAGAATTATAAAAACTAATGAAAATATCAGGGCACTGAGCTGTACTATTTGGATAATTGAAGAGATTTTTCAAAGGTAATTTTTACTACACAATCGTATCCTTGCCTGTTTCCTTTTAATGTAATCTTATGTAAGGTAGGGTGCCACTATAATATCTACATTTTAAAGAATATATACTTGTCTTCGTGTGTATTTCTATACCTACATATGTACCTTCACATGTTAATACATGGGAAAACTTAATAGTGATTACCTGTGAGGAGAGGACTTAAATTTGAAGGGACTTGGATTAAGGTGAATTTTTACTCTTTACTCTTTTTATAGAGAGAAAGTTTGATTTTTTTTTATGTTCATTTTTATTTTTGTTCTTAAAATTGTTTTTTAAATGAAAAAGTAATAGAAATCACTAAGGTGAAATTTCTTCAGAAATATGAACACCAAGGCCTATATGAAATCTAAGTTTTATACTTATTTAACATGTGCTTATTATGTAGATAACATGTTTCAGAAAACATTTTCACAAGCATAATAGCTTTTCCTCATCTTGCCGCACATAAATCTTGTGTTTGTATAGCACTTTAGGTTTCTTCAAAGTCTTTTAACATATATTACTCACAACCGTGATCTGGTAGTTCCTCAACCCAAAACATTTTCCCTTGCCCTCTGTTGCTGCCATCACCTACTCATGTCCACTCATTTTGTCCATCAAGTTACCTTTCTCATTTGTCCACTTGGTAGTGTGTTGCTGCCAAACTACATCTTAAGCCTGTTTGCAGCTCTCTTTCAGGGACTGTAGCCTTTCTTCAGTTTTGTTTTTGTTTTGATTTTTTTTCTTTCCAGTTTCCTGAATTTCTGTATGCCCTAACTAGCAATGTTGTGATATATTTGCCGGAATCTTAAGTTACATATTTTTAGTTATTCCTCTCTGAATTTTATGTGATATATGATCAGCTTTAAGTTGATGAATGGTGCAGATTTACATATGTCCTTGCTGAAAATGAGCCAAGACAAGAATGTTATGCTGAATATTGTTTTAGATATCTGTTGTAAGTTTCATTAACTGATTTTACAGATCTTTTTGCTTCTAAAGGTCTTCTCTAGCTAATTTTGTTTGGGGAATGTTTTTTAGTCTTTGATAAATTTGACGATGTTTAAAATGATGATTTTGGAACAGTATGCTAAAGACATTATAACTGCATATTCTAGGGCTCAGCTGTTCTCTTAGAATGTGTGATTTATAGTCACATTTTTAATTTAAAATATTTTACTGGACCTTCTATTTTAACCAAATATAACACTTACTTTGGTAGACCTTCAATGAACTCTTTGATGCTCACAAAACAGAAAGTGATATTTTTGCTATAGTCTCCAAAGCTGAAGAATTTGATCAAATCAAGGTAAGATTACTTGAAGCTTAAATCAAATACATATAACACATATGTGTTGATTCATTTATAAAAGTTCATAATTAATTGTTATTCCTGATACAATATAAGCTGTATGACACTTCACATTTTGAGTACCAGCAATGTTCTTCCATTTATCAACAATGTCCACTATCCTAGATTTTGATAGTATGTCATACCTGACCTCATTCTTTGCTCTCTACTGCAAATCAAACATAATTTAAATAGGTTTTGCAGTAATGAAACTATCAGAGAATATAGTATGTAGATTTTGGTTTATTTGCAATATAAGGTTCGCTGAAGAAAATATAAAAGACATCCATGATTCAAACTTAGATATGAATACTTCTGTACCCATATTATAATTTAATCTTATTAACAGTGAAAACTTTAATACTTTGAATCATAGTACTTCACAGCTTTAAGCTATGAATGCCTTATACCATATAAAAATATATGACTGTAATGGATGCGTTTGAAGATAATTCAAGTTTGCCCTAATCCATTTGGGCAGAGGTTTTACTCTGGTCAAATAAAAAATGAAATCTCATCAGTTGAAGGATGATGAGGTCAGAAGACTTAATTTTTGTGACATATCAAATTTGTATATGTCAATGGCAATTTTAATATTGGTGAAGAATAATAAAATGTAGTCTTATCAGCATCAAGATAGATTTTCATTGTATTTTATTAGCTACCTATGAAAAAATTGCTATTATTTTAGTATACAAAAGGAAACTTGTTATCACAGATGGAAACTTTTAGAAAACATGCAATGTGGTTTAATTTCAATATAAAAAATTTAAATAAATCAGCCCAAATAATCCTATAAAAACATTGATTCTTCCAGGTCAGAGAAGAGGAAATAGAGGAGTTAGATGCCTTATTAAACAACTTTTGTGAACTCTCAGCTCCTGGAGGTGTAGAGAACAGTTATGGGAAAATAAACATCCTACTACAAACTTATATCAGCCGAGGGGAGATGGACAGTTTCTCCCTTATATCAGATTCTGCATACGTTGCACAGGTAAGTATATTACTCCCTTCCTGTTTTCTCTTCCTTGGTTACTTTTAGAGATTCAAGGAATTAATTCGTGATATACTATGAATGTATTGCATTGTGACATGCTGTCAAATTACCATTTTATCTTAGAACTGGTTCTGTTTAATTTGTACATCTTTTATGTCATCTATGCTATTAGATCAGGAACAGAGGTGGGATTTGGTGGTTTGTTTGGCTTTTTTTGATGTTGCTATTATTTACATTTTAGAGTTTAAAAATATCAATATCTGATTTTTTTCTGTTTTAAATGATAAAGTTCACTTCTTTTACTTAGGAAGGGCAATAGTACAAGAATATTTCAAGTGAAAAGAAAAGATTGTGGAACCTTTGTAGCATTCCCCAGATGTTAGAAATATAAACAATTGTTTTTAACCATTAAACAAGGCTTAATAAATATACTCCATGCCATATATTAAGTATGATATATCTTTTATTTAAAAAGTAATCTTTCTTTCCTACTGTCGATACTTACAAATTGAGTACTGAAGGAAAATTAATCTGTAAATTACAGCTCATTAAATGTTTAAGTTTTTAAAATTACCATAGTATAAAATGTTGTAATATTTGTTTTTAATATTCAACCCCTCATATGATATAAAGTAGATTTTATTTTCAGTATTTACCTTTCAAATGAGAGGTTTCCCTTCTAGGCATACTTTTTTTAAAGATATTTTTTAATTTATCAAGAATACTTTTAAAATTATTTTTATTGAGTAATGCCTCCTCTAGGTTAAGGAGAAATAAAAGGTTAATCTTACTTTAAATATAGAAAATATTCCACCCACTATGTATTTTGTGTTTGTAATTTTGCTCAAAGACTTAATATAGAAAGAGTATGTTTGTGTTAAATGAATTATTATTAACAGCTATGAATATCCCAGAGTGCTTTGAAATAACTGTAAACATGAAATATTTACAAACATAAACCAAGATATATTGGTAAACAGTTTGAATGAATGCAGTAATTTAATCAAAGTAACCAAGAAACCAGGTGATGATTTCATATATAAAGTAAATGTGGATGTGGTAAAAACATATTTTTTTATTTTAATTTTGGAATACATATGTTTGTGCCATAGAAAAATACATATATTCTCAAAAACCTAAAGGCTCTATAAGGAACCAGTTTTTAAAGTCTTTTGTTTTATCTGCTTTTCTGAAAAATAATATAATATTGTCATTTTATTTTATCTAATGATTTTATATTGCAATAGTTAATGATTTAACTAAAAGGTAAAGCTTTACTGGGTTCTGGATGAACAATCTGGCCACATTTCTGCTTGATTCAAGATTATGAAGATATCAGAGACTGATTTACGAATTGCTTTACAATATAAAACTTACGGTTTCTTCATGATTGGTACCCAGAAAGTCAGTCTCAAAAGACTGAGATATATCTCTAAGAATCCCTTTAAAAAAATATATTATGGGTTTATCATTCTTGAATATGTTAGATAAATTACTGTTGATTTTTGGTGGGGGGGGTTGGTTTTGTTTTGTTTTTGTGTGTGTTTTTTTTTTAGTTTAAGCCATCAGTAGTTCCACAAGCACTCTCTCAGCTCTGTAAAATGGTACTTCCTTGTATATTTCTGAAACTTTATTCCCTCAGCCCTTAAGATAAATCCTTAGCTCAGATATTCTATGATCTTATAAAGGGGCCTATATTTATCTTCTGCATTTAGAGATTTTGATCATTATTCCCATGCAATTTATATCATTTCAGATTAAAATGTCCTGTTGGTATCTGCTCACATGGGATTTCTCTTTCCATTTCTTTTAGCTTTTAGGGAACAACTATAGGTTCTGAAATATAAAAACATACTTTCAAACAGTTGAGAAAATTAGCCTGGCAATTTTTTTAGAAGAACAACTGAGCATGCTGTAGGAAGACCTATTTGATAGCTATAAAATCAAAATATTCATTTTACTTATCATTTTCTGGGCCTAATAAGAGATATCCTGTCAATTTTTAATGGGTGTTACAGCTATCCTCATACTTCTAAATACCATTTGTTCTTAAATTTCTAATACTGAAACAAAGTAGTCGAATTTATCAAAAGATGAATAACACTTCTTATATAAAATATAAAACCAAAGTCCTTAATTCTTATGATCATTTTTCACCTCATAATTTCAAGCTGGATCATCTGTTTGCTATTTAAAATCTTACTCTTTTTCATCTCTTTTTATGATTTTGATCAGATTTAACATTCTTCATTTTCAAATACAGATATCATTAGATATTGTAAGGTTTCTCTAGACTCATGATTTTAATCTTCCATAAAACACTCTTCAAAGTTAATGATAGAGGGAAGGAAGAAAAACAAACTACAGAGATGTGAAAAAAGGCTTCAATCATTGTAACTTTCTGTATGTCTACTAATGAAGTTATCTTCAGATCACTGAATTTAGAATTTTGGAGTTAAGTTTGGCATTGTTTAGATCTGGCTTTCAATAGATACTCTGACACCAACTCTCCTGGTCAAATTATTAACCTCACCAAACTTTAGTATCTTCATGTATAAAATCATAGTACCAAGACCAGTCAAATGCAGTTGTCATAAAAATTAAATGAGATAATATATGCAAAGGGGTAAGCATACTGCTTGGTTTATACAGGAGCCATTAATATGGGTTAGTTGCACTCATCAGTATTTCTTTGTTGCTCTTCTCTCACTAATTGTTCTCTCTGACGGGATCCCAAAGTCTTCCTTATTTCTCTAAATAGCTTTATAAACTTAATCATTCCACTATATACCCAAGGGCATCCTTGGCTGTCTCTTAGATTCTAAAATGGCCTCAGCACCCTCCCAAATACTTTGTATTTTTTTTTGTCTCTTCCTACTTCATTCCTGTTTAGGGGGTGTGAGGTGGAGCTTCCTAAGGACTGGGAAATAAAGCTACTCTTGGAGAGTTAAACAGGATAACATCCACATATAAAGGATATGATTATTCTTGTGTAGAAGTAATAAAGATAATTAGGGTTATATGAGCATAGATGTTGGCCACAATTAAAGGATGCAGCTAGACATACTTTTGAAACTGAGTCTGAATAATAAATTTATTGACAAATTTAAAATTACATTGGACCTAACCACCAAACCCCCTTCTCATTCTTCAGAACGCAGCTAGAATTGTCCGTGCTCTTTTTGAAATTGCTCTGAGGAAACGCTGGCCTACCATGACCTATAGGCTCCTGAATCTAAGTAAAGTCATCGACAAGAGGCTCTGGGGTTGGGCTAGCCCTTTGAGACAATTTTCATTCTTACCACCACATGTTCTAACAAGATTAGAAGAAAAAAATCTTACTGTGGATAAGCTGAAAGACATGAGGAAAGATGAAATAGGTAAGAAGGAAGCAAAAATGTTTTAATGTACTGTTTCATGCAGTTAAAATATTTCACTTGACGTAAAAAAAAAAAGTATTGTGAATTTCCACATTACTAAAGATAAACTTTTACCATTTTTATCAAATTTCTTTTACATTGATCTAAACTCAGGCAAAAGTCTCTCTAAATTTTATTAAGTTACTCAATAGAATTAGCAGTTAAAATGGAGTTTAGATTGTCACACCCTTGAGTATTTTACAGATAGAATCTTAGCTACAAATGATGAGAATTGGTCAGTGAGGCTTATTCTCAATTTATTTCTTTGGTTCATTTAATTTCATAGTCTTTTGTTATGTATATCAGCAGTATTACAGCAAAAAAGTATGTCAGCATTAAACCCTACATTTCTTCAGTTTCTAAATGAGCTTCATCATTACACATGTATAGATCTTTAAACACAGTTGGTATTGGTGTGTAAATAGCATTTGGTCTTCTATGTTTTTCACATAATATTGAAAAATTACCACTATATACATTGCCATGTACCTTAACATTCTGTTGGACAAACATTGATTAGGTAATATTTCAGATTCTGAATAGAATAGACATTACACATGAAGGGAGTCAGGCTGAGGAGAAATAGGGGGACCTGGCAAAAGGTCCGTAGATGTGTAGAGAGGCTGAGATAGTTACTTCCCTTGTATAATAAGAAGAATACTTCTCAGATGGAATGGAAAAGGGGAGGTATCAATAAAAATAGAGAGAAATTGAGAATACAAACTAGGAAGTTGAGATTACTCACCTTGGGTAACATAAATATTTTATTAAAATAAGGAAAATCACTTTAGATTTTCAAACTTTGGTGAACATAAAACATTTTGATTTACTTGTAAATATGCTTTAAAAAATTATATTATGAAGCACCAAGACATACAAGAAATATTGATACTATAAGATAGAATCTATATCCGCTTAGTCGCTTGGCCTGAAGTAGGAAAATGTTTAAAGTTAGTCACATCTGTTTGTGACCCTCACCCCCACCCTGGTGCCTTCATTTGTATCTGTATTTCAGAATCTGATCATTTACAAAAATATGTATAAGTGGTTAATTTTGTGCTGGACTGGCCATATTTTATATGTTTATCTTTGTTTTCTGGAAATGGTATGGATAGGTTAGTTATGTTTGATTAGTAAAGCATTTTCCATCATGGTTATAGAGTTCTGCAATAGGCCTTGAATAAATTAATGACTGTTTTCACAAAATACTGAATATTTCTATAATGAGTCTTAAACTGGCTAGGAGAAAAGTGGAACTGTTTATAGTAGTTTAAACACTATCAAGTCTCAGTAATTTTAAGAACCCTATTAATAGCTGAAAAAACCTTGATACTGGTTTACAGAGCTATGAATTGCTAATTCAAGTTAACTATTACAAAATATTCAAACATGCCAGGTCAAGAATGTCAGCTATTCTACATAGCAAATCATAAAACAAGCAATAAAAGTACCTTCTCTGAAATCCCATTTACAAGTCAGATTATATTGCTTTTTTTCTGTCTGGACACATTTCTTCTAAGTGACATTTTCCCTGCAGGTCACATTCTGCATCATGTGAATATTGGGCTCAAGGTCAAACAATGTGTTCATCAGATTCCTTCTGTTACAATGGAAGCGTCCATTCAGCCCATCACACGGACTGTCCTCCGAGTGACGCTCAGCGTCTGTCCTGATTTCACTTGGAATGATCAGGTAGAAATGGAAAACACCTAAATCTACATTAAGGAAAAATGTCTGTACTGCAGGTTCAACTTCACCTCCTTACGTCTGTCCTCAAGGCATATAGAAAAACCTTTAAAAAGAATATATCGAAGAATCATTTAAAACATTGTATCAATAGTATTATTTACTCTCATCCTCAAGATAAGCATGTGGTATAATATATTAATAATATGTCAACCAGTGAGACCCCTTCAGAACATTTTAGGAAACCTAAAATTTCACATTGTATAATGGTTTAGTGGATTCAGCTCCATAGGGACTTTGCTTAATTCTATCTTCTTTCATTTTTCTCTATGTGATCTTCATTTTTTCCGGCTCTTCTTACTCTGTCATTTTAACCTACTCAAAATTCAAGATTCTTCATGCTAAAAGGGCCCTTTTAAAATCCTGAGGTTTCTCAAACTATCATTCTCTTCTTTACCATTAGACTTGTAGAAAGAGTAATCTGCATTTTCCTCCTGGTCACCTGTTTCCTGCTGAGACTACTTGTTCAGTGATCACCAAAGACTGACTGATTGCCATAATAAATGGCTTTTCCTTAGTTATTTTCTTTACTTCTCTGAACATTCAGTCCTATACATTGTCCTTGAAAATGTCCTTCTTTGGCTCCCATCACTTTTCTGTTTCTGTTTTTACCCCTACTTCTGTTCTTTCTTCCAGACCTTAGCTGTTACTATATACTCTGGATCCTCTTCTTATTCAGTCAGTAATTCTTAAGGTCTGTCTTTGCACCAGTTACTGAGCAAAGAGTACAGTAGAAAAGAGATTGTACATACAGGCAAGTACGTGTCAGTCCTTTCATTCAAGAAGCCAGTGGGGGAAGACAAGTAAATCAGTGAATGTAGTATAGCAATGCTTACTTTACATGGTAATTGTGAGGTTCTAGTTAAGTGTAAGTAAATATCTTCTGCATTGCCTGACATTAGTACATCTTTAAAGTGAATGCATTTTATTCTGCGATGTTACGCAACCATAGTCCTAACCCAAATCTACCATTGGTCTTAAAGTGTCCTTAAAGTGTCCTAACCACTCATTCCTTCAGTTTCCTCATCTGTAAACATGTATAATAATAATAATTATCTTTCTCATAGAATTTCTGTGAGGACAAGATGATATAAAATTTTATTTAATATTTTTATAAATATAGAATTTTACATAAAGTATAACATTACAAGTAGCCATAAACTCATTTCAAGTTTTTATATTTTCAAATGCATAAAAGTTTTATGTTTTTTCACCCTGTTTTCTTGTATCAAGATCCATAATAGGAATTCCCTGGCGGTACAGTGGTTAGGGCTCTGCACTTCCACTGTTTGGGTGCCCAGGTTTAACCCCTGGTCGGGGAACTAAGATCCCACAAGCCACCCAGTGCAGCCAAAAATAAAATAAAATAAAAAGGATCCATAATAAATCTCCCACAATTTGGTTTAATTCATTGTTAGAATGGAGTACTTAATTGTTCATAGTTGCTTCTATCAGTTAGAATTCTGTTGGCTGCAAGAATAGCAAATATGACTTGTCTCAAACTGACTTACGCAGAAGAAGATATACCATCTTACATAATATGATAGATAGGTCCACAGGTAGAAGATGATTGAGTCTTCTGTTTAATGATACTCTTCCGGACCCAGGATCTTTCCATCTTTTTGCTCTGCTGATATTGTTGGCTACTTCCCAAATGTTTTCATGCTTCCTTGTTCACATTTAACAGAGAGAGGGAAAAATACCCCACCTGCAGCAGCCCAGAGCATAGGCCAGAACACCTTTTCTTGAGCCTAACTGGGCCTGTATTGGGCACATGCCTACCCCTCACCACAACCTGTTGTAAGGGGGATACCCTAAGCTGATTAGTGTATGCTAACCAAAATTATCCTGGGAGGTGGGGTTACCTTCTGAATTATATGAGAGAAGTGTGAGTACTAAACAAGACGAGGCTTTGTTAGGAATAAAAAAAGAAAGAGCAATGAGTATACTAAATACAGTATATCTATGCAATGGAATATTATTTGTTAATAAGAAGGAATGAAGGACTGATGCATGCTATGACATGCACGAAAACATTATGGTAAGTGAAGGAAGCCAGTCGCAAAATCATTTCATATATATGATTCCATTTATATGAAGTGTTCCAAATAGGCAAATCTATAGAGAAAGAAAGTAGGTTGTGGTTGTCCAGGGCTGGAGGTTGGGAGGATGGGGGGAAGATAGGTAGGGTACAAGGTTTCTTTGGGGGATGATAAAAATGTCCTAAAATTAGATTATGAAGATGGTCACAAAAGTTTGTAAATGTATTAAAACTATTGAACTGTATACTTTAAATGAGTAAACTTTGTTATATAAGTTACATATCAATAAATCTGTTAAAAAGAGAGAGAGGAATGGGTGCTGGGAATACAAACAACAGCATCCCTTACTTGAGTTACAGTATATAGTATTAGGATACTATTTTTCTTTTAGGTCCATGGGACAGTAGAACCCTGGTGGATTTGGGTAGAAGATCCTACAAATGATCATATTTATCATTCAGAATATTTCCTAGTTCTAAAAAAACAGGTAAATATGTATATATGGCTCTATCCTTATTATGTTGCTGTCATTAGGAAGAAAATGTAAACTAAATAATTTCTATTTTTACATATTTCTCTATAATTTCATAGTGCTATTAAAGCTTTATGTATTATTTTTTATGTTTCTGTTTGGTTTTAAAGAAAATAGTAATCAAATGTTATAGTATTCATATATTCAAAGTGATTTTCATTTGAGAAATTTAATTATTATCTTTCTAATGGTTTAAGGCATGTCTTCAAGAGGGGTGGGTGGGATAAATAATATTTTTAAAAATTAAATAAGTAAAAAATAATAACTTTAGGTGTTATATAAGCACAGTACTAAAGAATATTGAATCACATTGTATAAAAGATGGTTTTTTTAATTCTCTATAAATTTCAAGAGAAAGACTCAGTTTGATGAAAGCTGTCTTTAACTGTGATGCTTCATTCCTAATTTCTCTTTTTATCAAAGAGAAAGCAAGCTAGCTTTAAGCTTGAGTGGACACCCATAGAATTATATAGCAATATTTTATTTTCATTGCATTTGTGTTCATGATTATCTTCTATTTATGTCAAATGTTCTGTTATTCCACTTATGGTAGTCAAAGAATTTAAAGAAAACTATTAAGTAAATAATTTGGTAAAAATTAATGAAGTAAAGTACTTGAATGAATGAATTTTGGAAAATTCTGATGAGTCAAATTGATAACCTGTTAATACATGATGATATGCATATGTAAATAATATAAACTGAGTGTATAATAATACAGTCAATACACAATAATATAAACTGAGTGTTTTTCCTTCTGTAATATCACGTATCCTCAGAAGGGAACCACCTACAAGTTTCTGAAGTATCTGAATATCTCAGCTATTTAGAAATCCAAGATATTTTTTTTGTCTTTAGTACATACTGCTATAGATACAATTGTTTTTACAAGAGACTAATAAAGCCTTTATGCTACTAGAATAGCCATATTCATTTTAGACTTTATTTCACATTAGGTCATTAGTAAAGAAGCTCAACTGCTGGTGTTTACAATCCCTATTTTTGAGCCTTTGCCTTCTCAATATTACATCCGAGCAGTGTCTGATCGATGGTTAGGAGCTGAGGCTGTATGTATTATTAACTTTCAACATCTGATTCTACCAGAGAGACATCCGCCCCATACAGGTAACATATGGAATAGTATAACTTGAATCACTGATTTTTCCAAAATTTTTGTTTTAGCTCATGTTGAAAAGTGTCTATGCTTTAAAGTTGCCTGAATCTGAATAAAAATCCAACTTATTTCTCAATACAGCTTGAAAAGAGACTTTTCAAAATCAGATCAAATGGCAGGCCTTAATTTTTTTCTTATTTGAGATCCAAAAACATTAAGACTAGTTCAATTTTTATAATTTAACAAGCATGAGACTCACTGTTTCTGTATTACTATGCCTTGATCTCTATTTTTACATTATAATTTCTCCACATCTCCTTCCTTTTTCATTGCAAGTGTTGTCATTTTATCTGTGCTCTCTGTGAAACTTTTGAGATATCCTTTTTTCCTTGCATTTATTACTGTTAAACTTACTTTTAGTATGTTAATTTAATTAAAGTGAACTGTAAGGTTTTTTCCTCCATATAGTGTGCTTCTACACCAAAAAGTGCTAATACTAAGGAGTCAGGTTACAGTATTACTACAGAATGGATTCACGTATACTTCGAATCAGTTTGTGTCTTACAAACAACATATACTCTTTATGTTGGTTCTTTTCTTCTGCACTAACATTATAAAAGGGTATGCGATGATCTGCAGTATCATGTAACAGTGTTTTTCATTGTTTTCAGTGTTTGATAGTTGACAAAAATCCATTGTAAATTTTTTTCTTTTTCTTTATTTTTTTGGTACGCAGGTCTCTCACTGCTGTGGCCTCTCCCATTGTGGAGCACAGACTCCGGGCGTGCAGGCTCAGCAGCCATGGCTCATGGGCCCAGCCGCTCCGTGGCATGTGGGGTCCTCCGGGGTTGGGGAACGAACCCGTGTCCCCTGCATCGGCAGGCGGACTCTCAACCACTGCGCCACCAAGGAAGCCCAATTTTAAATTTTTATAACATGATGGAGTGCCTTTCTATTTTGACTTGTTAAAGAAGCAAATTTTCATGAATAAATATTTATAATGATACTTTTAAGTGGCCTATAAAATATTCTATTTCAAAAATATCGTGACATTAATCTATTAACTAATTAGTATATTAAGTTTATTTCTTCTCATTGAGAATTCATAATGGATGAGTAAAGATTTCAAGAGACCCTTAATTTATAGCAAAATGAAAGTCAATTTCTCTTTTCCATATAAGTCTTACGAAGACAAACTCTTTGTTTTTTAAAAATAAAAATAGTAGTTTTTACTGCTTTCAGTGAACACATTATTTGACATCTTTTTTTTTTTTTTTTCGGTACGTGGGCCTCTCACTGCTGTGGCCTCTCCCGTTGCGGAGCACAGGCTCCGGACGCGCCGGCCCAGCGGCCACAGCTCACGGGCCCTGCCGCTCCGCGGCATGTGGGATCCTCCCGGACCGGGGCACGAACCCGTGTCCCCTGCATCAGCAGGCAGACTCTCAACCACTGCACCACCAGGGAAGCCCTATTTGACATCTTTTGAGAAAGTAAAGTAGGCATTAATGTGTCTTTAATCTTTGTCATTTTTGTACTTTGTTCATTATCTTAGCATATCTTAAAGAGAGATACTTTAAAATACAGCTTAATACCACTTTGATATCTTGACAGAGCAAAACTAAAAAATTGTCAACCTAGAAAAATAATATGATTGCAGTATCTACTAATCTACTCATTGAAGAGGACCTTTCTGGTTTTCTTTTGTCAAATATGCTTTGTGATATCTGGAACCTCAAAATAAAATACATAAAAATGTTTGGTGCTTTCATTTAAAACGTATGCTACCAACACCACTACTGGGTCTCTCTGGCTGAAGTACCTGATTTTAACATGTGTTAACGTTATATTTTCATGCTCATTTAATCACTTCTTTGTTGAGTGGCGAAGCACGTCACCTTATTTATATAATTGGCTGATTTTCTGACTACATTTTTAAAAGAAATAAATGTACCACCATGACATACCAGTTGATATTTAAAATGCATGATGTGGGACTTCCCTGGTGGCGCAGTGGTTGAAAATCCGCCTGCCAATGCAGGAGACACGGGTTCGAGCCCTGGTCCGGGAAGATCCCACATGCCGCGTAGCAACTAAGCCCATGCACCACAACTACTGAGCCTGCACTCTAGAGCCTGCGAACTGCAACTACTGAGCCCACGTGCCACAACTGCTGAAGCCTGCGTGCCTAGAGCCCGTGCTCCACAACAGGGGAAGCCACTGCAGTGAGAAGCCCGCGCACCACAACGAAGAGTAGCCCCTGCTTGCCGCAACTAGAGAAAGCCCACGCACAGCAATGAAAACCCAATGCAGCCATAAATAAATAAATTAATTAAATTTTTAAAGAATGCATGATGTAACCTCAGTGATGGCTAGTTCTGTTTGGCTCCAAGTATACATATAGGCATCTCACTGAGCTCAAATCAGTCAGGAAAATATCTTCATCTTTCACAGAAGTAAAGCATCTTAATTTAGCATCATCAATAAATGCCAAAATATTTATTTTTTTAGTCTTTATTAAGAATATGTCTATGCTTTGATTAGCATTGCAAGTTAAGACTTCCTCCGTTCTTGATTTTCAGTGCTGCAAAAAATATAGGATATTGTAATCTGGTATAAGAAACATACAGTTCTGAATCACCTGTGTAATAGAGTAGAGCAGTGGAGCAATGATAATATTTTTTAATTAGTTTTTTTACTTTTAAATACATTTTCTGAGGAGAGAATTCTGCATACTTTCCCATCTGAAACTGTACGATGAAGATCTAACTCAAGATACAAGCCACCATGTCCCCTTACTGATTTTTTTTCCCTTCTTACTCAAACTTCAAATGAGTAGAGTCATCTTCCAGGAAGTAATCCTGGGAGTAGCCAACTGATACCTTTCTGGATTATACGAAAGTGAAATGACTATCAAGTTCAAGGGCATCTAGGTATAAGTTTATTTCTCGAAATCATTTTTATTTTCTAATCTCCTAGACCTCTAGTCTACTTAATGATTTTCAATTAAATCTAGTTTCTTTCAATGTTTTCCCAGCACAGTTCTTATTTACCCAGTCATGCTATGATTTAAAACTCCCACCCAAGTTTCTTCTTGGAATTATTTTAAGTTCATATTAGTTTGCGTTGGCTAGAACAGCAGTTCACGCGACCATTCTGTTTTGTCAATTGTCTAACAGATGAACAGTAACTTGTTATTAGTAACCATTCTACTACTGAAGTTTGCAAATGGTTTTCCTTCTTCTACAGATTGGTATAGATTTAGTTTTCTTCTAAAACATGCATATTTTCATTTACCTGTCATTCAAATCACTTTCCTGATTGGAAGAGAAAGATGTATCATTAGCACTGTCTTAGAGGTAGCTACCCCAGAAAAGTTTCCAACATGTCAATATTATAAATGTCATAATGGAAAAAAAGATTGATAACTAGTATGTAAGAATTTGTTAATCCTTTTTTCCCTCTAAAGAATTAAGGATTATTATAATTTATTTCTAAGAGACAGTATTCAATATTGTGCATATTTTCCAGTTATTGTGTGTACCTGTTGAATCTTTTCAGAATTACTGGATCTTCAGCCTTTACCAATCACAGCTTTGGGATGTGAAGCATATGAAGCACTATACAATTTTAGCCACTTTAACCCTGTGCAGACACAAATATTTCATACGCTGTATCACACAGACTGTAATGTCCTACTTGGAGCGCCCACTGGATCAGGAAAGACTGTTGCAGCTGAATTAGCCATTTTCAGAGTCTTCAACAAGTACCCTACTTCAAAGGTCAGTTGGAAACAATCACATGCTTACATTCAATTAGAAAGCATAGTTTATAATCTGTAAACTAGCCAGTTCTAAACATACTGGCAGGACTCGATAAATAGATTTGTCAGTCTTGGTGAATTTTCCAGGGGAGCCCAGATCATTATTAGAATAACTGGCCACAAGAAAATTTATATTAAACTTCGGAGTCCTTTAGTTAGATTTCTAATGTACATTTTGGGGCTCACATGTCCTTTCCTCATTGTAAGATACCTAATTCATAGCCATATTTGTAAGAAATATAATGATTCATAATCATTAATCATAATCAAATCCTTTGGCTATAAAGGAAATGCTAATACTTTAACATATACAGCTTGATTACACAAGGAAATACAGAGGCAGCTTTTATTCCCCATTTCTCCAGATGTCCATGATATCATTAATGTAAAACAATGTGGCAAGTCAAATAAGTGTTGATTTTAAGCTTTCTTGAAATATGACATACTCTCACTTTAGAAACATTATTTTCCAAGAAAGCTAATTCATATGTTGTGATTAGAATTATGTGATTTTTTTCCTCATCATTTATAATTTTAGAAATATTTTAACTTACTTTTTCAGTGATTTCCAGTTAGTAGCTGTTCTTCCCTACTTAGCTTTACATTTTCCTACTCCTCAGTTTATTATGTGGCGAGTGATTCATTAGGAGACATACTAACACAACAGTAGAGCTCTGTTCTAAGTTAGAAACATCTTATAAAGGAAAGAATTTTTTTCAGTGAATAATCTGTATGTAAGTTTGGATTATTAAAGATCGTGAGGGGGGGTTGTTTATTTTTGCTTTTTAAAAGGTAGAACACCTAAAATGTATGACTGGCATTGGTATCTTCCATAAAATATGCATTAAAATTTAAACAACCAGATTATTTATCTTTAGAATTTCAAAATTAGTAACATTTTTCATGAAAGAATTATAACCCAGGTAACTCTTGATCATAAAAACTTTTATTTTCAGTAGAACCTTAATTTTCTCTAGGTAATGTATTATCTTATAGTTTTTTTTAATTTTTCACATTATGTTAAAAGATAATTTCATTATAAACTACCTAAAGAAAATACAAATGGTGCTTTTAAAAAAATACTTAAAATGTTCTATGTCAGTGTTTTTATGATGTGCTGTATTCATATCTTACTTTGGATAAGTGTTGTTTAAGTTAATGACTTCTTTCTGTTAGTTTAAAATTTTAAGTCTTTCATTATTAAAAGATACATTTTTTAAATGACAGTTATATTTTGATAAATTTTATTGAGTTTAGCTTTATTTGAAAATGATGTCACTATTTTCATAAGATCTTTTTGCACCCCCATTTTAGGCAGTATATATTGCACCCTTAAAAGCCCTAGTACGTGAAAGAATGGATGATTGGAAAGTTAGAATAGAAGAAAAACTTGGTAAAAAGTAAGTTCTTACTTTTTCAGATGATATGCATTGAATAATCTAAAAGGATCAACCAATAAAAGATTGCATAAAACTGTTGAATGCTTTTACAGTGATTTTCATAGTCTTTTTATTTAAAGCTGTGGTGGTTAAAATATTATCAATATTCTCATTTGTTTTAAGATTGCAAGTAAATTAAGGGCTTTCACTTTTCACTTTTATTTGGCAAGATAATTTTCTCAAAATTTTTAGATTCAAAAGCAAAAGAAAAATAAGATACATCTCTTTATTTTTCTTTCATATCTTTCAGGGTAACTTCCAAAAACCACTTAGAAGGCATTTTGCATGTAAATAATTTACCAAAAATTTAAAAATCATTGAAGAACATGACTTAAAAAAATTTTACTGCTGACAAGGTTATTTATTATAGTACTGTTTTTTTTTTTGTTTTGTTTTGTTTTTTTTTTTTGCGGTCCGTGGGCCTCTCACTGCTGTGGCCTCTCCCATTGCGGAGCACAGGCTCCGGACGCGCAGGCTCAGCGGCCATGGCTCACAGGCCCAGCCGCTCCGCAGCACGTGGGATCCTCCCGGACCGGGGCACGAACCCGTATCCCCTGCATCGGCAGGCGGACTCCCAACCACTGCGCCACCAGGGAAGCCCCTATAGTACTGTTTTTAATAGCAAGATTGCATTCTAAACTGAGTGACCAATAGAGCATCACTAAGTAAATTATGGCACATTCACACAATGCAAAATATTGTATTACTCTATTAAAAAATGAACTCTATGGGCTTCCCTGGTGGCGCAGAGGTTGAGAGTCCGCCTGCCAATGCAGGGGACACGGGTTCATGCCCCGGTCCGGGAAGATCCCACATGCCGCGGAGCAGCTGGGCCCGTGAGCCATGGCCACTGAGCCTGCGCATCCGGAGCCTGTGCTCCACAACGGGAGAGGCCACAACAATGAGAAGCCCGCGTACCGCAAAAAAAAAAAAAAGTATTGTCTCAAAAATGAACTCTATATACTGAAGAAATGATCTTCAGAGATAGTTAAAAAAATGTTTTTAAGTTAAGTACCCCTCTTTTGTTTTTAAAAATGGTAAAGAATATAAATATGTGGTTGTTTTAGAATGAGAACTGGGTGACTGGAAAATATCCATGTTACAGAGACTATTTACTATATATTCTTTGAACCATATGAATGTATTACCTAGAATGTAAAAAAAATGAATAAAACTAAGTAAAAGCTTTAGGAATGCTATACTTGGAGGAACTAATCTTGACCTTTTTTCTGTTTTTCAAATCAAAACACATATAAAAATGACTTAATGATTTCCTAAAATTTGGAGTTAGTTTTCAGATTTCAGTCTTTCTCACTCTAAATCTGAGATACTCTCAGAATGGGGTGGCACATATTTGCCCCAGGTTATCTTGTTTTTGTCCTAATATGTTTGAATTTGCCTATAATATCTATAAAATTTCAACCTAAGAAAAGAAATGAAGCTCACACATAATCATATTCTTCTTTTTTTTTTTAAACATCTTTATTGGAGTATAATTGCTTTACAGTGGTGTGTTAGTTTCTGCTTTATAACAAAGTCAATCAGTTATACATATACATATATCCCCATATCTCTTCCCTCTTGCGTCTCCCTCCCACCCACCCTCCCTATCCCACTCCTCTAGGTGGTCACAAAGCAACGAGCTGATCTCCCTGTGCTATGTGGCTGCTTGCCACTAGCTATTTTACGTTTGGTAGTGTATATGTGTCCATGCCACTCTCTCACTTTGTCACAGCTTACCCTTCCCCCTCCCCATATCCTCAAGTCCATTCTCTAGTAGGTCTGCGACTTTATTCCCCTCTTGCCCCTAGGTTCTTCATGACCTTTTTTTTTTCTTAAATTCCATATATATGTGTTAGCATACGGTATTTGTTTTTCTCTTTCTGACTTACTTCACTCTGTATGACAAACTCTAGGTCCGTCCACCTCACTACAAATAACTCAATTTCGTTTCTTTTTATGGCTGAGTAATATTCCATTGCATATATGTGCCACATCTTCTTTATCCATTCATCTATGGATGGACACTTAGGTTGCTTCCATGTCCAGGCATTGTAAATAGTGCTGCAATGAACATTGTGGTACATGTATCTTTTTGAATTATGGTTTTCTCAGGGTATATGCCCAGTAGTGGGATTGCTGGGTCGTATGGTAGTTCTATTTTTAGTTTTTTAAGGAACCTCCACACTGTTCTCCATAGTGGCTCTATCAATTTACATTCCCACCAACAGTGCAAGAGGGTTCCCTTTTCTCCACACCCTCTCCAGCATTTATTGTTTGTAGATTTTTTGGTGATGGCCATTCTGACCGGTGTGAGATGATATCTTATTGTAGTTTTGATTTGCATTTCTCTAATGATTAATGATGTTGAGCATTCTTTCATGTGTTTGTTGGAGAAATGTCTATTTAGGTCTTCTGCCCATTTTTGGATTGGGTTGTTTGTTTTTTTGATATTGAGCTGCATGAGCTGCTTGTAAATTTTGGAGATTAATCCTTTGTCAGTTGCTTCATTTGCAAATACTTTCTCCCATTCTGAGGGTTGTCTTTTCATCCTGTTTATGGTTTCCTTTGCTGTGCAAAAGCTTTGAAGTTTCATTAGGTCCAACTTGTTTATTTTTGTTTTTATTTCCATTTCTCTAGGAGGTGGGTCAAAAAGGATCTTGCTGTGATTTATGTCATGGAGTGTTCTGCCTCTGTTTTCCTCTAAGAGTTTAATAGTGTCTGGCCTTACATTTAGGTCTTTAATCCATTTTGAGTTTATTTTTGTGTATGGTGTTAGGGAGTGTTCTAATTTCATTCTTTTACATGTAGCTTTCCAGTTTTCCCAGCACCACTTATTGAAGAGGCTGTCTTTTCTCCACTGTATACTCTTCCCTCCTTTATCAAAGATAAGGTGACCATATGTGCGTGGGTTTATCTCTGGGCTTTCTATCCTGTTCCATTGACCTATATTTCTCTTTTTGTGCCAGTACCATACTGTCTTGATTACTGTAGCTTTGTAGTATAGTCTGAAGTCAGGGAGCCTGATTCCTCCAGCTCTGTTTTTCATTCTCAAGATTGCTTTGTCTTTTTGGGGTTTTTTTGGGGTGTTTCCATACAAATTGTGAAATTTTTTGTTCTAGTTCTGTGAAAAATGCCAGTGGTAGTTTGATAGGGATTGCATTGACTCTGTAGATTGCTTTGGGTAGTATAGTCATTGTCACAATGTTGATTCTTCCAATCCAAGAACATGGTATATCTCTCCATCTATTTGTATCATCTTTAATTTCTTTCATCACTGTCTTATAGTTTTTGCATACAGGTCTTTTGTCTCCTTAGGTAGCTTTATTCATAGATATTTTATTCTTTTTGTTGCAATGGTAAATGGGAATGTTTTCTTAATTTCACTTTCAGATTTTTCATCATTAGTGTATAGGAATGCAAGAGATTTCTGTCCATTAATTGTGTATCCTGCTACTTTGCCAAATTCATTGATTAGCTCTAGTAGTTTTCTGGTAGCATCTTTAGGATTCTGTATGTGTAGTATCATGTCATCTGCAAACAGTAAGAGCTTTACTTCTTCTTTTCCGATTTGGATTCCTTTTATTTCTTTTTCTTCTCTGATTGCTGTGGCTAAAACTTCCAAAACTATGTTGAATAATAGTGGTGAGAATGGACAACCTTGTCTTGTTCCTGATCTTAGAGGAAATGGTTTCAGTTTTTCACCGCTCAGAATGATGTTGGCTGTGGGTTTGTCATATATGGCCTTTATTATGTTGAGATAAGTTCCCTCTATGCCTACTTTCTGCAGGGTTTTCATCATAAATGGGTGTTGAATTTTGTTGAAAGCTTTCTCTGCATCTATTGAGATGATCATATGGTTTTTCTTCTTCAGTTTGTTAATATAATGTTTCACATTGATTGATTTGCGTATATTGAAGAATCCTTGCATTCCTGGGATAAACCCCACTTGATCATGGTGTATGATCCTTCTAATATGCTGTTGGATTCTGTTTGCTAGTATTTCGTTGAGGAGTTTTGCATCTATGTTCATCAGTGATATTGGCCTGTAGTTTTCTTTCTTTGTGACATCTTTGTCTGGTTTTGGTATCAGGGTGATGGTGGCCTCGTAGAATGAGTTTGGGAGTGTTCCTCCGTCTGCTATATTTTGGAAGAGTTTGAGAAGGATAGGTGTTAGCTCTTCTCTAAATATTTGGTAGACATAATCATATTCTTAATGAATGTCTCCTTTTGTCTTAATAAGTTAACACTTTCCCTCATTAGAAAGGTGTTTATTCCAACATATGTTGGAGGTATGAGTTCAACTCTATAAAATCACATAGGGCAGATACTTTGTAAACATAATCAAAGCAAAGTTCGATACCCTTGCATGTCTGCATAAAAGTTAGATTTCAATGATTTGCTTTTGTACATTCTTCATTTTATGGAAGGAAATCATCTTAGAATTATTAAGAAACATCTGTTTTGGACTCTAGTCAGAAAATTTCAGAAATCAAAGGGAGATAAAGTAGTTTTAAGCATAATAAAATTTTATTTTGAAAGTCGTATTTTTGCTTTTCCAAGCTCATGTGTTACCTGAAAAATTAAAGGGATCATTTTTATTCTTCTCCAGAGTTATTGAACTAACAGGGGATGTAACTCCTGATATGAAATCCATTGCCAAGGCTGACGTTATCGTCACCACACCAGAGAAGTGGGATGGAATCAGCAGAAGCTGGCAGAATAGGAACTATGTAAAACAAGTCACTATTCTCATCATAGATGAGATCCATCTGCTAGGTGGGTGCCACTATATCTGAATCCAGTTTACAAACTTCGACTCTTCATACTTGCAGCAGCCAGCATCAGGACTTGTGTTAAATGATTAACATACATTATTCCTATTTCTTAGGGGAGGAAAGAGGCCCTGTTCTAGAAGTCATCGTATCTCGAACGAATTTCATCTCATCTCACACAGAAAAGCCTGTTAGAATAGTTGGACTATCTACTGCATTGGCTAACGCCAGAGACCTTGCTGACTGGCTCAACATTCGTCAGGTATGTGGAAGACTGATAAATCAGGCATTTAATAGTATGGCTCAAGGCCATATTAAGGAGGTGCTATAACACTATAAACTAAAGTATAAAAACTGGAAAGGTTTCTCTCTCATTTTTACTCTAGATGGGCTTGTTCAACTTCCGACCATCAGTGCGTCCAGTTCCACTGGAAGTTCACATTCATGGTTTCCCAGGTCAACATTACTGTCCTCGTATGGCTAGTATGAATAAGCCTACATTTCAGGGTAAGTTTCAGATTCTTGGAATTAAATACCAACCATTTTGTATGGTAGCCTTTAAATGCATTCTAAATGATGTGGGTTTCTTTGAAAGGGTGGTACTGTTTCAACTTCTACAAATATCTAAACCTATTTTCCTTAACTGTTAAGGAGTATAAATATATGTTGAATTAACTATTGACAATTAGATTTCATAAGTGATAATGTCTTTATAGTAGAATAAATGTATGTAACTTTTAAAAATAATCAAATTAGTCTTAAAAATAATTTATTAAGGTACCATGGTAGTAGCTTGAGTAAATGATAAATAGAGGATACAAGTTTTAAAAACTCACATAATACTGATTTTTATCAGAAATCATCTTAAAAATTTCAGTACTTTTTTTGGCAATGCATCTGTTTATATGTTTTGTTTTGTTTTTTTTGTGTTTCCCTTTCTAACAAATTAGGCAAGCAAGAAAGATTAGAGAGTAACACTCCTATCTTACTAAAACATGTTTTCATGTTTAGGCTGCATAAGGAATATTTATTATATCAATTAAAAATAACCTCCAAAATAAATTCTCTAACGTGAACCGCTGTTGATTGTGAGGTGACAGTTGTGAGGTGACTTTTTAGCTGCTGTAATTAGCCTTATGACAGAAGCAAAGTATTGATTGTGAACTAGAGACCAATCTTGGCAGTTCAGATTATTTACACCTCCACAGAAGCATTGTACAAAATCACTAATGAACAATAAATCTGTCGTGAGCTGTTCAGCCACACCTGTTCTTGCAGCAGCAAAAATCCATTCAATGTTGAGGGTTAAAAAAGAGGCAAATTCATTCATGGTTATGTGTACAAATGATACCAATATTGTACTAATATGTGTATTTTAAACGTTGTATCTCTAATATGATTTATCAAAGCATTACCATTTGCATTCTGTAAATTCTGATAAACTGTGAGTGTGTTCATTTTTCATAGTATGTATTGTAGATTGCTTATATTTATTTAAGGAATGGCTGATTGCAAACCAGTGATTGAAATGAAGCATTTTGTGTTATATAAATCAATAGTAAATAACCTATACCTGCACTTCTCTAGATATGGCATAAGTACAGTAGCTGTCCTTGTAAACTATTTATTATACCTGTAGTAGATCACTATATTTCTTTCACTTTAGATTTATGATTTTGTGATAGCTTTATTTCTCACTCTTAGGGTATAAATATAGTCAAAGTCCTGTCAACATTTCCATTTATGAACCTTGTTCTTTAGCCCATAAAAAAGAAATTCTGCAGCTCACATTTCAAACAAGAAATTACAACGAGGTTGAACTTTTTATGTAAAATAAAAGTTTTTAATAACTCTGTTTTAAGAGACCTGTGTACACATAAGTATAAATTCTACTTGTGCCATCTTATCAGCATTTTGGAGCCTATGCATAGCAAAGAAACCTCAACTCCAATTAGGTCAAATGATTTATGTGGCTCTTTAAGTAATATTTTCAGTCTTATTACCCAGTTTTCAAACTACTCATCTTCTGTGTGTCTACTCCCTATGTTTCGTCACTCAGATATAGATTCAAGCGTGGTATTCTTTTCAGCTCTCTTCTACATTCTCTTATCTTCCCTCTTGAAATCTTACGCATATGTTTTCAGAAAAAACAGAAGGAAAACATTCCTCTGACTTATTTCTGACTAATTTATTGATACAAACTCTCTAAATTTTTCTATCTACTGGCAACAGGACAAAAATAAAAGGAATTTTTTGTGGCTTTTCTTCACCACCCGCCCCAGGACTTGACTCTCTCTCCAGACCCCAGGACCAATTAACTGTGGAATATCACTGCTCAGGCAAACAGAAGCACAACTCAGAAATAGAAAACCCCACCTAAGATTTAGTATCCATATACAGCTATTAATGGAGCATCTCGTCTTTTAAGTTTCCTTCCTTGGCAGTTCAGAACAGAACCGGGAGTCGAGATAGTTCAGTCTTCCCTGTCCTAGGCAGAATACTCCCCTAAGCACAGCCAGCTACCTTTCCTTTCCTATCATTTCTCCAATATGCTGTCAGATCCAGGTAGTAGCTCAAATAATGCTATACTTCATGACCAAATCATGAATTCAGTTAAATCATTTACACCATTAGTTTTCATGTGTCCATTTGATGTCCTGATGAAATTCGGATTCTGGTATAAGTGGCTTACCATTGTATTTTCCATAACTTTTCAACAGCAATTAGAAGCCATTCTCCAGCCAAACCTGTTCTGATATTTGTCTCATCAAGACGTCAAACCCGTCTTACTGCTTTGGAATTGATAGCCTTTCTGGCTACTGAAGAAGATCCAAAGCAGTGGTTAAATATGGATGAAAGAGAGGTAAGCAACGTATTTTATTTCTACTTCTTATACATGTCAAATTAGTGTGTATTGTAGTATAATGGAAATTATGCATATAATTATGTTTAGTTTTAATCTACATTAAAAGTTTCGTATAACATTACAGAAATTTGGGGAAAAGATATAGAAAATGCATAAATACTGCCACCTTAAAACTATTAATATTTTGATGGATTTTCTTCCAGTATTTTTCCACTAAATATTTTTTACATCATATTTATTCCTGTATTTTTCCCTTTAACATCATCACCTATGCATATTTTAATATTCAGCTAAGATTTCTGTAATATTTGAGTGTTCACTGCCCTCATGGAATTTATAATCAATTTTGGAAAATTAACTTTTTATAAACTATATAACATGACCATTTTTGAAAATTTAGAAAGCACTGATAAGTATGTGAAAATTAAAAACCTGTTGTTATCCTTTAACTAAGTAATAACCGTTATTAAATTCTTTTATGTCTACATAATAATATTCTATTATGTGGCTATTCCATTGTATTTTTCTCCTATAATTAAATAATTATGCATCTTTATTATTATAGGTTTTTCTTTGTTAGAATTATTTCCTCAGTATAAAGTTCTAAATTTAAAATCAATAGGTCAGATAATGTGGACATTCTTATAGCTTTTCATATACACTGATAATTACTTTCCAAAAGGGCAATAGTAATTGTGGTTATCACTTTTGATGTATGAATTGGCAGCAGTATATGAGAGTAACAGTTTCACTACATCCTCATTTGTCGTAATTTATTGTTATACATAAAATGTTTCTTGTTGCTTTAGTGTTTATGTGTGCCTTAATTTTTTTGTGGTTGAACATTTTTTTAATATATATTTGTTTAATATTTTTCTTTTTTGTCCCTTCATTCCTTTGGGCTTTTATCTGTTGGAGTACAGCAATTTTTCTTACAGATTTGTGTGGGAGCCTTACCAAATTAAAATACCACACACACACACACACACACACACACACACACACACACACTCCCCTAAAACTATACAAGCTTACCTTGGAGATATTGTAGATTGGGTTCCAAACCATTGCAATAAAGCAAACCTTGCAATAAAGCAAATCACACAAAATTTTTGGTTTCCTAGATCATAACAAAAGTTATATTTGCACTATACTATAGTCAGTTAAGTGTGCAATAGCATTATGTCTTAAAAGAATGTACATACCTTAATGTAAAAAGACTGTATTGCTAAAAAACGCTAACCATCATCTGAGCCTTCGGTAGTCGTAGTAGTGACATCAAAGATCACTGATCACAGATCATTGTAACAAATATAATAATGGTGAAAAAGTTTGAAACATTGAGAGAACTTCCAAAACGTGACACAGAGACATGAAGTGAGCAAATGTTGTTGAAAAAATGGTGTTCATAGACTTGCTCAATGTAGAGTTGCCAGAAACCTTCAATTTGTAAAAAAACACAATATCTGCAAAACACAATAAAATGAGGTATGCCTTATGATGTCACTTTTTTCCATGTATATGTATTGATTATATATACGTATTAATCTTTCATCTACTTTATTAGTAAATTTTGGTAGTTCACTGAATGTCATTTATCTTAGTTGTTTTTTCGGTCTGTTTATATGGGCTTTGTGATTCCTTCTAATACTTCTAAACATAGGTATACCTCCTTCCCTCCATAGATTTGTAGACAGTGATTTTTCTTTTCTAATACTTTTCCAGTTTTTAAAAATATGTTCCTAGTTGGAGTTATGATGAAAAAATAGTTGATATTGGTAATAAAACTGTTGCATTGTCCTCCTTCTCCCTGCACATCTCCCCTTTCTCATCTCACGCAGCCTGAAGAACAGTAAACATGCTGGTCCTGGCCCGCTAGTGTCAGTGTCAACAGTCACATATTTCTCCCCTTCCACATCTCACGACTCATTTAGGGTTAGTACCCCTGTTGGATGGTACCATGTATATTATGGTCATACATTAACTAATATTAGTTAACTAATAATAGTAAATATTTCAAAGTGTTCTTGCATAGGACCACAGATGACCCCAAAATTAGCTTCATATAAAAGGTGTCACGTGACTCCATGAAGTAGAGTGAAATTTATCATTTTGTCTTTTAAGTTTCATCATTACTTCCCTACTGTGACTTGTAGGCATATACAAGGTGTATAATTCAAGATCATTTAAAATCAAAATAATTTTGTCAAAAGTTCCTTGTCCTGTGTTATTTAATTATTGTGCCCAAATAATCACCCTGTTTTGTCTAAACAATGTCTTGACTTAGAAGGCAAATGCTGAAAAATAGTTGTATGGAATATTGACAGTTTAGTTTATGTGCAGCATCTATCTAGGCTTAGTTTTGTTTTTTGTTTTTGTTTTTGTTTTCTTCTTGTGTCTTATCCCTAACAGTGTTCCTAATGGAGACTTTTCTTAGAAGTCAAGGTGCAAGGTACCTACTTATTGAATCCATTTTGGGATGTTTGCTCATATATATAAGAGCTGTGCCTTTAGCACATATGTGACTCACATGAACCTCAAATGTGAACCTCATGTGCTCTCCCCAACTATAGTACAACTCTACTATTCTTTATTTTTTAATTTTAAGGTATGAGACCTAAGGCATTCTGGACAGCTCAGCCAT
This sequence comes from Hyperoodon ampullatus, assembly GCF_949752795.1. Lineage (NCBI taxonomy): Eukaryota > Metazoa > Chordata > Mammalia > Artiodactyla > Ziphiidae > Hyperoodon > Hyperoodon ampullatus. The sequence goes on along the minus strand of NC_136925.1, from coordinate 32,435,982 downwards.
TATATGGAACTACCTCTCTGTTTTGTTTTGTTTTGTTTTTATTTAACCCAAAAATCTATCACCAAGGCTCATTAGAAACCATAGAATTTACTTGCATGGTTTCTGCTGTTTCATAGACTTTCATTGCTAAGATAGGACAGCTAGAAATTGTCATTTCTGCACATTTTGTGTCACTAAGCCCATCTCAAGAATGAGACAACCCAGGCTTTGTTTTTATTCCTGCCTCTAAAAGCAATCACCTTTAAAATCAAAATTTCTGAGGGTTTATAACCAATTATTATGCAAATTCATTCTGATTATACCAAAACCTCCTATAAAGCAGGTGTTTCCGTGCGTTGTTGAATCCCCTAAATAATTAAATTAGGAGGACTTTTTAACACTTTAATTTTGTAAGAGTTATCTTCTGTAATATCCGGGGCTAGACACTTAGTGACGATTCCTATTGCTGCTCCTTGGACAGTGTCAGGTTGGTGTTCTGTGGTAGGTCATGAGTACTCTGGTTAGGACTCTAGTGTTGACAACTTGAGCATTCAAGGAGGCAGAGTAAACACGGGAGCAGTTATCCTGGCAGCTGTGAAGCAGGGTGCTTGTGGAAGAGGGTAACATCAAAGTCATTCTGAAACTGAATGGTGTGAAGTCAGAAAGTGTCCCTCGATGTGGAGGTGGGAGGAGAGAGGTTCAGTGGGGGAGGAAAGAAAGCTAGGGCAAATCTGAAGAGGCTGGAGAAAGAGAATGTGACCAAGAGAGAATATATGTGTTGTATTTTGTTTCTCAGCAAAGAGAAAAGGAGTTGTCCATCTAACTTTTTAACCCAGTAAAGTCTCTTTACTTTACCTGAAGTAAAGTATTAGGAAGCAGATCCTCTTCAGGTGGATCACTGATATGAAATCATACTGTAGAATGAGAAAACCCCAAAAGTAACGCCCTTTCATATTTGCCATTATGAAGACTTCTTGCACTGATTTCAAAAGTTTGTGGGCATGTGCTGCCCTGTCTCTTGAATTCTCAGTTGGACAGCCACCACTTCCACCATTAACCTCAAACTATTCTTGGGCTTTTGCCTCACTCTCTCAAGCTTCAGTTTCAAGACAGAAACATCTGAATGCCTGAACTTCAATCTCTAGCATGCAGCAGGAATAGGGAATATCTTCTTCACTTTGGCCTCTACTGAGGGATTTTCAGATACTGGCTGTCTAAAAACAGTGTAGGTACAAGCAGTAAAGGTTCACTATAGTCTATTATTTGTCCAAACTCATTGATACACAGTCTCTCCAAACCTACACTTAAAAAAACAAATTTCTTCTAACAATGCAATTCTGCCTCATATAACCAAAATCCACTCATCCCTCCCCAAGGGGGGCAACTGAAAATTTCATCATTAAATCCATTAATCCTAGATCTCTTGATGATATCCAGTCACCCTCTGGTTCTTTGGCAATCCTCTCTCAATATTCTCTAGCCAATGGACTAAGTGATAAAGTTACCCACAATTAACACATGCTATATTCAACAGTAGAGGATAGGGAGAGGAAAGAGAAATGAAATTAGTTAAAATATGTAACATATTGTTAGTTAAAATATGTTAGTGCAGGGCTTCACTGATGTCACAGTGGTTAAGAATCTGCCTGCCAATGCAGGGGACACGGGTTTGAGCCCTGGTCCGGGAAGATCCCACATGCCACGGAGCAGCTAAGCCCATGTGCCACAACCACTGAGCCTGTGCTCTAGAGCCCGTGAGCCACAACTACTGAGCCCACATGCCACAACTACTGAAGCCCGCGCGCCTAGAGCCCGTGCTCCGCAACAAGAGAAGCCACTACAATGAGAAGTCCGTGCACCGCAACAAAGAGTAGCCCCCGCTTGCCACAACTAGAGAAAGCCCATGCAGAGCAATGAAGACCCAATGCAGCCAAAAAAATAAAATAAATAAATTTTAAAATAAATAAATAAATAAATAAAATATGTTAGTACATATATGAGATAGAAAGGGTAGAGACCACAGTATTTGTTTCTGCAACTGATTGGGGAGCTAAAAAGATATTTGTGATTTATTTTCTCTTCTATCCATCACCTGTACACTCCTTCAACCAGCCCCTAAGCTAATTACGATTCTTTATCCAGTCGAGTTACCAAAACCTACATTACTGAGACACTGGAAATTGGATGTTCATATATGCTTAGTATATAGGGTTTTTTAGAACTTTGATTTATTTTCCAAATGTGAGAAGATTTCTCTGAGGTCCATTCAGAGTTTTCCCTCTCCTTATTTTATAGCAGTAGCCCAATTTTTCCATCAGGGTCAGTCACCTAAACTACACCAGGACCATATTTTGCTTGCTCACCCTGTAACATAAGGGCCTCAAATGGCCCTGTGGCTGTTTCAGCTTCCAAGTAAATTGTTACATCCCTTGGATATTAAGTCTGTAAACTGGAAGAGCTAGAGGTATAGGGAAAGGAAACAAAAAATTTCCAAGTGGTTTATTAGCTATGTTTGCAGAAGACATCGGCACACACTGACTACTTGGTTCCTGGAACTGTATGTTCTGGCAGTGAGAGAAGTAGTATCATTTAATGATTGCTTAGTTCAGAGCATACACCTTATCCTACAAAATAGCACCCCAACCTTGCCAAAGTAATGTCTCTCAGCTGCCACTCTGAGTCATTAATCTATAAAACGTGCTCTTTCTGGGTAATGAGAGACATAATAGGAACAGTGGATCCCATGGCGTCCATTGTCTTAATCTTTCTCTATGATATGAACTCTTCAGTCAGAAACATTATCATACAGGATATCATGAAGATGTATAAAGCATTCAGTAATCCTACCATTGAAGCCACTGGCAGGACATGATGGGCAGGATAGGAGAATCAAAATCTGTAGTGTCCATTCTAGACATCATCTCAAATAGATGTCCCCTCTGTGATAGAAAGGGTCCAGTATAATTCCCTTACCACCAGATAGCTGTCTGTTCCCATGGCGAAGGTACTTATAATGGGCCCAGGGTTGTCTGCGTTGGTGGCATATGGGGCACTGAGCCGTGGCAGTAGTGGGTCGGCCTGAGGAAGTGGAAGTCCATGTTTAGCCCAGGCATAGTTTCATCTCTTCCACCATGGAGCCACTTAGTACATGAAACCATTGCACAAAGACCTGGGGCCTGGGAGGGAAGCTGCTGGGTACCCTCAAATGCCCACTTGGCTGTTAACAGCATTTTCCACACTGCTGTTAACTTTTTGGTAAACATCTTCATGGGATATAGGTAGCTGTTTATTCTAGCACCATTCTAAAAGTTCATCTACATAAAACTTATGCCTTTCTTGCCACTTGTCTTCCAATAGCACTCTTGCCAAGCTCCTGACCATTTGGCTAATCCAGTAACTACAGAGCAAAGGATGGATCATCAATTTACATCATCTCTACTTTGTAGGAAAGTGACAAGGAAATACATAACACTCAACTTTTACTCCTTTCCTTAGAGTCATCCGTGAAAGGACCATAATACCACATTAGTGTACTTCTTATGGTGCCACAATCTTGTTCAAAGCCATTTGGAATTTGGAATTTTTTCCCCCTCAGTCAATTTGACATAAGAAATACCCCATGGGGCCTAGGTACATAGGTTGAAGTAGGGATAGTATGGCAGGAATAGGCACACACATGGAGGGTTCATGGATCACCTTTCATGATATTCTTCCATCAGCTCCTCTTATTTCTAATAATGATGAGTGCTGCTAGGAGCACCCACATATATAGCTAGATAGCTCAGATAACATCCAGTTCGTGATCAGCGGCTTCAGTTGCAAGGTTACCTGGTATTACATAGTCAGAAATTCTTTCTCCCCCGGCTCAAAAATATCCGTTAAATAATCCTCTAACTTCAATCAATAGGTAGCTCTTAAGAGAATTTGTAAAGTATTCGTTTATTTAACATATATTTATTGAATGTCTACAACTTACCAAGTACTGTGTGTTAGCCTTACTGATCCCAAATCTCAAAGAGCTTAAGTGAAGAAAATAGAAATTTAAAAATATATGCATGATTAAATAAATAAGTTGATATCAAATTATGAAAATTGTATGGAAGAAACCAATAAGAAATGAAATAGAATAGGGGAATGGGAGGCTTCTTTAAATAGATTAGTCAGAGAAGACTTCTCTAAAGAGATGACATTTAAGCTGAGCACCAAAGCATAAGAACAAGCTGGTTACACAAAGAGAGAAGATAACAGCGTTTCAGGTGAAGGGAGAGCATGTTAAAGGAACAGGGAGAAGATCAGTCCAGCTGGAGCCGCATAAGCAGGAGGAGGGTGGTACAAGTTACATTTGAGAGACAGGCAGGAGCCAGCTCATGCAAGGCCATAGCCCCACGGTTAAGGAGCTTGGATTTTTATTCTAAGTACTGTGGGAAGACAGTCATTTTTTCATTTATTAGACCAACATTTATTGAGCTCCTTCTGTGTGTCAGGTAAAGTTCCTGCCCTATGGAATTAACATTCTAGTGGGAGTGATAACTAATAAGTAACTATGTCAAGTTGTAATAATTCACGTGGGGGAAAAAAATAAGCAAGTTAAAGGGAACAGGGAATGCCAAAGATGGTAGTGGAATGTTGTACATTTATACAAGTTGAGAAGGCCTCCCTAATGAAGGTACCTTTGAACAAAGAACTGAAGGAAGCAAGGAAGCAAACTAAGCAGATATCTGAGGGAGGAGTGTTCCAGGGCATTAAAGGGTTTTAAGCTAAACAAATTACATACCCCAATTTACATTTTAAGATCACTTTTGCCGCTTAGTGGAAAATGGATTGAAGTGGAAGTAAGCATGGAATTAACGATGGTGGTGACCTAGGGGCCACCTAGAGTGGTAACAGTGGGAATGAAAAAATATATTTGGGGCTAGATGCAGCAGGACTTTCTAACAGATGAGAAATGGAGATTCAAGAACTGAAAAGAATCAAGAATGGTGCCCCAGTTATTAACCCTAAACATCTGAGTGAATAATAGTGTCATTTATTGAAATGGGGAGAGCCGAGACTGTAGGATAGAGAGGAAGGAGGAGACAGATTTAGAATGGAGAGAGAAAGATGGAGAAGACAGATCTGAGCTTAAAAAAAAAAAAAAAACAGAAGAGAAAAAAGAAAAGAATGTTATATTTTGGACATGTTACTTTGTATCTCCAAGACTTAAGTGGAGATCTCAAGGCAGTTAAATGTAGGAAGTCTGTGAAACCCACAGAGAATGTGAGATATATGAACTTGGGAGCATCTGCATAGAAGCAGCCTTTAAACCCAGGTGAGCACCTGAGACCCTCAGATAAGGAGTGTGGAGATCAGAAGGCAGGCCTGAGGGACTCTCTCATTGTGAGCTTAGGTAGAAAATGAGCTGGCAACGAACCCTGAGAAAGCAGTGCCAGTGAGGAAACACAGTGTCCTAGAACACTGTAGACAGGAGGGGTTCGTGAAGGAAGGAGTGCTTGACTACATCAGATGTTAATGGGAGCTGAGGGAGATGAGAGCAGAGAAACACCTGTGGGATTTAGCACTTGGACATCTTGGACGAACTTGGCAAGTAGGGTCAGTGACATGTTGTGAACATAAGCCAGTTTAGAAGGAGTTGAGGAATAAATGGGTGGGAGGGGAAGGAAATGGAAGCAAATAGCATATACAACTCCTTCTAGAAGCCTTTCTATGTAATTTAATTAGTTATAATTTAGTGCCTAACAAGTGTGGTTCGTGGGCTTCTGCCAAATACTCTGCAGTCTGGTTTGACGTGCAAGGGTGAATGGTGTGAATGGTGCTGGGATCTGGATAGTTGCCAACCTGCTTGGAAAGATAAAAGAGCAGAGGGAACACCCTTTCTTCTGAGCAGGTTTACTGATTGAAAGCTCAGAATACTGTGCTTATTTCATCACTCACACCTTGCATGAGATGCATATCTGGGATGGGAAAGCAGAACCCTGGCTGAAGATTAGACTTTATTCTTCAGTCTTACTTATATTCTCCTCCTCAACTCCTCTGTGTGTCTGTCCAGTTAGCATCAGGGCTAACCCTTTCTTCTTCCACACTGTTAAATAAGGTCCAGGTAGTTAAAAGAAAAGCACATCAAAGACAACTAGCTTTTTTTTTTTCCCCCTTACATCCTTACAAGTAGGAATGAATTAAACAAAATCCTACAAGCCTTTTTGCTCTGAAGGTCCTGGACCACAATGTTTGAGTTGTGTTCTAAAATCTGCGGTACCACCAGAAGGTAGATGCTGGGAAATAATCTGAAGCAGGAAAGGGGATAGCTTTCTGACTGAAGCACGATACGAAAAGAATCCAGATGTGGATAACATGAAAATTGGAGGAGTATGGAAGACAAGAATTCCTTGGAACATAGTATTGTTAAACCTTGTTAATTCAAATTAATTGGCTAGAAGACTCACACAGATGACACTGAATATAATTAAGGAAATGTGCTAATTATAAATTTACACAATGCTTCGAAGTGAATTAATGAAAAACTGTAGCATAGGTGCACAGGAGGAGCACGTTCATGAAAAGTAGAATTGGTGTTATTTCCACATGCTTAATACTGAAGGAATTTTTTGATGCTTGAAAATTTTTTCATTTTAAGCTAAACATAACTCACCCAACCTCATTACAAGTAAAACCCTCATAGACGTACAAAGATGAACTATAGCCTAGATTTACACAAAATGATCACAAGTTCAGAGTTGGTGGAGTTTCTACTACTGACATTTTACTATAGCTTTCTTTGATTCATTTGCTTTTTCATTCAACATATATATATTGACCTCTTCCTGTAGGTAAGAAGTTAGTACCAGGCTTTGAAAATGAACTTGGAGATTGTTAAAAGTCAGAAATTAAGTTGAGTTTAGTGTAGGGTAACCACATTTTCAACTTGAACAATCTGTTTTATCAAACTAAAATAGATTTAGCTCATGATACACAACTCCCTCCCCAAGTGCTTTCTATTTTGATCAAGCTTCAGACCTCTTAATGACTACCCAATAAAGAAAACTATTAGGCTCAGAATATTAAGTGTCAAAACAGACATTATCTACAGATTTGCTGAACGTTGGACATTGAACTGATTTGGGTCTCGTGGAATATTTGTGTAATTAAGAGCAGCTTCAAGATAGACTGTTCTTTTTTATTTTGTCTTAGTTGATATCATATATGTCCCATTGACTAAAGAGGCAAAGCTCTTATTATGCTTAGTAATAATTGCTATATTTATCAAGTACTTTATAGTTCACTAAAGACTTATCCCATTTAATCATGAACTCTGGGAGGGTTGTTCCTGTTATCCCAATTTTACAGATGCAGAAACTGAAACTTAGAAGAATTAAGTGACTTGCCCAATAGCACAAGGCAAGTAAGCGGAGCGTTGGAGCTCAAAACCATAGTGGCTGTCTCAGAGTAATATTCTTTTACTGTCCCGCACAGTAATGGAATCATGGACAACATACTGTCTAGAGAAGATGGAAAAGTCAAAGTAAGGGTGTGTGTCATTTGACGGGGATGGAAGTCAGTAGCTAAAATATCAAATGCAAGCAACCAACAAGAGCTGTGCCGTTCTCAATCATGAGAGGTGATATCTTAGTTTAGAAAATAATGTTATTTTAGGTATTCTTCATTTTGAGGCGTAGGAGTAGAAATACTCAAATAATAAAGAAGAAATAGATTTGCAAATCATCTGCATAGCGTTCCCCAGCTGTGTGAGTCTAGGACATTACTCATTATTTCAAATCTTATCTGTTTTTTGTATACCGTTTAAAACAATGTGGTCCAGCCCTAAGTCAAGTGGATGATGTCATTACTTCAAGTAGTTATTTGAAATATCCTTCATTCATGTGATGCTTAGAGGGTGGCATTGTGATTGAGAGCATGGACTAGAGCCAGGCTTCCTGGGTTCAGTACTGACTGCCCACTGCAAGTGGGATGTTTCACTTCTGAGTTTCATCCTTTAATCTGTGAAAGGATGATAATCTATCCCCACAAGAATCTTGCGAGGATTAAGTGTATTAGTACATTTAATGTACATAGAACAGGCCTGGAACAGAGTTAAATATTCAATAAATGTTATTACATTGAGTAACATCTTTTAAACAGATAGATTCTTTTTGCTGAAAGCTCTGGTAAAATTTGGTCATATATTTATAATCTTTTGCTTGTGGTCCTTCACAAATTTAATTCATATTAATATAGTATTTGTTCATTTAAAATTGTGTTACTTTAGAAAATCAATTCTATAATGTTCCTTTTATCAGCTTTCTCTGCATTTTAAAAGCAGAGATGTATGAAAATGTTCTCCAAGAATGTTTTGGAATTTGAACTCACCAGAAATTGAAATAAGCATAAAATGTATACTCAAAAATTACCAATAGCATAGTGAATTAAGTTGGAAACATTAATAAGGAAAATTTTGTAATATCTCAGCCCTATATAGCCCAGTTTTGATATTGCTATAATTAAGAATCAGGCTAAACTAAAAGCAGACATTGAAAATATTGTTTATTTAGCAGACAATAGCAAAGAATCAGGCTAAACTAAAAGCAGACATTGAAAATAGTGTTTATTTAGCAGAAAATTGTGTTTATTTAGCAGACAATAGCAAAGATTTACATGTTATTATTTAGATTTCATTTATATATTTCTTATATAATTATATTTTTAATCATTTATAAATGTATTTATATATTAACAGTATCATAAATTACTTTAAGGTGTGCTTGTTTTGGGTTTCAGAGGAGGCAGCAAGAGAATATGTTCTGAGGTGTATTGGTAAAGTTTGGAAACTTACTACCTTTAATTAATTTTATTTTTTTATTTTTTTCCTATTAGTAGATCAAAAGAATGTTCTAAAGTGTTTCTTTCATTTTAGTTTTTCCCCTTCAGTCTGTAGGGTTTATCATAAAAAGTGTATTTTAAGAATAAAAGTAATTATGAGGAAATGTTTTAACTTCATTTAACATCTGTACCAGATGTGATATATTTAATTATTTTTTTAAAAAAGAAAGTCTTTGTAACTTTCATTATTCTTCTGTATGGTACATCTTTTATTGAGTGTTTTATACAATTGATAAGCATTATTCAGTGGCATATGGTCTGAGTCTGATGTGCTTTGAAAAGAGTACAGAGTTCTGATAATGAGGATTCTGTGAAAATGGGAAAACCAGCACAACAGATACGCTTTGAGAAAGTATGGGTTTTTAGCATCTTGAAACAATATATCACACTCAAAGGGACAGAACTGGGCTGCACAATCTGTTAGCTCATTCTTGTCCAATCTGGTCTCCTCCTTTCTTTTGGAGCCAGCATTGTCATCAACTCACTGAATTATATTCTGACTGGAATGTATTTCAGGCACAGAGTAATGTATCTACTTAAATGGAATCCTATCTTTCTACAAAAGCTTTTTGAGTATAATAAATTTAAAATATAAAAAAAATTTCTATTAAGTTAAAGTAATTGGTTCAACAGTTTACATATGTGCCTTCTCCCCCACACCCTAAAGAAAGACCACTGCTTGGAGGAGCATAGGTCTGTTTTTATTTATAATACGGAAAAAAATTTTTTGGTTTAACTAACATACAGTCAGATGTATTTCAAGGACCGTTTATCGGAAAGATACCTGCACATTACAGCAGTTGTTCCTTGAACAGAAATGAACTATGGAAGTAAAACTTCCTCTATCAAAGTGTTTTAGTTACATGATTATTCTTTTTAAAATTCTATATCAGCCTTTCTTAACAAGAATTAAGGCTTCATGTTCTAAGACATCCAATGAATGTAATAAATGAACTTTTCTCCTAACCATCTAGAATGGTACTAACTATCCTTGGAGAAATTAAGAAGATGGTAATTCAGCTATTTTTTTGTGAGGCTCAGGGAACCAGAATTGAGAAAGACTACTATATAGTACTCAAGGCCACTGAGTCTTTTAACTTGAAGCATAGTGTGTTGTATAAAAGAATTACATGTTACTTTAGGGCTATATGTATGTAAAGGATTCAATGTGATAATCTTTGTAAAGTGATAAGCACAATGCCTGACACATAATAAGTACTCAACAAATAATATCTATTATCATGTTTTAATCTTTCATTATCCTAAATTCCTGAAAAATTTTGCTTGTGTTATGTTGTTTTGATCCAGATGAAACCTATTTTAAGTGTAGGGATGAAGATGCATATAATCTAATCAAAAATTATATTTTCAAATTTAAACAGACTGTCCTAGTAATATTTTATGCTTAATGATTGAGTAACATTACTATAAATTTTGCTTTTTTTATGATGCACAAATAATTCAGAATTCATCCACAGTAACCGTGTAATAAATGAAGTTGTTTTCTGTGATTGTCCTCATGAGGATTTTAGGTCATTACCAGTTTAGATAGGCAAATAGTTCTTTTTAATGCATTGATTTATGTGAAAGTGGGGGAAGGGAATGAGAAACAGCCAGGCTTCCCTGATGCGAAAGGACGAGATATTACTGCCTCACCAAACCTCCTGCCACAGGATTCCTCAGCTTTCCTATGGTAAATAGTATGTTATTTTTTGGATATGATTGGCATTGCCATGGAACACTGCAAATTATACAAGTTATACATACACACTGCTATTTAAGTTGTGAAACTGAAAAATCCCGAAACTAATTGTCAGAGTAAGAATAATGAATTATTCTTGATAGTGTAAATTGAAGATATTTTATGCAGTGAACTATTGAACGAAAAAAGGATGATAGGCTGTCACTTGAGAACAGCTAACATAATTTATGAGACAGGACAGTACCTTTCTTTATAGCATGCATTTGTGGTCAGCATTTATATTAATACATTTCCATATTCTTGCTAAACAGATTGTAAAGAAAATAATGCAGGAATATCAGGTGACTGTACTGTGACTATGAAACAGAGTGAATTCTTTATATATTGCATTCAGTTCAGGAAAGTGGGTAAATAAGACTTCTGATGTGTATGTTATTAAAATATTACCTAGTCTATGCAGTGCTTTTTATACATTAATAATTATTATAAAGCCAAACTCCATCTTTCTTTTTTTTTTTTTTGGTTATTGGAGTAAAACAACTTTTTCCCACATAAAAAACTTGGAAAACTTTTCCAACCATTGAAAATAAAATTAGTAAGAATGAAAACAGTTGAAATGCTTCATTATATGAATATGTTTGTCTTTTTTTGGGGGGGGGTATAATTGATTTACAACATTGTGTTAGTTTCAGATGTACAGCAAAGTGAATCTGTTATACAAATACATATATCTACTCTTTTTTTAGATCCTTTTCCCATATAGGCCATTACAGAGTATTGAGTAGAGTTCCCTGTGCTATACAGTAGGCCCTTGTTACTTATCTATTTTATATGTAGTAGTGTGTATGTGTCAATCCCAATCTTCCAATTTACCCCTCCCCCCTGAATATGTTTGTCTTATGCATTTTTACCAAATAGCAGCAGCCACCTGAGGTTTCTCTAGATGGAGATTTTGTGAACTGTTTACTGATTTATGCAGAGCCAGGAACATAAGTGTATTGCAGGTATACTTGTGTATATTCGAGGTGATTAATAGTAGAAGGCAAAAAGGAAATAAAGTCTGAAAATAATGTCAGTCTTCCAACTTCTATCTCAGTCTTCAGGCATATAATAGTTATACATGTATTGATGCCTACTTCCAAGTTCCTTCTCCACTGTTGTTTACTGATGTGGTCATGAAGCTGTAGACATAACTAAAACATGTCCTTCTTCTCAATGTTCATATATTCTCAAACCACTTGGTCTCTGCATTACTGCCCTCAGGGAGTTGCCCAAAAAGGTGCCCAGGCTGCACCTAGTGTTGTCATCTTCTTTAGGGACAAGTAGAGGTCTATCACTAAACAGAAAGAGATTGGGTTTTCTGTTTAGTTCTTTACAGGAAGTAAGTTTTGTAAGAAAATAAGATTTGCTGCTTGTTGCCATAAAATCTGTGTTGCATTAAAAATTTTCCATGTAGAATGGAAAGTGATAGAATATTCTGAGAGTATATATAAAATATAAGTTTCAGAAACTGTTTACACATATAAAATTCAATGAGCTAAACTGAGGCTGGAAATGCAATCTGTTTTAAAATGCAAAAACTGGAATGTATAAGAATTCTGAATAGTAAAGTTAGCATTTAAAATAAGTAAGGTAAGGAATTACTTAACCAATATTGCTAGAATAATTACTATTTAGGAAAAATAAACTTAGATTTCTACCATACTTTCTATTACAAAATTACAAGTTAATTATTTAAATGTAAAAAATAAAAATATAACAGAATTTAAAGGAATAGTAGGTGAATATGTATTTGATCTCAAGATGAGGAAAAGTTTTCTAAGCAAAAAAAAGGGGGGGGGCAATTTAAAATTTTAAGTCCATAAAGTAAAAAAAATTAAATAAATAAAATGAAGTCCTTATAAAACTAGATGAAAGTTTATACCATGTGATGGACAAGGGGTTGATACCCTTAATACATAAAGAGCTATCACAAACCAATAAGAAAAAAGGCTACTCAATAAACAGAAAGATAATTTACCAAAAAATCAAACAGTAAATACGAAAAGTATTTAACTGAACTGTTGATTAAAGAAATGAGAAGTAAGCAAAAGTATATACCAGTTTGATTTTTTAAATGAAGAAACTGAGGCTCAGAGAAGGTATGTGACTTGCCCCCAGGTCACTAAGTTCAGTGAGAAAGCCGAAATTTGAATGACTACTCTTTGGTAGGATTATGACTGATTTTTCCCATTAATTTTTTGTCCATACTTTCTAAATTTTTATCACTGAGGCAAAAAATAGAGGTCTTTTCTATAACAAAACCAACACAGACACTGAAACATTTTAGGCAATATTACAGCCTTTTAGTAGTTGTTACTCAATAAGGGGTAATGAGTACAGACTTTTTTCCTTGATGCATAAAAATAAAAGGGATAACATTTACATTTTAATTAATTTACGGTATACATACTCACTAAGTAGATATTCTTTTCAACTAATTTAACTTTAATCATAACTGCAGATGGGACCTATATTTTTATGCCCATATAGCATAAGAATTAAAAAAACAAAATGAAAAATGTAAAGCTAATGCACCTACATCTTGTAATTGTGTTTTTATTTGCAGATGGAGAATATCATTGGAACAGTAAGAGATTCCAACCTGAAGCTGACACTTGCTTTCGGAATAGGAATGCATCATGCTGGACTACATGAGAGGGACCGAAAAACAGTAGAGGAACTATTTGTAAATTGTAAAGTTCAGGTAATTTTTTTCCATGAACAGATATTTTAAAGTAACTTAAAAGTTGTATTTTAGTTAGATATAAGATATTATCTTTTATTTTTTAGGTTCTTATTGCTACAAGTACATTAGCCTGGGGTGTAAACTTTCCAGCTCATTTAGTAATTATTAAAGGAACAGAATATTATGATGGAAAAACAAGACGATATGTGGATTTTCCCATTACAGGTAATATTTTTAAATTTACAAATTAAACATCTGTTTTAGCATTAATAATTTGAATTTGCATGAATTAAATTTTAGAGAATTGGCCACATGTCAGTGATGAACAAATTGTAAATTTTTTGTTTCCAGTAAAAATATTACTCCAAAGTATTAAGCCATTTTATTTACTTTTACTTATCCAATGTGTTAATGAATGTCAAAGGCACAAGTAATTGTTTTAAATTTATAAATAGATAAAAGTACTGATTAGTAGGAATTAGTGACTTAATAAGTTATAATTAAACATTATGTTTAATTTTAAATCTCCCTCACTAGACATGATATCTCCTATAGGACTTCTAGAACCAAAGCACTTGTTGCTGTAACTTGTTCATGAACAGTCTATTAACATATTTTAAAACTGGATAAAAGCATTTTCAGTGAGTTTTGAACAGGAAAATATGCCAAATGTGTACTTCAACTCAATGAATGCATATAAAATCTGTATCATTTCTCAATCATTACTTACCTCAGAGACTCCTGCAGTATAAAAGAAAAATTTTATACAGTGGATGGGAAGAAGAGGAGGCCTAAGTGGATCCATTATTCATGGGGAAAAATAAGCAAATGACTCTGCTGAAGAGGTTTTCCTATATAAGAGTTATATAGTTATAACTCTTAAATAGCATTTTTAAACATTTACCTAAAGGAATCTTTGATCTTTCTTACTTTTACACACTGTAAGACTCTTTTGGGGACTCAATTTTCTATCATAGTGAATTAATTATTTAATTATTAGGGAACTCAGTAGTAGGCATCAGAGAGAGCATCCCTGGTCTTAAAATACTCTTCTCCCTTTTATTTTGTTGTGTTGTAGAAACATGCCATAATCCATCAATATTTCTTGTGCTACATGCCACACTGCAGAATGCCTCTTGTTCTCTTTCTTATAGATGTACTCCAGATGATGGGGCGTGCTGGGAGGCCTCAGTTTGATGACCAAGGCAAAGCTGTAATTCTGGTTCATGACATAAAGAAAGACTTTTACAAAAAATTTCTTTATGAACCTTTTCCTGTAGAGTCAAGGTAAATTTCACTGTAAATTAATTTAAATAGATTATGTCATAGCAGGTTGATATTTTTGTGCTGACATTGTATTAGATGAAAATCAGTAAAACTTCTAGTTCAAAAGAATTATTTGAAGTGAAGCAATATATTTATCACAATAAGACAACATTAAATTATAATTTTCACTATAAAAGAAAAACATGCTGTTTAAAAGAAGCAGTGAAGGGACTTCCCTGGTGGCGCGGTGGTTAAGAATCCACCTGCCAATGCAGAGGGCACGGGTTCGAGCCCTGGTCCAGGAAGATCCCACATGCCACGGGGCAACTAAGCCCAGTGCGCCACAACTACTGAGCCTGCGCTCTAGAGCCCGCGAGCCACAACTATGGAGCCTGTGTACCACAACTACTGAAGCCCACATGCTTAGAGCCCATGCTCTGCAACAAGAGAAGCCACTGCAATGAGAAGTCAGTGCACCACAACGAAGAGTAGCCCCCACTCACCACAACTAGAGAAAGCCCGCACGCAGCAACAAAGATCCAACGCAGCCAAAAATAAATTAATTACTTAACTAATTTATTTATTTTTAAAAAAAGAAGCAGTGAAGTACATTGTTCAGTCACATTGACTCTGGAGCAAGACAACTTGGGTTCATATTTGAGCTCTCCATCACTTGCTTGATCTTGAGCAAGTTATTTAAATCCTCAATGCCTTAGTGCACTGTCTGTAAGATGGAAATAGCAGCAATACTGGCCATCTCGTAGGGTACTTGTACTGATCAGATGTATCGTGCTTGGAACTGTGTCTGGCACATAGTAAGCATTTAATAGTGTTACTTTGGTGTGTGTTTTTGTAGAATAGTCTGTAAGTAAATATCCAAAATAAAGGGATTGGTAATGAATAATTCAGGCTAGTGGCCAGTTTCAGAATTATCACATACTTCTTTGTGGATACAGTAACTACCACCCTTTTGACGAAGTCTTTCCTCATTTTCTCAGATGAAAATAATCTTTTGTCTGTCAGATTTATACATTTTTCATTCCTAACATTTATCACTTGCTACCTTTTATCATAGTCTTCTTTAATATACTAAATCGCCTTTACCATATTCGAACTGCAAAGGACGAAATATATTTCTAATTTATACTGTAAATAGTTACTGAGTTTTTTACTGTGTTAGAAGTTCTGCTGTTCCTTTTTTTTTTTAATTTGGAAAATATAAAAACATTTAATATTGTGGGAGATAGCTAACATTGTGCTGAGAGAAAATTTATGACCATAAATATATGTATTTTAAAAGAAAGAGTGAAGGGCTTCCCTGGTGGCGCAGTGATTAAGTATCTGCCTGCCAGTGCAGGGGACACGGGTTCGATCCCTAGCCCAGGAAGATCCCACATGCCGCAGAGCAACTAAGCCCGTGCGCCACAACTACTGAGCCTGCGCTCTAGAGCCCACGAGCCACAACTACTGATCCCACCTGCCAAGAGCCTGTGCTCCGCAACAAGAGAAACCACGACAGTGAGAAGCCCACGCACGGCAACAAAGAGTAGCCCCCGCTCGCCGCAACTAGAGAAAGCCTGTGCACAGCAACAAAGACCCAACACAGCCAAAAATAAAAACAAATAAATAAATAAATAAATTTTAAAAAAGAAAAGAAAAGAAAGAGTGAAAAATGAACTATCTGAATATGCATCTCAAGAATTTGAAAAAAAATTAGCAAATTGAACTCAAATAAAGAAGATAGAAAGATAAGAGAAAGAATTAATGAATTGAAACCAAGCATACATTAGAAAAAAATCAACAAAGCCAAAAGTTGGTTCTTTGAAAAGAATAATTTTGATAAACCTTTAAGTCTGGTCAAGAGAAAAGAGAGAAGGAACAACACAATATCAGGATACAAAAGAAATCTAAAAGGTAGTAAGATATTATGAAAAAATTTATACAAATAATTTTTAAATTTTAGATCAAATGGTAGAATGCTTTTTTAAAAAAATTACTAAAACTGACACAAAAAGAAATGGAAAATTTAAATAGCCTCTATCAAAGCAATTGTATCTGAAATTTAAAATCTTTCCACAAAGAAATTTTCTGACCCAGACGTGCCACTAGTGAATTCTTTATAACATTTAAGGAAGAAATTGAACTCATGAAATTGAACATGAACTCTTCCTGTAATAGTCGAAAAGATAGGACTATTTGCCAACTTATTTTATGAGAGTAGAATAACCTTGGTTCCAAAACCTGATAAATTTACAAGAAAGGAATGTAACAGAGCTGTGTCTCTCATGAATATAGATGTAGAAATCCTAAATAAAACATGAGTAAATCAAACCTAACAATGTATAAAAAGATAACATGTTACAACTAATTACAATATCAGTGCAAAGATGACTTATTACTTGAAAATAAATGAATATAATTCACCGTGTCAGCAGGAAAAAATGAGAAAAATTATATGATTATCTCATAGATATTATAAAAAAGTGTTTGGTGAAATTCCATACCCATTAATTATAAAAACTCTTAGCCAACAGGAATATAAGGAAATGTTCTTAATCTGATAAAGAGTCTCTACTAAAAATCTACTGCAAACATCATGATTGATGATTCAGTATTGAAAGCTTTCCCTCTGAGATAGGAAATGATACAGGGATGTTGTTTTCACCACTGCCAGTAAGCATTGTGCTAGAGATCCAAGCCACTGCATTAAGGTAAAGAAAAGAAATAAAAGTCAAAATATCCTTTTGAGCAAGAGGAGTGACTAAAAAGCATAAAAGGAAGACTTCTGGGGCACTGGTGATGCTTGATCTTGGTGGTGGTTACACAGATGTATTCACATTGTGAGTATTACTTGAGTTGTACATGTATAATTTATGTAATTTTTTTCTATGTGTACTTCAGTAAAAAGTTAATTAAGGGCTTCCTTGGTGGCACAGTGGTTGAGAGTCCGCCTGCCAATGCGGGGGACATGGGTTTGTGCCCCGGTCCGGGAGGATCCCACATGCTGCGGAGCGGCTGGGCCCGTGAGCCATGGCCGCTGAGCCTGCATGTCCACAGCCTGTGCTCCGCAACGGGAGGGGCCACAGCAGTGAGAGGCCCGTGTACCCCAAAAAAAAAAAAAAAACAAGTTAATTAAAAATTAAAATGTGTACCTTGATATGACTACTATTAATATTTTATTTCTACAGAGTACATATACAGAAGTTATATGTTAACTTCTCTGTTAACGGACATTTAGAGAGTTTCTAGTTTTTAACTCTTACATATATTGCTGCAGTGAAGTATTTTGCTTCCCTATCCTAACCTATAAGTGTTTCCCTATCAGGTGATAATGAAAAAGTAAAATTGCTCGGTCACGGTGATTGTTCAAATAGATATTGTCAAATTGCCCTCCAAGTTAGCTATATGGATTTATACTCTGCCACTGGTGACTGGAGAGTAACATTGCAACTTTTTTTTTCATTCAGTTTATTATGGCCATTTTCTCATATCCTTAAAAACATCCCTTGCAAAAACTGTTTTTTAATACCTGCATATTGTTCCATGTATCATAATTTACATGGCCTTTTCTTTTGTTGGACATTGCTTCCCTTTTTTGTAATTTATGTAAGAAACTGAAATGATCATTTTGTTACACCAGTCTTACAACACATCTGATCATCTCTGTATATTCCACAACACCTAGCACATTTATGTCTTATATGACTGAACTTAATATTCACTGAATGAATGAAGGGAATATCCTTGCTCTAACCTAACCATCCCCCCTTTCTTACCAACTCTCCTTTCATCTGCCTCAGTAACTCTTGTCTGCTGTCCAAGGCGTATCGTCCCTCTTCTGCTCTTACCTCGGCTCTCATCTTCTCCTCCTGAAAGTTATTAGCTCCCTTCCTGTCAGCCTGTGTTTATTTCCACCTAGCAATTTATTTCCCCAAAATTATATACAAAAGATACAAATTACACAAAACATTTGTTCTGTATCCTGGAACATCAAATCTGAGTCTTGACTATGTGAGATAAATTGTTTTTCCTTTAATGTTCATGTATGTTTCCCATGTCTTATTCACTCTGTAGCTTATTAGGAGTGCTCTCTGACCATTTAAATGCAGAGATTGCTGGTGGTACAATAACATCTAAGCAAGATGCAATGGATTATATCACCTGGACTTACTTTTTCCGACGTCTTATCATGAACCCCAGGTAAGCGCGGGGCAAGTATTTTTCTGTTTTGCACTAAAATAAAATATGTTTGAAGGTAATCATCTCTAAATTCAGGTACATAACAAAAATGCCAGAACATTGGACATCCTAGATATAGGAATTTGCCCAGAGAATCAGATAATATCTCTGATATGTTCACAATGTATTGTGATATATTAGAAAATAATTGTGTGCATTTTATTAGCTTATTTTAATTAACTTAGAATGTTCTCAAGGAGTTCGCTCTGTAGTTAGGGAGACAAGACACCTGACGTCATTAGGAATTGTGCTTAATTAAGTTACATGGTAGTGGCTGACTTGGGTGCAGTTGGAATTCAGAGAAGAATAAGGCCTGTGAAATTGTAGGGGGAAGAATTTGTGAGGCATTTGTAAAGGTTAATAAGAACCCTGCAAAATGAAATAAAATTGGGGGAGTTGTGATGGAGTATCTTTTTACTCCAGGCAGGATAGATTGTATCTTCATTCAGCACCTGTTTATCAAATATTATGCTAGACATTGAAGCATGAGGATGAGTGTATATCATCCCTTATCTTCAAGGGCTGATCTTGTAATGTGGAGATGGACATAAATGATTACAGTGTAAATCATAAGTGCTCTAACAGACTGTATTTAATCCTGTGAGAGTGAAAGCTTCACAGACGAAGTGATACTTCACCCAGAACTCGAATCTGGAACAGAAGTGGAAAAGGTGGAAGGCACAAAAATACTAGATGGGCGGAGGCCCTCAGGGCTTGAAAGAGTCTCTAGAGAATGCCAAAAGTTAGATGTAAAGCTTAGAGTGTGAGGCAAGAAGATTTTCTTGCCTAGAAAGTGGACCAAGCACCACAGAGTAAAGGGCCTGTATGCCATGCTAAGGGGTTTGCATGTGATCCTATTGGCTGTGGTTGGAAGCTTTTAAGTATAGTTTAGCACCACCAAATTAGGTTTTTGTTATTGTTGTTGTTTCCTTTGTACGTTTTGAGCCCTTCACCCATTTCTCCCACCCCCACCCCCCACCTCTGGCAGCTACCAGTCTGTTCTTTGGTGTTTTGTTTTGTTTTGTTTTTAGATTCCATGCATAAGAGAAATCATATGCTATGTGTCTTTCTCTGTTTGACTTATTTCACTTAGCATAATATCCTAGCGGTCCATCCATGTTGTTTCCAAGGCATGATTACATTTTTTAAATTTAGTTATTTATTTTTGGCCGCGTTGGGTCTTCGTTGCTGCACATGGGCTTTCTCTAGTTGCGGTGAGCAGGGGCTACTCTTCATTGTGGTGCATGGGCTTCTCATTGCGGTGGCTTCTCTTGTTGCGGAGCATGGGTTCTTGGCATGCAGGCTTCAGTAGTTGCAGCACATGGGCTCAGCAGTTGCTGCTCACAGGCTCTAGAGCACAGGCTCAGTAGTTGAGGTGCATGGGCTTCTCATTGCGGTGGCTTCTCTTGTTGCGGAGCATGGGTTCTTGGCGTGCAGGCTTCAGTAGTTGCGGCACATGGGCTCAGCAGTTGCGGCTCACAGGCTCTAGAGCACAGGCTCAGTAGCTGAGGTGCATGGGCTTAGTTGCTCAGCGGCATGTGGGATCTTCCCAGACCAGGGCTCAAACCCATGTCCCCTGCATTGGCAGGCGGATTCTTAACCACTGTGCCACTAGGGAAGTCCCTACATTTTTTTTATGGCTGAGTAATATTCCATTCTTTGTCTATACCACAATTTCTTTATTCATTCATGCATTCATGGACACTTAGATTGTTTCCATATTCTGGCTATTGTAAACAATGCTGCAATGAACATGGGGGTGCATATATCTTTTCAAATCGGTGGTTTTGTTTTCTTCTAATAAATACTGGCTTTGTTTCAGTACTTGCAGCACTGTGGTAGGGAATGAGCTAGAATGGGGAGATATTTATAGCAGGGAGACCAGTTACAATGCTTTTTAACAATAAGGCAAAGACACATAGGACCTTAACAGATGCAAGGGTAATGGAAGGAGGCCAAAGGTGAGGGACATTCCTGATATTAGTAAGAAGAAATATTAAACCATTGTTAAGATCTTGAACAGAGAGATCATGATGAAAATGATGAAATGAATTCACTAAATCTTACCGGTTGGTACTTTAAGAAATTTGTTTCTCTTCAGCCAACATTTCCACTTACATAGGTAGGAGTTTGAGAATATGGTGATGTTTTGCTCAGTTCCGCAACTGTATTAGGCCTCTGGATTAGGTACAAAATTTCATTTGGGAAAATGACTACAAAATTAATGAGATAGTCTTACGGTACCACATATTTTCCATAGTAAACAGATCACAGATTAGCATTGTGGAATCCTACAATGAGATAGACTTTACATGTACTCTAGTCCAACCTTCTTGTTTGGTATTGAAGAAATGGAGGCTGGAAACTTAAAGTGACTTGTCCTGTATCCCATAACTACTTTGTGATAAAGCTAGAACTTAAAAACGTAAGTTTTGTGAATTACTACTCTTTATGTCTTTGGAGGGAGAAGAATCATGGTATATAACTGTAAATATATTCATTTTTCTTATATCACAAGAATGGAGGCAATTAATGTGATAGAAAGAGCTTTGACTTGGAATCAGAACACTGATTCTTGTCTCAGCACTGCTTTTTAGAAACTGTGTGACCTTGATCGCTTCACCTCTCTTGGCTTCACTTTCTTCATCTGGAAAGTGAGTAATAGCCTACCTCCTTCACAGGGTCATGTTGGGAATCAAGTACACGAATTAAAGCCTCTCTAAGTTTTGTATTAATTATGAAAAACTTAATTAATGTTATTAGTGAGCTGTTATTCTTGTACTCCTTTCCAGTTGCTTTACTGGTCTATACCATCCTAAAGACTCTAGTCTAGGGCATTTTCTGGCGGTACAGTGGTTAGGACTGCATGCTTTCACTGCCAAGGGTGCAAGTTCAATCTATGGTCAGGGAACTAAGATCCCACAGGCTGCATGGCCCAGCCAAAAAAAAAAAAAAAAAGACTCTAGTTTAGAGACTTAGAACCTAACCATTTCTGTCAGCTTGTCTGATCAGCAAACAAGGGAATAATTCTCTGAGGCAAATTGAGTTCTTTTGCAAATTGTAGTTCTTTATTGAATCCACAGATACACTGAATTTTGTGTGTGCGTCTTCTTTTCTTAATTAAAAATTTTTTTAACTTTTCATTTTCAAACAATTTGAGATTTTTTTTAATTGCAAGAATAGTACAAACAGGCACTGTGTACCCTTCATCCAGCTTCCTCGAGTGTTAACATCTTACATGACTATAGTACAGTTATCCAAACCAGGAAATTTACATTTATGCAGTACTGTTAAGTAATCTACAGCCTTCATTCACATTTCATCAGTATTTCCACTAATGTCCCTTTTCTGCTGAAGACCCAATTTAATAGTATCCTGCATTCCATTTAGTTGTTCTGCCTCCTTAATTCATTTCAATCTGTGCCATTTCCTCAGTCTTTCTTTGTCTCTCATAACCTTGACACTTCAGAGGAACCCTGGCCAATTATTTTGTAGAACATCCTTCAGTTTGGGTTTGTCTGAAGTTTTCTCATCCCTGAATTCAAGTTCTGCCTTTTGGGGCAAGAAGACTGTAGAAGTGATGGTGTGCTCTTTTCAGTGCATAATATTAGGAAGTTCTTCTCTAGAGATCTCTTCTGTATTTAAAATATCACTTGTCTGTGAAAGACCCAAATAAGTTACTCCAGCTGTTCCCCATCCCAAGTTACAGTCTCATTTCTCCATCTGCCTTCTGAATGTTGCCACATGGACTTCCCACCATCATTTCAAATTCAGCATGTCTAAAACTGAATCAGATATCAAAATTTTGCTCTAATATCACTTTCTTACCTTTGTTAATGTTATCACTCTGCATCTACTTATGTTGACTTCAAATCTCAAATTTCCTTTTTAATTTTTCTCCTCCCTTAATTTCCTTAGTTCTTTACCTGCTTAATCTTCTTTTAGTCTATCCTCAATCTAGCCTGATTTGCAAACTGTCCGAGAATACTTATCAGAAATTAAATGTATTGGAGACGGGAACTAGATAAGTTGTGCTTTGTAGACATAGAATAAGTGTTGACATCTGAACAAAGACTTGAAAGAAGTAAGAAGGTTGACCACATGAATATCTAGCGAACAACATTTCAGGCCAAGGGAACGGGAGAAGTTCTAAAGCAGGCACATCTGGTGTGTTGAAGGCGCAACAAGAAGAAGGTGTAGCTGAAGTGGAATAAGCGTGGGGAGGAGAGTAGTAGGAGATAAAGCTAGAGATGTGGGCGGTCAGTGGTCATACTGGTCATGTGGGAGCTTAGACACCATGGTAGGGACTTTGATTTTTATTCTGGGTGACATGAGAACCATTGTAGGTTTTCAATCAGAGGGCCGACAGAATCTGTTCATACCGTTAAAAAGGCCAATTATAATCATAAATGTTATAAATAATTTAAACTTCCCTATTGAAAGACAGAAATTCTCAGATTTATTTTTTTAAATCCCACTAAAAATGATTTATAAGCAACATATCAAATCAAAATGATATAGAAAAGTGGAAAATTGGGCATTGAAAGAAAACCTGAAGGAGAGTACCAAAGAGAAACCAATAGCTACAGAATTAAAATCAGACAGAATGAAATTCAAGTCAGTAAAGATTAAAAAGGACAATGAAGAATGGTTATATTGATAACAAGTACAATCACTAAAAGTTATAGTAGATTATAAATTTTTAGATAACTAGAAATATAGCATCAAAATATATAAAGCAAAACCAATAGAAATCTAAGATGTTAACTAAATTATAGTCATGTTGAGAGACTTTAACACATATCCCTCAAAAATCAGCATGTCAGGGCTTCCCTGGTGGCGCAGTGGTTGAGAGTCCACCTGCCGATGCAGGGGACACGGGTTCATGCCCCGGTCCGGGAAGATCCCACATGCCGCGGAGCGGCTGGGCCCGTGAGCCATGGCCACTGAGCCTGCGCATCCGGAGCCTGTGCTCCGCAACGGGAGAGGCCACAACAGTGAAAGGCCCACATACCACAAAAAAAAAAAAAAAAAAATCAGCATGTCAAAGAGATATAAAGTTTTTCATAAAAGATTTGAATAACAATATCCTTGAATATGTGTATGTGTTCGTAGTACCCCCTAAAAAGAATATTCCGTACTTAAAAACACTAATGGAATTTTAGTTATAAAAATATACCATGTACTAGGCTACGAAGAGCAACTCACTGTATTTCAGAATGTAGAGATCATAAGGCTACATTCTCACAGTGTAATGCAATAAAACCAGAAATAAACAAGAGAAAGGATGGCAAAAAAATCTGACTGCTTGGCATTTAACTACTCTTATTCTAGTGAAAGATGAAAATTTTTTTTAAATAGGTATAGGCTAGAACTATACAAAAATAAAAGTGTTTTAGAACAAAACCTATGAATTTTAATCAACACACAATTCCAAGGAACATTCATATCTTTAGGGCACCTACAGGAAAGCGTGAATGCTTGAAAATAATTAAATATCCGTCTCGAGAAACTAGAAGAACATTAGCAAAAACAAATACAAGAAGAATATATAAAAATTGAAGTTAATAAAATGGGAGACAAAAACTACACTAATATTATTTATTATTGTATCTGCTGTATTTGAGATGCTGTTTCAAGAGCCTAACTCATTTAGTACTGTTATGACCCCCATTTTATAAATGAAGAAACTGAAACACAGGGAGATTAAGCAACTTGCCCACAATCAGGCAGGTCTGAGTGACAGAGGCAGAACTACTGATAGAATCCAGGCATTCTGGTTCCAGAGGCCACATTCTTCATCCCTGAGCCCATTATCAGGTCCAGAATTCAAATATCCATACTTTCTATCCAGATCTCTTTTCAGGGCTCTGATGGAAAATGTATTCTCTTTAGAAACCATACCATACTAATTCTGAATGTCTAATACTTTTGTTCGTTTGATGCAAAAAAAAAAAATTGTCATTTTTAATATCTATACCTTTACATCTGGATAAAAATGGGAAAACGTGCCTAAATAAAGTTTAACAAGTTACATATTTTACTTAGTCTGCTATAGCATGCCCTGCAATTTTCTTTCTGATTGGCCCTTATATCTTTTTATTATTGTCTGTGTTAAAATCACCTATACACAAAGCTAGAAGCAAAGAAAGGCACAGGAAATTGGTACACTTTTTCTATTTATTTGTAGATCTAGTAAAAGCTTTAAGAAACCTAAAATCATTGTCTCAAATGAAGAGTTTGTGTTATATGTAGTTTTAATACATACTTCATGCTTCCTGTCATTCAGTGCCATAAATTGAGATTTGACTTTTCTTTGGGTGGGAGGGTCTTGTATACACACATATGTGCATGCATGTATGTGTAACAAGGAAAAACTGAAGTTTATTTAAAATACAAAGGGCAAAGACCACTCTCAAAATACAGTCACATATAGGTAAATAAATGTGACCCAATTCTCCAACCCCCTTCATTTAATCATATTACTGTAAAGTGTCCCCCCAACGCCACCACCAAATTTATGTTCAGAAAGATTTCAGTTCCTGGTTGTTCTCTGTATGTCTGTGTATGTCCTTAAGTTTTTGATATGCATGTATATGCAAATATATGTATGCTTATAAAGATACATATTTATATGTGTAAATATATATGTAGACACACATATATACATTAGTTCATTCAAATATATATAAACACATGTATTGGTGCATCATGAAATCTAATATATTTCAAATTGAGTTCTGGATTCAATTTGTATGTTCAATTTTACTCTCTGTTTTCCCCTGAGAAAGCTTCTAAATAATTCTAGGGCAAAAAAATGTTGTGGTAGTTTCAGCTGTCCCTGCAACCACTTTCATTATTTGTGTCATTATTACTGCTGCATAATCTGAACATAAAAAAACATGGTGCTGTAACAAATGACTTCCCAGTACTGACAGTTATAGCAGCAGCATTTCAATACTGATGAAAAATTTCCCAGCGAGGTCTCTGGCCAGGTTTACATAAACCAAACAGGAAATAGCTGCCACTATTCACATTAAATCCAAACTGTTTGGTGTAACTTTATCTATGTTTTACATTACAATAAAATCTCTTTCATTTTCAGCTGGTGAAATTGCGTCCTTATTAACGTTGGAAAAAGATAACTTGAAGTTTCTTGTGTGGTATTCTTGTTTGTCCTTTGATAAGATCTTTTAGAGATAATTTTTTAAAAGTTGTTTTACTTTTTGACTGTTTAAATTTAATGAACTTTGTAAAATTTTATGATAGGGAGAGGTTTGTTTATAATTTCTTCCCAATGGACTGCTAATAGAAGTTAGCTTGTCTAGCCCATGTGCTAGATGCTGTCAGTATCAAACTGCCTTTGACTTTCACACCTCTCAGGGGACTAGTAATTGTTGTGTTCAAACAGCCTGTAATTGTGATCCCGCTGGCTTTCTCAGTATGCTTCTGGCTATTAGAATCATTAAACAACTCAGCACCTGTTAACAGCATTGTAAATATTCAACCCTGCTTGTGTGCAGGTTGAATCCAATATAGAGAAATCTTACAGAGCTCAGCCTCATAAATTAGAGCCTCTGACAAGTCAATTATTGTGAAACTCGGTTTCTCTGTGAAATAAATGAAATAGCATGCTGACAAAAAGGTAGGCTGTCTGTTTATGGCAAAGAGAAGATAATGACTTGACGATTCAATGCAGTGAGCGTGAAACTACATTGTATCCTTTATCCATAATTAAACAGTTGTATAATATTTCTGTTTTAATAACCAGTAAATTATAAATTTTCTACTGTGGAGAGTGTAACATGAAAACAGACCTTTTTACTTAGCAGTTGCATGCTTTTTTCAAGTTAGTAAAATGATTATTGAAATTAATGATATGTAATTTTTTAAGCTAAATGCTTATAATTATTTAGGCTAGAAATTGCACAGTGGCTGAAAAGTTTACATGTTAGAAGCAAAGGCCATATAATGCTACTAATGAAGATCATGTAAATATAAACTCCATCCTTTATTCACAAAAAAAAGTGTTAGAATATATTCTTTCTCAGAATTTTCTGGGACCTAAAAAATAGTTCCATTTACACTTAGTTTTATTACTTTATAGTGTCTTGTAAATTATACATCTAATTAAGATGTAGCAGTATACTTTCTTAAGGATTTGAAAATATTTATGTAACCTTAGAATCTCAGTTCAAATATTAACAAAGAATAATATTTGGTATAAATCAGTGAAGTCATAACCACTAACAAAAATAGATGCATTTTAGTATTTGTGTTGGCTGCACAGGAGAAAAGTTTTTTAATGATTGAGATTTTACTATTATATTCAAGAATGTAATATTTTAACTAGCCCTCTCTATTTTTAAAGTTGTCACTTTTAAAAAATAAAGTTACCACATATGCCAGAATATCTGAAGAAAACAATTTTAGGGATTTTTAAAATTCTAGATTACACCCCCCAGATGTAATAAGGATAAAAGTTTTGATATTGAATAAATTGAATGTCAATTCGCTTACTTAAATTGAGTTTTTCATTTCTCATATGCAAGTCAGTAAGAATGTTGGTGAGCATATTGGAAAAGAACAAGTATATTAAGAAATAATCAATGGAAGTTTTTTAAGTTATTCTGCTCAAAAAATGCATTAATTTTTAGCAAGTTAGATTATGATATTTTAGTGTAGTCATCAGATAATTTGTTGCAGTCTCAGAGCCATGATTTTACTTGACTTTTTTTTCTTTTTTACAATTCACTGTAAATGTTTAAAAAATATTTACCCTGACTGTACTTTCTCTGGATAAAAGCCACAAAGTAGTCTAAAAATTTTTTCCAATAGATGTAAATGAACAAACTTCAGAAGGGATATTAGCCCATCAAAATATATCTTGTAAATACATAAAACAGTGAGTAAAATAATTATTGAAAAAAGAACCTATAATTTTTGGAGAAAAGTTTTTATCATTAATGGTTTTAAGTATTATTTGTAATTGTACCAAATTATTCATTTAAGCATAATATGGTAATGTTGGCATTCCAGTTATATTTATATGGGAATGGCTTGTGGTGATCCATAGCAGCAACCATGAGATTTTTTGTTTTCAAATGGCCTAAGAAATTTATAGATAAAAATGGAATCATAACTTTTTGTTTTTCATGGTAATATTATTTTCATAATGTCTTCCTTCTGTAATTTTAATTGCATAAAAAATAGCTTGATTCTTGCTCTACAGATAGTACTACTTATTCAGTGTCCTGGGCACATTTTCACTGTTTTTCTTCCATTTGGATATAACTTTATCAACCATATATTAGTCCAGACAGCTGAAAATCATGTTGGAAAATTTATAGGCTTAGCAAGCCAAAAGAATGTGAAATATAAAGTAAGCACTTACATTGCAGAAAGTTTGGCTGATAAATTTCATTTGTTGGGGGAAAAAAATGAAAGACAAAAAAATATTGTTGATTTGAAACAGCTTTGGGGATCTGTCTCTTTTATGGAGCCTTGAATGTTCAGAATTTTTATTTTCACCTCTAATGCAGAATAAATTATTCTAACTATATACTCCTTCTCAGTCACAATTCAGGATAAAGGAAATATTTTCTAATGGTTTCTAATGCTGGTTTTTCACTTCACATATGCCTGGTTAGATAAAAGTCTGTGCATTTTGTTTAAAGTAACAACAGCACTGATCTGTCTAGTATTTGTTCATTGATAAATATTGCTTTATTTTGGTTTATGAAAAGAACTTTTCCAGGAAGGGCAATAATTTCTCTACAGACTAAAATTTAAAGTAACTAATTCTCTTTTATGAGAATTAAAATCCTCAGCATATAACTATGATTTACAGTTATTTTCCCAAATAAATAACCTATTATTAATCCATACTCAGTGGAAACTCATATATTTGGTTGTACCTAGACTTTTGGGCTAACTTCTCTTTCTAGTGAAAATATATCCTGCCATGATTTAAGTCCTGCTTTTTCTGTTTTTAAATAAATTTTTATAGTATTGACCCCAAATCTTTCCCTTGGAAGAAAGAAAAAAAAAAAAAAATCACCATGCTTGGGAGGCCTTTAGACCTCTCCCATTGGAGATTGTTAACACTTTCTTCCTTAGGCTGTGACCACCCCTTCCTAGTCCTGTATAGATATAAATCCCTTGTGCTGGGTTTCAGTGATGAGAGTCTGTTCTCTGAGGCCACTTTCCACTCCTGTTCTTTGCCTTGGGTAGAGGTAGGGCATGTAATTCTCCATGCTGACTAGTGGACAGGGTTCACACAACAGGAATTAGCAATCTGCCATGACTGTAGAGGCAGTCCCTCACCTCTTGGATCTTCTCCCAGACACGGATTCCTAGTGATCTTAGGGATTTGCCAAAAATTTCTTGGAGTTACAGGGAGGAGCATTCAGGTGAATTGCATGTCCTTAGGTTTTTTACTCAGAAGATATATAGAGCTGAACCTATGTGTTTTCTGTATAGGTAAGCTTACTTACAATGCTTATTTTTGTTAGCCTGATGATGTTCCTTCTAATCTTTAGAATATTTACTCCTTAAGCATTAGGGGAACAATTGACTAAATTTCCTAAAAGAACTCATCTGCCACCCAAATCAATTGTTCCTTGAGTTTTTTAATGTTACTGAGGATGAGAGTTTACATAAAAAAGGGAATTATATATTTATATATAATATGCTTCTCACTTTTTCTAAATCTAGTATATAAGTTTAGTTTGCTGTAGATGTGTAAACTGAAATAATGTCAGTTTTAACACTGGAAAATTAGTATCTTTAATGTGCTGCTGAATTTTATCTGCTTATCTTACATATTTTTAACATATTGCCATTGTTCATCGGTGTCAATAAACCTCAGTATGGGGATTTTGATCTGTGAAATGGAAATGGTTATTGCAATTGCTTTATTCCTTTGATTTGCTATAAATGGATTTTTTTTTGAAATTCTGAAAAGAACGAGGTGAAATTGAAGTGATGGTTTTAATAAGAAATATTTTGAAACAAATAATGACCTTGCTTGTTTTCTAGCTACTACAATTTGAGTGATGTGAGCCATGATTCTGTGAACAAGTTTCTGTCCAATCTGGTTGAGAAGTCCCTGGTTGAATTGGAACATTCCTACTGTATTGAGATGGGAGAGGTACGACTTGGTCATACACATTCCAACTGAAAAGATGACCCAGCTTTTTAACAATAGGGCTTTTGCTTCTAATGATAACCAAAAATTGTAATGAAACAGTTGGAATAACAACCTACAGTATGAATTATTAATTTTATGAATATACACTTCGATTGTACTTTTTATTTATGTTATTTTATATTTCTTTTGAAACAGGATAATCGGACCATTGAACCACTGACGTATGGCCGGATTGCCTCTTATTACTATTTAAAGCACCAAACAGTTAAAATGTTCAAGGAGCGTTTGAAACCTGAATGTGGTACTGAAGAATTGCTTTCAATTCTGAGTGTGAGTTTCATGATATTATTGCATTGTTTTTAATACAAAGAGATTATATTTTATATATTTCATACCTTCACTTTTAATTTGGGTCTTAATTTGTTGCCATCTAGTTCCTCTTGAAATTTGGCAGAAACTGTTTATGAAGTTCTTTCTTCTGTCAAACACGATCACTACAAAGCAAATCTAGACTAAATTCCCCATAGATAAGATAACCGTGTAATTTATCATCCAAACTTTGGTTAGTCCGAGAATGGAATGGGGCACTATTGATATTTAAGCCAGGATAATAGGTATAAACTGGGCTCTCCTCCGCAGCCAGGTGATCTCCCTAGCCTTCAATGTAATAGCCTCTCTGGATTATAGTTGAAAGCTTTTCTTATTGCTTTTTTTGGGTAATTCTTGTTGGAACTATGATGTTGCTGATGTTTCTTAATATAAGGATCTACTTGATTAAGTTCTCTTAGAATTAAATGCCAGAAAAGTTAACTCCTCCCATTCCCCCCTTCCAAAAAAATATACAATCAGATTTATCACATGGTAAAAAACTATACTATGTTCATTTTGCTTTTTTGCCGAGAAGCTAAGAGCTAAGTTTAATATTGAAGTTAAAATTACTATTAGGAGTATCTTCTCCACTTCCTTCCTGCATATTATATATGCATTATTTTGTTGTTATTGTTGACTTTAAGTGTAATAATTTACCATGAAACTTTGTTGGCACATTAATCAGGATATATGTTATAAGTAAGTACTGTATTTTTTTTTTACCCCTCAGGTGTGTTGGTACTTTTTTTAAAGTTAAGACCCATTGGGCTATTATGTCTTTAGGGTCCTTCTCTTATAAATTCACTGATTCTGCTGTAGTTCACTTACTTATTAGCTTTTTGTCTACCTCTCCTATTGCTTTATCATTCTCAATAGACATCAGTATCCCATTCACAGTTTTCCAATTTTTCAGTGGTTTCCCTTTGAGAAACTAGTGTAGAGATTGTGTGTGTGGCATAGGGCCAAAAACATTGTAATGAGTCCGAAAATATTTGTTCATGAATTGCTGGATGGTTGGATGGATCCTGTATAAATCAGTTTTCTATTGTTTGCTCTATGGAAATGAGTAGAGGATTAAAGTATATGAGGCAGCTTTCAAGAAAATGATTTTGCTGTCAAATTAACAATTCATTTCTCAGGTAAGAATATTTTTTAAAAGTTAAGAATCTCTTTTAGGTTTCTAAGAATGAGGTTTTTATCATTTCCTAGACAGATATTCATAAAAACAGGATTTTTCTGGGGGGAAGACAGTAAAATAATGGTTAGTTAATTTCAGCAAGCATCTTAAACTAGTATCTGTTAGATTTAGGAATATAATGTTTCTTTCAGATTTACCTACCTTGATATATTTACCTAATTTAATATTTTAAAGTACTTGGGAACACATAATAACAGCTAATACCTTTGAGCACTTTTCATGTGACAGGCACTATTCTAGGAACTTTACATGGATAAACTCATTTAATCCGAACAAAGCCACTCATATGATATTGATAACATCCCATTATTATTCCTATTTTAAAGAGTAACCAACTTGTCCAAGGCTGCACATCAAGTGAGTAGTTTGAAGTCTAGCACCTTAGTATGCATTCGTAGCCACTGCACTGTGCTGCCTCTCATGCCCCTCCCTCTCTCTCTCTCTCTCTCTCTCTCTCTCTCTCTCTCTCTCTCACACACACACACACACACACACACACACACACACACACAGAGTGAGCTGGAAAATACCGAGTTGGGAGGTTCAAAGTATGTCTAGACTAGATGCACATTGTTCGTAAAAGTTTGTGAAAACCATATGCCTATTCCACCCTACTAAAAAAAAAACCCAAATGTATATAGTACCAAGGGAATGCAATCATTTTTCTCTTCAGTCTTTTCCATAAAAAGGCACTGATAGAGCAAGAGGTCTGTTCACATCCTTTCAGTAGCCTGTTTCTTTCCAGCATCACTCTGCCTAAAACCAGTTAATACTGATCTCATGGTATATCTTTATTAAAATAAAGTCAACTCTTTTGTGAATAATTAAAAAAACAACTCATCTGCAGATATACAGAAGGTAAACTACAGTATATTTACATAGATATTGTTCTGCATACTCCCTTAATGATTTCTACGGCAACAATGATATCTCTTCATCCTATGGTGTCTAGTCCATGAAACTCTCAGCTTTTGCTACGTAGTGTCTAAGTGTGTAATATCTAAGTGAGACCTCTTTTTGAGGGAGGACACTGGGATATTAGAAGTATAGGACTCATATGGATAAGGAGATCTGCAGGTACCACGGTTTTGCTAATTTCTTATCTAGAAATTCTCTATGTACTAGAGAACATATGTGTAACTAACAGAGAAACATTAAATAATAAAGCAGGATTGTGTTTGAAGTAATTATAATACAATTTCTAGAAATCATTCTTTCACTGAAAAGTGTTTTTAAGTATTATTTTGTGATCACACCAGAGAGTCCTAAATGACTCACGTAGCTTCGTTATCTTCTCTGCTCTTACCTCCAAAACTGCATATTAATCTCCTTGTGGTTTTGAAACAAGGAGATACAACTGGTCAAGCAGGAGCTATAGAGAAGAGGATGACAAGCACAACAGGGCAAAGAAAAGTAGTGTGTGTGAAAGACCTCGTTCCACTACCATTGCTTTTGTTTTTATGTTTAATAATGTCACATTATGTTTTCGAACAATGCAGTATTATAACTTATTTACTGTCAGCATCTCCTTTTACTAAGATACAGTGACTGATGTTTCTGAAGTCATTTTCAAACTTTTTTATTTTTATAATTTATTACCTTTTTTTTTTTTTTTTTTTTTTTTTGCGGTACGCGGGCCTCTCTCTGTTGCAGCCTCTCCCGTTGTGGAGCACAGGCTCCGGACGCGCAGGCTCAGCGGCCATGGCTTACGGGCCCAGCCGCTCCGTGGCACGCGGGATCCTCCCAGACCGGAGCACGAACCCGTGTCCCCTGCATCGGCAGGCGGACTCTCAACCACTGCGCTACCAGGGAAGCCCAACTGATTACTTATTTTTAAGAGGAATTTTTAGTATTCCCGAAAAGATCACAACTAAAAAGCTTCTAATCTCTTGAGTATTATTTTGAATTCACTATAATATTTCATCAATTTAATTTTGGCAGTGAATAAAGTTTTCTCATTATTTCTTAGGCTACATATTGTATTTAACTTTTGGTATTTATTGTCTTTGGTATTAATGATAGTATAGAAATTATGTTCATGAAGATTTTTATTTTAGGTGTTCTGAATATGTTGCAGTGTGATTATTGTTGGCACAGAGAAAACAAACTAGAAGGTAACCATAGAATGAAAAAAGGAATATTAAAACATTCATTGGGGCTTCCCTGGTGGCACAGTGGTTGAGAGTCCGCCTGCCGATGCAGGGGACACGGGTTCGTGCCCTGGTCCGGGAAGATCCCGCATGCCGCAGAGCGGCTAGGCCCGTGAGCCATGGCCACTGAGCCGGCGTGTCCGGAGCCTGTGCTCCGCAGCAGGAGAGGCCACAACAGTGAGAGGCTCGCGTACCGCAAAAAAAAAAAAAAAAAAAAAAAATTCATTGACTTTCATCAAGCATTTAAAAATACATAAACTTTTAAGTAGGGATACAATTTTATTGCCTTTCAAAACTAAAAAGAGAAAGCCATATAATCAGGTCATTTCATGGTATGCTTCCTTTCACAGTGTTTTTGGCCCTTCAGGCTTCCCTCTTCCACAGTGTTCCATAGCAGAAGGTTGTCAGGTTTGGTTAAAAAAAAATTCCATACATTAGGTACATGTATACCCTAACTTTTGAATTCTATCCTTTTTGTTCTTTTCCTCTGTCAGTAGGCTTGTTGGGGTCAGCCTGGTATTTTGCAGAATAGTATTTATTATATTGACAGTATCACCCTTTTGACAAAGGATGGAGGCAACAGGAAATTTCTGAGTTTAATATAAAGATGAAAACTAAACTCTTCCAAATAGTAAGGAGGTAAGCTAAATGGAGTTGTCTTAAGAAATATCTTAAGCATATGATGAAGTATGTATAATTTAGATATTTTATCCTTGATATGTTATTCTACATGTGTCCATATTAAATTCCATCGGTCACATTTCTACCCACAGACCATATATTGATTCATCCAAAAAATATTTTGTGCCTACAGTGTGTAAGGTTCATTCTAGGGGCATGAGATAGAATAATGAACATTAGTGGCAAACTGTGTGTGTGTGTGTGTGTGTGTGTGTCTTTGTTAATGCACAGATAATCTATGGGCCATGGTAATAAACTATGAAAGACTTGGGTGTTGCACCTGACCGAGGTCATCAGCACAGTGTGACGCTCCAAGAATCATAGCAGAATGTTGCCCACCATCAAAAAGAGTCTCTAAAAACAAAACAGGATATAGTATTCTTCCTTCGTGTTAATCTTCCCTGTACACAAGGTTTGCTATATACATTTCCGCTGACCCCACATCAAAAGAACATCATGGAGAAAGTTTGAATGGGCCCAAGGGAGCCACTCAAATGATGGGAGGTAGGTGATTGGGGCATTGCAGTCTGCAGAGGCAAAGGATATGAATCAGGTAACAGATATTAAAATCATGGACCTTATGAATGGAGGCCCTCTTTAGATCATGAACACAAGTAACCTTTTTAATTAATAGGAAGTTCCATCTGATCCTGAAAGTAATAAACTCAGAGAATTTATTACTTCACTTGATGAATATAATGTAGGCCAAAAATATATAGATTCAAAAAGGGCTAGAAAGAATTTATGAATGATTAAACTACTAATGAATTGTGCGTGTCATATTTGGTGTGGTAGATGCTGATCATTCTGTTACAGACCAAGGAGACAGGGATGAGGATTAGATGAAAGTGTGTCATCTGTATGGTATTTTTCTCTTGGTCCACTAGATACTTGGAATATTTTTTTTAAACATCTCTATTGGAGTATAATTGCTTTACAATGTTGTGTTAGTTTCTGCTGTATAACAAAGTGAATCAGCTATATGTATATATATATCCCCATATCCCCTCCCTCTTGCGTCTCCATCCCTCCCACCCTCCCTATCCCACGCCTCTAGGTGGTCATAAAGCACTGAGCTGATCTCCCTGTGCTATGCGGCTGCTTCCCACTAGCTATCTGTTTTACATTTGGTAGTGTGTATATGTCCATGCCACTCTCTCACTTCGTCCCAGCTTACCCTTCCCCCTCCCCGTGTCCTCAAGTCCATTCTCTATGTCTCCGTCTTTATTCCTGTCCTGCCCCTAGGTTCTTCAGAACCTTTTTTTTTTTCTCAGATAATACTTGGAATATTTTTTATCCTTCAGAATATAGGGAGTGGGGGGGTGTTATTTGATTTTCTAAATGTGACAGTCTATTATACTTCCAGGAACTAATTCCTGTTGATTATTACTCCATTACATGTAAATCTTTATTTCAGTCAACACCAAAAAAGAAAACACACTTCCACTAATTTTTTTCTCTCTGCTAACACCTCTTTTGAGATTTCCGTTTTCACTTACTCATCTTCTTCTTAAGAAACTGAGCTGTTTCTAGCTTACATTTTTAGATGTCATTGTCTTTAAATGATAGTAAATTACTCTATTCTAGGTGTAAGACTGAAGATTGTATTAAAACTATTTCTCTTCACTTATTCTATGACAGCAACCCATTTATTTAAATCTAGTCTTTTCAATATATTCATTAAAAAATAATAATAACTACCTTTTATGGAGCACCTACTATATGCCAGGCACTTAATATACATTATTTATAATCCTCAAACAACACTTCATGGTAAATGTTAATATATAGAAAATGAAATTGAGGTTTGATGAGGTTGTTTAAGTTTTCCCAGGTTCCATACGAAGTAGCTCTTTAGAACTCTCTTCCCTATTCCTTACTTCCTCTCCTAGATACATTTATCCTTATCCTATGATTTAATTCCAAATGTAAAAAGGTTTTTAAGTATTGAAATATAATGGTATATACTTTTTAAAAGTCAGTTAAGAAGCAGAGTTGCTTTTAAAATTATGTGTGACCTTGTGACTTAGAATTACAGGTTTTAAATACATATGTTAATTACTAGCAAAATAGTTATTTCAACCTTCCTTATGGAAAACATAGATTTTAAGTTTTAAGCAATATCATGCTACTTGAAAAGGTTAGATATTTTATAAGAACTCTTGCCAAGTTTTTTTTCAACACCATGAATTAATAAGCTTCATAATTAAGGCAGCTGCTTCACACTTCTATTGTTAACCAGTGACATTACATCTGTCTTGCTCCATTGATGCCCTCCTCCTACTTATTGAAGCATTTACCAGTTTTGGCAACAGGGATTACATGGCATGGAGTAAGTAGTCTAATTAGATATAAGTGAAAATCCTGAGGGAAAAGGATATTTAAAAAGTAATTTGAAGAATCTCTTAATGATGTTGGCACTGAAAGCCAAGTCTAGAGTAGAAGGTGCCAGTATTGTGACATACAAGGATTATGATTTGATATGTTAAGTGGACT
This sequence comes from Hyperoodon ampullatus, assembly GCF_949752795.1. Taxonomy (NCBI): domain Eukaryota; kingdom Metazoa; phylum Chordata; class Mammalia; order Artiodactyla; family Ziphiidae; genus Hyperoodon; species Hyperoodon ampullatus. The sequence continues at coordinate 32,399,151 of NC_136925.1, read as the reverse complement.
TGTGGAAGGTAACCTAAGAGTAATAGAAATAAAACGATTTCAAAGTTGGGGAAATTTATTTGAATGAATTTTTCATAATATGCTTACCATAGTATTAATAGCTTTGAAAGAAAGCAAAATATTCCCCAAATGTATTTTGTCTCTAAATGAAACAAATGAACTTATTTACAAAACAGAAACAGACTTACAGATATCAAAAACAAGCTTATGGATACCACAGGGGAAACATGGTGGCAGGGTGGGGATAAATCAGGAGCTTGGGATGAACATACACACACTACTATATATGAGATAGATAACCAACAAGGAACACAGGGAACTCCACTCAATATTCTGGGATAACCTATATGAGAAAAGAATCTAAAAAAGAATGAATATCTGTATATCTATAACTGAGTTACTTTGCTGTGCACCTGAAACTAACACAACATTGTAAATTTTCAATAGATTTTTTAAGATATACTCAGTTCATAAGGTTCTTGTGACTACACAGAAACATGAATTTATATATCAAATATCCAATTTGAAAAGTTGTGAAATTCTTACTTTTCCACAAAACCTTAGATAATTGACTAAAAGTATGGGTTTCGTGTGTTAACATAAAATAGAACCATTCCAAATTGAGAAAAGTACCATAAAAATTTAGATTTTTATATATTAATAAATTTCTGGGGACTTCCCTGGTTGCACAGTGGTTAAGAATCCACCTGCCAATGCAGGGGACACAGGTTCGATCCCTGGTCCAGGAAGATCCCACATGCCACAGAGCAACTAAGCCCGTGCACCACAACTAATAAGCCTGCACTCTAGAGGTCGTGAGCCACAACTGCTAAGCTCACCCACGCACCTAGAGCCCGTATTCCACAAGAGAAGCCACGGCAAATGTAAAGCCTGTGCACCACAATGAAGAGTAGCCCCCGCTCGCCACAACTAGAGAAAGCCCACGCACAGCAACAAAGACCCAATGCAGCCATAAATAAATAAATAAATAAATAAATAAATAAATAAATAAATAATTTGTTTGTTTATTTATTTCCAGGTTTGACAGTTCTCTGCACTGCTTTATTTAAAAGCATACTGGTTCTTTTTTTGCTCTGCCCATATAGACGACATTTTCAGTGATATAGCATTTTTAATGCTTGAATTTTATCCTCTTTGGGACACAACCACAAATCTCTTGGTTGAAAATTACAAACGTATCTTTCTTAAACATAGGCTTGGAAGAATAAGCAAGAATTTTTTTAAAAGAGAAATTTTAAATGGAATAAATAAAAAGGACAAGCCAGATATGAATACCATTGGTAGGGGACCCCACATGTAAAATTAAAGAGTTCATTAAAGGAAAAATGAAAGGAAGGAAAGGTTAACCGAGCAACAGTGAACATCACCAACCTCATGGCCTTCTATTTCCAAATAACCTCGTGACAATTGCAGGATCCCATCTGCTGCTCTTTATCATCCTAGTGACGAAACCTAATGTGATATCTTCCAGGGTTCATGAGAAAGAGCTTCCTAACCCTCAGTCTTGGGAGCTGCTTGGCATCTTTTGGAGAGGCACAGATGGCAAATGTCTCGAAAAAAAAGTATCTTTCTACTTCTCTTGGTCTCTTTTCCTTGAGACCTTCCCTATTTTCCATTATTTCCTAGTTTCTTCCTAGCTTTCTGCACTTACAAGCTTTTCTTAGGACAGAGAAAAGTGAAATATTTTCCTGGTGAAAACCTTCATTCTCAGATCTGTTGTGATTTAGTAGATTCCTCTAAAGATTTTTAAGCTAATTGTGTTCTCATGAGCATAAAATATATTTTAATATTATCTGAAATTTGTCCTGTTTTAAATTTTTGATACTTTTTAAAAAATTACTTTTGGCTTCCTAAACTGTCCCACAGAATAACTGTCAATTACTGAGATTCTAAATGTTGGTGATTAAATAGCATTGTTAATTAAGAAATAAGTTTAGATACCAAAGTATGACTATCCTTAATATTTCTTTCATTATTACCTAGTTTAACTTTCTCATTTTTTCAAAAAACAAAGACCCAGTTTTGCCCAAGATGACACAAACCAGTATGGAAAAATAATACAAAAACTCAGATCCCAGAGGGCAGAGTTGAAATTAGAATTCATATCCCCCAGCAACCTTTTAAATGCTCTTCTCTTTTTTTCCCCCTTTGCTATTTTGTACTTTTCTTTTTCCTCTTCTTGCATCTTATTTTGCCCTTTTATTTAAATAAAACTACAAAACATGGTATGTAAAAGGGATATACCATTAACCTTCTCAGCCTAAGTTATAAGATTTGCTAAGTATTCTATCCAATACTCAGTGCTCTTGGGGGAATACTAAGGAAATAATAAATAGACCTGTATCTTTTAAGGAGATTTGTCCTAGAGCCCAAAGAACCTAATAAAAACAAAGGAGTAGGCTTGTGTCGAGTCTGTCTGTCTCTTCTGCTGTTGCTGCTTCATATAGCTCTTCTTCTGCACGGGAAGTGTTCAGTCCTGCTTATGGCATTCAAGGCAGAAGTGTTGCTGATGCTGTCCTCAAAAGTCAGAGTTACCAGCCTGGCCTACGGGCAGGATTGGATCACCAAACTCCTGGGGGTCACGTTAAAAGCATTTGCAAAAGGAGACTCCATTTAGACATTTTAAAATTACAAATAAAATCTTGGGTAGTTTCATATAAATTAAGTCATATTTGTAAAACTCCAGGGTAGTCTGCTTTTCAGGGAACCCTATCATGAATCATTTGGCAAAGTAAATCACTGTTAATTTGGTTTTGGATATATTTTTGTTTATCATTGGTAGTAACTCTCTGCTTAACTTAATGATATCATAACTATTTAGAATTGTCAGTACACATGCAATCACATTGGGGAAATAAAAATGTAATGAAAATAAGATTGAAGATTATTATCTTTGTGGGAATAAAATCTCTTCCCTAAATTCTAACCATTTGTCACTTCATTCTACTTTGAATAAGCAGAGCATTGTTTAGACTATAAAAATAAGTGGAAAATAAAAACTTTAGTAGTGGATAAAACATTTTAAAATATAATTTTCATATGCTAGAAATTGGTTTCTGCGCAGAACGTTTATAATTTCATGTCAATAGAATTTAAGTGCTCTAAAATTATTGTTAGGGTTTCATTGGTCCAGCAGGTGGAGCAGTTCAGAAATCAATGCTAGCTCACTCCTCAATTAATAATGGTGATTAGAAGTATTCCAAAAGGTTCATGGTTCCTGTCGTAAATATCTTCCCAATAGAAATAATGCCAAAACATTGCCTTGTATTTTAACAAAGCAGCCAAGTAGGTAAATAAGTGTGACCATTCCCAATACTTAAAGCCAACTAAATCTACTTCAATATCATTTTCTGTGTAATAAAGCAAGAGAAAAATTAAACATCCTAAAAGAAAAATGAAATATCCTTCCCAACCCCCTATTGGTATAAGCAGAGTCCTTCAGTATTACATTGTTTTGGAAACATGTAATTAAAAAAAAATAACCATAGAAATACTCCTTGGTGCTGAGAGATATACAGCCCTTTAGGTTAACTAACATGCCAGACTTTTTCTCTATGTAATAATGTATAGAAACACTATGTGCTCTATTTCAGGTAAAATTTTTATAAATTCTCTATCATAAAGTGTGTTAAAGTGTATCCTAATATGTGTTTAAGGACAAGATATTATAGTTAGCCATTTTCTTATTTTATTGAATCTTGTTTTACAGATAATACTGCTTTTATAAGTTTGGGGGGCGGTTTAATGAAAGCAGTACAATTACCCTTTTTTAATTTGTTTGTTATTCCTGGCTATATTTCCTTATACTTAATAAATACTGGATTGTTCTCTCACCTCATTGGTTGTTACCAGACCACCACTAGTCCTCATATATTAGCTATTATTTCGATTGTGTAGGAATTTATATCTCCTGGTCAGTTTCTCACAAGACAGTTTTCTCGTCCACTAATCCTTCTGAGTTGTTCTTTTTATAGTCATTGTGTTTTAAAGAAAAGAGCCTATAGCCCAAGTAAAGAATGATTCCATAATTATGGATTTTGTGATATTACCACCATAAGTATCTCATGGACTTATTGGGGAGATTAAATTAGTTAATAGGGGCAAATCACAGAGCAGTGGTCATTTGCTCATTTGTAGTACTTAGTTAATGTTAGCTCTTCTTATATTTGGTAATATTTGTTGAGCACACACTATGTTCCAGGCATGTAATACACTGCAGCATGCTAGGCTGATGAAGTTCTAGTACTCATGGATCTTATCTTCATAATGGGGTTGGCAAACAAACAAGTTAACAAATAAACATGTAATATAAGTTCAAATGTATATAAGATTTTTTTTTTTAAATAAGGCAGGAGTCTGAAGGTAACTAGAGAAGCCTATTCTTACAGAACAGTTGAGGAGGGCTTTTCTGAGGACATGATATTTGAACAGAGAACTGAGTGACATGAAAGAGCAACTCATGAGGAAGCCTCAGGGAAGAAATTCTAGGCAGAGGGAACAGCAAATGCAGAGGCCATGGAGCAGGAGGTACTTGTCAGAGGTTCAGGGAACGACAGGAAAGCCTGTGTGGCTAGCGTGGAATAAGCACTTAGCAGGCATGGTGGGCAGGGCCAAGGTCGTCTTTGGCCTGACTGAGGAGTTTGGATTTTATCCAAAGTGTTCAGAGAAACCATTGGAGGAATTTTGATCAAAAGAGCTATGTGGTATTATTAATTCCAAAAGGACTACCTCCTTAGTAGAGAAATGATTATTGAAGAAATCATTTATCATTTGGGATGTTTTGACGGTTGAACCAACAGTAATTAGTTGATTGATTATAAGTAAACAGAGTAAACAGAAGAAATAAAGATGATGCCTAGGTTTGGGGCTGGAACAATTCAATAAGAGAGAAAACCATTTATTGAAGTGAAGAAGGCTGAGTTAATAGCAACGTCTATGTTTGTTTTGGGGGCCGCTGGTGACAGGCCACATGGATAGTATTCAAATTTTCAGAGTCCAGAGGTGGGTTGAGATCATCTGGGCAATGAGTATTGAGCAGAGGTCTGCAGATTGCACTCTGGGAACTCTAGCTTATTGAGGTTGGGGGAGGAGGTGGGTCAGCAGAAAACTGAGAGTGAAGGATGATAAACAAGAAGGAAAACTTGCAGGAGAGTGCACTGATCTGAGCTAAGGGAAAAAGGAATCTCAAGAACGGGGTGGTGATCAACTGAGTTAAAACTGTTGATACGGAATGGATGAGAGCTGAGAGAATCACTCGACTTGACACGATAGAGCTCCTAGATGTCTTTTTTTTTAACACCATTAACACCATTATTGGAGTATGATTGTTTTACAGTGCTGTGTTAGTTTCTACTGTAAAAAACAAAGTGAATCAGCTATACGTATACATATATCCCCTTCCTCCTGCATCTCCCTCCCACCCTCCCTATCCCACCCCTCTAGGTCATCACAAAGCACCGAGCTGATCTCCCTGTGCTATGTGGCTGCTTCCCACTAGCTATCTGTTTTACATTTGGTAGTGTGTATATGTCCATGCCACTCTCTCACTTCGTCCTAGCTTACTGTTCACCCACCCTATGTCAACTCCATTCTGTAGTAGGTCTGCGTCTTTATTCCCATCCTGCCCCTAGGTTCTTCATGACTTTTTCTTTTTTTTCCCCTAGATTCCATATATATGTGTCAGCATACAGTATTTGTTTTTCTCTTTCAGACTTACTTCACTCTGTATGACAGACTCTAGGTCCATCCATCTCACTACAAGTAACTCAATTTCGTTTCTTTTTATGTCTGACTAATACTCCATTGTAGATATGTGTCACATCTTCTTTATCCATTCATCTGTCAATGGACACTTAGGTTGCTTCCATGTCCTAGCTATTGTAAATAGCGCTGCAATGAACACTGTGGTACATCACTCCTTTTGAATTATGGTTTTCTCAGGGTATATGATTGGTAGTGGGATTCCTGGGTCGTATGGTAGTCCTATTTTTACTTTTTTAAGGAAACTCCATACTGTTCTCCATAGTGGCTCTATCAATTTACATGCCCACCAACAGTGCAAGAGGGTTCCCTTTTCACCACACCCTCTCCAGCATTTATTGTTTGTAGATTTTTTGATGATGGCCATTCTGACAGGTGTGAGGTAATACCTCATTGTAGTTTTGATTTGCATTTCTCTAATGATTAGTGAAGCTGAGCACCCTTTCATGTGTTTGTTAGCAATCTGTAATCTTCTTTGGAGAAATGTCTATTTAGGTGTTCTGCCCATTTGGGGATTGGGTTGTTTGTTTATTTAATATTGAGCTGCTTGTATATTTTGGAGATTAATCCTTTGTCAGTTGCTTCGTTTGCAAATATTTTCTCCCATTCTGGGGTTGTCTTTTCATGTTCTTTATGGTTTCCTTTGCTGTGCAAAAGCTTTTAAGTTTCATTAGGTCCCATTTATTTATTTTTGCTTTTATTTCCATTTCTCTAGGAGGTGGGTCAGAAAGGATCTTGCTGTGATTTATGTCATAGAGTGTTCTGCCTATGTTTTCCTCTAACAGTTTTATAGTATCTGGCCTTACATTTAGGTCTTTAATCCATTTTGAGTTTATTTTTGTGTATGGTGTTAGGGAGTGTTCTAATTTCATTCTTTTACATGTAGCTGTCCAGTTTTCCCAGCACCACTTATTGAAGAGACTGTCTTTTCTCCATTGTATATTCTGCCTCCTTTATCAAAGGTTAGGTGGCCATATGTGTGTGGGTTTATCTCTGGGCTTTCTATCCTGTTCCACTGATCTATATTTCTTTTTTGTGCCAATACCATACTGTCTTGATTACTGTAGCTTTGTAGTATAGTCTGACGTCAGGGAGCCTCATTCCTCCATCTCCGTTTTTCTTTCTCAAGATTCCTTTGGCTATTCACAGACTTTTGTGTTTCCATACAAATTGTGAAATTTTTGTTCTAGTTCTGTGAAAAATGCAATTGGTAGTATGATAGGGATTGCATTGAATCTGTAGACTGGTTTGGGTAGTATAGCCATTTTCACAATGCTGATTCTTCCCATCCAAGAACGTGGTATATCTCTCCATCTGTTTGTATCATCCTTATTTTTTTTAATTTATTTTTTTAACATCTTTATTGGAGTATAATTGCTTTACAATGGTGTGTTACTTTCTGCTTTATAACAAAGTGAATCAGTTATACATCTACGTATGTTCCCGTATCTCTTCCCTCTTGCGTCTCCCTCCCACCCACCCTCCATATCCCAGCCCTCTAGGTGGTCACAAACCACCTAGCTGATCTCCCTGTGCTATGCGGCTACTTCCCACTAGCTATCTATTTTACATTTGGTAGTGTATATATGTCCATGCCACTCTCTCACTTTGTCACAGCTTACCCTTCCCCCTCCCCATATCCTCAAGTCCATGCTCTAGTAGGTCTGTGTATTTATTCCCATCTTGCCCCTAGGTTCTTCATGACCATTTTTTCTTTTTTTTTTTTTTTTTTTTTTTAGATTCCATATGTATGTGTTAGCATACGGTACTTGTTTTTCTCTTTCTGACTTACTTCACTCTGTATGACAGACTCTAGGTCCATCCACCTCACTACAAATAACTCAATTTCGTTTCTTTTTATGGCTGATTAATATTCCATTGTATATATGTGCCACATCTTCTTTATCCATTCATCTGTTGATGGACACTTAGGTTGCTTCCATGTCCTGGCTATTGTAAATAGAGCTGCAATGAACATTTTGGTACATGACTCTTTGAATTATGATTTTCTCAGGGTATATGCCCAGTAGTGGGATTGCTGGGTTGTATGGTAATTCTATTTCTAGTTTTTTAAGGAACCTCCATGCTGTTCTCCATAGTGGCTGTATCAATTTACATTCCCACCAACAGTGCAAGAATGTTCCCTTTTCTCCACACCCTCTCCAGCATTTATTATTTCTAGATTTTTTGATGATGGCCATTCTGACTGGTGTGAGATGATATCTCATTGCAGTTTTGATTTGCATTTCTCTAATGATTAATGATGTTGAGCATTCTTTCATGTGTTTGTTGGCAATCTGTATATCTTCTTTGGAGAAATGTCTGTTTAGGTCTTCTGCCCATTTTTGGATTGGGTTGTTTGTTTGTTTGTTATTGAGCTACATGAGCTGCTTGTAAATTTTGGAGATTAATCCTTTGTCAGTTGCTTCACTTGAAAATATTTTCTCCCATTCTGAGGGTTGTCTTTTCATCCTGTTTATGGTTTCCTTTGCTGTGCAAAAGCTTTTAAGCTTCATTAGGTCCCATTTGTTTATTTTTGCTTTTCTTTCCATTTCTCTAGGAGGTGGGTCAAAAAGGATCTTGCTGTGATTTATGTCATAGAGTGTTCTGCCTATGTTTTCCTCTAACAGTTTAATAGTGTCTGGCCTTACATTTAGGTCTTTAATCCATTTTGAGTTTATTTTTGTGTATGGTGTTAGGGAATGTTCTAATCTCATACTTTTACATGTACCTTTCCAGTTTTCCCAGCACCACTTATTGAAGAGGCTGTCTTTTTTCCACTGTACATTCTTGCCTCCTTTATCAAAGATAAGGTGACCATATGTGTGTGGGTTTATCTCTGGGCTTTCTATCCTGTTCCATTGATCTATATTTCTGTTTTTGTGCCAGTACCATACTATCTTGATTACTGTAGCTTTGTAGTATAGTCTGAGGTCAGGGAGCCTCATTCCTCCAGCTCCGTTTTTCTTTCTCAAGATTCCTTTGGCTATTCGTGGACTTCTGTGTTTCCATACAAACTGTGAAATTTTTGTTCTAGGTCTGTGAAAAATGCCATTGGTAGTATGATAGCGATTACATTGAATCTGTAGATTGCTTTGGGTAGTATGGTCATTTTCACAATGTTGATTCTTCCAATCCAAGAACGTGGTATATCTTTCCATCTGTTTGTATCATCTTTAATTTTGTTTATCAGCATATTATTTTCTGCATGCAGGTCTTTTGTCTCCTTAGGTAGGTTTATTCCTAGGTATTTTATTCTTTTTGTTGCAGTGGTAAATGAGAGTGTTTCCTTAATTTCTCTTTAAGATTTTTCATCATTAGTGTATAGGAATGCAAGGGATTTCAGTGCATTAATTTTGTATCCTGCTACTTTACCAAATTCATTGATTAGCTCTAGTAGTTTTCTGGTAGCGTGTTTAAGATTCTCTATTCTCTATTCTCTATGTGTAGTATCATGTCATCTGCAAACAGTGACAGTTTTACTTCATCTTTTTTTTTTTTTTTTTTTGCTGTACGCGGTCCTCTCACTGTTGTGGCCTCTCCCGTTCTGGAGCACAGGCTCCAGATGCGCAGGCTCAGCGGCCATGGCTCACAGGCCCAGCCACTGTGCAGCATATGGGATCTTCCCGGACTGGGGCACGAACCCATGTCCCCTGCATCGGCAGGCGGACTCTCAACCACTGCGCCACCAGGGAAGCCCTTACGTCCTCTTTTCTGATTTGGATTCCTTTTATTTCGTTATCTTCTCTTATTTCTGTGGCTAAAACTTCCAAAACTGTGTTGAATAACAGTGGTGAGAGTCAGCAATCTTGTCTTGTTCCTGATCTAAGTGGCAATGGTTTCAGTTTCTTCACCATTGAGAACAGTGGTTCCCTCTGTGCCTACTTTCTGGAAGTTTCTAATCATAAATGAGTGTTGAAATTTGTCGAAAGCATTTTCTGCATCTATTGAGATGATCATATGGTTTTTCTCCTTCAGTTTGTTAAAATGGTTTATCACATTGATTGATTTGTGTATATTGAAGAATCTTTGCATTCCTGGGATAAACCCCACTTGATCATGGTGTATGATCCTTTTAATGTGCTGTTGGATTCTGTTTGCTAGTATTTTGTTGAGGATTTTTGCATCTATGTTCATCAGTGATATTCCCTGTAGTTTTCTTTTTTGGTGACATCTTTGGTTTTGGAATCAGGGTGATGTTGGCTTCGTAGAATGAGTTTGGGGGTGTTTCTCCCTCTGCTATATTTTGAAAGAGTTTGAGAAGGATAGGTGTTAGCTCTTCTCTAAATGTTCACCTGTGAAGCCATCTAGCCCTGGGCTTTTGTTTGTTGGAAGATTTTAAATCACAGTTTCAATTTCAGTGCTTGTGATTTGTCTGTTCACATTTTCTATTTCTTCCTGGTGCAGTCTCGGAAGGTTGTGCTTTTCTAAGAATTTCTAAGAATTTTGTTTATCTTCTCAAAGAAACAACTTTTAGTTTTATTGATCTTTGCTATTGTTTCCTTCATTTCTTTTTCATTTATTTCTGATCTGATCTTTATGATTTCTTTCCTTCTGCTAACTGTGGGGTTTTTTTGTTCTTCTTTCTGTAATTGCTTTAGGTATAATGTTAGGTTGTTTATTTAAGATTATCGATATGTGTGTTCCTATTACCATTTTCTTAATTGTTTTCGGTTTGTTATTGTAGGTCTTTTCCTTCTCTTGGGTTTCCTGCCTAGAGAAATTCCTTCAGCATTTGTTGTAAGGCTGGTTTGGTGGTGCTGAATTCTCTTAGCTTTTGCGTCTCTGTAAAGATTTTAATTTCTCGGTCAGATTTGTATGAGATCCTTGCTGGGTAAAGTAATCTTGGTTATAGGTTTTTCCCTTTCATCACTTTAAATATGTCCTGCCTCACCCTTCTTGCTTGCAGACTTTCTGCTGAAAGATCACCTGTTAACCTTATGGGGGTTTCCTTGTATGTTATGTGTTGCTTTTCCCTTGCTGCTCTTAATATTTTTTCTTTGTAGTTAATTTTTGATAGTTTGATTAATATGTGTCTTGGCGTATTTCTCCTTGGATTTCTCCTGTATGGGAGTCTCTGTGCTTCCTGGACTTGACTGACTATTTTCTTTCCCATATTAGGGAAGTTTTCAACTATAATCTCTTCAAATATTTTCTCAGTCCCTTTCTTTTTCTCTTCATCTTCTTGGACCCCTATAATTTGAATGTTGGTGCATTTAATGTTATCCCAGTGGTCTCTGAGACTGTCCTCAATTCTTTTCATTCCTTTTTCTTTATTCTGCTGTGTGATAGTTATTTCCACTATTTTATCTTCCAGTTCACTTTTCCATTTTTCTGCCTCAGTTAATTTGCTATTGATTCCTTCTAGAGAATTTTTCATTTCATTAATTTTGTTGTTCATCATTGTTTGTTTGCTCTTTAGTTCTTCTAGGTCCTTGATAAATGTTTCTTGTATTTTCTCCATTCTATTTCCAAGATTTTGGATCATCTTGACTATCATTACTCTGAATTCTTTTTCAGGTAGACTGCCTGTTTCCTCTTCATTTGTTTGGTCTGGTGGGTTTTTACCTTGCTCCTTCATCTACTCTGTATTTCTCGGTGTTCCCATTTGGTTAACTTACTGTGTTTGTGCTCTCCTTTTTGCAGGCTGCAAGTTCGTAGTTTCCATTGTTTTTGGTGTCTGTCCCCAGTGGATACGGTTGGTTCAGTGGCTTGTCTAGGCTTCCTGGTGGAGGGGACTGATGCCTGTGTTCTGTTGAATGAGGCTGAATCTTGTCTTTCTGGTAGGCAGGACCACACCCAGTGGTGTGTTTTGGGGTGACTGTGAACTTATTATGATTTTAGGCAGCTGCTCTGCTAATGGGTGGGGTGGTGTTCCTGTCTTGCTAGTTGTTTGGAATCAGGTGTCCAGCACTGTAGCTTGCTGGTCGTTGAGTGGAGCTGGGTCTTAGCGTTGAGATGGAGATCTCTGGAAGAGCTCTCAGCAATTGATATTATGTGGGGCTGGGAGGTCTCTGGTGGACCAATGTCCTGAACTCAGCTCTCCCTCCTCAGAGGCTCAGTCCAGACACCCAGCCGGAGCACCAAGAAAGACCCTGTCAGCCACACACCTCAGAAGAAAAGAAAGAAGTAAAATAAAATAAAATAAAGTTATTAAAATAAAAAATAAATTAAAATATTATTAAAAATAAAAAAATTTAAAAGCAATTAAAAAAAAGAAAGAAAGAAGAGAGCAACCAAACCAATAAACAAATCCATCAATGATAACAAGTGCTAAAAAGTATACTAAAAAAAGAAAAAAAAACGGACAGACAGAACCCTAGGACAAATGGTAAAAGCAAACCTATACAGACAAAATCACACAAAGAAGCATACACATACACACTGACAAAAAGAGAAAAAGGAACAACATATACATATATATATATATATATATATATATATATATATATATATATATATATATATAAAAGAGAACAACCAAATCAATAAAGAAATCTACCAATGATAATAAACTCTGAATACTAAATTATGATAAACATACAACCAGAAACAAATTAGATGCAGGAAGCTAACCCCAAGTCTACAGTTGCTCCCAAAGTCCACCACCTCAGTTTTTGGATGATTCGTTGTCTATTCAGGTATTCCACGGATGCAGGGTACATCAAGTTGATTGTAGATCCTGAGGCTGCTCGGAGAGATTTCCCTTTCTCTTCTTTGTTAGCACAGATCCTGTTGTTCAGCTTTGGATTTGGCCCTGCCTCTGCATGTAGGTCACTTGAGGGCGCCTGTTCTTTGCTCAGACAGGACAGGGTTAAAGGAGCAGTTGATTAGGGGGCTCTGGCTCACTCAGACCAGGGTGAGGGAGGGGTACGGATGCCGGGCGAGCCTCTGGCGGGAGAGGCCAGCATGATGTTGCAATAGCCTGAGGTGTACCATGTGTTCTCCCGGGGAAGTTGTCCCTGGATCACGGGACCCTGGCAGTGGCAGGCTGCACAGGCTCCTGTGAGGGGAGGTGTGGATGATGACCTGTGCTTGCACACAGGCTTCTTGGTGGCTGCAGCAGCAGCCTTAGCGTCTCATGCCCATCTCTGGTGTCCATGCCGATAGCCACAGCTCACGCCCGTCTCTGGAGCTCGTTTAGGTGGTGCTCTGAATCCCCTCTCCTCATGCACCCTGAAACAATGGTCTCTTGCCTCTTAGGCAGGTCCAGACTTTTTCCTGGACTCCTCCCAGCTAGCTGTGGTGCACTAGCCCCTTCAGGCTGTGTTCATGCAGCCAACCCCAGTCCTCTCCCTGGGATCCAACCTCCGAAGCCTGAGCCTCAGCTCCCAGCCCCCACCCGCCCCGGCGGGTGAGCAGACAAGCCTCTTGGGCTGGTGAGTGCTGGTCAGCACCAATCCTCTGTGCGGGGATCTCTCTGCTTTGCTCTCTGCACCCCTTTTGCTGTGCTGTCCTCTGTGGCTACGAAGCTTGCCCCTGCCACCCCCCATCTCTGCCAGTGAAGGGACTTCCTAGTGTGTGGAAACTTTTCCTCCTTCACAGCTCCTTCCCAGAGGTGCAGGTCCCGTCCCTATTCTTTTGTCTCTGTTTTTTCTTTTTTCTTTTGCCCTACCCAGGTATGTGGGGAGTTTCTTGCCTTTTGGGCAGTCTGAGGTCTTCTGCCAGCGTTCAGTAGGTGTTCTGTAGGAGTTTTTCCACAAATAGATGTATTTTTGATCTATTTGTGGTGAGGAAGGTCATCTCCACCTCTTACTCCTCTGCCATCTTGAAGGTCCCCTCCTAGATGTCTTTAATGAGTAATTTCAGTCGAGTCACAGGAGATAAAAGCCTTGTGTGAGAGGACTCGAGAGAATGAGTTTTAAGAAAGCAAAGACAGCAAATATAGCTAATTCTTGCTTGGAGCTTGAGAGGGGAGATGATATGAAATCAATTTCCTTTCTTTTTTTTAAGATTTTATAGCATATTTATATGCTGATAGAAATGATCCTACAGAAAGGGAAAAGATGATATAAGAAAGAGAAAAAATCCTTAAGAAAATGAAGGGGAAATAGGAATCACTGCATAAGTGGAAGAATTGGCCTCTGATAGAAGAAGAGACAATCCATTGTAACAGGAGACTAGACAGTGTTAGGGCATAGGTGTCAGGAGGTTGGTAAGAGATGTTAAGATACTGAGGAAATTCCCTTGTTTTTGCTTTGATTTTTTTCATGATTATCAGCTGAAACTGAAGAGGTTGAGAAAGACCTATAAATGTGGGTGATGGCCATTAATAGTCTGAGGTGGCTGTAGTGTGGGGGAATAAATATGGTATTTGCATTTAGGAAACAGGGGTTCAAATCTCACAATGGCCAGTTTAAGTCTTTGTATAAGTGGCAAGTCATTTCATCTCTCTAAACCTCAGTTTCCCCATTCATTAAAAGATGTGCAATCAGACCTGCCCTACTTAAAATCACAGGATTAGTGTGAACAGCTAAGGTATAAGATACGTATTGGAACATATCTTGATCTAGATAGATGTTTAGTTTTGTGTTACATTTTAGTTTGGGTTTATTATTTATGTTTTACTTTTGTTTTACGTTCAAAACTGCCTTACACTAAATACCTTTAGGGGTTCAGAACACTTAGTCACTGTCAGAAAGGCTGGCCTTATTGGACTTACTCAGAAACTTTTTATTTCATTATTACTATTTGGAGAGATAAAGAAGAATACAGTCTGGGTTTCCTTATGATCTCTAAGAAAACTTTACCCTCACCCTAGCATGTATCCTTTAGTGAGTTTTATTTTAGTATTGCTTTTTCCCCCCCCCCCCCCGTAAAGAACATATGGTAACTTCATTTGAGAGATCTTTTTATTCTTTTTTTTTTTTTGATTTTTAGAATTTTATTTATTTTTTTATACAGCAGGTTCTTATTAGTCATCCATTTTATACACATCAGTGTATACATGTCAATCCCAATCGCCCAATTCATCACACCCCCACCCCCACCCCACCGCTTTCCCCCCTTGGTGTCCATACATTTGTTCTCTATATCTGTGTCTCAGTTTCTGCTCTGCAAACCGGTTCATCTGTACCGTTTTTCTAGGTTCCACATATATGCGTTAATATACGATATTTGTTCTTCTCTTTCTGACTTACTTCACTCTGTATGACAGTCTCTAGATCCATCCACATCTCTACAAATGACCTAATTTTGTTCCTTTTTATGGCTGAGTAATATTCCATTATATATATATGTACCACATCTGTATCCATTCATCTGTCAATGGGCATTTAGGTTGCTTCCATGACCTGGCTATTGTAAATAGTACTGCAATAAACATTGGGGTGCATGTGTCTTTCTGAATTATGGTTTTCTCTAGGTATATAACCAGTAGCGAGATTGCTGGGTCATATGGTAATTCTATTTTTAGTTTTTTAAGGAACATCCATACTGTTCTCCATAGTGGCTCTATCAATTTACATTCCCACCAACACTGCAAGAGGGTTCCCTTTTCTCCACACCCTCTCCAGCATTTGTTGTTTGGAGATTTTCTGATGATGCCCATTCTAACTGGTGTGAGGTGATACCTCATTGTAGTTTTGATTTGCATTTCTCTAATAATTAGTGATGCTGAGCAGCTTTTCATGTGCTTCTTGGCCATCTGTATGTCTTCTTTGGAGAAATGTCTATTTAGGTCTTCTGCCCAGTTTTGGATTGGGTTGTTTGTTTTTGTAATATTGAGCTGCATGAGCTATTTATATATTTTAGAGATTAATCCTTTGTCCATTGATTCGTTTGCCAATATTTTCTCCCATTCTGAGGGTTGTCTTTTCGTCTTGTTTGTAGTTTGCTTTGCAAAAGCTTTTAAGTTTCATTAGATCCCATTTGTTTATTTTTGTTTTTATTTCCATTACTCTAGGAGGTGAATCAAAAAAGGTCTTGCTATGATTTATGTCAAAGGGTGTTCTTCCTATGTTTTCCTGTAGGCGTTTTATAGTGTCCGGTCGTACATTTAGGTCTCTAATCCATTTTGAGTTTATTTTTGTGTATGGTGTTAGGGAGTGTTCTAATCTCATTTTTTTACATGTAGCTGTCCAGTTTTCCCAGCACCACTTACTGAAGGGACTGTCTTCTTTCCATTGTATATCCTTGCCTCCTTTGTCATAGATTAGTTGACCATATGTGTGTGGGTTTATCTCTGGGCTTTCTATCCTGTTCCATTGATGTATATTTCTGTTTTCGTGCCAGTACCATATTGTCTTGATTACTGTAGCTTTGTAGTATAGTCTGAAGTCAGGGAGTCTGATTCCTCCAGCTCCGTTTTTTTCCCTCCCACTTTAGCTCTTTGGGGTCTTTTGTGTCTCCATACAAATTTTAAGATTTTTTGTTCTAGTTCTGTAAAAAAATGCCATTGGTAATTTGATAGGGATTGCATTGAATCTTTAGATTGCTTTGGGTAGTATAGTCATTTTCACAAAATTGATTCTTCCAATCCAAGAACATGGTATATCTCTCCAGAGAGATCTTGGTATTCTTGATCACACTGTCATTTTTCTGAGTTTTCTCTCTTAGGTTGTTCTGCTCTTATTCCCTTATTGCCTCTGCCTTTTTCCCCAGGTTAATATTTTACTGGAGACCATGGCTCTGGGTTTTAGTGTACCACGGGGGAGTGACAAAATCTGTTAAAGTAATGATTCCCCACTGCCACATTATCCTAGCTCCAAATAAAAAAGCACTACGATTCTTTAGTGAGACATTACCCTGACTTCCAGACCAATGTTTGTGCTCCTAAGAGTGCTCATCTATTTATAGTTGTTTAAAAACACTTAGTAATTAGAAGAAATCATAAAGTAATTATGATTTGTAATAGTGATTATGGCTGGGTGATTACTCCTTCACTAAGATGCTTTGCAAATAGATTAGCACTTCTTTGAATTAGGAACTTGGGCTTGAAATCTATGAGGAAGCTGTATTAGTAAGAAAAATGTTCTTTCTTTTGGGACTAAGTAGAAAGCTGTAAAATAGCCAGGAAGCCATTGGAACCTGGCTGACAGAAAAATCAGGCAAATCAAATTGGCCATTTTATTAGGCATATATTCATCTGGAAAAATTCTCTTCATTCAATTGCAATTAAAGTGTTGGTCAATTTAATATAGTTCATTAGTAATGCCAGCTCTAAGTTGGGCTGTGATATAATAGTTTCTCTTCCTGAACAATTAGGTAAACATTACATTGCTTAATATGAAACTTGGGGGAGGGGGCCATATTTAAAGTCTAGGTACTTGCTAAATATAGCTTTTCAAAAACTAGCATTTTTGATACACAAATAATGTATTGCTTCATTTTAATTTTTAACGGGGAAGTAAATGACCGTACCTTTTTTCCCCCACACTTCTCTAATCGCTTCCTTCCTCTACTTCAGTTTCTTCTTTGCCTCCCTTACTAGTTACACTTTGTCTTGCTTGCCCGTCATTTTCTCTTATTTGGAAGCTTATCTATTCTATACCTATATCACTATCCTACAGACATTCTTAAACACACATGTTCAACAGGCCAGCAAGTACTTATTTAGCACCTACTGTGTTAGGTGCAAGAGGACAAAGATAATTAAGATACGGTTCCTGCCTTCAAAGAAGGAAAAGGCCTGTCTAAGAAGTAATTATAGTTTGATATTAACTATTTTAAAAGTGTAAGTTGTACCAGCATGTCTAGAGTATGCTGAAAGTCTAGTTATTAAGAACATGGGCTTTAGAGTCCACAGACCTGACTCTGTCATTTTCTAGCTATGTGGCCTTGGGTTAGTCACTTAATGTCTCCAAGCTCCATGCTCCTTTATAAAATAAAGGGGAAGATTAAATAAAAGAATGTGTGTAAAGCCTCAATACATTACCATATGATAATCATTCATCTCTGTTCTTACTAGTTTTTATTAATAGTAATATTTTAACATTGATAAAAAGTTCTAGTAGTTGATTTATTATAATTTATATAAATCATACAAACATAGGACAAATATCATTATCCTCTTCTATTGAAAAACACCTCATAACATAAATTCTGATTCTTTGGCATGCCATATGAGACTGTTCTGAGCCAGCTCCAGGATAGGCTAGAGTAGAAGCAGCCTCGCTCTTCCACTGCTCTTCCCCTTTTGCATCTCTGTGGAGCTCCTTCTGCTCCATAGGCCAGGAATGCCTCCTTTCCCACCTCAGCCAGATTTGTTTTCACACATTGGTCAAGACCTGTCTCACTTAATCTGTGTGAAGCACTAACCAAATAAAAGGAAAACATCATAAAATCATTGGTTAAGAGGTAGTTTATTCAACGGATATTGTTGGGTAAATTGTGTAACATTTTGGAAAAATATTCGTTAGAGTCTAATTTCATAGCATATACCAGAATAAAATTCAGTCAGATTAAGGATCAAAGCCAAGAAGAATGTTTAAATTTCAAGGGAGAGGGGAAGAAACAAAAAGCATAAAGGAATTTAAGAAATTATAAAAGGAAATGAATGAATTTGCTACATAAAAATATAAAATATATGCATATCTCTATATATAAAACTTTTAAAACATTAATATTTGTTATTATTATTTTTAATTATATCAAAAGGGTAATATATTTTAATTTTTTAAATCAAAAAATTGAAAAAACAACCACTATGACTCCAATGATAAAATGAAAAGAAGGTATTGAATAACAACTTACAGAAAAACAAATTCATTTTTAACAAACATAAAAAATAAACCCTCAGACTTCTCAGTAATCAAGGAAATATTAACTGAAACAAAAAAACAGCAATCATTTTAGCCTGTTAAATTGTTGGAAATTCAAAAAGGATAATATCCATTGATGGTGCGTGTGCTGTGAGTTGCAACATTCCCAGACGCTGCTAAATATTGTTGACCCAAACTTTCTAGAAAGAAATTCGACAATATCTATCAAAGTTTAAAAAAAAAAAAGAAAAAGAAAGCTTTAAAAAATTTCTGCTCCATGGCATTGTAATTCCATTTCTAGGAATCTGTCCTGAGGAAACAAGTCAAGATATATGTACACAGATGTTCATCACAGCATTACTTATAATAGAAAAAAAAAACTGGAAAACTTTTCTTACAAGACCAATATCTCTTTAAGAATAATTTATAGTCACTTAAACTTAAGTTTTTGAAAGTGAATCAGTGGGGAAAGTGGTGTTTGTTTTGATATGTTTTCATGTAGCCCTATATGTGAATTCTACTATTGAGATATTTATAAAGCTTGCCTTGTTAGACAGTAGAGGATATAACTGAATAGTTTTGAAAAGCTCGTTCAAGAAAAAGATCTAAATAGTGATTAATAATTCTTAGCAAACAATAGTCTTCCCACTGTGAGAAGGACTAAAATGAATACTCTTATGCCGAGCCATATACATATGGCAGAAACCTAGAGGAATTTCCTCTCCAGAGATATATTAAAAGCTGAATATCTTTTGATTTCTCAACCCAAAGAAATGGATGTGCCCCATTCTCATGTGTACATGTATTCTAAAAATTCGTGTTGTTACTACCAAATAAAATACATCGAGATGGTCTTTATTACAGTGGTATTATTCACACCATCTGCATTTTATTTTTATGTTCTCCTAAAAAAGAACTTCACTTATTTTACAATGTTTTCCAGCTGACAATCCAATAGAATTTAAGCATGTCTCAGAGGTTTATGTCAGAAAGTTAGAACTTACCTTGCTTTAAAAACAAAAAAAACACAAAACAAAAAAATCTGGAAGGTAAGAAGGATTTACAAATGTCATTCTCCTCAGATGCATAAATTCTACACATTCTTATGTTCTAGTCATTATTTTATATGTAGTTCGGAAGGATAATACAGTCTGGCAGAGCACTGTAATCTGTTTTAAGGATTTTAAAGATTTCCATTGGCAACAGAGAATTCTTCTATATACACTCGCTTCAACTTACTAAAACATAGGTCCTCCATTCCATCTCTGTAGGTATTTTCTGTTATTTATTAAACAGTGTCAGCAAATTTGTAAGACAAATGCCAGACAGGTGTCATCTTCTACTGACAGATGAACAAATAAACTGTCTTGCAGAACCGGTGACTGAGCTGGCAATGTATTGCTTATCTGGGCTGAAGCACAGAAAGGGTTGTAACGTTGAACTACTTTTACTTTTTTTGTCAGTGAAGGAGGAAGAGAAGTGAGAAAGGAAAGAATCAGTAAGACATTGAAATAACCAGTGAATTGCAAGTAAAATCAGAGAAAAGGGAAAGATGAATTAATTGTCACTTGGGACCCACACCAAAGTCATGTGGGTAATACCAGACTAGCTTAAAAGCAGGGTGGGCTTTTTTCTTTTTTTTTTTTTAATTATAGAATGGAAATAAGCTGTGATAATTATTTAAAATATTTTTGTTAATAAAATTTCTGAATATATGTCTTATATGGATTTCAGAATTCAAAGAACTTTAATGCTATAGAATACTCTTAGAACTGTGCTGAAAAAATTTTTCTTTGATCATTCAGAAGACCCATAAAGATCTTGCAGAATCTTGAAGCTATCATTATAAACATCAATTATCATTACATTATGGGTATATTAAAATGCTAGAGGCCTCATTAAAAAAAGAGCTGACAGAGTCCTGATAAACTGAATTTTGCTATTTACAGACCAAAAGCAATGGTTCTTTCAGTTTTAGAGCAGGCAAATGTCCACAGATACCCACTACATCAGTGTGTCAGTACAATAAAGCCAAGTGAAATCAAAGGTTTCTCTGTGTAGCACTTTGTCAGAAACTGATTTTACAGCCTTATTTTTCTTTTTGAAACAAGTAGTTGGTTGCTACATCTGAGAATCTGGAAAAGTGTATATGCCTAATGTATTCTCATATTGCACTCTAAAAGTTTAATTTTGAGTTAATCAGCCCCATATGAATACAAAACTTAAGACCTACACTTTATAAACTCTGAACCTGTACTCTATTTTCCAACATTTCAAGCACCAAGGAAATGCAAACTAAATTGAGGAATTGGGTTAATTTAGCTTACAGTATGTGATTGCCTGTGATCGAGTAGGTAGGTAGGTAGGTAGGTAGATATAAATACAGATATTCCTACAGGATGTTATGGGATTTGAATATGACTTTAGCCATAAGAATGCATGTTTGCTTTCTTTTGATTCACACAGAGCAGATGGATGCTTGACTGCCTGCTAATCCACAGCTGGAATGGTTTCAGCAGTTTCCACGTTGCCGGGTTAGAGTGGCTTTTCTAGTGGACTGAGAGGGCAGCAAAAGAGGGATATCATTATTCATCAGTATCCCAGTGGGAGCGCTGCCAGCAGAGATTAATTTTTTCTGTTATGCTTGTAAAACAAGCTCAGGTGGAGTCTCTAATCCTCAGGGCACGGGTGGCAGATCAAGGAAGATGCTACAAAGCTAGTTAATTTTCTGATTCTGGGAGAAACAGAAGCTCTGTTAGATGTATAAATACATGATTGCAAATTTAAGTAGTTCAAATCCAAATGGGATCTTCCCAGACATCTGGTACTGAAAATCTCTGTTTTTCTTTGTTGTCTTTAAATATAACTTGTTAGAAGTTTGCCCTGGAGCCAAAATATTGGTAACTCTAAATATGAGGAAGTAATTACTTTTATGAGTTAATAACAAAATATTTAATTTTTACAAACGTGAACAAAAGCAAACTTTTTGCCTAAACAGACTCAAAGTTAGATGCCTAAAGTACCTACTTAAGTATATTACCAGAAAGTTATGACACTAGCTATCTGATTGGCAGGATTGGTTGTTTTTCTTTTTGTTTTTTTAATGTATATCCAGTCTATTTTTTAATGGTTTTATTTTTATTCTCTCAATGTATGATTTCTATGTGACACCTGTTCCCTGTATCTTATTATATGATCCATCAATATGTTCATAGTTTTGAGCAATTAATATAGGCTTCAAAATAAAGTTAGGTGACTTTTTTAAAAACAGAACTTATACATCCAGTAGCTATTGTCTTCTTAAGATTATTTATCTATAAAAGCTATTTACTACATTTATTACAAAAAATATGTACTTCTTCCAGGCCCATGGCACGTTCTGTTGATTATGTTGGGTACAAGTAGACATTCATTAATGGTACTTTTTTGTTTGGATGCTTGCTTTTGTTTTGAGAAAATGACAGGCAGTTATTGGAAGCCTAGTCAGAAGACTAAATTTGATTGATGAAGTCAGAGAGTATAATTTTTGGTTGTAAAATTAGTTATGACTACAAGATAATGTGTAGTTCCTAAAGTCATTCTGACTGCAGTGCCAAAAAAGAAGTTTCAAAATGTTTTGAGTGACAAAAGCCTTATTGAAAGGAATTTATAACCTGTCAGGATATTTATTTTGCGTAGCATGACATACCTATGTTCTGGGATATTTATTTAAAATCAGTCCCTCCTGTGACTCTAGTCACACCTTACACACCTTTCTTTTGGTTAACTTTTGGATTTTTATTAATAATGAGTCCCAATCTTGTTGTTTTACCAAAAGCATTTTGTAGTCCAAGAGGAGATATACATTTTAAAAAGCACTAAGTAGAATGCAAAAACCAGTACTTCATGGAAGAGGCTCCTACAAAATGCAGGATTTGTGAGGGTCAGGAAGGCTTTCCAGTCATGAAGAAATAGCCAGAGGACATAACATGGAATGAGAGTTAAGCAAGTCTCAGAGAGACTAGGGAACTAACTGAGGAGTTAGGATGAAGCCCAGAGCCATTTGTTAATAATTTTTGAAGTAGTAATGACTGCTAATAAATTTAAGTAATTGTTCCCCCAACCTGTACCAAATAAGCCAGCTCTTGTTGTCAGCTACCTGTCCCACTCAGAAAAAAATATAACAATTTAAATACTATACCTAGCCTAAACAAGAAACTCAAAATCCCACAAATCTGTAGTTTTTTCATTTGTCCTTTTCAGATAGGACTTGTGAATCATGTGATTAATCCTATAGCGTCATTTGACTCTCTCCATAAGGAACATTGTTTCAAGAGAGAATAGAAATTGTTTGTTGAATCAGTCCTTAATTGTAAGCAGTACATTTTTGAATCCAAGTAGAAAATTAGAATACTTATCAAAATTTTTTGGAAATTTTAGGGATATCTACATTTTTCTTCCTAATCAATGCAGACTTTGCTTCTTGATGGAATAGTTCATATATACACTAATGTATGCAAGCTACCATTCCAGTAAGTATCCTCTGAGAACCTAGATTTTTGCATTTCAAATAAATCCGAAGTTCCCTTAGACTATTTAAATAGATTTTAGAAAAGGAACTTTCTACTTAGTGAATAAAAAACATAAAATCTAATACATTTGGAGAAATACCCTAAGCTGTTTCTCCAGTACCAGTAGGAGCCATCCAGTCAGTATGGCTGACTTTCTATCACTCTAGGTGCTATGGCACAGGTCTCTCTTCTTCCAAACTCTGGACATCAGCAATGAGTTTGTTGATTAGACATCTAGAAAGAGATTTTTTTTTTTTTTTTTGAAACTTACAAGGCTGTATTTGCGCACTGACCTATTTCACAAGTTTTACTATTACTGTTACATGTGTTCTTTGTAGCTTTTAGTTTCTTGATATTGGTAAACTATCCTGAGGAGCAACCATTTATAAAAATTAAATTTTATATTAATGATAATACTGTCCAGATAGAATTCTATGATGCATTTAATATATTCACCATATGTTCAAATATGCAGATCTACATACCCCGTTGTAGCTTGAAATTCAGATTTTTACCAGTGGTGTCATGTTCTCCCTCTTGGTAAACTGTGTTAAGACTTTCAGGCCATTGAAACAGAGATTTAGCGTAACATTTTTATACAGATATATAGAGTTACTCACTTGATTGTGAACTGGGAGCTTTGTACATAATTGTATTTTTATTAAAGCATAGAATTTATACCACATTCAAAATCTAATTAATTGGGAGCCTTGTTACACCATTGCACTAAGATGGAAAGAGTCAAAGGAAGAGACAATACTAGAAAACTGAGGATACTAGTCCCTAGAAAAAGCCACTAAAATTTAATCTACTTAAAAGAAAGCCTAATATTTTATAGTAAGTGGGGAGAAGGAAGACCGTTTAATTGAAGAAAAAAATTTTATCTTAAAAAATGAAACTAAAAGCTGTGGAGAAAAGTTCATTTTCTTTTATATTCAACAGAATTTGAACTTATATCTCAACTAAGTCTTATATCTTTGCTAACTCTTAAAGGCTGAATCAAATTTATTTTGTTTGTGGTGATTTTTTGAGGCATACTTTCAAAATGACACAATTTTCGAAAGACAATTTTTCTAACATAATTATGTATCGGTATAATGCTTTTCACTTTGGGTTTAAGTTTTAGCATACATATTTTTTTTAAGTTTTTTGATGTGAACCTTTTTTTTAAGTCTTTATTGAATATGTTACAATATTTCTTCTGTTTTATGTTTTGGTTTTTTGGCCACGAGTCATGTGGGATCTTAAGCTCCCCGACCAGGGATCGAACCCTCACCCCCTGAATTGGAAGGTGAAGTCTTAACCACTGGACCGCCAGGGAAGTCCCCTAATATACAATCTTAAAGAAAACAATTTTTTCCAAAAATACACTTAAGGACGTCATCAATTTTCCCAATAACCTATTTCAGTATTTTGATATTGAAATCATTTGCTTTTGAGCACTTATGGTATCATCATTCATACGTATTTTTCTTCTTCAGTTGTTAATCAGCCTAACTCTTCCTGATTCTCATTTGCCAATGGATTTGCATGTTATTCAGACAGTTTCTCTAGTATCACTTTCATTCACTTAATGAAATAATGCATCTTTACCAAGATGTTTAGTTTTACTTTGCAGTCATTTTTCTAATTTGTTTTGCATTGTATTGTTGAATTGATTTTAGACAGAGACTGACAAAATTGTTGACTGATGGCTAGGGATAAATGATAATGTTCAATCAGGAAGAATGATCAAATGACTAATTTTTAATTGGTTGAAATATTTAAGAATACTTGGGGACTTCCCTAGCAGTACAGTGGTTAAGAATCCACACTTCCACTACAGGGTGCACAGGTTCGATCCCTGGTCAGGGAACTATGATCCTGCATGCCGCATGGTGTGACCAAAAAAAAAAAAAAGAATAGTTACGTTATGACTCTTGCTTGCTTGCACAACTTTGTAGCAGACTTAGATAATGAATACTCAGATGACAAAAAACCCTACATAATAGAAAGAACATGACTTTGGAAATTTATACTTGTAAATGCCTGTATTAAAGAATATCTGAAATCAATAACCTAACCTAATTTGAGAAGCTGGAAAAGGAAGAACAAGCTAAAGGAAGCATAGAATAAAGATTAACATTGAAATAAATGAAATAGAGAATATAAAATCAGTAGAGAAAGTCAATAAAACCAAAAGTTTGTTCTTTTAAAAGATCAACAAAAATGACAAATCTTTACCTAAACTCATCAAGAAAAATAGAACATTCAAGTCACTATAACCAGTAATGAAACAGAGGTTATTACTAGTGACTTCACAAAAGTAAAAAGGATTATAAGGGAATACTATAAACAACTATATGCCAAAAATTTGTATAATATAGATGAAATGGACAAATTCCTAAAAAGACACAAGCTTCCAAAATTTACGCAAGAAGAAATAGAACATCTAAATTTGACCTATAACAAGAAAGAGATTGAATTAGTAACTTCAAAACTTCCCACTAAGAACAGCCCAAGCTCAGATGACTTTATTGATGAATTCCACCAAACATTCTAAGAGTTAATATCAATTCTATATAAATTCTTTCAAAAATATGAGAGTACACCTCCCAGCTCATTTTAGGAAGCCAGTGTTACCCTGACACCAAAACCAGACAAGGATATCACAAGAAGACTTCAGACTAATGTCCCTTGTTAATATAGATAAAAAATCCTCAACAAAATACTAGCAAACCAAATCCAGCAGCTGAGTAAAAAGATTATACACCATGACCAAATGGGACCTATTCCAGGAATGCAAGATTGATTTAACATCCAAAAGGCAATTAATGTAATTCACATTTTAATAGAAAGGGAAAAAACCACAAGATCATGTCAATAGACAGAGAAAAAAACATTTGACAAAATCTAACACCCTTTCATGATGAAAACACTCAACAAAAAGTAATAGAATTGAACTTCCTCAGCCTGACAAAGGGCATCAACAAAAAACCCTCAGCTAACATCATGCTGAATGATGAAAAACTGGATGCTTTCTTCCTAAGATCAGGAACAAGATGAGGATGTCCATTCTCACCATTTTATATAACATTGTACTGGAGACTCTAGCTAGGGCAATGAGAGAAGAAAAAGATTTTAAAGGCATCCAAATTGGAAAAGAAGCAAAACTATTTCCAATTCCAGAAGACATGATCTTGTATATAGAAAAGCCTGAAGGAATTCACCAAAATACTAATAGAGTTAATAAAAATGTTTAGCAAGATTTTAGGTTACAAGATCAATATACAGAAATCAATTATGTTGCTATATCCTAGAAATGAACAATATGAAGTAAAATCAAGAAAATAATTTCATTTATAACAGCATCAAAAAGAATAAAATATTTAGGATTAAATTTAACCAAGGAAGTGTAAGTCCTGTACACTGAAAACTATAAAACACTGTTGAAAGTAATTAAAGATCTAAATAAATAAAGAGATATCCCATGTTCATGAATCAGAAGACTTAATGTTGTTAAGATAGCAATACTCTTCATATTCATCTGCAGGTTCAACACAATTCCTATCAAAATCCCAGCTTTTTTTCAGAAATTGAGAAGCTGATACTATAGTTCATATGGAAATGCAAGGCAAATAGCCAAACAATCTTGAAAAAGAAGAGCAGAGTTGGAAGACTCACACTTCTTGATTGAAAACTTACTACAAAGCTAGTCTGATCAAAATAGTATGGCAAAAGCATAGTCATATAGATCAATGATATAGAATCGAGAGTCCAGAAATCAACTGTTACAGTTATGGTCAGTTGATTTTCTACCAGGGTGCCAAGTCAATAAAATGGAGAAAGAATGGTCTTTTCAGCAAATGCTACTGAGATAACTAGATATATACATACAAAAGAATAAAATTAGATCCCTCCCTCACACCATACACAAAAATTAACTCTAAATTGATCATAGACCTAAATATAGTAGCTAAAACTATAATACTCTTAGAAGAAAACATAAGTGTAAATTTTGCTCACCTTGGGTTAGGTAATGGCTTTTTAGATAAAACACCAAAAGTGCAAGTAACAAAAGAAAAAAAGTGGATAAATTGGACTTCATCAAAAAAGTTCCTGTGCTGCAAGTGTTACCAACAAGGAAGTGGAAAGAAAGTATTTCACTTTCACCAAATGGAAGAAAGTATTTGCAAATCATATAGCTGATAAAAGACTTGCATCCAGAATATATAAAGAACTTTTAAATTTCAATAATAAAAAGATAAATGGCTCAATTAAAAAGGATCTGAATAGACATTTCTCCAAAGAAGATATACAAATGGCTAAAAAGCACATAAAAAGATGCTTAATATCAGTAATTATTAGAAAAATGCAAACTAAAACCACAGTGAGATACCACTTCATACCCACTAGGATGGTTATAATCAAAGGGACAGACAATAACAAATGTTGGCGAGGATATGGAGAAACTGGAACTCTCATACATTGCTGGTGGGAATGTAAAATGGTGCAGCCACTTTGGAAAAGAGTTTGACTGTTCCTCAAAACGTTGAGCAGAATTACCATATGGTGTACCAGTTTCACTCCTAGGTAGATACCCAAAAGGATTAAAACATGTTCAAACAAAAACTTGTACACAAATGTTCATAGGAGCATTATTCATAGTAGCCAAAAAGTGGAAACAACCCAAACTATGAATAAACAAAATGCAATATATTCTTATACATTTTTTTAACTAATTAATTTATTTATTTTGGGCTGTGTTGGGTCTTCGTTGCTGCACACAGGCTTTCTTTAGTTGCAGTGAGTGGGGGGCTACTCTTCCTTGCAGTGCGCAGGCTTCTCATTGTCGTGGCTTCTCGTTGTGGAACACGGGCTCTAGGCATGCAGGTTTCAGTAGTTGTGGCACATGGGCTCAGTAGTTGTGTCGCACGGGCTTAGTTGCTCCGCGGCATGTGGGATCTTCCCAGGCCAGGGCTCAAACCCATGTCCCTTGCATTGACAGGCGGATTCTTAACCACTGTGCCACCAGGGAAGCCCAAAATGTGGTATATTCTTAAAATAGATAGCAGTTGATTCTCACAAGCTGGCTCTAGTACTCCACTGGTTCTCCCCCTCATAACTTTTTTGTTGTATAATTTTCTCAGTAGATCTCTTGATGTTGTTTCTTATAAACTTTAAAACAACTTTTTTAACTTAACAAAATGTACTTCTAAACATGTATAGATCACCCTTAGTCTGGGGAGAAGAAGAAACCTCTGTATTTGGTTTTAACATCCTCCTCGAATTACCATCTTATTTTCTTTCTCCCATTCAGTGCAAAATAAAAAATGAAATTTCAACTATCCATTTCTTTTCAATCCATTTATTCATAGCTTACTATAATCTGAATTGCTATTATTCAAATTTTTCAGAGGCCCCAGTGCCCTCGTAATTATTCAGTGCTATTGTCTTTTCGTAGTGCTCATTCTCTTTGATCTTTTTATAGCATTTGACATGAGTTACTTCTTGATACTCTCTTCATCCTTAAAAATGAACTTTCACATCTTATCCAGTTCTTTTTCTTATGATTTGACATTGGCTCCTCTTCCTGTGTCTAACTCTAGTTGCTCTCAATTTTTTTTTTCTTGCTTTCCCATGTACTCACTTCCTCAGGTCACACCACAATTACAGTTTTAAGTGTTACCTTTAAACGGGTGAATCTGATAGCATAGTCAGCAGTCTTGACCTGTTATGAACTACAGTTCCAACTTCTGCTTGTTCAGTGCACATTCCCATTTCATTGTCCCTCTGTGACCCAAACCAGAATGTCTCAGTCTTGATCTTCATTATTCCCAGAATTCCTGTCCTTGTTTTGTCTGTCAGTTGTATATGCATTCTTTCATACCCCCAAGATGAATTCCTTCAAGTAATCCATGACTCCTACTTTTCTTCTCCCCAATTCCACATATTAAACCAGTTACCAAGACGATTCCTTCATAATTTTTTTGTTTCTCCCTTTTTTAAAGAATGTTCACTGTTCAGCTCCTGTCTGGGTTCCCATCACCCCATTTCTAAATAACTGTGCTAACCAGTCTCCTAAATGATCTTCCTACTTTAGTTTCTCTCTCTCTCTAATCCACCCAACTCATCCCTGCCAATTTACCTGTTTTAAAACATCATTTGTGGGCTTCCCTGGTGGCGCAGTGGTTGAGAATCTGTCTGCCAATGCAGAGGACACGGGTTCGAGCCCTGGTCCAGGAAGATCCCACATGCCGTGGAGCAACTAAGCTCGTGCACCACAGCTACTGAGCCTGCACCCTAGAGCCCATGAGCCACAACTACTGAGGCCACGTGCCACAACTACTGAAGCTCGCACGCCTAGAGCCCAGGCGCTGCAACAAGAGAAGCCACCGCAATGAGAAGCCCACGCACCAAAACAAAGAGTAGCCCTGCTTGCTGCAACTAGAGAAAGCCCATGCACAGCAATGAAGACTCAACGCAGCCAAAAATAAAATAAATTTATTTTTTAAAAAAAGAAAAAAACATCATTTGAATCATTTCTCCCCTCAAAAATCTAAAATTATGCATCTAATACAGCATTACTTCCTTAACCTGGGTATCAAGGCTCTCCACAGCCATCCTTTTTTACCTGAACCTTCTCTCACCTTTAAACATGCTATATATATGCTCAACTTCACACCTTTGCCTATGATTCCCACCTGGACAATGTATCTAACATTCATCCATGCATCTTGGCTCAGCTCCCTCTTAAAATATTCCCTTATTCGGATGCAGTGGTTGCTACTTTTTCTAAATTCATGACACCAGTGTCTGTTTCATTCATTTATCAATCACTCCTGTATTATCTTGTGATATTTCTTGTATATTGGCCTATTTTGATATTACACTTTTAGATTTATTTTACTTTTTGTATATGTATATCTTAACTCCTGGAAGAAAGATACTCAGTAGATAATAAGTAGATTAGAAGTGTTTTAATGTTTCCACTTTGGTTTTTATCTTTTAGTTTTTTACTTGTTTTTTATTTGATATTATCTCATAGCCTGTAGAAATGCAAATTATAAAGAAAGTCACCCTAATAAACATATGAAGTTTTAAAGACAGAAGCAAGATGGTAAAAAAAAAAAAAAAAAAAATTGTTTAGCTTTTAAAGATGGATTGCAAAGTGTGACATTTAACCATACATAATTATTATATATTGCTGCTAATCTCAGTTATTCCCTTTTAGGATTCAAACCTGATAGCCTTAAGAGGATAATATCTAAACATTGTTAAGCTGTAAGGCATTTTTATTATATCCTTGAAAACTGAGGAATTTTTTTTAAGTTTCATCAAAGAACAATTTTTTAAGGACTTAGCTATAAATCCTGGGAAATAGAAGTTTCTGATGGAATTCTTACCACTGAAATTATTTTAAGCACAACAGACCTGCTGGTACTCACTATTGTAAGATCCCTTAAAATCCAGCTGTCAACCAGGTGGTCATTCTTACACTGGAAAGAGTAAGGTATTATTTCTTGTGCATATTTATTTTTGGCAAATGATTCTGTGCTTGCCCTAACTGGTTGAAGGCCAAACATATGTCCATAAGTTTAAGACATTGATACAAATCAGACACATATTTTCATATAAGCCCTGACAGGAAACACACATAGATCTATGAGTAATTACAATTACATCTGTCAGTGTTTTCATGTTTGCCATCTGCATATAATAAAATTATTTTGATATTTCATTTTAGTGAAGCAAATTGTATGCATATTGGACAAATATTTTATTGCTTAACTAGATCTTAGTTTTATCATTTTCCAATAAATGTTTTATAACCAAGGGCTCTTTTTTTACTTTTTTTTTTTAACTTGTAATCTTATTAAGTTCATTCCTAGTATACCTTTCACTGCATTTTGAGGTTATTGTAAGTTCCATGTAAGTCTAGTTTATAGCAGTCTTTTATTTTAGAGATATACTTTATTCATATGATTTATTTACTTTGAATAGATAATTTGAATAAAAGTAAGAATCATAAGTGCTAGAAACCATACTAATTATATACATAGATTTGATTTTAAAAACAAGTTATGTCAGTTTTTTCATAGATTAATGATTGAATAAAAGGTAATCTGAAATAATAAAGATAAAAATTGGAGGCTTTTTTTTTAATCCCTTAATATATCTGGACCTGGCTTGGTAAATGCCAGATTATTTTTCAAATATTATTATAAAATATATAATATACAATTAATTTAATACTTCAGAGAGGCACAGAAATTAAACAGGGTTCCTATCAGGGAAATTTACTGAAATGCTTTTTCTACAGCTTCAGTGGCCAAAAGACAGCACTGGAATGTGAGAAAATAATTTTGGTTTGTTTTAACGCCTCAGAATGTTACAAATTAATCAAGTGCTACTTAAAGTCTAGAACTCATTAACTTTATAAGTTTTGCTTTTCCCATGACAGAGATTAAGTTATAGCATAAAGCTTCTTTAGTCCCTCACTTGATCAGGTTACCATCCCCACTGTTCAAGTGCCCTCTTACCAACTACTTAGTGAGTTCAGCCTAGGCAGTGCTGCGTCCAGCGACATAAAAGTACTAGTTTACTGTTATGTAATGCTTACATGAAACCACACATGAATCCATTCTGGCTATTTCTTACCTCAGTAATTTGCTTAGGTAAAGCAGACTCATATAGTTACTGCACCTAGAATAAATACACTCACACATACACAGTCAAACAGAATTCACTTGTTTACACACGCTCACTAAAGAGAAAAAGCAAAGTAGATTTTAAGTATTTGATAAGCTTCTTATTAACAAATCTAAAAAGTAAGCTGTACAATCAGTGGATTTAAGGGCCACAAGGACATGTAAGAGTTACATATTGAATAATGCTACGAGAGTCCTAACTAAACCCAAGTGCCAGCTAATCACTAAAAGACATACCATACCTCAGCAGTGTAGATTTGCCAGATTGTTCTTCAGAGAACAAGCAAATAAGTTAGTGATACAGTGGTATGAACAAACCATTACATAAGAGTGTGTATCCTCAGTAAACTAAAATCAGTGTTAATATATAAGCAAAATGTAGTAGCATACATACATATGTTTGTGGGTTTTTTTTAATTTTTTACTTTATGTGGAGTAGCTGAGTTTATGGCATTTGTAGAACAGATTGAGGTTTGTGATGAAAAGGGAAACAAAAGGAAAACTATTGAGTGAACAGCAGGGCCCATTTGATGTGATTATGAAAGATGTTTCTTTATTCTGATTTCTCTTTTGCAATCTGAAGACAGTAGCAGGGGTTGCAAGCAGAGTTTATCATAGGTTGTCAATCACTGTCGTTCAGCATTTGCAGGGAAAATGTCTTTATTCAAGGACAGCTGAGCAAATCAGAGACATAGATTTGCAGTTAGTAGCCTGTCCAGCCAACACTAAATAAACAGGGACAGGGTAGACAAACCAGCCTCTCACATAAAAATATAATGGACTCCACTGACCTCGCTGCCCTCCATTCAGCTTCAATCCCAGTTGCATAAAAGCTTCACTGCCCACTTTCAATTTCCTTTAATTACCTACATGATGTAGATAAGAAAATGAACCTCACTTATAGTCAGTGATCACACACAGGAAATTAACTAGACAAGTTGTTTAAAACGAGAGGAGTAATTTGGAGGTAAATAGAGTGTCCTACTGAGGAAGAAGTAGCTAGAAAGGGTTTTTGTTTGCTTGTTTGTTTTTAAGCAGGGATTTTATTATTTTACTAGCTCTCTCTGCTGATCCTGGGTTTGCTGCTTTCCTCATCAATCTAAGTAAAAAATCTCCATTGCAAGTATTCTGAAACACCCAGAATAAAATACTTTGAAGGGGGTAAGAGCTAAGTAAAGTAGTGAAGCAAACACACCACATTCTAAAGAGCTTAGAAAAATTGTGAACTGGAATCCCAGGAATAAATGATCATGGTTTTCACAGGAGGGTCTGGCAGAGTAGTTGAGGGTTAAATAGCAGTGTCTTCAGTGAGTCTTCATTTTAAATTGCTTCCTGAGTCCGTAATCAAACCACGAAAAATTAAATTGAAAATGCTGATAATATTTTTATGTATTCTAATTGATCTAAAAATCAGTATTTTCTGTTTCATTCTTGTGGTTCACAGCACTTAAATTTTAATTAGAAAACACTGTAGGGTTTCAGGGTACTATAACTATACATAATACTTTGTCTTCAGAATAGTTGGAGCAAGTATCTAATATAAATGATTCTTCCTCTTCCCTGTCTCTTCATACTATTTTGAGTCAGGTCACTGAAGAACACTGAAAAGAGCATCTTTCCTCATCACACACTGATGTGCTTTTGTGAACATTTAATTAATATGAATTTAAAAGAAACCTATTTGGAGATTGGAAACTAAAGCCTGCAGTATCAAACCTATAGTTCAAGAGGATATAATTTCTCAATATTTTATCTTTAATTTGGCTGTCTCTTGTATTGAGAATATTGTCTTTCAAAGAACGAATATATTCTGTAACACAGTTACATAAAAATTGTATGATTATTTGGGTAAAGTGTATGTGCCACTACTAGTAAAGCATTGGTAAAAAGTAATAGTAATCTTGTTTCTTTAAATAATATTTAAGAATCATGATTTTTTAAAAGTGAGTTAATGAAATGTCATTTTAGAAAGGAAAGTATTTTTATATAATTGTAAACAAAGGTTTACAATTGAAAACTGTAGAACAAAACTCAATTGAATTTTAAGCCTCAGTTAACATTCTGTATGTGATCAAATGTGGGGATGATTATTATAGTAATAATGCCTGACATTATACCAAGTCTTACAGCTTTCAAGTGTTTCATAAACACTATCACATTGAATCCTCACACCAAATCCCAATTTAAGACAAGGAATTTGGGACTTAGGGAAGTTCAGCTAGTCTCAGAAGATCACATAGCTTGTAAATGGCAGAGCTGCAAACTAACCAGTTGTATCAGTTCCCAGACCCAGTGTTCTCTCTACCACCTCACACCGTGCATCCCACCCTCGTGATCTATAACGTCTCTAAGGGGATGAATTACTTACTACATTCTTTGGATTCCCCTTTAATTCAAACACTGGAAACAGAAAAGGAGGGATCCTCAAAGGAAGTAATAGCTTTTGATGAGACCTCATTTAATCATGGATAATTTTTAACTACAGAAACTATTATTGATTTGATATTTTATAAACATAAATCTAATGTCAACTCTTTGAAGATCTCAAAAACATTGCCTGGGTCAAATTTAATAATGAAAAAGACATTACTTCTCAAAAGAATATATTAAGTAATAAAATCTATGTAAGCATTCTAAAGAGTGTTTTCCTATAATAAGATTCCGTGTCCCTCTTTTCCACCTCAAGTTTGAACCTTATCCTATCACTTTTCCCTTTTTTACCTAAAAAAAATATGTTTTACTGTCTTTCAGCTCAGTTGAAACCTCCCCAAAGATACCTTCCCTGACCCACTGTTATTATTTGTACTCCTCCTTCCTTATACTTGTCCACTTGTCATTTCACGTTTATTCATGGTCAATTTTGATTGAGGTCTGGCTCCCCCACTTGACTGTAAAGCTTCATGAGAGTAGGGGATCGATCGTTTGTTTTTGTGCATCATTGTGTACCCAGCAGTAGTATATGCTGAATAAATATTTGGTAAACAAGTGACTCAGCACACCAAGACCTTGTCCATTGTGGTTATTAAAATGCTTTTCATTATTATTATTAAAGTGTACAGATTTTGCCAAGAAATTAAGGAACCCTTAGCTTAATTAATAAAGGAACCCTTTGATTGCTTTTATGCACCAAGAAAAGGCATCACTAAATTAAGCTTTTCACTAAGATCGCTGTCTTTGGGTAATCTACATTAAAGATCTGATTGCTCCCCTAATCAACCTAGAAGGATCTCTCTACTGCAGAGCATTTTTTCTGACCTAAAATGTACTCAGCTGTTAGCAGACTCATCTGATACTGATACTGCTGGCAGTGAGCAAATTCACAATCCTGGTGAAGCAGGGGATAAAAGCAATAAATCAGAGGTAATTCAAGCAGAATTGGCATGGTTTGGAGAACTGTGGAGTCACATCTTACATGGAGTTTAGATTCTAAAGCAAGCAAATACAATAAAAATCGCTAATGATAAAATTTACCTGAAAATAACCCCAAAAGTAGAATAAGCGTAATTTTGAGTAGTCAGTCTTGTTCAAATACACTGGTTCTCAGTGAGTTCAACACTACTAGTTTTCTCTCTAGTGTTGGAGCAGATCATTGTTTCTTTAGCACCACATGAAGTAGTTGACTTGCATTTAGAAGTCATAAGTCATACTTTATGAAAAAATGTGCATCTTTGGATACTAGAATCATACATCACAGAAGGATGTTCACACTTTCAGAGGTATTTGGGAACTAAGACTGGGAAATACCTAGTTTATATTCTTGCCTCCCAATCAGTCAATCAATATCTAATCAATCTCTCTCTCTCTCTCTCTCTTTCTCTTTCTCTCTCTCTCTCACTCACACACACACACACACACACACACACACAGTGTGGGGAAGAGGGGTGTGTAAGGTATATAATCAGATTTGAACAGGATTGTACAGAGGGAAGTGGATCAGTTAGATAACACTATTCATTAGTGCTTTCAGCCAAATTCTTTCCATATAATTTGATTTTAATTTAATTTTTCATACAGTTTGTAAGTCTAAATCTATTTCCTACATAGCTAAAACCTGGAGGACCAATACAGTTTACAGTATTAAAATAGCTATTCGGGGCTTCCCTGGTGGCGCAGTGGTTGAGAGTCCGCCTGCCGATGCAGGGGACACGGGTTCGTGCCCCAGTCCGGGAAGATCCCACATGCCGCGGAGCGGCTGGGCCCGTGAGCCATGGCCGCTGAGCCTGCGCTTCCGGAGCCTGTGCTCCACAACGGGAGAGGCCACAACAGTGAGAGCCCCGCGTACCGCAGAAAAATTAAAAAAAAAATAGCTATTCGATTTTCTTCTGGAAAAAGATCAGAAGAAGCTGTATTTTATGAACAGTAGAAAGAAATCTAAATATGAATAAATTTTAAACTGTGAAACAGATTTAAAGCTGATTTCTTCTCCCTCCACCTCCACCCAGCTATCTGGATTGTGGTCCTCTCTTTAAGTGTTATTTTGCACGCTTAACAGAAAGCTCCTGCTCACTGAGTGTTCCCAACCTCTCTTCTATTAATAGCATCATCATTCTCATCCCTGAGGCTTAAACCTTAGACCCCTCCTTATCTGTTTTTATGGATCTGCTCGTACTATTTTCTGTGCCTGGAATGCAAGGAATCTTTCTCCCTCTCTCCTCTTCTACAAATTGTTCTAAGGCTAGAACAAACAGTATCTCTTTTAGGAAACTTTCCAACACATCCAATTCACTTCAGTGCTCTTCTCTGAATAACAGTATTTTATTCTGCACTTAGAATAATTATTTATATAAATTGTTTTCTCTGATATCATTTTAATTTCCTTTAAATAAAAGGTCATGTTTTAGATTTCTGAACCATCTTTTTCCTTATCTGCTGTTATATTTTCTTAAGCCATTTGGCAAGGCTAGGATGGACAGATGTTGATGGGGTTTTGGATGGAGCCCAGATATTAGGTTGAGATGTGTTAGTTGTCGGGTGACAATGCTTCAGTCCTGAAATTCACCTGAAATCAAAAATAATAGCACTGCCATATATAACTCGTCCCTCTTTAGCAGATGGCTTCAGAGAGAGCAGGAAAGAACATAAATGGCATATGAAAAGAAAACCAAAATGACACATAGGGGCAAAACATTATTAACTGCTAATGTGTCAGCATATACTTCTTACATAAAACAGCACAAAGTGGTAAAGACAGTGTTCAAAATAGTGTAAAGTGCTGTGATATTTCTGACTATTGCAAAACAAAGATGAGACAATTCATGAATGAGAGAAAATGTAATGATTATTTTAATATTCCTATTAAATATGTTTAATTGAATATTATAAAATTTTATTTGTTTATTTATTCAGTTCAGTTAAACAGAATGTTCCAAATATTCACTTAGGATATTTTTTCAGATGTTACATCAGTTGAAATTATTTTTAGACAACATTTTTCAGTCTCTTGGACTTACCATTTTCCCTCCCATTATAGGGCCTTTGCATATACTACATACTGTTCCTAGAACACTCTTCACGTCTCTGTTCATCTAGTTACCATCTGCTCATCCTCTGTACCATAGCATATCTACCTTTTCCTTCAGGAAATTTTTATGACCTTCCTAACTTGGTCAGATTTCTTTGCTAAACTCTCCTGCTTTTCTTCTTCAGAGAATTTGTCACCATATCAAATTCACATTTATTTATGTGACAGAATAATGTCTGTCTCCCTCATAGGGTGGATATTCAACAAATATTTCTTACTGTTTCCTATTTGTTGCCCTTGTTCTGTGTTCCTGTTTTTGTCTTCTACTTTCTCTGTCTTTTGTGGTCTTAATTGAGCTGTTTATATGATTCCATTTTCTCCTTTCTTAGCATATCAGCTATACTTCTTTTTTTGCTTTTCTTAGTGGTTGCCCTAGAGTTTACAGTGTACATTTACAAGTAAATCAAATTCCACTTTCAAATAATACTATACTACCTAATGGGTATGGAATCTTATAATAATAAAATAATCATAATTCCTTCCTTCCATCTCTTGTATCATTGCTGTCATTCATATCACTTATATATAAGACAAGTCATATACATAAGCATATAATATACATAAGCATACGTAATTGTTCAAAAATATTATTTTGAACAAAGTGTTGTCTGTTAGATCAATTAACAATAAAAAAAATAAAAGTTTTTATTTTACCTTCACTTATTCTTTCTTCAGGGTTCTTCCTTTCTTTATATAGATCCAAATTTCTGACCTATATTATTTTCCTTCTCTCCAAAGAACTTCTTATATTTCTTGCAAGGCAGGTCTACTGGTCTGCTGGCAACAAATTAACTCAATTTTTATTTGTCTGAGAAAGTTGTATTTCTCTTTCACTTTTGAAGGATAATTTCACAGGATATAGAATTCTAGGTTGGTGGGGTTTTTTCCTCAACACTTTAAACATTTCATGCCACTCTCCTTTTGCTTGCATGGTTTCTGAAGAGTAATTCAGAAGTAATACGTACCTTTGTTCCTGTACAGGTAAGGTGTTTTTTCCCTCTGGCTTCTTTCAGGGATTCTTCTTTATCTTTGATTTTTAGTAGTTTGAAGATAATATGCTTAGGTGTAACTTTTTTTTTTTTTTTCTGTTTATTCTGTTCAGTGCTCTCTGAGCTTCCTGGATCTGTGGTTT
Organism: Hyperoodon ampullatus; assembly: GCF_949752795.1. Classification (NCBI taxonomy): domain Eukaryota; kingdom Metazoa; phylum Chordata; class Mammalia; order Artiodactyla; family Ziphiidae; genus Hyperoodon; species Hyperoodon ampullatus. Next base: position 32,360,776 of record NC_136925.1, on the reverse strand, counting down.
GGTGTCTGACATTAATTGGAGAGGAGGGGAATTCTCAATCATTATTGTTTCAAATATTTCTTCTCTTACTTTCTCTCTACTCCTTCTGGTATTCCCATCATACATATGTTACATCTTTTGTCATTGTCCCTCAGTCCTTGGATATTCTCTTGTGTTTTTTTCAGTCTTTGTTCTCTTTGCTTTTCAGTTTTCAGAGATTTCATTGATATATCCTCTAGTTCAGAAATTCTTTCCTCAACCATGTCCAGTCTACCAATAAGCTCACCAAAGGCATTCTTCATTTCTGTTAGTGTTTTTGTATTCACCATTTCCTTTTGATTCTTTTTTAGGATTTCCATCTGTCTGCTTCCATTGTTCATCTGTTCTTACATGCTGTCTATTTTATCTGTCAGAGCTGTTAGCATATAAATCATAATTTTAAATTCCTGATCTGATACTAACATCTCTGCCATGTCTAGTTCTGATGATAGCTCTATTTCTTCAAATTGTGTTTTTAGCCTTTTGGTATACCTTGTAATTTTCTTGATAGCTGGACATAATGTACTGGATAAAAAGAACTGCTATAAATAGGCCTTTAGTAATGTGGTGAGGTGGGGCGTGGCAGTGTAGGGGAAATATTCTCTGGTCCAATGATTAGGTCCCAAGTCTTCAGTGAGTCTGTGCCTCTGCGCTGTGAACTTCACAGCCATTTCTACCCTCACCCCTTAGGTGGGACAGGATGGCTAGAGTGAGCTGGAGTGGGGTATTTCCCTTCTCCCACACGCAAAGCTTGAGCTGGTTACAGTTGGGTACTTCCATTCCCCAGGTCAGTTAGGTTCTCATAGTATATCCCAGCAGGGTTAGGCTCCACTTAACTAGTTTCTCCTGAGAGCAGGCCTTGTTAAGGACAGAGTGCTCTAACATATTTCAGGACGGTTCTTTTCCCCTCCCCTTGCTAGGAGCCCAAGGAGATTTTTCTCTAATATTTACTGTGGGAATCTGGTTGAGCTCCTAAAGGTAAATTTCACAGTATTGTGGGGGCGCCCTATGACTGGGTCCTCCTGGAGTTTTTAGCTCTCGGAGTTGTCTGCACCGAACCTCCCTCAATTCATCAGTTACAGTTCAGGTTTTCTTACCTCGACACTGATTCCCAAGGCATCTTCTGCTTGTGAGCCTCTGCTCCTCTTAGCCGTGATTCCCTGCATTTGCCTGCGTTTCCAATCTTGGAGGCAGCAGTTTGCCCTGTGTTCTGCCTTTTCATGGATTCAAGATGAGTTGTTGGTTTTTTCAACCTGTTCAGCTTTTTACTTGTTAGGATGGAGTGGTGGCTTCTAAGCTCCTTGCATGTGGAACCAGAAACCCCCAATTTTGAACAATTTTATTTTAATCTAATTTATTACAGTAAGTCTTAAGTTAATGATCCTGGTCTTCACCCTTTTCTTATCTCACCAACCCTATCCTCATGCCCCTTTCTCCCAGCCCTATCTTATTTCTTCCACTCATTCTGTAGATCCTCACTTAAATATCTCTTTTTCCAAGGCGCTCTCCCTGACCTTCTGAAATAACTAAGTCCCCAAACTGAATATCCCTTCAGCACTCTGTGCTTACCATATCATAACATTCATTTCCACTTTCAGGACTTGTTTTTCCCTGATGAACTCTCAGTTTCTGGTTCATTGCCTGGGTCCACTGTCAAGCATAACATTTGATGCTTACTAGGATCTGTATTGTTTTTGTTGACTGGATAAGTAAGAAGAGCATTCATGAATTTCAGATGTATTATACATTACTGGCTTCTGCTTAATATTAATAGTAGTACTGACCAAAGCAGAATTTTAAGGGATATGGTTATCTTACAGTTTTTCTAAAACATGTTTTAAATGTCAGTAGTTAAAGCTAAGAAGTACATTAAATATTATACTTTTGATACAGTACATTTATATGTACATTATATATATATGAGTTTGTTTGTTTTTTCAGGATGCAGAAGAATATACAGATTTGCCAGTAAGACACAATGAAGATCACATGAACAGTGAACTGGCAAAATGTCTTCCTTTGGAATCAAATCCTCATTCATTTGACAGCCCTCACACCAAAGCTCATCTCCTACTGCAGGCACATCTCAGCCGAACCATGCTGCCCTGCCCAGATTATGACACTGATACCAAAACAGTGTTGGACCAAGCTCTCAGAGTATGTCAGGTATGAAAGTCATTTCTAATTACCTACATTTTCTCCCATTCTTTCTGTTTTTTTTCTTTTTAGAATAAAATATACTTGCATTTAAAGATTTTTATTGTAGCATTGTCGAGAAAAAATCTGGTGACTCAAATTAAGGATTTTTGAAGGAAAAGCAAATATAAATGCAGTAAGATAACAATTTTAGTCATCCATTCAATCAAAATTTACTGAAGGTAAACTAAGTGCCAGGTACTTTGCTAGGTTCTCAGCATACAGCAGTGAACAAGACAGAAGAGAACCTGCTGTAATGGGCTTTCACTAGAGATGGCGAAGACAGACAATTAAAAATATAAGTCAAGTGGTGATCACTGCTATTTTAAAATAATAATAAAGCATAATAAAGGATATATGGAGAAAGATGGAGGGTGCCATTTTGTACTATTTTTTAATGTGGTATTCTGGGACTGTCTTTCTTATGAGGTGACATTTAAGAAACAAAAGAAGGGAGTGAGCTGTAGGGTTATTCCAAACACTAAGAAGAGCTAGTGCCAGGATTCATGTAGGAACTTACAAGGTATAGTCAAGAAAAACCAAGGTGGCCATTGTAAAAATGATGAAAAGGTGTGGGTAGAAATGAGGTCAGAGAGAGGTGGGAGTGGAGATTATAGATAAAATGGGGTCAGGTCACATAGGGAGTTTGTAAAACCATGCTAAGGCTTTTGGATTTTATTCTGAATGAGAGAGAAGCTGTAGAGCAGTGGTTCACTAATGGTTATGGTGGCTATATCTATGATTATTTACTGTATTAATGAAAATGGAAACGTTCTCAAATATTTATTACTTCATTTAAAAATAACACTAATATACCCATTATTATGTAATGATTTTTCATGAAAAATAACTATTTTCCAAAACAATTAGTGAGAACTGTAATAGCATTTTACATTTTTGCAAGTATCTTTCATGTCTAGCTTAATAGAAGTCAGCTAAATTCGTTTAGCACCTTTTGCAAGCAGTCTCTTAGAATATGGTGTTTTAATTGAAGTATATGAAGGAAATCCAGCCTCACTGAGATATGTAGTTTAAAGAAGGAAGAGTATTTTTATAGCCTTTTCAGAAAATTGTAGATATTCTCTGATACTATACAAAACCTTGACATGTTATATTCCTTAGTTAGTTGCAATGTGGAATCTGAAACCGTATCAATGAACTTTATACCTTGAAAGCTGTAAGGCTAGGCAAGAAATGATTGTGGCTGGACCAGGTTGGTATGGGTGAGACTGGTGAACATTGGTTGGGTCCTGTATATTTTTTTAAGGAGAATCTGCTAATGGATTGGACAAGGGTTTTTAGGGAGAGCAAGGAGCCAAAGATGATTGATTCCAAAGCTTTTCTCCAGAGCAAGTGGAAAGCTGGAGCTGCCATTTGCTGGGAGATGACTGTGAGAGGAGCAGGGTGGGAGAAGCACACCTAAAGGATTGAGCTTATAAGAGATTTTGATTTACTACATTATGGCTTTTTGGACATTTATATATAAAAAACAATTTTTAAGATTTTCAAAAGACTGATGTTTTTAAAGGTAGAATAAATGAGTCTGTGAAGATTTGTGTATAGGCATTTGCAAAATTAAAGACTTAGAAATAACCAAAGCATCTTTCAGGTTATAGAACACTGCCAAATATTACAATTCCATTTATTAATTCTGTATCTGTGTAGAATATATACATAAATATATGAAAATATATCTAGAGAGAAGATCCAGAATAGTATTGACCAAAAGATTAAGTAGCCGTCTCTGTGTAGCAGCATTTGGGATGATTTTTAATTTCTTCTTTATGCTTTTCTGAAATGTTCGAATGTTTTCAAATGAGCTGATAACAATTTTATGATCAGAAAAAAAACGCTTAATTTTATTATTTAAAAGAATAGGTCTGTTTCATAAAATAGAGTATGCACAAACTATCAGGAATTAGAAGGGAAATAAGGCCATAATAAACAAGTAAATTATTTTTACACCTTTTTTGTAACTAACATTTGGTTTATCTCTCTAGGAAGATGGTTTGCCACTCATTAGTCACACTTTATAAACGAAGGTTAAAGTTCCTTAAGTTTTAGCTGTGGCCCTGGATACTCATTTGTGTTTCCTCTAGCTATTTTTTCCCCCTCAAACACTGACCTGTTAATGAACTCAGGGGTCAGGAAGGGTTGGAGAGATGTTGCAGGAGGAATTAAATTTTTATACTTACAGGTATACTTAATAGGTGTACATATTTATATCATATATAAAAGTTACAATGTATATCAACTCATGCATACCTTTTCACCACTCAGTTAATAATGATTCAAAGGCTATATAATAATAGAAATTAGCTGTTTCACAAGAAGTCTATTTCTAAATTTATTGTAAGGGAAAAGGATTCAATCAGGTACTTTAGCCTCTATTTCAATATTATGTACAGTTTCGTGGATATTTATATTTCTTGACATTTTTTACTCCTTCTAAATAACATCTAAAGAGAAATAGTTTTCACTTTAATTATAAAAGTAATACACTTCATTGTAGAAATTTGGAAAAACAATGTATTAAAATTAAAGTCATTCATAGTAATTATATCTTCACCCCCATCAATGAGGCTCTTTTTTTATTAATGAATTTATTTTAATTCAAAAAAATTTTTTAAATTTTTTCATTTTGAAATAACTTCAGACATAAAAAGTTTGTAAAAATAGTACAATGAAATTTCCATATATCTTTCACCCAGCTTCCCCTAATGTTAACATCTCGTCTCAGTACTGATCCAATCCTGTTAAGTAATCTACAGACCTCATTCCAGTTTTGTCCATTTGGATTTTATCCCACTAGTGCCTTTCTCTGTTCCAGGATCCAGTCCAGGATCCCACATTGCATTTAGTTGTCATGTCCACTTTAGTCTCCTTGACTTTCAGGACGTTGGCACTTGTGAGGAATATTGGCCAGGTATCTTATAGAGCTATCCCTCAGTTTGGGTTTGCCTGATATCCCCTCATAATTACACTGAAATTATATATTACTGGCAAGAATACCATAGAAGTGATGTTTTGTCCTCTCGGTGTATCATATCGGGAGACTTGTGACATGGTTGTGTGTTATTACCAGGGATGTTAACTTTGTACACTTGAGGTGGTGTCTGCCAGGTTTCTCCACTGTAAAATTACTTTTTTTCCTTTTGTAACTAATATGTTGTGGTGATATACTTTGAGATTATGCAGTTATCCTGTTTCTCATCATATTTTCCTACATTATTTTCATCATCCATTGGTGACTTTTGCCTGAAACAATTATTACTACTGTGATTTTCTATTTCCATCATCCCCAGAATTTCTGTTTTCCTCCATTTATTTATTTACTTTATTTGTTTATTTATTTATTTATAAGTATAGGCTCACGAGTGTTTGTTTTTATTAGAGAGTGGTTTTAGAGACTAAAATCTGGGTGCTTGTTGACTCCATCACTACCTGGGTATTATTGCCTCTGGCCCCCTCAGTGGGCAAAGCTAGGAAATATAAGTATGTATACATAGACATCTATATCTATTTGTATATCTACTTAGCTGTGTGTGTGTGTGTGTGTGTTTGGGTATGTGGAAAACATTTGTATTCATAAAACCATGAGTTCATTCTAATACCTCCAATTCCAGTTTAACACCAAGGGTTCATTCTAGCCTTCCCCTTTTTTAAATTGCAACTCTTTTCTCCACCCGTGAGAAACTTGGCTCTCATTAATCAAAATATGTTTACTTAATTCCTCCATTCTAGCATACTCCTGATGTAGTTTTATAATGACTAATGCTTACTCCTGCAAAAAAACAAGTTTACTAACTACAGTAGTTGTGTATAGTTCTTTTTTGTCTTTGGAGGCTCAGAGTTTCTTTTTCTTTTTGCATTTACACAAAAACACACTTGCTCTCACTTTCTTCCTTTGCACATTTTTATCATGTTATTTTCTAACCTTTTTTAACTTAATAATTTACAACATTAAATATTCTTCTCAAGCATATTTTCTAATGGATGCACTATATTTCTTCATAAGAAGGTCATAGTTTACTTAATTAGTTCCCTGTTGTCAGACATTGTGTGTGCAGTTTTCCTTTAGTGTAAATTATAACATTAGTTATGCTTATAAATATGGATTTGGCTTTTCAGAAGCCACCTGGAAAGAAACTTAGTTGTAAAGAGATGGCAACCAGCTTCATATCCTAAATCCTCTCATTCCTGCAGTTTCTTTGTAAGATTGTGATAAAAGTAACAAGTCAGCAAGAGGAAAGAATATTAGGGTTGCTAATGGAAAATCTGGGGGGGAAGTCATGACTTAATAAAATTTTCCATGACTGAGTGACAGTTTTCATCATTGTACCCTATTGTTCTCATTTGATACATGGATACTGTTGGCCTAGAAAGCATTGGTTCAGGCAGTTTTCCAAGCTGCAGTCCTGCTGGCTGATTGAAAATTATACTACTGCCCTCATGGGACATCAGCATGACCTTGTGTTCTGTGTATGGGACTCGGTGCCACCAGCTCTTACTATAAATTCAGCTCTGCTCCTTAGAGCCTTAGTATAAGGCCTTAGGCAAGTCACTGAACCCCTGCTGTCTGAGTAAAAATAACACCTTACAAGAGTGGGACATTAGTTAATATTTATAAAGTAAACAATGATTTGAGGACTCGAACTAGGTCTATCTTAGTCTCCTCATTCTGAGTAATTCTTTTACTTCCTTGCTTTTTCATGGTCATTTAACTCTAAATTTTTTACTCCCTTTAATTTATAGAAATGTACCTTTTACATGAGCTGCCATTTAGATTATGAAAACTCTGTATGACTACCCGTGTCCTGGGGAATCTTTTACAAAAGAAAAACATAGTTGTTGTAGTAGTATTCACTCTGGCTTGAGGTCAGAATGCACAGTATAGCCTGCCTTCTCTTCTTGTACCCATTTGAAATTATGTATCAAGGTCATTTGTGTCATTTTTGGGTTTAAGGTGTTTTTGTCATGGTTCTTAATATTTCACTGTTACTAGCATTTCCATCTCCATCCCACCCAACAAAAATAAGAGTAAAGGGACCTTCCTGGTGGTCCAGTGGGTAAGACTCTGTGCTCCCAATGCAGGGGGCCCAGGTTCAATCCCTGGTCAGGGAACTAGGTCCCACGTGCATGTCGCAACTAAGAAGGCCACAGGCCGCAACTAAGACCCGGTGCAGCCCAAATAAATAAATAAATAATAAGAGTAAAAATTTCTGTACATATCTCAAATTTATTAAACCTGCTTAAAATACACTAGTTTATAAATTGAGCAATTATGGAATTGATTATTCTTGCCATTAGTCTTTGAGATCCTCTTCTTGATTACGTTAACTCTAAAATATATTTGTAATATGTAGTAAATGATGTGACATATTTTGTGTGCCAGATGTACCCAAGAAAACTTTATGTTAGCTTTTATGGGAAAATGATAAATAAGAAATAGCAAAAATTAAAGTGACTTGCCTAAATTTTTCAAATTCGATGGCAAAGTCAGAACGGATGAAAAGTGTCTGGTGTTTCGATTAGCCCCACACTGTTTTTTTAATCAAGGGACAAAGAAATTGGTTTTCAAAGAAGTCAAATAACTTAGTTAAAAGGTGATCTTTTGAGTCAGTCCATGCTGAAACCAAATGGAGATAGCAGGACTTTAAATCCTGCTCTGATAGCTCTGATCTTTTCTAAGAAGTGCCCTAAGTCTTCACATTAAAATCATCTTCGTTTAAGTGAAAAATAATTAAATACCAAGCCAAATAGTGTAAGAGTACAGGTTTATATCTTAGCCACGCCCACTACCTCCTCTGTGGTATCTACAGCAAAACTGCCCAGTAACTGGACACTTTCAGATGTTTAAGGAAAAAAGGGAAACCATGGCTCGAGGAGCTGACTCAGTGATCTGAGGACCAAAGGGCTGTGTGATTCAAAGTGTAATTGTGCTGTCAGTTTGCTGGGTTAATTCTGGAAAGTTGCTTTCAGATATAGTAGAGACCATATTTACCCTTCAGCTAATGCTATCTACCCTGCAGCCTAAGTTTAATAGATCAAAACATCTGTGTGCACAGTAATACCTCTTAACGACTACAAGATACACCTCATGAAAGGAGAACACACACACACACACAGAAATATGACAGTGTAGATTGATTAGAAAGATCTCTGGAAACCTATGCTTCCAAATTGAAATTGGAATTAATGTATATTAAATACCAGATTCAACCAGAATATTTGGAGAACTGCATACCATCCCTGTACTCCACACCAAAAAATTGCTATTTAATGATGGTCCATAAGGCAGGCCATCATTAACAGTGGTGCTGGTGAACATTTATTAAGGATTTTCTTTGTACCAGGCTCTGTTCTACTTGCTTCGCATTGCATAGACTCATTTGCCCTAATAATCCAAGGAATCAGTACAATTATTATCCTTATTTTACAGATGAAGAATAAGTAACTTTCCCAAGATCATAGCAGAAAGAAAAATAGTTTTCAGCATAGGTTGGATATATAATAAAAGTTTATCTTACTGGGTTCCCTTTGCCCTGTAAAGATGGATCTAAAAATTGTACTCATGGCCTAGCCGGATTTATTTTAAAATGTGAGAACTTCACAGGAATTTCTACATTTTTTTAGACCAAGAATTCCCACTAGAACATGAATAATATTTTTTAATTAATCCCTTCTTTTCGATGTATACTCAAGTCACCTCCTTTTAATTACTCTAGTTCCCTTTCAACAGTCTGCCTATAATTACTTTAACCAGTTTCCAAGAGGGACTTGTTAATATGACTGATATTTGTAATTGCTTTATTATATCACTCTATAGTGTCCAGTTGATATGTTTTTTTGTTTCAGCTGCTTATGATCCTTCTCGAAGTTTTTATATCATGCTAGGTAATGCAGTGAATTAGCCATTTACTTCCTCAGAGTCTCCCCTAAAACTACAATAATTGGAAATAATGGGGGAAAGATCAGATTGCTGATACAACCACAGGAAGAAAAAGGAATGCCATAATAATTATAAGATACTCCTAATAATAAGTAGTGATGCACACTATAATGACTGTGCTTAGGTTTACTATTACAACACACATACACACATTTTATGCTCCCCTTTCATTCTTCACCGTTTGCTTTCTCTGCTTAGGTTAGGTTTTTGGCTTCTTTCACTGGGAAACCACCACCACCACCACTAGCAGGGCTCCCCTGGAGGCAGCTTTTGTCCATCCCCCTGGTCCTTTTTGAAAAACTTCAAACGTCTAGTAACAATAGGCAATCTCAGAGATTTCCTGTCCCAAGATACAGAACTACCAATTCCCCCAAAAGATAACAGACATCTCCTCTTTACTATTGAGGGAGTGTGAAGTTCTGTATTCTGTATACCAAGGCACTTGTTTGTATAGATTGAATTCATGTTCCATTGCACTAATGGAAGTAGGCAAAAGGTAAACCAGGAGACTGGCTTTGAAAATAATTTAGGTGATTCGGTGCCTGAAAGGAAGACCTTTAAGGAGCTATGTTCTGATGGGTAAGTTTCCATTGTTTCATAAATTCTTGCATCTGACTTTAATATAGGAGCTGTCATTTTACATCATTTTCTTTAAGGCCCAAGTTTTTTTTGAACAACTAAGTTTCCAGCCTTTCTTCTCTTTCACACGAGATAATATGTAACTCATACACCACTCAAATTAATGTTACCATGTTCCAATAGGATTTATCAATTGTCACAAAAGGGGCTTGTCAAAAAATAACTTTAATAAGCTGCATAAATAGAGAAAGGGGGGAAATGTATGAACTGGTATGCTTTCCTCTATTCAGAAAACCCTCTTAAATTTGCAAAACTGAATTCCTAAATGTTTATTGGTAGGGTTGTTGTTTAGTCCAAACTTCAAAACAATAATTTGACCTCTTTATCTCTCTAACAGTTTCTGATAAACTTAAAGTATATTACATTTCAAATAACTAGTATCATATATTTTCTATAACCCACAGCTATTCTGAAAACACATTGTGTCTTCAAACTATTTTTTTAAGTATTTTAATCAATAAACTTTAGATGTGAATGTATACATATATTGGAGTCTGAGAATAGAAAAGAGTAGGATAATGGAAGCAAAAGATACAATTATATGAATATTTTTTATTGATCTGGTTATTTTAACAGAGATACTTTGACTATAGCTGGGTCTATATTTCTATTAACAAATGATCCCCATTTTTAGTGGATTAAAAAGCTAGAAATATTTGATGATACCAGGAGATAGAACTGCCATGGAGCAAGGCTAACATAACCTTTGAGGAGTATTTACCTATGGATGCACTAAGCACAGGCTCAGTGGGCTATAAATTAAATGTATTGAAGAATGTCAGTGTCAATTAGATGAACAAGTTCTAGAATCATAGAGTCAAATACAGTTAGCAGTGAAAATAGTCCAGGTGGTGCCGAGCTTAACAAAAGAAGTACTTGGTCAAATCCTTAATCCAATACTTGTAAGAAATGTTTTGATGTAACAATGGTAGATAAAATCTCCTGTATATTCTTAGTAGAATCCTTTCACATTTTTTAGATGCTTATAATTATTATGATTAGATCAAATGAAAAGCTTATCTTTAAGTGGACAGTACAGCACAATAGGCTTCAGAAAGCTTCTTCAAATCATTTTGAGAAAAAGATGGAAGGATGATAAATAAATAATTTTAGACTTCCAAAATTGGATTATACATAATTAGTAATCTACAAAGAGTTCATTTCTGAAACTGAAGTCTTTAAAGGATCCTAAGATGAAAATTACACTATTAAGTTTTAAATATATCTTTTATATTTTTATGGGTATGTTTCAAGGAATATTAATACTATGAGCATACATTTGGAGGATTCTGATTCATATTCAAAATATGCTGGATCCTTATCAATAACTATTTATACTGTCACTGACTGTTAAGGTGACTTGGGCATAATTCTTGGCACATAATAGTTCTCAGTATATCATGGGTGAATGGAATGAATAAATATTTCACTTTTTCCTTTCTAGTTCTTTCTTAAGAGAGGATTGAAAAGGGAGATTTACTGTATGTGGATTCTCACAATGTTTTTAAAATTATCTGCCAAATCTGAATTGTCTACTAACAAATGTAGTCTGTTTGTTGTAAACATTCATGTGACCTTATCAAATTCATAAAGACAGGGAAGTCTAATTCAGGCTGCTTTCCTGGCAAGACTGCCAGGAGCTCATATCTTGCCATAGAAGCCTAGTGAGGTTTCATTAATGGATGTCTATTTCAAAACAAATAATTTTCAATGAACTTAATCCTGAGTGATTATTCTTCCAGATGCAAAGATCTGCACTATGGTGCAGAATCATCATCCAGCTAGTGCTTATTTTATCCTGTATCAAAGTTATTACATTTTAATTCCACAATAGAACACCCAAAACACCTAAAACAAAGCGCCATTCCCCACTACAGACGCAACACAGAGCTAATGCATTTAGCATTTCCAAAACTAACACAAATGTGTGGATTTTGAGGTGTAAAACACCTTCATTACTCTTGTGGATTTACAGGTGATCTCCCTTCAAGGACTATAATATAATTTGGAAGGCTATTTCCCCCTGGATGACTCCACCTGTAAGCCTTTGAATGACAATTTGGTGCTGGTTTATTGATGATATGATGCTATTTTGAAGGATCCTTCTACCTCCAGCTCTTCTCCTCATACCCACATAACAACCCTTTTCCCGGTTGGGGCTGTAGGAAATGAGTAATGCTTAACCCATTTGTGTGATCAATTCACTTAAGCAGCTACTGTGAAATGTTAATCACAACTTTAATTTGTACTGCATTAGCATTTTGATTAACTTGTAGGCTTGCTAGCACACTTGAAGCGCTTTTACTCATAGTTACAGCTCGGAAATGACTTTTTGATTAATTAAGTTTGTTAGACAGCAGCTGAGCTTCCTGAATGCTAACCTTCTGGGGGTAAAAGTTCAGGAGAAAGTTACTGTGAACAACTGTTGCTATTGAAAAAGATTCTTGTAAATGTACTTATAGCATTTTAATTATTGACAAAATATTGTATCATTACTTGCAGCTGACCTGAACCTTTAAAGGAGTGTGCCTTTCTGTCAAGAAAGCTTTTCTTCAGGTTTTCCCATCATTGTAAAACTTCTGGGAGCTCTTGAACTAAATAGTGCAGTTTCTAGCAGATGTCTAACAACTAATGTTTTAACAGGCTGCCTAGGATGAATTTCCATAGTTTCTTTTTCAAGTAAACTGTATTTTAGAATAGTTTTAGACTTACAGAAAAGTTACAAAGATAGTACAGAGATTTCCTGTATATTCCACACTCAGTTCTCCTCTGTAATTAACATCTCACATCAATATGGTACATTTGTCACAATTAATGAACCTTTATTGATATATTATGATTAACTAAAGTCCATACTTATTCAGAATTCTTTAGTTTACTTAATGTCCTTTTTCTATTCTAGGATTCCATTCAGGACACCACATTACATTTAGTTGTCATGTCTCCTTAGGCTCCTCTTGGCTGTGAGTTTCTCACACTTTCATTGTTTTTGATCTTTCCATAGAATTTTGCACTTTCATGATGTTCCATAAGTAACAACTTGGTTTCTATAAATTAATGAATTTTTTTTCTCATTCTGGACTAAATAAGTCTTTCTCTTCAACTCTGACCATGTATTATATTTATGTCATTTCATTTGAACAAATGTAGCAACATTTTCTAGCCATTTCAACCTTCCTCATGACCTTATTTTCATGTGGTTTTTGCAATCCCTACACTGTCACTAGATACGTTAGAATGACTATCAGGAGATGTGAGGAAAAGTAGAAAGTTTCCTTGAAGAGGAGAAAGGCTAAAGGGAGGAAGAAGAGAGAATGCAGGTCATCAGAATGCTGAGAGGGAGCAGAGAGGCTGGATCATCTCTGTCCGCTCCATATGTTCACCCTACAGCCACAGCTGGAAGACACTGAAGACTAAATTCACAGACTTTGCAAACTGAAGTTTAGAAAGTTTTTAACAATGGATCTTAAAGCTACATCTCATTATGCATCTGTTAACATGCCTCTTGATGCACATTGAAAATGATAGTTTTTCTTTTAGTGACCTAAGTCAGTGTTGCTATTTCCTTGCAGCGAACTTGACTTAATTCAGTCACAGTAACTTGGATTATTTAAACCCAGAATTCACTTATGTTTCAAAAGATATTTAATGCCTGCATATCAAATATTAAGATGTAGTTTTATAACCAAGTGGTGGCTTAAAATTTATTTTGAAATTTTAGGTTTTCAAAAATCCTGTTGACAGAATTTGTTCAGAGACAATAATCAGTCAAATGCATAATACTTTTGTCTGGAGTCTGCATTTTTCTGTTAGGTAGGGGAAAAAAGGATAGATGTAAACCACTTTAAATCCTCCTTGAAATAAGACAGGGTATATGTAAATCATTCAGAGGTTGTGGAATATAGTGTGATGAGCACAGAAAATGAAATTAGAAAACCAAGATCAAGTCTTAACTTACCACTTTTCACCATTGCAATTACAGTCACTGGACTTAATGTGAGTTTCAGTTTTCCCATCTGTGAAAAGGAGACAGTACTAATGTCTGCCTCATACTTGGTATTAAGAGCTATTTACAAAAGTATTTTACAGTCTACACACTACTGTACAAATATTTTCATCACACTACATGTGCATACTGTCTGTACAGTTTGTATATATTTCACTGCTACTTTTCACAATAATTGAATGAAATGTATTTGATAACAAAACATAGATATATTGTCAAGCTTGCATTTTTAAGTATAATCTATAGTAGCAGAAAACAAAGGAAGATATCTGTAGATTTGGATAAATCTATCCTTTGCAGAAATAGTTAACATTACTATGAAATGTGGTTGAATTTAAATGCCAAGACCCAGCTTGATATGCTTAGGGAATTCTTGAAATCGATTCAAAATAAGTATTGAGGACATGAGGTGTATTCAAGTCAAAAAGTATGCCGTTGGCTTCAGGACCCTTACAGCCTAAAAATTCTCTTCCAGAGAGTGTCCATTCTCTGAACTCTAGTTCATTTTGATTGTGGGGATGAGGGGCAGGTTGTTTCTGGTGGGGGTAGTGGTGGTGGTTTTACCTTTGCACAAAGCCGGGTCCTTGAGTTTGCCCTGTGAGTTCCACATGAGGATGAGGTCTGGGCTGTGTCTAGTATGTGTACCCCTCTTTGTTTTTGCCTCTCCCTCTCTCCTCACCCATCTCGTCTCTCCTTTCTTTCTCTCTCCTTCCCTCTGTTGCTCTCAGTCAGACATAGGCAGACACAAACACCACCTCATTTCTACATTCCCTGTGAAACTCCTGAGCTGACTCATCCTTCCTGTTTTTCCAATAATCAACGTCTACCTACCTCCTCAGAGCTCTCCAATCTTTCTTCTCAGATTCCTCCTTTTACCCGTGTATATTTTACTTTGTGTCTGTAAGATTCCTTTTTCATCTGTGTTCCTAAGTCTGGATCTCTTTCCCCACCTTCCTCAAACCCCAGTTCAGCCTTCAGCTTCATTCCAGCTCCTGCGATCACCAGAGTGGCTTCAGCAGATGACCTTTTCAACACTGTAATCGCATGCATCCCAAACTCCTCTGTTCTAATCATTACTATATCCACACCACTTTTGCCATCACCTCCATGGTATCACCCTCTGACTCTCCTCTCTCACCTCACTTCTTTACCTATCAGCTTGACTGAATGTTTGTTACTCATCATCCGGGCATCTCTCCTCCCCTCCCTGATCCCTCGGTCCAGTCCTCAGTCCCCTGTGACTTCACTTGTCACTGGCCCTAGAGTTGTCCATTTCAACAGTGATGTCACCAGTAACCTAAAATCTCAACATCCAAATTCTCTGCTTTCACACCCAAATTAATCCTACTCATTATTGTCAGAAACAATCACAAAACATTTCTAATTATTTCTACAATTTCTACTTGTTTCTAATAATTTCTATAATTATTATTTCAAAGTCATGCTGTTGAGACTCAACACTGCTCTGGTTTTTATTCACATCACTAATTCCCCCAGTACTTACTCCGAACCTTTTCATGCTCCTTTACAGTGCTTTTTCCCAGGAGGAGGCATCACCTCCAACTCGCAGAGGTGACTGAGACCCTGTGATAGGGGTGCTGTCAATTTCCATTCTCTTCCTTCAGAGCTTCCCTCTCTCCAGTGAATTTGTGTGAGGTCTCAGTGACCTGCTGAAGCCTCTCTTCTCTGTGAGGCCCTTGCTCACACGCCCCGGCAGTGGAACCCTCTTCTGATCCCAAGAGGGTCTTTTCTCTCTGCATCTTACTCTGTGCCTACTGTAGACTGCCTTCTTTTTTGACTTAGGCTTTTCTGCCCCTAACTCCAAGGGTGTTACAGTCCATCTGGAAAGATAGAAAGTGAACTTTATAAAAACAAACAACACTATAGTGTGAGTATATTGGCATTTTATTGATGAAAGATTAAAGTTTACAGAAGATAGACACAAGCCTAATCAAACTCCTTGGTTTTTAAAATTTTTTAGATGAGAAAAACAAATACCATTAAGTCATTTGCCTCAGGTCTTATGGTTAATTTAAAGGCACAAGCCTCTAACCTCTGAGGCCAAGCCTCTTTCTAGTATACCACACCATCTTCAAACCAGTATCAATTGTTCATGAATTATACATCTGTTTATACCTCATCCAAACTTACTGTTTGCTTTAAACATTGTGTTGTCAGGAAACCTTCTCAAAGTCTCATTTTCTCGTAGCACATTCATCAAGGAATCTTCTGTTCTAATCTAGGACCCGATGGAATTCCACACACTTTCCTCTCATCCTGAACTTTATAGGCAGAGTCCTATGCTGGTTAAAAGCAAGCACTTTGGAGTCAAGCTCCCCAGAATTTGAATCCCAGCTGTACCAATTAACCAGAGCTATGCAGCTTTAGGTATATTTCTTTCCCTCTCTGAGCCACAATGTCTTCATCTGTACAATGGGTTTTCGTTCAGTAACTTTCATAAGATGGTTATCAGAGTATCCGACAAATAGTACATGCTTCACAAATGACCACTGTGAGCAGTTATTTCAGTAGTGCCCTTAGAGTCCCTTACATGCTCTTACCCCTTTGTTCTTTCCTGCGTTTCCTCATCTTATCTCC
Organism: Hyperoodon ampullatus; assembly: GCF_949752795.1. NCBI lineage: Eukaryota > Metazoa > Chordata > Mammalia > Artiodactyla > Ziphiidae > Hyperoodon > Hyperoodon ampullatus. The sequence continues at coordinate 32,344,367 of NC_136925.1, read as the reverse complement.
AGGTAACTGCCGCTCTGCTATCCTCACCTCTGCCCCAAAGATGCTCATTTTAACTGTTGTGGCTGCCCGCTTTGTGCCCAGGATTTCTGAGTCCACATCCCTAGCCCATACTCTTTCTCCAGAGCTCATTTATACCTGGGCTTCTCACCTGGCTTCATAGTGGCACCTCGGTTAAAATGCATTCAAAACCACCCTCATTGCCTGCTTTCCTATAAATAAATGACAACCCCACAGTTTCTGTTAATTATGGTAAGGTTTTATTTGTGGTGTAACTTCATAAATCAGTGCAATGCTAGGAATCATATTTCCACTCTCACAGCCGGAAATGACAAAGAATTCTGAGTCAGCAATCAATTGAAGTTGACTTTAACTTAGTAGGAGAAAGTCTGACGCGTGGAGTCAGCCTCCACCCATTTGTTCCCATAGACTTAGAATCGTCCTAGCTTTGTCTGAGAGGTAGCATGCCCAGTAGAAGATGGGTAAGAGGTAAAGGGGGATTCAACATTTGCCTAACGTTAGTGCTAAGGTGGAAGAATGTGCAGAGTTTTTTCTCCTCGGTGTACTAAAGCAACCTTTTGTTGTTTGAGTATTAAATCTCTGTAAGGAACTTTGAGGTGTCTTGGGGAACTGAGCCATGATCTCCAGCTGTTACCAAAGCCAGCCCCATTCTAAGGAGGAGCATATACCTATTAGTTCTTTTTTTTTAAATACAATTTTTAAAGGTTACACTGCATTTACAGTTATTACAAAGTATTGTCTGTATTCCCCATGTTGTACAATATATCCTAGTAGCCTGTCTCACACCCAGTAGTTTGTACCTCCCACTCTCCCACCCCTGTATTGCCTGCCCACTGGTAACCACTAGTTTGTTCTCTATATGGGTGAGCCTGCTTCCTTTTGGTTATATTCACTAGATTGTTATATTTTTTAGATTCCACATATAAGTGATATCATACAGTATTTGTCTTTCTCTGACTTATTTTCATTAGCGTAATGCCCTCCAAGTGTATCCATCTCACTGCAAATGGCAAAATTTCATTCTTTTTTATGGCTGAGTAGTATTCCATTGTGTATATATACACCACATCTTCCTTATCTGTTCATCTGTTGATGGACACTTAGGTCACTTCTGTATCTTGGCAGTTGTAAATAATGCTGCTGTGAACATTGGGATGTATGTATCTTCCGAATTAGTGTTTTCATTTTCTTTGGATATATACCCAGGAGTGGGATTGCAAGATCATATATTAGTTCTATTTTCAGTTTTTTGAGGAACCTACGTACTGTTTTCCACAGAAGCTACACCAATTTACATTCTTACCGACAGTGCACAAGGGTTCCCTTTTCTCCACATGCATTCTTGCCAACATCTATTTGTGGTCTTTTTGATGACAGCCATTTTGACAGGTGTGAGGTGATACCTCATTGTGGTTTTGATTTGCATTTCCCTGATGACTAGAGATGTTGAGCACCCTCTCATGTGCCACTTGGCCCTCTGCATTTCCTTTTTGGAAAAATATCCATTCAGTTCTTCTGACCATTTTTAAATTGGTTGTTTCTTTTTTTGATGATGAGTTGTATGAGCTGTTTCTGTATGTTGGATATTAACCCCTTATTGGTCACATCATTTCCAAATATCTCCTCCCATTCAGTAGCTTGCCTTTTCGTTTTATCAGTGGTTTCCTTTGCTGTGCAAAAGCTTTTAAGTTTAATTAGCTCCCATTTGTTTATTTTTGCTTTCATTTCCTTTAGGAGGTGGATCCAAAAAAATATTGCTGCAATTTATGTCAAAGTGTTCTGCCAGTGTTTTTTTTCTAGGAGTTTTATAGTATCCGGTCTTACATTTAGGTCTTTAATACATTTTGAGTTTATTTTTGTATATGGTGTTAGAGAATGTTCAAATTTCATTCTTTTACATGTAGCTGTCCAGTTTTCCCAGTACCACTTATTGAAGAGACTGTCTTTTCTCCATTGTATATTCTTCCCCGCTTTGTCATAGATAAATTGACCATAAATTTATGGGTTTATTTCTGGGTTCTCTATCCTATTCCATTGATCTGTGTGTCTGTTTTTGTGCCAGTACCATACTGTCCCACCTGTTAGTTCTCATCTACCAGGAAGATTGCTGTAAAAGATAGTGAGACATAGGGAGTCCTTCCTAGGCTCAATCATGCAGAGGTATGTCAGGGTGCCCTGCCAGACCCTCAAACCCATTTACCTGGACCATCCCTTAGCCTTAGCCCCTTCAGGTACCTACCTGCATGGTGACACAGACTTGTCCACTCAAACTGAGAACGAGGCCCATGTCCTCCAGTTTGGCCTGGGCTGCAGGGTCTGTCTTTGGCCTTATGTGTCCCCTGACTTTCTTGCAGTTGCTCACCTCTGCTGATGAACGGTTCTGCCCATTCCATGCACTTGCTCCCCACCTTACGTGCCCTGCTCCTCGAATCCCTGTACTACTCAGTGCAGAAATCAACCCCCAATGGTCCAAAGAAGTCCCTCTGAGAAAGAATGAGTTGTTTTAGGGTGTTCTTTTCATCTCATCATAGAGGAACGTTAAAATAGGTACCTGTTTACTGAGATCTAATATTGAGGCCTAATAGATCTATACTGTTCCAGGCAGTATAGTAGATATCTTACATCGTACATCATCTCATTTTACCCTCATCACACCCCTATATGGACATATAACACCCTTCTATCCGTGAGCAATCTAGCGGTCATAGGGTTAGGTGATTTCCCAAAATTTACACATAGTAAGTGGGACAAAATTAGGGTTGAAACCTATGCCTGACATCAAAGCTTGTAATGTTTTCCTACGCTGTGCTGCCTTTGGCAGATGTGCAGTAACTTAGGTAGAATGTTTGTTATAATTATTGTAATTGGATGTTTACCAATATTCTTTAATAAATTGAATATTTCTTGAGTGCTGTGTGCTAGGGCTGCAGTTCCAAAGACTACTTCCAGAACCTTGCCATCAAGGAGTCTATATTTAATGGGCACATGTGTAAACAAAGATTCACTATAGGATAGTGGTGGCATGTGTCAAGATTAGCAGATACATAGGAAAAGAAGTGCCTACAGTCCATCAGGTAGCCTTCACAGGAAGAAGTAACATTTGAGCTCAACTTGAAGGCTGAATAGGAATTTCCCAGGTAGGCATGGTAGAGGGAGCAGGATTTATAAAAAGAGAACCTGCAGAGAGGAGCATTAACTTTTGTCCTCTACACAGCGTGGAGCCATTGAAGAAATTTAAGCAGAGGAATTACGTGATCAGTTTTACCTCTGTAAAAATGTACTGTGGTAACAATATAAAATATAGGTTGAAGAAAAATTAGATGAGAATGAGGATAAAGGGATATTTATAATATTGCAGGTGAGAGTTGATGAGGGTCTGTGCTATGGCAGTGACAGGAAGGGGCAGAGAAAACAGGACCCACAAGGGAGTGGTTGGGCACAAGTGTGTGGCAACATTTTGTTCAGCACATTTAGGTAGTCACAACCTTCTCTCATCCTGGATTCTTTGTCTCCCTACTTGCCTTTTCTTGAAATTAAAACAAAATAAATAATAGTTTTCAATTCATAATACAGCCTTTTCATTTACTTCATGTAAGCAATCACTTTGCATGATTTTTTACATTTCACATCTGGATCATACAAAGAAAGATTGTGGGGAACTCTCATAAATTTTATGAAATCTTTCAACTTCATCATGAAAACTTCAAAGTTAAAAACATATGGTCCGTCCATCCAGCTCTTTTAGTATGTGAGCTTGTGGTCTGGAATTTATTTCCAGTCAAGTTGTAATGTAAAAATCACAAGTAAAATCACCATAGTTACTCCACATTACAACTTCTGACATCATCATGATACTGCATTACTCATGAGGTATAATTACTCATTTCTCTTCCCTTACGGAGTTCGCGAGTTGTGACTTGTGAGCTAATACTTTTATTTTTGTCTGAGTAGTGTTCCTCGTGACCAGCTTGTCTCATATACTTCAAAGACAAAGTGTTTAAATCAGTTGTGCAGAGAAATAGGAAGAACAGAAGTGGACTTTCCCTAGATTTATAAACATATACCTTTGTACATGTACACACTTTCATATGCACACATACACATATACATACCTATAAGTATATCTATTATACCAACCATTATGGTGTACAATTAGTAGGCTCACGGGTGCTAAAGACCAATTCGACCATTCCGTCACGCTAACCATGGTATCCAGAGACGTGGATCCATTTCCCTGTAATGTGTGTAAAAAGACCACAGATTGGTTTAGCCAGATGTTTTTTAAACTATTTTACTTTTCGTAAATTAGAGAACTCTTAAGTAGGAAATTCAAAACTTAGAAGGAAAATATGTCTGATTCAGTAGTACTAAGTAGTATGGCAAATCAATTTTACTAACATAATAGACCTTTAAGAACCATTTCTAAAAAGGTACTAATAGATTTTGTACAACATTTTATAAATATTTTACCATCAGTGAAACGGTAAAGTATCATTTTAGGCATTTACGAGGTACATCTGATTTCTCTTACCCTCATCTCTTCATTTCCCAAAACAAGAGAGTACACTCCTAAAACTGTATAAAGTAGCTGCCTCAGATCATGATATTAACTTATGTGTCTTTAAGTCAGCATTCACCAGAATCTAATTTAATTGAAACAGCTTTGCCTGTGTAAACTTCTCCTTTGTTTAAATAAGATTTCACTGTTTAGTTTTGCCTTAAGCAAATGCAGCCGTTTGTTTGTCCATAAAACATTGGATTAAATGTATAGACTAATATGAATAGCTTCTCATCCTTCCACATGTACCACTGGTCCTTCCCGCTTTTACTGTGTGGTATAGTATTTTCATTGAAAACCAAGGCTCTGCCTTTAGCCTGCTCTCTGGGGAAAATTAATTTTTGGCAAGAAGACTTCCTATCACCTTGCCATTATTGCTTTTAAATTTGGAAAAGACTACCTGAGATTTATGCTTTAAACGCGGCAACTAGTGCTCTTGATACAGTGGATTATAGAGGTATTTGCTCTCAAGGTACACTGAGTTTTTCTCTTTGTTTTATTACTAGGTGCCAATATTATCTGCTTATCTTTGCTGACCTAAAAAAGTTAAATATTTGGCGCTTTGTACGAAGTAATGTGCAAAAAATGCTGTGAGAGGTTCAGCGTGTTCCCTCCAATCCAACTGTAGTTTATTTTTTGGTTTCTATTTTAATTAATAGTAATTTAGAGGTATAATGCTTGGGGTGTTTTGTTTGTTTTTTTGTTAAGGCTATCATCATCAGACCCCCCACGGAGGGGGCAGGTGCCGTGATATAACATATGCATTCTCCCTGTTCAGGCAATGCTGGACGTGGCTGCACACCAGGGCTGGCTGGTGACTGTCCTGAACATCACCAACCTGGTGCAAATGGTGATCCAGGGGCGGTGGTTGAAAGACTCTTCTCTTCTTACGATACCACACATAGAAAACCACCATCTTCACATTTTCAGGTAAGTATTTTAATTTTCGATGTAATAGGGTTTTATTATTTCAAAAAAATATTTCCTTTACATGCATGTTCACTTGAATTTCATGTGGTGCCTAGAATACTGATTCTTTACAGTGAAAATGCCCGTGTTTCCCAGAGGGAGACATGGCCTAGCGACATAGCGTTCCCACTTGGAATTTGACCATTGGTCCCAAGCTGAACCACAGTTCATTTTAACCTTCTATTAAGTTGTTTTCCATTTGCAACTTCGAATACATTTTCATTTTAACTGTGTTTATTCCTTTACAATATCAGCCTTCATTTTAAAAGATGTTATTAAAGTGCTTTGTGACCTAGAGCAAAATAAATTACCAATTTCTTTTACTGCAGAATAGATTTGAGGGATCAGAAATCTGTTGTCAAAAGTAAACTGTGCATCTGCAAAATGTCCAAAACTGAGCAGTTATATATACTAGCAGCTCAAGATATAACCTGTGTTTAAAAGGAGAGTTTATATTCCTGATAAAATTTTTCAATTCTTAGGTCCTATGTACATGGCTACATATATTTTAGCAAAGGAAAGAACAGTACATATTACAGGCAAGGTTGGCAGTGTTCAAATGAAAATGTTTCTTTCACACCAGTTGAGAGATACTTTGCAGCCAAAATATTGGTTCACAGTCATGTAAACAAGCAAAACTGTCTGGCTGTGCTTGCCATCATGCACCCTCTCCCTCTCGTCAGCTGGACAAGGAGTGGCAGCCATTTGAGGCATTTAGAGACATACGCCAACCAGAACCTCAGGCACACATGGGGTCTCCTCAGGGAAGTCCCTCCATTTGACTGCAGTATACTGGATTCCAGGACAGGTGTTTCTACGGTGCTTGAGTCCCCACCACGGGATGTCCCTGGTAACTAAAAGGCACATTCAGAGAGGGGGCCACACCAGCAGCAGGTGGCCTGGGGGGAAGAGCACATACCTCATGTGTCTGCAGCTCAGTTTCAGGAATCCTTCCAATATGGTACTAAAACTTACAGGAGTTGGATTTCAGCAGAAAAGGAGACACATGAGGGTACTAACCCGACAGCACATGGGTCTGTTAGGGAAGCTGGTTGGGGCCTAGGAGATTTGATCCAATTCTTTACTGTTACCCAGAAAAGTGCTGTATTTGTCTAATTTCAATGATATTGTTCATCTTGCCATATAAACAGGAAATAGATTTAGGTAGATTCCATTCCTGATGATCCAGCACTATTTATGCTATAGATCTCAAACATTCCCAAAATGCACTTTTAATTGTATGATCTCAACAACTTACAATGAAAATTTTATTCAAGTACTTATATTAGAGACATTTGCCTGCATCCATTAAAAACATGTCAGGGGGCTTCCCTGGTGGTGCAGTGGTTGACAGTCCGCCTGCCGATGCAGGGGACATGGGTTCGTGCCCGGGTCTGGGAAGATCCCACATGCCGCAGAGCAGCTGGGCCTGTGAGCCATGGCCGCTGAGCCTGCGCGTCCGGAGCCTGTGCTCCGCAACGGGAGAGGCCACAACAGTGAGAGGCCCGCGTACCGCAAAAAAAAAAACATGTCAGAGCTCTGCCAGTTCCGTACTTTATCCACATGGAAGCATTATCACACTTTAGTGCCTTCCTATAGAAATCACCAACTGTCTGTCAACCCTAATTATCGACTGAGCTCACATATGATTTACACATTTTATGTCGTGATAGCCAAACTGCCTTGGATTGATGAGAATGCTGTCTGATTTCGAAGCTTAACAACAGTGGCCTTGGCATGGACATATATACACTACCAAATGTAAAATAGATAGCTATAGCTAGTGGGAAGCAGCCGCATAGCACAGGGAGATCAGCTCGGTGCTTTGTGACCACCTAGAGGGGTGGGATAGGGAGGGTGGAAGGGAGATGCAAGAGGGAGGAGATATGGGAACATATGTATACGTATAGCTGATTCACTTTGTTATACAGCAGAAACTAACACACCATTGTAAAGCAATTATACTCCAATAAAGATGTTAAAAAATTTAAAAAGTTATATAGTAACTTTAATTTCTAAACTGTTCTAATCATATAAACCGTCATTGTCAGAAAATCTCATTTGTGCTATGAAAGAATCATTTGGTTGGTGTTATTCTTTCTCAGGAAATGGAACCCAGGTATAAAGGGCCCACGTGCCGGGCACCCTGTCTCCATCGAGTGCCTCCCTGAACTTATCCACGCCTGTGGAGGGAAGGACCACGGATTCAGCTCCATGATAGAAAAAGAGCTACCGGCCCCAAAAATGAAGCAGGTAAGGCCATCACTTTCATGTTTCGACGCTCCCTCACTCTGGGAAGTTGTACCAAGAGTTTTCTAACTTAGAGTGCTGCTTTCAGAGTCAGACTCTCCTGGGTTTAAGTTCCACCCGCCATTTACTAACCCTGATTATGAACGTGAAAACATTATACCCGTCTCATGAAGTTTTGGGTAAGATCAAGCAGGATGTTATTATGTAAACTGCTCTATGTAGTTCCTGGTACAGAATAAGAGCTCAACAGATGGTATTAAATAATGATAGTAACAATAATTAGAAGTAGCGTCTGCGTTATTAGAAGGTTGTTTCAGTATAATGCTGTTAAACCGGTTGAGAAAGGCCTACTATGACTTGCCCATCACTAGGCTGCATTGCTCAAGAGCCCTTCTAATCCCTTCTTCAGAGTGGGTTTTGTTTTGTTTTTATGCTTGGGTATATTTTCGTGCAGTTCCCTCAATTACTTTTTTATGCCCCCACCCCATTTTAATCACTTTATTGTTTCTAGATTCTAAAGTAGTCCTTCAAAGAAACTCCTTATTTGTATACCTTATAGTTTAGATATAAATCTAAATCTATGTTGTGAAAGACAACATAGGTCATTGCTCCAAACTATCTTTGGAAAGATCAAAAACATGAATGAACAATGCCAGAAATATTTGGCATATATAGACTTTTAAGTCTTAAGCAATTTCACCCTAAACATGTCAAAGTAAATGTTCAGGGTTTATAACATAATTAACATATTGACTTGCAAATGCAGATATTAAAATAAAGAAACTTCTAAACCATGTCATTTTTTTTTTCCAGTGGAACTTATTTTCGAGCAGGACTTGGAAAAAGTATTACAGGCATCAAAGTCTGATTGTTCAATTTCTGTTGAACCTAAAATTGGCACCAAAAGCTACTTAAATATTCATAATAAGTGCCTACCTTTCTAACTAAATTATCATCAAAATTATGAATAAAAACAATATATTTAAAATGAAAACAAGGCTTCTATTAGCAACAACAGATTTCTAACATAACGTACAGTGATTTCAAGCCAAGTTTTAGATGTGACAAAAAATTAGAACATTGTTGTAATTAGTTCAGGGAGAACTCAGAAGTAAACTTACTTAATTTATTTGCATAAATTGCCATTCTGTTATCTTTAAAACCAAATGCAAATTGGCTCAGTCTGATATGATGATGGTTATTTGGCTCAAAAGTGCTTCAATTTGCAGAGCAATCTGGTGTCGGCTCTGCAGTGAGGCGATCCCAGGTAACATACAAATCCTGAATTATTCCAGAAATTAGTATGTTTAAAGCATCAATTTAAGTGCTAATTGCAGAGGTAATGAGAAAAAGCAGTACGACTGTGAGATTGCATCTTCTACCCCATCAGTATGCCTGGAACGGCTGCTGACTGGCGGAGGGTTGGGCTACTAATTAAATAACTGTATGCATGGCAGTGCTCTTGCCTGATTCAATAGATGAAGATTAATCCTCAGATAAATATGTTTGGCTGGTGTTGAAATGTCTTAGCAATTTCTTTAAAAACAGCTCATGTTTTATATACGCATATGTGAGTGTGTGTGTATGTAAGTATGTTTGTGTGTATATATATATATATATGTACAAATATATACACATAGAACAAATATATGTATATACATTGAAGATTGAAAATAATAATATCGAGTGCTGCCAAAGATTACAAATATATAAAAGTCAGATCTGACTTTGGAGAGCTTTGTGAAATAAAATTCCAATGAGTTGCTAATACTTAAAATACTATATTGGTAACTCATTTAAAGGTACAAGTGAAGAAACATACGAAGTCTTGCTTCGTGTGGTAAATGTTACCTGTGTTGTCTCACGAAGTTAAATGCTTTACAGAAATGCTGTATTTGTGTCTTCACTCTGGCCAGTCTTAAGAGAACATCCAGTGGTACAGCTTCTAGACTCGGTGACTGTTGGTTTTAGCAGGGGATAAGCCATCATTTGTACCTTGAAGCGCAGGGTAGACCATTCTGTGTCTTGACTATTTCAAGATCTATTCCAAACGTAATTTCAGATTCACAAGACAAGTTATAGGATTGGAGTTGAATTGAAAATTTGCATTGGATTTACATTTTTTGAATTCCTAAGGGATAGTTTGATTCATCAGGGCTTCTTCATTTCAATTAGGTGGTATACTCAACAGCGATAAAGTCTTAGCAAACAGGAAATCAAAGCCTATCAGGAAACCTGTAGTATATATTAAAGAAATACAAGGAAAACCAAAATTAAAGTATTTATGTACTTTTAAAAACTAACTTAGAAGGTAACAACGGATAAAACAGCCAATATATAGAGAAGTTTTCTTGACTGATAGTGATATTTGCCACATATTTATAAATGTTAGAAAAAGATGACAGTTATCTGAGGACATTAGGTTTATTTTTTTACATCTTTTCCATAGACTTAGGAATTCATTCATTTATTCATTCATTCAACAATGATAGGGTCTTCCCTGGTGGTCCAGTGGTAAAGAATCCACCTTCCAATGGAGGGGATCCCTGGTCGGGGAACTAGGATCCCACCTGCCCCGGGACAACTAAGCCCACACACCACAGCTACTGAGCTCACGTGCCTCAACAAGAGAGAGAGAAAACCCGCAAGCCACAACTAGAGAGAAGCCGCATGCGTCAGCAAAGGTCCTGTGTGCCACAACTAAGACCTGACGCAGCCAAAAAAATAATGAAAATAAATTTTAAAAAAACAAAACAAAACTGGGCTTCCCTGGTGGCGCAGTGGTTGAGAGTCCGCCTGCCAATGCAGGGGACACGGGTTCATGCCCCGGTCTGGGAAGATCCCACATGCCACGCGGAGCAGCTAGACTCGTGAGCCATGGCTGCTGAGCCTGCGCGTCCAGAGCCTGTGCTCCACAATGGGAGAAGCCACAACAGTGAGAGGCCCGCGTACTGCAAAAAAACAAACAAACAAAAAAACTGATAAGCACTTACCATCTGCATTTTGATTTCTCACAAATATTTTCAATTAAAAGAGCAGGAATAAAATTGGTAAAATACTTTCTACCCCTTTAATATGTGTCATTTAAATTGGTATTCTCAATATGATAATGCCAAAAAAAAATATTTCTTTCTAGAAAGAACCCTAGACTTAGAGGGTTCCTTATGATATACAAACATATAGAAATGTTTTCCTTTCAGAATAATTTGGACTATGAGCAAAAGAAAAACCCATTTTGTACAATAAATGATCAATGAATGACGCTGACTGACATCAACAATTGCATCACAACGTTTTTCAAGTTGTTTTTATATCCCCAAGTAATGCTCTCTGCCTTAGAAGTCACATAAATGCTATACTAGATGCTTCTCTAAAACTAACCAGTTCAACAACAGTTATTTTAAAACTTATTTTTTAGTGTAGTCAGTAGTCACTCAATGTCCAGAAGGGATTTACAAGAAAGGGGTCACAAGTTTGGGTAATGATTAATACTTCTTTAGGTGTTTTTAAAGGGACTTTACAAAGATTAAAAGCACACTATTTTTACACACAAATAAATGAGTACAAGAAAAAGTAGGAAATCTGAACAAGAGCTGTGGCTTGTATCACTGGTATTAATATTGTACTTTAGTTTTGAAAAATGCTACCCTTGGGGGAAACTGGGGAAATGGTGCACAGGATCTCTCTGCTTTATTTCTTACAACTGCATTGAATCCAGAATTAATCTCAAAACAGGTTGATTTTTTTAAAGCTCACTATTTCTTAGTTGCTCACTACATTTTACATTAACCACTCCTTATCTTTTCTTTCTTTTTTTATTCAGGCGTGGAGTTTCTTATCTCATTTGCCTGTGATAGATGTTGGCTTAAGTGTTAAAGGCTGGTGGGATGACTCAGCGGAAGGACACGATGAGCTCTCTATCACAACCGTGACTTCAGACAAACGCAATGACAACAGATGGGTCAGATTGCATGCTGATCAAGAGTATGTGCTTCAAGTCAGCTTGCAGAGAGTCAGCCTTGGGTTCCACAAGGTATAGTGTTTGGTTTCCATTCTCAAATGCTTCACACCAGATCCCAGCACGCACCAGCACACATGTCTTTTATATTACTAATGCGTCCGTGCCCTTCGCCAATCCCGCTTCCTCAACTGGCCTTAAGCAGCAAGAGTCAGTCTTCTGCAGTTTGTCAGTTCTCCTCATGTGCCATTTTCAACCTCAGGATACCCACGTGACATAGTAATATAAGGCCTAGAGTCCTGGTCTCAAAGTATGGTCTACAGGCTCCACAGAATTTTCTGGAGTACCTTTAAGAGTGCAGATTCTTTGGCCCTACACCAGGCCGCCTGCACCAGAAACTCAGCACTCTGAAGGGATCTCAAAATCTAGACTTCTACCCAGCACCCCAAATGAAGAAGATGAAGATGCTGGCTAAACTTTTCTGTGGCTCACTTGCCACATCTGCCTGCTTCCTTCATTAGAATGCATATGAGGGAGCTTTGTCAACATTCGTACAGGCCAAAAATTTACAGTATTTTTATTTTAAATTACTGTGCTCTTTTCTGTTGCCTGTGACACCAAAAGTAATTATTGGGCCCTCTAAGAATATTAGTACGCAGCATGTGGGCAGATTGGTTTTTAGCCCATAATAATCGAAATAAGAATTTGCCTTTTCGTTAGCTCAGTGGAGTCAGGGGCTTTCCCATATCTAGAACTAGCCCTCAGGAGTGAGGTTGTAGTTCATTAATACTGTCCCCTCTGTTTTCACACACGAAATGGTCAGTAACTTTCTGTTGGTACAGTGTCTTTTCAATACTGTGCCTTTAAGTCCCATCTCATTTGATTTCTAATTCTAAAAATCAGTGTAAGTGTGAACTGATTGGCCTCTGGCACTTCAGAGGCTTTAATAGGAGCATTTTTAGATGACAGTATATCCCAACTTACAAAAGAAAAGGCAGTAGTAATCATACCGATAAAATCATGAGGAAAAAAAACGAAGATTTTTTTTTTATAGCTGCCATGTGAGGGGTAAAATTCCCCATTTTACAGAATAATGGAACTTGGGGAGTATAGGAATTTGCCAAGGTCCTAGAGTCAGAAAATATGAGAGCAGGCTGGGAGCACAGAGTTCTCTGATTCCAGTCCCTGTTCTCTTTGCACCTACCATGTGCAGACACGCTGACAGAAGCGAGGCCTGTCACAAATAGCTAAACAATGTACCCCAGCCTCAGGGGGCTCACAGTCTCAACAAAGAGATGCTCAGGCAGCTTATCATAGTGCCTGGATAAACAGTGTACTGAGGTGTATCTAAGGTACGTTGAGAGCGCTAATTAGAGAGAACTTTATTTTGAGACCTTTGCGAACATTTCTGACAATATTGTATTATAAGATTTTTTTTACTATAGTATTAGTACTTAAACATTAGATTTAACTGTGCTAGAAAAACTCTAAAATTTTGTTTCTAAGTGCTGTAAAAATACATTGCTCTCTGACCTCTCTTTTTAAAATGCCTTGAATGAAACAACTCTCTCTAGAATATTGAGTGAAGTCTGATTGAGAGCATGTCATTATTAGTACATTTTACACCATAAATCGTTGTCTTAAGGAATCTCTAGAATAATCTTGGGTTTTGTAAAAATCAATCTAAAATAAAGACTTCAAGTGTCATCATTATGGTGATAGTTAATCTTGGATGGTGGTGATTAATATATTTTATAAATTGCTTGGCTTACAATTTCCCATTCCTCAGAGAAAGGACTTTTTAATATCACCATATTAGAATATGTGCTTTTTCGTGTGAGCTTTATTCTTGGGGTATGGGGGAAGATGTTTATGTGACAGAGTGCTTATTATCTTAAGATCCAGAGTCTAGCCTGGATTGACTTTTTTCCCCCAGTATCAATTTCTTGCAAATAAGACTTTGGAAGACTTGGTTGATATGTTTGTATCTCAGTTTGTTCATCTGCAAGTGGGGAATTAATTTCATTTTTAAGAATGGTGTGAGAGGGCTTCCCTGGTGGCGCAGTGGTTGAGAGTCCGCCTGCCGATGCAAGGGACACGGGTTCGTGCCCCGGTCTGGGAAGATCCCACATGCCGCGGAGCGGCTGGGCCCGTGAGCCATGGCCGTTGTGCCTGCGCGTCTGGAGCCTGTGCTCCGCAACGGGAGAGACCACAACAGTGAGAGGCCCACATACTGCAAAAAAAAAAAAAAAAAAAAGAATGGTGTGAGAAAGATTCGAGGGCTTTCTGTTCTCATGGAGCCACAAAGTAGTGTGGCTAGAGTGTGCTTCGAGAATCTTGAGAAAAAGGTAGATGATAGCATATCAAACACACCAAACCTGAAAATTAAACACATCCCAGATACTTAGATTTATGGCCTCCAAGAAAGACAGTGTGGCCTTTTAAGCACAGCCAAGTGGTATAGAAAATCTAGCCATTAGTAATGCTTTATCTTTCCTTTTTTTTTCCTGGTTTACAGGGAAAGCAAGACAGCCATGCAGTCACCCCTCGATTTCCCAAATCAAAAGATGAAGGATGGTTTTTGATATTAGGAGAAGTGGATAAGAGAGAACTTATTGCTTTGAAAAGAGTGGGATATGTCCGAAATCATCATGTTGCCTCCATCTCTTTTTATACTCCTGAAGTACCTGGAAGGTAAGCAGATTCTTACCCCACCAGAGTCCCAAAAGAATTAACCGCAACAGTGATGAGAACGGTGGTCTTACCTTTTCGTTCCTTTTTTATATTCTAGGTATATCTACACACTGTATTTCATGAGCGACTGCTACCTTGGCCTGGACCAGCAGTACGACATCCACCTCCACATCATACCAGCCAGTGTTTCCGCACAGGCTGACGAGATCTCCGATGCCCTCACTGACCTCAAAGTGAAGTAACCCGACCGAATCCATTTGAAAGAACTGTTGAGAAGCCTGACTGTTCAGTCATCTGGACAAAGTCAAATTACTTGACGTTTGCCTTGGAGGAATCAACTTCCAAACTCAAGGCACTGCAGAAATTGGCGGTGGCTGCAGCTCTGACTCGAGCAATGCAGAGTCAGCTGCGGGGGCCTTTTAACAAATGTTGCCTTTTATAACGTTGTCTTCAAGGGTCTCTTGATGTGTAAAATGACTACGCCCATAGGAGAATCTTTCAATTTGTGTATATTGAGATGATACCTAGGAATTATCAAATCTTACATTTCACAGTGTACTGTTTACAAGAACATCGGTTTCTCTTTTTTTAAGGAAAACTAACTGCACAGGGGCATGACAGTGTTAAGATTTGTTATAACAGATTTCTAACCCTGCAGCATAAAATATATAAGATAAATCTGTACAGTGACACACTGTGTTTTGTTCACAAAATTTATACTTTGATCACATATGGAAGTAATTTCAAGAATTTCTTATTGTCACAAATGTTAATAATATATGATGTAAAATTACATTACAGAGCCCAATGATGATTTAAAAGAAAACAGAATATACTGATCTTAGAAAATGTAGATACTGTAACTGGTAGAAATAAAATATTTAGAGTGCCACTTCAACACAGCCTGACTCACTTATTCCCTCTGCCTCCTTTCCATTATAGCCCCTCTTACTCTTCTGTTCTTTTTTTCTTTTCCTTCTCTGTCCAGACTTCACTTCCATTCTCTTAATACTTATTTACACAAGGAGAGAAGTATAGTCTAATTCATACAGGCCACGTAGTACAAGTCTTTGTCTCTGTGCTCATCAGGGCGGGCCTGAGGCAAACCTAGAAAATTTTCAGCCCCTGCAGGTATGTTTTCACCTGTGATACAGGAAATTTTCCTATTACAGGAAATTTCCCTATGTCCGAACAATTTCCATCTTGAAAAATACTTTTTTTCCAACTAAAACGTTGTTGGATTCCATATCCATATAACATACATTTTCTAGTGAAATGAAATTCTGTTCTTTGCAAAGAAATTTCAGTTATTCCTGGTCCTGTGATCAATTATTTCAAAATACTTTCCAATGTAACCACCGCAAGTACTGGAATTTAAAACTTTTTCTGGAACTGGAACATATTGCTTATGTGTACCTCCTTTTCCATACCAAAGAAAAAGGTGGGAGAAGGAGGAATAAAAGTAGGATGGGGAGAACCAGGCGTTCACTTCCCAAAATTAAATCTAAATAACTAATGTGAACTCACCAAGTGCAGTGGGCATGAGGTGTCCAAAGGGCTGTAGTCTCAGAAGTTTACTTCATATAAAGAGGTCTTTCTGCCTTTCCTCTGGCAGTTTATTTCCTAGTTGCAATTCATACCTAAGCACTGTTTGAGTGAAATTAAAAGAAAATGAAGATGATATATAGACAATTACCAGTCCATACAGGAACCTGAAGAGAAACAATTCATTGTCTTCATGTTTATCAGCATCGTTCTTTTTTTTTTTTTTTTAAAGAAAGCAGGCAACTTTGGGGGGATGGGAGAGATCTACTTCACTGGACATGCAGCAGAGGACATAGGAGCAAAAAGAAAGAATTTCTGTTATATCCGTTGACAGAAAAAGCATGACTTATTAAAATTAATTTTAAAATTGAAAGTGGGGCTTCCCTGGTGGTGCAGTGGTTGAGAGTCCGCCTGCTGATGCAGGGGACACAGGTTCATGCCCCTGTCCGGGAAGATCCCACATGCCGTGGAGCGGTTGGGCCCGTGAGCCATGGCTGCTGAGCCTGTGCATCCGGAGCCTGTGCTCCGCAACGGGAGAGGCCACAACAGTGAGAGGCCCATGTACCACAAAAAAAAAAAAAAAAAAAAAAAAAAAAAAAAAAATTGAAAGTGATTAGTTCACAATAAGCTGCAGAAGACACTAGTAAGGCAAGGTGTGCTTGGATGGAAAAGTTCATCTTATTCCGATGAGTAACCAATGCTGTTTGTCTACAATGTTATCCTCACTCATTACCTGACTAAAATTTTAGTGTTAAGTGTGCACTGTAATATAGGGCATGTGCCAACACAATCAGATCAATTCCATATTTCATTTTTAATTCCATATTCCATTTCATAGTCCCCTGGATTTTATCAACTCCAAATAATGGAAGTGCCAGTCAGATATTCATTCTAGGTATGATGTGGAGTACTCTGATATCCACATGAATCAGAAACATGTCCTTCCGCTTAGACAAGGTGGCCTGGGGACGAAAAGAACATGTAGATAACTATAATAAAAGGAAGTCATTGCAGCAATGAAATATTTGGAGAAATCATGAAGGGACATTTAGGCTGAGTTTTGAAGATGGTCAGAGATGAAAGAAGAGCCTTCCAGGTAGAACAGCATTAACAAAGGCTCTGAGATAACCTGCATTTTCAGTTGGTCTGCATTTTCAGAAACATGAAAGGGACTGAACAAACAGACAAGAAGGATGGAAAGGTATGTAAATTCTTACCTTGAATTACAGGGTAAGAACTGCAAATCTTAAGCGAATGCAGTGGAATTCCTTGGGAAGGCACCAGAGAAGATGAGAAGGAATTATGAGATTAGAACAGAGGACCAGTGGAGATGGGAGGGTGTGAAACCATGCCTGTGGTGGGGAACAGGTACTAAATACCAACAAGACTGAGTCTCTCCCTTGGATTTTGACATTCCCTTCTAGTGAAGTAATCCAGTAGCCTTAGAAAACCACATACTTCCCAAACACACACTTCACAGTTTCCTCCAGTTGCTCAGAGGAAAGGCCTTGGAGTCATCCTTAACTCCCGCCTCCCTGCCAGCCACAGTGGTCACCATGCTGCTTGGTAAACATCCCATGGTCTTTGGCTGCTCCAAGGATGCTGCTCCATCAGCCTGGCTCTTTCTCCAGACGCCCACAGGTCTAGCCATCTTAGTTTAAATGTCAACCCACCCAAGCTCACCTATCCCCCCATCCCCCTTTCCTGTATTTTCTCCATTGTTCTTATCAGCACTATAAAAATATTCATTTATGGGAATTCCCTAGCAGTCCAATAGTTAGGACTCGGCATTTTCACTGCCATGGCCCGGGTTTGATCCCTGGTCAGGGAACTGAGATCCCGTAAGCCTCAAAGCGCAGCCAGAAAATATATATATATACTTGTTTATTATTAGTCTCTCCTAACTAAGCTTCTTGATTAAGCTTCAGGAAGGATTTTTTATCACTTGTGTTCAGGACTACATAACCAAGACCTACAACATAGCCTGGCACATGGTAGCTGCTTGATAAATCCTTGCGGAATGACTGTTTGAACACAGAGACACCCATGGATTCTAAAATACCACACACCTACTTCAGTTGACACCTCTTCTCCTGGAGGTGGCATCTACTCTCAGACTCACCAAGAGCAAGTACTTGCCTGGTCCTCATGTCACCTGTCAACAGAGGAGAGGTATACTTAAGCTAATTGGTAGCTTTATGATGACGATGACTATGGAATATTTTTATATAGCAGTGGATCTTGGGTATTACAGGTATTTTAAAACATCAAATTATCATAAAACCTTTTTAGCCTGAAGTTTTAGCTCTCCCTTCTCTCACCAGACCCCTTTCTTTCCTCCATCACTGCTGCTAACTATTCACAGTGAAAGGATCCCCAAACAGGAACTCCATACATTTAAAGAATATGAACTGATAACTTCTCTCTTTCAGCAATAATTCCAAATGAGTAGGCAAACATTATTTCATGCACTAGCTTCTTACAAAGAAAAACCTGAATTAAGTTTTAAATCTTTCAACTGAGTATTACCAAAATAGAACTTGGCTTCAAAGTTATATATTGAGCCTCTAGATTAGCTTTCTTTCCCTGCTTTCAGAAATCTAATTTCTAAATCTAAGAGACACAAGAAGATAAAATTTTTGAATTTAATGAGTTCTAATTATATTACTTTAAGATCCTCAAAAATGCTCAGAATGGTAGCTGATTCCAGGTTGTCCTGAAAGCCTGTTGTTTTGGTAATGGAGGATGGCTACAGAGACTTCTGGAAAGAGTTATTTCCACAGTTTCAAGCTCATTTCTTTCACTTTTCCTTATGGAGCATTCCATCCTATTTCTGAAAAATAAAGTTCTTCAAATTTGAGGACTTTAAATGAGATTTCAAAGATTCTTCTTTGCAGCTTCTTCCCAAGTTTTTTTTTTTTTTTTTTTTTTTTTGGTGGAATATATATATTTTGGTAAAAAGTAAAGCATCAACACTTATTATCTTTATACATTGCAGAATGTCTCCCCCACTCACCCCCTCTTCCTGAACCTCTTCCCCCCCTTTTTTTAACATCTTTATTAGAGTATAATTGCTTTACAATGGTGTGTCAGTTTCTGCTTTATAACAAAGTGAATCAGTTATACATATACATATATCCCCATATCTCTTCCCTCTTGCATCTCCCTCCCTCCCACCCTCCCTATCCCACCCCTCTAGGTGGTCACAAAGCACCGAGCTGGTCGCCCTGTGCTATGTGGCTGCTTCCAACTAGCTATCTATTTTACATTTGGTAGTGTATATATGTCCATGCCACTCTCTCACTTTGTCACAGCTTACCCTTCGCCCTCCCTGTGTCCTCAAGTCCATTCTCTAGTAGGTCTGCATCTTTATTCCCATCTTGCCCCTAGGTTGTTCTGACCATTTTCTTTTTTTTTTTTTTAGATTCCATATATATGTGTTAACATACAGTATTTGTTTTTCTCTTTCTGACTTACTTCACTCTGTATGAGAGTCTCTAGGTCCATCTACCTCACTACAAATAACTCAGTTTCCTTCCTTTTTATGGCTGAGTAATATTCCATTGTATATATGTGCCACATCTTCTTTATCCATTCATCTGTTGATGGACACTTAGGTTGCTTCCATGTCCTGGCTATTGTAAATAGAGCTGCAATGAACATTTTGGTACATGGCTCTTTTTGAATTCTGGTTTTCTCAGGGTATATTCCCAGTAGTGGGATTGTTGGGTTGTATGGTAGTTCTATTTTTAGTTTTTTAAGGAACCTCCATACTGTTCTCCATAGCGGCTGTATCAACTTACATTCCCACCAACAGTGCAAGAGGGTTCCCTTTTCTCCACACCCTCTCCAGCATTTATTGTTTGTAGATATTTTGATGATGGCCATTCTGACCAGTTTGAGATGATATCTCATTGTAGTTTTGATTTGCATTTCTCTAATGATTAATGATGTTGAGCATTCTTTCATGTGTTTGTTGGCAATCTGTATATCTTCTTTGGAGAAATGTCTATTTAGGTCTTCTGCCCGTTTTTGGATTGGGTTGTTTGTTTTTTTGATATTGAGCTGCATGAGTTGTTTCCCAAGTCTTTTGCATGCCAATTTGAGAAAGATCTTGGGGTGCTAGTCAGATGTTGAGTCTAGTCCCACCCAAGGTCAAGCTTTGGGCTCTGACAGCCACATCTGAATAGATGCTTAAATTTTTATTGTTACTCTTCAACTGGCCTGCAATTCAGAGAATATTTTTTAAATGCACTTGATTGAATTTTCACGGGTAATACTGTGTCTCTAATATTAAGCAGTTCCTTATGGAGACTCCCTGGAGAACATAATGGACTGTAAATCAATCCACGTTTGGTTAAGAAGAATTAGAGCACCTCCTTCTAATTAAAAGTTCTTTGAATCCCCAAACCCATGTTTCCTTACTTATTAAGTTTATTATTTGTCTGTTCTTGATTTTATTTGCACTTGTTAAATAAATCCCATAGATGTCATGCCCATCCACTGAAAGCAAGTATAATCATCTTGAATGATTGTACCCTTTGATTCCAGTTATATTGGAAGCAGTTTTTAATGATTTGAAGATCACAGGGCTGATCTAAGATGAATTTTATTTCTGAACTTCCATCCAAGTACAGCTGGCTCTTGATATCAAAATACTACACCTTGCAGGGTATGGATTGCTCTCGCCAGTTCAGGAACTCCCTACAGCCAATGGCCCATTTTCCCAAATAGCCTTGAAGGTGCCAACATTTCAGAGAAGAATGGAGCTTCTGAAATAACCAAATAATTCCTGCAAGTGAGATGGCTAGTAACACTGTGTAATGCTGACTGCCATAAAAGTGAAACACCAAAGACAATTAGAAAAGGGAGATTCTGCAAAAGTTTTTCATGGCAATACATCAGAATTGGTGCATATTCTCTAAAAGTAACCATCTACAGGGTAAAAATTCATTTGGATGTCTCAGTTCTAACCAAAGTGGACCAGCAAACCATAAAATCGACTTAAATTACAGAAGGGAAAGTTTGAATTGGAACAACAGCAACAAAACTTCACAGCGTGTTTATGAAATACTGCATAGCCAGTCTACCAACGGAGATCTGCATTAACCAAACATTATCTGCCTCAACATCATAGCTGTCTCTCCACCCAACCCCACACTAGAGACAGGTCACTGCATACTTCTTTAAGTATCTGAAATTGAAGCCACATGAAAATGTCTGATAGTCATTCTGAAAAAGAATGCCAATATCTTCAACTGAGCTTTCAAATAAGCTTGTCTAATTACAATACAGAAATGGCCTAATTGTGGGCAATATACCAGGAATGTGCATCTTTACCTATGTTATTTAGCTGGGTATCATCAGAAAATATGCTCTACTTCCTATCACAACACAGTTTTACCAGAGATCTGGAAGGAATAGATATGGGTTAGAAAGAAAACTGCATTTGCTGTATCAAGAGAAGCAGTTTGGGTTTGGGGGTTTTTGTTGTTATTTTCCTTTCATTACCTCTTACCCCTGTATTGTCTTTGGTGACCCAACCCCATATTGGAAGATTTTAGGACAATATATCTGGTCAGCTCTCTTCTGTTCCCATTTCCTCACCTACAGAACAGTGGTAATACCCGCCCGTGCTTCCTCTCAGAGTACTTGGCTCCATCATAAGAAAGGCAGCCATCTTCATTGCTGTGGCACAGCAAGTGTTTTACCAATTTTGTTGAACTAATCATTTACGTGAAAATGCTTAGAAAATAATAAGGCACTATAAAGAGGAACTGAGATGTAAATGAAAGTCTAAGGTGATAAATTATAAATCACCTCGTCTGCAGGATTGATTTTATATGTCAATGAACAATAGGCTAAGAGCCCACCTCATCATTGTTACTCCCACCAGAAACAATAAAATCTTTATGACCAGAGAGGGATGTGCTTGTGTTCCATTCCTTTGTGCTACAGTATTTCCACCTCTCCAAATGCAAATGCATGCACACTTTCAGTTGTAGCTCAGCACACATAGGGGAATGGGTGTTACTTCAGTGGAACTTTGCTGAGAATGCTTCCTGGGAACGTGTTTTGACAGATAGTGAAGGGGAGACAGCAGCCTCAGGCAGTGGAGGAGAAGTCTGACCGCCTCATTTCTGCCCCTTCTAGCTTCTGAGGACAAACTTCACCACTTCACAACCTTGCCAGGGTCATTTCTGTTGTCCAGATTAGCAGAAACAAGGACGATTCTGGAAGCAGAACAGCTTTTGAGAGCAAGAGCTGTGGGCACCTCACACTTTGACCAAGAGTTTGGGTTGTAAGACATATTGCACCCAGAGTGATATGGTATTTTCAAGGAAGTTCTAAAATTTCCTTAAGAGCATTTATGTACTTTCCTTAATATTGCAAGCAATACCCACTCTGTCCAATTTCCCTCGGAGTTGCGTTTGCTCCCATGCTTGTATAAGCACGAAAATCAATTTAAGTATATTCAGTAAAAACCTAAACCCTTTCCTTTTGAAAGCAAATATTTGATTTTTCTTTCAGAAGTAACTATTTTTATACCATTTTGTCCAACTTCTGAAACCTAACTCTAGCCAAAAAATAAGGAGGAGAAAAATGCAGCTGGCTTCTAATATAGTATATTAGAAGCAGTGAGAATCATACAGACATCTCAATAAAACCTCAGTCTTATTTTCTGATACTTTAGAAAATGCATTCCTCTAAAAACACATTACCCTTCAAGTGGCCTTTGGAGAAACTGAAACATTGAAGAAATCCTTGGACTGCAGTAAAGAACATTCTCCATGGACAATTCTAATCAATTATAGAAACATAACTGTACCCAGATCATATAATGTACCAGTGATGATCCTGGCTTCTGTCCTTCTTATAAAATGCTGCAACTCACAAACATCGGTCCTGCTGCTAGTTGCAGCTCTCCAACCCAGAAAGATTTACTCTCAACTGATTGTTACTTTTCATGCTGAAAATGATAGTACATCTGCATCTTCTATTTCAGTTTTGTCATTTCGTTGTCTTTGCCCACTGTGTTAATCATTTTTGGATGCTTCAATCCTATCTCCAGACAATATATTTGAAACACTCATGAGGATGCATTGCATAAATATTGAATGTGTTAAAGACAGAGTCTGAGGTAATTCAGAATGAATTTAAGTAAATTGATTGGAATCAGCTTTTATTTAGGAAATCTTCTAGGGACAATTCCAACATATTGAAAATAACTAACTGTTCACAGAGATGCAATCTGCATATGCATTCCAATAAATCCATGCATCAGCAATCAAAACAGAAATACATGCCTTTAAGATGCCGGAAAACAGCTAAAAAGTGATACAAATTACAGTAATAAAATAACTGGGAATATTCTTCAGAACAAAAATGCTTTAATAAAATCAGATAAAGATAATGTAACAGTGATGAGGTGTTAAAATAAAAAGGGGAAATGTAAGGTACACCCAAGCTGTAATTACATATGTGTTTTATAGGTTCAGTAGACAGAAAAATGAGATCTGTTCCACCCTGGTGAACGGTGAGGGAAAGAGAAGTGACAATGGTAATTAAAAGTCAAATGTCTTGGGATCTCCCTGCTGGTCCAGCGGTTAAGACTCCGTGTTTCCAATGCAAGGGGCCGGGGTTTGATCCCTGGTCAGGGAACTAGATCCTGCATGCTGCAACTAAGAGCCTGCATAACACAACTAAAGATCCCACACACCACAACGAAGACCCGGTACAGCCAAATAAATAAATATTTAAAAAAAAAATCAAATGTGTTGCATTGGGTTTGGCAATGATTTCTTGAGTATGACACCAAGGGCACAGGCAACAAAAGAAAAAATAGACAAATTGAGCTTCATAAAAGTAGTGCATCAAAAGACACTATGTATTAGCAATAAAAAGGCAACCCACAGAATATGGAGAGAAAATATTTTCGAATTATATGCCTGATAAAGGATTAATATTCACAATATATAGAGAACTTATAAAACTCAAAAACAACAAAAAACCCAACCTGATTCAAAACTGGGTGTTGGGCTGCACCCCACAGGCTTACAAGCCCTGTACTTGCCCAGCTTCAAGACCAAAGAGTCTGGAGTCAGCAACAGAAACATCAGTGGTTTAATGGATGGGCCAGCTTACAGGTCTGAGGCAAGGTTCTGGACGGCAGACAGGACTTGGCTGCAGTCTTTGCTCCCAGGCGGAAGGGGAGACTACCACTTATCAGGGAATTGACATCAGGTGGGCTCATTAGTTACCAGGGAAACCAGTAGAGGGGCACGCCCCTCACCACCCCTTTGATAGGAACAATCACCAGCTGGGGCCTGGAGCAAGTACATAGGAAGGTCAGTCATGTGCATAAGATATAGGTGAAGCAAGCACTGGTCGGGCAGAGAGCAAGAGAACAGCCCTCTTGAGTGGCCTGACCATACAGTGGGGAATAGATAAGCCCCCCCCCAAAAAAATAGATAAGTCTCAAAAAAAGATATGCAAGTAGCCAATGATCACATGAAAAGATGCTCAACATCACTAATCACTAGAGAAATGCAAATCAAAACCACAATGAGATATCGCCTCACACCAATTAGATGAAAAAAAAAAAAAAACCCAGAAAATAACAAATGTTGATGAGGAAGTGGAGAAATTGGAACCCTTTTGCACTGTTGCTGGAAATGAAAAATGATACAACCACTGTGGGAAAAGAGTATGGCAGATCCTCAAAAAACTAAAAATTGAATTACCATATGTTGGGCTGCCCCCCACAGGGCTACAAGCCCTATGCTTGCCCAGCTTCAAGACTGAAGAAAGAGCCTGGAGTCAGCAACAGAGACATCAGTGGTTTAATGGATGGGGGAGCTTACATGTCTGAAGCGAGGTCCTGGAGCAACACCCCACCGTGTGCAGCCGACGGCAGACAGGACACAGTGTCAGTCTTCACTCCCTCCCAGGGAGGAATGGGAGATTACCAGTTATAAGAGAATTGATGTCAGGTGGGCTCAGTAGTTACCAAGGAAACCAGTAGGGGAGCACACCCCCCCTCACCACCCCTTTGATAAGCTATCACTAGCTGGGGCCAGGGGCAAGTACATAGGAAGTTCAGTCATGTGAGCAGGGTGTAGGTAAAGCAGGTCCTGGTCAGGCAGGGGGTGTACAGAGAGCAAGAGAACAGCCATCTTGACTGGCTTGACCATACACCATACGATCAAGCAATTTCATTTCTGGGTATATATCCAAAAGAACTGAAAACAGGGTCTTAAAGAAATATTTGTACACCCATGTTCATAGCAGCATTATTCACAGTGGCTAAAACAAGTGTCCATCAACAGATGAACGGATAAGCAAAATGTGGTATGAATATTATGCAGCTTTCAAAAGGAAAGAAATTCTGACATATGCTGTAACATGGATGAACTTTGAAGACATAATGCAAACTTAAATAAGACAGTAACAAAAAGACAAATACTATATGATTCCACTTATATGAGGTACCCAGAATAGTCAAATTCATAGAGACAGAAAGTAAAATGGTGGTTACCAGGGGCTGGGGGAAGGGAGCATGGGGAATTAATAGATAGTTTCAGTTTTGCAAAATAAAATTTAGGAGATAGATGGTGGTAACAACTGCGTAACAATATGAATATACTTAATACCACTGAACTGTACACTTAAAAAATGGTTAAGATGGTAAATTCTATGTGTATTTCACAATAATAAAAAAGATGTTATTATTATTGGGTTTTTTTGGCCATGCTGTGCGGCTTGTGGGAGCTCATTTCCCTGACCAAGGATTGAACCCAGGCCATGGCAGTGAAAGCCCAGAATCCTAACCACTAGGCCACCAGGGAACTCCCAAAACAAGATGTTATTTTTTTTTAAGTCAGATGTCTTGGATCGAATGTGAACAATAATAAGAGTGGCTTCCCTGGTGGTGCAGTGGTTGAGAATCTGCCTGCCAATGCAGGGGACACGGGTTCGAGCTCTGGTCTGGGAAGATCCCACGTGCCGCGGAGCAACTAGGTCCATGAGCCACAACTACTGAGCCTGTGCGTCTGGAGCCTGTGCTCTGCAACAAGAGAGGCCGCGATAGTGAGAGGCCCACGCACCGCGATGAAGAGCGGCCCCCACTTTCCGCAACTAGAGAAAGCCCTCGCACAGAAACGAGGACCCAACACAGCCAAACATAAATTGAAAAAAAAAAAAGAATAAGAAAACCAAATGACATTCAAAATGTTTATTAAAAGTTCTGGACAGGGGCTCCCCTGGTGATGCAGTGGTTGACCTGCCGATGCAGGGGACACAAGTTCGTGCCCCGGTCCGGGAATATCCCACATGCCGCAGAGCAGCTGGGCCCGTGAGCCATGGCCGCTGAGCCTGCGTGTCCAGAGCCTGTGCTCCGCAGCGGAGAGGCCACAGCAGTGAGAGGCTAGCGTACCGCAAAAAAAAAAAAAAAAAAAAAAAAAGTTCAGGACAATGCACTTATGTAGTCAGAATAATTATACAGGCAAAAGTAAACATTCCACATGGAAAACTTACTAGACCACTTTGCCAGTTTATTCCATTGAAAATATATTTCAGAAACCTGTCAAACTGTTGTTTCTAGATATTAAAAAAAAAAAAAAAAAAGAAGAGTGAAGCAACTAATTTCCATTCATGCATCCTTCCCTACTCCTTTCCCCGCCAGAATCCATATCCTTGAATTAGGTCAGAGTCAGGTCTTCTCAGACCAAGCGCGTATGTCAGCAACCCCAGCACTTAGCCCCAGACTTTGTACCTATCACACTAAAAACTTATCGGTCGGCTGAAGGGTGGTCCCTTAGTGACACCCACACCTCCAGTAATGTGAACCTGGTAACCAAGAAGTCAGGCCTGGTTCCCTCTCCCTCATCTCCCACACCTATGCCTGGGAGGGTTTTGAATCCCACTCTCTGAGTCTGCATAGAATAGAATGAAAAGTTTTTAATTATTTGTATTTTACCCATTCCTCTTTATTATGCAATAAGCTAAACATAAAAAATGTAGAAACTACAGTACCTCTCCTAGGACAGCGCCGCCGCCACCGCTCGGCCCTGCCCGCCGCCTGCGCCGCGCAGCCCTTACGCGCTCCCGGATGGCGCCTTCCTCCCCGGACTGATTTCGGAGGAAGATGGCGGAAGAGTAAGACGCGGAGATCACCTTCCTCCCCACAGATACATAAGAAATTCATCTACACGTGGAACAACTCCTACAGAACACCTACTGAACGCTGACAGAAGACCTCAGACCCCCCAAAAGGCAAGAAACTCCCCACATACCTGGGTAGGGCAAAAGAAAAAAGAATAAACAGAGACAATAGGATAGGGACGGGACCTGCACCAGTGGGAGGGAGCCGTGAAGGAGGAAAGGTTTCCACACACTACAAGCCCCTTCGCGGGCGGAGACTGCAGGTGGCGGAGGGGGAAAGCTTCGGAGTAGCGGAGTAGCGGAGGAGAGCACAGCAACAGGGGTGTGGAGGGCAAAGCGGAGAGATTCTGGCACAGAGGATCGGTGCCCTCAGGCACACACCAGCACGAGAGGCTTGTCTGCTCGGCCGCCGGGGCGGGCGGGGCTGGGAGCTGAGGCTCGGGTATCGGCTTTCAGTCGGAGCGCAGGGAGAGGACTGGGGCTGGCGGCAGGAAGAGAGCCTGAAGGGGTTAGTGCACCACGGCTAGCCCGGAGGGAGTCCGGGGAAAGGGTCTGGAGCTGCCGAAGAGGCAAGAGACTTTTTTCCCTTTTGTTTCCTGGTGCACGAGGAGAGGGCATTAAGAGGGCTGCTTGGGGAAGCGCCGGAGACAGGCGCGAGCCGCGGGTAAGGCGCGGACCTCGGAGACGGGCGTGAGACGCTGGGGCCGCCGCCGCCGCCGCCGCCGCCGCCGCCGCCGCGCCTGTGTGCGAGCGCGGGTCACTGTCCGCCCCGCCTTCCGGGGGGCCTGTGCACCCCGCCACTGCCGGGGTCCCGGGACCCGGGGACGGCTTTCCCGGGAAAGCACACGGAGCGCCACGGGCTGCTGCAACGTCACGCCGGCCTCTGCCGCCGCAGGCCCGCCCCACACTGCGCGCCCCTCCCTCCCCTCTGCCTGAGTGAGCCAGAGCCCCCGAATCAGCGGCTCCTTTAAACCCATCCTGTCTGAGCGAAGAACGGACGCCCTCCGGCGACCTACGCGCAGAGGCGGGGCCAGGTCCAAGGCTGAGACCCGGGAGTTGTGAGAGCAGAGACAGGGAAATCTCTCTGTGCAGCCTCGGAGGCAGCGGATTAAAGCTCCACGGTCCATTTGATGTGCCCTGCGTCTGTGGAGTGCATGAATGGAGAGCGAATCATGCCAAATTGAGGAAGCGGACTTTGAGGACAAGATTTAAGACTTTCCCCCCTTTTCCTCTTTTTACAACGAATTATCCCAAATTAAGGAGGTGGACTTAGAGAGCAAGATTTCAGACTTCTCGCCCTTTTCCTTTTTTTACAACGAATTATCCCAAATTGAGGAGGTGGACTTGGAGAGCAAGATTTTTGATTTTTCCCCCTGCTCTCTTTTTGTGAATGTGTATGTGTAATCTTCTGTGTAAGATTCTCTCTGTATAGCTTTGCTTCCACCATATGTCCCAGCGTTCTATCGGTCCGTGTTTTTTTTCAATAATTACTTTTTAATTTTAATAACGCTACTATATTTCATACTTTATTCTATTTTACTTTACCTGCTCTTTCTTTTTTTTCCTACCTTCCCTTCCTCCCTCCCTCCCTCCGCTCCTCCTTTCTTTCTTTCTTTTTCTTTCCTCCCTCCCTCCCACCCTTCTTCTTGCCACTTTCTTTTTCTTTTCTTCCTCCCTCCCTCCCTACTGTCTTTCTTTCTTTCTTTCCTTCCTCCCTCCCTCCCTCCCTTCTTCCATTCACTCTTCCTTTTGCTTTCATTCCTCCCTGCCTCCCTCCTTTCTTTCCTTCTTTCTTTCCATCCTTCCTCCCTCCCTCCTTTCTTTCTTTCTTCCGTCCTTCCTTCCTTTCTTCCCTTCTTCCTTTCTTTCCCTCTCTCTTTCTTTCTTCTACTAATTCTTTCTTTCTACTTTTTCTCCCTGTTATTCTGAGCCGGGTGGATGAAATGCTCTTGGTGCTGCATCCAGGAGTCAGTGCTGTGCCTCTGAAGTGGGAGAGCCAACTTCAGGACAAGGGTCCACAAGAGACCTCCCAGCTCCATATAATATCAAGCAGCGAAAATCTCCCAGAGATCTCCAACTCAACACCAGCACCCAGCTTCAGTCAACGACCAGCAAGCTACAGTTCTGGTCACCCTATGCCAAGCAACTAGCAAGGCAGGAACACAACCCCACCCATTAACAGAGAGGCTGCCTAAAAACATAATAAGGCCATAGGCACCCTAAAACACACCACCAGAGGTGGACCTGTCCACCAGAAAGACAAGATCGAGCCTCAACCACCAGAACACAGGCATTAGTCCCCCCCACCAGGAAGCCTACACAACCTACTGAAACAACCTTAGCCACTGGGGACAGACACCAAAAACAACGGGAACTACGAATCTGCAACCTGCAAAAAGGAGACCCCAAACACAGTAACATAAGCAAAATGAGAAGACAGAAAAACACACAGCAGGTGAAGGAGCAAGATAAAAACCTACCAGACCTAACAAATGAAGAGGTAATAGGCAGTCTACCTGAAAAAGAATTCAGAATAATGATAGTAAAGCTGATCCAAGATTCTATTTCCCAGATCCAAAATCTTGGAAATAGAATAGACAATATGCAAGAAACAGTTAACAAGGACCTAGAAGAACTAAAGATGAATCAAGCATCGATTAAAAACACAATAAATGAAATGAAAAATACTCTAGATGGGATCAATAGCAGAATAACTGAGGCAGAAGAACAGATAAGTGAGGTGGAAGATAAAATAGTGGAAATAACTGATGCAGAGCAAAATAAAGAAAAAAGAATGAAAAGAATAGAGGACAGTCTCAGAGACCTCTGGGACAACATTAAATGCACCAACATTCGAATTATAGGGGTTCCAGAAGAAGAAGAGAAAAAGAAAGGGACTGAGAAAATATTTGAAGAGATTATAGTTGAAAACTTCCCTAATATGGGAAAGGAAATAGTTAATCAAGTCCAGGAGGCACAGAGAGTCCCATACAGAATAAATCCAAGGAGAAATACACCAAGACACATATTATTAATCAAACTGTCAAAAATTAAACACAAAGAAATAATATTAAAAGCAGCAAGGGAAAAACAACAAATAACACACAAGGGAATCCCCATCAGGTTAACAGCTGATCTCTCAGCAGAAACTCTACAAGCCAGAAGGGAGTGGCAGGACATAATTAAAGTGATGAAGGAGAGAAACCTGCAACCAAGATTACTCTACCCAGCAAGGATCTCATTCAGATTTGATGGAGAAATTAAAACGTTTACAGACAAGCAAAAGCTGAGAGAGTTCAGCACCACCAAACCAGCTTTACAACAAATGCTAAAGGAACTTCTCTAGGCAAGAAACACAACAGAAGGAATATACCTACAATAACGAACCCAAAGCAATTAAGGAAATGGGAATAGGAACATACATATCAATAATTACCTTAAATGTAAATGGACTAAATGCTCCCACCAAAAGACACAGATTGGCTGAATGGATACAAAAACAGGACCCATATATATGCTGTCTACAAAAGACCCACTTCAGACCTAGAGACACATACAGACTGAAAGTGAGGGGATGGAAAAAGATATTCCATGCAAATGGAAATCAAAAGAAAGCTGGAGTAGCAATTCTTATATCAGACAAAATAGACTTTAAAATAAAGACTATTAGAAGAGACAAAGAAGGACACTACATAATGATCAAGGGATCGATCCAAGAAGAAGATACAACAATTGTAAATATTTATGCACCCAACATAGGAGCACCTCAATACATAAGGCAAATACTAACAGCCATAAAAGAGGAAATCGACAGTAACACAATCATACTAGGGGACTTTAACACCCCACTTTCACCAATGGACAGATCATCCAAAATGAAAATAAATAAGGAAACACAAGCTTTAAATGATACATTAAACAAGATGGACTTAGTTGATATTTATAGGACATTCCATCCAAAAACAACAGAATAAACATTTTTCTCAAGTGCTCATGGAACATTCTCCAGGATAGATCATATCTTGGGTCACAAATCAAGCCTTGGTAAATTTATGAAAATTGAAATTGTATCAAGTATCTTTTCCGACCATAATGCTATGAGACTAGACATCAATTACAGGAAAAGATCTGTAAAAAATACAAACACATGGAGGCTAAACAATACACTACTCAATAACGAAGTGATCACTGAAGAAATCAAAGATGAAATTAAAAAATACCTAGAAACAAACGACAATGGAGACACGACGACCCAAAACCTATGGGACGCAGCAAAAGCAGTTCTAAGGGGGAAGTTTATAGCAATACAATCCCACCTTAAGAAACAGGAAACATTTCGAGTAAACAACCTGACCCTGCACCTAAAGCAATTAGAGAAAGAAGAACAAAAAGACCCCAAAGTTAGCAGAAGGAAAGAAATCATAAAGATCAGATCAGAAATAAATGAAAAAGAAATGAAGGAAACGATAGCAAAGATCAACCAAACTAAAAGCTGGTTCTTTGAGAAGATAAACAAAATTGACAAACCATTAGCCAGACTCATCAAGAAAAGAAGGGAGAAGACTCAAATCAATAGAATTAGAAATGAAAAAGGAGAAGTAACAACTGACACTGCAGAAATACAAAAGATCATGAGAGATTACTACAAGCAACTCTATGCCAATAAAATGGACAACCTGGAAGAAATGGACAAATTCTTAGAAATGCACAACCTGCCAAGACTGACTCAGGAAGAAATAGAAAATATGAATAGACCAATCACAAGCACTGAAATTGAAACTGTGATTAAAAATCTTCCATCAAACAAAAGCCCAGGACCAGATGGCTTCACAGGCGAATTCTATCAAACATTTAGAGAAGAGCTAACACCCATCCTTCTCAAACTCTTCCAAACAATATCAGAGGAAGGAACACTCCCAAACTCATTCTACGAGGCCACCATCACCTTGATACCAAAACCAGGCAAGGATGTCACAAAGAAAGAAAACTACAGGCCAATATCACTGATGAACATAGATGCAAAAATCCTCAACAAAATACTAGCAAACAGAATCCGACAGCACATCAAAAGGATCATACACCATGATCAAGTGGGGTTTATTCCAGGAATGCAAGGATTCTTCAATATACGCAAATCAATCAATGTGATACCCCATATTAACAAGTTGAAGGAGAAAAACCATATGATCATCTCAATAGATGCAGAGAAAGCTTTCGACAAAATTCAACACCCATTTATGATAAAAACCCTGCAGAAAGTAGGCATAGAGGGAACTTTCCTCAACATAATAAAGGCCATATATGACAAACCCACAGCCAACATTGTCCTCAATGGTGAAAAACTGAAACCATTTCCACTAAGATCAGGAACAAGACAAGGCTGCCCACTCTCACCACTCTTATTCAACATAGTTTTGGAAGTTTTAACCACAGCAATCAGAGAAGAAAAGGAAATAAAAGGAATCCAAATTGGAAAAGAAGAAGTAAAGCTGTCACTGTTTGCAGATGACATGATAATATACATAGAGAATCCTAAAGATGCTACCGAAAAACTACTAGAGCTAATCAATGAATTTGGTAAAGTAGCAGGATACAAAATTAATGTACAGAAATCTCTGGCATTCCTGTACACTAATGATGAAAAATCTGAAAATGAAATCAAGAAAACACTCCCATTTACCATTGCAACAAAAAGAATAAAATATCTAGGAATAAACCTACCTAAGGAGACAAAAGACCTGTATGCAGAAAATTATAAGACACTGATGAAAGAAATTAAAGATGAAACAAATAGATGGAGAGATATACCATGCTCCTGGATTGGAAGAATCAGTATTGTGAAAATGACTCTAGTACCCAAAGCAATCTACAGATTCAATGCAATCCCTATCAAACTACCACTGGCATTTTTCACAGAACTAGAACAAAAAATTTCAAAATTTGTTTGGAGAAACAAAAGACCCCGAATAGCCAAAGCAATCTTGAGAACGAAAAACGGAGCTGGAGGAATCAGGCTCCCTGACTTCAGACTATACTACAAAGCTACAGTAATTAAGACAGTGTGGTACTGGCATAAAAACAGAAAGATAGATCAGTGGATCAGGATAGAAAGCCCAGAGATAAACCCACGCACATATGGCCAACTTATCTTTGATAAAGGAGGCAGGAATGTACAGTGGAGAAAGGACAGCCTCTTCAGTAAGTGGTGCTGGGAAAACTGGACAGGGACATGTAAAAGTTTGAGATTAGATCATTTCCTAACACCATACACAAAAATAAGCTCAAAATGGCTTAAAGGCTTAAATGTAAGGCCAGAAACTATCAAACTCTTAGAGGAAAACATAGGTAGAACACTCTATGACATAAATCACAGCAAGATCCTTTTGGACCCACCTCCTAGAGAAATGGAAATAAAAACAAAGATAAACAAATGGGACCTAATGAAACTTCAAAGCTTTTGCACAGCAAAGGAAACCATAAACAGGACCAAAAGACAACCCTCAGAATGGGAGAAAATATTTGCAAATGAAGCAACTGACAAAGGATTAATCTCCAAAATTTGTAAACAGCTCATGCAGCTCAATAGCAAAAAAACAAACAAGCCAATCCAAAAATGGGCAGAAGACTTAAATAGGCATTTCTCCAAAGAAGATATACAGACTGCCAACAAACACATGAAAGAATGCTCAACATCATTAATCATTAGAGA
Organism: Hyperoodon ampullatus; assembly: GCF_949752795.1. Taxonomy (NCBI): domain Eukaryota; kingdom Metazoa; phylum Chordata; class Mammalia; order Artiodactyla; family Ziphiidae; genus Hyperoodon; species Hyperoodon ampullatus. The sequence continues at coordinate 32,310,503 of NC_136925.1, read as the reverse complement.
AATGCAAATCAAAACTACAATGAGATATCATCTCACACCAGTAGAATGGCCATCATCAAGAAATCTAGAAACAATAAATGCTGGAGAGGGTGTGGAGAAAAGGGAACACTCTTGCACTGCTGGTGGGAATGTGAATTGGTACAGCCACTATGGAGAACAGTATGGAGGTTCCTTAAAAAACTAAAAATAGAACTACCATATGACCCAGCAATCCCACTACTAGGCATATACCCTGAGAAAACCATAATTCAAAAAGAGACATGTACCAAAATGTTCATTGCAGCTCTATTCACAATAGCCCGGAGCTGGAAACAACCTAAGTGTCCATCATCGGATGAATGGATAAAGAAGATGTGGCACATATATACAATGCAATATTACTCAGCCATAAAAAGAAACGAAACTGAGCTATTTGTAATGAGGTGGATAGACCTAGAGTCTGTCATACAGAGTGAAGTAAGTCAGAAAGAGAAAGACAAATACCGTATGCTAACACATATATACGGAATTAAAAAAAAAAATGTCATGAAGAACCTAGGGGTAAAACGGGAATAAAGACACAGACCTACTTGAGAATGGACTTGAGGATATGGGGAGGGGGAAGGCTAAGCTGTGGCAAAGCGAAAGAGAGGCATGGACATATATACACTACCAAACGTAAGGTAGATAGATAGAGGGAAGCAGCCGCAGAGCACAGGGAGATCAGCTCGGTGCTTTGTGACTGCCTGGAGGGGTGGGAAGGGGAGGGTGGGAGGGAGGGAGATGCATGAGGGAAGGGATGTGGGAACAGATGTATATGTATGACTGATTCACTTTGTTATAAAGCAGAAACTAATAAAAAGTAAATAAATACATTGAAAAAAAATGTAGAAACTAATATGATGAATATCCCTGCACTGTCTCCCAAATTTATTGAATGATAACATTTTTCATACTTACTTTTTAAAAGAGAAATACAACACTAAATGTATAGTTGGTGTCCTGTACACCCTTTCACTCCTTCCAGCCCAGAGCTAATCCCTACCCTGAATTATTATCTTTCATGTACATGTTTTTATACTCTTACTGATATAACTACATACTTTTATTACCTGTTTTTACACTATTTTCACATACATGCAAAAAAGATATATAGCAGATGCAGTCAGCAGCCTCCAAGATGGCCCTCCATGACCCTACCTCCTGGTATTCACACCCTGGTCATTCCCTCCCCTTTAACATTGTCAGGACTTAAAGATTAACTTCTAATGAACAGAATATGGTAGAAGTGATGGGATATCACTTCCAAGATTAGATGATAAAAATACACTGTTTTTGAGGGACTTCCTTGGTGGTCTAGTTGTTAAGAATACACCTTCCAATGATGAGGACGAAGGTTCTATCCCTGGTCGGGGCTGTCAATAGATCACAGTTTATTTACTCATTTTTAAGTTGATGGGTTTTTATACTTGTTCCCAATACGTGCTACCAAAAATAATTGCTGGGCTTCCCTGGTTGCGCAGTGGTTGGGAGTCCGCCTGCCGATGCAGAGGATGCGGGTTCGAGCCCTGGTGCAGGAGGATCCCACATGCCGCGGAGTGGCTGGGCCCGTGGTCCATGGCCGCTGAGCCTGCGTGTCCGGAGCCTGTGCTCCGCAACGGGAGAGGCCACAGCAATGAGAGGCCCGCGTACCGCAAAAAAAAAAATAATAATAAATAAAATAAATAAATAAATAAATAAATAAATAAATAATTGCTGCAACCAATACTTTTCCCACTTCTTTTGTTGTTGCTGTTGTGCCACAAGGCTTGTGGGATCTTAGTTCCCTGACCAGGGATTGAACCCGGCCCCTTGACAGTGAGAGTGCGGAGTCCTAACCACTGGACCACCCCCGAAATTCCCTATTTTTCCCACTTCTTATTGAATGATCTTTCACTTCATAAAAATGCATATAGCTCAATAATATTCAAGTTAAGATTTTATTTCAGGAATCAAAAGAGACTAGACACAAAGAATTTATGATTTGACTAGACTAGTATGACGTGTTTATATTTTGAGGGCAAAGTGTAATCTGCCGTGTATTTCTCCACAGAAACATATCTAAGTAGGTGATACTGAAATTGTAGAATACAATAAAGGCAGCCATGGAACCATATTCCAGGCCAAGGCTGATGCAACACAGGCAGCCATGGTCTCATGATTCCCTGATTATGTACAAACTGAACTAGTTAACATGCATTTTCTTTTTCTGCTGTTCTTTTAAACTTAGACTGAACTGCAGAATTTCCCAGTGGATGCTTCTTTTGTGCCTCATGGGCGATGTCCTCAGGTGGATTCTCTAGGCGTCGCCTGAAGAAAAGAGTCAGTGAGCAGAGCCCCAGTTTTCAGCGCTCTGCTGAGGGGGAATTCAGCAGGCTCCGCCTGGGGGCTGCAGGCCCTTACCCGTCCTGTACCACAGGAGCTAAACTGAAGTTGTCAACCTCCTAAGCAATGGGAATATGCCCTGTCATCATCTCTCCTGGCAAAATAAGACTGCTTAAAATGTCATCATGAATTAACAGGCATGCCTGCGTGCTTCATGGTGTGACAAAGGTCTTAAAAGGCTCTCTTCTGTTTTTGATTTGCAGACTTTTAAAGCTGGCATTAAAAATATTCCTTCCATACAGCGTATTTGGTCAAATGCTATCACATTTTTGGATAAGCTTGGTTATTTGTATTAAATCTATCTCTTTATATTTCCTATCACATGTGATAGGAAAGGAGAATCCTGCAGACACTTGCCTCCCAGTTTTAGCCAAAGCTAGAGCAGCAAGCTACCCCCAACACCACCACCCTCGTGAAGGCACAAAAGTACTAAATAGAGAAAAGCCAGCTTTGATGGTGAGATGCAAATATAGTAACAGCCCTCCGTGTGTTGCCTTGAATGGCTGTTGTCCTAATGCACGCTGAAGGGGTGATCTATTTAAAGGGATGTCAGACATTTCAAAGAACTTGACTTACCATTTCACCACAACCTAAGATTTATTCAAGAAGAAACAAAAAGATCACATTAAAAAATTCCTTCATGGGGACTTCCCTGGCCATCCAGTGGTTAAGACTTCGCCTTCCAATGTAGGGGGTGTGGGTTCGATCCCTGGTCAGGGAACTAAGATACTACATGCCTCCAAAAGACCAAAATATAAAACAGAAACAATAGTGTAACAAATTCAATAAAGACTTTAAAAATGGTCCACATCAAAAAAATCCTAAAAAAAAAAATTCCTTCATTATTTGAATCATTTTCGGAAGCGATCTGTATCTCTCTCAGAGTATATATATTTTATCTCCTGAGCGTCCACTGAAGAAATACATACTAAGCACAACCTTCAACCAAAACTGAGCTATGCAGATGCTTCAGAACACAAGAAGCAACAAAACTCGGCCACTAACCTGGGCACTAACCGGTTCACCTTAAACTCTCACCTGCAGAGCCCACCGCCCCGTATATAGGAAGCGCTTGAGAAATACCTGTGGCACAACTACAATTTTAAAATAACAGATTGGAGGACTGTCTCATATAGACCATGAAGCTAACAGAGGAAACTGAAGGTAATAAAGCTTCTGCAGCACCCACGACGCCCACTGTTCTCTCTCAAAGGGATGGGGTGAGGTGTCTCCAGTGAGGGTCAGCAGAACAAAGTGAGGTTACGGAATATCCTTCCTGCTTGCAGGTCATTAGGCAGACAAATGCCTTCCTGTGCTGGGAAAGATGATCTGAAAGAGAACCAAGTGAGCGCGGAATTTAGGAAATTAAAGGTATTTTTCAGGCAGTGGGTCCCGTAGTAAATGTCCCTGATGTCTAACCCCCACTGGAGAATATCTTACAGCCTCCACTGCAGATTGCTATTCACTTAACATGTTCCCAACCAAACGTGCAATGCCTTAAGAACTCAGCGCTCGCCATAGAATAATTCTGGAAGGATATACGATGAATTTATGAGCAGTGGCTTCTGAGGGGGGCTCTGGAAGGAGAGGTTTAATATGTAGTGTTTTGCACTATTTGATTTTTTTTACCTTGTGCTCACACAGTATTTTTCCATTGAAAATAGTTGGCTTGTTTGATAAAAGAAAAAAAATCTCTCAAAAGTGTAACCTGCTTCAAAAAAACTGAACCAAACCAAACGATTGTGCTTGGTATTTCCTTTACAAACTGATTGACTAGTTGTGCCCCTGAGGGGATAGGGGTTCCATGTCAGGTTAAGAAAACAAAAACAAAAACAAACAAAAACAAAAAACCCTTTAATTTCCTGTTGAGGACAACTTTGGGAGAAAGAGGGTGATTGCTGGTTCACGGCAGGGAAGGGACCCCCCTGAGAGTGGGCATGGGTTCTCTGATGTGTTCACTGTATGTGAAAATGGAACGGCCTGTGCTGAAGCCCCCAGCTCCTCCACGAGGCACTGTGAGCCTGAGTGGATTGTCACTAGCGATGATTCTCCATTAAAAGACAATTAAAACAAGGGGAGATTCAGTGTTTTATTTAGGGAAGAAAACTGAAGATTTTCTGGGGAAGGGGTTTTAGTTTTGTGCTTTTTGTACTTCAAAAAATCTCAAGGTGCTTTCTCTCCTTTCATCCCTATTATGGGTTGAATTGTGTCCCCTGCCCAAAAAAGATATGTTCAAGTCCTAGCCCCCAGTACCTCAGAATGTGACTGAGTTTGCACACAGGGTCTTTACAGAGGTCATCAAGTTAAAATTAGGGCCTTGGGGTGGGCCCTCATCCACTATGGCTGGTGTTCTTATTAAAAGGGAAATTTGGGGCTTCTCTGGTGGCGCAGTGGTTGAGAGCCCGCCTGCCGATGCAGGGGACACAGGTTCGTTCCCCTGTCTGGGAAGATCCCACATGCTGCGGAGCGGCTGGGCCCATGAGCCATGGCCGCTGAGCCTGCGTGTCCGGAGCCTGTGCTCCGCAACGGGAGAGGCCACAGCAGTGAGAGGCCCGCGTACCGCAAAAAAAAAGAAAGAAAAAGAAACACAGGGAGGACGCCTGTGAAGAAGGGGGCAGATATGGGAGTCAAGGAACGTGTGGGACGGCCAGAAGCTGGACGAGGCAAGGACAGGTCCTTCCCCTACAGGCTTCAAAGGCAGCGCAGCCCTGCAGATGCCTGGCTTTCAGACTTCTAGCCGATGCACTGTGAGACAATGGATTCCTGTTTTTCCTAAACCGGCTAGTATTGGGTACTTTGTTATGGCAGCCCTAGGACACTAATACAAACCTTTCCTGTAACTTCCGGGCATACAGGCCCTCAGTGACCTCTGCCAGGTCTCAGTCCCTGTGGCCTTTTGCCTCAAACCTGAAACCTTGTGTTTTGTCTCACTGCTTTCAGTTCTTTCATGCTACCGGCACCTCCAGGCCTTAGACCAGTTGGTCTCTAAGCTTGGAAGGACTTCGAGGTCTTGGGGGCCTTCGTGGCTGTCCACCTCTCACTCATCCTCAAGTCTCAGCTTGGAGGCATCTCCTCAAGGCTGTGAAGCTCCCATTCCCAGCCCTACTGTTCCTTGTCCCTCCTTCATTGCTGCACCTGCCCACAATGCTGAAAGTGTCTGTCTGTGGGTCTGTCTGGCCTGTGAGAATAACTCTTTCCAGGGCCGGGACCATGCCGTCTTCAGCTTTTACTCCCAAGCCTGCCACAGTGCCCGACGCACGGATGCTCAGTGAATCATTCTCGAGATGAACTGCCCTCTGAGTACCTATCGTTGGTGCGACCCTGTCAGGAGACGCTTCGTCATTCCAACCTCCTCCAAGTAGGAGCCAATGCCCAGAATCTAAGCAGCCTGTGGCGGACTAGAGAGGAGACACATCATGACAAGGAGAAATAGGGCATCTGGTCTGTTTCTAGCACTTCTGTAACTATCACTTGCCGCACTCAGGGGTCCCATGAGACAACAGCCCAGAGCAACAAACGGAGTCCCAGGAAAGGCATCTAGCCTGGGTTATAAATCTGCACTGTCTGGGGTATTTTTCCCCCATTATCTCTCACTTGTCTACTTGCACATCTACCTTGATTGAATTTGGGGCTGTAACCTCCTCTTCCGAGAGGGGCCTCTGGGAACTGAAGAAATGATGGCTGGATTGAAACTGCAAAACCGGGAGACTGAACAAATGGGTGGATCTGAACGAAGGCTCTGGAAGAAGTGGATGGTCTCATTCCCCCCACTTGTTTATTATAAGACCAAAAGAACATGTTTGAAGGACTAATGATTTAGAAGGGAAAAAAAAGTGGGAAATGAAAACCGTATTTTTCTAAGGAAAGAACATTTTTCTCTTGATCATCCACAAATTATAAGACGACATACATCAGCATGCTATTTCATTAACAAATTACAGTCCCCTCTCCACAGCGGAGGAATAAAGCAAAAGTTCACCTAATGAGAGGTTAGCCCCTAATTAGGATCAGGCTGTAGAATTTGCCGGGTGTAATTTTCCACTGCAAATTGTTCTCGGGTTGACCTTGGCTGCTATTAAGGACATGGGTTTGAAAACACATCTCCCCTTTGCCAGCACGTCCCCACAAAGCCCTGGTGCCTTCCACAGCCCATTGCTGAGTCTGTCTCCGCCCCCCAGCCCCCTGCTCCCCAATTGGCCTCCCTCCCTCCCTCCAGCTTTAAGGGATTTTTTTGAAGAGAAATTACCATTTACTGAGTACCTGCGGGGTAGCAGAAAAGGCACAGGACTTGGAGTCAGACAGTCCGGGCGCTGAATCACGTCTCCACTCTGTGGCTTCCCTGAACCTGGGTTCCCAGCTGAATGTTGAAATGATGACACCTGCTCTCAGAGTTGTTGTAGGGCTTAAGGGTGGTGTGAAGGTATAAGGCAAGCACTCACACGTGTTATTTTCCTTCTGTTTCAAGTCCTGTCAGCAGCTCTGTGAGCCTGGCATTCCTCCTCGTTCCGCAGCTAAGACACCCGGAGAGGCCAAGTCAGTCTCTCACGGACACGCAGCCCAGATACGGTGAGGGCAAGATATGAACCTCTGACCCCAAAGGGTCCAACTCAGCCGCTTTGTCCACCCAGACGCAGTGACCTTGAAGATTGGCTGCTCAAGCTCATACATGGGATGCGGGGCCCCAAAAATAGAGGCACAGTGGCTGTTCATGCCTTTCCACCCTTTGGGGCTCAAAACGTGAGTCTGGGTTGGCCAAGGCGGCCCTGGGCATGGCTCTCCTCCTTTCCCCCAGCCCCGCCCCCTGGCCAGCCTGTCACAGGGGAGCACCTGCTCACCTTGTTACCCTGGTGGCTTCTAAAGAGATTGTGTAAAAGCCTTGAGACATGAATACTCTTTACTTCCAAGAAACCCTCACTACCTACCCTCTCACCCCGTCTCACCTCCTCCCGGCAAATACCCTGTGAGGCCCCAGGTGTGCTGGACCTGTGGGCAGCTGAGGTGCCGATCTCATAATGAGGCAAGGATCAGAGCTGTATACAGTCATTTCATCCATATTGATTGCTTCACCACATGCATAGGAGACCTGTGGAAAAGTTCTATAAATGCACAGCAAGCAATCCAGCTCCCTAGGTTAGCACTTTGGAAAACTTCGGAGTTTTGAAAATTTTCCAAACAGTTCCAGAGATGTCAGTGTGACCTTCAGAGGCAGGACAGTGGCGGGAGATGGGGGAGGAGAGAATGATTTTGAATTCAGGTGAATTGTGCTCTCATATTACTACAATGAATAGGTATCTGGGAAATCTTACCAGAAAAGAAATTGAAAATAGGATTAATAGAATCTCCTCAGACTTCAGGCTTTCCTTGATTCCTTTTAGGGTTTGTTATCTCTGTTTGCCCTAAACTGTCCCCACCTTGAGCTGCCTGAGAACTATCATCAAGAAAGGAATTTCAAGAAAAACAAAATCAGTTAAAATCTCTAAACTTTAGAGATTTAAGATTGCCATAGGTTGTGGAAGACGGAGAGGTAGAAAGAATGAAAAATAAGGATGGGAAAATAATTCTTCTTAGCCAGTACTTATGGCAGGTGATACAAGGTCTTTTCACAAACACAAGAACCTCAAAGCAGAGTTCTTAACAGGCCCATGCGTTTTAAAGGGGAAGAGAAAAGATTTGTCTTTTCCTCTTGTGTCTTAAAAGGAATTGTACAAATTTCAACAATCTTCCTTTGGTTAAAAATGACTTTTATGAATTTGGTTATATAAATACTCAAAATTACAGCAATTGGAAATTTGGAAAGCAGTCTGACTTTTAGCAAATCCCCAAAATGGCCCCTGAATGGGTATTATTTACTTCAAAGTCATCATCTCAGCAGACTGTGCTTATTTCAACAATGCAGTTATATCCCACAAGTGTTTGAAACTCCCTTTCCGAACTCCCTTCAGAACCCAAGGTACATTTCTCCTCAGTGTTGGCAAACATTGATTCTCTGAGAGATACTTTGATTTTTGGAAATGACCAAAAATGAACACAATCAGTCTAGGTAAAAACAGCTTGGGTCGAAAGCAAAATGAGACTATGATTCTGGAGTAATTGCCTTTGAAACCAGTTCCCCAAGAGGAGTTTGAAAAAGTGTTTTCCCCAATGGCAGCCTGTTGGAAGTAGGAGTTTGTCCTCCCAAGATGGATGTTCACTCAGCTGTATGAAAAGTCATTCTCTACTTTTCTTGAGCCTAAATCCCAGTAATGAGTTTTTTTCTAGCTGTTTTTCTCAAAGTTTTAATTAGACATTTACAACTTGATGATACTATTTTTCCTTTCACCTGGGATCAGTGATTTTTTTTTTCATTTCTGATGTAGAAAATTAGTTCTCTTAGAACCCACAGAACTAATTAGCTAGTGGAGGGGCCACTGTGGATTTGCTCAATTGACTTATTCTTCAGTTTACAACATTTTCTGGCATTCATAAGCTATTAAGATTAGTGCTAAGTTGTAGCTTTACCATGTTTCTGATGCCAATAGCATGTGGAGGTAAGCTGGGCCTCCTCTCCTCTCTAATTTAGAAGCTCATTAGGAGACATTTATTTACTTCAAAAGTGCATGACCATCAAGGTTATCAAGTGCTAATCTCTGCCATCTCATCAAAGGACTGAGGGACCAAATCCTTCTACACCCACAATGTTTATAAATGCCTTTTGTCCAGTTCCTGTGGCAACTTCTCCATATTCTGGGGAAAGATCAAGGGTAGTACCTATGGGAAGAAAAAGGATACAGTCGTTTCTAAATGATGCTCTCTCTGCACTCACTTGAGGCATCTGTGTACTTCCTTGTGGTCCAAGTCTGCTTCTTTCATCCAACTGAAAATAAAGCACCTGAGCATCTTCCCTTTTCCATTAAATGCTGAGGCTCGGCCACAGGGGTTGAGATGGAATCCTGGTGTTTGGGAAAACAGTGGAGTCACCCAGGCTACCAGGGGTGCCTGTCCCACAGAGGTCAGCTGTCATGAGCCCATCTGAAATTGGCATCAGGCTAAAACAGGGTGTGTGTTCCCTTGGGCCATATCAGAGGAGAGTGCTCAGAGGAGGAGCCTCAGGCATCTTAGAAAACTCCAAGTCAAGCGGCACAGGGACCTGCCTGCAAAGAGCCTTTCAGATGGCAGCTCCTAAAAGCAGGTGTTCCGCCTACTGACCCATCCTGATATTCTGGGGCTGGGGGGTCTGGGTTTTCCCTCCCCTGGACAAGAAGGAGGATGAAGGACTTCATGCCGGTCTATGATTAATGTGAGTGTTTACCTTTGTCACTGATGTTTACCTGGGGATTTTTATTTGATTAATATAACTTAATGTCATATATGTAAGCTGAGCTCTGATGTATATATTCTTTTATTTAAATAATCAAATCTTTGTGACTCTAGATTAGAGAAAGGTGCCATATTTATTCCTTTTGAGTTTAGAATTACTAAACACCCAGGATAGCTTCCCAAAATGGAAAGTGAAGACAGGTGATTCTTCTAAACTAGTATCAGGTGAATTATTTGCTCAGGAAGACGAAGAATGTAAAGTTAGATTCTGAATCGAATCCCTAAGTTTGCAATAATGTTTCTCTAGGGTACATTCTACTGACAAATTTGCTGCCACTTTAAAATACACAGAATCTGCTTTGGAAACTGCGTTTTGCCTAGAGTCAATGTTTTCCTGTAGGATCACATGGCCAGTCTCAGGTGGTTGGCTGCCTAAGAGGTAAAGAAAGAGAAAGGACCAGAGAAAATTAGGGATAAACTAGAAAGGTTATACCCTATGGTCCTTCCCTCCTCTGCCCCCCTGTTGCTTTATTTCTCAATCGTCACTTGAGAAGCTGGCAGTAACTTAAATATATGTTGTTTGTATAGATAACTCTAATAATTTGTCCTGGTATAGGCAGCACAGAGCAAGTTTTATTGAGAGAAATCTGCTTGCAAAATACCTTTCCTCCCACTCTGCCCACAGGTCAAACTACCCCCTGTTTTTGACACATATGAATGTGACTTTAATAAGGGAATAAAACACAGACTCACCAAGCATTCCCTCTCCTTTGTTTCCCCAGCCTCTGTCTCTATGTCTCTGTCTGTCTCTCTGTCTCTCTTCACTGTTTATTTTTGAATTTGCTTGTTTGTTGGGGAAGAGAAGGGGTGGGTAAGTGCTATGCGGAGACAGTAGTGATGAAAATCTCTAGCCCCTGAGTGACACAGGTCAAATTTCTCTGTACGCTGGCAAAGGAACCCACAGTCACTGCCAAAACCACAGAGTAAAGTCTTCTAAAAATCCCCTCAGACATCAATGTTTTAAGGGTTAAGCCTTTTCATTTATATTTGGACAACCACCTGTTGACTTCTACTGGCGCTTGTCAAGGGCGGATAGATGGCGGGAACCTGCAGCAGAATTAGTCCATTCAGAGGGCTTGACGCTCCCCTTTGAAGACCTTGCCATTGTTTTCAGTGGAGCCTAGTCAAGGCTCATAAGATCAAAACATGAAAAACAAAAAGGAAAGAGTTTACTTGGGGGAGGGTCTCACTCTCCTCTTGTGATTATCACGGCATCCGCAGGCCATCCTTTTAAATCCAGGAATCGATCAGGGCAGTCTTTACAACGCATTTCCCAGTCCTGAAATGCGGTGGGTGAGAGCCAGGGAAAAGACCAGGGAGAAAGTCCACGGTGGCAGGGCCTTCCCCATGGCTCCTGCTCTGCCTGAGCTTTTTCCAGGGCAAGTTCTGCTCCTGCCATGAAGAAAGAGGGGGGCTTCCCTGGGGGCGCAGTGGTTGAGAGTCCGCCTGCCAATGCAGGGGACACGGGTTCGTGCCGCAGTCCGGGAAGATCCCACATGCCGCGGAGCGGCAGGGCCCGTGAGCCATGGCCACTGAGCCTGCGCGTCCGGAGCCTGTGCTCCACAACGGGAGAGGCCACAACAGTGAGAGGTCCGCGTACCGCAAAAAAAAAAAAAAAAAAAAAAAAAAGAGGGGAAGATGAAGGCAAAGTAAAGCCAGAGGAAAGGGAACACAGTGCAAAGTGTGCTTCAGCTAAGAAAGTCTCATTTAAACCAAATCTCAAAGTTGTGATGGGAAAGTCGACCACCATAGGATGGCATCTTTGGCGAGGTGCAGACAGTTCTAGGTACTGACAGAGATGCCTAATTCTCCAGCCTGCCTTGATCAAGCCACTTCACAAGTGTTCTGTGAACGTTTGCTATACCCTAAGCCTTATGGCAACTCAACGGTGAATCCACCATAGATCCTGCCCAGATGAAAATATACGTTGTCAATTACCCTTAACAACCCCTAAGAGAGATCAGAAGGCAAAACTCAGAACCATAGGTCTGTTTTTGCTGAATAAAATATTCCAAAGTCTCATTTTGGAAACAATTCCTTGGCCAATTCAACAGCATGAGCAGCGGATGGGGGCCTTTATTTACCAACATGACACTTACTGTGTACACCCAGATCCAGAATTAGGCGAAGGACAAAGAGCTGTAGAGGCAGCTGGGGTAAGAAAGCCAGCCTTGCCCTCCTCCTGTGAGGGCTGTGAGGCCTTGACAAGGGTGCACCTAGCTCCACCAGTTTCCTCCTATGGCTCCCATTTCCCGCCCACAAGCCACTCACTTCAAAGCCACTTCTTCCCCCACCTGCCACGGACACGGGCTCTGCCACAGCTTAGAATTCATGGCCCTTCACTCTCATCCATACCGACACCAGCCAGCCCCTCAACTCACAGCAGCAGCAGCAGGGTACGCAGACTCTCGGCTGGGCACTGGGGAACCAAGGCTGAACCCAGATGGTTTCTCCCTGCCCTCAACGTCAACACCATCAGTCCTAAACTGGGGTGTCTGTGAAGTGCTATGGGAACCTAGAGGGTCTGCACTGGATTTTGCCAAGAGAGAAACAAAGGCTTCTGTAGTCCCGATTAAATGCAGCATCAACTGCAACCAGACCTGAGGCAGGGCTCAAGCAGGCAAAGCAGGATTAGGGCTTCTATGGCGCTATGGTTGCTCATCAGATGCTCAGTTCCCCAGATTTATCTTTCGATTCCCCAGACAGGCATCTAAAAGCGGCGTTTGGCTTTCAAAGCGTGCAATGAACATGCGTGTCATCTCCACGGTGTAGCCAGGAGCAGAGGTAGGCACTCCGCACAGCAAAAGAAAGGGTGTTTCCAACTGCATTCCTTCCCACCCTTGCGTCGCTGCCGCTTCTATCCCAGGGCCTCACCTACCCCTGCTCTCCAGATGAATCCCACCTGTCTATCCACCTTGAGGGCCACTGCCAGACTGTTCTTCCCCAAAGGCCATGTGCACCTTGTCCTGGCAGATTCTAATAGAAACAGACAGGCACACTGACAGGGTTGAAGTGAGAAAAGTTTAATGAAGGGACTGTGCAGAGTGGTCCAGGGTTTGAGGTGCCACCAAAGGATGAGGGAGCACCTAGAAACTAGCAAGAGTAAGAAGCCCTTACCACCTCCAGGTCTAAGAGGGCAAGGAGAGAGAGAGCTGCCGCCGTATAGGAGGGGCTGTCCACCAGGGCCAGAGCCTAGAGGAACATGACCACCGCCAAGGTTATGGCAGCAAGAGGACAAAACACTACACAGTCCAGCCTTTCCCTCTCCCATTCTCCAATGGCTGCCCACTGGTGGAATTCCATCAGAAGCTGAAGGGAGCCCAGCTTCCCCTTGGGATCCTCTGAAGAGGTTCAGTACTGGGGAGAAGAGAGCAGTGTCAAAAGGGCAGAGAATGGACCTGTTGTGGGAGGGGCAAATAGAAAATAACCAGCACACAGCTACTATGAGATTGTTCAGAAACCTTCAATCTAAGGGACATTTATTGACTCCCAAGGATACACACTGCCATGGTATTACTTCTGATTCACACCAGACCCGTGAGCCCTGTGGGCTTCAAGCCATGAGCTGCAATGGGACAGACAAGCCTCTAAAGTAAGCAGCTGCTGGGTGGGTGTGTCAGCACACACTGTGGATGCAAATCTGGAAAGCATCTGGAGGTCTCAAAGCCAAGAAGAAACATTGATAGCCATGGGAATGGGGTGATGGCTGACACCTTCGGGTAAAGAACGTTTGGGGAACTTGCTGGGCTAAGATGAGACAAGGACCGAGGCAGGGCCTTCCAAGACCCCTGCACTGAGCAGTTCCTCCTGACTTGAAGAGAATGTCGTATTGCCTAGCACGGCACGCAAGGCCCTCCTCCCCTGGGCTCCACACACTTCAACATTCCTTCCCGCTGATTCCAGAGACAAACCCTCATCTCTGGTCCAAGCTGCCTCCACTTTTCCACCCCTTCCTCCTTTCCCGTACCCTGTGCCTCGTCTTGCTCACACCCTGCTCCTCCTTCACAAAGGCTTCGGCCTGGCCAGTGGCTCCCTTTCTTGACCCTCGGTAGTTCCCACATCTCCACCACACAGCACGTACTGTCTTACAGGGCCTGGGTCTTTTGTCTCCACCCCATATGGAGAATTAGGCGCTCCATGTGTGTTGGATGTAGATGGATCCCAAAACAGTTGATTCAATCACTTGCTTATTTTGGAGGTAGCCAAACGTCTTTGCAGCCAAAGGCCAACTTTCTTGTTTGTGTCACATTAGCCCAACAGTGTAGACTAATTTGTTATTCCTAAAACAGCACTCCAAAAATAGTAGTGGTAGTATCGCTGGACTATATGGGTAGACTTCCAAAGGGACTATGCAAGAAGGACAGTACTTATTTGGAAATATATTACAGTGGCTAAAGGCATGGTAGGCTCAGGAATCAGATCATCTATGTCAAATTCTGCCACTAGCACTCAATTCCTTGCAATCTGGGGCAAGTTACTTAATCCTTCTGTTTTCTTATTTGTAATAGTGGTACTTATTTCATAGGTTTGTCAGGCAGATCAAATAAGAGAGTGCTTGGCCCAGGGCCTGACAGGTAGTAAGGCCTTAATAAATGCTAGAGATCACTGTTATAATTACTTTTAGCCCCTAGAGTCTAGCTCATTAAAGCTAGAAGGAGCCACACAGAAATTCTAGTCCAATCACTTCATTCACAGATGTGGAAATGGATGCTCACAGCTCAGGCCATGATCAGGCAGAGCTCAGCTATCATAAAACAAGGCTCGGGCTTCCCTGGTGGCACAGTGGTTGAGAGTCCGCCCGCCGATGCAGGGGACACGGGTTCGTGCCCCGGTCTGGGAAGATCCCACATGCCGCAGAGCGGCTGGGCCCGTGAGCCATGGCCGCTGAGCCTGTGCGTCCGGAGCCTGTGCTCCGCAACGGGAGAGGCCACAACAGTGAGAGGCCCACGTACCACAAAAAAAAAAAACAAGGCTCGTGTTCTTTCCTTACTGACCAGTATTATTCAAGGGAATGCATGATGGTTCATACCTGTACGGGTCCACGCTTTCACTTATATTACAAGCAGTGGGGCAGAGTGATCTGGATCTGCTTTCTGTTTTTAATGTTCCCTGAAGATTGCTGGTGATCCTTATAGGAACACTGAAAGCAAACGTGGAGAGTATAGCTGGAGTAGAAGTCATGGGGGTGTTTTGTGCATGACAATTTTTTGTTTTTGTTTTAGACTAGTATCTCGGTCATGGGCAAACACTTGTCATGAAAATGTCCACCTATAGGTGGCAAACTTACACTGTTGGCATTCTGTCCTTGGGTGCCCTTGCAAACAAATGCCACTGGGGATGGAGATGAAAGTGAAATTTAAAGAAAGGAAACAAGAAACCTAAGTGCATCCAGAAATAACATTCTCACACAAATGTACAATGAAAAAACACCCACATAATTTCACAAAATACTTAGTCTGATTTGTCTGCAAAAACACCTCGTGGAATTGCACCAAATGCATTTATTTGAAATATATTTCCAGAGGCCCTACAACATAGCACTCCCTGGCTTGCAGTGAAAAAGACATACTTCACTGCCTTCCGAGCCCTGACAGTCCAGTGGGTGGCCTTCCACACACAAAGCACTTCCAGCAACAGCTCTCATTTGGTCACAGCCATTGTTCCCGATTTCCCAGACTAGGAAACAGAAGCTCAGAGACACCGAGGGCAATAGCAGTGGAGACTAGAGCCCAGCCCTTTGGATTGCAAGCCCTGTCTCTGTCTGCCACTGTATGCTGTCTCCAGCACAAGGCAGAAAGGGATGAAATGATCCAGGATTGGGAATAGGACTAATTCTGTTGGGGTTTATCACTCACAAAGGAGCCCCAGCTGCTTCTTCCAGAGTTTTTCTGAATAGAGTGTCCTCAGCTGCCCCAGCTAACCCAGACTCGCTCCCTAACCATGGGGGGTAGGGCTGTTTCCCAGAGTACAGGTCTGGACCTCCTGGGACCTCTAAGGAAGGTAATGAAGAATCTAATTTATCAATAAGAAAAAAATCCTTCCACACTACTTAAAAAAAATCTTTGGATATAATTCTGGTTTTTTTAAATGTCTTTAATTAGAACAATATTAAATGACTGTTTAAACACAGAGAGTAAACTCACTCCTTGCTCCTTTCATGAGTTTCCTACGTATTACCCCAGACCTAGGGCTGTGTATTTACAGAGATGGGGGTACATAAGTGTGCAGATAGTTTTCTTTACCCACTTCATGCATCATTCTGCCACTTGCTTTTTTCATTAAATGGTGTATCTTGGAGAGTTTCCTGTAGATATATGTCACACGGTTTAATGTGGCATGGTGATTTATAGTTTGGATGTACCAGAGTTTATAAAACATTCCCCTACTGGTGGGTATTTAGGTTGTTTCTGCTTTTCACTATTACAAACAGTTCTGTAGTGAAATCCTTTTACACATAACTGTGCACACGGGCAAGTAGCCCTGAAGGATAAATCCTAAAAAGGAAAAATTGTTGGAACAAAGCACATATACATTTTAATAAATACTGTTAAGTTGCCCCCCAAGAAGCCTGAACTCATGTTTCTGTTGACTCTTTCCATCTCTTTTTTTTTTTTCTTTTCTCTCTTGCTGACTTTCTATTCTCATCCAATTCTCTGGGTCACTTTTTTTTTTTTTTTTTTTTTTGCGGTACGCGGGCCTCTCACTGTTGTGGCCTCTCCCGTTGCGGAGCACAGGCTCCGGATACGCAGGCTCAGCGGCCATGGCTCACGGGCACAGCCTCTCCGTGGAGTGTGGGATCTTCCTGGACCGGGGCATGGCCCTGTGTCCCCTGCATCGGCAGGTGGACTCTCAACCACTGTGCTACCAGGGAAGCCCTCTCTGGGTCACTTTTATCCCATGTTCTAACTCTAACCTCCAAGTCTTCCTTCTCCCTCCTTCTCCTACATCCAGTTCATGAGAAAGCCCTGTTGTATATACCTTCAAATCACATAACCAACAAAGGGTTTATATACATAGAATACATACAGAAACTCTCAAAACTAACAGTAAAACACCGTAGAATCCAAGTAGAAAATGCACAAAGGACATCAACAGACATTTCATCAGAAGGGAGATAAAGATAGAAAACAAGCACATGATAAAATGCTCAACATTGGGCTTCCCTGGTGGCGCAGTGGTTGAGAGTCCACCTGCCGATGCAGGGGACATGGGTTCGTGCCCCGGTCTGGGAAGATCCCACATGCCGCGGAGCTGAGCCTGTGCGTCCGGAGCCTGTGCTCCTCAACGGGAGAGGCCACAACAGTGAGAGGCCCGTGTAACGCAAAAAAAAAAAAAAAAAAAAAAAGCTCAACATCATTAACCATTAGGGAGATGCAAATTAACAGCATAATGATTTCAGACCTATCACAATGACTAAAATAAAAAATAATGATAACACCAAATGATGGCAAGGCTATGGAGAAACTGAATCACTCATACATTGTTGGTGGGAACGTAAAATGGTGCACTCTCTCTGGAAAATAGTTTGGCAGGTTCTTTTAAAACTTAAAAATGGACTTCCCATACAACCCAGAAGTTGTACTCTTGGGCATCTGTCCCAGAGAAATGAAAACACATGTTTACATAAAAATTTGTATCCAAATGTTCATAGTGGCTTTATACATAACATCTCAAAACTGGAAACCACTGGAATGCCCTTCAGTGGGTGAATGGTTAAACAATCTATGGTAGCTTCATAGTGTGGAATATTATCCAGCAATAAAAAGGAATGAACTGTCAGTGCATGTAACCACTTGGATCAACCTCAAGGGAGTTATGCTGAGTAAAAGCGCCAGTCTCAGAATTCACATATTATAGGGTTCCATTTTTATAACATTCTTGAAATACAAAATTATAGAGATAGAAAGATTATTTGTTGCTAGGGTTTAAGAATGGGAGCAGGGGAAAGGGACAGGCATGGCTGTAAAGGGCAGTGTGAGGGAACCTTGTAGCGATGTTATAGCTCTGTGTCTAGATGTTATACTAGGTTACACATGTGACAAAACTGCATATGACTACACACACGCACACACACACGCAAGTGCATACATAACTGGAGAAACTTGAATAAGCTCTGTTAACATTGGGGCAGGCTGGGTGAGAGTGAAAGGGGTGCGCTGAATTTCCCCGTACGTTTCTTTGAAACTTCCTATAAGTCTATAATTAGTTCAAAATGAACAGTTAAGAAAAATTTCAAGAAGAAATCCAGGCCAGCTAGTAAGCTCCTCTTCTTTCAGCCCAGAGATCCTTCTGCTTCCTTGACTTCGTGGGGATATTTGCCCCTTGGGTTACTCTCTTTATCTTTAATACACATCACCCCTTTTTACTTAATCGTGTTCTAAAAGTTTCAATCACTTTTCGAAAGAAAATCTGGAAATACTTACTCTGGTGAAGATCATTCCTGTGGGGTTCTGGGGAAGTTACTCAGATTTCTGTTCTTCAGCCTTCCCTTTGGAAACTTGGAGAGATGTCATCTGTCCCCTTCCTCACAGGAATGCTGAGGATTACAAATTCACAGAGTTCCAGGGAAGTCCTGAAATCATGGAGTGAATGAGAATCCCTTCCAAGTGCCCTTCACATTCTCCTCACTGCACAGGTGCTTCCTTTGCACTGTCTCCTTGGTCAGGTGTCAGCTCATTCTAGAAAGATGTGAAGGTTCTGTATGAGCTATGGCATTGCTGACCATTGGATAGCTGGTGGTTAATAACACTATTAAATATTCTGGGCCTATGGTGATTTATACCCTTCCTCAAATTTCAAATTACTCAAAAAGAGTGTGATTTTTCAAAAGTTACCTTAAAATGCATAAACGTATTGTTGAGTAAATAGAGTTTTTAAAATAAACACATTCAGCTACTTTAAAGCATTTTCCCCCTGAATTTGGCCAATAGATTTTCAAAACTTTTCGTGCATGTCGATGTCAACACTTTTGACAAACTCTCCCCATGGTGCTTTCCACCTGCACATGTTCCCCTCTTTCTCTTCATCACAGTAACCTTTCTTTTTCACTCCCCTACTTTGCCTGGAACATGCCCTCACTAAACAAATTTGCTGTGTCACTTCTATTCTTATACTCCCCTGGAGTAAACCATTATTTGCTGGTTGCTCTGACCAGCACTGGCAACTGGGGTTAACCACTGAAACCCCTGCATGGTGATTTGCAAGGGTCGTGATAAACATTCCTTGACATGTGTCACACAGCCTAGACTCACCAAGGAGGGCAGTGTTAGCCCAAGCGAGAGCCACTCCACATAGCACCTTTGTGCAACTTAGAAAAAGGTATCTATCCTCCCTGGGTAGGACATAGGACTGAGTCCTGCCTGAATTTCAATCTTGACCTGCCCAGGTGGGGCACAAGCTCCAGAACTGGACTCAGACGCTCTAGACCAAGCTCAGGTACACAAGCTCAGCTCCTTCTGACCTTTGCACTGACTCCATCATTGACTTGCAGTGTTTCTAAGAGCAATCACCTGACCCATTTGTGACACAATTTTTTTCCTGGGTCACAGTAAAAATTATAAAACACTTAGGCACAAGGTATTACAAACCCATCCTGTTACAAGTTTCTTTTTTTTGTCACTGTGACAGTGGTGCCAGTACTCATTGGGAGATCAACAGGTCACTCAGCTCTAGGACAAGCTCAGACCATTTTGGTTTCCTTTAATGAGGAGGGGGAAACTCTGGCTATTTTTGTCCTTGTTTAGTTTTCCCTTTTCAGTGCAGTGGTCTGTGACTCACAGACTCCATTCATGACTTGCTATCGGGGGCCTGAGGCACACATTCTCTCCAGTTGAATGAGAACATTTGACTCTCTCTGTCAATTTGCAGTAGAACACAGCTCCCAGATTTTCCACACTATGGGATACCAGCTCTGGACATTTCTCATTCAGTGTTCATCTCTGTCAGCTAGTCTGAAAATTGGAACCAGAAACACTTGACAAATCACTGGCCACATTATGGTTACAGGTGGTGACATATTGCTGCTGCTGCTGCTGCTTATTCATGAAACTGGAGGTTAAGACCCCATTTCTGAGATGTAGAGCAGGGAAAACCCCACATAAAACACCAGCGGTGGACACAATATCACATAGACAGTTTCCAACTGAAATGCCGGTTATTAGAAGTCATGTGGAGTCAGGAGTTGCCATGGAATCCATTTGTTTCTAAACCAGATCCTCCTGCTGGAATAGTTTTTCATTATCATGTCTTTCTTACAGGGGGAGGGGGAAGAGGGGCAGAGGGAGAGAGACAGACACACAGACAGATGGATGGGGGGTGTAATTTGATATAAAACTATGTTATAATTCTTATATACTCAAGCCCTAAAATTAATCAGATATTTAAAAGTTTAAGGAGGGTTAATATCAGCTTTAACATACATTCACATTGCTGTCTGGTTTGGAGGAAAACAGTCACATTGCCATCACGTGACTTCTGATTATTCAGGGAGAATATGCAGTGGCTTATCATATGACATTTACCTTCACAAACAAGTTATCAGATCTCTGGGAGTGAAAATAAACATCAAAGCAGATCTAAACTACGGTAGGTAGGCTGCACACTTGCAGCACACTGGTTTTTCCTGTTCCTCCTATGTATCATTTTTATTTAGATTCTTAACCAGATCATTACAAGTTTTTCCTCTGAAACTACTGCCAGGATCAGTCTATCCCCTTGTTCCTCCAAGTTATTTGCTTAAATCTTGAGATGTGATTGGCTGGCGTATGTTCATGCTTGAGTTGTTTTTGTGGTAAAGTCTCCATGTGTTTGTAGGTAAAATACTAAAACAGTTGGTTCAAATATCAACTTGGGACAACTGAATTTCAAAACATACAGAATCCATAAATTAACCACTATTTTAACATATGTACAACACAATTGAAGATAACTAGTCAGGAGATCAGTTGGATGAAGACACATTAACATTATATTTGCATATTTATCTTCTGTGTTTTGCACTAAAGAATATTTCATATGGGGGTGGGGATAAGTGTCGGTAGATGACTCCAGAACCTTGAATCTGTATTTCTGACTGTCTCCACTTCCCAGAGTTCTGGTGAGCTCTCTCCCAGTGGTTCAAGAAACCCTCACCTCCATTAAAAGCCAGGTCCCAGCTCTTCCTCCAGCCCAGGGCCCTTAACCCTGTCCAGAGCCCCATCCTCAAATGTTTCTGGAAAGACAATTCAAGAGGAGAGAAACTTGAAAAGCCCTTAGGCATATGAAAAGATATTCAACCTCTATAATTAAAGAAAAACAAATTAAAAGTAGACTGAGTTTTTCTTCACCTATCAGATTGGCCAAAAAAAAGTTATAATGCGCTTCATTGCAAGGCTGTGGAGAAACAGCCCCGCTCGTGCACTGCTGGTGGGAGTGTCAATGGGTACAACTTCTGTGGAGAGCAGGGTGGCAGTATCTATTAGGAGGACAAATGCACATACCCTTGATCTAGCAACTCCACTTTGGGGAGTCTGTCCTGTGGTTACACGGGTACACAGGTAACCGACATGTATACAGTGTTCATTCTGCACTGCTTGTAGTAGCAACGATGGGGAACAACCTAAATGCCCTCAGTGGGTGACAGGTTAAATGAATTATACTGATATATTCTTAAAATAGAATGCTTACAGATGTTTAGGAAAGAAAGGATGAGGATGTTGTCATGGAAAAAATCAAGGTGCAGGACAGTGTGTAAAAGTATCAATCCTAACGTTTGCTTGAATACACCTAAAGCAACTCTAGAAATATAATAAGAAATTAAATGTTGTTGCATAGTAGTGGACACCGATTGGCAACCAAACGATGCATTTGCTTGGTCTGCAAAGCATTTTAAAATTGGATTTCACTTAATAATCTGATATCCAGGTGAGGAAAAAACGTGAAGCAGGCCAGGTGTTAAGATAAGAAAGGGTGCTGGTAACCTAATCTGTTTGGATTTTCCACCCAGCTTTAGGTTCATACCTCAGACACAACTAAAGCCAGGTGGGGGGACTCTGCAGTGTGAGCATGGAGGAGTTGACCCGTTTTACACCAGGAGTGGGGCTGTGACTCACGGATAAATATCCTGGTCCCAAACCTCTCTCCAGGTTTCCAGGCTTAGGAGCCGCAGCCAGGAGAAGGCACACTTAGCATCCCCATCATCCCAGGTGTGCCAGGAGTAGCATTTGTCACAACAGGTACAGGGCCTAGGGCCCATGATAGTTTCAGGAGCCCACAGAATGTTTTTACTCTAACGTATTTTACAAAAGAGAGGAAAAGAATAAATATAAGATTAATGAATATATGATAATGAATTCAGCCAGAATTACACTAGTGTTTGCACCAACCCAATTGTAAAATATAATCTTTAGGATTTTTTATGGAGGAAGGGGCCCATAAAAACATGACAAAAGCGTCCAAAGACTGAGAAAGTCATACTGTCCCAACGTGGCCCTGCACAAGAGGGAGCACGCGCCACTGACGAGGAGGCTATGGGGCCCAGCCAGGGCCTCTTCCTCCACGGACAGTTCCCCTGCACCAACACCACACATATCTTGGGTCCTTTATGCTCAAGGACTCTGGCAAAATTAGGGAATGATTTCAAGGCCAAAAGGAGAACCAATAGCTTATCTGCTATTTTTCCTACTTGTCCTACCCGAGGTGGATTGGCCCAAGCCCTCTGGACTTCTTCTGCAGCGAGAACCCTGGAACTCTGGAACCTTCTGGCGGTGGTCTGAGCACTTCCCTGCCCTTTGGAGGCCACCCCCCCCCCACAAAGCCTGGTCTGGCTGGGTTCCCCCGCCTCCTCTCCCTCATTGTGAGGCCACCATCCTCTTTTTTTTTTTATTTTGCGGTACGCGGGCCTCTCACTGTTGTGGCCTCTCCCGTTGCGGAGCACAGGCTCCGGACGCACAGGCTCAGCGGCCATGGCTCACGGGCCCAGCCGCCCTGCGGCATGTGTGATCTTCCAGGACCGGGGCACGAACCTGTGTCCCTTGCATCGGCAGGCGGACTCTCAACCACTGCGCCACCAGGGAAGCCCCCATCCTCTTTTTTAAGGAAGTAGGAAGGAGCCATCTTCACAGCCAGGAGCCTCACCCCTGGACCTCAACTAGACAGTCATATTATTTTACGCCATATGCCCAAGCTCCTACAGTAGGACTCTCACTTTAAATCTTTTCCCTCCTGACTGTCTTCTCCAAAGACAAGCTGAGAAAAAGGCAGACTGAAGCAAGGGTTCTCAAAGTGGCAGCAGTGGTTCCCTCACTGGGAACTTGTTAGAAAGGCAAATTATTGGGTCCCATCCCAGATCTGCTGAATCATAAACTCTGGGAGTGAGGACCAGCAATCCGTGTTTTCACAGGCCTCTCCAGGCAATTCCCTTGCAGGCTCAATTTCTAAAACCATCAGCTAGGAGCAAGGATGCGCAGACTTTCAAGGGCAGATTCCCAAGTCCTAGGACTCAGAGGTGATGAGGCTAGCTAGAGTGGGACTCCAGTGTGCCCCAGAAGCCAGAGGCACTTGGTCCCCGTCCCAGAACACAGAGGTGCAATACTTCGCCGGGATCCTGCGGTGACGCCGGAGGGCAGGAACGGGCGGCAGCTCTTCCAAATTTCGGGCTGGCGGCGCCCCAGCCGAGTTAGGCCGCAGAGTTGAGGGAGGGGGAGGGCGGGGAGGGAGGTCCGGGAGGCCTTCACCGCGCAGTGGGAGGCGGCGCCCGCACCCCTCTCTCAGAGCTTGTCCTCACCCCTGCTTCTGCGGCTCGAGGAGCTGCCTGGTGCTCGGACCACCCCCGTCCCTCCCATACCTTACGAATGCCAACTCCAGAGTCCAACAGGGATTTCCGATTCCTAAATCAGAATGGAGCCCGAGGTCCATATTTAAAAGCTGCGCTCCGCTGAAAACTGCACCCTAAGGGACCCCGGCGCTCAGCCAGGTCTGGAAGTCCCGTCATCTGTTTACGGATTAGAGGCATCCGCCTCCCGAGAATGCCTTACCCACTCCGCCTAGAGAGTGCAGGGCTAGGGGGTCCTTTTCAGGCGCTCGCGGCACAGTCCCGGGGCACACTGATCCCAGGAGCTAGACTCAGAGTTGGGGCTCAGGGAAGGGGAAACTCTCCAGAAACCTAATCCAAAGGCTCTCAAAGCAGGACAGTGAAGCACAAGCCCTCTGGATCCAGCCAGTTCTGACGCCCCTCACCCGTTTCGAGGCCGCGGACGCCTCTCCGCCCCCTTCCGGCCACCTCGCCTCCTCACCCCCGCCCCCCGCGCGTCCCGGCCACCCACTCGCGCGCCCCGGCCTGCCGTGCGCTCCAGCAGCGCACCGAGAGCATGCTTTGGCCTGAAAATCGGAAACCGATTTCGGAATCAAAGTGTCTTTCAACCCCAAGTCGCAAACCAACGTTCATCTTCAGCTTTTTGCACACCCCGATTTGTGCTCCTGGGCCCTGCTTTGCTGAATTATACACACACACACCGTCCACAGCTCTATTTCTAGAAAGGAAAAGTGTAAAATGTGCCGGCGGTCTGAGCCGCAGGCACCCACCCGCTCCTGTCCTCAGAACGCGCAGGGTCAGAGTTTTTCAGCTACTGTTAATGTTTGAATCATTCAGTTCTTTAAAAGTGTGCACAGTTTAAGAAGCACTTTTGTTTTTCAGGGACCAATTCAAGGTTATAGTAGACTACGGTTTCAAAATCTGGGCGGAAAATACGATCCAGAATATTTAGAGAAACTATATAAAATCTTTACGTGCCTTTGCCACTCTCATTTTTCCAGTTGGTACATTTTCCTTTCCTTCCTTCCTTCTTCCCTCCCCTCTCTCTCTCTCTCTCTTTCTTCCTTTCTGCCTCTCTCCCTTTCTTTTTTTCGGTGTGTAACCACTGGAGCTAATTTTTTGGACAGGTTAATGGTCAATTCAGACAGGCACCTGAGAAGTAGTACCTCAGAAGAGAGCTGTTTTGTTTTGTCATAAAATAATGTATACTTTCCCAAACCTCCTAATCAAACAAGTAATATAGACAGTAATTTTAAAAATATTAAATACGCCCCTAGACTTTGTTTTCTAGCAGACTCGCCCGGGTTAAAGTTATAAGGACCCTTGTTTCTGCCTCAACAACACAACGTCTAAATGTGGTAATAACATGGGGCTAGAACAGGATTCACTTACATGGAAGAAGAAACATGTTAGTATTTCCCTGGACATGACTATTTCCCTAGGTAAATTCTCCTTTCCACTGGTAGAGAGTGAACATCTGGATATAACACACAGAGATACTGAAGTGACCACCTTCACATTTTGCATCTTGAATGTAAATACATCCGTCCTCCTGACACTGGCCATTGAATAAAATCTGTGCCCGGGTGCTTTGTACAATTGTGTATATGTGATATGCAAGAGTGTAAAAGTGCATGTGTGCGTCCCTAGCAGTCTGTTTTTGTTTTTGTTTTTGTTTTTTTAAGTGTTACGGGTCGGGGGCGACGTGGGAGACAGATGACTCTAGTTTTAAAGCAGCAGGGCTCAGGGAGGAGTTACCAGAGGTAGGATAGAGGTCTGTGCCCGAAGCAGGGGTCGGGGCCTCTGTGCTGAAACCGGCTTGCTGGTTTGCACCGGAATTCCGCTGGGCGTTCACTTGTTCTTTTACCACCCAACTCAGCTTCTCTAGACTGCGACGTTGGGAGCGGACGGGTGGCCCTCAGAGGACCCTCCTTTTCGTTCTGGGCGCTCAGAGCGCACAGGACTCCGCACGCACAGGCGTGTAGGTTCTCGGCTCCGCCACGGTGGGCACGTCTTGCCCCACCCCCACCCCACCGCGAGCTTGAGCCCTGGACCTCTGCACGTCTTGGCGCCCAGGCCCGCGGAGAGCGGGATCCATGCGGGCAGCACCCAGGGTCGTCTCGGAGGAGGAAGAGACTCCCAAGTGCGCGATGTCACGGCCTCTCTGGGCTGTTTGCTCTCCTGGGGAAGGGGGTGTGTGGCGGGGGAAGGAAGAGGATGTTTGTTTATAGATCGGCTCCGGTTTCTTCCCGCGTTAGGACCGCGTAGACAGTGCCCGATCGCCAGAGGGCTGCAGTTTGAGGCATCCGCGCAAGGAGGCGACGGCCTAGCTTCTCCCAGGGTTCCTGTTTGGTGTTGGTGGGTCGCTTGTGCCCGTCTTTTTCCTTTCTGGGGCTTTTCCCCTTACATTGGCAAAGAGGTGGGTAGGATTAGCCTCTTAAGCCTCAAGAAACTGGTTTAAAATTTCTCCTGCTAGAGGCGAAAGGCGGTTCTCCGAGCACGTGGGAGGCTCCCGAGGTCCCGGCTCCAGCCCCTGCAGGAGTGGTGCGCGCGGGGCCGCGGGCGGGGTCGCCGGGAGGGTGCGAGGCCGGGGCCGGCACCGGGCGGGGGAGTGCCGGAGCCGCGTTCCCGCTCCAGCCGGGGTTCAAAGATTAGAAAAACAGGTGTTACGTCGCCATGCTAATTCACTCTCTCGGTAAACGCGGCTCAGACAGCTGTGTGCGGAGGACTTCGTGAGGGGCCGTCACCACCTGGCCGTGCATTCACTTTGTTTATTAAAGGACACATTCCCAGTTCATCGACTACTGAGCTTCCCTGGGACACTGGAGCAGCCCTCCTGGCCCCCACCCCAAGGACGTCGCCTTTGGTGTGAAGACTTCCATACTCATCTTGCTGCTGAAGGCAGAACACTACATTTCTTCGGCGCAAAACGCACCCTGTAATGGGAGGTGTGCACTGCCTGATCCCCCAGAGTCCCTGCGACGGCCAAGGGTTTCAGACCGCAGCAAAGCGCCAACACACCTGCATGTTGTTTGAAGTAGAGATAGGGTTTACAGTATCCGCCGACTTAAGTGACATCCTTTCTAGAACAGTCGGAATAGAAAACTGCTTCTTACCCCTGAAGTGTCCTTGCTTCGCCTGGCCGCTCCATATTCCCCCTAAGTTCTGTCCAGGTTGGGGGCGGGGAAAGTGGGGAGAAAGAAGGATCTCAAGGAAGGTTCTTTCAACCTTGCCAAACAACCACCCCCCACTCTTGTTTTGTAGGGGTCAACTTGATCTTATCTGGTCTTTCTGCAGTCTTGTGTATAAGGGAGCCACAGTACATCTCCCTCTCTATTCCTACTCATCTCTTGTTAAGAGTGCGTTACTTGGTGGTTGAACCGCCCAGAGCCGGGTCTCTAAGTGCCTACAGCCTCTGGGGAAATGACTCCTCCTTCTAGATTAGAGCCCATTTGCTGGATTCCAGTTTTGGAACACCTACCACATCTCTATATTTAGTTCTTTTTCAAAAAAGTTTTTTTTTCTTCTGTCCAGAACGTCCACCACCTCCTCCTGCCAGGTGTTTCCCAGATGTGTAAATACCCCGAGGACGCTCCCATTGTCGTTCTTCGAGCTTACTGCCATCGGGCGGCAAGGAGGTGGCAGATGTGGGTATTTTTGAACAACCATTCAAAGTTGTTCCCAATATCAGCAAGACGGCACACACCCGTCTTCAGAGTATATGTTTTCTTGGAGGCAATCAGCGCCACCAACGAGAAGGCGAGTGCAACATGACTGGTGTTCTCACTCTTTTACCGCTGATGAAACAACTGCCTCCGAGTCGACCTCCAAGAGCAGAATCGTAATCACCAGCAGCACCAAAACCAAGCAGGGAATCGCATCTGTAGGGAGTGACTCGCGAGCAGCAATAATTGTCTTCCGGGACGAGTGAACTTCTTCCCGTCGCTATCTGTTTTCTATCCTCAGACGACAGGGAAGGCGATTCAAATGAGAGGTTCTCTTAAATATAACTTGTCAGCAATAGTACTTACAAGCGTTTGTTTAAACGGCTCCTGTAAGGGATCGTAAATGCTGTAGATTCGTTCGTGCAGACTGTATCCCTTCTGTAAGGAATATTCATGTTGGACTTTTGTTTCCTGAAACATAACCCAACAAAAACTCTTCGCTCACGTTTAAGGTAACGGATTATTGCGAGATACTTTATATCAACGACTCTAACTCGATTTTGGCCTGAAATGTAACCTCTTTTCCCCTAGTGTCCCCTATCTGCTCCCCATAGGAAAACTCCATGACTGAGCTTTCTCCCGTGAACAAATCAGCCCTTAGATTCGACCCATTTCCAAAAAGACGCTCCTCTTTGGGATTAATTTAAAGACGGGTGTATTTATCCTCTCTGGCGATGAATTCGGTGTCGCCGTAGTTTCAGAGAAATGCGAAAAAGAAAATATAGCCCAAAGAAAATATAACCCACCGGCCCCGTGCACGCCGTGGGCCCCGCGACTTGCCCGCGGGAAGGGAGCGGCCGCCTGGTCGGCCTTTGGGCGAACATCGCCCGCAGCCTGGGCTACTCCTGCCTCGCCTGCCGGGCGACCCAGCCCCCGGGCCCGACCTTTGCAGCCAGGGGCCGCTGCCCACCGCTTTGGGGCGCCCCTAGCACTGCGGGGCCGGCGCTCGGGGCTGAGTGCACAGACACTCAACCCCCGGGATCGCGGGGAGCGCGGGTCCTGAACGTCGCCCTCAAGGCCCGGGAGGCCGAAAGCAGGAGCTGCTATAGCCGGGCAGCGCAGACACCGGTGCCCCCGGCTCGTGAGGAGCGCTGCGCGCGCGGGTAGCAAGGCAGCGAGCCGGGAGCCGGGGTGAGCTGGGGGGAGGCGCGGTGCGTGCACGCGTCATTCAGCTCGGTCGGCCAATGAGCGCCGCGCCCTGGGACGCGCCGGGCCAATCAGAAGCGAGGAGGTTTGTGAGTGGCATTAGGGGAGGGCGGGAGAGAGGGAAACCGGGAGTGAAGTTGAAGCTAAACCCCGTAAGCCATTAAGAAGTTAGGGGGGCGTTTTCGGCTTCCAGTCAGGAATAATACTGGCTTCGTAGCAACTACCGAGGAGGAGGATTCTAAAACCACCTCACCCGTCCCAAAGCCCGCATCCCCCTCCTTCTGCCACGCACCCCTCCCCCAATTCATGACCAAGAAAAGAAGAGAGAGCCAGGGCACGCTCTGCTCCTCTCTGCGGGTGGGAAGCAGAGAGGCCCGCGGAGAGGCTTAGTTGGACGGTAGGCATGAGTACAATTAAGAGGTGGGCGCCTGCGCACGCTTTGCTGCCAGCGGGGACTGAAGGTAGGTGAAGCGGAACACGCCCTGCGCCCGCCCATCGGCGCCCGCAGCTCTACGGCGGAGGGGGAGAGGCCGGGCGCCTCCCGCCCCCCGGTGCCTGCGAGGGGCTGTCGCGAATGTGCCACCTGTTAACCTGGCGCAGCCGTGCCCGGCGTGTTGCCGCCCCTGCTGGGCAGGGAGAGCGCTGGGTCGCCTCCTCGGCAGTCCTGAGGGACTTGATGTGTAAGTGCTACATTTTGAGGAATCCCCGAGACTTGAGACCCAAGTTAGAAAGCCAAGTTCCGGACCTGCCAAAGTGGGGGGACGGAAAGGTGCCCGAGCGCTGTGGAGGAATTGTGATTTGCGGAAACCTGCCTTCCTGGGACTTGCGCCTGGCCTGGGCGGGGGCACGGGGACCGGCGGCTGAGGGGCTCCTACGGGTCTTGCAAAATCTGCGTTTTGTTGTTTGGGCAATTTCCCAGGGGGCTGGAGAATGTGTCTGACGGGGGTAAGAGAATGGGAGCGTTATTTGCAGGGGACTCAGTCTCGCTGCTGATTTCTCCAAATCTTAACCAACCAACCGACCAACCAACCAACCAAAACACTGAGCCCGGCGAGGAAAGCTGAGGCGCGCTGAGGCCCTTCCCGGCCATTTTTCAGAATTGGGGCGAGCGCGCGAGTGATTGTGGAGCCGCAGATCTCTTACGCTCTGATGCTGTTGTCTTCACAGTGGCCTGAAAGAGTTGTCCGTCCTTCCTGTTCTTCCCAAAGCGGCTCGGAGCCACCCCAGGGGCCGCGGGACTGAAAGCAAACGTCGGGGATTATTATGTCGATTTCCCGAGAACCGGGGTTCGCAGCGCGGAACCGAAGAAAAGGCTAGCTCCTCGGAGGTCCCGCCGGCATTTGATACCCAGCGACGCCTAGGATTGCCCAGATCGCCTGCGGTGGATCAGCAACTTTCCTCTACTCGCATCCCATATTTTTAAAGAAAAAATTTTCTGTTCGCCGCGTTGGTCTTTTACTGCCATCAAAACACTGAAGCAAAGACTTCAGTCTCGTCATTCAAAGTATGCTTTATATTTTTGCCAAATATGATCTCTAATTGAAAGTTTATTTTTGGTTTTGGATGAATCTGTGGAACTTATGTTGTAAGAAGAAAGGGGGAACGAGACACGATGAAAGAGAAGTCCAAAAATGCTGCCCGGACTAGGAGGGAGAAGGAAAACAGTGAATTTTATGAACTGGCTAAATTACTGCCTTTGCCCTCGGCTATCACCTCGCAGCTGGACAAAGCATCCATAATCAGGCTCACCACCAGCTATCTCAAAATGAGAGTAGTGTTCCCAGAAGGTAAGTGACTTTGCCCAGATGGAATTTCAAAGGCAGAAGGGGCACGGGATCTGCTAGTGAATGAGCCTACGCCACCGGGCAGAGAAGTACATTCATACTTACACACACTCTCTGCGAAGGGAAGTTTAGCATGGCTGCTTAACTAAGGACCTCTCTGCATTTAGAATTTCTGTTGCCTTTCCGTGGCTCTTTCTACTTCCCCATGAATACTTTCTCTTCAGTCCATCAGATATGTTTGATTGGGAAGCAGCTCAACAGTGCTTTTGTCAACACTTAGATACTGAGCTCAGTTGAAAGTACTACTAATTCAAACATGACTTTCTTCTTTTTTATTCCTCTTGTTAAAATTGTATCTGGCAGAGAGCAGGAACATCTCTAACTTCTTGCATTTTTGTTATGTCTAGATACACCCATGTACATGGAGCTAGCTAAGGCAGATAATAATTTCTCCATATGTCAGTAATCCTGCAGATGAGGAGCAGGCATATTCATGAACAAATATGTCCTGAATGTACCCAGTCTCTTGACTGCTTCTAGCAAATTTATTCTGAGTTGTTGAGATGTTCACAGATTCCGAAACTAACTCTGGGACTTGGTGGTTTGCAGCTCTGGGCTTGATATTTTCTCTAAGATATAAGATTGAATTAAGATCGCCAGCCTGCTTAGAAAATATCTTCTAGGTGGTAGGTTGGCAAATGGATCCCTGGGAAAATTGTCTCATAAGGCCTAGAAGTTAGGATAGCTGAGCTTTTGACATGGTTTAAAATGTGTATTTAGATGATCAAGAGTCATTGTGTGAGGACAGAGTAGCCTTGATAGAACACTGTCCTGTATAAAGCCATTTATACTCCCTAGGGGAAGGACTCTTCTATTTCCCCATCCTTTCCTTTACCCACATTCAAATAACACACAAACAGATTTAAAAAAATATTTTAGATAAGTCTTTGCTGGGAGAGGAGGATTTGGAAATATAGAGAATACTAAACAAACAAAAATTCAAGAGAAGGAGCCCTGTGTACTTACAAACCAGAACTTCTTATGCGACAAAGAGAGGTTTATGTTATTGTTGATTTTGGATGTTTGGAGTTTGTTGTTTTCTTTTAAGGAAATGGGGGGGATAATCATTATTGGGCTTTGAGTTTCACTTTGCTTCATCTTGACTAAAAGTTATTACCTGAATCAAAATCTTGCAAAACATGCCCCCAAATTAGTCGGGGGCACTAAAGGAAAACTTTCAAATTATAGTTCGGTTTTACCCCAAAACTATAAACAGTAGTATGGTCCTTTTGTCTTAAAGCAGTTCCTTGAACAATCTCATCTGAGCCTCGAAACCACAGGAAGAGAGGAATCAAAACCTAACATACCTGAAAAGTTTTTTAAAAGGAGAAAGAAAAAAAGGAGGGGGAACATATATTAAAAACCATATTTCCCATTCAAACTGTGCTGAGAATTGCTGGTGGGAAAATTACTATTATGCTACATTGCCTTCTGTTTTAAAAAGAGATCTTGTTGTCTTTATACTGTCAGCGCCTACTTTATAAAAATAAAGCTATTGCGAACTCCGCTGGCCGCTCTGTTCCTAACAGGATTATTAGCAGTGATTTGTCAGCCCCTGCGGTCTCAGTGGGCTCCCTTTCTGCGTGATTTCTAGCGGGTCTCGTCAATTATCGGTGCCGATGTCGCTCGCTGTTTGATCAGAAGAAGCATATGGTGCTGCTTGTGAGGCTGCGAGTAATCGCGGAGGAAGAGAATAGAGGGTCGGCTTCCCCGGCGGGCACAGAGAGGGACAGAGCGCCCGGGGAGTCGCCAGGCCAGGGCCTCGTTTGTGTCGTGCAGACCCCGGGGCAGGCGCGGCTGGAGGGGATCGGGCTGGTTCTCGTTTTGGTTTTGTTTTAAAGAGAGCAAGATTTCTTGTTTAGTTAAGTGCTAACCCTACCAATTATAAATTGCGTGATAAATAAATAGGAAAAGTAAACTCTCTTAGCCAACTTCTCGTTATTTTTAAAAAAGAACGCCGGTGAAGACTCCGGCTGGAGTCCCCTTGGTGCCCAGGCCGGTCCCCTGTGGCTACTTTAAAGGCGACTGTGCTTTCTGCAGTCCCACGCACCTTCCTTCGGAGCTCTGGGCCCCGGACCCCTCCTTCCTCTCCCTTCTTCTGTGGATGCGTGTGGGTTTATGGGGAGGAGGGGATGGACGATGTGTGAACTCTGGGCACATCATTTATTTCCCCAGCTACTGTTGAGCTCATAACTCACCCGTAGCCTCCACCGGGTGAGTTAGACAGGGTCATCCGGACAGCTGGTTCCTAGGGATGAGGTTTTAATTTTGAGGATAGATTAGCTTCAAAAGTCCAAAACATCAGACACAGCCCTTTAAAATATTAAAGGACAACAGCAACAAACAGTAAAACCAACAGCTTTCAAAAGGAGTGAAATAATCACAAGCCCGCAGAGCCAAGCACAACCTGCAGAGGGTGCGAAATTTGGGTTCAGCTGTTGACTGATGGCAGAAGGTGGGACAAGAGTGGGTCCATGGCTGTGGGGGAAACTGAGCACTTTATATGGGGGTAAACTTTTTTAGTGCTGAGAAATGGGAAAGAATTTGTTTGAAATGAAGTTCATTTTCATATCTGCCTTAACACCATCTTAGCACATAGTAGGTCTTCAGTAAAATTTTAAGGGTGGGATGAAAGTAGCTATTTCATCATGGTAAGCCTGCTATCACATGTAACATGGACTATGCAAGGTATATATTCTAAAATACTTCTAAATCTGGTGACATCTTAGTTACAGGCATAAAAATGACTGTAAAACTCCACTGTTTTTGCTCATATTACATTTTATTTTTAATACCCTGTAATTCTAAAAGACTTAAAACAGAAATCTTTCCATACATATATGTGAAAAAAATTAAAAATCCTTAATTCTCTCCCCCCTCATTTGCTGAATACAGTTTTTCCCCCCTAGGATAGCAGATTCCTTGTCTGGGAGCAAACTTCAGCTTTTTATTTATCTGAGTAGATAAAATTGAGCTGTTGAGGGAAAAATGAGAGAGAGAGAGAGAGGGAACAGATGAATGGGCTATGGGTGCTCGGAATAATTAAGAATAAAGCATTAGATTGGAGATTTCATAGTAAAAACAAAAACAAAAACTCTGGTACAATTACTGTCATTAGAAATCATTAGAATTGCATATCTCCCAAGTGGTAACATATTCTATTCTAAAATAGCCTCGCAAGGAAAAAATTGGCATATCTAGATATGTATGTCTTTGGTGTTATCAAAACCAAAAAGACAGGATAAAAAAAGTGATGATGTGACTTTATTTTTGTGCAAAAAAGGATAAATTCAACTAAAAATATATATTTGTTATTTAGATATAATATAGTTTTGACTGGGGGCGTAGTGGCTTGCAGAATAACCTTTGAAAAGATCAGATGTTTTCAAATCTATGGCCATTCAGAATCTTGGTAACATCACTCCTATTTCATTGTCAAGGTGTCTTGGGAAAATAAAAATAATGACAGAGTTGAAATTAGTAGCTGTGTAGGAAAGAGAGTTTCTGCAAAGGCTGGAAGGACAAGGATGGTTAAACAAACCTCCACAGACACTTTCTGTAATAGTCACCTCAAGATTGAAATCCTTAATCGCTTTATACTTTTTTGAGGCCAAGAACTGAAAGAGAAAAAGAGGTCCCATTTCCCACGTGGATGGGTGATTTAAAGCTGTTTTTCTTGCTGCTTGGGGAAATGATTGAGCATTAGGTTTCCATGTTTATTTTCTTACAGAAGTTTTTCTCATTTAAACGCCTTCAAGCACAGTTTACGCTCCACGCTGGTTTTCTCTCTTTAATTCCAGTTTTGATGTTGACTTAAAATGTAGAGTGCAGAACTAAACTCCGTGCAGAGCATTTGCAAGGCAGATTTATGTGCTAGAAATTATAGATCAGATCAATGAAAAAAGCACTTTTTTTGAAAAGGGAATGATCACCAATAAAACCAATAACAACAACAACAGCAACAAAACTACAAAAACAGGGTATGATAACTTATGGCAGGGTACCATCACCTGTCTGAAGCTAAAATCAGGTTAAATTTCCAGAGGGCAAATCCGATTTCTAGGGGAGTTATTTTTCAATTCTGGGGACATCTTGGCAGCTTCCAGCTTTTGGGGCTACAAACGTGGACACAGAATTCGAACCTATGGATTCTCGCCTCATTTCTCTATCTGGCGGCTCAGGTATTTCTCAGGAGAATGAGGTTCAGACCCAACTAAAACCTTATGATTTTAGCTGCTCACCCAGTGCCAGTCTCTGATCCATGGAATTTTAAATTTTTCGTGGGGACGGGGAATCCTCAATTATTTCGCAGTGGGCCTGAGAATCAGAAAACACTAAAACAGTGTCTGAGAATTGAGGAATAAAGCTTCTTCCTAGGGTAGCGCCCTCGGGCAGGCGGCTCCTGCGCGGAGTCACTCGACCTCGGTGGCTCGGACCAGCCCGGGGACAGCGACGTCGTCGAAGCCCCCGCCGCGCCTCCCGCAGGGCCCGCAGCACGCAGAAGGGAGAAGCATGTAAGCCGCGGCCGGCCGGCCAGGTCGGCGCCGTGCGGCCCATTCTCTCCCCGCGGTGGTGGCCCGCGACCCGCCCGCCTTCCCCCGGTGGCCGCAGCCGAGGGTGAGCCTGCTCGCGGCCTCCTCACGGAGTCTCGTCACTCCCCGCGCGCGCCCAGGTCTCTTCCCTCCCGGGGCGCGAGGGCTTCTGCGCCCGTGCGCCCGCCGTCCCTCGTCCTGCGCGGGCCACTGCCCCGAGGCCCGGTCCTCGTCTAAAACTTAAGCCAAGATCCCGCCGGAGGGGCCGCTGTGCGTCTGTCGAGTCTCGACCGCCAAGTGGAACAAAAGCGGGATAGGCCCGCGCCGCTGGGCAGACCCGTCCGCCTCGCCCGCGCCGGCCTTCGGACGCCCCGTCAGGCTACCCTCGAAGGCCCGGAGTCTTGAGTGGACACCGCCTGACGCTCTCAGCCGCCTCGCAGCACTACCGTCAACCCCTCATGCGTGTTCGTCCCACGGGTTAGTTGGCACCTGGCCGAACCTTGCCTGTCCCTCGTTCCTGCAGTACGTGTTCTCTCGGGGCTAGGCCCCGCCCGGGAGGCCCTAGCTTCGGGGCCGGAGCACCACGAGGGCGCAGAGGGAGAGTCAGCGCTGCGACCGTCGGTCTCCACCCCAAATTCACACTAACTTCAGCGGATCCCCCGCCCCCCACCCCGGCGCGGCTCGGGCGTCTCAGAGGCAGGCAGGGGAGGGCAGGGTACACACGCACCGTGGGGGCCAGGCCGCCGCACGGGATAAAGCCCGGCCCCGCGCGGCCACCGACGCCCTCGGAAGGTCGGCCACACCCGCCATGTGGCCCAGAAGGCCGCGCCGGGCGTCCGAGGTAGGCGTGGGTGCGCCTCGGTGCGCGAAGCGGCCTCCTGCCCAGTGACCGCTCCAGGCGCTCGGCCTCGGCTAAGCGCGCTCGGCCTCGGCTAAGCGCGCCCGACCTTCCCCAAGGAGCCCAGCCGCCCAGGCTCCCGGATCCCTAACACGAAGGCCGCTCGCTTGTGAGCTGGGAGGTTTGGACAGTGCGCTCTCAGTGAGCACGCGCAGGCCCTGTGGAAAAACCAGGTGGCTGAGACAAGGCCTCCCGCCCCCCGGGACCAGAAGTTAGGAGCGCGGTCTCGGAGGGCTTTGCCCGTCTCAGTCACCAAGTTGTCGCCAGGTCATGGGACAGCTCCCCCAGCAGCCCCATACTGGCTAAGGGGCACATCGCGATCCGTCCAAGAGAAGGTTCCCAGGAAAGACAACAAGGAGGACACCTTTCTATTCACGTTTAGTGTTTATTTATTAAAGGAGAGGAAAGAAAAAAAGAACAGTAGAACAAGCTCTCCTCCTCCTCCTCTTCCTGTCTGAGTGAAGGAGGCGATGATGCCAGGTCTGTAATCTACGTTTTGTCAAGGGTATGAAATTCATTCCGAAGGAAAAGCTCGATCAATTTATTTTTGCTGCTTGCAATAACACAGCTGGATGATGCTTTGAGCTCACGCTAGACTGGGGCTCATCATTCATTCGCCAAGAACGGGCCTAAATTGTGCCTGTGGGATTAGGTCAATTTTAGTGGATCTACTTCGCCTCATTTGGTTACTAATTGGTTTCTTGTTTTATAAATCGAAATCTCATTTTCAGGAAATTACAAAACCCGTGCAGTCAGTCCATTGAGGTAATCCTTGGGTCAGGGGGTATTTAAATGGAAATGGCTCGACCGAGCACTGAGGGTAAAGCAACAGTGAAACTTCGCCCGGGGTTTCACGTGAAATGTGAGCTAGCCCTTTAGATCCATGATAGATACATCCCTTCTGATACTACTTATGTAAATACGATAAACCAGACTTTAAGGGAAGAGGCGGGCGGGGAGAAGCAAAATTTATCTGCTAAGGTTAATGTGGCATATCTTGGAAATCTTCCAAAATAGATTATGTTTTCTTTTGTCTTTGGCCACTTTAGCTGGGGAAAATCCTTTCGTCTAAAACCCGATTTAGTTATCGCCTCCCTCCCAGAGCTCCTTTTCTCCTTTGCAAAACCCCGTTCTCTCGGCCTCACCGAATTACAAGAGAATCTTTAGATCTTGTTCCCACTGTAATCCTGCCGCAAAGGGAGTTGGTTTCCTCCTCATTTTAAACAGACAATCAAAGGATTTGCGAATTTTCTGCGGTAGGTCAAGTGCAGAAACGAAATCTCAGCTTACCCCCCTCGCCAACTGAACTGGGGTGCGGGAGCGCGTCACTGCAGGCAGAAGGTGAGGGGGTCCAGGGAGAGGGGTCTCTAGCCCACCCCGGGCTTTTCGGGAGGTGAAACCCATGAGCAGGGCTTCGAAGGTGTCCTGGGCAGGCTGACTGGAGAGCTCAGCCCCGATATTAGGTCAGGAAAGCTCGGCAGGTAGACGAGGGTAGCCAGTCCCTTATAAAACATTAACCCAGGCATAACCGTGTGACGGAGCTTTCAGCCGGGAACGGAAGAGAAGGCGATGCTCGGTGAAAGCAAAAGGTTCCTTAAAAGGTGGTGGTGGGGGTGTGTGTGTGTGAGGGCGGGTACAGGAAAGGGCGACGGAGGCCCCTGTCACCCTGCGCCCGGCCCGGCTGCTTATTAACCTGCCGGTAAGTCTTATTTTTCCCTCGTAGGCGCATACTAATGAGGCCGCAGCCCGAGACCACAACCAGCCAAGGCTGGCGCCGGGAGTTCGGAACCAGTACTTAACCCTGAGCCCAGCTCGGGGGATTTTCAGATGATTCGGGTCGGGAGGCGGCTCTCCGGCGTCCCCAGCCGCTGTGGGGGGACCTTCATAATTTTAGAATAAAGACCTGTGTTGGCTGCAGGCGCAGGCTTCGCACTCTTCCAGGAGCTGAGGAAGACGGGATTCCAGACACAAGGCGGCCGCGACCAGCTCCCTGCACGCCCGAGCGCGCGGCCCCTCGCCCCAGCGAAGCTTTGGGCTTTCAGGCCTCGGCTGGGCCCGCGGTGTCCAAGGGTCAGCGCCATGCTGGTCCCGGGCTCTCCCAGCAAGATCCTTTCCCCTTTCCCCGTGCGGCCTCCCCGGCTAACCCCTCCCCCCACTTCTTCTGGGTGTGTAGGTGTGATCCGGGATGAAAACATGAACAGGTCGTGCCAGAAACCAAGGAGGATAGCTTGACTGAGACGGGAGGAGCGAAGGGAAGGTGACAAGGCGAAGGGGTGTGTACAGGCGGCTGTGGCGGAGGACCTCCCGCACGGTCCAGGAGGACCCCAGGGCTCAGGGCAGTGGAGTCGCTCTGGGGAGGAAAACTGGGGCGGGCTAAAGAATCAGGAGGGGTTGCCGAGACGCGAGGGAGGGAGAGGAGTCCGGGCGAGGTGCGGGGGGCGGGGAACATCAGTGTTTGCAGAGCTGTGGGGAGATCGTTAGATTTATTTAAATGTGCAAACACCCAGAAAGACCCGATTCGAGCTTAAGGGGCGCTCACGGTTACTCGTTACCAGGGTTTTGATCGCTAGCTTCGGAAGCAGCTCCTTGCCAGCACATTTCAGGAGTCCAACTCCGTGTTTTATTCTGCAAGATCCGCCTCCACCCCCATATTACAATGCGAGTGTTTGTCATTGGGTACTTCATAGTGATTTGTCCCGTAATGCAGTAAATCAGTAAATCACCCCCCCACCCATTTTTTGTCACGTTTAACCTTGTTTAATCGTGTAAGCACAAAAGAATTTAACTACCTAGTTACACTAATTTCAGCAGCAACATTGTTAAAAGATATTTCCCATAAGCAGTGTAACCTCGGTCTTGGCAAGTTTCTTCTGCCTTATTTTTCATTTTCTTCCTGAAAACAGGTACTATAGCAGACTCCATATTAATTTAAAAAAAAATCAGCCACGGGCATACAGGGAGTTTTATTTTTTAGGCATCACCGGAGAAATGATTTGTGGCAAAGCCTGGAAAGATCTTAACGTGGTAGCGTCAAGGAGAGGAAGGGACAGTCTTTGTTAATAGATGATACCTGGGAAGTAGAGAAGAGGAATGATTCTCTACGTCCAAAAGGGAACGAAAATACTGTAAGACGGTGTTAGCACCTGAAAATAAGTGACTTTCGGAGAGCTTTTTTCTTGGAGTGGGGAGGGAGCTGAGGTTAGGACGTGGAAAGGAAAGGCAGAGGCAGGACTGCGGAGCGTAGCTGGTACTGGAAGCCATCCGCAAGCACGGGGATTTTTCCGAAGGGGATTAAAGTCAGAGGCCAGGGAAGGAAAATGGCTGGAGAGCCCCGCAGCCAATCAGAAAGCCCACCAGGACGAGCCGCAGTCTCAGGTCGTTCCCGGCGGGCAGCGGTATTCGCTGGATGTGTGGACACCCTCGGCCTCTTGATAAGGGTGATGAAACTTGGGGTGGGAAATAGTGTCCCTCGCCCGTCTAAGCACACTAGTGAACCTACGCCAAAGTTATCGCTCTGGTGCGGTGTCGGGACCCCTTCTGGGCACAGACTGTCCCCAAACTCGGCCACTTGTGGTCTTCCCCGGGGTGGGCGGGGTAGGGGCGCTCAGCCAGGACCCTGCCCTTCCTGAGAAGCCCAGGCTGGTCGAGCAGAGAGAGAGGGAGTCTCACTTCTGTTAAACCCGTTAGAAGCTGAGCGGGCAGAGCCGTCATTTACCCTCTCGCGTCCCTGCGGTCTAGGTGGGGAGGGAGCCCGGGTGGTATCGGGTCGTGTGTGCAAGCTTGCCTGGGTGACAAAACCGCGAAACTAGTCTCAAACCGCCAGCCGGGTCGGAGTGCGTCTTTTAAGGGTGTCTCTGTGTCTCCACAGGGCTCGGCGAAGCGTGGGGCCACTCGAGCAGGACCAGCCCCCTGGACAACGTAGGCCGCGAACTGGGCTCCCACCTGCTCCAGGTACTGACTTGGGCCTCCCGGCGGCGCACGTGCTTCGAGGGCCCGGGTGCCGGTCCCCGAGCCAGGATTCCTGTTTCCCGGAAAATGGGATCCCGTCCGGAGGTTGCCGTTTCGCAGCCCCTACGACTCGTTGTAGAGTTAAGATGTTTAGCTCTTAACCTCGCTAGGTGTGGAAGGCGCCTCTCGAGGTGACAGTCGGCGCGTTGGGTTCGGAAGGGAGCCCGGTAAGGCCTGAATCAGGACGGCTGAACGGAGGGAGGGGGCGCCATCTGACGCCATTCAGCAGAGGGAACCGGAGGCCAAGCTGCCGAGGCCGGGCTGCAAAACCGTCCCAAATGAAGAATTTATCCAGGAAATAACGAGAATCTGGTAGAAATGCCCGTCAGTGCTTTAAGTCCACACGTCCCGGATCCAGCTGCGTCCGCAACTCGTTTCACCTCCTCCCTGTAGCCCCCGGGATCCCTCCTCTCTCTCCACGCGCCCTCACCTCAGGCCTGCCCGGGCCGTGTGCGGACCCTCGCGGGTACACACATACACCTCCCTGAGTAATGAGTTTATCCAATGTGGT
The DNA here is from genome assembly GCF_949752795.1 of Hyperoodon ampullatus. Classification (NCBI taxonomy): domain Eukaryota; kingdom Metazoa; phylum Chordata; class Mammalia; order Artiodactyla; family Ziphiidae; genus Hyperoodon; species Hyperoodon ampullatus. Next base: position 32,270,291 of record NC_136925.1, on the reverse strand, counting down.
GGCGCCCATTACCGCGCTGTTTGCAGTGTACACCGTTTTAAATTGCCCGTTGCCCGTGTAAGTCGCCTAGCAAATATTTAAAATAGTAAAACTCCCGGGGGCATTTTTAGGCTTGACACTTTTATCCCACCCTGCACCCCCTTATTCTTATTATTCAAGTCCACCACGGGCTCCTCCCGTGGGAGCCTCAAACCCAAGCAGCATCGGATTGGGGACTCTGAGCCCGTCTCCCTCCTGAACCAGGCATGAGCAGCATCTCAGGGCAGGAGTGCCGTGGCCTTTCCTGTCCCATCACTACCCTGTGCCTCCTTCGATCCCAGAGGCCAAAAGAGATTTTAGTTTCATAGAGCAAAGAGAGGCCCTGTGTGAGCATTCGCTCCCAGGCCTGGCCTCCACGCCTCTGAACTGAACTAAAAAGATTCTGTCTCTCCCCTTTCTCAGGGGAGAGAAAGTTGTCTTTCATCAGTTGTCTCTCAATAACTGACCCCCACCCAAAGCTCTCCATAGTCCCAGCTAACTTTCCTCATCAATGTAAACAGAGAGCAAAACCCAAACAGTCCCTCACCCCTTCTAGTTCTTGCCCAGTCTTCTTCCTGGTGCTCATCCCAAACTCCTTGCAGGACTTCATGATCCTCCCAAGTTCCATTGCTTACACTGTCTCACTCCCACACCGCTTGCACGCTGGCGTCTCTCACAGCTGGTGTGCTCTGCACAGGCCTCACAATATTTTGATATCCAGCATAAGATGCTCATCTCTTATCACGCCTGACCTCGTTCATTCCACAAACATAGGAGGCCCAACTGTATGCCAGACAGAAAGCCCTGCCCTCATGGAGCTGACATTCTAAAGAGAGCAGCCTTGTAAACCCACACAGGTGCACAGCATGGTATGCCAGGTGGTGTAGGTGCCATGGAGAAAAAGAAGTAGGTGAAGGAGGCGAGCTGTGTTTGAGTGGTGCCATTTTAAATGGGGACGGTTGCAGAGGACCTCACTGGGAAGGTGACATTTGGGCAAAGGCTGGATGGAGGTGACACTGCTTACTTGACATTCTGCCTCTCCCTGGGTCTCTAAAGTAGCACAATTTCCTGGATTCTTCTCCCTCTCTTCCTGCTCGTCTAGGTTTTCCCAATACTGTCTGGTTGTAAATGCTGGCATCCCCGCCCAAGGTTCCAGCTCCGTATCTCCTCTCACAGCTTCCTGGGTTATCTCAACCTCAGCCAACACCACCACTTCAACTCCTTTCCTCTCATTTGCATGACCCCACTGGTTTCTTGTCTAGACACCCCTCCTGAGAGCCAGACCTTTATTTCCTACTGCCAACTGGACACATCCAAATGGAAATCTGCATATACCTGAAGTTTAGCATACCTAAGACAAGAATTCATTATCTCCTTCTTCCAGACTTCCACTCATACAAAAACTCACCAGGCCTCCCTAAATTTTCAATGATCTTGAAGTCAGTCTCAGCTTCTCTTTCTGCCACCACAAATTCCACAACAGCCAGAACCACCTTTGACTTAGACTCTTCCCCCACCTCGTCTTCCTTGTGGCCACCCAAGTTCAGCTTTGACGGTCTCTGATCTCCTCATTTCCACTCTTTCCTCCTATAGATCACTGTCCACATTCTGCCAGGAGAAAACAAAAACAAAAACAAAAACAAAACACATCTAAGCATGCTATTTCCCTGCTTAGAAACCTCTGTTGGAATCTGATGCCTGCAGGAACATCTCCAAATTCCACAGACTGACATCTCAACCTCTCCAAAAATCCAGCCCCAGCATAGTCCCTCAGCCTCATCTCTGGTACACCAAACTCATCAAACCTGAATACACCAGACCCACCCTCCACCCCCAGTCCCTGCTTTCCATACGCCATTCCTTCTGCCTAGGGTGCCCTTCCTCCCTTCTCATGTTCAAGCTTCCTTTTCAAGGCTCTGCTCAAACAGCTCTCCTAAAGCCACTCTGGTTCTCCCCCAGGCCTCTGGCCACTCAGTCTCCAGGCCCTCGCAGCACTGGCTATTCAGCTGTATGTTCATTATATCTGTCTTTAGGCCAGTTGTCCCTTTTGGACTTCCAGATCCTTGAGAGCAGGATCTGACTCATCCTTATCCTTCACTGGCTGGACTGAAGCCTCATTCACAGAGATAAAGGAACAGTGAAAATCTAAGACTTTTCTTCATGGCGAGCCTGCCAGTTTGATGCATCAATGTAAACACACACATACACACTGTAGCACTACTCTATGGACTTGCTGCCCGGAAAGCCTCCCGTCTCCTAAATCCCCCTCTCCTGGACTCTTTCCAGAGCCACTGGCCAGCTGCCTTCTATCTACAAACTTTTCAGACTGCCAGCCCTTCCACACCTCCCAGTGCCTACTATTTCCCAAACCCTGCTAGCACTCTTTCCATTATAGAATGTCCCACTATGAAACTCTCCAAGACTGACACAGGAAACTTCTGGTTTGCTCAGTGACCATCACCCCAAGAACCTAACCCACCTCTTATCACAGACTGTGATTTTTCCCCCCAGAATGTTTGTGTATGTTCCAGATATGTCTGCTTTGTCCATTTTGGTGAATCCTCAGTCTTGGCGGGCAGTAGCCTTGTCCACCACTTCCTAGAGTCTGTCCTAGGGTGCTGCATGTCCCATGCTTACAAATTTGGAATGAACAAAAGAGAGACCCTTGTGGCTGGTTTTCTTTGCCCTATTTCCTGCCAGGCCCTGTCTACTCCATCACTCTGCACTTCTGGCAGAACCTCTCTAACTTCTGTACACCACCCCCCCAGTTTCTCTCGATGGCCCAGAGGGCTCTCCATTCAATGGTTTCTGTCTCCCCAGACCTTGGATGGCTTCATCTTTGTGGTGGCCCCAGATGGGAAGATCATGTACATCTCGGAGACAGCCTCAGTCCACCTGGGTCTTTCTCAGGTAGGTGAGTGGTCCACACCTCCAGCCTTCAATGTTTACAGCCAGGGCTGGAGGCTGGAGGTAGGGTCGGGGTGGGGCTTTCCCAAAGCTTTTATACGTGTTTCTGGGACTGGAAACATCTCAGCTGGAGGGAGTCTGGATCTCCCTCTTTCTCTACTTATCCTTTAGCATCCACCCCAAGCCCAAACAATGGCTACCTTTTTGAGCTGCTACCATAAGCCAAAGACCATGGGAGGTGGTTACATACTCATGTCGTGATGTCTTCACCAGAACATTGCCAGGAAGCTACTACTATTACTACTTCAATTACTATTATTATTCTTTCCTCTCATAGATAAGGAAACTGAGGCTTAGATAGGTTGCAATAGGTAGCAGGCAGCAGAACTGGAATTAGAACTCAGGACCGACTCTAGAGCTGTGGCTCCGGTCCTCATAGCCCTGCAGACCCCCGGCTCAATCTTCCAGCCCCTCCGTGGGGCAGCCCACCTCCTCGGAGACGGTGATACCCCCCTCTTTACAGGTAGAGCTGACCGGGAACAGCATTTACGAATACATCCACCCTGCGGACCACGACGAGATGACGGCGGTGCTCACGGCCCACCAGCCCTACCACTCTCACTTCGTCCAGGGTAAGGCGGACGCGCGCCGGCGACACTCCGGCCCATCACAGTCCCTGGTAGCTCTTCCTCCGTTAGCCGTGGCAGGGACATGGCGCCGCGCCGCCGGCCTCACGTCCTGCGCCTCCGTCCGCTCCTCTCTCCAGAGTACGAGATCGAGCGCTCCTTCTTCCTGAGGATGAAGTGCGTCTTGGCCAAGAGGAACGCGGGCCTCACCTGCGGCGGCTACAAGGTGCGTGGCTGAGAGGGGAGATCCACGCCCCGTGGCGGCCGCGGCCACCGAGCCTGGTGCAGGTGAACGGGGCAGGACCAGAGGCGCGTGCGGCGGCGTGGGAGGGAGGCTCCGGCCGCCGGGACCACAGTGCCCCTCACGCGTCACAGCGCCGGGCGCACCGCCAGGGCCATTAAACTTCGCGAGCACCTGGGGACTACGTTTTAAGATTGCGTACGTCTCACTGGGTCCGGGTGCTGCCTGGCCGCTGGGGGTCTTAACCTGGGGCACGCAGTGGGCCTTAGGGGTGTGTAAAGCGTCTGAAACGGTCGGTAACTTCGGTGGATTCGTAGAGTTTACGCACAGCGTCAGATTCTGCCCCCTCCCCTGCCAGAGGTTAAGAACCAGCGCTTTAGCTGGAATCCAAGTTTTTCTTGTTTAATAAGCACTAAACATGATCAGAATGCAGGCTCCAGGGCCCCACTTCGCGATCCGGATGCATTAGGGTTGGCCGGGCTCAGGCCTCTGCATTTTCCTCAGCTCCTAAGTGAGCTCACTGGGGCAGTACAGTCGTTCCCTTGAGACACGTTGGAGCCCCAATAACTTTGGACACTTCAATGTGAGGGCGTGGCCCACAGGCGTTTGTGGCCGAGGAGAGTCTCCAAAAGTTTCAGTCCCTTCCCCCCCTTTTTGGATGTTTCCTGGCTGTGGCTGAGTCTCCCGCCCTCGCCGTCCGCCTCAGGTCATTCACTGCAGCGGCTACCTGAAGATCCGCCAGTACAGCCTGGACATGTCCCCCTTCGACGGCTGCTACCAGAACGTGGGCCTGGTGGCCGTGGGCCACTCGCTGCCTCCCAGCGCCGTCACGGAGATCAAGCTGCACAGCAACATGTTCATGTTCCGCGCCAGCCTGGACATGAAGCTCATCTTCCTGGACTCCAGGTGGGCGGTCAGGGCGGGAGGGGTCACCCCTAGAGGGAGGGCGGCCCCCGTTCAGTCACTGAGAGCTCCTCGTCCACCTTGTGAGCCCATTTTGCAGATGAGGCGACTGACGGGGCCCTGAGAAGTGAGGGTGGGCACCCAGCGCTGAGGCGGCTGTCGAGGGTGGGGACGGCCCAGCAGCCCGCGCTCATCCCGCTGGGGTTGCTCTCCGCAGAGTGGCGGAGCTGACGGGGTACGAGCCTCAGGACCTGATTGAGAAGACCCTGTACCACCACGTGCACGGCTGCGACACCTTCCACCTGCGCTGCGCCCACCACCTGCGTAAGGCGCCACGCTGCCCGGCCCCGGGGCGGAGGACGGTAGGGGGAGGGGTGGGGGGATGGTAGGAGAGGCCCTGCGGGCTCCTGCCCCAGCACCGGTCCCACCTCATTTCCCTCCTCATCCGCGGGCCCTCACACAGGCCGGGGGAGAGCCTCTGAGTTTCTGGGTGAAGTTCTCCCAGGAGGGGTCTTGTTCACCTATTGATAGCCGGCCCCCTCCCCCACCAAGATGGAAACGGAAACCGAGGCTCGGCCACTTGGCTCACGCGTGTGTTGACTCGCTTCAGCTTTGGATACAGCTTTGCTTTGAGTTTAATCTCCGAGACAGGGAACGTGAGCATCGGAGCTGAGCGGCCCAGACCCTCCCTTCCGTAGGTAGAACATCGAGTGCCGGGAATCCCCCAAACTTTGCCCTCCTTGCTAACCTCGAGGGACCGGAGCACTCGATGCAAATGAACAGGACAGTCGGTTCATTTGGGAACCTTCTGGTTGTCTCTCCCTCCTGCCCTGGGAGCAGTTATTAGGGCTGGCGGGGGACTCGCCCTCCCACCGCCAGGGACTACATTTGGGCCGGTTCAGGAGCGGGTCCGTTCACCATCAGCTGCCTTGTGTCTCTCCATCAGTGCTGGTAAAGGGGCAGGTGACCACCAAATACTACCGGTTCCTGGCGAAGCACGGCGGCTGGGTGTGGGTGCAGAGCTATGCGACCATCGTGCACAACAGCCGCTCGTCCAGGCCGCACTGTATCGTCAGCGTCAACTACGTCCTCACGTGAGTGCAAGTCTGGGACCCCTTTGCCCACTGCAGGCGACCCTGGTTTCCACGAGGGTGCAGGTGATGGGCACGGCCGGGTTAGGCGAGACTGGGGTCCGCGGGGGACGCCGGTTTTGACCCTGAGCGCTGGCTGAGGGGCAGCTCCAGCACTTTCGCCGCTATGAAGAGACTTTCTCACGTTCTAGAGAAAGATTTAGGACTTTTCCCATCCACAGTCCATATTTGCTTTCTACTCTCTCTCTTTTAACCTTTTAATCTAACTCTGCATTAAATAAAACAATGCGGCAGGAAAGAGAGAGAGGGAGGAGGGTCCCACGTACGGAGCCGTTTATAGTTAATAAACAGGACATCTGTTTCACTTTTTCAAAGCTGGGTTTGAAGTTCTTAATTTTAACCAGAGTCTCCAATCAAAGTTAAGAGTTCTGAGAGAGTGATTCCTTCCTTGAACCACAAAGAGGGTTTAAGTGACCAGGAGGGTCTAACTTTAACCTCCAGAAAGCAAAGGGACCCGACCTGAGCTAAGACTGCAAGTCTTGGCCGGGCGCCCAGGCCCGGCTTGTTGTGCAGCATCCTCGCTGCGCGAGGAGCCGGCCTCGCGGGGTGCCACCTGCGGGCGCGGCTGGCTGGGCGGCCTCGGTGGCTGCATTGGAGCCTTACTCTTTCTAGAAACAATAATCACTTCTGGTTAGCGGTGTGGCCCTGCAGGCTGATCACGTGTCCTGGTGTGCCTCTCGTGAAGAAAGCACGTTCTGTATAATGTTTGTGAAAATAAAAGTGCTTGGGGTTGAAGCCTTTATGAAGAACCCTTTTGTGTGCAGTTACCTTTTTTTTTTTCCCCTTTTGGTAGAGGTTGAAATTCTTGTGATTTTAGGTTACCTCAGCAGTTATTTACTTTGGAAGCATTGACACACCAGGGCACTTAGTAGAAATGCTATTTTGACATTAGGAAGTTGGTTAAAGGGTGCTATTTGGAATCAGACTGTACTATGGGCCATGAGGAGTAGATTCATTTCACGTTCTTTTAAATTAACAAATTAAAAATGTAGTAGTTGGAAATATTATGCTTGGCAATAAGATTATTTACTCTGTGCCCTGTTTAATAAGAAAATTTAATTCAGTAGGCTTGGAAAATGAACTTGTTTTAAATGAGGATTCAGCATTCAAGAATAATAGCTGGTTATTAAGAAGAACCTTTTTCTTTCTTTCCTTTTAGTAAGTGGTATTAAAACAAATACTGTTAGGCTCTTGTAATAGCAAGAGAGCTGTGGATTTTAACAGAGAGCAGAAAACATCCCAGTATTTGAGGTACCATGAAACAAAACCATCTATTTTATGAATGCAGTTTTTCATATTGTTAAAATAAACGTAAGAGAAAATGGCAAAACATAATTCATAAACTAAGCCACTTTGTGGAGTAGAAACATTAAAGAGTGAAAAATTATGTCTGCTCACCATGGAAAGGAAACGGACATTCGTTAAGAAGGTGCTTTGTATGTCTGAGACATCACGAGCATTATACATACACTCTGTTCTATGGTGGGTGCCTGTGGTTATAATCATTTTTTATCAAACAGCGGGTATATAGTCACACAGCCCCATATAAATGATCAGAATGCAAGTTAGACCTCCCAATGGGTACACTTAATTTATGTTTAGAGTCATTTTGAAATATTCTGTTTTGTTTTCCAGGGGATAAGTGTACGTTCTTTCTTCTGTTGACTCTGTCATTCTTCACTCTACACACTTCTTCAGAGCTGCAGGATTAGGCTCCCATCAGATTAAAAAGATGTAATGAGGATAAATGAGTTACAGAGGGAAAAATAACATCGCACACATTTTCCTGAATGTTTTATACCTCTGAATGAAAGTGGAAATAAACACACAGAAGCACACAAGATGAAAAGCTGAAATTGATTACCCTTTTATGAGGCTCAGCTCCAATTCTTTGTATAAAAATTCTTAGGACAATTTTTATAGCTGCAAATGTGGAAACTGCCTTAGATGGAATGTCATCAAGTGGCTCTGTGTGTGTTGACAAGATTTTCATAATGAACAGGTTGCAGTTTGTTTGATGTGTATATCACACATCTGGCTGGAAGTTACTAATTTACATTGTCTTAGCAAATTAAATAGATGGCTATTGATTCTCTATGGTAGCAGTGAACTACCACATACATTTGTTTTCAGGGCTAGTTCTCTATGAAGCCTGAGAATGATAAGTGAATTCTTTCCAAATACACCACCTCAAACAATATACTTAAAACCACAAGCCCCCCAAATAACTTGACAGGCCAGATGTTTTCCAAATTTAGACAGTTTAATAGCATGCTTTGTGAAGGGGTTTTCATGTCATGAAAGTAGAGAGAATTTTAAGTAGTCATTGGTCAAATGAAGGTGTGGCATTTTGGTGGAAGCTACATTCATCAGAAACTCATTTTTTTTTAAATTGGACAAATCTGGGAATTTATTTGAAGTATTTTTTAAAAAATTCATTTTGAAATAATTTTATACTTTTGGAAAAGGTGTAAGAAAGTATAAAGCACCACTGTATAGCCTTCACCTAGATTTTCACCAGTGGTTAGCATTCTGCCACTATGCTTTGGCATTCCCAATCTCTCCCTTCCTTCCCTTTCCCCCTCCAAATATATACACATGTACATATACATGCACAAATATTACTATCTTTTTATGAACTATTTGAGAGTAAGTACAGCCGTCAAGCTCTTTTACCCCTAAAAGCTGAAGTGTGTGTTTCTTAAGAACAAGGACAGTCACTCATATAACCACAGTAGAATTATGAAAAGCAAGAACTTTAACACAAATACAATACTATTATCCAATATACAGACCTTATTCAAATTTCTCCAGTTGTCTCAGTAATGTCCTTTGTAGAAAAACTTCTATTATTTTTTTAAGGTCCAGGATCCAATCCAGGATCACACATTGCATTCAGCTTTCTGTTTTGCTAAGTCTCTTTTAGCTAAAACATTTCCTCATGCCAGGGCACAGGCATGTGTGGGCACAGGCCCACTATTCTATACACTGTCCCAGAAACTCATTTTTCTAAGTTCCTGGTGGTAAATTTATTGTTGAAGTTAAAATATGCCTAGAAAAATTAGACATTATTATCTAACAAAAGCAATGATGAATAGAAATGTTCAGTAACCTTGTTTTAATAAGCGGCTGTGACAGTGATTGTAGGAATTTTAGAGGCAGGTGGTGTTTTTACTGGCTTTTGTCTGACCACTGTACAAAATGTTGGTGTTCTGGAAATCTGGAGAAGAAAGGGAGAAGACATTATGATTAAATTTAAAATTTTTTCTTAGTTTTTCTCTGGGTCCTTGAGGTTCCCTGAAGCTTGTATAGCTCTTCATTAAAAGTCGCCCCCCCCAAACAAAACCCCAAAACAGGAAAAAAAAAAAAGCTGACCAGCTCGCGACTTATTATAAGACAACACATACCCTGTTAGCTTAAAAAAAAAAAAACTTTCTTATAAACTTTGAGTGCCCACGGAGTTTGAAATAAGTGTTAAGTATGACAGGCCGTGCTCCCTGATTATTTTCAGGAGGAGAGGTGAATGGAGCTAGTGTCTAGTAACAGTGAATGTGGGGCAAGTCCAGAAAGTATGGAGAGTGAAAAAGAGCATACGGTGTAAAACCAAAGTAATTTTCTTGAATTTGTATGTCCTCGAGTTTGTTTAATTAGTAGTGTTAGTTAGTCATAGCCAGTTCAGATGGAAAACATTAGTACTTAATGTGAAGAAGATTGAAAATGTGGAACACCCAATAAGCTGTGAAAAGTATTTCTAGAAAAATGAAGAGTCTTGCTTCTCTTTATGTTTTAAAAATTAAACTTTTAAAATCTACTTTTAAGGATTAACCAGTAAGGTGTAACAATCTCATTTTAAAATATTTTAAAACGTAAATTTTTCAAACATACAAAAAAGTTGAAAGAATTGTACAATGAATATCCATATACACATCATCTATAATACAAGCCATATTTGCTTTCTGTCTCTCTCTTCCTATATATATGTCTATTTGTATATACATTTTTTTCTCCACTGAATCGTCTTAAAGTAAGCTACAGACATCATGATACATCATCCTTAAATAACATTCTCCTACATAGCCACTGTACATTTATTATGGCACATTTTAAGTGTTCAAATTACTGTGTGTAGAAGGTTGCAAAAATATACATGAGATCTAGTTTACGGATGCCATTAAAGACAATCCACCACTGAAATTCATCAAGTACTCACTGATACGTGACCTCATTTTGGATGACTGATAGACAATATTTTGTGAGGGGACTTCTGTAGGATATAGTAGTAAATGTTAGTGTATTTTAAACTAGACTTCTAATGAGAATTGTAAGCTAATACACTTCTGATATTTCGCTTGGAAAGTAAGAAGATTTTCAGAGTAATTTGGTAATTTTGGAATCAGATACATTTAATATCTTCAACCATTTTTTGTTATTGTTGTTGATAAAGAAGCCTTCTCTGTTTATTTCCTAAGTTTAGAGTAGAACAGCGTTTCAGTGGAAAATCTCACATGCTGTTTTAGAGTGATTCACTGAACATATAGAAGAAAGTAATTTTCTGTCTTACGGTTTCTATCTCAGTGTTACAGAAAGCAGAACAAGTAGAGACAATTTACATTAGTGGTCTATATAACACTTGCTATCTACTGAATAATCCTTTGAATTTGTAGAAAAGTTAGGGCAAATGCCAAAGGAGACATACTTCCTTCATAGAAAAGAAAAAAAAAAGACGGTGTCTACACTGTAATTATTGCAGGTCCCATAATTTTTGTTCTTCCTTGCATAAAACCACTCACAATTAAAAAGGGTTTTTAAGTGTTAACATATTCTGTGAATATAAACCCTTACGTATCCTTACCATAAAGCAGCAGACATTAAAATATGCTCATATTAGTTTGCCTTTCAAGTGTGTTAATAGTGCTGAGCTAATTTGAGCACTTAAATTAAAACATTTTTTAATTAATTTAAAGGCCCCGTGGTATTATTGCTATTACTGCTAGGAAATTTTAGAAAATGCTTTTTAAAAACTTGACCAGTAATTTGAGTAGTTATAAAAATGGACTTTGTTTTTCTGGCTTTTGTAGCAAAACCACCCTTTTCTATTACAAGTAATGTCAAATGAAGCACCTTTTGACTTAGGAATCTACACCAAAATATGAAATAATTTATTCTCGTGCCTCAGATCGATGGAGCACTCGTTGCATAGATTTAACGTTTTTGATCATGAAAAATAATAATCATGTACCAATGTATACCCATAACTTAGGTTTGATCCCTAATTGTGTTGAATTATTATTAGGATAATATTGAACATCAAAGCCCCTGTTGTCCTTTTCAAATGATCTTTTATGTAACTGAATGGTCATAGAAACAAATTGAAAACACATTTGTATAGACAGTAATTTATAACAACCAAAGCTATAAATAGTAATTAATAATAATTTTATAACTACCAAAACAGTTTATTAAAGGAAAGGACTGGGACATTTAGTCTGTTTTACAGTACCTAATACCAGTACTCACTTAAATAATCTTATCCTTCACACGCTTTTCACTAATTGTAATTTTTAAATTTTTATTTATTTATTTATTGCGGTACGCGGGCCTCTCACTGCTGTGGCCTCTCCCGTTGCGGAGCACAGGCTCCGGACGCGCAGGCTCAGCAGCCATGGTTCACGGGCCCAGCCGCTCCGCGGCATGTGGGATCTTCCCGGACCGGGGAACGAACCTGTGTCCCCTGCATCGGCAGGTAGACTCTCAACCATTGCACCACCAGGGGAGCCCAATTGTAATTTTTTTTGATCAAAATAATCTGTATTTAGTTTTGAATTTCTCATTTATACTCAACATTTTCCCTCCATGCCAAAAACATATTTCTTTTAAAGCGCTGCCACATTCATTGCTTAATTTGCTCTTTTGACATCTCTGTACAGTGATTGGGGCCAGGATCACACTCCCCGTTTTCTAGGTGAGGAAGCTGAGGTCACACCTGCTGAGTAAGTAGTGAAGCCAGGGTTAAAGCCTGGAATGTCAACTGTATCCCCCAGTTCTCTGTATGGTGATGGTGGGGGAGAAAATGTCTGGGAGAGAGGAATGGCTTTAAATGAGTAAAGGCCTGTAGTGTTAGGCCACCCAGCTTCTGGATAGGCTTTCATCTGGTCTCATGATGGAACATTAAAATGCTGCCTCTGTGTTGCTGCTTCACAGCTATGTTCAGGTATTGACAATTGAGGGGATTAAATTAGCAGTGCTACCTTCTCAATGACATTCAATTAAGAATGTATCTTTTTTTTCTCCTTTAAGGGCATTTTCACTGTGTAAGAAAAAATGTGGCCTGCAAACATTTTAGTTTTTTATTGAATTGCTTGCCTTTAGATTACACAGATACAATATTGCTATTACTAATTATTTCTTTTCTGCAGCCAGATTTCACATTTTATGTTCTGGTTAAAAGTCAGTGAATTGGCAAACCAAGTCATCCTTTTTTTTTTATCACATGAGACACCAAATTACCTCCTGTGGTGGCAGACTATTTGAGAGAGAGAGAGAGAGAGAGAGAGAGAGAGAGAGTGAGAGAGTGTGTGTTTCTGGGGGTCAGCACTGGCCCTTTTCTGTTTTTGAAGGATAATGGCAGAAAAGGTTGTCCCCTGGGGACTCTGTTCGGGGGGCTGGAGATGGAGAGCTTCCCAGCATGCTCTGGGCAGGTGCGTCATCCTCTGCCCCTTTGGCAGTGCTGCTGCCTGGCTGCTTCCCCTTCCGCAGGCCCCTCTGGCTTCCACTCCTTCCTTTGTTGTTACCCTGACCTGGATGGCACTGACTCACAGGACCTCCCCATTACTTCCTGGGTGGAGGCCGCTTGGTGCTTACTAAATGACCAGCCTGACCACTCTTCTCTGGCTGTTGGGAGGAGAAGGGTTCTGATCTTTGAGTCACATCATGGAGAAACATGGATCATTACATTTGAAGGCAGGGATTCATCCATGTTATTGTGAATGGATGGACAAATTCAAATTAGGCTTTACTGGAACTCCAGAGAAACATGTTTTTGTCTTTTGACTTAGTGTAGTCATGAGGCAAACGCTGTTATGTTTGGTACAAGATGTGTGTGTGCGGAGGTGGGTGGTTTATGCATACCTTTTTTTTTAAATTGAAGGATAGTTGATTTACTTTTTTTGGATTATGCATATCTTGATAATTTCGTAAAAGGCTGCTACTTCCTTCCCCTTATCCAGTGCTTTCCTCTCTGTTTTCTGTTCTCATTGGCTTGTGACATCTTTCCAGATGAGCAGGCGGTGATAGAAAACTCATTTGGGTTGAAGTGCTGGTGTCTGTGTTTAAGCCATCATGCAAAAAGGATTGGCTGGAGTTTAGATGGAACCTGGAAATACCCGAGTGCCTATGGGTGGAGGGATTTAACATTCTGCCTTGTCTGAAGGAGTAACTTCCCATCTCCTTTCCCCCTGCTGCAGGCATCCCAAGGTCCAGAGAGCTGGCAGTGGGGAGAGGTGGTCCATGGTGAGGGCAGGGCTAAGGGCCATGAGAGAGGAACTTGCTTTTGTTGGCCACTGACAACGTTAGGGGTCTGGCTGAGTCTGGGCCATCTGTTTACCACCTGTGACTTTTACTCTGGGAAGTTATATTGCACTAGGATCATGATTTTGTTTTTTGAAAAGCACAGTATCATTCGAAGCAACCTGCAAGGGAAAGGCATGGGCTTTTGTGTCAGATGGATCCAGGTTCGAATATGCGTTGCTGCATAATAGCTGTGAGACTTTGAGCACAGCTCTATTCCTTTGACCCTCTGTTTTCCCATCTGTGAAATGGCGACATTTGCACACACCTTTGAAGGACCGAGGGGGATTAAATGAGATAATGTATGTATAGCACAGTACCTGGCAGAAAGCAGATGCTCAAAATATATTAACTGTTGTTATTAGCTCTTGCCAATTATGTGACGTCAACTGAAATACTTTGGAAGGAGATGAATAATTCCCTCTTTAACTTGGATTTCAAGATCCTCGAATCCACAAATTTAAGTGTTTATTTTCTTTCCCCTCCCCAGTCCTTCCATTTACACCCCTCCAAGCATTGTGCTGTTTGTGTGTGGTGGCTTCTATAGTTTGATTAAGCTCACCCTGTTTTTCACTGGATGCTCTAGAGGGAGCTGAGATTTCTGCTTGGATGGAGGTAAGCCAGCATTTACCAAGTGCCTTATTTATACCAGGCAAGGTAGAAGGTGCCTTACATGGTGAAATGGTGTTTACAAGGAAAAAGAGTGTTCTAAGAAACTAAGCTTTTATCAAATTTCTGAGGTTAATTTTGTTGGAACCAGTGTTTTGTCAATTTTTCCAAGTCAGTAATTATAATTTAAAGTGAATAAAACCTGCGACAGTGGCATTTTTGATGATCAGTGGAGGCTTTTGTATGTTCCCTATCTCTCTACATGGACTGGGTATGGCTATGTCACCAGTGTTTTACAGAGGATGGCAGATTGCAATGATTTATTGCGTGTATACATGAAGCAGAAGTCTTGGCTTCTCTTGAGTAGTTTACAATTTAGTTGACAAAACAAAAGAGTTTCATTTAAATATTTAAGAACTCAGATTAGTCTAGTTTGAAATGATATGGTACACTTGCACTATTTGCTAAGGGTACAGAAATCAAAGGAGCTTGAAATGAAGGTGGAGGTGTCAGGGAAGGAGTAGAATTTTAAGGGCTGGACAGAAGTGGGATCTTTTGAGATGAAACAATGACTTCCACACATTTGTCCCATTGTTCTTTTTCCATAAGTATTTCTGTGACAGTCACTCTAAAAATTCGATTCAGCTGTGCTTGTCTCACTGCTCTTGTCTACGCTGGGTTTCTTTCTTCTTTCTTTTTTTTTTTTTTTGCGGTATGCGGGCCTCTCGCTGTTGTGGCCTCTCCTGTTGTGGAGCACAGGCTCCGGATGCGCAGGTTCAGCGGCCATGGCTCACGGGCCCAGCCGCTCCGCGGCATGTGGGATCTTCCCAGACCGGGGCACAAACCCGTGTCCCCTGCATTGGCAGGCGGGCTCTCAACCACTGCGCCACCAGGGAAGCCCAAAGCTGGGTTTCTTTCTGTCTCTACCTTTTTACCTGAACTTTTTTTTGTTGGAACTGAGCGTGTTCCATCAGGATTGGAAACTATTTTCCCCAACGCTCTTACCTTTCCCAAATGAGTACTAGTATATCTTCAACATGTTCATCTGACTTTAATAATAAATATATATATTTTTAGCATCCAGGCATAGGACATAGTTTTTAAAGTTTTAAGGGATGTCAGTATTCTGAATTGAACTTAAAATCTTATTGAAATGAATACACAGTGGCACCACAGTGGTATAATGGTTGTATTTTTTAAATTATTTGTAGGAAGTAAATGTGAGATATACATTAGGACAACAAACAGAAGCAGAATGGAGGAGAGGGAGGTGCAAAGAAGCTATGTGGCCAGCTCCAGATTTGCAGAACCGGAAGACCTCCCCAGTGCTGCGTTTGACATTGTAATCCTACTATTAGAATATGATGCAGCCTAACCCCTAGGCTTCTTACTTAGATGTTTCAAACTCTGATAACCATAGGGATGTTTTACAAGATATTTGAAAAATGTGTTATGAAATGAGATATCACTACATTTTATTATGCAATATAGCATATTAGTTAAGGGTTTGGGCTCTGGGTCTGTTGCCTATTTAAATCCCAGCGCTGCCACTAACTCTGTGATTGTGAGCAAATTCCTAACTTCACTGTCTTTTTTTTAATCTGTAAAATGCGGGTAATAATTATATCTACCTCATAGAGTCATTATGAACATTAAATGGATAATGTGTGAGGTTCTTGGCACTGTGCTTGATTACAAAGTAACGTGGGATAAGTGTGAATTATTAGGGTGATTATTTCAGTGAAATTAAATAGGATAATTTTTGGCCTGCCAGTAAACACAGAATAAACGTCTGTGAGTCTTTGGGCTGAAGGAGGGAAAGCACAAGTCTTCAGAAGGCCGAGGGTTGCCCAAGAATAAGTCACCAAACATTCTGAGGCATCTGGAAGGGACTGTGAGACCATCCTTCAGTTGGTTAGTGCTAATAGGTCTTTAAGCATTTATAAATGATTTATTGAGCACCTATTATGTGTCAGGCACAGTGCTAGGTTCTGAGGACATCAAAATGAACAAGACAATATCTGCAGGAAAAAGAAATAAGCACAAGTCCAAGCAATAGCCTACCTTGATTTCTCCATAGGTTTGCTGATGACTGAGATTCCTTCCTGGAGGGAAGTGCTTCCATCCACAATTAGAAGGAAGAGGGCCCAAAGTACCTTGGGACTGTTAGGGCACCCCTGGGGAATAAGCTTGCAGGGGCAGTCAGACTCCCCTCTGGTTAGATGGTGGGGAGGGAGAGGATGCAGGCCCCTGGAGAGAGGGCTGTGTGTGTGTGTGTGTGTGTGTGTGTATGGAGATCATGATTGGCAGCAAGGTAACCGATTGCAGGCTAAGAAGTCCAATTTTAATTCTCACAAGGACATTACCCAGGGCAGGTCCTGGGTATCTCATTACCTGAGCCAGAGAGAGAGAGCAGTTGTGCCCAGGTTGACTTTTGTCCTGTTGGAATGATGTTGAGTAGATTTTTGTTCTGCTTTGAATGTGAGTTTTGAATATTTTGTGGGGCTGACTTCTAATAGGATTATGCATCTGAGCACATTTTAAATTGAAGAATCTCTCTAGAGTCAAAATAGTCTTTGCCGATTTATTACGTTTTTAGGAAGTGTTGCTAATTATTTTAGGTTAATATAATTAAACTTTTCTTTTGTAAAGGGAAATTCCCAGGCATTGCTGCTGCCTTACCCTGGAGAGACTGGAAGATGATTGTCAGCTGCAAGCTGAAGGAGGGGTGGGAAGGTGCTCTTGTTTGTTGCCAAGCTTAGAAAGTTTGGGGAATAAGAAGGACTCGCATTTGAGAGGCGGTTATTTTGTGCCAGAGGCTCAGAGAGGCCAAGTGACTTAGCCAATATAACACAGCTCAAGAGTGAGCATACCAACCCAGGGCCCAGACTCCAGAGCCCATCCAATTTCCTCTTTGGTATGCTGTTTTTAAGCTGGTAACATTGTACTAGGGTGAACCATATGAAATTGCCATTTCTGTATATTGAAATAGTCCAAAATTGGCAATTTTATGATTCCACCTATTGCTCAGGAAGTAATAGGATGTTTTGCAGAGATTTTACCAAGGTCTATGGATAGTTCACTCTCTTGTTCAATATGGGGTCTCCATTGCTTCCCAGAACCAGTCAGCTGCCATGCAGTATGCTCACTTCCAGGCCCCAGCCCATCTCCCCTCCACCAGTTTAAGCGCCAACAGTCATGACATGTTCACAAAACAGCAGTCCAGAAGCATCACCTGTAGACCATTATTTTATTTAGAACATCTAATATTTTACCAGGACTCAAATGCAAGCTGCTGTCTTTACTAGAAGGATATCTTTCCTTTGATTGATTGCTAAATAGATAGAGCTTGTGAAAGGATCTCTTTCTTTTTTTCCCTGGGATTTCTTGTTCAAACAGAATTTGTTGTATCCACATCAGTAAAGCCGTGCTAATATGGGCTGCTGGCCAGATCGTGGAAATAACCTCATTATGTTGAACTGGATGTCATAATGGTACCCATTAAAGTGGGATTCTCTCTGTGTTTGTACTTTTAAATCCAAGTCCCTTGCCACTTTTTACATCTCTCTGAGAAGAGCAACATTCTCTAGTAATGCAATCTGAGAATGTGCTGGCTCTCTCCTCCTCCTACTGAAAACCACGATAAAAATAGAATCCTGGTTTCAGAGCATTTTTAGGGGTTTGTGGCTTGCTTCTGCTCCTCGGTCATTCATTTCACTCTCTGCGCTTGTGATGACTGTAATGTGTTCTGGTGGCTGAAGGTAAGGACCCACGAGATTTACTTCTTTCAACACTCCCATTAATTGATATCGGTGTCCAAATATACGACAGGAAAAGAGCAGCATTTTTTTCCCTCCAGAACACAGACCTACTAGAGAATGGACTTGAGGATATGGGGAAGGGGAAGGGGAAGCTGTGACAAAGTGAGAGAGTGGCATGGACATATATACACTACCAAACGTAAACTAGATAGCTAGTGGGAAGCAGCCGCATAGCACAGGGAGATCAGCTGAGTGCTTTGTGACCATCTAGAGGGGTGGGATAGAGAGGGTGGGAGGGAGGGAGATGCAAGAGGGAAGAGATATGGGAACATATGTATATGTATAACTGATTCACTTTGTTATACAGCAGAAACTAACACACCATTGTAAAGCAATTATACTCCAATAAAGATGTAAAAAAAAAAAAAAAAGCCGTTAAGAGACTAGTAACGTCACAGCATTTCTATTAGCTGTTGAAATCTTGCTACAGTCCTGGCAAAGTGAAGTATTTGTTGTGCTGGCTTTGGGTAATGGACCCCTGCAGGGTTACAGCTCAGAAATGCTGGAAGGATGAAGCCCACAAAAGGGAGGGCAGAATGGGTGTCAATCTCATTCCTGCAATTAAAGCAGTTCAAGAAATAGCAAAGTGCAGGGTGGTATTTATTGTGAGGGTTAATTGAAAACCAGGGGAAAATATTTAGAGACGCTACATGGCATTTCACATTGTAATCTCTTTTCTATTTGTGTCTTATCTTGTTGACTCAATAGGACCTTCATTATAAACAAATTTCTATCATTAGAATTAGCTTAATTTCTGTGACTGTAATTAAGAGGATGATAAGAAATGTTGTAGAGCATAGTCCTCTCTGCTGAAAACTGGGCATGTTTCTTGCATTCACTCCGCAAGTATTTCCCCAGTGTCTACCACATGCCAAGCTCTGTGGTAGGACTCTGGTATGACCAAGACAGACAAGGTTCCTACCCTCATGGAGCATAAATTTTAGTGGGAAGAAATAGATAGTACTTATAAACAAGTAAATATGTTGTATAATGTCAGGAAATGAGGGGGAAAAAATTAAGGGACAAAGAGATGAAAGTGGTCAGGGAAGTCCTCTCTGAGGACTCTTAAATGAAGGGAGGGAGGCAGCCATACCAAGACCTGCAGGGAGAATATTTCCAGCAGTGGGAAGCAAGTGCAAAGGTCCTGAGGTGGCAATCAGCTTGACAGGTTGACAAATGGAGGAGGTCACTATGGCTGGAGCAGAGAAAGAGAGGGGAAGAACAGAAAAAGAGGATGCTAGAATAGGCAGAGTCAGATCATATTGGGTCTCAAAGGCTTTGGGAAGCCATTGGAGAGTTTTGAGCCAAAGGCATGGCATAAAGTAATTTAAGCTTTGAAAGGATCATCTGGCTGATGTGGAGAATAGGCTTTGGGGTGGGTGATGGGAAGAGGCAGGGAGACCAGTTAGGAAATGATTGTAATTGCCTAGATGAGGGAAGATGATGGCTTGAAAGAAGGAGGTTGTGGTGAAGGATCAGATTCAGGATGTTTTGTTTTGTTTTGTTTTGTTTTTTAATTTATTTATTTTTTTAATTTTATTTGGCTGCGTTGGGTCTTTGTTGCTGCACATGGGCTTTCTCTAGTTGTGGCGAGTGGGGGCTACTCTTCGTTGCGGTGCGTGGGCTTCTCATTGCGGTGGCTTCTCTTGTTGCGGAGCACAGGCTCTAGGCACACGTGCTTCAGTAGTTGTGGCACATGGGCTCAGTAGTTGTGGCTCGCATGCTCTAGAGCGCAGGCTCAGTAGTTGTGGCACATGGGCTTAGTTGCTCCATGGCATGTGGGCTCTTCCTGGACCAGGGCTCGAACCTGTGTCCCCTGCATTGGCAGGCGGATTCTTAACCACTGCACCACCAGGGAAGCCCCAGATTCAGGATGTTTTGAAGGTAGACCAATGGGGTTTGCAGGTGGACTGGATATGAGTTTTGAAAAAAATAGGAGTCAAGAGCAGCACCTAGGTTTTTAGTCTGAGCCACTTGAGTGAATCATGGGAAGAAGTAGATTTGTAGGAAAGGGCAGCAACCAAGGGTTGTGTGTGGACATGTTTAGTCTGAGTTGCCTGCTATTCATCAGAGTGGAAACACCAGGTAGGCAGTTGGATCTGGGTGTCTTGGAGTGAGGAGGTCTGAGCTGAAGATGAGGGTCATCAGCATATGGAATTTAAAGCCAGTGGAGGGGCTGAGATCACTAGGGAGTGGGTGTTAATAGAGAAGCAGCCTGAAGACCAAGCCCTACAGCTCTGAGTGGTTTAGGGTCTGCAGGAATAGGAAGTGCCCAAGAGGAGGCTGAAAGGAAGCAAACAGTCAGGGATGGGAATAGTTTGGTGAAATATATGCAGTCAGGGCAGGCCCTGGGGAAAGTGTGAATTTTGTCTTTGGAATGTTCCCTCCCTTTTCAGTGGTTTTCCATCTTCTCTGTGATGCCCTTTCTTTCAACTGATTCTTTTAGTTTCTCTCATCCCTGATAACAACTGCTCTAGTTCTCAAAGTGTGGTCCCCTGACTGGCAGCATCAGCACCATCCAGGAGCTTGTTAAAAAATGCAAATTGTGGGCTCTACCCTAGACCTACAAATGAGAAACTCTAAAGAGTGGAGCCCAGCAAGCTGTGTTTTAATACATTTTTCATGTGCTTCTGATGCATGCTGAAATTTGAGAATCACTGCTCTAGAGAAAGAAGCTGATAAACTGAATCAATGAAAAATAATAGATGAGGCTTACCCTATTATCCTTTTCTGAGCCATCTGTCTAAAGCCAAAGAAATAAATGTCTAACAACAGGTATTGAGCATCAACCACTAGACCATTCTTGAGACATCTTCATGGGAGCCAAGGAAACATCTCCAGCCCTAAAAATAATAAAAGCAGGCAGCTGACTATCCTGTCTTTAGTAGTAGGCTCTATTTATAACTATATATTCTGTAGAGTATTATACAAGCTCTCTGACTCCAAATATGGCAACAATGAAAAATTTGGCATTTCAGTGGGCAATTCAAAATCTCTAGCAACAATTCAGAACTTATTTTGTTAAAACACAACTTATTTACCAGGCAATTTAAAATATCTGAATACCAAGGCACATAATAATGATAATGATAATAAAACATTTGTTGAATTGTGAATTCTTATTCATAAAATACATCTCAAATTTATTTTAGCTGTTTAAATAATAGAGTTTACTGTATATTTAGTTAAGCATTACAGTAGTAAAGACTTAAGGAGATTAGAAATAAATGAATCCAATTAAAGAACACATCTGTGAGATTTGATATGTCCTAGGTATGAATGAACTGTTTGCACAGCAACTGTAAAGAAACCGTTAAATGATTAACTATCTAGAAGAGGTTTAATCAAGAATAAATGCTATAGGACATATTTTAAAATATTTAAGTTAAACAGATGAAGACTTTGTGCATTTGAAAACATCGCATCATGCCATCATTTTTTGCTGCATCTTTTCCCAGGGAGTTCAAAGACTGAGGTTCCACTTTTCTGTGATCTGCAGACATGCCAGGGCCTTGTGTTGTGTAGGAAAGGGCAGAGCTTCCAACAGTGCCATGAGGTTTGGCTTTGTGGGGCCTCCTCACACACTGTGGGGAATTGGGGGACCCTGAGATCTTGAGGATAGGATCCCAGTGTTGGGGAAAGATTATTTCTTCGTGATTACAGGTATTTTTCTGTTCCTGGAGTTTGTGTGGAGTTGAAAACAGGAGGTGTGCTCTTTCACCCTCTCTACCAGAGGATTTTAGGGTTTAGGAATCAGCTTTGTAAGGGTCAGAAGAACTACGTGAGAAAGCTATTCCTGTGAGAATAGAACCTCAGCCAAATATAAGGTGTTAGGTGATGGATTCCCCCATCACATATCTATCTTAGATATTGGAAGAGTTCTAAAGAGAACATATATTTGAAAGACATCAGCTTAATAATTGACAGTGAAGGTGAGAGGGATGGACAGAGAGAGTGGGGAGGTGAGACAGAATGCAAAGAGATGGAAAAGAGGGGGCCAGAATAACATGTGTGCATTTTATTTTCTATTTGTGAAAAATTTTAAATGTAAGAAAAACTTGGTTATATTAATATCATTTTTTTCTTTCTTTATATTTGGCTTTTTTTTCCCTCCAGAAGTGGGCTAAAATTAGGGATTCTCCTGGGAAAGGAGACCGACCATTTTTAATTTACGCCTTTGATGAAAGAGGCAGCACATTTTGCATTTAATTTATTCGAATCCAACTTTTAAAGTCCACCTCAAGAAAATAAGAAACAGCACAGCTATAAGATCAATAGGATTTGGAACTTAGACCGGGAAGGTTCACAAACATACCTAAAACTTTAGTAGCTAGATATAGAATGAATTCTGAATGTAAAAAATTAAGTTCCTCAGAACAAGAAATGTGGCCCCAAAGTAGGGTTTATGCCATTTAAACAATGACAAATATGTCATCTATAACTCATATGAAACTAAATTGTTTTAAGAAGCTCTGTGGCAAGACTTTCTTTTTTTCAGTTATAAGTAATATTTTAAGTTATAGTCTCCAAAGAAGGAAACATAAAGTCCTATAGTTCACTTGAAAGCCTTCAGAGACAGATAATTCTGTAAGGTAGGAAGGGTGGAAAATAGATCAGAAAGTAAGTGAAATGTACAGGCACTAAGAGAGCATAAGGTCATTTGGACATTTAAAAATTATAAATGGTGCGCATGAGAAGTTGAACCTATGGGAAAAGAAGTTTAGTAGTGCTTTCTGTCTTTTGTAATTTAACATTCACAAAGAAGTAACCCTGGATATATAAGGAAAAGAAATTGGGGAACCATTTCACAATGAGGTAGGAGTGCCTGAAATTTGCCTCAATTAGTGTTTCTTTTTCAATAAATGTTTTTGTGATTATAAAAGTCATACATGTTTATTATAGAAAAAACTAAGATAATGTGGAATGGTATAAAGAGAATGCAAAGAACATCATTAATTTATTTTCCAGATCTCCTGGAAAATAACATTTTTAGTTAACATTTTAGTTTTTTGCCTCCCACTATGGTACATGCATATACATGCCTATACAGTACATGTTGATTTAAAAAGAGAAAAATTTTCACATTGTCAATAGTATTTTTCACATTGTTAGAGTAAAAAAAAAATGAATGACTGCATAATATTTTATCACATTAGTAGGCCATAATTAAGTAATGCTTCTATTGTTGGTTCTTCCTATTTGTTTATAATTAAATACAGGAAATTATGCTGATAAACACCCTTATATATAGACTTTTGATACTCATCTCTGATTATTTTCATAAGATATATTCCTAGAGGTGGAATTACTGGATTTAAGGTATGAACACTCCTAAGACTCTTGATAAACATTGCTAGTTCACTGTCTTAGCAGTAGAATATAGAAATACCCATTTATTTCACCTTGCCTTCATTGAGATTTTTTGTCATTTAAAAAATCTTTGCCAATTTGAAAGGCAAGAATGACATCTGGTAGCTGCCTTAATTCACACAGGTTAGTAGTAGTGAGGCAAAACCTTTAAAAAATTATTTCTCAGCAATTTGTACACTACTTAATCCTTTTCATATTTTTCTATTGCAGAGATATTGTATTCGTTAGTGATTTTTAAAAGTGTTTCTCTGAATGTTTAAAGCACTATTCCTACTCACCCCTTCATTACAACTGTAATGGTTCCAAAGACATGGTTGAGGATGAAATTAATTTAGTATTCTAGTTTGCCTAAATATCACATATGCCATGCCTGAATTATACCTTGATAAAAAATAAGTGCATTTAATTAATATACATACCACTAAAACGGTAGCATATGATTTGTTTCTTTGACTTAAGATTGCACAGAATTTCAGAATGATCATTATTAATTATAATCTGGGAATTTAAGAATCCCTCACATAAACTTGCTTACTTAGCAGACATTCCTTTCTTATTTATGTAGAAAAGTTTGCCAGTTTTTTGAAGTTTTGGTCATTCGGATTGGAGTAGAGTAAGTTTATTGCAATGAGAATTATTTTGTTAATCACTTGCAGGTGAGCATCTGTTCTCTGTAAGATATTTGTGCTAGACAGTAAACAGAGACTATTAGAAGAGAAGGAATTTAAGATATGCCATTCACTGTGAGACAGATTTACAAGTGCCAGATGAGCGGTGGGACAGTGACTGGTAGAGGAGTTCAGAGGAGGGAGCAGGGAGAGACCACTGTGACCAATGGGGAGAAGGAAACAAAGTCAGATGCAATATGGTGACAGGTCTGGATTTAACTATATTTCAACTTACGTCGTGGGTTTGTATGAAGGTGTTACACTAACCCTGTTGTGAGGATGGTTGGTCTTGCCATATCTTACATTATAGTTTTTGACTTACTTTTTGGTTGTTGTTGTTTGTTTACATCCCTGTCTTTCCTTTTTGAAATCACAATGTGATAGTAAACCTCATTCACTATCATGTAATACTCTCACATACGAGAAGGGTAAGTCATCCCTTACCCTTGTGAGGCCATCCACTCCATAGCATGTTGGATGAAACCTACAAAATGGAGGAGAAAGAGGTTTCTAGGCAATGTTTATGTAAACCCCAAGACTTTGGGGAACTACTAAAATCACCAAATCAAATGGAGAAAACCACAAGGGGCAAACACAAATCCACTTATTAGTATGAGACTATTACATTTCCACGGGTGCCTTAGCCTAATTTCCCAGCAGATTGTCTAAGTCTGTGAGCCCCTCACAGTATGGAATCCTCCTTATCAGCTATCTCTGCTGGGCTCTGTGGGAGCCTGAAAATGAAACAGAAAGTAGGTCTCTCTGCTGCAGAGGTTTACCCAGTGGCCAGGCAGTAACTCTGCCAGAATATAAAGAAGGTCATGCACTTCGTGTAACAGCGACTCTAGAATCCAATTAAAAAGTTTAGTATAAGGCACAGTCATTCCTACTTAATCCGATCATGGTTTAATGCAATCCTTTTCTTATTTCAGTCAGCGCCTTTGGAGCCAAATCAATTGTATGTCTTTGTTTCCATGTTTTCCTCGGTAATTTGATCACCTTCAGCCGTTAAAAAACAAAAAAAGCTCAATTGGGAAATCTGGCAACATCTTTTACGAATTGCCACATTACATAAAGTCAACAAACTCCAGAACAGCCAGCTCCCAAACTGACATGACAGAAACAAAAATTCAGTGGAAACAAAAGCAGAAAAGGGTAAGGCAGAGTTGAAGAGGGAAATTCTTGCAAAGAATCTTGACTCAGCATGAGCTGATCAAATACTGTTGATTACTTCTCTGTATACTCATTCCAACTCACTTGAAGGCCGTACATATGTTGGTGCTGCTGTTGGCATCATGGATGCCAGTCTCCCAGTCAAAATGATAGACATAATATTGATGCATTTCTCTGAAGCTGACAGTACCTTTCAGCAGTGAAGACACCTTTCATTTGCTTTGCAAGGGCATCACAGTGAGCTTCCCATATGGCACTTTGGCATTTACCTTGTGAGTGGTCATGGAATATTGCTTAAGGAAAGGCTGAGAAGGCCAATGATGCAAAAATAGCCCCTTTTTTTCTATTGGAATTTGAGTAATTCCAAATATGTACATGGCTATTATAAAGTTTAGAGTAGACTCAGATGGTTAATTCTGCAAATTGAATGATTTCTGACTGTCCATAATGGAATAAGAGGATTACTTTGGTCTGTGTAAATATGGGTGAGATTGACAAGCTGCAAGTCCTAGTGATTGCAAATTACCCATTTCACATAGTTTTCAGAGCCTAGGTACCTGAGGCTGTCTATGGCGCTGGTACAAGTCATTAAAAAAAGAACAGAAAAAAAGTAAATTGAAAAATATGCCAAATGGCATATGTCACAGTTCCTCTTTCAATATGCCAGTCATATCTGAGAGAACAGCATGAGCTGCCCTTGAGAGGGTTACCTATGGGGTCCTTAACATGGTCTGTGAGGTGCTTCTCAAGAAAGCTTGAGCAGGGCTGAGTCCTTCCTTTATTAAAGTCACCTAAGTCAAGCTCCTCATCATACTCATTTCAGAGTCTAAGTTCTGTGCACCCACGTATTTTATTTTGTCCCACTCCACAGGGAAGCACTGAACGGCTTTACTAGGCATACACCTAACTTTGAGGATGTGTGTGTATACCAGAATACACCTCACTGGGGGAAGGGGGAGAGGTAGGGCCAGACTCTTCTTTGTGTCTGAGTTTGGAGGAGGGAAATGGAACTCAGTAATGTGATTCCCATCAGCATCTAGACCTTTAATCTATACAAATGAAATACTCAATTTAATAGAATTCTAAAAGTAAAACAAATGCTTTGTTCTCAGTGAATCTGCCATGCAGAGTTGCTCTTGGCAGTACATCAACCGTACTTGAAATGTCTTTAAGTGGGTATTTTTTTATTGTGCTTTTCATCCTAACACATCTTTTGAGCTGTTAGAGTCTCGAACGGAGAAACAGGAGCTCCTCTCCGAATGCCAGGTCTGTCTTGCTCTATGGTCTTCATTTGCTGACTTAGCAATAAAGAACTTAATGAACTTAATAAATATGCTGGCCACGCTACAATAGAGTTTAGAAGCTAAAACGGAACAGAGCAAACGAAAATGAGTTTGGGATAGAAAGGAAAGAAATCCAGCATAGGGAAGTGTTTGTAATGAAATGTATTACCGTTGCTACCAAAGTGAAACTATCACTTTGGGGAAATCAGATGCCAAAAAGTGCCATCGAGGGTGGAAGTGAAGAAATAATACTATTTATTGAGCGTTTACTATGTTCTAGGTACTGTGCTATAAGCTTTCCACATAATATTTCATCTGAACCTCAGCACATCCCTGTGAATTTTAAGGAGGAAATTAAAGTCTAGACAGGTTGTCACACAGTAAGAGGCTCAAACTGTGATCTACCTGACTTCATGACCTTCTGCTTAATTTTGGTGGATTTGTTTTTGTATTTTTTGGTGCACCAGAACATTAATATCTTAACTGGTGTATCCAAAGTATAACTCTTTTTGTATTTATTAGCTTTTTCATGTGTATATGTAGAATTTTAAAGCATTTACTGGCTTTCAAATTTTATTTAAGCCTATTTAATTTGGAGTATTTTCTTCATTGGAAACTATGCAAAAATTTTGGAGAGACTTTTTCAGTAGTTGAGATGCATACTCTGGGGTCTGATAGTGTGCAAGAGAAAAGTGAATCCTTGTTTACTCTCTGCTTGTAGCCATGAAGTCTCTGTGCTGAAATGTTGCATTAAGAATGAGTTGACAAAAATGATTTGGCCAGTTTTCAGGGGTGCATGATTTTTGCTGTCAGTCTTAGGGACTGGATGGATACTCTGCTGCCCAGCAGACAGAAGTACATTTGACACAGAAGATGGTCAAGGATGGGGGCTCTACCTCCTGTCAGAGCCTAGCTTGCTCACTGTCATATCCATGTGATCTCAGGGCCAGGTGGGTCTGGGGACGCACAGCCCACAGGGGTCTTTTTCCCCAGAGAAAGGCTGTTGGGTTCCAAGTTATTAGTAGTCATTGAAGAAAACAGTCCTTTTTTAGTTGCATCCTTACCTGCTTCCTCTTCCATCTATGTGAACTATTGTGCAAAATGCCTTTGGAATAGAGTAGGTCTTGACTCTAATCTTCTAGGAACTTAGAATCCACCGGGAAAGATAAGACATAATCTCTTGAAAAATAAGATTAGAGGAGGAAAGAGATAAGCTTCTGGTTCCTTCCCCACTTCCCTCAGGAACTGGCCCTGGTGCCTTGGTCATGAGGGTAGTGACTTAGTCCTTCTGTTCATTGCTGTGTCCCCACGGCCACCACAAAGATGCTTAGTAAACACATACTGAAGGAATGGATGGGCTTAGCAGCTGGGAAGGGCTTCCTAGAGGCGAGTGGGATCTAAGATATTTCTTTATAAGAGGGGTTTTATAAGTATGTGTTGGAGCAGAGAGAAAATCAGGAAAGTATAAGGTCAGTTTGGGGAGAACTATTTTGGATGAAGTGAGGGGCTAATGAAGGAAAATTCTGAGATATTGTCAGAAAAATAGGTGGGCACCACATTTTGGCGGGCATTGAGGTTCTGACCAGGGAATGCTTAGAGCCTGTGCCATGTGTTGTCCTTGGGAGTCGATTAGAGCTTAGAGTGTATAGCAAACCAGTGATGTGATCAGACTCCCCAAGCCCAGGAGACAATTCCCATGCCTACCTTCTAAATTTTTTTTTTTTTGGCCGCGTGGCAGGTGGGATCTTAGTTCCCTGACCACAGATCAAACCCATGCCCCCTGCCATAGAGCGTGGAGTCTTAACCACTGGACCGCCAGGGAAGTCCCTACTTTCTAAATTTTTGTTATTCACATAGGTGAATTTATTTATTTATTTATTTACTTTCACTGAGTAGATGGACTGTTTGATAAGAAGCCATTGCAATTTGTTGACATCTATCACTACACTCCAGTTAGTTGCAGTGATATTATTGGACCTGTTTTAGCTGGTTTCTATTCCTGGTCACTTGAGGAGGAACCCCTTGCCTGAATTATACTTTTGCTTTTGCCAGATCTCTCTGTAGAAGAATGGGTAGGGAAAAGGAGAAGAAGGTTAATGAATATTCGCTGAACCATGGACATCTGCCAGTCACTTTTACATATATAATTTTATCAATTTGTTACACTGAATATAGCTATCTTAATCTGAAGAGCATTGAAAATGCATGGAAAATGATTGAAAAGGTGAACCCATTAGAGAAAGGAAAAATAAGATAAGAAAATATAAAGGAAGCCATGGAGTTTCTTGCCCAAAATGCCTGACCTGAGGACTTGTATACTTGCTAGAGGTGGTGACACATCAGACTTGGGCTCAGGGCTTTTTGACTTCATTGCAAAGAGGGAAACATGATGAATGATATGATTCACAGTGCTTGTGAGATAAAAAGAAATCAATTACTCAGGAGCAGCTCAGCTAGTTCTGGAACCTGAGAGAAAATTCTCCCACGAGTCCTCACAAAGAAGACTCTGAAACATTTTAGTCTGGCTGCCAGTGGGAAGGGGTGAGGAGTGAACTGAGACTCCCCGCTGCCTGGAAGCAGGCTGAGGTGGTAGCTGGGGGCAGGGCCAAGCTGTCATCTGTAGTCCCTCAATTCCTCAGCAATACCTTTGTAACGAACTTTCTGAGATACACTCTTTATCCCGGTCATATCACAGTCTGCAGTTATTATGTTTATTTGTTTATTATTTCTTCTCCCCAATAGATTGTAATCTGCACAAGGGCAGGGACTCTAAATGCCTTATTTATCCTTTCATCTCCATATAGCACAAAGTCTGGTATATATTAGGAGCCTAATAAATATTTACTGAATGAAGGAGTAAAAAGAACTGGTGGGAAAGTGTACCCTAAGGTAACTGAATTAGTTAGCCTGTTGAAAGGGATTTTTAAAAAATATATAATTTAATTAATTAATTTGTTTATTTATTTTTGGCTGCATTTGGTCTTCATTGCTGCGCATGGGCTTTCTCTAGTTGCAGCGAGCAGGGGCTACTCTTTGTTGCGGTGCACGGGCTTCTTGTTGTGGTGGCTTCTCTTGTTGTGAGCACAGGCTCTAGGCGAGCGCGGGCTTCAGTAGTTGTGGCACGTGGGCTCAGTAGTTGTGGTTTGTGGGCTCTAGAGTGCAAGCTCAGTAGTTGGGGCGCACAGGCTTAGTTGCTCTGTGGCATGTGGGATCTTCCTGGACCAGGGCTCGAACCCGTGTCCCCTGCATTGACAGGTGGATTCTTAACCACTGCGCCACCAGGGAAGTCCCGAAAGGGATTTTTAACTAATAAGCTAGATACACTAGTTTGCTAGCCATATGAATATTTGTAATGTTTACCTAGAATGATTGATCTAGGAGCAGCTGATAGAAGACATTCTTCTTGCCAGTGATCAGATAGCATCAGTTGGTCAATTGTCTATGGCGCTCACCCCACACAGAAAACTTTTAGAGTAGATTTTATAATCCATATCTTACCAGTGAGGACAAAAAAGCTCAGCGAATTTGAATTATAGATTTATTTTCTACTTATATAAAAATAATGAAAAATGTATTTTTTAGTCAAGACATCTTCATGAGCATATCATATAATTTAGCTGTGGAACCTGGGGCAGCTACATTCAGAGGCATTAGTTAAATGTTAGGCACTTCTAAAATAATCAAGGTGTTTGTGGAAACCAGTTACATGGTTAACTTTTTCTTGCTTCCTTTTTGAATATGAATGGCTGTCATTTCTGGTAAGAGAACATGTGTATCCATTTCCTGTGGTGGCCGATTAAGGGCTGTGTCTTCCCACCCTGCAGAGACACGGAATACAAAGGGCTGCAGCTCTCCCTGGATCAGATCTCAGCCTCCAAACCAGCCTTCTCCTATGCAGGCAGCTCCACTCCTGCCATGACTGACAGCAGAAAGGGGGCCAAGTCCAGGCTCTCCAGCTCAAAGTCCAAGTCCAGGACTTCCCCATATCCTCAGGTAGGTGCACGGCCATTTGGCAACTTCCTGTTTTTGTGACTTGGTTTGGTCTCACAGTAGAGCAAGTATTGAAGCTGTTTGGAATTAATTATCTGGCTTTAGTACATTTAAAACTTCTATAAATCTGGAAAGCTTTCTAAAAATATCTTCTTCCTTTAAAATAACTGTGCTAGTAAAAATCTGAAGTGATCTTGTGGTTTACTGCTTTTATACGAAGGTTGTGAGAGGCTTAGTGGCAGTCAGAACCATAACTTTATTTCAAGGAGATTGGTCCTAAATTTTTTCCTCTACACTGATTAACCAGAAAGAAGTAGCCAGCATAGAAAAATATGGAAAACAAGAGCTTGATGTAGAAAATTGAATCTTAGGACAGGAACTGAAGTCAAAGGATAAATTAAGAGGTGGAGGCAAAAGATCAAGGATACATTTCACCATGAGATTTGAGCACAGATGGACTATTTATGGGGAGGAATGAAACAAAGAGGGTCTTCCAGATGGCAGGAATGGTAGAAAAAGCAACCCTCTTCTCATCTTTGCAAGGTGATGAGCT
The DNA here is from genome assembly GCF_949752795.1 of Hyperoodon ampullatus. Classification (NCBI taxonomy): domain Eukaryota; kingdom Metazoa; phylum Chordata; class Mammalia; order Artiodactyla; family Ziphiidae; genus Hyperoodon; species Hyperoodon ampullatus. The sequence continues at coordinate 32,239,412 of NC_136925.1, read as the reverse complement.
GATGAGACCCAGAGGAAGTATTCCAGAAACACTGCAAGGTACAAAGATGAGTCCTAATGCTCAGAAGGAAAAAAAGAATGTCTTTCTTCATTAGCCACTGAGATATAGAAACTTGTCTATGTCAAGGTGTAGGGAGAACTCTCTCCTGGCCTGAAGGAAGTGGGACAGAACTGAGGATTTCCCACTCTCCATACCCTGTGACCACCTCCACCTTTAAGGGTGCCACATCCAAATTCCTGCAGTTCATTAGAGTAACTCAGGAGATGATTCCTGGGCTAGTATAAAACCAAACTGAACTCGGAGGCATTTCATCAAGGTGGTCTTTATCATTTATGTTTCTAAATATATTTTTTAAAGTAAAAATGGCAAACCAGTGGGTCCAGAAACTATTATTTTCTTACTTATTAGAGCTATATTATTCTGTTGACTTCTACAAGTGGGTACTGCTTGAGGAAATGTCATTCATTGAACTAATGGTCACTAAGAAGCTACTATTTGCTAGATTATTTTAGCAGCTTGGTGTGCGAAGGTGAGAAGATCATGGGCCCTAAGGGACTGATGTCTGGTGCCACAGAGACCAGATTTCTTTACCCTGACAAAAGGGAGGGGAGTAGATGTGTGATGTCTGGACATTTTTCAATGTACACCTTCTGTTATGAGGACTGAGCACGTTACTTATAAAGTGCATTTTAGTTCAAGTCACCATGGAGGAGTTGCTTCTTTTTATTGAATATCTGAGCAGCTTTTCTTATTACTATCTTGTACCTTGGGAAAAGAGTTTTACTGTCTCTTTTTAGTACTTGAAAGAATGAATTACTCCTTTGGGTAATTCTATCCTTATATGGATAGGAGTGCTGGACACTTAGTTGAAAGGAGAATTTAAATTAGGAAATACTAAGTTAAGAAGGAGTTTGTCCATTGTTATATAGAAATTAAGCCACAAAAACAAAATCTCCCCACTGGACTTGCAAAACCTCATTGCCTATGTTTTCTTTCATGCTCAGCTCTTAAGTCTAAAATTTCTTTAGTTTACTCTAATTGTAGACTACCTACACATTTTTTAAAAAATGTTTTAACTGACATTAGACTGCTCCTTGTGTTTATGTGGGGAGGAGTTAATTTGAAAGTTGTACATGTTTCATAGTTTTAAAAAAAGCAATACAGAAGAGTGGAAAGTAGAAAATCACCCACTGTCTCCTCCTTTTCCCTCTCCAAAATGGTGGTTTCTTCTAGAAATATTCTATGATGTATCTATAAAAATCAGTCACATGCACACACATATATCAACATAGGGTTTCTCTTGACTTTTTTGTGTTCATTTTTGTGATTAATACTTATATAAATGTAATTCTTAGAACTTTGGCCCTATGTCTCATTGAAATCTCAGTCATGAATTAAGTTCACTTAACATTTATGTGCCTAGTAAAGGTTATTCTTTAATTATGTTTGCTATAGATAATCATGGTGCTAGGTCAATCATTGACTGAGTTTCTCGTACATGGGCTACTAATATGTAGAAATCAGAAATGGAACACAGTCTTTGCTTTCGAGGAGCCACTTGTGTAGACAGAAAAAGGAACAGTCTTTGCAGTGAAAAGGGGTCATGGGGTGAGCAGAGGGCCCTCTGGGGACACAGGGGAAAAGCGTGACATCCAGGGCAAACTCATCTGTTTCTGCTAGAAGAAAACAACTCAGTACCACCATCTTGGATTCTAAATCCTCAGAAATTTTAAAGAAAAAAAATAATTTAGCTTCTCAAAAGTCTTATTTGGTCCAAATTGCCCTTATATTATTATTTTTTTATTACTTTTAAAATTTATTTATTTTTTTTGGCTGCATTGGGTCTTCGTTGCTGCACGCGGACTTTCTCTAGTTGTGGTGAGCGGGGGCTACTCTTCGTTGCGGTGCGTGGGCTTCTCATTGCGGTGGCTTCTCTTGTTGTGGAGCATGGGCTCTAGGCGCACGGGCTTCAGTAGTTGTGGCACACGGGCTCAGTAGTTGTGGCTCGCGGGCTCTAGAGCGCAGGCTCAGTAGTTGTGGCACACGGGCTCAGTTTCTCCGCAGCATGTGGGATCCTCCAGACCAGGGCTCGAACCCGTGTCCCCCTCATCGGCAGGCGGATTCTTAACCACTGCGCCACCAGGGAAGTCCCGCCCTTATATTATTAAGGAGTACTTATTCTTCAGTTTTCTTGCATCATTGCTCTTATGTGTCTTAGACTCAGTAAATGCTAGCTGAGTGCCTACATCAGAAAGATGCTACGCTGGCCATTGTGATGAATGAGGATGGAGGGTAGGTGTTGGGTAGAAGGTGCTAGAATATAAACAAATGGTGTAAGAAATGCCCTTAAGTATTGCAGTACAGTTGGAATGATAAGTTATATACTAGGATAAGGAGTGTATAGAAGATGATGTATACAAAAGGCTTTAGGAGTGGTGTCAGCCTGGATGACTGGGGAGGGTGTTGACCTGGCTTTGAGGGTAGAATTCAGGTATATGCACATAAGGGAAAGGAGAAGACACTTCAGAAAGACCAAGATTCTGAAGAGATGTAGGAACACACTGTTAGTGTGACTGGGCCTGTGGGTGAAGTGGGGTAGGGTAGGTCCCTGTGGATAAGGCCAAGGGGTTATATGTTTGGAAGCATTCATTGATTAGTGCCAATATCTACTAGGCCAAGGAGTTTAGATTTTGCTGTGTGGAAAACCAGTAAAGGTTTTGAACAGGAAATGAGAGCATTAAGGTGGCGGAAGCAAGGCAGACTACTCGAGATCTCGGTTTAGTAGTCTTGATGTGAGTCTAGGAAGGTCTGAGCTAAAGTTCTCAGCTGAAGTAAAAAGCATTGTAGAGGAAGGATGAATCAAATTATTTTTATCCTTGGCTGCTTGTTCTTCTCATCATAGATGTATTTTGATCGTTATAGATTTATTTTGAAATTATATATATATATATATATATATATATATATTTTGCGGTACGCAGGCCTCTCACTGTTGTGGCCTCTCCCGTTGCGGAGCACAGGCTCCGGACACGCAGGCTCAGCGGCCATGGCTCACGGGCCTAGCCGCTCCACGACATGTGGGATCTTCCCAGACCGGGGCACGAACCCGTGTCCCCTGCATCGACAGGCGGACTCCCAACCACTGCGCCACCAGGGAAGCCCCCTTGAAATTATATTTTAAAGCTTACATTTTTTAGTTAATGCCACACTTACACTGAATTTCCCTTTATATTTTAACAGACCCATAATAAATACATTTTTATTCACTGAATGGTCAAGCTTTGCATGGTATTTAATTTTAAATGCTTTTGCCTCTTCTCAAAAATAAAGAGAAAATCTTTTAATTTTTGTTATTTCCATGTTTACACGTTTTTAGCATGCAAATTCTCCTCAGATTTTTCAAGAGGCCATTTCCAGAGCAAAATTAAGCTCGTACGGTAACATCTTGTGCCTTTTATTAGTTATGAAATGGTGATTTAATGATTCTATTAATATTATTTATTAGGCTCTTTGCTCTATTATGTATTAGGCATATCTAGAAATTTTTAACAGACGTTCAAAGCATGGCAAACAGCAACATTGCTTTTTGCAATTATCTAGGCACCCTTATTTGAAGACGTGAGACATGCACAAATTGTAATGCACTGCCACCACCAAGTTTGTCTGCAGTAGTAGATGAACTTTCAGGTCCCCTCCTGGTATGAGATGCCCTTGGGAATAACTTGATTATATTATAGTCACTTAATGAAAGACTGAATCACCTTTGTACCTCTATGTATTACTCAGGACAAGAGAGGTCAAAATAGAATTGTTTTGAATGGTTTTGGAAAAATTGTTGTAAGAAATATTATAGATAACTTCCAAAGATTCTGCAGCTAGCTACTGTGCTGCTGTAGAGCTATCTTACCACTATGACAGTTGTATTTTATTGTTATTGGGTTTATATTCATGAAAATAGCAACTTATTTTTTTTCACGGTTCTGTTGAATTAGAAATATTGAGCTTATAGAATTTATTTTTCAGATCTTATCTCTAACAATTGTTAGTAGCAATTGCTAGAGTCTTTTTCTCCTATTTTTATGGAACTAGTCATGGCTACTCTAATACAGTTGGAAGTTATCCTGCCATAGGTTAGCCATGTCAATCATGAATAAACTGCCTCCTGATTCCAGTTTCCTTTTAAACTTCTCCTCTTGGCATGTTTATAGTTGTTACGTTTATTAGAGACAGTGCGTGCCCTCCGGTTTTATTGCATCATTCTGCCCTCCTCTTGCTTTTTCCCTAGTCAGTAATAAGCAATACACTATATAAGCACTATAAGCACTATAAGCAATACACTATATGATTCTGTAATAACAGTGCATGCATAAAACCATGTATGCTTCTGAAACCTGAAAATATTTAATCTCTTGTTACAGATACACTGTAACACTTGCAGGTTTAACTTCACATCTGTTACCTTAAATAATCCCACAGAACCCTCTTAATTTTCACTGCCAGCAATCTGGTTTCCTTTTGGTGAAGGTAGAAACTCTCTCCCTGCAAAGGTTCTTTCTGGCCTCAAAAAAAATACATCAGTGACTGCTATGCTGACTTTTTAGGCTACAGAGAAAAGAAGGACCAAGAATTTCTCAAGTGTAGTTTTCCCTTACACATAGTAATTTTATCTCTACCAGGATAGATGTCCTTCATTTCATGTTTTATGTTACATGAAAACATGTAATCCTTGACCATTAACAATGACAAAAGCTTTAATGCATCATGCGAAAAAAAAAAAAAAGAGGTTATCTTCTCTGAAATTCTTACACTACAGGCTTGTTTATATTTTCTGGCCATGTCTAAACTTCAGATATCTTCTCTTCTATAGAAATATCAGGAGATTATTAAAGTGGACCCTTATGGTCTTTTTAGATTGTCTTCATAAATAAACCTCTAAGTATTATTTTAGAAAGCGCTTCACTCAGTAAGGTGAGACCTCTGTGTTACAGATTTGTACTTTGGTTTTTACCAACTCTTGCATTTAGTTAAATATTTATTATGTGCACTAAAATGCTAAAGGTGGGCCCTTAAGGAACCATGTCCATGGTCTCACTGGGGAGGCAAGACCAACATTTTAGAGAGGAATTGTAAGATGTGGTTGGTCATGGGACCTCCAGGCCCCTGCGGCTGCCTTTCCATTCCCTGGCACGTGGTTGGGAGAGGGGCAGACTCCCCATTAATCAGCCTCCTTATACCCCCAAATTTACCTTCCACTACCCTGCTTCTCTCTCTTCACTCAGACACATGGGTTTCAGGAGGAACCTGGGGCCTTGTTTGAAATAGGCCAGTGAAGTCTGCTAAAAAACACACACAAATTTGCTGAGGGGATGTGCAAGGTAAAGGAATGGTCCAATTAAGTGAGTCTAGAGAGAAAGGTGACATTTTAAGAGGTGTGATGGATAGAATGGGTGATGAGATGGAAGGAAATAACAATGGGGCCGGGCAAAAGTCGTTGTTTCTAGGACAGTCTACCAGCCGTTACAGGGAACTTCTTTGTCCTTCACCTTGCTTGGGAGCACGATAGTATAAATATTGGTAAAGGTAAGGTAACTATTTATGGTAGATAACTAGGTATATGGGATTCGAAACAGGACCAAAAGATGATATACTTTCTTGCTAAATAGTTTACTCAAGGAGGCAGATATCGCAAACAACACTGTTTCGTTGGTGTTTACTAAAACATACGATATATAATGATACGTGTTGTGTAAAATGCATTCCCAATAGCGAGAATCCAATGATGACAAATCTCACACAAATTGAAATAAACAGGTGGCTGTGTTTAGTCACATTAGATTTATATGTTAGGCAGCAGGACTTCATTGAATAAGAAAAGACCAATGAGAAGAAAAAGATGAAAAAAAAGTGGCATGAATGAGACTTTGCAAAAATTATAAGATGAAAGGAAGAAAATGTGGAGGCAGTAAATGGGGACTTTAAGAGCCTTGAGGACAGGAGATGTTACCTTTGATAACAAGATTGCCTTGGGCACCCAAAAGCCCTTAGGACATATTGAGTGAGTGGGTAAATGAATTGATGGATAAGCCCACCAAGGTGAAGTTGATAAGATAGGTGGATAAAGAAACAGAGGAGAGATGAGATGACCTGGGTATGCAACCCTTTCCCCAGAGGCTTACAGATTCAGTGGGGGAGATAAAAATGGAAACGGATAATTTAAACACAGCATAGTATGTATGTGATAAAGGCGTGTGTTGGCAGTGGTGTAGCTATGGTGGTGTGTGTTGGGGGCTCACCTGTCCTTCCAGCAGTGAACTGAAGGAGGGAGTTGGGGGCTGACCGTGAGAGAACCAATAGCCTCTAAGCTTAGAGACCTTCATGCCATGGGGAGTTTCCAGCAAGTTCAAATTTATTCCTATTTGCAAGGTTTGCAGTGAGCTGCAGGTTGGCAGTTAATAAAGCCCTGAACCCCTTGGGTGCCCCCTCAAGGACCAGACTCATGCTCCATCTCTAGCTGTGCTTTCCCCACCTCACCCATTTACCCTTCTTCTCCCATTGCCTGTGTCCCAGGAGCTCCCTCACTCTGGAGGAGTGCAGCGCATCTTAATTTTCTCTCTGCTTTGGAAAATTTTCCTCTCCAGTCTTCCCTGCTTCTCAGATTGACCTTAAAAGACCACTGATCAGTGTTTGGAGACTTGCCACAGTCCTAGCTGTCACTCAAGGTCACCTATAATTGGGTCCTAAATTACCTGCACCCTCTGATCTGGCCAGACTTCTCTGCTCACTATTTGCTAAACACCTTGTCCTTTCCTGCTTCCATGCTTGTGCTTATGCATTTACTTCTGCCTGCATTGCCTCTATTTTTCAAAATTCTGACTATCTTCTAAGGCCTGGATTGAATGCTGCCTCTTTCATGAAATATAACTGAGTTATATTTCCCCTTTGTGCCTCCATTTATAACAATCTATCTTCTACTGCCTTCTAGATATGTCAGATCTCCTCTCTTGGACTATAATATCTTTGAAAATAGTTAACCATGTCTATTTCATACCCACCCCCAACCTTGCCCCAGCATCTAGTATGGTGTCCTCCACATATTCACTCACTACATGTTAATGAAATGAATGAATGGATAAGTAAATACATTAAAAAATTATGCAGATACTTAGCTGGTTGCCTATAGAGACATAAAAACTCCAAGTAGGGAAAATATTCTGCTACTATGGAATTTATAACCTCTGTAAAGAGGCAAAAGATACACAAGAAAAACAACCTAAGGATGGTTTCACAAATGCAAAATCTTGCAGTACAAATCAAACACCTACCTGCTGAGGGGGAATTAAATGTGGTAGAAGCTAGAGGCTCTTTCAAGAGTAAAACTTTGAATGAGCACTCTCTGGCTCACATTCTAGGGAAGAGAACTGTCCACATCCTGTCCTGAAGTGGGCTTTCTAGTCTCCATGTCTCCACTGTGATCTCCATTGCAACAATGGAGAGAGGTGACAACCGATATTAGCTCTGTGTGTGTATGTGTGTGTTTTGGGTACAAGATAATTGCCCTGACGTGAGTGTCTGTACAAGAAATGCCATTTGGCTCTGTCTTCCATCTCAGGAACCTGTCTTTGTTTATGGGCTCAGCCCTAGTTCCAGGGCCCACTTCCATGATCAGTAGACACTTTCTAGATCACTCTCTTATTCTTTTAATAATCTATGTGCATTTTCGGTGCTATACCTTTATATCTAGGAGGGATAGATTTCTTCCATAACAAAGGGAAAAGTCTTAAATTTTTGGTTTCTTTGTTTAGTTGGTTTGGTTTTTTTTTTTTTTTTTTTTTTTTTTTTTTGGCTGTGTTGGGTCTTCGTTTCTGTGCCAGGGCTTTCTCTAGTTGTGGCAAGCGGGGGCCACTCTTCATCACGGTGCGCCGGCCTCTCACTGTCGTGGCCTCTCTTGTTGCGGAGCATAAGCTCCAGACACGCAGGCTCAGTAGTTGTGGCTCACGGGCCCAGTTGCTCCGCGGCATGTGGGATCTTCCCAGACCAGGGCTCGAACCCGTGTCCCCTGCATTGGCAGGCGGACTCTCAACCACTGCACCACCAGGGAAGCCCCTGGTTTGGTTTTTGACCTTTGAACACAAAAGGCCTTGTGAGGGTAATGTTCCTTCATGGTGTGTCTTGACCCTTAGCTCCTCCTCTACCTGATCCCCCCTGTCTTTGTCCTGTTCCAGGCTCTTCAGAACAGGACATCACATTTAGACTGCTTCATCCCTCCTTATTGTCCTTTCAGTCTCTGAGCATTCCTGCCAGAGTAAGCTTCCTGAAATATCATTTACATCGTGGACCTCCCGCCCCAAGCCCTACTTAAAAACCTACAGTGGCTCAGTGTTGGTTATAGTATGAAGTCTGATCTCCACAATCGGCCCAGGCTACGTCTTTGCCTCTTCCAGCCACCTCTAGCCCCACCACATCAATTCTCCATTCTAGCTGTGTACTCGCCCTAAGGACACCTTTCCTGTTGAGCTCCTTAAATCCTACCCACCCACCAAAGCACAGCTGCAGCCCACCTCTCATCCCCCCCAGATCCCTAGCTATAAGGCATAATTCATGTTAAACACATCTCTGTTTCATAATGTAGGATGGTTTGGATCTAGTGGAGAGTTAGTGTCCAAAACGACACTGAGCAGTGGGCGAAGCAGCTGTGCTAAATCAGATGGAACGCCTCTACTTCTGGCTTAATGGAAATGAAGGCTGGAATTTGTGATTCTGCTCTGCAGCTGAACAGAGGAGAAGGGGGGAATGGCTGAATCCACCATCAAAATGTGCCTGGGGAAATTTATTTTAACAAAACCTATAAAATCAAATTTTATTAAAACTAAATAGTGAAATTAAAGAGAGCAATGCCTTATTTGACAGTGCTTGGTGGGATCTGACCCACTCATAATGGGAACTTTGTAGTGTTAAGGAAGTTGGATTTGGATATCTTTGTCTAAGAAATTGAGATTTCTTGGGCTTCCCTGGTGGCGCAGTGGTTGAGAGTCAGCCTGCTGATGCAGGGGACACGGGTTCGTGCCCCGGTCTGGGAAGATCCCACATGCCACGGAGCGGCTAGGCCTGTGAGCCATGGCCGCTGAGCCTGTGCGTCCAGAGCCTGTGCTCCGCAACGGGAGAGGCCACAACAGTGAGAGGCCCGTGTACCGCAAAAAAAAAAAAAAAAAAAAAAAAAAAAAAAAAATTGAGATTTCTTTAATTCTTCCATCTTTCACAGATTTTTAGGAAACTTCTTTAAGCATATTGTAGCACACTGAATTGTTTTCCTGGAAGGTCAAGGTCTGGATGTATATTATTTAATAGATAGCTTATGCTCTTTTAGTTTTCCTTATTATTTTACTGTGCTTGGCTTAGAAGATGAGAAGGTAGATCCATCCTCTTCCATTTACAGACACCAGTTTGAAATTGATTAACTCAGTAGAGGGCCTTTGAGCTTCAATTTCTTTTTACAAAATTACAAATCTGATAGATCTCCTCTTTTAGTATGCAGAAGGCCGGTAATACGTCTGCCAATCTGTTGGCCCAGTTTTAGGACACTGCCAAGAGCAGCTTGGGCAGCTGTCCTTTGTCCAAACTCAGAATAAACCAATGGAAGGCCAAATAAAGCAGCAGTAAGGGGTTGGAGCAGGTGGCACCACCTGTATCCATCTAATTCAAGCCCATCTAATCTGCCACTTATATGTGAAAAATCAGAGAGTGAGTCAGAGTATCAGTGAAAAGATGGATGTGGTTCTGGCTTATGCTCAAAGCCCATCATGGAAGAAGATTACCATTAAAACTAGTGCTACTGGTCCTGGAAACTAAGGATTTATCCAATGGGCTAGAGCCATTTCTGTATTACCTATGCAAGTTGAGATATTCTTGATCATTTACAGCTGTGTGTGCCAGGACATAAAGGGCCTAATTAAATGTTTATTACCTGTTTAAAATCTTCAGTGCAATGAAGATGCCTGCCAGCCATTAGGACTTTACCTTCGGATTTATAAGAGGATGTGGATTGTGGATTTCATGGTTGGGAACAGCTCTCTCCATATGGAACCCTAAAGGAGAGTCCTTATAGAGTTACACTGGAGGAAAACTGGCCTCTGGTTCCGAGTGCTGATTCCCTTCCAGCTGCATGTCACCCTGACAGCCAATGAGATGTCGACTATGCTTACTTTTCTGTGAGAAAAATGAGTGAACCAAATCCCAGGAACATTTTTGTAACTGTGTGGGGGTGGATTAAGAGAAGCCCTAAGACATTTCAAACCACATTTGAGGCATATTAAAAAACTTCTCATGTTTCTACTTCATGAAATATATCAGGAACTTACAGGTATGAAAGATTTCTCACCAGAATATTCTTTGAGCTAAAAATAACTAAAATGTGGATTAAAGGTAAAAACATCACAATAAATAACAGATTATACTATAAGTGGAGCAAATCATAACAATAATGAGTGAAAATCTTGTGAACCATTCTTAAAAATTGATTTTGAGAAGATGACAATTTATACCATTTTCTAAAATGAGGGAAGAAATGGCCAAAATATTAAAAATTTTTAATAATTGAATTTTGAGTCAGTATTTGCTTTCTAATTATTTACAGTGTAAATGGAAATATTTATTGCTCAGTTCCTCTAGTGAAGCCATCCTTGACTCTGGAATGTGACTCAAGATTGATATTTTTTTCTTTTAAATTGCATTTTCTTGAAGGTTTCCTTCCCTACAATTTCTAGGTAGTAAAATTTTTCAAGTTAGAAATGGAATCTATTATTTGACTGCTGTTGAGTTACAGTATCACAGGCAAATGTTTTCAGTCGGCCTCCCAGTTTAGCAAAATAACTTGCATAATTGTCATTTTAAAATGCATTTGATTTTGACATTAGTTTTTCTCTTACCCTTATGTTTATCGTTGAGAAGACCCCCGGCAATTTCCAATGTGTGTAAGCCAAAGCCGTTCTTTACAGTAAACACGACTCCTGTTCAAGGGAAGCATCCCCAGCAGTGGGGGTTATTTTAATGGACATGCTGTATTACTTTAATCTAACCCTTTTACCATCTGTTCTTCCCATAACAGTGAATGAAAAAAAAAAAAGGACATATTTTATGTTTCAGGGTTACATTAGTAAAAAGTAAGATAAAAGTGATTTAAAAGCATGCATATGTTCTTAGTACAATGCAGTCTGCATCTGTGATGTTTTTTCTCATGGTTCAGATACAAATCAAGAGGAAAGCTGCTCATGCCTGATAGAGTGAAAGTTTTTCATGGAAAACAGGACTTTACCATAAGAAGGTCTCTCTCTCTATTTTACGGCTAAAAATGATAAAAAAAAAAAAAAAAAACCCAAAAACCTCAGTGAGCTGCCAGAATAAAAATAGATAACTGTAGCATCTATTGTTGGAACATCTGGTGTTTTTCCTGAGTTAGCTTGCTGCTGCCACATCCAGATGAATGCAGAACACCTGTCTGGAACATGCTCTTGAGGCAGGAATGAATCTCATGACTGTTTTCAAAAGGGGAATATCTGTGTTGTAATTGTGGTGGAAGAACACTTCAGTGCTGTGAGGACGTAACCGAGGCTGTGTGGTGTTGGTCTACTGGAGTGTAGAGGTTGGAGAAAACCCCCTTTGTAAGAACATGCTTGGGAACCTGGGATCCATTCCTGCATAGAGGTAGGACACTGCTGTCTTTGTTCTCTAGGTACCTAAGTCTAGATGAGTCCAGGATTCTGGAAGGAGTAAGGGCTCTGGAATTGCATCTCTCCTCTTAAACTTCCTAATCATGTGAACTTGGGCAGTTCTGTTTTCTGTTTTTTTTTTTTTTTTTGAGCTTCATTTGCTGCATCAGTAAAGGGATTAATGATACTTTTAAGATGTTGTCTTAAGATAAGATAAAATAATGTCTGTGGGATCTCAGTATAGTGACCAGAGCATAGCAAGTATTTGATGATGGTAGCTATTGTTATTGTCATGGGCATTAGTTAGCATAGGCAAATCATATGGTAAATTGCCTCTTAGCCATAGTTCATTTTCCCTTCCCAAGCAGCTACAGTGTTAAAAGAGAGTGATAGCTCCCTTCTTTGAACTCCTAAACGGTACTGTTTTTTTCTTCATTCAGGCCCTTGCCATTTTTCAACTTGTTTTAATGTTATGTTCTGTGGGTTATTTATACCCCTCCCAATATGAACACCTTGAAGGTGGGGCTGTATTTCTCACATCACTTGGCACACTGTCTTGCAAATACTAGGTACTCAATAAATATTAGAATGAATCATAGAATGAATTATTAAAACTAGTTCCCATTGAATGCATATAAAACCCCAGCTGATGTCTCAGACTTTTAACCGGATGAGGTATCAGTCTCTTCTAGAAAGAATGATTCTTTCATGAGCCCTGAATCTCAGAGAGGAGCTGGGGGATGTGGCTGGCGTCTGACATCCATTTCTGGCAGGCATCCAAGCTCTTTGCCGGTCAGCGTTAGCCCACCTTTGGTGGGTGGCATTTGGTTTCATAGTTATTAGAACCAGGGCATCCTTCGTCTAACTCTCTTTTTTTTTTTTTTTTGGCCGTGCGTCATGTGGGATCTTAGTTCCCTGACCAGGATGGAACCCGTGCCCCCCGCAGTGGAAGTGCGGAGTCTTAACCACTGGACTGCCAGGGAAGTCCCCTGACTCATTTTTAAATTTACCAACGTGAAAGCCTGTTTTGAAAATTAAACTTTAAATAAGAAATAGGGGTAAATTAAAGTGCAAAGTATTCATAATAGTAACAACTTTTCTAAGAAAGAGAAACAGAGGTTTCCGCAAAATTAACCAAAAATTAGTTTCAGTGAACTTTCTTTGTTGACGTAACCTAATTAAAATAGGGAATCGAATCATTCAGTTTCTTAGCTTTAAACAGAGGAGGAAGTGTTGTTACCTTTTCAAAGGAAGAAGAGCAGATATTCTATAGCTCCTAAAATGGGATTTTGTTTTACCTGAAAATAGTCTAGATACCAACAATTGCTAGGAGAACCAACCACAGGTTCCAGCTAGCTAATCGATCATGAGTGTCACTCTCTCTCCACCCTTAAAACAGATCTGTGGGCTTTTAGTCAAAGTTTAAGTGATAAGAATCGTTGGTACCAAAGAGCAGTTCAACTTTGAAAATCAGAGCATTTGGAAGAAAAGGCCCTAATGTTTAAGTGATTGGCCAGTGGCCTGATTTCTTTTTGCAGCTGGGATGTTGATTTCTTTTTTAAAATTTTTATATTGAAGTATAGTTGATTCACAACATTGTGTTGGTTTCAGATGTACAGCAACTGTGATTCAGTTATATGTATATATAATATATTTCAGATTATTTCCATTCTGGTTTGTGATAAGATTTTGAATATAGTTCCCTGTGCTATACAGTAAATCCTTGTTGCTTATCTATTTTATGTGTAGTAGTTTATATCTGTTCATCCCATACTCCTAATTTATCCCCCCCTTTTCCTTTGGTAACCATAAGTTTGTTTTTTAAGTCTGTGAGTCTGTTTCTGTTTTGTATATAGATTCATTTGCATTATTTTTTAGATTCCACATACAGGTGATATCATATAATATTTGTCTGAGTTGCTTCACTTAATATGATACTTTCTTGGTCCATCCATGTTGCTGTAAATGGCAATATTTCATTCTTATGACTGAGTAATATTCCATTGTAAATATACACCACATCTTAAACAGATCATCTGTTGATGGGCACTTGGGTTGTTTCCATGTCTTGGCCTATTGTAAATAATGCTGCCATGAACACTGGGGTGCAAGTATCTTTTCAAATTAAAGTTTTAATTTTTCCCAGATGTATACTCAGGAGTGGAATTGCTGGATCATATGGTAGTTCTATTTTTCATTTTTTAAGGGACCTCCATACTGTTTTCCATAGTAGCTGCACCAATTTACATTCCCACCAACAGTGCACAAGGGTTCCCTTTTCTTCACAAGAGATGTGGATTTCTTTATCCTTTAACATACATGTTTTATCTCTGGCATGCCTGTAGGATGGGACTGAAAATATGGCCTCTAGATCAGCGGTCCCCAACCTCTTTGGCACCAGGGACCGGTTTCGTGGAAGACAGTTTTTCTGCGGACGGAGGGTGCCTGGGGGCGGGGCATGGTTCAGGCAGTAACACACACGAGCGATGGGGAGCGGCAGGTGAAGCTTCACTCGCTCCCCGCCGCTCACCTCCTGCTGTGCGGCCGGTTCCTAACAGGCCTTGGACTGGTACTGGTCCGCGGCCTGGGGGTTGGGGACCCCTGCTCTAGATAGTACAGTCTAGGGAAAAAAATCATTTTTACAAGATGGTGATATAACTATTCCTGTCTACCAAAGTGAAAGTCGTTAATCAAGGACCTTTACATGATACATACCTATCTGTAACATTTGCATTTTTAAGAGTACTTTGATACATATTATTTATTTGATCTTCCCTGTAATCATATAATGCAGGTAGTCTGTTCCTATTCTGCCGATGGAAAACTCAAAGCCCACAGGAGGTGATCTTTTGTACAAGTCATATTGGATGATAATAGATCAGGGTCCTCCCATATTTGAGTTCAGTGCGGTTTCTACTGGAATCCCTAGTTGATAACTTAAAATTACATTTTTTATGCACAAAATATTAATCATCATTAATGAAAACAAAGATATTTAATTAAATTATAGCTTTATCAGAGCATGTCTCTATTTCTTCAGAAAAAAAAGTTTTAAAAAAAATAGCCTGTTCCCTAATCATTCTATAAAAATAAGATATGTTTGCTATGTAGGATTTTTTATTTTAAAACACTTACTTTGAGGGAATTCCCTGGCATTGCAGTGGTTGGGACTTGGTGCTTTCACTGCCAGAGCCGGGTTCCATCCCTGGTTGGGGAACTAAGATCCTGCAAGTCGTGTGGCACGGCCAAAAAAAAAAAAAAAAAAAAAAAAAGATTTTATACATAAAGAAAAGTTGCAAGAACAATAAAGTATTTTTGCCTACTAAACCTAGGTTCATCAGGGCTTAACATTTTGCCATATTTGCTTTATCATATTCTCTGTGTCTTTTCCCATCTGCCCTCATTATTTATTTCTTCTGAACCATCTTATAATAGGTTCCATATATGATGCCTCTTTAACGACACCTTACTACTTCAACGTATATTGCCTGGTGTAATGGTTTCTTAGGAGCGGGAAACTGCCGTTTTTGTTAGCGGTTGCCAAATTCCCCTCCATAGCGGCTGTATCAGTTTACATTTCCACCACCGATGCATGGGAGGGAGTACCTCGTTCTCCACACTCTGCCAAACAATATGTTGTCGAGCTTTTGAACTTGTGTTAATCTGATGGTTAAGAAATAGTATCTCAGTGTTCTAATTTGCATTTATCTTATTCAAAAGTTAAACATCTTTTCATATGTTTCAGGCTATTTTAATATTTTTTGTGAATAGTCTATGTCTTTTGACCATTTTTCCTTGTGCTTTCTTTTAGTTTCTTTTGTTATTTTTCTAGCTTTTGAATTGAGAATTGAATTTAGTTTTATTCTTTCATTTTTACTGATTTAGGTATCTAAAGCTATATATCCCATAAGTCCAGGTATATAGTATTTTCATTATCCTTTTCCTGGAAATTCTGTAGTTTATGGTTTATTTGGCTAGTTTCCCCAGGAGTTAATAGTTTTGTTTTTTTCAGGTGGAAGGGTTTTTTTATTGTTTTTTAAATTGTTCTTAATTTCTATTTGTTATTCATTGTGGTCAGAGAGTGTTGTTTATAATATTTCTACTTGGTGAAATTTACTGAAATTTTCTTTATAACCTAATATTTGATCAATTTTGATGATTAGTCATGTATGCTGAGGTTTATTCTTTATTATATGTAAAGTTTGATATATAGCCATAACATTTATGATTTTGTTTTTTAAGTCTTCTGTAGCTTTTCTTGTTTTCTTGGTTTTTTTTTTAACCTACTTTATTTGTCTTATACTGAGAGTGGTGTCTTAGTCTCTTATTATTAGGATACTTCTCCTTGTATCTCCTATAGTTTCAGCTTTATGTAGGTGGTATCACCATGCTATTTGATGCATAGACAGAAAGGCAGAAAAAAAAGAAGAAAGTTTTTAAGCAAGAGAATGACAAGATTAGATGAGAGTTTCAGAAAGATCTCTGAGGTGGTTAGGTTCTGGGAAGCCCCAACACCAAGCCAGGTTGGAGGTTCGTGGGGTTCATTTGTTTTTCCTCTGTCAGGAAGACATCAGCATCAGAAGGACAGAAAGCTGCTTGGTGGTTTCTAGGTGCTGGAGAAAATGGGGAGTTATTGTTTAACGAGAGTCAGTTTTACAAGATAAAGAGTTTTGGAGATGGGTGGTGGTGACGGTTGCACAGGAATGTGGACATACTTAATGCCACAAAAATGGGTAAGATTGAAAGTTTTATGTTATGTGTATTTTACCACAATTAAAAACAATCTTAAAAAGAAAGGGAACAGTTAAAGAGGATCTGGAAGTGGGAAAACATGTTGTCATAGACATTCATGTATAGGTTTTTGGGTTTTTTTAAATAAATAAATTTATTTATTTATTTATTTATTTTTGGCTGTGTTGGGTCTTTGTTGCTGCCCGTGGGCTTTCTCTAGTTGCGGCGAGCGGGGGCTACTCTTCGTTGCGGTGCGTGAGCTCCTCGCTGCAGTGGCTTCTCTTGTTGCAGAGCACAGGCTCTAGATGCGCAGGCTTCAGTAGGTGTGGCACGCGGGCTCAGTAGTTGTGGCGCACGGGCTTCGTTGCTCTGTGGCATGTGGGATCTTCCAGGACCAGGGCTCGAATCCATGTCCCCTGCATTGGCAGGCGGATTCTTAACCACTGCACCACCAGGGAAGTCCCTATAGGTTTTTATATGAATATAATTTTCATTTTTCTGGAAAAAGTGTCCAGGATTGCATACAGTAGGTGCACATTTAGGTTTTTTAGAAAGTGCTAAGCTGTTTTCCAGAGGGGCTATACCATTTTACGTTCCTACCAGCAACACATGAGCGAGCCAGTTTTCCTTCATCATTGTCAGCACTTGGTATTGTCACTATTTTTTTTTTTTTTGTTTGCGGTACGCGGGCCTCTCACTGTTGTGGCCTCTCCCGTTGCGGAGCACAGGCTCCAGATGCGCAGGCTCAGCGGCCATGGCTCACGGGCCCAGCTGCTCCGCGGCATGTGGGATCCTCCCAGACCGGGGCACGAACCCATGTCCCCTGCATCGGCAGGCGGACTCTCAACCACTGCACCACCAGGGAAGCCCTGTCACTATTTTTTATTTTAGCCAGTTTAATAAGTATGTGGTGATATTTCACTGTGGTTTGAATTTTCCATTTCCCTAATTGCTAATGATGTTGAGCATTTTTTCATGTGGTTATTTGTCATCTCTTTACCTATTGAGTGAAATGTGTCTTCATGTCTTGGGCACATTTTAGTTTTTTATTGTTGAGTTTTGGGAGTTCTTTGTACATTCTAGACGCTAGTCTTCTTTTATGGAAATGACACTTGTCTGAGGCTGCCACTTTGGATTTTGCTTGATTTTGAGTCCCTTTCCTGTGGCCAGCACTGAGTTCCAGTAAATACTGACTTGTCTTCATATTTTGGCATTTACTTGTGCTTTTCTTTCAGAGGATGACTGTCTTCATTTTGCCTATGTCCTAATCTCTCTCTCTCTCTCTCTCTCTCTTTTTCATGTAGTCTCTTAAACATATCAGTACCCCACTCTCTGTATCCACAGGCTCATAGAAGCTGCTGTTGGACTTTCTTTTTTTTTTTTTTTTAACTTATAAGTAATTTGAACTTTGGCATATTCCCTGCCTCCTAGTAATGCTGATAACATGGATCACGTGTGATTTAATCAGTGCTCTCTGATGAACTTATAGTTTCTTGGGGGAAGATGTGTGAAGAGATTCAGAGTCAAATGGATGCCATTATCCTTCCTGCTCAGAAGCCTCTAGAATGGAATGATTTATTGACCAAAAGACCTCATAATCCCTATAAAACTTGTGTCATAATGGGATACTTGGGGGAAAATTGACATTATTAGTCATTATAATTAGTAAAATTATAACTGACATCATAACCTTTCTCTTATAATCATGACAATAAAAATTCTTGGTCTTGGATTATAGTTCTAATTATCTACTTTAAATAAGTGCAATATAGGAACAGGCATAGGGATCATATGTTTCAACACTAGAAAGGATAACAATAATTATATCATATAGAATATTAGAGCTGAAAGAAAAGTTCAAGAAAGACTAATCTAACCCTCTATGTCATTCTACAGCTGAGGCTAAGAAAGGTAAAGCAATTTTCCTGAGGTTTCCCTGAGAGTTACTAGCGAGGATGGCCCTGGAACCAAGTCCTCTTGGCTTCCTGTCCCTCGTGCCTCTTCCATTAAATGGTCCCAACTCTGGTTCAGGCTTTGGTAGGTTAAGTATCATCATGACCGTTTTCCTGTTGGGACAAAAGAAATTAAATCACTTGCCCACGACTGTACATGTCATTAAGTAGCAAACACAGGTGAAAGGGAGACCGGGAGGCTTCGCATGCAGCATTCATTCACACGCTGCATATATTGCCTGGCTACCTTCCTCCCTTTCTGCCTTCTCTCATTTCTCAAATACTTAATGAACACCTGAACTATTTCAAATTATGGGGTGGTAGTGTTAATAGAGTGTGGTCTGTTTTAAAGGGTGGACGTGGCTCATAGGTTTTTTTTTTTTGTTTTGGCTGTGCCGTGTGGCATGTAGGATCTTAGTTCCCCGACGAAGGATCAAACCCATGCCCCCTGCAAAGGAAACACGAAGTCTTAATCACTGGACCGCCAGGGAAGTCTGCAGCTCACAGTTTTGATGGTGCACACAGGTTCAAGTTTACAGGCCTTCTCTTAAAAAACAAAGGTTTACGGCTAGGCTTTTCCTCCGCACCTCTAAAGCAGTGGGAGGGCTCGGTCTAGCTGAACCACCCAACTTCTGGCTGCTTGAAGGGCAATGCCCTTGCTGCTGTGGTTTCCTGATTATCGACAAGAGGCTTATCTGTCAAACTCTTCTTTGGGTGCTCTTGAAATGTGTACCTCAGGTACGCCAGGGCTGCCTCATGTTGAATTTTCTTTGTCAGCGAAAGACAGAATGTTCTTCTCTGCTGCGCCAAGAGCACTTGCCCATGTACACTCAGGGAAGGCTTTTCCCCCTCTCAACAGGGCTCAAAAGTCTTGACTGGAGTACTTCAGAAATAGGTCTGGTTTATACTTTTATAAAAACAAGCAGAGTCTGGGCAATTCCTAGCGTGGAATAGCACTGATGATCTGAATTTTTCCTAGGCAAGCACATGGATGGTGCTACCAAAGGGCAAATGGATAGCACTTTGGTCCCCACTCAATAAGGAGAGAGGGTGGCAATCCCCGCTTGGTGAAAGTGAAGGTGGCATCTTATGAAAAGAGAGGCTGATGTTCATGGAGAGAAAAGGCAGATGACAGGTGGAGGTGTGAGGTGGAGGAATGGTGCCTCGATGTGTCCATCCTACAGGCCTGCGGGAAAGAATTTATATTTTCTGGGTTTTTTTTTTTTTGATGGAATATGCTGATAGTCCATATGTACATTTGGAAAATAATTAAAGTAATATTAGAAATGGTCGTGGAAAAGTCTTGAACCTGGAATTGGCTGGGACTCTGTCCTGAGCATGCTGTATTTATCAGTGTACTTTGGAGTTGCCCCAGAGGAGCCTCTGTACCTCATGTCCCTGGCTGCAAGGGACCCTCGGAGGGGCTGCCTGTTTGCACTGAGTTGGGAAGAGCTGGGGATTCTTCCTCCTTTTCAGGGTGGTGCTAGTAGGACGGGGAGAGTTTGCCTTGTCCTGGGAAGGTCTCATCATGGGTCAAATTTGCCCAACTAGTGTGTGACAGGTGAAGAACAATGGAGCCTGGTAATATCTCCTCTCCCTCTCCCCTTTCTCACCGCCACACATGCCTGTCCCTCTTTCTTCTTGGGGGTAAGAAAGAGAATGTAGAATGGACTTGGATTTATATTTTCATTCCTGAGACTGTAAAGCAGTTCCTGCCACTTTTCTGGAAATCTCTCTAACGGTGAAACTTTTTTTCTCCTCTCTTCCTTACCAGTGTTTTCTCTCAAGTGTAAAACCATGGTTTAGAGTGCAGGCTTTGAGACCAGATAGACTGTGGGATGGCTGTGGCATCTTATTAAAACTCAGTGATGCAGTGTCCTCATCTATAAAATGGAGCTATGTTACTGTCCAGATGGTTAAAAGGATTCATTGATATAATATACAGTCAGTAGTTAGCATATTGCTGGGCACACAGTAAGTTCCCAATAAATGACACCTATTATTATTATAGCAGGTAAACTCTCTATGGTACCTAGAATTGTGTTTGGCATTAGGTAACCAAAAACTGGTAGAAATGATTATATTACTGATTTCAGTGGCTCTTGAGGAGCTTCAAACTGAGCGTACCTCCTAGGGAGGTCCTCAGAGCCATTTTTGTTTTCTTTCAAGCACCTGACCAAATACTCTGGCAACAGGTGAGCAGCGTGATTCCAACAACAGCCTGCAGCTGTGTTGTCCTGATGAGCCTGTGCATATTTGAAGTTTCACTTTAGAAAGCAAGAAACACATCCTAGTGAACAGGCCTAGCTTATATGGGGCAAGACTTTTCCAAAGTCACAGTGAGACTGAATTAAGTTAAGCATTTATTCACTACCTTGCCATGTATCCAGCATGGCCCTCAGAGAGCTAACGGTCCAGTGTGAAGCCTTAAAACTTATATTTGTATTGCTTTTTAAGGAAGAAAAAATGTGAAAAGTCAATAGGAATAAAATATGGTGCTCTCTTGGACTCTCCCTTTGGCAGTACCATTTGTGTATTGATGGAGAACTTGGGCTTGAATCGTTGCTCTGCCACCTGCTCACCCTGTGGTCTTGGGCAAATCATCTCCGCTCTTAGGGCCCTAGCTTGCCTATCCATATAATGGGTTACTAATATCTCCACTTCAATGCTTTTAAGAATTATGCGGAGTAATTCACGGGAAGTACCTCCAACAGTGCCTGGCATTTAGTTCAGTCCATGTTTGTTATTATTAGTTTTATCTCCTCCTTCCAGCAGCCAAAAGGATCGTATTTTGCAGTACCATGACTGACTAGGTGATCCAAGTCAGGGGTGTCCAGAGCGGTGCTAGGGTCTTATTTTGGTGCCTTAAGCCCAATACGACCTTAAGGGTGCTTTCAGACCTTGGGGCCTTTTTCTTTCTTTCTTTTTTTTTTTGCGGTACGCCGGCCTCTCACTGTTGTGGCCTCTCCCGTTGCGGAGCACAGGCTCCGGACGCGCAGGCCCAGCGGCCATGGCTCACGGGCCCAGCCGCTCCGCGGCATGTGGGAATCTTCCCGGACCGGGGCACGAACTCGTGTCCCCTGCATCGGCAGGCGGACTCTCAACCACTGCGCCACCAGGGAAGCCCCTCTTTCTTTCTTTTGAAATGTACTTTTCTCACCCTCTCGGTTTCAGTACTCGGGATTTCCCGCGGAAAGATCTGAATCTGATCACGACAGCCAGTGGGGCGGCAGTCCTCTGACAGACGCGGCCTCCCCGCAGCTGCTGGACCCCGCGGACCGGCCGGGCTCTCAGCACGACGCGTCGTGCGCCTACAGGCAGTTCTCGGAACGCGGCTCTCTCTGCTACGGCTTCGCGCTCGACCCCTCCAGGCTGGTGGAGGAGAGGCATTTCCACACCCAGGCCTGCGAGGGCGGCCGGTGTGAGGCAGGCAGGTACTTCCTGGGAGCGCCGCAGGCGGGGAGGGAGCCCTGGTGGGGCTCTCGCGCAGCCTTGCCCCTGACCAAGGCCTCCCCGGAAAGCAGAGACGCCTATGAGAGCAGCATGCCTCACATCGCCTCGGTCCACAGGATCCACGGTAAGGGCGGCTCCAGCGACTCCAGCGTTGCGCCTCTGGGCAGGTTTATCATAGTCTAGCTTTGACCCTGGAGTGATCCCCACCCAATGGTTTTCTCCTTGAATTTGCAAATCAGACACTCTAACCAATGGGATTTAAAAAACCAAATCCACTCTTTTGAAGTGTATTAATGTTGCTGATGTTTGCTAAATACATTTGTTTTGGACAGGCGAGTAAACATGATTCCCATTTTAACATCAAGAAAAAAAAAGTAAAGAAATTAAAGTGAATTGTTACGTCTATTGAACTTGTAGTATGTATGCATCTAAATTTCTCATTTTAACATCAAGAAAAAAAAAGTAAAGAAATTAAAGTGAATTGTTAAGTCTATTGAACTTGTAGTATGTTTGCATTTAAATTTCTTGTGTATTATTTTCTTCTGTATTCTCACCCTTCAACTGTGGACCGGAGTAGTTTGGGGCTCATCTAGCAGGGTTTCTCAATGAGGGCACTATTGGCGTGTTGGGGAGGCCTGCCTTTGTTTTATGGCCTATCACTCATGTCACAGGTGTTTTAACCTCCCTGGTCCTCTGGGCATTAAATGCCAGTAACTGTCCCCTTCCCCCATCATATGGCAACCCACAGTATCCTCTGTGAGTTGAGGATGGAGTGAGGTGTGGGACCCATGGGGATTTTCACCTTGGGATTATTACACGGCTCTCAAACACACAGAAATGGGCGCTGCAGTTAAAGCCTTTAGTGTTATGAATGCTCTTCTTTGTCCATTTCAATGTAAACTGGTCAGGGAGAGCTCATTCTTTCCATTCCAAGCTTAGGTCCAGGCAGGTCTTGAAAACCCTTCCCATTTTCTTAAAAGTCAGTGACACTAAGATTGATCCAATGGCTGTGCTATTACTCTTCTTGCTGTGTCTCTAGGATAAGAAATGTGCTAGACACTGTTGTTCTCACACATAGAAGTCTCCTGCACATACCACCTAGGCACTTACTGTTTTCTATGAATGGTTTTGCTTTGTTTCCATTTTTGCTTTCTATTTTTCTGCTTTTATTCTGAATTTCTCTAGTTTGGTAGCCTGGGAATGAAAACCCAGGGCAAAGGGCAATTGCTTACCCAAGAATGGAGTGAAGTGAAAATCCTGCCTTAACCCACATGGTCAGGAGGAAGATATTAGAAATAAAATGAGAAGAAAAGGGAAAAGGAAAGCAATGACTAGTGTGATCCCAGGGTTCTCTGTTGCATTATGCTTAATACAGCTTTCATATATCCCTTTCTGTTTCTTTTCTCTTTTTATATTGACTTCAGACTGTTTTGAGAATAACGTAATTTATGGAATAATATTTTAGATGCACTTTTCCTCCATATTAGATCTCTTTCCTTGGTTCAGAACAAGTTGTTATTAACATTTAAAATATTTATTCTTATTTCAGAAGCAATATCAGGGTTACTGTATGATTATGTGTGAAACAGATTTTTTTTTTACCACTGGATTTGAGAAGGCAATATTTATATTTTTAATTGGAACTATATATATATATATATATATATATATATATATATCCATGCACACAGATACACACACACAAATATATGAATATGTATACATATTTTAAACCTTCAAATAGTTTAATAACTAATGTTAGAGCTTTATTGTAACTCTACTTAAGAAACATGTAGCAATTTTAACATTTTAGGTGATTTAGTTGGAATTGAGAAGCTAGTCCAGCCTATATCATCATCTTCCTCAAACCCAATGGAAAGCATTATCTAAGCATCACTTCAACATAGCACTTCTCTAGACAATAACAGAAACCAAATCCTATGTATTTTTCTTTTATTATTTACAGTCAGACAGGTCCAGGGATGTGCATCTATGGACAAGTATAAACATACTTTACTGTCTTGCTAATTGGCATTCACAACCCACGAACAAGGTTTACCTTCTAGAAAACTTGTTATAAGCTTCATCTGCACTTAAAAGCCACTGAGAACTATGAATTCCAGGACAATATGTTGACACTGTCATGTGAGCCTGTGTCTGTTTCAAATATCGGTGCATATATTAAAATGGAAAAATATAAGGTTTCTTTTAATAGGAAAAAGAAATACACTTACAATACTGGGGGTGATTTTTGAGACCACTTACTTTTTTACTTTTTCTAATTTCTAGGGCGAGGTCATTGGGATGAAGATAGTGTGGTCAGTTCTCCAGACCCTGGGTCTGCCAGCGAATCAGGTGACCGATATCGCACTGAGCAGTATCAAAGTAGCCCACATGAACCTAGCAAAATCGAAACTCTGATCAGAGCCACCCAGCAAATGATTAAAGAAGAAGAGAACAGGTTGCAGCTGAGGAAAGCCCCCCCAGACCAACTGGCTTCCATTAATGGAGCTGGGAAAAAACACTCCCTCTGTTTTGCAAACTACCAGCAGCCCCCAACGACAGGCGAAGTGTGCCACAGCTCCGCTCTTGCCAGCACTTCACCATGTGACCACATCCAGCAGAGAGAGGGAAAGATGCTGAGCCCCCGCGAAAATGACTACGACAACAGCCCCACAGCACTGTCGCGGATAAGTAGTCCCAATTCGGATCGCATTTCCAAATCCAGTTTGATCCTAACTAAAGACTATCTACATTCGGATATGTCTCCTCATCAGACGGCAGGAGACCATCCTGCCGTCTCTCCAAACTGCTTTGGCTCTCACCGGCAGTATTTTGATAAGCATGCTTACACATTAACTGGATACGCCCTGGAGCACTTATATGATAGTGAAACTATTAGAAACTATTCCTTGGGCTGTAATGGCTCACACTTTGATGTAACTTCCCATCTAAGGATGCAGCCGGATCCAGCACAAGGACACAAGGGAACATCTGTTATAATAACCAATGGAAGCTGATGTTTTTTCTAAAATATTTTGTTCTTGAAGGATCTCTGAAACATATTTATCATTTAATGGCCCATTACCAGCATTTACAATGCCACAGATTGTTAGAGTGGATAATTTAAGTTACTGGGTATTTGACATGTGTTCTTGTGAAATCAAAGATAACAGCACTGGCATTCAGGGTTATACACAGATAATGGAGCTAAAGTGAATACACAAATTGCCCCTCTATTTATATGGGAACCAGAATAGATAAATTTTGAATTGAAAAATACTTGTGTAGATTAAGTGAGCATATATATCACATGGAAGGACCGATGGATGACAGCAATCATTATGATGATCCAGTGAACTTCATACACACAGACCACTATCCACAAACTGCTATATATACTTTACATATGGAAATGTAGACTATATACCATAAATATACCCCAAGTGGGTAAGCTTCCTTAACCCTAGCACATTAAGCATCTTAAAGAAATTTCCATTCCCAAAATAACTTAGAAAGAGATATATCTTGTAAACTGGTTTCTTCTTTGTGGTTTCAACCATCCAGCTCATTTGGTTCAGGCATAAATTAGGGAAATGGTTCTGGATATGATACAAGAATGAGTTTTCACCTGGCATCCATTATAAGCAATCAGGAAGTGGTGATTTTTCACCTTACTTTTGAGTTAGACAAAGAACAGGATCACACTGACATAGCAGTAAGGGTTTTTCTAAGTAAAAACACTGAGATAGTGGGACACACATCAAAAGCCTGGTGTGCCCAACTGGAAATAGATTAGTAGAGATGGAAAGGCCAGAGGCAGAGAAAAATGAAATGATATCTCAAAACAAACAATTTCAGGGTCAGCATATGTAATCAACATATTTGGGGCTTGTAAAACTAACCAAATAAAAATTCAAACTAATTCAACAAGAAAAAATGGCTGAGAAGTGCAAAAAAAAAAAAAAAACCCACACACACACAAAAAACTAAGGGAAACCAGTGAATGCTACATGACAGCAGTGTGTTTGAACACATTTCAAAGCACAGATGTGCAAATGTGACATGTGGAAAGCCTCAGGAGAGAGTCTAAGATAAAAGCCTAGGCTGACAGACAAGTGGTTAGAAGGGTACGAGTAGTACTCTGACTGAAGGAACAGTCAAAGCGTTCATTTTTCCATATTGTTTGTAAACAGCAAAAAACAAACTTGGTCTTACGTTCATCTGATACAGTAGAAAGACCATCAGACTAGATGCCGAGATCTCTGAGTTCCAGTTTGACCCTGCCTGTAACTTATTTTGGGAGCACAGATATATCACTGACCACACCTGGGCCCCAAGTTCTTTATCTGTATGGCAGCTCTAAAGGTCCAAGGTTCTGTGGTTCATTCGTGCAGCAGTACTGAACTTGTTAACCAGTTATCTCTCTGCTGTGAGTTGTCAAGGCTCATCATTCTGGCTTACCTGCACTCATACAGAGGTCTAGATGCTTTGAAACTTAAGCAGGTGCATGGGCTCTTTTAGGCATATTATAGTTGCAATCAACTTTCTAGTTCAGCCGAGATATAGATGGTAGAAACTGATGAGGGAGAAGAAAAATAAGTAAGATTTATTTAATGCATCATTCTCTAGTAATCAAAGCAAAGTGACATAAGTGATTAGAGAAATTTTATAGAAAATATTTCCTAGGAGTCCCATGCCTGAAACTCTTGCCATATGGAAGGGGGGAGGGAGGTATTAGAACTAACATTTTGAAAACAGAACATGACATTGAACACTCAGGGATTGGCAGTATATTTTCATCATTTAACACAGTTATTTGGCAGTCCAGAGGCAGGTGACAATCTGAATGATGGTAATCTGAGAGATGAATACTGGGTTGTTTGTACGTGAGAAAGGAGGCTACATAAAATTAAATAAATAGCTCTTGGGTATGACAGCAACATTTGTGCCATAAATGAAAAAGGTGCACGTGAGTGAGAAAGTTAGTGGTTATCATATATACTTTCAAAAATGTTAAAAGAACAATAAAAACTAAAATTTGAATTATACAAGCAAAAGTATTTATGGAAAACCCTGGAACACTTAAAATGGATTTTTGATCAATTTGCAACATGAAATAAGGTTTTAGGAATGCTAAAGTTTTTGCAGAATTCTGTAGATGGACAGATGGTTCAAAGGCACAGATATCTCAAGAATATGGTGCATTTTGGAAAGGAAATCTACACAGATGTGTTTTACTAATGGATACACATTCTACCAAAAATGTCAAGGACAGATGGTATAAAAGAAATGGAATCTTAAGAATCAAGAAAAATGAATTGATATGAAAGAAAACACTGTCCAAGTAATTTCAGTGGGATTTTTCTATGGGAGATAGTTAACTGATGAAAGAAATAAATTATGAACTCTACAATTAGGGGGTAGTCAGAAGGAATAATGCTCTTTAAAATGGTATGACAAATATTTTTAAGTAAAGACAGAATTAACTGAATTACATCTTAATTAAATTTTTGGTAGATCCAGTTTCAAACACAACCTATTTATCTAATTTATGTGTCAATAATTTTATGGTAGCAGCTTTATTACATTACATATAATGCTTATATATGTATATGTATGTTCCCATTTAAAATTAAACTTAAATTGGCTTTAGTTTTAAAACTTGATTTCCGTTACTTTGCTAAATGCTGAGAATTGACTGAAATAGAGAAGTATGATTTTTATATCACTTTGGGAGTTCATAAAAATGTGTTATATCCAATTATTAGAACAATATGTAACCATTCATTAGATGATGCAAACCCCATGCTTTCTAGTAATAGTAGGAGTATCTTTGTTTCCCATTTTACCTGTCTGCCCTACCTAATTTAAAAATTTGGATGACCAAAGAAATAAATGAATATTTCCCCATCTTCCTTGGGAAAATTTAGTTAAAACTATTATTGAGAATATACAGATTTGATGTATTATTTTTGGATGCATAATATTAATGTCACAATCACTACAGGTCAGACATTTAGGTGTGTCACACAGGTTTTTTGACATACTGTGCTGAATATAATGGGCTAGCTTTTTCTAAACTGTAATTGCCTGATTTAGGATAATACAACACAGGGCTGGTGTGACATTCAATATGAGACAGGATGCAATAAATGATTTGCCTTCAGTGTTATACAGAAAACTCATTTATTCTTTTTTGATTATATTTTATAGGACTAGAATATTTTCATGGGGTGCTATTCTTAATTCTCTCTACACCCTGCTGCCACATGCTGCTTCTGGGCAGAGAACCCCACTTAAACTAGGCTTTAATGGGCTCTTCTAGAAAAGGATAATATGGTTCATTTTCTTGTCTTTTTAATGGAGGATGAGGATCAATTCAATAACAGATCATTTGGAAAATATGCCTAGGCATTTTAAAATAAAACGAAATGATTTTTTCCCCAAGACCTAGACCAAATAAGTTTTATAGAAGACACTACAGCTAAAGAGACCTTCTGAATACAGATATAATATTTTATAGCTCTCTTGCTTTCTTTTAAGAGCTGGATGTTACTAAACTATTCAGTGCAATTCTATTAGTACTAGTAGTATTTGGAAACGACAGAGTCAATGCTGATGTTTGGAAAACTGAGAATTTGGCCATATTGGGGTCACTTACCTTGCCCAGCAGAATAGCTTATGCTTCAATGTACTCTGATTTAAAAAGTTTGAGTGCCCAGATTTGGTTCCTTCATTCACTCAAATTACAGGACAGAAAGACACATCTTGTTTTCTTAATGACTTAATAATGAATGTGAATCCTATGGTTCTCCAAATAAGTGATTCAACTTTCATGTCAGTGTCAGGTTTTGTGAATAGGAATTTGACTATAAGACAGCAAAATCAATTGGTTAGCCCTTCCTGGGAAATGCACTGTGGATAAAACATTCATTTTCATTCTAAACCTCAGATGAATGACAGAACAGCTATGGACACTTGCCTAGTAAATATTCTTGGGAGAAATTTCTGTGTGGGGCTCATTTCTTGTGCACAAGAGTTGTACGGGTAATGCTGAACTCAAAAAGTGAGATTGTGCTCATATCCAACTAGGGTTTGCTCAGAGTTCCTTTTCTAGGACAGTATGCAGAAAGGCTGTGTGTATGTATAGTACACACACACACAACACACACACACACGCACACACAAACAATTGTAAAACAAGTAACAAAGTTCTATTCTACTGTGCTCCTTAAAAACTGATGGTTCACATAAGAAATCCTAATTGATAATTTAAACCAAACATTTATCATTTTATTTATTACAGTTTTGCTGCATGGGAATTTGCTTTCATAAGCCTATATAGTTTGTCCTAATTTGATCCGGAGCACATTTAATCACAGTTGAATTTGTACCCAACAACCCTGGTGTGTTTACATTTCAAAAGAAATGAAATTGGCATGGAAAAATTTTTAGAAGTACTGTAACTTTTTTCCAATATTTTTCCCCAAAGGGAAATATTTCAAAAAATGAAACATATGAGTAGGCACTTCAAAAAAAGATAAAATATTTTATGTTTGTTTTTTGACTGACATGCTATAAAAGGATTATATTTGTGAAAGAAGATACTGATTGCCAATATTTCAAATACCATCTTGTATAGTTTTTAGTGATATCATAGTATAAATCTGTAATTTGAACTTTTACTTTGGAATGTAAAGTAGAAAATATTAGCTATGTCAATGATATCTTGCAAAGTGTTCCCATTTATAATTATTTATATTGTAAATAGCTTTCTGAAGTAAATCCGAAGTTAATGTGCATAAAATGTATTTATTATGTGAGGAATTTTTTGGTTTAAAATATAGTTACCAATATGCAGTTCGAGTCTGAATTATTCATTGAAAGTAACATTTCTATAGGACAAAGACTGTCAACTAGAAGACTAGCAATGTAAAGAAATAAGGATTGTTTTAGGTCTAGATTCTCTTGAAATGGGTAACACACACACACACACACACACACACACACACACACATTTTAAGAGACCTAGTAATAGAAGCTTACACATATGCACAGTAACTATTAGGTAACGGATCTGATTTTCATTAGACACTGGAGAACGGTTTCTCAATTTTTTATTAGAACATCTTAAGCCGGACTTCGTTGGTCTCCACTTTGCTAAAATAAAACGAGAAATTTGAAAGTATAGGTTACATGTTTAATGTCCAAAGGGGGAAAATAAAACCTATAATATTGAGATTATCTAATTTGAATACCTAAAACTAGTTTTAGATAGTCTAAATTGTCTCATTTATATGGATATGGCCAAATCCATATAAATTGTCTAATTTAGACTATCTAAATTAGATAGTCTATTGATTATCTAGTTTTGAATATCTAAAAATATATTAAAAACATAGCTTGAATAATTTTTATTTTGGAATCCAAAGTGTTTTTAAAATTTAGAAATTAGGAATTCAGGTCAAACAAAAAATAGATTGCCAGGTGGTTCTCTCTTTTTTCATTTTCATAGCCCCCAACATGGTTTTTTCCGCCTCCAGGGATTTCTGATTTACCTCGATGTATTCCAGAAATTGTCAACCATTAGCCAATTCAACAAGCCTACACGATATAGTTTTAATTCATTGGAAATGTTATTTGTATTTCATTAAGCTTTTTGACAAAGCTGCACAAACTATTGCCATTAATATTACAGCATTTATCAGATATTTCCCTACATGGTTCTTTAAATACTTGTTTTAGTGCTTTCATTTCTGAAAATAAAATTATTTTCACCTACTTTACACTTCACAATAACTGCACTTCCAAATTAATTCACAACATTTATGGAATTCATATTATATGCCCCACATGGGATAGACACCAGAATCTTTCTCATTGTAGGACATTATAGGAAAGCACATACAGAGGGTCTTTGATTTTCCTGATGCGCTTTGAAAGTGCAAATTCTTTAGATAATCATAAAAATGACAAGCATTTATTGAATCATCATGTGCCAGGCATTGAACCAAGCTCAGATTATCATTGAAATCTGGATAGAGAACATCACAGAGGGAAATACCAATATGCTCTATTTCATTGATGAGGAAAGGGAGACAGAGTGATTAAGTAACGTAGTGACACAGCTAAGTAAGTGGTGGAGATGAAAGATGAACCCAGGCAGGTTTACTCCAAAACACTACCTTCCCTAATTCTGCTTTCTTTATATAAATAAATAAACAAACAAACAAACAAGTAAATAAATCAAGGAAGTGAAAGAAAATATTGTCTAAATGGTTGCAGAAAACAAATCCCTCAGTCCAGTCAGTGGTGGTTCCAGTAGCCCGATGCGTGGTCTTTGGGCTGGGCTCGCTCATTCTCCATTATCACACTGACACGTGATGACTGGTCCAAAGAAGACAGAAGCCGAGACTGCTGCTTCCTTGCACGATAATTTGCCTTCCTGCTGAATGAGTGTTCTGATGTTTCTCTTAAATAAGTGTGATCCCAAGAAAAGCCTAGGGCTTAAATAAGCTACAGGCAAATTATCCTCACAGGAGCCCCGTGATATTTGAAAAAAAATTTTTGAGTCTTTCTCAATTAACAAAATACAAGTGGGTTAAATAGTAAGTAAAAACTATACATTTTTTTCATCCAATATTTTCAAGATACGAGCCACAACAAAAGTAGTACTTTTTCATGATTGTCATTAAATACTGTTTTGTTTCACAGAAAATTTTCCTTCCTCTTTGGATAAAGACCAACCAAAGCCCACTCTACCAAGAACCCATGTGTGTCAGTGTTATCTGTATTATTTCAGGGCCTGGTTTCAAGGGTACTTTACAGGGAGAGCTTTAGAGGGCTGTTACAGCTACCACCTTATGTATTTTCCTCACATGAAGGGAAACCGCCCAAAAGTTATCTGACAGAAAGACTGCCCCTCAGAACACAGCCGATTCCTGTAAGGTGTCCTTAGGCAATGGTATGAGCTTGCAGGCATCGGTCTGTCTCGGGCTCCCTCTGTGACGGTGGTAACTCCTGGGTGCCAGCAACCCAGTTAGCCTGTCCAGCCATCCCTGGACCCTGGCCTCCGCCTCACAGTATCAGGAGGGTCGATCCACTGTAGCACTTTTTGGCCTTTTCATAATTATGCTTTATAACTTAATATGTGCTGTATTTACCGATGGAATTAGATCCAGGGTGGGAGAAATGTAAAACAGCCCCTGCTTTCGGGGTTTGTAAATAATCTCCTCTTTGTTCAGCTTCCCCCAGGTCAGGCTCCTGTGTGGGGAGTAATTCCATATGGGAATCTGACTTGAGTGCCATCTAAGTAAACCTTAAAGGGAATCTTGGCAGCATCTCCCAAGCCATAAGGAAATCATTCTCAGTAACTGGTGAGGATTTTCTGATAGCTTTGTATTTTATATATGTGTGTATATATATATATATATATATGTGTGTGTGTGTGTGTGTGTGTGTGTGTGTGTGTGTGTGTGTATGTATTTTTTAAAAAATTGAACCTGAAAACTCTTTCTATGGTTAAGATCTCCAGAGTTCACTTAGGAATGGGGAATTGAGATCTAATGTGAGAAGAATCATCCAGAAAATAACTGAGGTTCATTATTCAGTGAATTTCTACATTTCTAATTTCAAATTTCAGCCCTTGTGTTAGCCACATGCCCTGTTAATTTGGCAAGATGGGGTTTGTCTATGGTGCCATGCTAAACCTACTTTTAAATTTAAAAGTTCAGAGACACCTTTTTAATAAACATTTACAATTCTGTTACAAAATTAAAGGTAATCAATAGCTAAGAATTTTTTTTTTTCCACAGTGTGGAGAGGAGAAGTGGTGGGAAGGTTAGCAGGTCTTCATACTACTTAAATATGTCTTTCAGTTACCTGTGTACCTTGTTAATACCCACATCTGCTATGTAATTAGTCCTGATGTTTTTTCTGCATAAAGGTAAAATATACAGAAAGTGTCTTTTAATGTAAGAGATAGAATGTTTTATTTTTGAAATTCATTTTTCTTTCATGGACACTGTTGTTGCTCCATTTAAAGTCCCCAAAAGGAAGTAAGACAGAGAATTGTATCACTTTTTCATATCCCCTTTGGTTGGTTTACGGCCAGGTCTCCTTTTTTAGAGACTGTATGTCATACGGTATTGTTCCAAATTTTTATTCTTTTCTCAAGTTCCCCCTCATCCTGCAGACATCATGTCCTTTTACTTCAGTGACCTAAATGAAGACTTACAAAATATGTATATATAACTCTTGCACCTACAACAATTAACAGTAACTTCTTGCCACTCAGTATGTGGCATTTTGTAAAAGGAAGAGACTGAGATCAGGCATGAAAATTTGTCCTTGTGTCTCAAAGTCCTGAGGCCTCTCTTTGGACACTCCCAGCCTTCAGCCCTTCCATAGCTCTCTTCATCACCTTGCCCTCATCTTTGTCCTCTCTCTTTTGACTCCTCTCAGTCCCTCCTGGGGATGTTTAAGTGTGCTAGCGTTCATCT
Organism: Hyperoodon ampullatus; assembly: GCF_949752795.1. Lineage (NCBI taxonomy): Eukaryota > Metazoa > Chordata > Mammalia > Artiodactyla > Ziphiidae > Hyperoodon > Hyperoodon ampullatus. The sequence goes on along the minus strand of NC_136925.1, from coordinate 32,206,070 downwards.
GACACATACTTAGGTACATATCTACACATACGTGCACACACGGTCTCCCAGATGAGGCCAGGCTTCAGTTCATCAGACCTCTTTACTGCTCAGCTACTCATAACTCAACCCTCACAGCTGCTGCTTTAAATCCTGAGAGTGACTTAAATCCCACTCTGAGTTGAAGACTAGGTGCTCTGTAGTCCTTGCTTTCCTGAAACATCTCAGTATCTCTTCCCAATATGTCAAAATAGATCTGTGTCTTTGCCTGCTTATCTCATGAACCAGGTGACTTTCCTGTGTCAAATGAGAATGCTGGGGCTCCGTATCTCAAAAAGCTGTGGTGGACATTCAATGAAGCAATGACCGTGGAGCCCTCCATGGACAGCAAGTGCATGATAGAATTTGGCGTATACTGTTACGGGCCTCTGAGAATACGATCATGCAGTTTCCCGCATCTCCTTCATTTGTCATCCAGTCAGCATCCAACTAACATGGACCCAGTGCCTCCATGGATGATATTAACTCGCTACTGGCAATACAGACAAAACACATGTGGCCTCAGAGTCAAGAGGTCCGCAGTCAGGGCAAGAGGTGAGGGAGGACCCAGATGCCCTTCTACTCCTCCTCCACTTCCCCCTGGGCTGCCTCTCCTCGGATGCCCACCTCTCATGGCCTCCCCTTCGCTGACCCATCCCCTGATGGATCGGGACTCACTTTTCTTCTGAACTCCCCATGTTGATATTCTCAGCCAGCTTGGCAGCTGCTCCCTCACGTTCTCTAGTGTGTTTATCTGGGCTCTTTCATTAGCAGCAAAGACCCTCATCACAGGGACCGTTCCCAATTCCTTCTGTTCCCTGCAGCCCTGCCCCCAGCACAGTACCTGCACATGATAGAAACAAGATGAGATTCTGTTGGATGAGAGACTACACGCTCCCTCACCAAGGATGGTGATATATTTCAGGTTATTTCATCTTGTTCTACAGTCAATATTATAAAACTTCCTGTGGCTTGTGCTACCCATAATAACATTCTGGATTCTATAAACATTATAGTTGTTTCATGATTTATTTTTAAAAGGTATTTTATTTATTTATCTATCTATCTATATTTATCATTTTGGCTGCGCCAGGTCTTAGTTGCGGCAGGTGGGATCTCCCTTGCAGCATGCAGCCTTATTAGTTGTGGCATGCAGGATCTAGTTCCCCAACCAGGGATCGAACCCAGGCCCCCTGCATTGGGAGCCTGGGTCTAACCCACTGGACCACCAGGGAAGTCCCACTTCATGTTTTCTTTATGGGGGAAGAGTTGCAACTTGCTTTCAATCTTTTGATTTTGAGACCTGAAGTCTCATCCGTGTAAACGATGTTCCCCTGTTACTTGAATACTGAAGGAGATGATGTGTATGTGACACCCTGGGGGCAGTTTCTGGCTTCTGTGGGTATGAGCACCGTGCCTCCCACCTCTGCTTCCCTCTCAAATCCACCTTGCCTCCTAATTTGCCCAGGGCCTCTTTCTGCACTTCTTACGTATATTCCATATTTCTAAGTTATATTACGTGACTTAGATCCATTTTAAGAATACTTTTCCCAAATCTTACCCTGTCATTGTGTGAGACACTACCACAAATTCAACTTTCATCTTTTCTTCCCCAAATCGCCCTTTCCCCTCAAACTTTCTTCCATCATTCTCTACATCTCCCCCGCTCTTGACAGGGTCTTCTTCCAGAATTTATGCTGTTCACGTACTTAAAAAGGCCCTTTGTGTCTTATTGAGGCCGAGGGAAATGTAAATTCCTGAGCTTGTTACATTAGCTGCTTCACAACTGAGCCCCAAACTACCTTCTCGGTCTTTTCCCCATCTGTCCCCCCAGACACCCTAGGTTTCTGCTGCACTGGGTTTTTCAGTCTTCCTGGAATGCACCATGCCTTTCACTCTCCTAGTCTTGGCATGGGCTGTTCTCTGTGTGGAATGCTCCACAGCCATTCTTTATTAAGAAAGTTCCTCTTCATACTTCATGGCGCAGAGTTCTCAGGTGAAGCCTGAAGTCCAACTCCCTTTGCGAACGTTTTACACTTCCTTTCTGGGCTCTCACTGTACTTGGTTCATACTTCTCTTATCATGTTTATCAAATGTTCAGTGAGTTGTAGTCATGTTTTTTTAATTACAAAAGCAATAGGTGAGTTAAAAAATGGACACAATACAGAAGTGTGTACAGTAAGAAAGAGAATGCACACAATCATTCGATCTTTCTTTTTCATTTAACAATGTATCATGGGCATCCTTCTACGTCAGTTTCTATATATCTCTTGGTCTCTTCAATGGATATATGATATTTTATAGTATGGATGTGCCATGGTTTACTTAGCTATTCCCCTTTTGATAGATATCTATTTCTTTCCAATTTTTATTTATTAGTTTACATTACATACATACATACAATAAACATCTTTGCAAATAGATCTTTTTGCATCTGTGACTGAATTTCTGTAGAATAGTTTCCTAGAAGTAAAATTGCTGGGTCAAAGAGTATCTTCAGTTTTGAGAAGGACTACCCAGTTGCCTTCCAAAGACACTGTAAAAGTGGACTCTTCCCCCAATAGTATATGAGACTATATCCTTGTCCTTTAACAGTTTCCTACCTTGTTTCATGTAGTCTTGTATATTTCTTGACTTTATTCCCAGGTACTCAATAATTTTGTGAACTATTAACATGTGGACCTTTTTCTATAACTATTTTTTTTCTAATTTGGAATTGATAGTGTATAGGAAAGTGCTAATTTTTGTGTATATATCTTGTACCACTTATTTTTTATTTACTCTTATGTCTAATAGTATTTAATTGATCCCTTTGGATTTTCTGTATAAACAATAATATTTATTTTCTAATATTTGCAATTCTTTCTTTTTATTTCTATGTGAATATATCTTTAAACATCAATAACAGGTATCTAATTTTATCAAGTGCCTTTCTGGCACTCAAGATGATAGTACATTTCTTTCTAATTTCCTAATTTGAAATATTCTTTCCAAATGTTGAAACATCTTTGCATTCCTGGCCAGAACCTGCTTCAGAGAATTATTCTTTTAATATACTTCTGTTTTCAGTATGCTAATGTTTAACCTTCGACCTTTCCCTCTATTTTCTCAGTCGTAGTCATTTTCTTTTATTTGCTTCTATTTGAATATGGGCTCTTTGAGGACAGGAACCATATATTGTTCAACTGTAAATGCCCCTCATCTCACATAACACCTGGTACATCGTAGATGCTAAAACTATGCCTGTATTTGTGTTCTGAAGTCCTGGATTCAAATCCCAATTCTGCCTCTTACTAATGATGTGGACCAGTTACTTAATATCAGTCTGTTTCACCATTTGTAAAATGTGATATTACTTCCTTAAAGGGTCTATGTAAAGATTAAATGAAAGAACATGTGTAAAGTATACATTACAGTGTCTAGAGCATAAAAAGTAAGTAGGTTTCTCTCCTTTTGTTTTCCCCCTGCTATAGAAAAACAATCTGAATTTATTTGTCATGGGAGAGTTATCAGGGCAATCCAAGAATTTTTAACCGATAAGATTATAAGTGACTCTGAACCTCCACATTCTCACTGCAAAATGAAAGGATGGGTGTCAGCCTTCCTTTGATCACTGTCATCAAATAAATACTCGTTAGGCAGCTCATAATTACAGCTTGAGAAAAAGTGAATATCATATAGATGGCAGGAGCCAATTAGTAAAAAATTTACATTGGAATTATAGTTCATCATTTCATGTTTTCTACTTTAACAACATGTGTTCACACTTGCCACACATCTTTTTTAACATCTTTATTGGAGTATAATTGCTTTACAATGTTGTGTTCGTTTCCGCTATATCACAAAGTGAATCAGCTATATGTATACATATATCCCCATATCCCCTCCCTCTTGCGTCTCCCTCCCACCCTCCCTACCCCACCCCTCTAGGTCATCACAAAGCACAGAGCTGACCTCCCTGTGCTATGTGGCTGCTTCCCACTAGCTAGCTATTTTACATTTGGTAGTGTATATATGTCAGTGCTACTCCCTCACTTTGTCCCAGCCTCCCCTTCCCCCACTGTGTCCTCAAGTCTGTTCTCTATGTCTGCGTCTTTATTCCTGCCCTGCCACTAGGTTTATCAGTACCATTTTTCTAGATTCCATATATATGTGTTAGCATATGGTAGTTGTTTTTCTCTTTCTGACTTACTTCACTCTCTATGACAGACTCTAGGTCCATCCACCACACTACAAATAACTCAATTTCGTTCCTTTTTGCCACACAGCTTAAAAATTTTTTTTTATTCTATCCCTGTTAGAACCTGAAATGATAGAATTGATGCTGACTGATTTAAGTCACCAGTTCAGCAGTAATGATGAGTATTTTGTGATGAGATTGGTCTAATTTGAGGTTTTTATTTCCTCAAAAAGAGAAAAAAATAGTAACTAGACTGTATAAACCTGAAACCTCCCTCCCCCAAACTGAAATGTCAATGTTTTCTCATATACAGGAGAATAAATTCTATTGCCTATGCATGAAGTTGAATCAATGCCTCTGGTGTCATTTCGCTGAATGCTTTCAAATAGGAATACAAAGCCCAAATGAAACTAAGATGAGATGGTAGAAATTGTGACAGGGCTATTTTTGAAATGATGCTCTTAGGAAAAGCTGCTGATTGAAATCGATACCTCAAGACCTGGAATTTGAAAAGACCATTTCTGAGACCTGAGAGGGTCACTGAATAGAAGTGTCAGTTGATGGTATTCAGACCATACAATTGCTTTCACCAAGGTGTCTCTGTGTTTACTTAAGTGACTTGTGGTAGCTGGTGGCTGAGCATACATTGAGAGAGTCTCCCTCCATTCAGGCTCCAGGGATGAGGAGACTAGAGAGGACATTGTCTGGGGTCTAAATGAGTAAGTCCTAGTGTGCTATATTGAAAGAAATGAATCGAACTGCATTTTCCTTTTCATTTATCCCCTGGAAAGAAGATTCTGTGAAGGATATGAAGAATATAAACCTTTTGAATATTAAAAAAAATCAGTGCACCCCAAACCTTGCAATATTTATTTCAGACTGAATCCTATTTAGTAAATTATAATTGATCAGAAAAAATCATTTGTACAGATCTCTGCTAATGTTTCCATTTTTCTCCAAGGAGTCATTTCCTTTTTGTTAAGTGTGAGATTTGTGTGTGTGTGGTGATGGCCTGGGATGTGGGGTGACACAGATGCTATTCACACAATTCAAATTGCTTTATATAGAAGTTACCAGATTGCTTAATTACACTAAGATTTGAGAGGATGGTGTGGGGAGAAATGTAGTTTAATGAAGCTATTAGCCTTTTAAAATTTTTTTTTAATAGCATTAGCTTTTAAAATTTAAATTACAGGGAAATCTGATTTGTCTTTTTCTGTATGTCAAAGTGAGTAAATCGCATTTTAATGTCTCTAGCACATGTGGTGTATCTTAATTATTAATTTTGTTCACTAAATTTGAGATTGTTCATTTGAATGAAACTGAACATTTCAAGTACTCTGAACCCAGCTCTCCACTTTCCCATCAACCCATGGGACTGTCCCAGATTCATGTGCATGTCACAGGTGCAGGTGACCATCACAGGTATGGGAGTAACAATCCTCACCCCCGAGCCAGACTCTGTCACACAGCTGCAGAGCTGGACACACTCTTCAGAACCATAAACATGGCCAAACTGAATGTAAATTAAGCTTTGGATTCTGAATCAATGTTTTAAAATGTCAGAAGAACAGTTTGGAATGCCACACTGCTCCATCAGCTGCCTTGGTTTTGTAAGAACATGTTTAAAAGGGGGAGCCTGTTGTTGCCGCCCCTGTTCTGAGAAACTCTCCCAGTAGACAAGTTCTGAACACCATGGCAGGATGTGAGGTAAGGTGGGGCTGGCTGGTTGGGAGCATTAGGAGGAAAACCAGCCTCAGAGGTTGTAGGTGTCCAACTGTGTCCTGGGGACTAACACATCTGACCTGGAATCAGAGCCTGATTCTTGGATATTTACATTACATGGTTACTATAGCTACTGAAACTCTGCCTACAAGACCCACCAATGTAAGTTTGTCTACTAGGTCCTTTTATTTTTTTATTTTTTTATTTTTTTGTGGTACGCGGGCCTCTCACTGTTGTGGCCTCTCCCGTTGCGGAGCACAGGCTCCGGATGCGCAGGCTCAGCAGCCATGGCTCACGGGCCCAGCCGCTCCGCGGCATATGGGATCCTCCCAGACCGGGGCACGAACCCGTATCCCCTGCATCGGCAGGCGGACTCTCAACCACTGCGCCACCAGGGAGGCCCTAGGTCCTTTTAAAGAAAAAAAAAAAAGAGTTGATGAGATAGGTTAAGCCTAACTGGAGAAATTTTCTGCCATTTCTGACAGAAAACTCATAAAACTAAGCATTTTAAGAACTCATAAAACCAAGCATTTTAAATGTGACCTCATAGCCAAAATCTTGCTAGTCTGCATTCTAGTATACCAGCAATATGACCTTGAGCAAAGAGCTTGATCTCTCTAAGTCTCAGTATCTTTGACCATAAAATGGGGATAAGAAGGGTCCCTACTTTATAGGATTGATGGAAGGATTAAAAGAGTAATGTCTTCAAAGCATAGAAGCATCATACCTAGGACATAACTAGCTCAGAACTCAAATATTATTTGTTATGATTAGTACTATAATTATTATAATCATTATTGTTTTGATATTGTTCTTTGAGCTAAATTCTGTAATTTTTGTTTCTAGGATTAAACAGAAATCTGAATTAATATTTATGGATTTTTCTATTCAGGGATTCTTTTCCAAAGGATGTTGCATCTCATCAAAAGCATTCTTCATAAAAAGAAAAAAAAAAACTGTTGGAATGTATGTGATAGTTTTATGTTTATTGCAGTTATTTAGTGGAATTCCAATATTATTCAGCATGTTTTATGCTTACAGAATTATTTAGGGTATAATCAAGAATGCCATAATACTGTCTTCATACGTGGGCACTGTTTTAAAAATTAGGCATAATTAGCAGGAAGATATTCATAGTGTAGGTCTGACATTATTATGACTTCAATATAAATTCCACGAGGTGGAGAAGACCCAAGAAAGAAGGCTACAGATTTATCATGGTATGATGCATTTGCAATATGGATTGTACTTATCTTTTTATTTGCCACAGACAATGTAAATTAGGAACATCTGAACGAAGATTCAAATAACTTAGCATCTGTAGCCCACTATAAAATATGCTGTTCCGATGCCTAGAGTAGAAACAGAAATTTACTGTTTTCTTACTCTACTGATATGATGATTTGGTTTTGGGTCCCAGAGGTAGCCTCCAACCAGTGATGCACAGGGAGCCATCCTGAAGGAAAGGTAGGGAAATGGCAGTGGATCACTTATCATTATTTCGTCCTCTTCTCTCTTTAGTGTTTTAAAGAAATTTTGCTCTTTGGTCAAGATGTTATCGATGAATAAAACCCTTTGAGGGGGTGAAGTTTGGAGTAACAATGTCTTTAACCCATTTTCCATCTCAATGTTATTCATTCTATTGATAAAATTATAAGATTTAAGAAATGTAAATGAGCTATTGAACATTTAAGTTCATATAAATATGTGCGAATTTGGGGGGGGCCTTAACGGCTCTAAATATTTCTGGTTGGATAACTTTCCCAGCATGCATGAAGAACTCCATGGTGTTCAGGGCATGAAATTAATCATGAGGGCAATAGACAAAGGGCAGAGGGCCTGCCACAAGCGGGGACCTCATCATGGGATTTTCATGTTTGCTCTTCCCCCAAACCTTATTATCCTCATTTAACAGATGAGGAGCCTGAGGCTCTGAGATTTCTCTATGATTTACTCTAGGTCACTTGGGTCACAAGTCAGACTTTACAAAGCTTTCATTTTGTAAAAAATAGAATATCATAATTTGGTTGAGGGTAAAGCTGTGGACATATAGCAGAGTAGTGGGTCTCGGCCCCTTGAATGCCCTGGGAAATCCTAGACTGCTGTGAGCCTGGGAGCAAATCTTAGCTGTGAAACTGCCATGATGAGGACATGGGTGGCCAGAGACTTTTGAGGGAGAGAGTAGAGGTAGGAGAGAGAACAAGAAGGGGCTGTGTCTCATCGTGGAGCTTAACTCGGCTCAGCTTTCGGGCATGACAATGAGGAAGAGCAAGGGAAGTTAGTGTGTCCTTCATTCACTCTGAATGGCTGGGTGCGTTTTTTTAAAATTAATTTTTATTGGAGTATAGTTGCTTTACAATGTTGTGTTCATTTCTGCTGTACAGCAAAATAAACCAGCTATACATATACATATATCCCCTCTTTTTTGGGTTTCCTTCCCATTTAGGTCACCACAGAGCACTGAGGAGAGTTCCCTGTGCTATACAGTAGGTTCTCATTAGCTATCTGTTTTATACATAGTAGTGTATATATGTCAATTCCAATCTCCCAATTCATTCCACCTTCCCTTCCCCCCCCCCCCTTGGCATCCATATGTTTGTTCTCTACCTCTGTGTCTCTATTTCTACTTTGCAAATAAGTTCATCTGTATCATTTTTCTGGATTCCACATATAAGCAATATCATATGATAGTTGTTTTTCTCTTTCTGACTTACTTCACTCTGTATGACGGTCTCTAAGTCCATCCACGTACCTGCAAATGGCATAATTTTGTTCCTTTTTATGGCTGAGTAATATTCCATTGTATGTATGTGCCACATCTTCTTTATCCATTCATCTGTTGATGGACATTTAGGTTGCTTCCATGTCCTGGCTATTGTAAAGAGTGCTGCAATGAACATTAGGGTGCATGTATCTTTTTGAATTATGGCTGGGTGCATTTTTGAAGGGTTCTCACGTTTTCTCATTAGACAATAATTTGGAAAGTTTGTGTAAAAGTGGCAGACTCTCTGAGAGGACTCCTCAGTCTTGTCTAACCTGCAGTGTGACTGAGGCGTTTTTCCCACTGGGGATAAGAGGGGCTTCTCTGTGTGGCACCCATTTAGCAACAAACAACAGCTGGGTAGTTTTGATCCAGTTATAGCTACTAATTTGCAAGTTGTCCTAAGCAGATCTGAGCTATCCCACAACTTTCTCTGAGCTGTGTGCCTTGAGTTCAGAAAGTGGAAACATGATGTGCCTCTGCCTCCCAGGCTACCATGAGAGCCTCAGCTTAATGCGGAACTGATTTCATTCTTTGAGCAATAATAGCACAGCGAGCACTTCAAAAAGACCAATCCATCTCCTCTCCATAAAACGTTAATACCCTTCAATGTATCAAAAAAAAAAACCTCCCCAAACAAAACAAAACGAAAAACCCAAGAGGCTTTCACCCTTTGTATAGCAAACACCAACTGAAAAAAGCAAACAGGACCAAGAACATTTGAGTATCTTCTCTTGCAATCCATCCGTTATCCATTATCCCATATTGTAAAAATTGGAGAAAATACATCCTCTCTGTGGTTCGCTGTAAGCTTGAGCTTTGCTTATTCATGGGGAGGGGAAAGGGACAGTATCCTCTGCGGAAGAGCCCCCAGCCCTCTCCAGGAGGCTGGCTGTGTGGGGCTCCTTCTCCTAGGTGTTGGCTCTGTGACTTCACATCAAAGCCACCTTCCTCAGTTGGAATTGGGACCAGGGATCTGGGCAAGGAAATTCAGTCTTCAAGATGCACAAGAACATGAACTACTGAAGAGCCTGTGACTCTGTCATCCTGGCCCACCTAAACCCCGTTGGGAGATAACACCATGGAGTTCTTGGTTTCTCTTTGCCCTCATCAAATTTCCATACTGTCCAGAGTCAGTCTGATGCTTGGAGCACACAGTCACTTTCAGGGAGAGGTATTTTTGGTGGAGAGTGGGGACAGGAGGAAACTAGTAAACAGTTTCCTTAGTTGCATCACTTTTCCACCTATATTCAGGACTAGGGATCAGCCATTGGCTTGGAATACCAAGTAGTTATTTTTCTACACAGAAATGGCATGAGAAATATTTAACACATTGCATCGAGTATCAGTTTTAGAGAGTTTGTCACCCCTTAGTTTTTAAAGACTGGTTGTGGTTAAGAACTTGAACTCTGGAACAAGATTCTCTATTCAAATTCTAGCTTTGCCCCAAACCAGCACCATCACCTTAGACAAGTTACTTAACTTCTCCAGGTCTCCATTTTCCCATCTGTAAAATGGGGTTAGTAATAGAACCTACCTCAAAGTATCCAGACCACCATCTGGTAAATACTCAGAATATGTTAGTTGGGGTTGTCTTATCACAGGTATTAGGAAGGTAATTCAGTTTTATTTTGTGATTCCATTTTGTCAACATTATATAGGTAGCTTATTCTTCTTGCTGGAAAGCGATTGAAACAAACTCTCCTAGACTCAAAAGGTAAAATTTTTACAAAAACCAACTAGTGCTTTTTGAAGGGATGTTTTCCCCCATTGATAATGATAGCATCTATAAAATAAACATAATTCCTGACACATTTCTGAGTTAACTCTTATAGGGTATCATCATGGAAGAAATAAATATGCTGGTGTATTTCAATGGCCTGACAGATACAAGTCACCTTTAGATTTGAATCACATAATATTTTCTTTCTATTTAACACGTCTATGTTTGTGAAGGTTGGTTGGTATATTACTCTTTGAAATGATACTCTCTATTTAATTGGTTTTCTAGGACCTTCTGCAAAAGAAAGTGGAATTCTAGATCATTTTAAAATGAGAGCTATGAGACAGAAAAACTGAGGAAGATCATGTTCTTGATGGATAATACAACAGTGTTATCAGGTCACATAAAATACCTTTGCACTATTACTCTTTTCCACTCTGAGGACTTTCAGAAAAATAACTAAGAGAAGCTGAGATGAGGACTAGGAGAAATAAGGAGCAGGATTATTACAAAATATGGAATTTAATCTTGCCTTAGGGCTTTGGTTTTATCCTTTTATTGCAAAGGATATTCTGTTTTTCTCTTAGTCAAGTAAAGGGACAGTACGAAACATATACATAGGTTTTGAAAGGTCTGTGGAAAGGATGTTGTATGGTCTCACACAGGGTATTTGGTGTACAATGTGCCTAAGATTTGTAAATTCATATACAACAATTAATAAAATAGCAAAAAATTTTTGAGCACCTACTATGGACCAAGCCAGTTAGTGCTGATAAAATATCACATCATAACTATGCCATTGTTTTGATAGACTGTAAAGACATTGCTTTCTCTCTTCATCTTTACTTCTCAAGTAACCTGCCTACGAATGCCCTTTGTGCCACGAATAACTAGTAAGAATGAGGATGTCTTCTCAGAACCTTGTTCTCCTCTCTTCTGGGCATGCTGCTAGATTATATCCTCCAGTCTATTTGCATCTAGGTGGGGCCAAATGATTAAATGCTGGCCAAGAAAAAGTGGTGGAAGTGATGCAGGCTACTTCTGCACTCTCTTGAGCTTCCTTTCTGTAGGCTGGATGGAGAAGATCCAGTGATGGATTCCAAGGCCATAGAATATGGAGAAGGCACTAGACAGGCGGAGTCTGGGTCCCACACTGGTGAGCAGAACTACCTTTACATTGGTCAGTTAGAGGCAGCTGTGGACGGAATTGGAACCTCTGACTTTGGTGTGGTCATGTTTTTCCAGTATTACGTCAAAGAGCAGGGGGACAGGGTCTATACGGTGAAGAAACTTGACCCTATGGGACAAGAGACCTGCTCCACCCATCCTGTTCACTTCTCCCCAGATGACAAATATTCTCGACACCAAATCACCATCAATAAACGCTTCAAGGTGCTCATGACCCAGCAACCACGCCCCATTCTCTGAGGATGTCTTAAAATTTCATGTCTCTTCTGCTGCCTGCTAGCCCTTAAGAGACTTCCTGAAACCAAGCTCTTCAATCTGTGAGTCCTGAAGCCTTCCTATGACCCTTGCTCTTTGGAATCCGGTCTCATTATTGCTTTTGATCATGCTTGTTGTGAGGCAATCGCAGTAGCATCCTTCTTAAAGGGAAGAAGTTTAAATCTTCTTTTCATACTTTGAATCACTGCCAGGTTATTAAAATGATTTGAAAGAATAAAAGTACTACCCTTACACCTCATCTTGTAACGTGAACAGAAAACACTCTTGTTGAACTAAGCTCACTGAAATTTTGGAGTTGTTTGTTTTACAAGCTAACATTGCTTACCCTGACTAAAACAGTATGAATGTTTCTTTACTAACATAGAAATGACTCAAAATAGTAAGAGTAGCTAACATCTGTTCAATATTAACTAAATGCAAGGACTGAAGCTTAGAGAGGATAAGTTACTAGACCAAGGTCATGAGCTAATGAGTGACAGAATCAGCATTGAAAGCAGGGCAGAATGACCTTGAAGTCATGCACTTAACCATTTTGTTTTGATATTTTCCTATGAAATATAACATTTATTATAACTGTTTTTGTATTATAGAAGTAAATCATGGGTGAAGTTTGCTTCAACTGTTTTTGCTCTAATCATCATAAAATAACCTTGTGATAAGTAGCTATAAGTAACTATAATTTTCATAGCTGAAAATCTCTGTCCTTAGGTCATCAGGTACTCATTTCAGCACTTGAAACAATATAAATAGATAGGTATCATCTTTATGGTTTTCTTCCCCAGCTGGGCCAGAATACCTCAACCGAGACATAACACAACAGGTCCACCCACTTTTCTGTTTTTGATTTGGCAGGATTACTTTTTATTCCCATTAGTTCCACATCACCCATGTTACTCTGTGCATTCCAACGGTCAAAGGAGTATGGCCTCTGAGTCCCAATGGTCACAATCCTAATGGTGATGGTGGAGGTGGTCTGTGTGAGTTTGGGTGGTCGGGGCTAGGAGAAATGTCAGATAAGTGGCAAGATGGGTCTGGTAACCCACTACATTTTTGTTCCATGGGAATCCATTCTTTGTATTTCTTGTTTGTTGGAGCCTCCTGAAGAACATTATTTTTCTATCTCCGAAGTAAAATGTATACACTCAAACTTCATTGACCTTAAGGAATTTTAAGTATGACTATATGGGTTCCTTGTAGAAAAACCACTTTTAAAGTGTAAAAAAAAAAAAGGTTTTTTTTAAAGCTAAATTAGAAACAAAAAGATCTGAAAACTCTGGAACCTATACATATAGAAATCGTTTTTTGGGGGCCATATGTTCCTCTTTGTAATACAAATGTGTCGAAAGAGCAAATATCTGCAAAAATCAACTACAAAGAATACCATGCGAGTTAATGCATATCAAGCCATTCAGTCACGAAAAAAATTTGGAGTAACCAGCAGTGGGTCCGTCCAGACTCACTCTCTGCAGTGGTGATAAAATCCCAGATGCTGTGCCAGCCGCGTGTGGAGGCTCCAGGTCGGAGGCACCCCTGGGATGTGTGTGCCTGGGGAGAGGGCAAGATCAGCTCAGCCTCGTCGTTTGAAAGCTTTGAACAGTCTGTTTGGAATGCTAATGGGTTGTGCTTTCTGCTGGTAGAGAAGGATGATGTTTTTCTGCAAAGCATTAAATCATTCCCCACCCCAGGTCTTTCCAGTAGTAGTGCTATCAAATTCTATCAAACAACTCTCTCTGAACTGATTTTTACATTCAAATCTGGAGAAGATACGCCGCAATCCAGAGGGACATAAGAAAGGCCGAATAAGGAAAGCAGGCCAAGTGAAAAGAGGGTAAAATGGGAAGGTCCTCAAAGGGTTCCTGGAGAAGAGGAAGGGGGAGAGAGGGGTGAGAGAGGGAGGGAATGTGGACCTAGTTACTGTGCACGTTATCTGTGCAAGGCTGAAACCCGGAGCTCCTGAACACGTAATGGACCTTTGCCTAATCATATGGCAATGTCAATATTAGATGTGGTTTTGACTCCAGTTATAATATATTAATTTATAGAGAGAACACATATCACAAACAGGGAGAGCTGGTTTTTAATCTGACAGACCGACGAAGGGAATTGTGTTAACTAGCAATTTCACACATCTTTAGCTGAATGATAAATGGTGGTCAATGATGTTGTGCCTAAAGCAGAATGAGATCCTTCAGGGCCTCCCACACCACAGAGGGACAGATAAGTTTATTCCATGTAATGCAGTGAGCGTAACGTTTTGCGTTCCTATCTTTGGAAACTGATGACCCATATATATATCGTCTATATGGTAACTGGATTTAATTTTATTAACCAGGGCGTTTCATTTCTAATAAGGATGTGAATAGTTTATACTCAATGAACTCTGAGTTTCTCTAATTAATATTCCTTCTTGTCTTGAAGTGGAGTTTTTCAGGGTACTTAGCTGTGGTCTCTGGGGTTGAAGCTGAGGCTCATTTGCTGAGGACCAGAGAGGAAAATTACATTTAAGGCTTCCCACGGTGCATTCTGCATTCTCATATTCCAGTCAGGCTCTTTCCTTAGGAAGCCTGTGATAATCATATTCTCTTACCTGATGATTCTCCTGTTCAGTCCTACAGAACTCGCCTTGAATTTGTTTCCAACTTTAGTTTCTCTTAATCTTGCAACTTTATTTTTTATTTTATTTATTTATTTATTTAGCTGTACGCAGGATTCTCACTGCTGTGGCCTCTCCCGTTGCGGAGCACAGGCTCCAGACGCGCAGGCTCAGCGGCCATGGCTCACGGGCCCAGCCGCTCCGTGGCATGTGGGATCTTCCCGGACGGGGGCACGAACCCGTGTCCCTTGCATCAGCAGGTGGACTCTCAACCACTGCTCCACCAGGGAAGCCCTAATCTTACAACTTTTTTCTCCCCACCCCAGCCGTTGAAACTTTCGTTGCCTTCATGGTTCCATCAACAGCACTGTCGAGTTAAGAGCAAACTCGCCTCTTTGAAAATTATTGTATTGATTGACATCATCAGCACTGTTTGAGAACAATGTAAGGCCAGCCATAAGCGAGCACACCCAGGTCACCTGGCAGTGTGTCCAGAGGTTGCAGCCATGACTATGAAAAACATGGAGAACTTGCCTCGTACCCTTCTCTCCTTTCCAACTGAAGCTAGAAGAAAACTGACAATCGAGTATCTCCTAACTGCTGATTCCTAAAAGGCGGGTACCATACCAGACCTGACTGCTGTACAGAACAATTCTCAACCATATGCCCCTGGTTTGGAAAATCTCTGGCTCCTACAGTGTGTATCAGACTTGGCACCAAGCTGCTATCACACAACTGAAACATTTTATTTTTCATGACAATTTTATATCACTTCCAGACTTTAAAACTTTTTCCATTTTATTGAAAATTCTTGGTTTACTTGTTGGCAGATCAAACGCTGTTCTTAAGTGCACATATTTAAAAATTAACTGTCCTTTAACTCCAGTGAACAAACCTGGTTAGAAAGCTTTTTTACCCCAACACAAACTCTTTTAATTTCTTCCTCAATTCTTATGAACTAAGGAAATAATTTAATTCCCGGGACCTGTGGATTGAGTGTCTCTCTACATATGGTATACAGGATGTGTGCCTGACTGCCTTGTGAGGCAATAATTTTTAGTCTTGGTTGCTAGTAAATTTTGTGTGATCCCTAGCCTTTGTTAGCACACTGATTTAAATTGCATTTTTAAATTGGAATATATTTATTTTATCTCATGAGAAACGTGGGTCATATCTAGACTACCGTCGAGGTGGTGCTGGGTCACTTGGGTCTGGGCACACCAGTTTCCCTCTCTCTAGGACTCTGGATTGGACAGACTGATTACTCTGAGGGTCCACCGTGACGCCTTTGGTTGAAAAGCTGGCTCTGCCATTTACTAGCACTGTGACTTCTGAAAAGTTAATTAACCTTTCTGAGCCTCACTTTCATAGTTTGTAAAGTGGGGATGAAACTAGTACCTAATTGTAGGGTTGTCCGGACTATTAATTGAATTATTTCACTTAAAAAACCTAGAACAGTGTCTCAGAAAATGTTAGCAATTATTAAGTGGGACCATATCTAAAAGATCGTCTTCAAGGTGTTTTCCTTATTAAAAAATTAGTTCTTGTAGTCAGACAAGAGGGGAAAAGGACTCTCATTACATCGCCTCCTCTGAAGTGAGATTCTGATATTCTATAAACCACTGCAGTTCTGCTCTGTTAATTTGCTCCTTGGGCCTTTCCATTATTAGTGTTAGTTTTGGCATTTTCCAATCTTCCTATATCTGTGGGACTGTAAAGCCTGTCTGTTTTCTCAGGACACAAATTGCGAAACCATAGTCACAGTATCAGCAGTGGATACTTTTGAAGAGTCCTCTTAACCCCTGTGCTATCTATGGCTCCCTGGGAACTGCCTCTCAGCTCCACAAGGTGGGTGCTTGGCAGTCCCATATTTATGTGCTGTTACCTGTCTCTTTAGTCACGGCTGTCAGGATACCTGTCCTGAAATGAACCAATCACATTCTTTCTCCCAATAATTTGGCTTTGGGACTGAGACCTCTAGTTGCTGCCTGTGGCTGGTACTGTCCTATGTAAATCTGGGAGCTGTAGGGCAGTTATGTTGGGCCATTGGTGCAGAGAAGTACAGAAAGCCTGTCTGCAGGCAGAGAAAAGAATGGAGCTGATGAGAGAAGCCAAGATATGATTCAGAGAGATTTAAAGGGAGCTGACCTATAGGATTCCTGGGGGCTTGGCAGACCCAGCTGCATTCTTGCCCTTCAATTTCATGAAGAATCCTCTGCCTACATAATTCTCTGTTTTTACTTAAGGTACCTGAGTAGCAACCTTAAAGACTCTTGGTTCCGATCAGTGATGATTTGAAATGAAGTTCATAAGTCCATTGCCATCCACCCACGGGTCCCCATCACTCACCTGTGACCTCTGTCATTCTATTGCTATTTGTTTTTTGTGCAGTGGAACTTGGTATCCATGTGTTTTTCAAACAGTTAATTTTTTTTAAGCTCTTGGAACACAGAACATTTCTGGTTTGGTTATGTAAATTTGGAACAGTCTAATCTTATAACTGTGCTGAAAGTTTGACATGATTATTAAGTAAATCCATTTATTTCTAACCCAGCTTTAATTTTAAAGGTGCCTAAAGAATATTTGTAATAGTTAGTGCTAACTCGTGTTTAAGAAAGAAACTGTGTAATGTTTCCGGTATCTGTGGAAGTTGAGTCTCAGAGCAGGAACATCCTCACTTTGGTCCAGCCCAGGACTTGGTGCCAGAGGGTGGCCCTCAACAGAGCTTCCCAAAGTGTATTCCTTGTTTTCAGGTATGTTAACGAGAGTAATGAATTAAGGGGTTCCACGTACACATATGCTGTGAGATGCTGAAATTTAAACACAGTTCAGCTCTTTATTAAAGGTTTATGAAAAGATTTTATACAATGCTACCCATTGTGATTCTCCAATTGGTGTATAGTTGTAGTCATTCCTAAAGTATTTGACCGTGGAATCCTTCTGTAGAGAACACCTTTTGAGACAAGTGTTCCATGGAACATATTTTGGATGTATTGTCCTAAGGGAAGTATTTGGGGAAAGTTGGTGTTGCCTGGAGTGGTTTGGCTTGCCCTGCTTTCTTATTGCTTAATACAGTTCTTTCATTTATAAACGATGCCCAAATCCCTTTGGAAATTTAAGGGTTTTTTAAATCAATGCCAGATTTTAGGTGACATTGGCACAAATGAAAAAATAGTACAAATGGCACATAGACTACCCCGACTAGATTACAAAACCCTTGAAGTGAAGTGTCTTATTCATCTTGGGATCTCTCTGACAGGGCCAGTTTATGCCAATCATATTGGTTGAATTGAATTATTAATTTGCTGAAGAGATAGAATTAAATGTTATCTTTTCAACAGTTAGAAAACTGCACATCTCTTTTTCCACAATAGCCTCCTTTAAAACATTTATTTTAATGTATCAATGTTATAACTGAACTGGCTATATCACCTCATACCATTTTAACTCTTGGGGATAAATTGCCAGCAAGTGCTTTACTCTTTTACAAGTTTCTTTCAAATTTAGTGAAATATCTGTTGTACTTTTGCTAAAGGAGAGAATGGTAAATCTTTATTAGTTGGGGAAATCAAAAGTTTGTTCAGGCCTTAAGTAACAGATCATCAGTATGATAATTTAATAAAAGTATAAGAGAATGTGATGGAGACCAGTTCACTGTAAGGTTCTGTTGTTCTTATATCATTAATGGAATTGACTCTGGCAGTATGAAAACAAGCTGGGCAAAGTTAAGATGCTTTAGATTACATGAGTATTCATACTTATAATGCATATAACATACACACTGCATTTTAATTTATGAGCTTAAGGGAACAGTGATTAAGTAGGAGAGAGAAGAACTTTTTAAACACCTCCTGGGGAGTGATTTCTATTCTTTGCTGTCACATCTCCAATTATTCTTTCTCTTCAAATACTTATTCTCTTTCTTTGAGTTTTCCTGGTACAGGTGGCTGCCATTTGTAGAGCTATCAATTTTGCTGCCCCCTTTTAAGGCCCCTTTTAAGGCTGCCCCCTTTTATTATTTATGCCAGTTCCTGCTTATCCTTCTTTTGATTCGTTTAGACAAGAACAGCTACAAAACATTTTAAACAGCTTGAGAAAAAGGTTCACTTTAAGGATCACATGTTATCATGCATAGCCTCCAAATAAAATGTTTAATCTGCTCCAGCACAACTCTCAGGGATTGTGACTTTAACATGCTTTTAATTTGAGCCACTCTTTTAGATGCCAGAAATGTGGGGATCAACGCCATCCTAGCAGTGTAATGCCAGCAAAGCTATTCCACGTAGTGGCCGAAAACATAAGCTCTGTCAGAGAAAAGGTTTTTTGTCTTTGAAAGACTGTGAAACTCGTGTCATCCGGAAGAGTTGCTTTCCTTCTGTTAATTGCTGTTGTATATTTCACTCTTCCAAATCATTTGGTTTAAAGTTTGTTATGTTAGAATTAATGGCAGGTTTTGTAGTCTGTTAAACCATAAATTACCACTGCTTGTCTTGGTACTGAAAGAGATTACTTAGCCATTCACAATTTTCCATGGGATGTTCTCCAGATGTGTGCCATCTGAAGTCTCCTGACGCCTCACTCCAGTGGACTAAGCTGGCCTCTTGTTGAGGAAACAAAGAACTGGAAAATATATACATCAATGTTAAAACATGCAGGTCCTCAGACAATGTTAAGATGCCTTCACACTTTCACTGAGTCCATTTGTGTTTCTTAACAATGCCCCTACTGTGGTGGGCAAGTGCCACGGCTGTACTTACTCTCCTTTATGTATAATTTTATGCTAATCCCTGAATTGTTCAAGGAGCCTTTAACAGTCAGCTGCCTTTCGCTGTCTTTTGAGGTATCAAATGATGTTACAACTTGGAAATCCCATAGACGTGGGCAATTGTGTCTTTAAACAATTCTGGCCCATTGGGTTTTCTAATATATTATGTGTTAAGGGCATGGTTCTCTCCAGTCCATCCTGAAATGCTGCGGGGGATCCTCTATTTCAAAGTGGCCCAAAGGAGATAGCCATTAAGACAACGTTACCTCTAATCCAATTTCCCATAATCTCAAACGCTATGCAAAAGCAAATGTTGAACCTGGCGCTGAACCCAGTCTTTTGAATACCAAACCAAGACCCATAATGTATTATCTTAACTATTTTGGGGAGAAGCTGATTGTTTGCAAAATATCTTTGCGTTGCCATTAGTTAGCATTTAATCCTTTAGAAATATTCGGCACGCAGGCCTATTCAAGCCAGCGAGTCTGCACTCCTCCAGCCCTTCGGTGCGGCCTGTGCAATTGTTTGTGTACTTAGCCCCCACTTATTTTGTTCAGGTTCACGATCAGGCGAGACAGCGCTGTCAATTCAAAAAGACATTCTTTTTTCAAACTATTGATCTCCGTTGCTCTTGCAAATCCTTTAGTATTGGCTCTCAGGATTACTATAATGCTATAATCATTCTGTTAAGGATTCAGATTTGTGGTGGGCTAAAAGATGGGAACATCAAAAGGACTGAAATGCCCTTGAAGCAATCAATTTTTGTTCATCAAATACAAATGCTGAGAGGCTGCTTTTGGCTAATAATTTATAACTGAATTAATGACACATGGCTTCCTTCGGTCTTTTTTCCTTGAATTGTTCCCTACACCCCCTACCTCTTAAATGATCTGATTTTATATTCTGGCAAGTGAATTTGAATTGCATAGTGTTCTAAACAAGAAGAATGCTCTGGGAAGTGAAAAGCTTGTTTCACTTGCTTTCAAACTGCTAAGGCAGTAGAAATTTTTTCTCTTTCTTTGGGCTGTAAAATAAGGTAAATCCTAACACGGTATCTATTCTACTTCCTCTGGTAGATAAACATGCATGTGTGGTTTATGTGTGGGTAACATCCCAGCAGAAGCCTCGATCAGCAAAATAATTTCTGTTAAAATCACAAATGGCCTGCTGTGTCTCAATCACTTTTATACAAAACAGTTCCGACAAACAAAAGTTTATTAATAATAAGATAATGATGTTATAGGACAGGATTTTTCTTTTGTATTAATAAATATGTTACAGATCTCTGTTAACATGATGATTAAAACCGCTAAAAATTTAAAAAACTTCTGAAGGCATTAAGTTATTTTCAATTGCATTCCTCACTTTTCTGTTTTTCAAAGTGAGAATGCTGATGTTTGTATCTTGGACAGTGAGGAGATTTTGCGATGGGAGCCCTGGATATCTGTACACTTCTCATGTGTCCAGTGACACAATGAATCATGAAGACACCTAAGAAGAAAGTTCTAAATGTGATCTGAGCCCAGTTGAAGAGCAGAATGTAGAAGAGCCGCAGAAACCCAACAGAACTTTTGAATTTGGTCTCCACCCAGGTAGAAATTTTGATTAGTTAACTAGAAACAGTTGAAAATTTCCTGTACTCAGTCAGCTATAAGACAGTAAAAGTTAATAGTGTGGAAAAAATGGGGGAGGAGTAAAATGGTTGAGAAAAAAAATTTCTTGAATATATTAGAAGCATTTATGTACCTGTAAAAGCAGAGTCCCTAATCATGTGCAATATCTGTTTAATTTTGTTAACAGTTCATTTTGTAAGCTCAGTTTGAGTTACTATCATATTCGAAAATAATGCAACCTTTTTTTCTGTCTGCAATGAAGACATTTACTAACTCACAAAATCTCTTCCCATTTCATTCCCATTTTGGTTCAAATAACTGGCAACAAATACATCATGAGTGCCTCCTCTACCATCTCTGAGGGGCCAGTGCCCGGCATCGAGCCTGGCATATGGTACGTACTCAGAAAACATGTGTTGAAAGAATGAAAGCCATACTTTGTGTATGTTTTTGGTGTAAATTAAAACATTGCAAGATTTTGAGTCAAATTAATATTTTAGACTTCTTGGTCAATACAGAGTCAAGAAGAGAATCATCTCTAAATGTTCTGAAAATGTTGGTCTGTCTCAGTGTTCTTATAAGAGGAGATGAAAATGCATAGAGATACAGTTATATCACCTTGTCTCTGGGTGAGAAGGAAAGAGAAAGCTGGGGAGCGTCCTCTGGAACACTGTGTATATGTGTGGGACCCCAAGTAATGCTTTTCAGGCTTTAATAAAAATCATTTTGCATGTGGATAGCATTTTTAACTTTTCAAAATTTGTGACCTTGTGCTAACTTCTATTCTCACAGCAACCTCTGGGGGAGATAGGGCAGATTTGACATATAAGCGCCTCCCCCCTCCTTTTTTTTAAACAGAGGAGAGGATTCTGTTCCAGAGACGTCAAAAACCTTGACTGTAGTCACACAGTCAGTTGAGGCAAAGCTGGAGCTGAACCCCAGGGGCCCTGACTCACAACATCGGATTTTTCCCCCTTATGCCATACTCACAGTTTTGGGGCTCCAGCAAAAGTATTCTTCTCACCTTTTTTTCACTTCATTATGCATTTACATTCCATTAAATATTACACATGTGGTAACAGAAATTGTGGATGTACATCTGGTATAAAAGGAAATTTTGGTGAAAATGGGTTTCCACAGTTATACTTTGATGGTTACTTTGGGGATTCCAACATAAAAATAGATGTATTTTTACTTAAAGAATAGCTCTTAAGATCTCCTGTTCTCTTCCATATTCCAGTTGAAAGCTATTCTGAGGAAATAACAGTATAATTTTCACCAAAGTGTAAATAATGTTTTCCTCGGGGACATAGGCTGTTTGATGAGAGACAAACTATAACCCACAGAAATAAAGCTGCAGTGGAGGAACTTTACTTATCAACAAGGGAGGTCCTTTTAGGCAGCAATGTCCCTGAAATCTTACCAGTCTTTACTGTTAATCTTACATGCTCCTGCCAATTTCACGTCCTTTTAAAGACTGATCTCAGTGGGGCAGTGTCAAAATACGCATCTCATTGTCTGAGTCAAAATCCACTTCCAGAGATGTCTAATTTAACCCTGATAGTTGTACTAGTATTCTCTACAAGTCATTTTTGCAAAACTTTTGACATTTGCTTTTTTTTTTTTTAATTTCCCACTGTTTTTCACACTGTTGGGAGGAAGTCACCTCTTAAGTTCGTTGCTTGCCCGAGTTTCTCAGTGTTGTCTACCTGAATCTCTGTAAACTCATATCTATCGGAGGTCACGGCAGAATGTTTGTTATCCCTCACGTCATGTGATATTTATCTAGCTGCAGTAGTAATACTATTGGTATTTGGAAATAAATACCAGCCCGCTTGTTTTAAAAAACCTTGGCATTTCTGCAGGTGTTGAGGGTAATGGAGAGCCTCCTATCTTGGAATAACTGAGTTATCATCTTTTAAACAGAGATTGTGTTTTCTACTAATGGCACTTAGGAGCTTACTACACGCAGGTGTGAGCACGGGGGGTGGGGCGAGGAAAAGAGATACTCTGCCTGCTGTTGTGGGATCAGACAGAAAACTAAGTGGCAACAACATTTATAGATTAGTCAGGAGAGATGTTTTTTCTTCCTTTAAAGCAAGAACCATCGCTTCCCGATTTGTTATTCACACAGTCCCAATACACGTGCAACCAGCCGGAACAGAAGAAAAACATACACAAGGGTCATAGAACTTTTAGCCACAAGAAGGAGTCTATTCTCTTTATATTTGTTTATATATTTTAATATATTTCCCTGCAGTGGCAGCAGAGCATTGAGGGTGACTTTAAAGTGAAACATGGATTCACAAAATAGGAGCTGATGCTCTCATCCTAACACAATTCCAGAGAGTGGGTTGTGTTGGGAAAGAAACATTCACCCTGTAAACCACTGGATATCAAGCCCCACGTTCCAGGTCTGCTGGAACCTTGTGACTGGCCCCAGCATGCTACAAGCACCCTCTAGACTTAGTAATTTTAGCAGCACTGTAGTATACATATAAATAGTAAATAAAATGTGATATGTTTTAAGTGAAAATTTAAAGTGACCTAAATGGACCTGAACAATCTCTTAAACGCACAGACCTCATGTACTTGGTTCATTTATGGCCAACGCCGTGTTGCTCTGTTGGCTGCGAGTATTTTGATTTAACGAGGTTGGGGAGGAGAGAGGAAGCAGAAAGCACTTTCTCTTTCCAAGTGTGAAGGTTTTTCTTTCCTTCCATAGTTGAAAACAGAATTCTGTTCAGGACAATAAAACCTTTTCTTCCCAGTATTGAAGCATTTGATATTGATTATTTTTTGCTGTCTCTTTCTCAATGATAAGAGATTGGATTTTTCTGATTAATCCAGAGAGAGTTTAATAACATTCCACTTCATGGAATCAGTGTGTTGGCTCTCTCAGGAGGGGAGAAACAGGAGTGTGTTCTGGACCTCAGGTCATGGAGTCGACTCTAAGGGTCCATGGGAAAGTGAAGAGGCCGGGAAGCTGTCCAGGATCGAAGAGCCTGACCTCAGAGAGGACTGGGGCACTTTCTAGGATAAGATGGCAGCTCTGTCTGTTGAACTTGCCTGTGGCTCCACCTTTGCCCTTTACTTTTCTAGCTGCTCTCTTTCCTGCTTCACCAATAACTCCTCTCACAATATATCTCTTGGGATCTTCATCCGTTGGTGAGGGACCATCCAGGGTGGTGCACATCTGGGGGTATTTTTCCCTCTGCCAGAGGATTTGGTAGGCTCCAGGGCTCTGGATCTAACCAGGGCTGCCCAGGGTGGCAGGGTCACAGGCGATAAAGCAAGCATGGCAGCCTCCACCAGGAAGAGTGGATGTGAAAGTGCGTCCTAACGTATAAATCTCTATAAGTGTATTATGTACTACATACCTACTTGTTATATACTATATAATATACATCCTATATAACTACATCTTATATAATATATCTTATATGTTCTTGAATGTAATCATTTAATTGTGCCTGGCACATAAAAGCTTTCAATATATGTTGCTGAAATTTGCAGAGGAGTCTATAGTAAGTCTATGCGTTTATCATGCTCGTGGCTCTGTGAGAGCAAAGAATCCCTCACAGTAATTGGGGTAATAATACACACTTTCCCAGCTCTGTAGAATTGTCATAAGGCTCAGATCAGTTACTGTATGTGAAAGTGAGAACTAACACTACACACATCTAAGGAATTATTATTAGCTATGTGTTCAAAGCCAGATTTAGGAAAATTGTAAAAGGAAAAATCAGACTTTGGGAGATGTGTGTCCATGTTATTGGGCATTTGTGTGTATGTTTTGGAAGACTTGTGTTTTGTAGGTACCTGGACAGTATGAGTAGCACCATCTTCTTAATGTATTCAAATACATAAGCATATATATCAGACTTAGTAATTTTAAGTCAATAGCTCAGAATAACTAATGCATTGGTTCCTTTAGAGTGAAATCCTTTATCCAGGCCAGAATAGAAAAAGACTAAATCCTGTGTCCACTGGAAAGAGTGAGGACTTTATAAAGGTAAAAGGGTGGGCAAGATGGAGAGGAATAAAAAGAGGGTGAGGAAACAGATAGCAGTTTTGAAGGAATCAGAGAGGGTTTGGGGGGAGCAGGTGGCTTCCTGTGTGGAGCCCATGGAGAGTAGCAGAAATGGGGAGAGAAGATTTTTTTTTTTTCTGAAGTAGTTGACCACTTTATACTGCTATCAACAGTATGTAAGAGTACATATAGACAAATGTATTTTATTGATCAATAATATCTTCAGTGTTGGAACTACCAGAATTCATGATTTTTGAGAAACTAGGTATAAAAAGGTCTCTCATTGTGGACTTATTAGACATGGTGCTGATAAATAATGATGTTGCACTTTATTTTGCATGTATGCATTGGCCATATATGTTTAAACTTCTCTGAAATTCCTGTTCGTATATTTTTCCTACTTTTGTTTCTGCTTTAGAGGAGTTTGTTATAAATTTTAGATACTATTTTTTTGTCAATTACATATGTTACAATTATTTTCTTCCATTTTATGGCTAACCTTTTGTTAAGAACCACTTTTGATAACAAAAGTTTAAACCATCAATATAATTATATATCAGTATTATCCCAGTATTTTCCTTCATGGCTAGGAATTTTCCAGTTTTCTTTTTTACCCTATTCTGAAGTCATAAAGTTATTTTCCTATATTTTTATCTAAAAATTTTAAAGTTTTGCTTTTCATATTGAAATCTTTGTTCCC
This sequence comes from Hyperoodon ampullatus, assembly GCF_949752795.1. Classification (NCBI taxonomy): domain Eukaryota; kingdom Metazoa; phylum Chordata; class Mammalia; order Artiodactyla; family Ziphiidae; genus Hyperoodon; species Hyperoodon ampullatus. The sequence goes on along the minus strand of NC_136925.1, from coordinate 32,180,495 downwards.
ATTGAAAGTGTTTTTTTGTGTGTACTGTAAGGTAGTATTTCATTTTTTTTCCCCCTTGAGTAGACAATTGTTTGAACATCTTTTAGGAACTATTCATGCATATTTACAGTGCTCTATAATGGCACATCTGTGATCTATTACAGTTCCATATATATAGGCATGTAGGTATATATTGGCTCTTATTTGATTCCATTGATCTCTCTATCACTATTCCAGTATCATACTGTCCTAAATACTTGAAATTTATAGTAATTCATGATATCTTGGAGGAGAGATTCTCCACATTAATCTTGTTTGAAAATGTTTTGGCTATACTTGACCCTTTGCTCTTCCAGCAAAATTTTGATGTCAAATTCTTAAAAAAAAATCCTTTGCGGATTTTTATTTGAATTACATAGAATCTATAGTAATTTGGAGAAACTGACACCTTTATGATATTAAGGTTTTTTATTTGTAAACATATCTCTCCATTTCTTAGGTCTTCACTAAGACCTTTCAATAAATTTTTCATTATCTCCACAAATGATTTAAACATCTTTATTTCTTCCCAATCAATGTGTACATTTTATTGCTGTTGTACATGATATCTTTTAAAAATTATCAGTTTGTTTCTGACGTAAAATATTGAAATTTATTATTTCTTAATTATCTTGTGTCCTGACACTTCACTTTGCTATACTTATTTTTAATAATTTGCATAGTTCCTTTTGGATTTTCAATGTAGACAATTATATCTTCTTCCAATAATGACAGTTTTATTTCTACTCTTCCAATTCTTAGTCATTGAGTTTCATCTTCTTACCTGATTACTTTACCCAGGATCTATTAGTTAGTGCCAGATGAGCTATTGATGTGCATCTATATAAATATATTTTTTAAATGTTGTTTATTTTTTAAATTAAATTTTAAACCTTATTTTTTAGAGTAGTTTTAGATTCACAGTGAAATGAAGAGGAAGTTACAGAGGCATCCTAAATCCATGTGTGGATGGATAACTTTCCCCTTTAACAACATCCTCCACCAGAGTGGTACATTTGCTATAACTGATGAAATTATATCAACACATCATTAACCAAAGAGCATAGTTTACATTAGGGTTCACTTTTTTTTTTTTTTTTTTTGGCAGTACGTGGGCTTCTCACTGCTGTGGCCTCTCCCGTTGTGGAGCACAGGCTCCGGAAGCACAGGCTCAGCGGCCATGGCTCACGGGCCCAGCCACTCCGCGGCATGTGGGATCTTCCCGGACCGGGGCACGAACCCGCATCCCCTGCATCGGCAGGCGGGCTCTCAACCACTGCACCACCAGGGAAGCCCAGGGTTCACTCTTGATGTTGTACATTCTATGGGTTTGGACAAAGGTATCCACCATTATAGTTTCACACAGAGTAGTTTCACTGACCTAAAAGGCCTCTGTGCTCCACTTATTCATCCCTCCCTCTGCCCAATCCCTGGCAAACACTGATCATTTTACTGTCTCCATAGTTTTGCCTTTTTCAGAATGTCATAGAGTTGGAATCATACAGCATGTAGCCTTTTCAGATGGGCTTGTCTCACTTAGTAATATGCACTTGTTTCCTCCATGTCTTTTCATGGCTTGATAGATCATTTTTTTTTAGTGCTGAATAATACCCCATTGTCCATATGTACCTCAGTTTATTTATCCATTTACCTACTGAAGCACATCTTGATTGACTCAAAATTTTAACAAGTATGAATAAAGCTTCTGTAAACATCCATGTGCTGGTTTTTGTATGGACATAAGTTTTCAGCTCCTTTGGGTAAATACCACATTGTGATCATGCTATCACATGATAAGAGTGTGTCTAGTTTCATAGGAAAACTGCCAAACTGTCTCCCAAAGTGTCTGTATTACTTTGCATTCCCACCAGAATGGGTGTTCCTATTGTTCTGTATCCTTGTCAGCATTTGTTGTTGTCATGTTCTGGATTTTGGCCATTCATCAGAGGTACGTAGTGGTATTTCATTGTTGTTTTCCTTTGCTTTTCCCTGATGAAATAGGATGTGAAGCATCTTTTCATATGCTTACTTGCCATCTCTGTATCTTCTTTGGTGAGATGTCTGTTAAGGTCTTTGGCCCATTTTTCTCCTGTCTTATTTGTGACAGGATGGCTTGTGTGGGCTGTAGTTGGTATTTCCCTTTGGGGTCAGTTAGGTTCTGATAATACCTAAGCAAATTTAGTCTCTGGTAAAGTAGTTTCTCGTGAGGGCAGGCCTTGTTAAGAACAGAGTGCTCTGGAGTGTTTCAAAATGGTTCCTTTTGCCCTTCTCCTGCCTGAGTCAGAGGAGATTTTTCTCTGATGTTTACTGTGGGAATCTGGTTGACTACCTGTAGGTAAATCTAACAATATTCTGGGTCCCCCTGGAGTTTTTAACACTCAGGGTTGTCTGCACTGAGCCTGTGAAGTCTGTCAATTATAGTTCAGGCTTTTCTTCCTCTGGCACTGGTTTCTGGGGCAGTTTCAGCTTATGGGTCTCTGCTCAGGTAAGCCATGACTCCCTATCAACACTGGTCTCTCTTTCCACTCTTACAGGCCATGGTTTGCTCTGTGTCCTCTCTTCTCTTACAGATCTAAGAATTGATGATTTTTTCAGTATGTTCACCTTTTTACTTGTTGTTACGACAGAGTGGTGACTTCCAAGCTTGTTACATGCAGAACCAAAAAAACTGTATCTAACTTTTTAGGGTATGCTTCCAAAATTCCCTAATATTTTAGGGTATGCTTCCAAAATTTTAATTCATCATTAAAAATGATGTTTGCTGTAAACTTTTCATAGGTAACTTTTAAGGAAGTTATTTCTAATTCCTAGTTTTGCTAAGTGAAGTTTTTTAATCATGAATGCATGCCGACTTTCATTAAGTTTTTTGTACATATAAGAATGAAAATATGGATTTTCTATTAATAATGTCAAATAAGTTGTGTATTGTTAGGATAAATCCTACCTGGTCATGATTTTTTTCCTGTATACCACTATATTTGGTTTGTTAATATTTTGTTTGGAATTTTTCCATTTGGGTTCACAAATAACAGTAGCCTTTTCTTTTCTCATTCTGTTGTTGTCTGGTTTGGTATCAAGGATATGCTGATCTCATGGAATGAGTTGGGAGTTTCTCCTTCCATATTTTCTGAAAAAGTGAGCTTAAGTTTGGAACAACCAGTTCCTTGAAGGTTTGGCATGAATTACCACTAATCCTAGATGACTAGTGTTTTCTTTGTGTGAATTAAAATTAACATTCAATTCGGGACTTCCCTGGTGGTCCAGTGGTTCAACACAGCCAAAAGAACTAAATAAATAACATTCAATTTAATTGACTAATAAAGTGTTCTTTCCTAGTTAGTTTTCATAAGTTATATTTTACTAGGATATTTTAATTTCATCTAAAATTTAGTATTCTTTTTAACTTTTTAATTGCTGTGATATTTAAAGTTATATCTCCTTTTTATATTCCTAATATTATTTATTTGTATCTTCTTGGTAAAATTTTTACGTTTGTCCATTTTACTAGTCTTTTCAGCTATTACTCTTTGTAGTAGTGGAATATAATGAATGGGGTGGTGGAGTGGGCTTAGCTGGGTACAGGCAATAAGGAGGTGCAATATCTTTTGGGAGGTCTGAGGTCTTCTGCCAGCGTTCAGTAGGTGTTCCGTAGGAGTTGTTCCACGTGTAGATGTATTTCTGATGTATCTTGCCATGGCTCCATCTCCGCCTCCTCACGTTCCGTAAACCTGTGAGTCTAGTTCCTGTTGTCATTGACTTCCCATCCCTAGTCTCCTGGTCTTTAATGGAAGTTTGCATTGCTTGTACACAGTCACATGCCTCACTTTCAGAGGAACAAGAATCAGCATTCGACATGAAAAGATGCTCATCATTCCCGTCTGAAGCCAGGTCCTGGAACTACATGCTACTGCCTGCAGCGGACAACAGAGCAGGCATGGCGGGAGTCTTGGCTGAGAGAGGATTTTTAAGATGTTCTATTGTGTAAAATTATCCCTTCCCCACCTCCCACCTGATCCATATATCTTCTGTAGATATTAAATGAAAATTATATTTTAAAAAAAAACCAACACATCAGAGGATGCACTCCAGGGCCACCCATATTATTTGAACTGTACCTTCAAAACTATTACTCTCTGAATAAAAAATATTTATTGAGCATCTACTGTATTCTAGGAACTATGTTTGATCCTTTCATGTTATCTTGCAGAATTCAAACAGCAACACAGCAGAAGTGGGTACTATCTCCATTTTATAAATGAGGAACTTGGTGTTCTCAAACTTCAGTCCTTCAAAATCACCTGGAGGACTCGTTAAAACTCAGATTGCTGGGTCCTGACCCCAGAAGTTTCTGATTCAGTAGGTCTAGGGTGGAGCTGAAGAATTTGCAATTCTAATATGTTCCCAGGGGATGCTGGGCTACCATACCTTAACAATCATTGACTTAAGATCATTTCTTTTTAAAGCACAGCAGCCAGGATTCGAACTAGTTTGACCACAGAACTGGTTTCCTCCCCTTTAACGCCCATGGCTCTCCAGGCTAAGGTGGTGACTCTCAACCTCAACTGTGAGTTAGAAGCACCTCGGGATGCCCAGGCCACAGCTCAGGAGTAAAACCTCTCAGGTATTTTCAATGGGTTGCTAAGGATAATACTCACTGTTATAAGGTAAGAAAGCATGGAATACAGCTTAAATGTTCCTGGGGTCCCAGAGCCTGTGTGTGTGTGTGTGCGTGCGTGCACACGCGTGCACATGTGTGTACACGTGTGTGTTTACACATGCATGTGAGGACCTACATGCATCCTCTCTAGAGAACCAAAGCCTGAAGAAGTTATGTCCTTACCTTATTTGCATTTTCTCCAGTGATCCAAACATGGAATAAGCACAGGCATTGGAACCTGACCACCTGGGGTTAAATCATCTTTAGGCCACTTTGTAGCTGTGTAATCCAAGGCAAGTTCCTTTATTGGTGCTGATACATTGTTTATGTGGAATGAATGTGATATAGTCCAAAAAATATAAGCAAGGAGGACCCCCTTCCCTTATTGTGTTCCTTTAGAGAGAGATTGGTTTCGTGGCTTTATTTATTTGTTTAATTATTGTTTTAAGCCACTACTTTTTTTTTCTTTATTTTTTTGGCTGCGTCAGGTCTTCATTGCGGTGCACGGGCTTCTCTCTAGTTGTGGCGCACGGGTTCCAGGATGCGTGGGTTCTGTAGTTGTGGCGCGTGGACTTAGTTGCCCTGCAGCATGTGGGATCTTAGTTCCCCGACCAGGGATCAAACCCACGTCCCCTGCATTGGAAGGCATATTCTTTACCACTGGACCACCAGGGAAGTCCCTTGGTTTGGCATCTTTATATCTAAGGCCAGCATTTCCCAAAGTGTGGGAGTCTTACTGCTGGTGGCACAAGAGATGTTGTTTGTGCCCCAACATGGATGAAATAAAACTGAATCATATTATGAGATGATTTTTTCCTTTTCAAATTTTTTCAATTCTTCTGATTAAATCAAAGGGAAAGTTTCAGTGTTGTGCTAGCATGCCTTTACAGCGCCTCAAAACTTGTTTCCTAATAATCCATATATATATGTTTCATATATATGTTTATAAGTTATATAGAAGTTTCAGGTGTATGGCATTATCATTTGACATTTGTATACACTATAAAGTAATCACCACCACAAGTCTAGTTGCCATCCATCACCATATGGTTGATGCTCTTCACCCATTTTGCCCACCCCTACATCCCCTTCCCCTCTGGTAACCACTAATTTGTTCTCTGAATCCATGAGTTTGTTTTGGTTTTATTTTGTTTCTACATTTGTTTTGCTTTTTTTTTCAATTCCACATATGAGTATTTGCCTTTCTCCATCTGACTTATTTCACTTAGCATAATACCTCCAACGTCCATCCATGTTGTTGCAAATGGCAGTATTTCATCCTTTTTCATGGCTGAGTAGCATTCCAATAGATTTATATACCACGTCTTCACATACCACATCTTCTTTATCAATTCATCCATCATTCGATGCTTAGGATGTTACCATATCTTGGCTATTGTAAATAGTGCTACAATGAACATAGGGGTGCATACATCTTTTTGAATTAGTGTTTTCATGTCCCTCGAATATATACCCAGATGTGGAATAGCTGGATCAGATGGTAGTTCTATTCTTAATTTTTTGAGGAATCTCTGTACTGTTTTCCATAGTGGCTGCACCAATTTACATTCCCACCAACAATGTATGAGGGTTCCCTTTCCTCTACATCTTCTCCAACATTTTTTTTTTTGTGTCTTTTTGATAATAGCCATTCTAACAGGTGTAAGGTGGTATCTCATTGTGGTTTTGATTTGCATTTCCCTAATAATTAGTGACGTTGAACATCTTTTCATGTGCCCGTTGGCAACATACACCACTAAATATGATGTTAGCAGTGAGTTTGTCATACATGGCCTTTATTATGTTGAGACACATTCCCTCTATACCCACTTTGTTGAGATTTTTTATCATAAATGGATGTTGAATTTTGTCAAATGCTTTTTTTGCATCTATTGAGATGATCATAGGATTTTTATCCTTCATTTTGTTAATGTGTTATATCACATGGATTAACTTGCAGATGTTGAACCATCCTTGCATACCTGGAATAAATCCCACTTGATTGTGGTGTATGATTCTTTTAATGTATGGTTGGATTTTGTTTGCTAATATTTTGTTGAGGATTTTTCCATCTATGTTTATCAAAGATAAATGTGGTTTTAACTGGAATGAATTGACTGATATCTGCTGATAACACTCTCATCTTGGGCAAGAGATGTGGTCACCTACATGACCTTGATTTTCCCAATTTAAAGGGAAGATTATAATAATGTCTATATTACAGCATTAGTTTAAGAATTTATTAAGGTCATGCTCATAAACTCATTTTGGAAATTCTGAACTGGTGAAGAGGTAAAGGATAAGAAATTAAAAAGCTGTCTTCCTGTTGCTATTTCTCAAATATGGAGCCTATAGAGTAGTTTATGATGCTTTTAGGACACATAGCAGGCACTCCTGGGTCATCTAGCATTTATTTGTAACTTGTTCTAAAAACATCGTGGTAACATGAACTGAAATAAGTAAACAATCTCCCATGATATTAGTACCTCTACAAATACAACTATTTATTTTCCCATGTTTCCCTTTGATTCTTATCCACACTATGAACAAAATAGTTTAGATATGTATTGCACAAACACGATTTTGTATTCTTTAACATTACATGCTAAACACATTTTTCATGTAACTACATGGTCTTCACAGCTATTTTTAATCATTGAATAATATCTTCTTGAGCTGTGTTAAAATTTCCATAATCATTTTTCTTATTGTTGGGCATTTAGGTGATTCTTCTTAAAAGTTTTTACTTCTGCTGCTAAAAATAACATTTTTGCTAAAAATTTAACATTTTCCTACATATGAATTTTCTGAATGATTGCATGATGTTCTTAGGATGTGTTTCCAGAAATAGAATAATTGGCTCAAAGATATAAACATTTCTTTGGGTCTAATTGCTTTCCTCAAATTTTGCCAATGTACATCTCCTCCAGCAGTGTGAGTTGATATTTATGTATTTATTTCAGAGTCCTCTTGCTAGATTTAAAAATTCTTTTAAAATATTTAAATATTTATTTTTTTAAGAATCAGCTTTATGAAGGTATAGTTACATCTGGTGAAATGCAACCATGGAAATTCAATAGATCTTGGTAATTGTATACATCTATGTAACCACCACTACAATCAAGCTACAAAACATTTACATTGCTCCTCAGAATTTTCCTGTACCCCTTAGCAGTCAACCCACCCCCTATCCTGGCTCCATGCAACCATTGATCTACTTTCAGGAAATTAGTTTTGCTAGGCTTACTAGAATTTTGAATAAATGGAATCATGCAGTCTATACTTTTTTATGTCTGCCTGGTTTTGTTCAGCATAATATTTTTGAGATTTACCCATGTTGTATATATCCGTAGTTTGAGTTTTTTATTACTGAGTAGGATTTCATTGTATGAATATGCCACAATTTGTTTAATAATTGACTTACCTGTTGTTGAATGTGTGGGTTAATTCTAGTGTTGGGGTGTAATGAATTAAGCTGATTTAAACATTTGCATACAGTCTTTGTGTGGGCACACGTTTTCATTTCTCTTGGGTAAACACCTAGGAGTAGGATTGTTGGGTCATAACGAAAAACACATATTTAACTTTGTAGAAAACTACCAAACTATTTTTCAAAATGGTCTTACCAGTTTACATTCTTACTAGACATGAAGGGAGTTCCAATTGCTCCGTATCTCTGACAACACTTGATATAGTCAGTCTTTTTAATATTAACTATAGTAGTATGTGTGAACTGGTATCTCATTGTCATTGGTCATTTAATTTTCATATGATCTTTACCTACAGTTTTGGATAAAAGTGAGGTCATAATGTTTAATTTCTACTATTATATTGAAAATAAGGGAAATGGAATAAAGGTATAATAAAAGTTTAATTTCTGGAATTGTAATGACATTAAGGGGAAATGAAAGAAACAGAAAAAAACATAATTTGTAGAGGAAATAAAGACATTAAATAGATTTTATCACATAAGATGATTACACAAAATATGGATATTTGGATTTGTTTAAAATGAACAGACCCCCACTACGTCATCAGAAGGGGCAATGGAGGCAGAGACAGCATTGTGAGCTGCTGGAGAAGGCTTGAGACAGGCAGAGCGCCTGCAGTTTGCCTGTAGAAGCAGGCAAGAAGCAGGCAAACATTCCTGAGAAAGTGCCCTGAGGCTGAATGAGTCCTTTTCTCATGGTCCTGATAGAGGTTGCATTAATAATAAGTATAGGGGGCTTCCCTGGTGGCGCAGTGGTTGAGAGTCCACCTGCCGATGCAGGGGACACGGGTTCGTGCCCCGGTCCGGGAAGATCCCACATGCCACGGAGCGGCTGGGCCCGTGAGCCATGGCCGCTGAGCCTGCGGATCCGGAGCCTGTGCTCCGCAACGGGAGAGGCCACAGCAGTGAGAGGCCCGCGTACCGCAAAAAAAAAAAAAAAAAAGCCACTTTCCAGTTGACCCACTCTTTTACCTCCTAAACCAAAGAAAAAAGAGGATGGAGTTGAATATTTGCCATTGTTGGGCAATGATGTCCCCTTCAATTTATGCTCAGGCTTTGGCGTACTGGGATACCATTTGGACTCAGTCTGTGGGAGTAGAAAGGACAAAGCCAGTCTATTGGTTAACCTGAGCAGGCTTAACGGACCTTAAGGAAAAAGTCGATACTCCTGAGTCAGCAGTGATCATGCCCAAAGCCCTCAGTCTCCAGTGTGTTTGTTTCATGGACGTCAGAGGCTTTTTCCCCAATCTAAAGGCTTTGTGAAGTTACTCTCCGATACCCTAGAAATTAAACGTATTGCTTATGCAGAACTTGGTAAAATGTGTAGAGACATATGGGGGATATAATTTCAATCCAGTGATCTTTTAAAAGATAAGCACAAGATGATAAAAATGACAACATTCAATTAGAAATTCTCACAAAGCCAGTAATACTCCCATTCTCTGAAATACCACTGATGCTTATGTGTGTACTGACACATTTTGTCCTAATGGGATATCAGAAAGCTCACAATCTGAGAGAGATTCTCAAAGAAGAGTGATCTTGAGCAATTCATCATCTGTGATGGGGAACCAGTGACAGCCAGAGTGGGTGAAATTGCTGCTCAGAATTATTTGGAACCACATCGTCATCACTACCCCCTAATATATTTTTTTCATTGACATTTGTTTATATCTTTACCAAAAAGGAATTTGGAGGGAACAAACTTGAGGGGTCTTGGTCTATGTGAGGGTTATAATCAAAGCACACAGATTTAATCCTGATCCATCCTCTGTTGCTATTGGGACCAGATTTTCAAAATTCAATCCAATGAATAATGCACTGTACTATTATTTTCCATTTTTTGAGACATGTCCTTTTCCAAGTCATGTAAATAAAGACTTACAAGGCCACTTTATCTTTTTTTGCCCAAAGTATGTTTTTTAAATTTCAATGCTGGGCATGTAATACTATAAACTAATTAATTGTCTTAAAAATATGCAAAGTGTGAAGTCATTGTGAGGTTACTGTTGCCACCAAACATATAACTTGAAACTTATGCCTCCAAGCGATGAGTACTTCAGAGAAGACTCCAGAGAGAATTAGACCCAGAATTCTGTTATGGAGCTTTGATACATTTCAAACACTACTAATGAAAAGGAATAGCATATTGAAAATGGAGATCATATGTATGGTGTAGCCTTTCTCAGGAATTCCTTAAAACAGAAAAAAAATTGGCAATAAAGTACTATTCCTTCAAGCTGAGAAATGGTGCCATGATGCATCAATAGGGACCTGGGTTAAATCCAATATGGTCCATCCTTAGTAAAGAATACTACTCAGCTATTGAAAAGAAAGAGGTAGGTTTACACATATTGACTTGGCAAGATCTCTAAAACATATTTTTAAGTGAAAAATGCAAGAACAATAATATTGTATAATCCCATTTATACAAAAAAGAAATGATGTGTAATTGAGATATGAACACACATGTATATAAAGGCATGACATGCATACCAAGCTATTGACAGCTATTCCTACTGACAGCACAGTTGAAGACAGATCTGGAATTGGTTCTATAATGCCAAACAATTAATTGAAGATGGAAATAAATAGAGACACAATCCAGGGATAAGTGGTAAAGGTCTATAGACGTTCTTGCTCTCCATTCTATCCCTCATACCTAACACAGATCCCAGCATAAAGCAAAGAGTGCAGTAAATATTAGTTGGATGAGTGTTTTCAGTCTGTTGGAAGCATATATTTTATGACTTAAAATGCAAATATGAATCAAATGATATTATTTAGCATATTAGAGACAGTATGAATTTTACTGCCTGGATTAATTCAGTTTCCTTAGCAAAGACCGTCACATCAAGAACATTAGCTGCTAGTGTTTTGTGAAAACAGAAGACTGCAAGAAACCAACATGGCATCCAGCTCCATACCAAATGGAAGTTCTCCAGATGGTGGTAGTGTCCAGCCTTCCCGAGATGTCACATCTGGCTTCTTGAGCCATTCCTTCAGCAGTATCCACCAGCAGTATATAACATGAAACAAGAAGCAGGGTCACCCACAGCATGCTCCTGGCTCTCAGCCCGGCTGCCTACCCTGTGGTAAAGCTGTTTGCAACACAAGATCTTTGGGAAGGACAGATGTGGAGAATGGATGGCAGTGCAGGCTCTGCACCGGGCTGAAATGGGATTGCCATGAGCAGGGTGGGCAGAAGAAACACCGCGAATATCAAATGATAGGCTGCGGAGGTGGGCTTCTGGGAAATCATATGCAACGGAAAAATTCCTTTCAGGCCAAGAGGCCTGCTGGGGAGGGGGAAGAGAATAAAGAATGAAAGAAAATTTTTTTGAAGTTTTAGCTTTGACTGAAGGGATATTATTAGTGGACGGGTGGAACATAAACTAGTCTGCCTACCAATGGCTGTCTTCAGTATGGTCATAAGAGTGTTATTAGTTTTAAGTGCAAGGGATTTTGTACAGATAATCCAGGATATGTCTATAAGCATTACATTTATGTGGAAAAAGTGTTTTCACACCGTCCTGGTGTTTACCTAGGTTTGAGATTTGCAACCGTGTCACATTTTAAAACTTCGGAAAAATAATTTTATGTTGATAATTTCCAATGTAAAATGAAAACACAGACCATCTGGAAATTATCAAAATGCTGTGTAAAGGCAATGATACCATTTACTGTATAGAATCAATTTAGCACACCAATAAAAACACACACACGTATAAACCTCGAAAAAGCAGGCTATTTTTTTCCATAGAACTTTTCATTTAAATTCTGTAGCCATTGTTGTGCAGTAAATTTCGTTGTCACACAGCTATAGCTGAAGAGCTTTTTATTTGATGTAATCCTACAGCATCATTAAAATATCAGTATTTTTTATGTTTTGCAAATATTTGTGGACACCATTAAGAAACACGAAACCTAGTGCAGTAACAAATGTCCATTTTATGGCCACTGTCAGACTATATATTGTACAATGCCCCAATATTATCAGCAATCTAGACCTAAATTATCACAACCCTAAGTCCATGAAACACAAGACACATATATAATCTCCCTTAGTCCATGTATTGAAATGTTAGAATTGAAAGCTTGGGCTATCAATTCAGGCAGAAAATGTTGTTTTCCAGAGGAATTTTTCACTCAGGACAAAAAAGGAGAAAAGGCAAAGGAATGAAGCTAAGGGCTGATTTTTGAGAACAGCTCTAAACCCGAGAGAAGATTTTTTGTTTTTTAAATAAATTTATTTATTTATTTTTGGCTGTGTTGGGTCTTCGTTGCTTCACACGGGCTTTCTCTAGTTGTGGCGAGTGGAGGCTACTCTTCATTGCGGTGTGCAGGCTTCTCATTGTGGTGGTTTCTCTCGTTGTGGAGCACAGGTTTTAGGTACGTGGGCTTCAGTAGTTGTGGCACATGGGTTCAGTAGTTGTGGTTCACAGGCTCTGGAGCGCAGGCTCAGTAGTTGTGGTGCACAGGCGTAGTTGCTCCGCGGCATGTGGGATCTTCCCAGACCAGGGATCGATCCTGCGTCCCTTGCATTGGCAAGTGGATTCTCCACCACTGCGCCACCAGGGAAGCCCCCTGGAGAGAAGATTTTTATGTCCCCAGAGAAGAAACAGAGATGAGAGGGGAAGTAAATGGAAAAGTGGGAAATTTTTTTTAAATCACTGTGCTTTATTACTATTAATTAACAAAGACATTCAGATTATCAGTAAACAATGTTGGTTTATGGGGTTAGAGATTTCCTCTCAACTCACAATTCTTCTTGAGAGAAACCAAAGAGACTGATGTTTTAAACTATGATGACAAATTACCCGTAACATGGTTCATGGCAAATACAAAGCAAATAGTCTCTAAGTTGCTCAGGAATGCAACCAGCTAAGGTGCAGCAGGGAATCTGTACAAGACTGGGTCAAAATTGGAAATACTATGTCATGAAATTAGGCAGAATTAGTGTGGGACTTGTTAACACCTGGTGATTCAATTTGCCCTGTGACAGAAGCCCCCCAACTTACTGATAAATATTTCCTTTCTTCTGCTAAATTTCTTTATCACTTCTGTAAATCATAAAAGACAAATCACCCCTCACTTCCCACACATCTTATGGTCTTCTTTTTTCGTAGAGCTTTGAAGGTCGTGAAAGAATCGATTTCATTGACTACAAATGATAATATTACTCAAAAGAGGCTGCCGGGACTCATAATGGTGAATGTGTCTAGAGGGGTCGAACTGGTAGACTACCTTGGCCTCTTGCATTTCCCTTCTTCAGTGTGGTCCTCCATGGCAGCACTTGGAGGGAGCTGCTGAATCTGGCTGCCAGAGAGACAAGGCAATGGAGAGGAAAAGTTATCAATTTGAAAAGCAAGTGTTCTGACTTTCAACTGGGCTTGTATTCAAACCTCAAGGGCATTTTGACAGAAGGCAAGCCATTACTAATCATGAGAGAGATTTCAAAATCTTTTTCTGAACTACGCAGACCAAATGCACATAATCTGCTTCCTAAAACTATTCTGCAACACGGTACTTTTATTTTTAATTGTCTGTTTATTATGAATTTCACAGTATCTCTTCCAACTGAAGAGTTGTATCTTCTTCTGACAGAAGTTGCCTCATTCATCAGATGATCAGTTTGAATGATAACTTCCTCCCCAAGCGTTTCTTAATATGAGAGCCAATGTAGAAGTTGGATTTTCACTCCATCGTGAGTCGTTACTGTTATTGACAAGATTTGCAGCAGGGTTATCAGATGGCTTGATCAATAATTCTGAGTTAATAAAAAAAATTACAGCTTTACTTGGAGAGTCTTTTTCTCATATGAGATAAATTATGTTGTAGAAGAACTAGAAGAGAATTTTATTTTTTATATCTCTAATTAAAAAGGAAGTTTTTTATAGATAATTCTATTTCAGGTCAGAATATGTTGAGGTGAAGAAATAGTTCCTTATTCATGTAAATGAACAAAATTGGGATTAAAAAAATTTTTTTTAATTTATTTTTATTTTTATTTTTTACAGTACGTCCTTGTTGGTTATCTATTTTAAATATAGCAGTGTGTACATGTCAATCCCAAACTCCCCTCCCCCTCCCCCTTGCTAACCATAAATTCATTCTCTAAGTCTGTGAGTCTGTTTCTGTTTTGTAAATAGGCTCATTTATAGTATTTTTTAAGATTCCACATATACGTGATATCATATGATATTTGTCTTTCTCAAAATTGGGATTTTTTTGAGGTCTTAAAAATAAAGAACTGAACTGAATTACTTTAATTAAAATATTCAAAATATGTTCAGATGTAGTAGACAAGCGTTAAAGTTACAATTTGATGAGATTTCAAAACAAATTGTAAAATTGAGACATTTTTCTAATTTTAGCTGCCTTTTAAAAGATCTAAATGTAACTTTTTGGAGTGTTTTACTTATTTTCATACACTTATTATATAAAATAGATGTGAATGTTAGAATATACATTTTAAAAAATATCTTCATGTCTTACCTAAATTTCTGTATTTTTTTATGTTCAATCTAAGCAATGGCAGATGAAGTTAGGCTTTTTTAGATTGCTTTAAGTAGCAGTTTACAAAAGAAATTTTATATCCTACAAATTAGCTTAGGTTTTTTCCTGACTTGTTTCTCTTTTAGGGTTTTTGATTTTTTTAAATGTGAATATTTGAAAGTTTTCTGTTTATTTGTTTTTTGATTTCATTTTTTTTGGGGACCACATAGAATTGTGTGGATAATTCTCCCTATCACTTGTAGTGTAGGTTTGGATGTATTGTATATGATAAGTCATTAGAACTAGTTACAGGGACTAGAAACAACAAGAAACAAACCACATACATTGATGAATTTATGTTAAAATCATGTTTCTTACAAAATATAGTGGAGTATGTAAAAAGATAGTGTTTATGCTTTTCTACACCAGTATTTTAATGATTAAGGCAGAATAGTTTTCCCATTTGTTTTAAAATGGAAGAACATTATAAAAATATTTGTACAATGGTAGGTGAGTATATGTAAATGTGGGTACAAATATAAACATACATTTCTGGATGGATATATTAAAAAGTTTTAAACAATTTTAGAAAGAGATAGGGGTAGGTGGTTGTGAGAGAAGTGAGGAAATTTTTACTTTCCGTTTTATGCCCTTCTGAACAGTTGGAATTTTCTAACTCCGTGTGTTTTACTTTTATTTTTTAAAGTCAATGATTACAATAAATATGCTAAATGGAATTACGTGCTATTTCTTTATATTTTCCTGTGTAAAAATTTTTTGGCTAATAATTTTTTTAAATAAGCAGGATTTAAGTATATTTTTAAAAAAGATTAAGCAGCTTTATTACTTTGCTTTTAGGAATAGGCTAAATAGGCTCACACCCCCGGGTTGGGCTCTGTTCCCACTCGGGCGGGTTGGCAATGTTGTCAGTTCAGTGTTGGAAGGATTTCTTTTCAAATTATCATAATTCCTCCTGTGGTTGTTTTGAAGGAACCCTGCCTCACCTAGTGTGTTTTCTAATTAATCCTAATAGGTTATTTTGATGGAAAAAAAACACACGGTCAAAAATATCTTTTAAATTAATTTTGTTTGCTTTTGTTCCACTTCTTGCTACAAAGTTTCACACCTGAATATTTCGATGATCATAGCTTTGCTTGATTTAGAGTTAGTTTCTTTTCTGTTGATTTTCTATAGCAAAAAAATCAATACTGAGATCTTTCTGTGACATTGCTTAGTTGCCACTCACAGGTTTGGGAACCATTGTCAGGCGGAAGTGGAATGTCCTGTATAAGTCTGTAGGGATTGCTTGTAATCGGTGTTCTTTAGAGTGATAGGATTTTCTCTACCAACATTTGGAATTTTATGTTTGCTTGGCATATCATTCTGGTCTGGCTTTGCATGCAGTATGATAGGTCTTCAGTGGACAGTAGAGTGTCTTTCAATTCTAAACATCCATTTGGGTGTAATTAAATAATGTCTACTACTATTCCTTGTCTTCTCCATTTCATAGTTATAGTTTTAGTATCTGGAAGAAATAATTAATTTTGCCCTACACGGAAATAGGATTTTAAAAAAATATATTTTATTTATTTATTTATTTTTGGCTGCATTGGGTCTTCATTGCTGCGTGCAGGCTTTCTCTAGTTGCCGCAAGCAGGGGCTACTCTTTGTTGCAGTGCGTGGGCTTCTCATTGTGGTGACTTCTCTTGCTGTGGAGCACGGGCTCTAGGCATGCTGGCTTCAGTAGTTGTGCATGTGGGCTCAATAGTTGTGGCTCGCAGGCTCTAGAGCGCAGGTTCAGTAGTTGTGGCACATGGGCTTAGTTGCTCTGGGGCATGTGGGATCTTCCCGGACCAGGGATTGAACCCATGTCCCCTGAATTGGCAGGCAGATCCTTAACCGCTGCACCACCAGGGAAGTCCCTGAAATAGGGTTTTTAAGATTAAAAGCAATGTCAACTTTCAAAGATAATACTCATCTACTCCTATAATTAGAACTATATACATGTGAGGTAATAATTCATTTGGTTCCAAGATATATTCTGCTGTTGGCAAAAAAAGGACTGAATTATGTAGTCCTACCTTATGTCTAAAAGATGTCAAAACAGTAAGTTTAGTAACAAAATCATTTGAAACAAGTGTCAGAAAATTTTTAGCAAAAACAACTGGCCAGTTTAATATTTCAGTTTTTAATTAGTGTTTCTGATAATCACATCGAAGCAAAAATAAAACAAAAAAATATGACATGTTTCTATATTAAATCTATACTACAAGATAAATAAAAATAATATTATTATTTCTGTCTCAAAATGCAGAAAATAATTAGTGAAAAAATTTCACATCATATAGATAATGAGGATGTGGTAAAAATTGTTACCTGGATTTAAAGACAGAAGATTTGTTCTTAAGTTTATAGATACCATGTGGACTTCCAAGATTAAATATATATCTTGCACTCAACTTTTTGTATTGTCATAAAAGGAACTGCTGGAAATGGTAATGAGACTATTGGCCTTTGAAAACTTTATTCAGTGTAGAGACACAATGCTTAGTACTATGTACCGGAAGAAATGGTATCTATGATTCAGGATTTAGAAAGTTATTTTATTTGTAGATCATTTTAATTAAGCACCATATAATTTAATTTTTTTAAAAAAATAATGGTTTATTCTTAAAAAAGAGTCAAACTCTTGAAGCAGAATTTTCATCATCATCTTACTTTTAAATCAATATGGATTTCATGTTTTCTAAGACTTTGATAATATTGAGAAAGCAACTTAGTGACTTAAAATATGTTATTCAAAGATCTGTGGTGTCAATTTATCTTCATCTTTTTAAAAAACATAAGTTAGTATTTTTGAGATATGTGTAGTTTGCTTTGCATAATTACTATGACAGTGATTCAATACTTTTTACACAAATATCTAAGTTATGGTTTTGTTGAAGATTTTTTCAGGGAATAATGCATCAACAGAATGATTTTTTTTTTTTTTTTTGCCTTATAGCCACAAATTTCTGTCATACAATTTTTTAAACTATTTCCATTTTATAAAAAGACATTTGCCTAAATTACTGCCACTGCTGTTGCTATTATTATTTCCAATAGATAGTATCAAACACTTAATTTTTCCAGGCACTATGCTTAATGCATTACATGTATCACCCCATTTAATCCTTAAAAAACTGCATGAGACAGAGACACTTACCTTAAAGATGGAGAAACTGAGGCACAGAGAGGTTAAGTAACTTGGTCATTGTTTCATAACTAGCTAATGACAGCCCTGGGATTTGGAACCCAGGCAGTCTGATGCCAGAGTCCATGCCTGAAATTCTATAGACATAGGATTCAAATCAATTCGAAAGTTTGAATTTCCATTTTATGTTTTGTTCATATAATAACACAACTTTATGAGCAAAAAAATGTAAAATGGTTTGTTGTTGTTCAATATTTTTTCTGTCTCTGGGTGTTGGATAGAGCAGCTTGGCTCTCCATGTGTCCACCTTCTTACCTACCCACCTGTGACTTTCTTTTCCCCTGTTCTAGCTGACTCTCAATGTCCATAAGTGTTTAAGTACAGTGGTAAATGTTCTAATCTCAGAACCATTTGCGAGTTGCGTAGTGTGGTAGAATTAAAGGCGAACATGAGCCTGCTTCTGTTACCTCCAAGCAGTAATGGGACTGCTGCTGAAGTATCACCAGGTCCTTTCAGTCTTCACAATGGAGAACTCTTGACCAAAGGTTTTTGGGGGGAGGGAGAGGCAGTCAGCTGTCTGGTTAAAGTTAATACCAGATGATGCCCCTCATCAGTGTCCTTTTGAAAAATATATACTATAGTTCAGTAAGGTAGCAACTGTACAAAATGGCTAAAATAGATTTTAGAATCATACCATGTGTATATTGGTTCATCTTCAAATTCAGACTGATGTTTGAAACTAGCAGTTTTTAATCAAAGCTGGCTTTATAGGAGGAGTATAATATATGCACTACTGTTTTAAAACAATTAGTGTGAGCGTATGCGTGTGTTTTTTGGTACAACTGAGGCCATTCATTGTAAGTCTAAACTCTTTAGAAATAATGTACCCATGCAGACTAGCAAAATAGTATGTAGATGTGATCTCAGTTGTAAATAGAAAAATCTAATTCAATAAACTCTGTATCACCCCTTAAAAATATATAATATAATAACACAATTTTATGAGGAAAAAAATGAAAAATGGTTTGTTGTTGTTAAATTTTTTTCTGTCTATGGGTAGGCTTTAGACTTACAGAAAAAAATAAATTGTGTGGCCTCTTTAGATTCAAGAAAGAAACTGCAGATAACTAATTGGGGCATGACTGAACAAATGGAGAATAATAATTTTTTTTAAATTGCTGTCTTTATGTGTCTATTGATATCTAGAGGTAAGGGCACGACTCCTGCTCTCAATTCCTTACAGTTTGTTTGGGGAATCAGTTGAGTAAATAGATAATCAGATGAAGTATGAGCAGGACTAGATCAGAGGCAAATCTAAGTTCACAGAAAAGGATCACCTACCTTCCTTAGTTTGAGGGAGAGTGGGAAGTCTTCCTGGAGGATGTGACCCTTGAGCTGCATACATTTAGAAGGACGTGTAAAAGTTTTTGAGGCAGAGTGGGAGTGGAGTTGGAGGGTCTTGAAAGCAGAGAAACACCAAACTTAAAGGTACAGAGACATATAGCAAGGCTTGATTTGGAAACTTCATGGCTAGAGCATGGATCATAGGAAATGAAGCTGGAGAAATAAAGTCTGTAACATAAACTGCTTTGTACACTGTTCTAAGGACCTAGGATTTTATCTTGAAGATCATGGAGAACCATTTAAAGATTTAAGTAGGGGAGGAAACAATTAGGTTTGTGTTTTATAAAGATTGCTTCAGACACGTAATGAAGGTTTTAACGCAGTGGGGCAAGACCAAAGTTAGGAGATGATTGTAAATGACTCTAGTAATCCTGGTGAGATATAATTAGAACTTGAATTAAAGCAATGGAAATGGAAACGGAGAAGAGAGGATAAGTTTAAAAGCTACTTAGGAGATGACTAAATGATCAGTTAGATATCTTCCAAAGGTAACAATTATTCTGATTTTTGTTACTAGAGGTTAGTTTTGGTTATTTTTGAATTTTATATAAAATTATACAGTATTCTTTTTTTGGTATGGCTTCTTTTCCTCAACATTTATGTTATTGCACAAAGCAGTAGATTATTCTTTTTTTTTTTTTTTTTTTTTTTTTTTTTGCTGTACGTGGGCCTCTCACTGTTGTGGCCTCTCCCATTGCGGAGCACAGGCTCCGGACGCCAGGCTCAACGGCCATGGCTCACGGGCCCAACCGCTCCGCGGCATGTGGGATCTTCCCAGACCGGGGCACGAACCCGTGTCCCCTGCATCGGCAGGCGGACTCTCAACCACTGCGCCACCAGGGAAGCCCAGTAGATTATTCTTTATTCACTGTTATAATTGTATTCCTTTGGGTGAATATATCACAATGTGTTTTGCCTATCTATTATTGAGTGACCCATGGGTTGTCTTTATTTTTGTGTTAATTTAATTAGTGGTGCATAAATATTCTTGCACATGTTTTTTTGGTGCATATATATACATTTCTGTTAAAATTGTATAGATACGGAGAACAAACTAGTTATTGCAAGAGGGAAGAGGATGGGGGATGGGTGAAATAAGTGAAGGAGATTAAGAGATACAAACAATTAGTTATAAAAAAATAAGGCACTGAGATGGAATGTACAACGGAAAATAGTCAATAATATTGTAATAACTTTTTATGGTGTGTAATGTATAAAAATATCAAATCATTAAATTTTATACCTGAAACTAACAACTAGTATAACATTGTAAGTCAACTACATTTCAATAAAAAAACACAAAAAAGAAATGCTGGTTCTTGGGTTGTATGTTCAGCCTTAGTAGATATATCAAATATTGATAGTTTCCCAAAGTGTTTGTATCAAGTTCACACTCTTTTCAACACTAATCAAGGGACTCAGGTACGCTATACTCTCATCAGTAGTTGGCATTTTCAGATTAAAATTTTTTTCACAATCTGAGAGTTGTGTTGTGGGATGTTGTAGTTCTATTTCACATTTTCTGATGACTAATGATGCTCACCACCTTTTCATATGCTTGCTGGTCATTTGGATATCAAACACTGGCCATTTGTAAAATTCCTGTTAAATCTCTTGCCCATTAAAAAAAATGTGTTATCTGTCTTTTGCTTATTGATTGCTGAGAATTGATTCTATATGCTAGATATAAGTCCCTTGTTGGAAAATACTTTTTTTTAAATTAATTAATTAAGTTTTTGGCTGCATTGGGTCTTCATTGCTGTGCATGTGCTTTCTCTAGTTGTGGCGAGCGGGGGCTACTCATTGCTGCGGAGTGCGGGCTTCTCATTTCAGTGGCTTCTCTTGTTACGGAGTTGTGGTGCGTGGGCTCAGTAGTTGTGGCTTGCGGGCTCTAGAGCGCAGGCTTGGTAGTTGCAGAGCACAGTCTTAGTTGCTCCGCAGCATGTGGGATCTTCCCGGACCAGGGCTCGAACCCGTGTCCCCTGCATTGGCAGGCAGATTCTTAACCACTGCGCCACCAGGGAAGTCCCCAAAATACTTTTTTTGACCTATGTTGGGAATATATTCTCCTGATCTGTGGCTTGCCTTTCATTCTCTTAATGTCTTTTGAATAACAGAAGTTTTAAATTTAGTAAAATCTACTTTATTAATCTTTTCCTTTGTGGTTAGTGCTTTTCGTGTTCTGTTTAAAAAATACTTGCCTCTCTCAAGCAAGAAGACATTTTTCCATCTTTCTTCTATAAACTTCATCTATGATAATCTGGAATTGATTTTTCTCTATATTGTAAGGTAGGGGTCAAGCTGCACTTTAAAAATTCACATATGTCTATCCAGTGGACCCGGCAGCATTTACTGAAAATACTATCCCTACCCCATCGCACCGCAGTGGCACTTTTAGAATAGATCAAATAACCGTACATGTGTAGGTCTGTTTTCTTGACCATTTTGTTCCACTAGTCTATTCATATATCTTTGTTCCAATACCACACCATTTTATTATTGTAGACTTATGATGTCTTTATATTTAATTGTGTATGTCCTCCAAATTTTCTTCTTCTTGATTGTTATCTCTGTATTTGCATTTCCATATAAAATTTGTCATCATTTGTAAGTTTTCCCAAACCTACTATTACTAATATAGTATATTGTCTATTCATAATGGAAATAACTGTTCTTTTTCAGTTTGGGATTAATAGAAATAAAGTTGTTTGTTTTCCCTTTCAATTTTTTGGATCTCCTGAATTTTAGTCCTTGATTAAGAATGCCTTATATCTAAAGGCACAGTTTTAGCTGCTTTCTTCAAGTTTTTTATAATAGAATGCATTTGCATTATATTAAGGTTAAAGTATTTTCTAACTTTTATTGTGATTTCTCCTTTAATCATTACTATTTAGAAGAATACTCTTTAAATTCTAAACATGTGTTATTGTTAGTCTGATTGCATACTCTGTGTATTTCAATACTATTTATTTATTTACTTATTGAGGTATAGTTGATTTACAATATTATATTAGTTTCAGGTGTACAATATAGTGATACAATATTTCTATAGATTATACTTCATTTACAGTTATTATAAAATATTGGCTATATTCCCTGTGCTGCACATTACATCTCTGCATTTTATTTATTTTATACCTGGTAGTTTGTACTGCTTAATCCCCTTCCCCTATCTTGCCCCTCCTCTACCCTTCTCCCCACTGGTAACCACTAGTTTGTTCTTGTATCTGTGAGTTTTGTTTCTGCTTTGTTATATTCATTTGTTTGTTTTATCTTTTAGATTCCACGTATAAGTGAGAAAATGTTTTAATTTCATTCTTATACATGTAGCTGTCCAGTTTTTCCAGTACACCTACTGAAGAGACTGTCTTTTCCTCTTTGTATTTTCTTGCCTCTTTTGTCATAGATTAATTGAGTATATGTGCATGGGTTTATTTCTGGACTCTTTATTCTGTTCCATTGAACTATGTGTCTGTTTTTTGTGCCATTACTGTTTTGATTACTGTAGCTTTGTAGTATAGTCTGAAGTCAAGGAGCATGATACCTCCAGCTTTGTTCTTTCTTCTCAAGACTGCTTTGGTTGTATTTCAGTGCTTGGAAATCCACTGGACTTTATGGCCTAGTTTATGCTCTATTCTGGTAAATACTTCCTGTGCACTTTACAAATCAATGAGGTCTATTTGGTTAATCATATTGGTCAAACCTTCTACAGCTTTAGTGATTTTTTTTTCTGTTTCTTCTATAAATCACTGAAAAGCATGTTAAATATCTCATGTTGATCATGGGTTTATTTTTTCTTTTAGTGTTAATTTTTACTTTACATGTTTTGATGTCATTAGGCGTATATAAATTTTGGATTGCTATGTCTTCTTGTTAAATTGACCCTTTTGTCATTATAAAATATCCTTCTTTATCTCTAGTAATACTTAATAATACTTGTTGCTCTAGAGCTCATTTGTTTGATATTATTATAATATGGAAGCTTTATTTTGATTGATACTTGCATGGTATGCCATTTATAATCTATACACTGAAAGTTTTTGTGTCACTGTATTTAAAGTATGACTCTTGTAAATATAATATATATATTATATATATTTGTGTGCGTGTACACACACACACACAATTATTGCCTTTTAATTAGGATATTAATTTGATTTACAGTTAATGTAATTACTAGCATATATTGGTTTAAATCTTCCAATTTTTTTTTTTTTTTTTTTTTTTTTTTTTTTTTTTTTTTTTTTTTTGCGGTACGCGGGCCTCTCACCGCTGTGGTCTCTCCCGTTGCGGAGCACAGGCTCCGGATGCGCAGGCTCAGCGGCCATGGCTCACGGGCCCAGCCGCTCCGCGGCATATGGGATCCTCCCAGACCGGGGCACGAACCCGTATCCCCTGCATCGGCAGGCGGACTCTCAACCACTGCGCCACCAGGGAGGCCCTAAATCTTCCAATTTTTATATATATTTTCCATTTGTCTCCTGTTACTTTTTTCTCTTTTTTTGCATAAGGTCAGTTATGTTAATTATAAGATTAACATAAGTTAATCTTATAAATTCAAGATAAGTTTCTATAGCAGAAATAAAGTGGAGAGAAGGAAGAACCAGAACATTAACAGAACTGGGAAGGCTGGGTCTTCAACATATCATCTAAATTGCCATTATATTCATCTACAATTGCCATTATATTCATCCAGGATAACAGTGGGGCTTCACCCCAGATGACGTCACACATTTTGAAGGCTCTTTTTCTGCCAGGTGGCAGATGGGATGCAGACTTTGAAAGCTCAGTACAGCAGCATGCGCTCTTTGCTGAGAGAGAAGTTGGGAGCAGTCTTTTTTTTTTTGGCATAGAGAAGGCTTGGGAATCAGGAGTGCTTGGAATTAAGACGAAGGTGTTAAAGATGCAATGGTTATTGCATATGCTCAGTCTGATGGTGGTCAGTGCTGAGCTGGAGCAGATGGCAAGGAAAAAGGGACTGCAAATAACAATTCATGTCACACTTTTCTCTAGAATTTGATGTCTTGGAATCAGTTGGGATCAGTTGCTCTGCTGGGATTTCCATGACACATCTCTGTACTTGTAAAAGCATCCCACCTGGAAGCTGCTGATGCTACTAGTAGAGAAAGAAGCAGAAGAAGATGGGAAGTGGACAACTTTGTGAGGATAGCATCCCAAATCCACTTTATTCCATTGAGTAATCCACACATAAAGTTACTTCCCAGCCTGGGGTAGTGGTAAAGGCACTATGCCATACAGTGTACCTTGGTATTTGAAAATTGAATTTACCAGGCAGTTTGGCAAACCAAACAGCTCAAGTTTGTCATTATGATTACAAAGCAACATATGAACAACAGGGCTGGCAATCCTGAAGAAGGTTTATTCCAGGCGGATACCGTGGAATCCCACAGAGTTACAGCTCTTTCACTCCTGCCGGATTTATGTTGCCCTTGAATCTTTCTTCTCTCAGTTCAGGCAAGTTACATTACAAGTTGAATATTTTATGTCCCTACAGTGGCAATTTTCTTCACTATACACCAATGAATCCATGATTTCTTCCTGGCTGAAAATAAAGCAAAATAAAAACAGTCGTGTGCCCCTATTTAGAGAATTTGGACATGTTCTATTAATTCACTTTCCCAGTGAACAGAGCCATTTCTCATTTGGTTACTTGGCTAGAATCTAAACTTTATAGTTTGGTGGAAAGCTGTTTTGCTTAAACTCTTTGAAATAATCTTTGTCTCTGGGTATCTCTCTTTTCAAGAAAAGAAATCTGAAGTTTTGCTACCAAATAGATAGAGGATTACGTGTATATTTAGTCTTACTACTGCCTTAGATTATAGGTGCGATTTTTTTTTTTATGAAACCAGTACATCTTTGTCACACTTTTTGGGGCGGTTGTGCCTTGTACTTCTTTGCTAGAAACATCCTTGTATAATGCATTGGGATGGAATTTACAAAAGCACAGTTAAAGCTCTTAATATTTTCCTTCTTAACACATAAGATTTCCCCCAACATCCCTTAGAGACAAAAAGCCAAAATCGTCTTTAGAAGATTGTTTTTTTTCTCCCCTCACTGCTCTGTCAACCCATCTGACTGTGGGGACCCCCATCCATCTTCCTCAAAGAACCAGGCTTCTGTCTTCACAAGTGGTTTTTAACTTAGCACAGTAGATAATTTTCTCCTGGACATTATCTTAATCCTTAATTTGTACTTAATGTTTTTAGTTAATGTCGGTTTGCAAGGCAGAAATAGAAGCACAGATGTAGAGAACAAAGTATGGACACCAAGGGGGGAAAGTGGGGAGGGAGGGGGGGTGGGATGAACTGGGAGATTGGGATTGACATGTGTACACTAATATGTATAAAATAGATAACTAATAAGAACCTGCTGTATAAAAAATAAATTTAATTTAATTTAAAAAAGGGGGCTTCCCTGGTGGTGCAGTGGTTGAGAGTCCGTCTGCTGATGCAGGGGACATGGGTTCGTGCCCCATTCCGGGAAGATCCCACATGCCGCGGAGTGGCTGGGCCCGTGAGCCATGGCCGCTAAGCCTGCGCGTCCGGAGCCTGTGCTCCACAACAGGAGAGGCCACAACAGTGAGAGGCCCGCATACCTCAAAAAAAAAAAAAAAAAAAGGAAAATAATTTTTTAGTTAATGCATTTATCAACATTATAAGTAGTATCTAGAGGTTAAATTGTAATATATATGAATATATCTAATTTGACAAATAATCTTTTATTTATAAACTTCACCTACAGCAATCCATACTCATGAAAACACTTCCACAGCAAATCTATCAGGTACATAGTCATTACGAAGTCATGTGGCTAAAGAAAAAGTGTGTGTCTGTGTGTGGAGGAGCATCTAGGAAGTTAGAATTTCCTACCCAGTTCTCTACTTAACGTATCTTCCTCTTTTACTTGTTTTTTGGCATGCCTTTAACTAAAAGCTAGGAAATGCTATGAGTGGCTGGTACCATGCACTAATGAGTAATTTCATGAGGAAGGATTTATGAAATGTTTAAGTGAATAAGTCATGTGGCTGCAAGTAAACATGTGCAGAAAGGGTTTGCACTGGGTAATAACCAGGTAAGTTCCAGATGTCCTCATCTTTGGAAGGTGGCCAAATGAAATCAATGGAAGATAAAGTGTTCCATGGTAAGAAGGGTTTGATCCCAGTCTGAACACTCAAGACTTGGCTGAGGAAGGTGGGCTGGGCAGTGGAAGAAGTGATTGGAGGAACGTGAGTTCAAAAGCGTGGAGAACACTTTAGTGGTGCTTTTTCTGACAAGACCCCACTCTCTTGGGGTCTAAGGTGGTTGTAGATGTTCCTTGCTGGTTAAAGGCAGTGGTTAAGGCTTTGGGGCCAAGGGCATATATCACATGACCTCCTGGGCTCTTCTCATTGCTATGACCACCTCTTTAGGCTTTACTGTGAAGAGGGCATTTAATTAGAAACCACAGACACATCCTACACGCTCTCCATAGCTCTGGGACTTTGTAGTGGGGCAGTCTCTTTCTGCTTATCTTCAGCTTTAGGAGAGTTTGCTGTTGGGTGAGCTAGAGGGTAAAGTTCCTAAGGACAGGAATGCAAACACAACCCTCACTGAATTGCTTTATAAAGAACAGAGCACAGGGCTCTGCACCTCACTGATCACATTCACTGAGCCTCCATAAACTCCCTGTGATGTAGGTACCCTTCTTCTCTCCATTTTACAGATGAAAACCTGAAGCCTAGAGGCAATAACTTACCTGAGTCAATAAATGGCAGGGCTGGAGTTCAAACCTGGAAGTCTCCCTCCAGAGACCATACACCTAACTACTGTGAGATTTGTTGAATTAATTTTAAATGCTTTGATAAAAGAGGAAACTGTTGCTAGGGGCAGAGGAAATGCTGTCTCTAGGATTGTCCTTAGAGTTCTAAGTATAGCCAGAAAACCTAGGGTTTCTCCCAGTGGAGGTGCATACTTGAGATAATTTTCTCATTGTTGTGGCCTCTCCCATTGCAGAGCACAGGTTCCGGATGCGCAGGCTCAGCGGCTGTGGCTCACGGGCCCAGCCGCTCCGCAGCATGTGGGATCTTCCCGGACCGGGGCACGAACCCGTGTCCCCTGCATCGACAGGCGGACTCTCAACCACTGCGCCACCAGGGAAGCCCTAGAGATAATTTTATTATCTATTTATTTTTACTTTTAAAAACATTTTTACTGTGAAATGTACCACACAGAAAAGTAAAACTGCTATGCATTCACCATGTCTATGTAGGTAACACCATAGAACGCTGCCAACCCCCAGAAGAACTTGCATTCACCTTCCTGATAAACACTCCCTAGGAAACCACTCTCCTGGCAGCTACAGGAATCATTTCCTTGCTTTTATTCATAGCTCTGTCAACTACATACTTGAGATAATTTTTATGATCCTTATGAGGATGATTGGAAGTGCGGCTAAAATTTGAAACAATAAGCAGGAAAAGTTAATAATTTGTTATTGATTCAAATGGTAAATTTGAAAAGTTTCTGATGAAAGCAGCCCTCCTCCTGCAAGCTCAAAAAACAAGCAAATGAAAAACCATAGGGTTTCTGAATTCCTTTTATTTTCTCTTTCCCACAATGCAACCAACAATATGAATTCTTCTAAAGATTTTGAGTTAATTAATAGACATTTATATGTAACCTTCAGGCACAGAGTACATGCTACTTGCTGGAGACTAAAAAGTAAAGATGAAATAAAGTCCTGGCACCGAGGGACTGCCGTTCTGGTAGGATGAGAATAGGCGACAAGGCCAGCCCTTCATGGGACTGGTGTGGGAGTGCAGAGAACATGATGGAAATGGTACAAAGAGCAATCAGAGAGCATTTCCTGGAGGAGTAAGACTTGAATGACAATTTAAAGCAGGGATTAATTGTGACTTGGCAGAACCAAACCTAATTTTGTTATTCTGGGACCCAATGGAGATGGGAAAAGGTATACTGAATATTGACCTAACAGAACAAATAATATCAAATTAGGAAGGAAAAAGAGCAGTGGTGCATGAGCCAATGGTTCTTTTAGAGTTACATGTGGAATCTATTAAAAGAAAAATAAATGCTTTTTTTAGGGGATAGTTTTAACATGAGAATTATTTTGGTAGCAAGTGATAACTTAATTCAAAATGGCTTAAATAAATCAGAAAAAAAAGTGGGGAGGGAAAGAGGAATTTATTGATTCACTTAGCTGAAGTTTGGAGTATCTAGAGTTAGGAGCTCAGATGACTTGGTCTCTCTCCGCCCCTCACTCTGCTTGTCTTTGTACAGGCTTGCTTAGGCAGACTCTGTCTAGAAGGTGGGACCGTGGCCCCAGAAACCCCATACTAACCCCATGAGCCTCTCAGCAGCCCTGGCTGACTCAGGTTCACTTGTTTGAGTCACAGTCCTATCACTGAGCATTCTGGAGGGATGGGACACTCTGATGGGCCAGATCTTGACCCAGTGAAGGAGGGTGTGGTACAGTCAGACCCACCAAGCTACGGGGACTGAAGTAGGGGAGGTACCTTAAAGGAAAAATACGGTCCTATTATGACAAGGCAGGGCAAAAAACAACAGATGTTCACAGCAATAGTGCCTTTACTTTCTGGAATGTTCCCCCATGGTATTATATTCTAACACAATATAATAAGTACAGTTGTGTGTGTATGTGTATGTGTGTGTGTGTGTCCTTAAAATAGTTTTAAAGACCCCCGAGCCCTTCACATACGCTCGTTCCCCTGCCTGTAATGTCCCTTCTATGTTGACCTCCCGCTATAAGCTGGTTGATATTCATTCATCCTCTGTGTCACTTTTTCAGGAAAGTTGACCTAGCAAACAGGGTAGTGCCTCTTTTTTTTTTTTTCTGCGGTACACGGGCCTCTCACTGTTGTGGCCTCTCCTGTTGCGGAGCACAGGCTCCGGACGCGCAGGCTCAGCGGCCATGGCTCACGGGCCCAGCCGCTCCGCGGCATGTGGGATCTTCCCGGACCGGGGCACGAACCCGTGTCCCCTGCATTGGCAGGCGGACTCTCAACCACTGAACCACCAGGGAAGCCCGGATAGTGCCTCTTTTAAATGCAGCTCTCAGTGCTTTGTTTTTGTACACTTACTGTAAGTCTTTTTAGTTAATTTTCCACTAACATTTACTTTTTTGTCTCCCTGACCGTTTTCAAACTCCATGAGGACAGGAATGTAACTATGTCATTTATTGTTCATTGCTAGTGCTTAGCACCGTGCCTGGCAAAAGTGGGTACAAAAATATTTGTTGAATGAATAATAACCCAAATTAAACCTTAAAAATCTGAAGTATTTGGCTAAAATTTAGAATAAAATGCACTAAGCTTTCTCCTTTATTATTATTACTATTTTTGTCTAAAGCATATCTGTCTAACAAATGAGCACCCCAAGGTTCTGGTACCCAAAAGACCTGAACTTCTGTTGAGAGTTACAGTAGTTCACTTTTACTTATGGATATTACACATTTTATAACTAATCACACTTTTCTTATTTACTGGATTTCTAGGAAGGCAAAGAGGCAAATTTTCTGAGTTCTTTTAAAGATTTTATCCTCTACTTTGGTAAACTTAACTCAAATACCCTTCAAGCACAAGTGAGGTATATGTAAATAAACAATAAGAAGTGATTGTTTTCACTCCGAAATTAAATTTAAAATTAGAACAGATAATTTGTTCCCCACAATTATCTTTGTTAAACCCACGGTAGATATTTGAGAAAAGTTGAGAGTTAAATTCTTTCATATGATCTCTTCCTACACTGGAACTTGAGAAATTATAAAGCTATAGAGTTCTAATTACCAGAAGCAAAGCTGAGTTCATTTATGGTGGATTAACCTCTGTTGAGATCACCTCCCCTTTGCTTTCAGAATATTTGCTACTAGGAGATTTATTTTGCTTAGTTTGGCTCACATCTGCCTCGCATCGAAGTCTTGGATGTTGATAAAGCCATGAGGAATCTAAGAAAGGGGTTCTCCAAGAAAGTGTGAATAACAGCACAGCTGGCTGGCCACCTCCTCTTTCCCCTAGGGCCCCCTTATTTAGCCACATTTCCAGAACACTTATGTGAAATGGAGGTAAAGAAGGTGTGTCTCATGGATGTACATACCAAAATCTCCCCCACTGCAGGGTGATGTGATAGCAATGCACTTCTTCAAGAGCTGGGGTCTCAAACATATATTATCAGAATCAACCATGATTGATTCTAATAATCACTAAATTTCTCTAAATCTGCCTCAGAACTTTAAGGATTAAGAGCAGGGAAAGTGTGTTTCTTGAAGATTCTGACTAATCATGAAGTCTTTCATGAAAGCATCATATTGAAACAATGTGCTTCTTGCTCTGTGTTTATGGAGAATCCTTATACACAAAATTTCCCTAATTCTATTTCTGTACTATTTTTAAATTATAACATTAAATTAAGTCAGTCAGTTTTATTGAGATACTTTTTGCCTTGATGATTATTCTGGCTAGCAAACCAGTTTGTTTAGTTTTGTGAAGAATAAAATAGTTCTGTACAGAGTAGATGGAGAGTAGTGTTCAGGGTTAGTTAAGGAAGAAAAGAGGTTTTTCTCCCTCCCACACCTCTTTTTAACCCATGGTCTAAAAGTTGAATACATTTAAGAGACTCAAGCAAGACTTGACCTCAAATAATCTTTACGGTGTCTTTAATAAGATAAGTATAAGTGAATGGAAACATGTGGAATTAATTTTCAAGAAAATAGATCCTGATTCTAAATTAAGAGCAGAGTATTTGAAAAAAATACATCCTAGATTTCAACAGGATTAAAATGGCTGGGAGCAAGTACAAGTTGTTCCCTGAACTAGAATCCCTTTCCTACTTTTGATTATACCGAGGATGCCTTCTCTCACCCTCCTTGTCTATTGCCCAAATTTCAAAGGAAAGAATGGACAATATGATGGGGCAAGACTGTGTCAACATAGTATCTAAGCAATGGGATGAAACTAGTGAGAAATTTGTAAAAGCTTTTCTGGCATTTTAAAGAGATAAAACAAATTAAAGAAGCTGGTGGTGGTGGTTTAGTACTGGGATGGGATTTCTAAGTGCTTGTCTGTTTCTTGGGTTCTGAGTCTGCTGCTTAACTTCTCTTTGTTTCATGGAAGCCAAAGGACTTTTTAAATTTGGATAAATTCCATGGGAAGAGAAGATGATAATTGGCTTTCCCTGTTGTTTGACTTCAGAGAAAATAGTAATAGAAGCTTTACAGATGGGAACCATAACCCAAGAAATTTTAAAACAATAAAAAACCCTTATTAATGGTAGGCTCCTTTATAGAACATAGCAGGCTGTACTCCTCACTACTTTCTAAAATATTGTCATTGATTATCCCCATCTGCCACAATTGCTGCTCCTAGCCAATTTACCAAATTGTCTATAATTTCTCCTCTTTCCTAGATGTTTTCTTACTTCATGTAAGATGTGAAGAAATGCTACAGTTAGCCGCAAATTCTGATAACAACTTGGGAAATTATTTATTTATTATTATTTTTAACATCTTTATTGGAGTATAATTGCTTTACAATGGTGTATTAGTTTCTGCTGTATAACAAGGTGAATCACCTATACATATACGTAGAGCCCCATATCTCCTCCCTTTTGCATCTCCCTATAACAATCCCTATCTCACCCCTCTAGATGGACACAGAGCACCGAGCTGATCTCCCTGTGCTATGTGGCTGCTTCCCACTAGCTAGCTATTTTACATTCGGTAGTGTATATATCTCACTGCCACTCTCTCATTTCATCCCAGCTTACCCTTCCCCCCACCGTGTCCTCAAGTCTATTCTCTACATCTGCATCTTTATTCCTGTCCTGCCCCTAGTTTCTTCATAACCATTTTATTTTTTAGATTCCATATATATGTGTTAACATACAGTATTTGTTTTTCTCTTTCTGATTTACTTCACTCTGTATGACAGTCTCTAGGTCCATCCACGTCACTACAAATAACTCAATTTCATTTCTTTTTATGGCTGAGTAATATTCCATTCTATATGTGTGTCACATCTTCTTTATCCACTCATCTATCGATGGACACTTAGGTTGGTTCCAGGTCCTGGCTATTGTAAATAGTGCTGCAATGAACATTGTGGTACCTGACTCTTTTTGAATTATGGTTTTCTCAGAGTATATGCCCAGTAGTTGGATTGCTAGGGCATATGGTAGTTCTATTTGTAGTTTTTTAAGGAACCTCCATACTGTTCTCCATAGTGGCTGTATCAATTTACATTCTCACCAACAGTGTGAGAGGGTTCCATTTTCTCCACACCCTCTCCAGCATTTATTGTTTGTAGATTTTTTTTTTTTTTTTTTTTTTGCGGTACGCGGGCCTCTCACTGTTGTGAGTTCTCCTGTTGCGGAGCACAGGCTCCGGACGCGCAGGCTCAGCGGCCATGGCTCACGGGCCCAGCCGCTCCGCAGCATGTGGGATCTTCCTGGACCGGGGCACGAACCCGTGTCCCCTGCATCAGCAGGCGGATTCTCTACCACTGCGCCACCAGGGAAGCCCTGTTTGTAGATTTTTTGATGATGGCCATTCTGAGTGGTGTGAGGTGATACCTCACTGTAGTTTTGATTTGCATTTCCCTGATGATTAGTGATGTTGATCATCCTTTCATACGTTTGTTGGCAATCTGTATATCTTCTTTGGAGAGATGTCTGTTTAGGTCTTCTGCCCATTTTTGGATTGGGTTGTTTGTTTTTTTGATATTGAGCTGCATGAGCTGCTTGTAAATTTTGGAGATTAATCCTTTGTCAGTTGCTTCATTTGTAAATATTTTCTCCCATTCTGAGGGTTGTCTTTTCGTCTTGTTTATGGTTTCTTTTGCTGTGCAAAAGCTTTTAAGTTTCATTAGGTCCCATTTGTTTATTTTTCTTTTTCTTTCCATTTCTCTAGGAGGTGGGTCAAAAAGGATCTTGTTGTGATTTATGTCATAGAGTGTTCTGCCTATGTTTTCCTCTAAGAGCTTTATAGTGTCTTGCCTTACATTAAGATCTTGAATCCATTTTGAGTTTATTTTTGTGTATGGCATTAGGGAAGGTTCTAATTTCATTCTTTTACATGTAGCTGTCCAGTTTTCCCAGCAGCAATTATTGAAGAGGCTGTCTTTTCTCCATTGTATATTTTTGCCTCCTTTATCAAAGATAAGGTGACCATATGTGTTTGGGTTTATCTCTGGCTTTCTATCCTGTTCCATATATTTCTTTTTTTGTGCCAGTACCATACTGTCTTGATTACTGGAACTTTGTAGTATAGTCTGAAGTCAGGGAGCCTGATTCCTCCAGCTCCGTTTTCCTTTCTCAAGATTGCTTTGGCTATTTGGGGTCTTTTGTGTTTCCATACAAATTGTGAAATTTTTTGTTCTAGTTCTGTGAAAAATCCCATTGGTAGTTTGACAGGGATTGCATGGAATCTGTAGATTGCTTTGGGTAGTATAGTCATTTTCACAATGTTCATTCTTCCAATCAAAGAACATGGTATCTCTCTCTATCTGTTTTGTATCATCTTTCGCATCTTTCATCAGTGTCTTATAGTTTTCTGCATACAGGGCTTTTGTCTCCTTAGGTAGGTTTATTCCTAGGTATTTTATCCTTTTCATTGCAGTGGTAAATGGGAGTGTTTCCTTTCCTTCCTCTTTCAGATTTTTCATCATTAGTGTATAGGAATGCAAGAGATTTCTGTGCATTAATTTTGTATCCTGATACTTTACCAAATTCATTGATTAGCTCTAGTAGTTTTCTGGTAGCATATTTAGGCTTCTCTATGTATAGTATCATGTACTATAGTAGTAGTATCATGTCATCTGCAAACAATGACAGTTTTACATCTTCTTTTCTGATTTAGATTCTTTTATTTCTTTTTCTTCCCTGATTGCTGTGGCTAAAACTTCCAAAACTATGTTGAATAATAGTGGTGAAAGTGGGCAACCTTGTCTTGTTCCTGATCTTAGTGGAAATGGTTTCAGTTTTTCACCATTGAGAATGATGTGGGCTGTGGGTTTGTCATATATGGTCTTTATTATGTTGAGGTAAGTTCCCTCTATGCTTACTTTCTGGAAGGTTTTTATCATAAATCGGTGTTGAATTTTGTCAAAAGCTTTTTCTGCATCTATTGAGATGATCATATGGTTTTTATCCTTCAATTTGTTAATATGGTTTATCACATTGATTGATTTGCATATATTGAAGAATCTTTGCATTCCTGAAATAAACCCCACTTGATCATAGTGTATGATCCTTTTAATGTGCTGTTGGATTCTGTTTGCTAGTATTTCATTGAGGATTTTTGCATCTATGTTCATCAGAGATATTGGCCTGTAGTTTTCTTTTTTTGTGACATGTTTGTCTGTATTTAGTATCAGGGTGATGGTGTCCTCATAGAATGAGTTTGGAAATGTTCCTCCCTCTGCTATATTTTGGAAGAGTTTAAGAAGGATAGCTGTTAGCTCTTCTCTAAATGTTTGATAGAATTCACCTGTGAAGACATCTAGTCCTGGGCATTTGTTTGTTGGAAGATTTTAAATCAGAGTTTGCTTGTGATTGGTCTGTATATATTTTATATTTCTTCCTGGTTCACTCTCAGAAGGTTGTGCTTTTCTAAGAATTTGTCCATTTTATTGGCATAGAGTTGCTGGTAGTTATCTCTCATGATCCTTTGTATTTCTGCAGTGTCAGTTGTTGCTTCTCCTTTTTCATTTCTAATTATATTGATTTGAGTCTTCTCCCTTTTTTACTTGATGAGTCTGGCTAATGGTTTATCAATTTTGTTTATCTTCTCAAAGAACCAGCTTTTAGTTTTATTGATCTTTGCTATCGTTTCCTTCATTTCTTTTTCATTTATTTCGTATCTGATCTTTATAATTTCTTTCCTTCTGCTCACTTAGGGTATTTTTTGTTTTTCTTTCTCTAATTGCTTTAGGTGTAAGTTTAGGTTGTTTATTTGAGTTCGGGTTGTATTGCTGTAAACCTCACTCTTAGAACTGTTTTTGCTGCATCCCATAGGTTTTGAGTCATCTTGTTTTCATTGTCATTTCTTTCTATGTAGTTTTTAATTTCCTCTTTGATTTCTTCAGTGATCTCTTGGTTATTTAGTAGTGTATTGTTTAGCCTTCATTTGTTTTTATTTTTTACAGATTTTTTTCCTGTAACTGATATCTAGTCTCATACCGTTGTGGTCAGAAGAGA
Source organism: Hyperoodon ampullatus (assembly GCF_949752795.1). Lineage (NCBI taxonomy): Eukaryota > Metazoa > Chordata > Mammalia > Artiodactyla > Ziphiidae > Hyperoodon > Hyperoodon ampullatus. The sequence continues at coordinate 32,145,006 of NC_136925.1, read as the reverse complement.
TGCTTGATACGATTTCAATTTTCTTAAATTTACCAAAGCTTGATTTGTGACCCAAGATATGAGCTATCCTACAGAACATTCCATGAGCACTTGAGAAGAAAGTGTATTCTGTTGTTTTTGGATGGAGTGTCCTATAAATATCAATTAAGTCCATTCTGTTTAATGTATCATTCAAAGCTTGTGTTTCCTTATTTATTTTCATTTTGGATGATCTGTTCATTGGTGAAAATGGGATGTTAAATTTCCCTACTATTATTGTGTTACTGTCAATTTCCCCTTTTATGGCTGTTATCATTTGCCTTATGTATTGCGGTGCTCCTGTGTTGGGTGCATAAATATTTACAATTATTATATCTTCTTCTTGGATTGATCCCTTGATCATGATGTAATGTCCTTCTTTGTCTCTTGTAATAGTCTTTATTTTAAAGTCCATTTTGTCTCATATGAGAATTGCTACTCCAGCTTTCTTTTGATTTCCATTTGCATGGAGTAACTTTTTCCATCCCCTCACTTTCAGTCTGTATGTGTCCCTAGGTTTGAAGTGGGTCTCTTGTACACAGCATATATACAGGTCTTGTTTTTCCATCTGTTCAGCCAGTCTATGTCTTTTGGTGGGAGCATTTAATCCATTTACATTTAAGGCAATTATCAATATGTATGTTCCTATTATAATTTTCTTAATTGTTTTAGGTTTGTTATTGTAGGTCTTTTCCTTCTCTTGTTTTTCCTGCCTAGAGAAGTTCCTTTTAGCATTTGTTGTAAAGCTGGTTGGGTGGTGCTGAATTCTCTTAGCTTTAGCTTGTCTGTAAAGGTTTTATTTTCTCTGTGGAATCTGAATGAGATCCTTGCTGGGTAGAGTAATCTTGGTTGTAGGTTTTTCCCTTTCATCACTTTAAATATGTCTTGCCACTCCCTTCTGGCTTGCAGAGTTTCTGCTGAAACATCAGCTTTTAACCTTATGGGGATTACCTTGAAAGTTAATTGTTGCTTTTCCCTTGCTGTTTTTAATATTTTTCTTTGTATTTAATTTTTGATAGTTTGATTAACATGTGCCTTGGCATGTGTCTCCTTGTATTTCTCCCATATGGGACTCTCTGCACTTCCTGGACTTGATTGACTATTTCTTTTCCCATATTAGAGAAGTTTTCCAGTATAATCTCTTCAACTATTTTCTCAGCCCCTTTTTTTTTCTCTTCTACTTCTGGGACCCCTATAATTTGAATGTTGGTGCATTTAATGTTGTCCCAGAAGTCTCTAAGACTCCATTCTTTTTTTTTTATTCTGGTGTGTGGAAATTATTTCCACTATTTTATCTTCCAGGTCACTTATCTGTTCTTCTGCCTCAGTTATTCTGCTATTGATTCCTTCTAGAGAATTTTTTATTTCATTTATTGTGCTGTTCATCATTGTTTGTTTGCTCTTTAGTTCTTCTAGGTCCTTGTTAAATGTTTCTTGTATTTTCTTCATTCTATTTCCAAGATTTTGGATCACCTTTACTATCATTACTCTGAATTCTTTTTCAGGTAGACTGCCTATTTCCTCTTCATTTGTTTGGTCTGGTGGGTTTTTACCTTGTTCCTTCATGTGCTGTGTATTTCTCTGTCCTCTCATTTTGCTTAACTTACTGTGTTTGGGGTCTCCTTTTCACAGGCTTCAGGTTTGTACTTCCTGTTGTTTTTCGTGTCTATTCCTCGTGGGTAAAGTTGGTTCAGTGGGTTGTGTAGGCTTCCTGGTGGAGGGGACTGGTGCCTGTGTTCTGTTGAATGAGGCTGGATCTTGTCTTTCTGGTGGGCAGGACCACATACAGTGGTGTGTTTTGGGGTGTCTGTGAACTTATTGTGATTTTAGGCAGTCTCTCTGCTAATGGGTGGGGTTGTGTTCCTGCCTTGCTAGTTGTTTGGCATAAGGTACCCAGCACTGTAGCTTGCTGGTTGTTGAGGGAGCTGGGTCTTAGTGTTGAGATGGGCATCTCTGGGAGAGATTTTGCTGTTTGATATTACATGGGGCAAGGAGGTCTCTGGTGGACCAATGTCCTGAACTTGACTCTACTTCAGAGGGAGAGCCTGACACCCAGCCAGAGAACGAAGACCCTGTCTGCCACATGCCTCAGAAGAAAAGAGAAAGAAAGAAAGAAAGAAAGAAAGAGAGAAAGAAAAGAAAAGAAAGAAAAAAAGAAAGAAAAAAGAAAGAAAGAATGGAAAGAAAGAAAGGAAAGAAAAGAAATAGTTATTAAAATAAAAAATTTAAAAATATTATTAAAAATAATAAAATAAAAGAAAGAAAGAAAGAAGAGAACAACCAAACCAAAAAACAAATCCATCAATGATAACAAGTGCTAAAAACTATACTAAAACAACAACAAAAACAGACAGACAAAACCCTAGGACAAATGGTAAGAGCAAAGCTATACAGACAAGATCACACAAAGAAGCATACACATACACACTCACAAAAAGAGAAAAAGGAAAAATATATATATAAATAAAAATAAAAAGGAAGAGAGCAACCAAATCAATAAACAAATCTACCAATGGTAATAAGCTCTAAATACTAAACTAAGGTAAACATAAAACCAGAAACAAATTAGATGCAGGAAGCAAACCCCAAGTCTACAGTTGCTCCAAAAGTCCACTGCCTCAATTTTGGGATGATTCATTGTCTATTCAGGTATTCCAGAGATGCAAGGTACATCAAGTTGATTATGGAGATTTAATCCACTGGTCCTGAGGCTGCATGGAGAAATTTCCCTTTCTTTTATTTGTTCGCATAGCTCCTAGGTTCAGCTTTGGATTTGGCCATGCCTCTGCATGTAGCTCGCCCTCTTGCATCTGTTCTTCACCCAGACAGGACAGGGTTAAAGTAGCAGCTGATTAGGGGGCTCTGGCTCACTCAGTCTGGGGGGAGCGAGAGGTACAGAATGTTGTGCAAGCCTGTGGCAGTAGAGGCTGGCATGATGTTGCAACAGCCTGAGGCACACCATGTGTTCTCCCAGGGAAGTTGACCTTGGATCCCGGGACCCTGACAGTGGCGGGCTGCACAGGCTCCCAGGAAGGGAGGTGTGGATAATGACCTGTGCTTGCACACAGACTTCTTGGTGGCTGCAGCAGGAATGTTAGCATTTCATGTCCGTCTCTGGTGTCTGCGCTGATAGCCGTGGCTCGCGCCCATTACTGGAGCTCATTTAGGTGCTGTTCTGAATCCCCTCTCCTCGCGCACCCCAAAACAATGGTCTCTTGCCTCCTAGGCAGGTCCAGACTTTTTCCCGGACTCCCTCCCGGCTAGCTGTGGCACACTAGCCCCCTTCAGGCTGTGTTCACGCAGCCAACCCCAGTCCTCTCCCTGGGATCCAACCGAAGCCCGAGCCTTAGCTCCCAGCCCCCGCCCGCCCCGGCGGGTGAGCAGACAAGCCTCTCGGGCTGGTGAGTGCTGGTCAGCACCGATCCTCTGTGTGGGAATCTCTCCGCCTTGCCCTCTGCACCCCTGTTGCTGTGCTGTCCTCCGCGGCTCCAAAGCTTCCCCCCATCACCCCTTGTCTCCGCCAGTGAAGGGGCTTCCTAGTGTGTGGAAACTTTTCCTCCTTCACAACTCTTTCCCACTGGTGCAGGTCCCGTCCCTATTCTTTTGTCTCTGTTTATTCTTTTTTCTTTTGCCCTACCCAGGTACATGGGGCTTTTCTTGCCTTTTGGGAAGTCTGAGGTCTTCTGCCAGCATTCAGTAGGTGTTCTGTAGGAGTTGTTCCACATGTAGATGTATTTTTGATGTATTTGTGGAGAGGAAGGTGATCTCCACATCTCACCCCTCCACCAGCTTGAAGGTCTCCATGAACTTGGGAATTTTAAAACTGAAATTTAAATTAACTATAATGATCAATTGTCAATGACTATAAGCACATTCTTCACTGGAGGATTTTATATATTCAGCTTGAAAATTTGGGCATCAGGTGAAATTAGGTAGCTGTAGCAGACATACCCTAAGGTGGCCCCATTGAGGTCACAATGACCTCCTTGTATAACATAATCCTCTCCCACTGAATGCAGAGGGAACTTGTTATTTGCTTGCAACCAGTGACAAAGGTAATTGATGTCACTCCCATAATATGTTTAGTTGGATAAGACTGTGTCTCAGCAACCTGAGTAAGGGAGATTCTCCTGCTGGGCTTGAAGAAGTAAGATGCCATGTTGTCTGAGGGATTTAAGAGGGCCACATGGGGGAGAATGTGAGTGGTCTCTAGGATCTGAGGACACCCTCCTGTCAGCAACTTGTAAGAAGCTGAGGCCTTTAGTCACAGTGCAAGAAAATGAATTATGCCAACAATCTGAGTGAGCTTGAAAGTGGAATCTTCCCAAATTGAGCCTCCAGAGGAGAACACAGCCCAACATTAAATTGGAGCCTTGTGAAATGCTGAGCAGTGGAGCCAGTGAAGCTGTGCTTGGAATCCTGCCCACAGCAACTGTGATATAAGTGTCTGTTGTTCAAAGCCACTATGCTGATGGAAATTTGTTATGCAGGATAGAAAACTAATATCGCAGTTGACTTGCTCTAGCTACTCCTTCCCAGGGTAGGCTGTTCTACTCTCTCTCCCTTAATGGTCCCAGATGATCTCACCGCCTCCTTGGAAAGGTGCAAATAATAGATAGGTAGCAAAAGAGAAATGAATAACTCAGTAAATTAGCTTGCCACAAATAGAAGTAATACTGTTAGCAGGATTTTCTTGAAAGTGGAACAGACATTTAAAAAGAGAAATTTCTTAAGAAGCTGTGAAATAACTAAGTTATATTGACTTTAGGTAATGAAGTTTGGGATAAATGCTAGAAGTCAGTTGCCTGAGAAATTAAGATTTGGTAAGTTAAAACATTTTTGGAAAATCAATATATACTCTATGTGGGGGAAGTTATAAGCCCAATTAAATATACTAACACCCAGTACCTGATGGTTCTCAGTGATGAGGACTATTTTTCTTTCATAAATCACCTTCTTACTCTTCTAACCACAGAGTATTTATTTCATGGGTATCCATGGAGCAAAGGTGACTGCTGATTACATTTTTAAATCTGTTGAGTTTGACTTTGGTTCCCTTGGAGTCAGCTTTCTATATTCTACTTTATTTTAATCAACCTTTGAAAGCCTTTTTACATTCTCCTTTCCCTTCCCACCAAACTCAGCTCTGATAATGTTTTCTGGTATCAGTAATCCAGGTCTTTAAGTCAATGTTTATATTTCTCAGGACACTTTGCACTTTAAGCTTTCTCTAATTCATCCATTCAATCATCTGATGCATATTTTATTGAGTAATTTCTACATGTCAATCAATATATTAGATGCTTGAAACACATAATGGTGGCAAAACAGACTTTGTTCTTGTTTTGTTTACCACCTAGTAAGAAATAAGGACATTAATCAAACAATCCCAGGAAATCTAGCCACAAACCAACCAGGGTTAGTGTATTTTTGAGGTTAGTCTTGTCTGCAACATTGATATTCTAACATCTCTTGGCCAAGAGATACCTACTCTTGCTCCAAAGAGACCTACTTTTGGAAAGATACACATATATTGCAATGACTTCATGATTAGTGGGTACTTAAAAAGAGACTATTTTTCTTTCTAGAACCCTTGCATCTACTTTCTGAGCATTTCAGAAATATTAGCAATGAAAACATGCTTTATCTGTTACAGGGAGCAGGTGTTGAGCAGCAGGAAATTGGAGCTAACTTAATAGCTCTATGTAAGAGAGTGAGCAGCAACCCCTTTGCTGTCAACATGAGCCCAGTTCTATTGGAAGGAAATGTTCTTGGGGACAGGCTAGGTTGCTCATTGGCTAATGATGTCTGAAATCTGTTTTGAAAAGAGTAAAGGAATCTGACAACGACCTTGGAGCACAGTGATGATGAGAAGAAGAAGAGAAATGAAAATATTATCTATAGTTATCTACAGAGCCCAAGATGTGTAAGAAAATTATTGAGAGGATGAGGGTCTGATATGTCCCATATTTCTCTTCATATATTTAATTTGCTTTTAACATCTTTCCATTTCCGTTCCCACTCTCTCACAGATGCTTTCATTATATCTCTATGTTTTTGCTCTCTATATGTTTTTGCTCTTTTTTTCCCTTACTTCCCCTTTTAATACGTTTGGGATAGTCTGTTCACAGACTGAAGTTAGTGGGTAATTGAACAACTAACCTACTGAATCCAGGGCTCTTTGGTATGTAAAAAGTGTGGGAAATTCTGAAGATGCACCATCAGACACTTTTTTGACATGTTTTTAAAAGAATACATGAGAAGTAAAAGCGAAATAATTACCCTACACATAACTCATTCTCTATCCCATACTGTTTATGTTTGAACTATTTATCCAACTTGTATTTCTATGCCACTGGAAAAGAGCACAACATCAATATTTAATACACAGAAACACATTTAATACAGAGGAATTCAAGTTTATTGAATATTTACTGTGTGAAAGGTGATAGGTACCTTTCTTGTAAGTAAAGTCAATTAATATAAGTTTCAAAATCTTTTTAGAAGAAAATTCTTGGAGGAAAAGTATTCTATTTTTTAATTCAAATGACACATATAACTGTGGAAATGTTAGAGGTAGAAAGTGATATTATATTTCAAGGTGCTCCCTTTTAAAGTTCATTGGAATCTTGAATCTGAGAAACACAATAGAATTTTTAAAATCTATAACCTAGATTCAGTCAACCAATATTTATATGTTTTGCAACAAGAAAGTCACAGACACACACTCTGTGGTGGGTAGGGTGAGAAGGCACCATTTGTGCTCCCTTGGAAGTCACAATCCACTAGAGCTGATGGGACTGACGTATGGAAAAGTAAACTGCAAGGCAGAATATGATAAATGCTACAAGAATGGTACAAATTGAGTGCTGGAAGTCCCAACAAAAGAGAACTGCCTTTTACTTTTAGTGTATGAACAGAGGAAGCATCTGAGCCTGGACTTGAATAGTGAATAGGCAGAGATGTGCATGCAGAGAGCCTACCAGCAGTCATGGAGAACGTGAGTGTGGACCTCTTTGGGGAAAAGAGAATATTCCAAGCTTCCATGAGAGGCTGAGGCCAGGTCACTGTAGACCTCCTTGAATGCCAGGGTACAGAGGTTGGGTTTTGTTTGCTACACCGTACACATTCAATGCAGGTCATCAGAGGAATGGTAGGGCAAGAACTGTGACTGAGAAATGTGATTGTGGAAGCCACATTGACAACAGGAGCAGGGAAGAAACGTGGAGATAGGAGGCCAGTTAGGAGGCAACTACCAGAGTTGCCAACTCTCAGGGAGAGAGTTGACATGGTGACAGCAATGATGGAGAGAGTGGATGCAATACAAATGAACTTATCTGCAAAACAGAAGCAGACTCACAGCTGCAGAAAACAAATTTAAGTTTACCAAAGCGGGAGAAGAGGGGGGAGGAATAAATTAGGAGTTTGGGATTAATATATACATACTTCTATATATAAAATAGACAACAAACAAGGATTTACTGTATAGCACAGGGAACTATATTCAATCTCTTGTTATAATCTACAATGAAAACCAATCTGAAAAAGAATATATATATGTATATATACATATATATATAAATGAATTATTTGCTCTACACGTGAAACTAACACAATATTGTAAATCAACTATAGTTAAAAAATAAGAGAGATCTGGGAAAAGAGATCCACAGGACTTGGCACCTGAGGGGACTGAGGAAGAAGACTGAAGGAGTTGAGCGTGGTCAATAAAAGAAGTGTATCTATAGGGTACGTGAATTCAGTTTTGGTTAATAAAATAATTGGATTTTATTTTTTTAGGAAAACATAAATTTTTATTATGATTAAAAAAGAGATAGGATAATATTACATTCCTAATGTTTCACTTACAGAAGGAAGTGCCAAATTAGAATTCCACAATAAGCACTGTGGGTGATGTCATCATATGTTTATTTATGAGACACCTAGAAATCAAGCAGAATGCCATCTTTTTTGGGTCCCCTCCCTGAACCATCTGGCTCCCCGTCATCCTTTAGATCTCAGTTCAAAGGGCTCGTCCTCAGAGACTGCCTCATCCAGCTGGATCTGACTCTTCTTGAGGTGTAGCTTCATTCCTGCACCTGTAACTTCTTTTATGGAACTTGTCATGCTTTGTATTATATGTATATATAATTATATGTTTATTATCTAACTTTCTACTGAATGCTTTAGAGCAAGAACTTTAATTATTCTTTAATTAATTATTTTTAAAAGTATCACCACTATATGCTCAAAACATATCTTATGCTAGCACAGAGTAGAATAAATGAATACTAAGTACGTGTGGTCATACTAACCAAGGAAACATTTGCAGCTTATTGAAAGTTTCATACAACAGGGGGAATCAGGTGGGTATTGCCAGATAACTAGAGAGGGAACATGAAGAAGAGTGTTTCATGTTCATGAAAGTGTTGACCAAAATATCTTTTTCTGGCATCTACTCCCGTTCGACCTCACTGCATATAGATTGTTCTTTTATTGAGTCAAATGAAATTCTTCTAGTGAGTGAATGATCTCTCACTCTCTTCCCTTCCCTGCGCTTCAAAGAGAGTAGGGAAACCATGACATTGCTCAGTATCAGTTCTTGCCAAGGTTGGGACAAAGAAGAGTTCTTCACCAGTGGGCAGAAGACTGAGAAGCTATGGAGCTATTGAAAGAGGCTGCAACCCACATACACCCTCAGGATTGTCTGCACACCATATGCATTCAATAATATGTACCCATTAGCAGATGTTGCGGTTCATAAATTAAAACACATGTAAAATATCTTCTCAATCAAGAGGTATTTTAAAAGACTGGCCCAGGCCCTGCATCGTACCACTTAGGGTGAATTTTGACTGTGTGACTTTGGGCAGTTATTTAAAATTCAGCTTTATGAGAAAATGCCAAATTATTCTCCAAAGTGGTTGCACCTGTTTACCTCCCCCCAGCAGTGAATGAGAACACCCCTTGCTCCTCATCTGTTCAGTCTTTTAAAATTTTTGCTAAACCTGTGTGCGCAAAATGGTATCTTACCGTGGCTTTAATTCTAATGAAGTTGTAATATATCTCATTATGTATTTTTATGTATTTGGTATATTTATTAGACATCTAGATTTTCTCACCTGTGAAATGCCTGTTTGTGACTTGGGCCTATTTTCAACTGAGTTATTTATTTCTTACTGATTTTTATGCATTTGAAAATATTTTTGGCATGTATATTTCTCTCTTCTGCTCGGTTGTATGTGTTGTGAAAACTTTTCTCAATTTGCTGTTTTTTTTTTTTTTTTTTCCCACTCTATTTGTGGTGTCTTTGATGAAAAACGGTTGTTAATTTTTCCTTGGCCCAATTCATCAAACTTTTCCTCTACATAGTTTGAGTGTTAAGAAATCTTTTCTCTCCCCAGGTCATAAATGTATTCTCCTTTTTTTTTTTTTTTCCTTCTAAAAATTTGAAACATTTGCCTTCCATATTTAACTTTCAATTATTCTAACAGAATAAGTTTTGTATACTTACCTTTATCATCACAGTGTTTTGATGCTTATGCAGCAGGCACCCTATAGCTCCCAATTGCCATCGTTTAAGTTGAGGTACATTACAACAGATCTGGCCAAATATGGTAACTGTACAAGTCAGAACTACCAACTTTTCATCCTGGAATAGACTTGCAAGCTCAGTCCCAAAATGCAACTGTGTGACTTCTTAGAAAGTGTCAACTCAGTTTTTCAAGTATTTTAAAAGTTGCATGATAATTTTGTATTTCAGACTACAGTCTCAAAATTGTGAGTGTTTTCAGTCCCTAGGTAGCTAACTTGATCTTCTCTGAGCTGGAAGAAAATGCTTTGTGACCATGTGGGATAAAGGGACTGACTAGGGGCAATGCCATGAAAAATATCATTTGGAAACGTTAGACATCAGTAAAAGTAGCCAATGTTGCTGATGAGCCGTAGTTTCTGTTTAAAAGATTTACTGTTAGGTTGTTCTTAGTGACTTTACAAATTTTAGCAAATCCAACTTCTAGAAGTCTCATTTTATATATTAAAAATCTCTGTGTATATAACGTAAGAAGAAATATATTCATAAAAAATTTCCGAAATTTTATGTCTTTCTTCTCCCCAAAATGCCTAGCTAAGAATTTCTCAGTCCTTTTTCCCTCAAAGATATCAGGACAATTTTTTAGAAATGTCTAGTCTCAATGGAAAACTCTGAAAAATGGCTTTAATTTTTTTCCAATATAATTTTTCTGTAAGGAACAGTTAAATATCTGATTTTTTTCTGTCATTTTCTTAGGGAATAAAAGAAGATCTAAATCATATTGACCAATACTAGTATCCCTTGGATTAAATTGGAATGAAATTATTCAAATCATGTATAGGTGTTGGTCTCTCATGTCATATCTGTGTAAAATTAAATGATAAAATTGCATCACAGCAGAAACCTGCCCCTATGAAGATCTAGGACAATCTCATAGAGAATTAATGATTTGATTTCCAGAAGTGGATTTAAGGTAGACTGGATATTAAAGCAGTTTGAGAGAGTGCCTTTGTTATTTTCTTGGGCATTTAGAACTATGGTTTGGAGATAGCAATAGAGTCTGGTTGAATCAATAGGGATAGTAAGTACTTAAGTATGTCAGAATAAAAAGAGGTAAAGTAGTTAAGCTTAATCCTGGGTAATAACCATCGGGACCACTGGCCTGCTTTTGAACTGAGAACACACCTGCTTCCCTTTGCATTCTTTGCTAGCATGTGTGTATCACTTCGAGCTGGGATTTCAAGGACAGTCAATACAGATTACTGCAGGATCTCATTTATATGACACCCTGGGTGTTCTGAGAAGAACCTGGGAAACCTATGCTATAGTTTATAGACCAACAGGACTTCCATATTAGGCTTTGCCTTTGCTCCGGCCATGACATGAGCCCCTGTTGCATAATCCCTTTTGATGGAGGGGTACCTCTTGCAATGAAAGTCAAATGTATTATTTTGGCTATTCAGTCATCCCAGCTGCCACATATTTTATGTCGAATAGGCAGCTGGTTACAGCTGCCTGGAGATGGTTGCGTCCATTAGAGTCTTTTGGTGAAGGTTGGTGCTTCTCGAAATGTAGATCATGTGTGGTAGGTGTGCCCACAATGACGCTAATGAGACAGCCTGAGCAGCTTTGGGGCTTAGAGAGGACTCCTCTGATGCAGGGGCATTCTGAAGCCTTGGGTTCCAATCCTCACCCCAAATACTGTGTTTTGTGGACTATTCATCCTCCTCTGAGCTGTATTTTTCCTTTTCACATTGCTTTTGATCATCCTGCCTCCACCTCTGAATCCTTAAAAATGGATAGAAATGTCAATATAGGGGAAAGACACAGGATGGTCTTTCAGGGTGTCCTTTCTGTTGAAGGAGCAGTATTTTAGGACTACTAAGAGAGTTTGAACTCTTGAAAGATATTGTTACAACTTTTGTTGCAAACTTGTGCAGGAGCTCCAGTAACCATCTGGGACCAGAAGCTGGAAGATGCTTTGTGGATGTCAGAGCAACAGGAGAGAAGGAGCGAGCAAAGCATGTCTGGATGCGCGCGTGCGTGCGCGCGCGCGTGTGTGTGTGCTTTGTTTGTTAGAGAAGTCACATCAAACCTGCATGCTAATTCATTTTTGTGCTTTCTTTCCCTTATGAGGAACCTGCACTTACTGATATCTGGAGTGTTTTGTGGTATAGATATGCAGAGATGCTGATTGGTCATAAAACCTTAGAATAGAACACAGAACTGATCTACAGACTAGTGGAGAAATTTCTTTTACAGCCGTTGATGTAAGTGCCACCTTCTGCTGGGAGACCTCCATCACACTGCTTGGGAGACATTCCATTCCATAGGTGGACAACATGAATTATAGTTGGAAATGTAAAGACACGTCCTATTCTTTTATTCACAAATTTACTTTCAAACTTTATTGAGTTCTTCCTTCTCTTGAATATACCTCTGTCTCTTTGTAAACACATTTATTGGTCCTAGTTTTGCCTTTTGTAGGTACATAGCAGATTCCACACCCCCTTCCACAGAATACATGAAGAAAGAGTGTGTTCTCTTAATAATAAGGAATATTAATTGAAGACCAACTACATGCTAGGCTCCATTCTTTACTTACGTCTATGGCTGCAGCCAATCACTGTAATCTTATTAGACAGGTCCTATTAGTGCCCTCAGTAATTGCATCTTAGAATAATTGGGTGACTTGCCCATGGCCACACAGCTAGTAAGAGGCTGAGACAGGGTTTGAACTCAGGCAGTTCCAGGAGAGAGCTCAAACTGTAATCACTTCTCTTACTTTACTCTTTTTTTTTTTCTCTCGGTCCAATATCCCCTCCTGCCAGTGATTACCCTATAACAGAGCTTTCATCACTTCTTCTCAGCTCTTCTCTGTCATCTGTGGTCATTGTTGTTTGTCTGGCTTGAAGCCCTTCCCCTCCATGTTGGTCACATTGGCGACACACTCAGTCAGGTTGTGGATGAACGGGGTGAGCAGGACAAAGTCAAGCCTATGCCTCCTCCTGCTGTGCACAATATAAAAAAGCCACGAGGTAGCCTTTTTGGATGCTGCCCTCTCTATCTCCCTCACAGAGCATGCCTTTGTCAACTGCTCTGCTGATTCAGAGGTATAGCTTTCTTCTCCCTCTGTAATCAGGGAAAGTAGATTACATTTTAGAACAAGTTCTAGATACTGTTTCCCCTAATCTATCACACATGTTTTAGCATACACGCTTTGAGAGAAAGCCCTTGGGCTTTAAGGAGGGAAACATCCTAGGAATTGTTATGATGTGTTAAACCTAGAAAGGACAACAAACTGCAAACTTTAGAAAACCAATAATTACTCTAAGCAGCTTTAATAACTGGAATAATAATGGTATATTTGAATTCTTTCATGGTTTTTTTTTCTCCATTCCATTTATTTTGTGAACTCATAGGCAGTGTACTAGTTACACATATTAAGACCATTTCATCAAAAGTGAAACTAGGAATATTAAGACTATTTCATCAAAAGTGGAACTATGGAAAGCACATCTGATTTGACTCATAAGCTGACTATTCTCACATTATGTGTGATATTCATTCTTGGATTAAATCTCTGCTTCTGCTCTACATCACTGTAACTAGATTTCCATTTCAATTCACAGAGTTAAAGGAAGCATTAGTCAATGCTGGTAAAAGTTCAAATGTCGCGGGGACCAGATCAGGATGAAATTAGCCAGTGGAACTAAAATATTCTATTTTTACTATGTTCACATTGGACTTTGCATTTTGTAGGAACTCTAGAATTCAGAAATAAAATAATGATGTGGTTGTTGGTCTCACTGATTAGATTGCAGGTGTACCCTAGGCAAGGAAATACATGTTGAATATTACGGCACCTGCTGTTTGAAGTTGCAACGCCCTTTTATATCACCTGACTCATTGCATAAGGGAAGGAGAAAGAGAAAGAGAGGTATGGGGAGAGGAGGGCTGTTGGATGGGCCACTCCTCCTCCATCTTACATTGAGGTCCCAATCATGTTTAGAACCAATAAGACTTTAGAACCTCTGGAAGGGAAATAAACGCCAACCAATAAAATAATGCGGATACTCTTAGTGTTCTTATCAGCACCTGATGTTTGGACTATTCACGGCTTAGAAAAATTTTTTTCTTCACTGTAATTCTGATAGGCAGGAAAAATTGTTCTAAGGAAGCTTTTTTCCAATGTCTCTGTGGCATTAGTGTTGAAAGATACTTTATACAGAATCATTCAGAAGGCAATCCTGGTTTAAACAAAATTAAGCAGTTTTCTTTACTTTGGAATTTCTCAAAGCCTTGCTGTGCCAATGTGCACTGAAAATTTGTGGGGGAAGAGGGTGCAGAGGTATAGTCATCAGCAGTTCCCCAAACTTATTTGACCATAGCGTTTTGTTTTCCACAGAATGCCACTCAGATATTAGTATTACATGGAATGCACTTTTTAAAATGATCTACTGAAGACTTGTTGGATAGTTGCAATATTAAAATCAAATTATAGTGAAGTAAGTTCAAATTGGGAGTTGAAAATGGGATTAGGACCCACTCACATTAATAATGACATAAGCTGTCAATCCTTGCTGAATATTTTATAAATAATGTTAAAAACTCTGAGTGTCAACCGTAAGTCTAAGGGACTCTCCTGGTGGCTTATAATTTCACTGTGATAGTATCTATTAATAATAACATTTTAAATATCCTTTTGCTTATAAGAAAATATGTTTGGTTGACAGGCCATAAACCTTCCCTCCCTTTCTGGTCCTTCACATATTTCATGTCCTCTGAAAACCTTTTTAGTTTCTATTGAGTTTTTAAAAGTAATGTGTCAGGCTCTAATGTTCCTGCTGGTTTAAGGAAAAATGCTCTCACTAGTAAATTATAATGAATTGTCAGTCTCAACAGGCCTGTGACCTTCACTTGGTGGTGGGGTTGGAGCTAAACTCCACTTCCCCCTCTTCTTGCTGGAGCCACTTTTCTTGTTCTAGCCTGTCCTCTTAATTGATGGGTGGGCTTCCCACAGGACAACTCACCTGCAAAAATAGTTCCTGCTGTGGTGTTTATTATACTAAGTAGGTTTCATGCTGACTGAGAGTTTTTACAAGGGGATGGAGTTGCTGTCAATATCTTCCATCATCTGAGCAAAGTTGGCCCTCAAATTCTCTCATATTTCAGCCTATTAAATTTAGTGGGGTGGGAGTAGGATGGATGGGAGTGAGATGGGACACAGTGGTGTGAAATTGGCTTAAATGTCTTGCTCCAGGACCTCTGGAAGTCCAACTTTAGTAAAATGTATCAGTAGGACAGCAAAGTAAAAAGACGTGTTAGAAACAGTAAAATGGTGCTCTACTAGCAAAAGGTAATGAAAAATCTCTGTGGTCTACGTGAAGGAATGCTAAGATAAGTAGCTTTAAGCTGATTTTTTTTTGAATACTCACTGGATATATTCTCTTTATTCTCTAATTATTAGTAAATATTCCTGGCTTATTCAACTAATATGTTCTCCTTATAGAGAATTTGAAAAGAATAAAATACAATAACAAAAAAAGAGGAAAAAATCCTGCCACTCTCTCTTAGGGGCAATTATTTTTAATTCTGTCGTTTTCTTTCCAATGGGTCTTCTATGCATTTTTGTCATAGTTGTGACAATAGAGTGTATACAACTCTGTGCCTTCTGTTTTGCCTAACATTGTATCATAAGCATTTCCCATATTACTAAAAACACTTTTCAAATATACATCATTTCTAATGCTAAACAATGTGCTACAGCAAGCGTGTTTTTTTTGTTTTTTTTTTTTTTTTTTTTTTTTCGATACGCAGGCCTCTCACTGTTGTGGCCTCTCCCGTTGCGGAGCACAGGCTCCGGATGCGCAGGCTCAGCGGCCATGGCTCATGGGCCCAGCTGCTCTGCGGCACGTGGGATCTTCCTGGACTGGGGCACGAACCCGTGTCCCCTGCATCGGCAGGCGGACTCTCAACCACTGCGCCACCAGGGAAGCCCTGAAAGATTTTTTAAAAATATTTGTTTTACTTGTTGAATAAATCTTGTTTCTCTGTCCTTAATTTAAAAAGCAGACGAGCTGAATCTTTTCTAAGAAAAAGATATATAAATTAATTTAAAAAAATATTTTTTTATGTCAGTGACTGGAGAGGTGGGGCAAATCTTCCCTGCTCCTGTTTTAATGGTCCAAAGACTGTTGAACATCAGTCTGGATGCTTAATCTGGAAGAGTCTGGAGCTTAACTGGAAGAGTCATTCCCAGAGAAAGAGAGGAATTGATGTGCATTAAAAGTAATCTAGGGCTTCCCTGGTGGCGCAGTGGTTGAGAGGCCTCTACCTGAGAAGCTGGAAAACACTCAGGAGACACCTACGTGACAGAGAACTGTACTCCAACGACTCAAATCCCACATGGTCACACACCCTGTGACCAAGTGCCAAACACCTCATTGAGAAGGAAGGCTCCTTGCTTTTACTACAGTGTAGTTTTGATGATTTGCCACTGACACGGAGATGATTCTTCTAGCTTGAAAACAGTGTTGCTAATGATCTAACCAGGAAGAGTGTATATCCTGGCTTGCTTTGTCTGGGTATGGAGTTCTGAGGGAATAGTGGCTCTGTAGACATGAGAAGCTACTTAATGAGGATGTGTTTTGAGTATTCAAGAGTTAGTTCAAGAGAACAAAGAATTAAAATGAAAGGAACAGTGTGTTGCTATAAAATAGCCAGAATGTATGTGTGTGTGTGTGTATGTATGAGAGAGAGAGAGAGAGATCAAATGAGTAGAGAAGAGAGCTTCAAGTTTTCACCTTGTATACTTTTAAAAATAGTGAAGGTATAAGTGAGTTTTACTTTCTTATGTTTTTTTTCCCTCCTGTTTTCCTTTCAGTAGTTTTCAAACAAAATATTGCTCACCTCCCCTAAAAACATCTACAGTGAGTTGTGGATCACCACAGTGGTATTGGGTGAGGCAGTGACCTGGGAGGTCAGTTCATTACAAAGCATTTCTTAAATGTACTGGAACTTAGAACCCATTTTTCTTGTTGTATCACTCAGGATTGGACTTTTTTGGAAACTTTATTCTAAACTAGTAGAGCTCATTTGGTTATTATACCTATCAAGTAATAAATCTTCAAGAAATAAGCTGTTTTAACTGAATGTGGAATTCATAGTGGAGCAATATGGAAGGTCACTTAGAAGTATTTACTAAAGACCTATACAAGTAATTTAACCTACTCACTTAGTCAATACCTGCTTGCTTGGTTCTGTTAAGCCTCATCATTCATAAAATACTTGCTCTCATCTCAACTTTTGCATTGGCCTCATCCAATTCTCCTTATCTCTTCTAACCACTCTTTTGGAAGATTCAAGCTTCTCTATTCAGCTAAAAAATGTGCTCATATATTAATTAGTGGTCTCCCTCATTGCCTCCTTGCTTCTTTTACTTCAAAACATTCAAACTAGTCTATATAATTCATGCAAGAAAAAAAATAGAGAGAGAAAGTGAAAGAGAGGGAGGGAAAGAGAGAGAGAGAGGGAAGGGTCATAGAGAAAGAGCAACCAAATTAAACCAAATAATTTCTTTGGTTATGGTCTCAAAATATAGTAACAGTAGTATCAGAATATAAGAACACCAAACAATGTTTTCTTGTATTTATAAAGTGGGTAAGAGGGCTTGAAAATTATTTAACATCCATTGTATTTTTAAATTCTTCATTAAAATGTGAAATGTGTTGGAATATTAGGAATGCCTAAGCAGATTACAAAAGATACTATTAAGCCTGCATTGAAATTGCTAAGATAAATCAATTTGTTTAATGAAGAAAATATTTCAGTTAAAGGGGAGGCTTCATTATGAATGCTCATAGCTCTCCACTTTAAACACAGATGTGAATTCTAAGATGTTTTGACAATAAAAAAAATTAAGACATGTAAAAACTAAGAAAAGTTGTTTATTTATCTGAGATGGGAGAAAGAAAATTCCTCAAGTGGTTTGCATTCTTTCATGCCAATCAGGGTATTCACATTCAAACAGCCTAGGTCTTGGGAGGGAAGGCGAAGAAGAAGAAAAGACAAGACAATAAAATATTTTAAAATTTGAGTGCATCAAGGATAAAAACCTGAGAATATATTTGCTGCCACCCAGACTGTCACAAATCTGAAAAGCAAGATTGAGGCCCAATTAAGAATATGGCCCAGGATGTAATGTTATCTAATGCTTACAGACGATGTGTAACTTACAGATTTTAGCTGTACAGCTGTGAAGACACCTGCCAGTGCCCTCCCTCCTCAGATTTCTTGCCTCTGCATTATTGAAAGATCCTATCTGATTTCCATGAGGATATTTCTCCCCGTAGGTTTAGGATATGGTGACTGCAAATGTTTTATTTGGGTCTCATGTGCCTTCATTTTAATGCTTCTTTTGTTAGAGGAGTAAATTACTAAGCACTCATTCAGATATTTGAAACACAAAGCCACTTACAATAACTCCTAATTGTCTAGGTAGTTCATCAGCCCCTTCATTTATGATTATTAGATGATCAGAATACAATGTGCTTTTAAATTGAGAGGACCTGTGTTATACCCTTCATCAATGTGGCTTTCCTTCAGAACAAGGGAATTCTCTCTGAAGTTACCTGAAAAAAGGTATTACATGTAAATTGAAACAAAAAGAAAAAGAAAGCTGGAGTAGTAATACTTTTATCAGACAAATTAGACTTTAAAACAAAGACTGTAATGAGAGATAAAGAAGGACATTACATAATGTTAAAGGGATTGATTCAGCAAGAAGATATAATAATTGTAAATATAAATGCATCCAAAATAGAAGCACCTAAGACCTAAGGCAAATATCAATAAACACAACTAGACAGTAACAAAATAATAGTAAGGGATTTTAACACCTGACTTATATATGTTCTATATATAGAACATTTTATCCCAAAGCAGCTGAATACATGTTCTTTTTAAGTGCACATGGAGCATTCCCCAGAATAGATCACATGCTAAACCACAAAACAAGTCTCAGTAAATTTAAGATTGAAATCATGTCAAAAATCTTTTCTGATCACAATGCTATGAGACTAGAAATCTACTATAAAGAAATATTGCAAAAAACACAAACTTGTGGAGGCTAAAAAATATGCTACTAAACAACAAATGAGTCACTGAAGAAATGAAAGAGAAATCAGAAACTACCTAGAGAAACATGAAAATGGAAACAATGATCCAAAATCTATGGGACACAGCAAAAGCAGTATAAGTGGGAAGTGGGAAGTATATAGAGATACAAGTCTACCTTAGGAAATAAGAAAAATCTCAAATAAACAACCTAACCTTACATCTAAAGGAACTAGAAAAAGAAGAACAAACAAAATCCAAAGTTAGCAGAAAAAAAAAAAAAGAATAAGGATTTGAGCAGAAATAAATGAAAAAGAGACTTAAAAAAATAGAAAAGATCAATAAAACTAAGAGCTAGCTCTTTGAAAAGATAAACAAAGTCGAGAAACATTTATCCAGACTCATCAAGAAAAAAAGAGATGACCAAAATAAATAAAATCCGAAATGAAAAAGGAGATGTTACAACTGACACCCCAGAAATACAAAGTATCATAAGAGATTACTACAAACAGTTAAACATCAATAAATTGAACAACCTAGGAGACATGGACAAATTCCCAGAAATGTACAATCTCCCAAGACTGAATCAGGAAGAAATAGAAAATATGAACAGACTAATTACCAGTAACAAACTTGAATCAGTAATTTAAAAATTCCCAACAAACAGAAGTCCAGGACCAGAAAGCTTCACAGGTGAATTCTACCAAGCATTTAAAGAAGAATGAATGCCTACCTTTCTCAAGCTATTCCAAAAAAACTGAAGAGGATAAAACACTTCTAAACTCATTCCACCCAGATGGCATCACATCATAAAAAATAAAACTATGGGCCAATATCACTGATGAACATAGATGCAAAAATCCTTGACAAAATACTAGCAAACCAAATTCAACAATACATTAAAAGAATCATACACCATGATCAAGTAGGATTTATCCCAAGGATGCATGGGTGGTTCAACGTCCAGAAATCAATTGATGTGATACAACACCTTAACAAAGGAAGGATTTTTTAAAAATCATATGATCATCTCAATAGAAGCAGAAAAAACTTTTGACAAAATTCAGCATTCATTTATTGACCAGAATCCCATTCTAGTCGCATCCCAAACATGACCATGGCAAGTCAGACCACTTTGCTTCACTTGTGAAGTGGGAGAAGGACCCCTACACAGGTCCCTTGTGGAGCTGCTCTAAGGCCAGGATCCCAAGACAGAGGCAGTGCTTGGAGATGGAAGCAGCATAAACAAAATAGAAGACTGTGTCATGGGTGCAGACTAAATGTTTTGCATTCTCTATGCAACAATAAAATCATCATTTCATTTATAAAAACTCTCAACAAAGTGGATACATAGAGAACATACCTCAACATAATAAGGGCTATATATGACAAACCTACAGCTAACATCATGCTCAATGGTGAAAATCTGAAAACATTTCCTCTAAGATCAGGAATAAGACAAGGATGTCACTCTTGCCACTTTTATTCAACACAGTATTGGAAGTCCTAGCCACAGCAATAAAGCAGTAAAGAAATAAAAGGAATCCAAATTGGAAAAGAAAAACTGTAACTGCAGATGACATGATCCTATATACAGAAAATACTAATGACACCACCAAAAATCTATTGGAACTAATAAATGAATTTAGTAAATTTACAGGATACAAAATTAATACACAGAAACCTATACACTAACAATGAACTATTAGAAAGAGGAATTTAGAAAACAATCCCATTTACAATTGGATGAAAAAGAATAAAATATCTAGGAATGTATCTAAATAAGGAGGTAAAAGACCTGTATTTGAAAAACTATAAGACATTGTTGAAAGAAATTGAATGCAACAGAAATAAATGGAAAGATACACTATACTCATGTACTGGAAGAATTAACATTGGTAAAAAGACCATACTATCCAAGGCAATCTACAGATTCAATGCAATCCCTATAAAAATTCCAATGGCGTTTTTCACAGAAATAAAACAAATAATTCTAAAATTTGTATGGGCCCCCAAAAGACCTTGAATAGCCAAAATAATCTTGAGAAAGAAGAACAAAGCTGGAAATATAATGTTCCCTTATTTCAAATTATACTACAAAGTTACAGTCATCAAAACAGTATAGTACTGGCACAAAACACAACAGATCAATGGAACAGATTAGACAGCCCAGAAATGACATCACTTATATGGTCAATTAATCTATGACAAATCAAGCAAGAATATACAATGAGGGAAAAAACAGCCTCTTCAATAAATGGTACTGGGAAAACTGGACAACTACATGCAAAAGAATCAAACTGAACTACTTTCCCATACCATATGCAAAAATAAAACCAAAATGGATTAGTCTTAAATGTAAGACCTGATACTATAAAACCCCTGGAAGAAAACATAGGCAGTACAATCTTTAACACTAGCCTTGGTAATATTTTATAATATGTCTCCTGAGGCAAAGCAGACAAAAGCAAAAATAAACAAATGAAATTACATCAAACTAAAATATTTTTGCATAGCAAAAGAAACTGTCAACAAAACAAAAAGGCCTCTTACTGAATGAGAGAATATATCTTCAAAGGGTATATCTGACATGGGGTTAATATCCAAAATATACAAAGAACACATATGACTCAATATATATAAAAAAAAGACATACAGATGACCAACAGACACATGAAAATATGCTCAACATCACTAATCATCAGGCAAATCAAAACCACAATGAGGTATTACCTCACATCTGTCAGAGTAGCTATTATAAAAATGACAACAAATAACAAGTGTTGGTGAGGATGTGGAGAAAAGGCACACTTGTGCATTCTTGATACAAATGTAAAATGATGCAGTAACTGTAGAAAACAGTATGGACGTTCCTCACAAATTTAAAATAGAACTACCATACGATCCAGCAATTTCACTGTTGGGTATTTTTCCAAAGAAAACAAAAACACTAATTTGAAAAGATATATGCACCCCTAAGTTCACTGAAGTATTATTCACAATAGCCAATATATGGAAGCAAACTAAGTGCTCATCAATATATATATATTACTCAGCCATAAAAAAAAAAAAAGAAAGCTTGCCATTTGTGACAACATGGATGGACCCAAGGGCATTATGCTAAGTGAAATAATTCACAGAAAGACAAACACCGTATGATTTCACTTATATCTGGCATCGAGAAAACAAAGCAAATGAACAAATAGAACAAAACAAAAAAGAGTCATAGATACAGAGAACCAACAGGTGGTTGCCAGAGAGGAAGTGGGTGGGAATATGAGTGAAATAGGTGAGGGAAATTAAGAGGTACAATTTCCAGTTACAAGATAAATAATTCACAGTGATGAAATGTACAAGAATGGGGAAAATAGACAGTAATAGTGTAATATCTTTGTATGGTGGCAATGGTAAGTAGACTTACTGTGGTGGTCATTTTGTAATGTATAGAAATACTGAATCACCATGTTGTGCACCAAGAACTATCACAGGGTTGTAAGTCAATTATACTTTAAAAAACAAACAAACAAATTCATAAGGAAAGAGATGAGATTTGTGGTTATGAGAGGCGGGGGTGGGGAGAGGGGGAATGGCTTGAAGGTGGTCAAAAGGTACAAACTTCTAGTTATAAGATAAATCAGCACTAAGGGACTTCCCTAGTGGCACAGTGGTTAAGAATCCACCTGCCAATGCAGGGAACACGGGTTCGAGCCCTGGTCCGGGAAGATCCCACATGCCGTGGAGCAGCTAAGGTTGTGCGCCACAACTACTGAGCCTGCATTCTAAGGCCCACAAGCCACAACTACTGAGCCCCCGTGTCACAACTACTGAAGCCCGTGTGCCTAGAGCCCGTGCTCCACAACAAGGGAAGCCACCACAATGAGAAGCCCATGCACCGCAATGAAGACCCAACACAGCCAAAAATAAAAGCAATTAAAATAATAATAATGATAATAATAAAAGATAAATAAGCCCTAGGGATGTCATGACAACGTGATAAACAGAATGAACATGGCTGTATGTTCTATATGACAGTTGTTGAGAGAGTAAATCCTAAGGGTTCTCATCACAAGGAAAAATATTTTTTTCTTTTTCTTTTATTTGTGTCTATACGAGATGATGAATGATCACTAAACCTACTGTGGTAATCATTTCATGATGTATGTAAGTGAAATCACTGTGCTGTACACCTTAAACTTATAGAGTGGTGTCTGTCAATTACATCTCAATAAAACTGGGAGGAAAATAATAAGTAAAAGGGAAACCCAATACTCAGCATCATTAGATTTGTTACCCGGTTGTTGTAACGGTGGGCCATTGTTGCCAGATCTTGCCATTTTTTATCTGGATAAGCCTGAAACTTTAATGTATTTTAGTGTCAAATCTCTGAGTTTTAGAATGTTGGTAAGCAAGTCAAATTAAACAAAAACACCGTACATGACAAGCAAACCACATCTGTAGTTCATAGTCAGCTGGGAAGTTTCCCATTTAGGCTTCTGACATTGATAGGAGATTTAAAGATGCTCACATCTTCACACAATTACAGTTTGGAACCTGAGCTGTCTACTTTCTATACAACCCTGTGCATAAATATCACCACTTCCTTGAGAAATTTGTGCGTATATGTTTGCCCCCCTAGAGAGCAAATGCCTTTGAAGAGAAGAATTGGGTTGTCTTGATCTCTGTATCCCTCAAGTACCTACCCCAAAGCTTTACACGTGTGAGGCACAGATACATGTTTGTTCAATGAAAAGAACAATAAATACCACAGGATTGTCATCCACTGGTCCTGTTTTAAGCATTTTGGGTTACAATATTATGGCAAAAATTAAGCAAATTAAGTGTAAAAATTAGTCTCTGTGGGAGAGTTATTTGATTAAGTTGGTGCCAAAGGGTTTTTTAATAAAACACTCTTACTCTGATTTAAACCTGGAAATCAGAACTGGTTTTCTACTACTGTTACTTAAAATATGGTTACACTTTGGTAACATAAAGGCTTAAAGAGTAGGGCTGTGGAGCCTCTGCCTGTGTTTGCCATTTATAAATTTTCACCTGCAGTATCTCATTTGCTAGAGGTATCATGTGATATAAAGCTAGTGAGATCATTTGCAAAAAATAATTTTTATTTACAACATTAGGTTCTATATTGCACGTAGTTGATTAGATTATACAATCAGGTACTTAGCAAAATTCTTAGCAAATCAATTAAGGAGCAAAAGGTTAAAAAAATACCCTCTGAATACTATTAGAAAAAGCAGAGTAGAATATTTGGAATCCAAAAGAAGAATCTTAGAGTTGGGTGGATATTTCTCAGCAAGACATGAGACCCAGAAATCATAAAAGAAAAGAGTGGTGGTTTTGATAATTTAAAAATTAAAAACATCTGTATGGAAAAGGGACAAATAAATACATCTTATAAAAGTGATCGTGAGAAAATGTTCCCTCTTTTTTTCTACCTATATCATCCATATATCTATGTATCTATGCCTCTATGTCTATCTATGCATTTCTCTAGGTCTATTTATCTATCTAATCTATATTTCAGAGTGTTAGCAAAAATAATAAGCTAAGAGGTGCTAGCAGTCAATAAGAAAGAATTAAGCCACTCAGAAAATGGGAGAGAATTCCCTGGCGGTTCAGTGGTTAAGACTCCACGCTTTCACTGCCAAGGGTACGGTTTCAATCCCTGGTTGGGGAACTAAGATCTCTCATGCCACAGGGCGCGGCCAAAATAAATAAAAATATTTAAAAGAAAACGGGAAAGGAGATGAGTTGGCGATTCACCGAATAATACTAAATAAACTTCAAACAATTAAAAAAATGTTTAATCTCAATAGTGATCATGCAAATTAAAATGATAATGCAGTTTTATTTTATTTATCAAATTAACAAAAGTTAAAAATCTTGATGATACTGAGTATTGGCTTATATTTAGGCAAACAGGAATTCATACATTGTTTCAAGGAATATAAATTGGTACAAAATTTTAACATGGCAATTTGAGGGTACCGGTAAAAATAAAAACATATACACCCTTTGATATGCAGTTGTAAATATAGAAATTTGTCATACAAAATGATGCTTGTAAGTGTTCAGAGATGTCCACACATGGATGCAGCATTCTTTGTAGCAGCAAGACGTTAAAACTACCTACATGTCTGTCAGTGGCAAATTGTTTAGGTACACTCTGATTCTGCTATCCTATAAATAATGGAGATCTATCTACCTCTCTACATGCACCGATATGAAGAGACATCTACAACATGGTGAATGAAGACATGTAAGGTACAGGAAAAAAAATGTTCAAATTTTGTAAAGTTATAATATATGTCTTTATATACATTAACATTTAAAAGATTTTAAAAGCATAGGAAACATTCAGAAAGAGAAATATCCTAATAGTGGTGAACTCTGGAAAATGAGATAGGAGAAATTTTTTGTCTTATACTCTTCCAAAATTTTTATTATTTTTGACAACAAATACTCTGCTTTTTCATTGTATGCACCTAATAAAAATGCTGCTTTATGAAACAAATCCTTAGCATGTAAACTCATTTTCCATTATGACTTTCATGTCACATACATCATTTTTTTTTTAATTAAAGGTGTCAAAGATTTAAGAGTTCAATATAGGCATAATTTATTCAATAGATACCTCATCTGAAATGATCTGCTTTAATGGAATTAATATAGAACATATGATAATATCTTAGTGCCCACCTTAGTACAA
The DNA here is from genome assembly GCF_949752795.1 of Hyperoodon ampullatus. Lineage (NCBI taxonomy): Eukaryota > Metazoa > Chordata > Mammalia > Artiodactyla > Ziphiidae > Hyperoodon > Hyperoodon ampullatus. The sequence goes on along the minus strand of NC_136925.1, from coordinate 32,119,612 downwards.
TACATTATCCCCACTTGATATAGGTAGAGGCCTCTGGCCCAAGATGTGGTCAGTGCCCTGTGTCTGAGATTTATGTGTTAGTTTACTTATGGAGGATATGGCTGAAGCATTTTAGAATATGGTCCATTGTTGCATGAATTTATCTCCACTAAGGATTCAATTATTACTCTTCAAATCTCACTATGTACAATAAAGCCTAGATGAGCTCTGTCATGCATTTTAGCACTGAAATATTTTATAAAGGACAAAAAACACGACTGTGTTAGGACTTCCCTGGTTTCAACAAAACTTTGAGGGATTGGTATTATCTTTTGTTCAGTTTACAAATGAGAAAATTGTATGCTATTTAAGGCTATGCAAACAGTAATGAATAGAGTCAGGATTTGAATCTAATATTTTAGTGAGGCAATGTGGTACAGCAGAAAGGGCCTAGACTTTCAGGTAAAAAGCAATGAAAATTCTGCTTGATGATAACACAATAAACTATGAAACTAAGGAAGTATCACCTAGGCTGTTGTGGGTTAGGAGATCAGGTAACAAAATGTGGCTATATTAGTGCCTCTTCCTTCTGCAAGCGTGAACTGGTCAGGTCATAAACACTGTACTTTATGGACAAACCCAATAATAACAAACTTAATACAGCAGTGGAATTTACTGATGTACTCTGCCACTAAGGCTGTCCTAACCCAGGAACATATGCAGAGATGATAAATTTGTGAGTGCGTATGGTAGAAGAGCTGAAACAGATGTGCAGAGTGAGAGACATCAAAGTTAAAACAATTACCATCTCAACAAATGGGTAATTCTCCCAGATACAAGCTTAGCATTTTTAAAAGACCTAGGCTATCGGCAAATCAGAGGTGGTATATTCAGATGTGAAGCATATGTATATCATTAAAATAAAGCAAAACAAGAATGAATGGCCACTAGTTGCTTTAAAAGATACTGCCTCTTGGCAGCAAATGTCGTGGCATACATTTGAATCATCTGGAGGGACAGCCTTATTTTTCTCCTGCCCTCCACCTCACCAGAGGCTTCCCCAATATGGACACATCTGCCTTTGATGCCTTCACAAGCCTGTGAGTTGGGACCAGAAAGGAGACCAGCTACCTTCTACTGCCAGGTGATACTGACAATGGGGAACACGGTGAGTAAAGGCTGTGGAAATAGAGATAGACATGGCTGAATGCAGAGCAGGGGTCTTCTCTGGACAGTAATGCTGAAATCATCACCATGTGGATATTTCATTCAGATGATGAGGTTTACAAATGGTTTGAAAAGAACAATCACTCAGTGTGCTGTTTTGCCTACATCACATGTAAAGGAATTTTAAAAGATTTTTCTATTAAGTGATTATTATATGTTTTACTCTATTTGTTATAATAAGTAAGACCCAGAGTTAACAAATTAATAAGTAAATGAACTATGGTCTTTCTGACTTTATGTATAGATATTTTTTATATTGAATAGAAATTGGCCAAAACATAATTTTAAAAAAATTACATTTTCATTATCTGTGACTTCATTATCTTACCTTGAAAACATCAATAACTGAAAAGTCTTGCCCCTGTGGATATTTCAAAGGGTGCTTTGCCTGAAAATGGTATTTATTTGATAATTTAGTAGCTTTTATATTCTCATGCTCCTGTTTAATAGTCTCTAAGAAAATGTAAACCACTTGTCTGTATTTCTGACAAATGATAAATTACCTAGATAGAAAAATAGCATTATAATGAATTAATGGCTGATGGCTGTTCAATATCAGATCTGAAGACTCTGCTTTTTCATTGTATGCCCCTGGTGAAAATGCTGTTTTATGAAAATGACACCTCAGCATGCAGACTCATACTCCATTAGACTTCCATGTCATATTTACCAGTTCAAAAAAAAAAAAAAAAACTGTTGCTATGCACTATGCTACTGGAATTGAATTAAATTATTAAACACAAGCTGCCAAAGAAATAATAGTGCAGCTGAATATTTTTGTGGATTTGTTGGTGAGCCTGTGTTCTTTAGTGTTTAGTTGTAATTATAGGACTTCTCCAAGAGGGATGACTGCAGTTTTGAATTGCTGCCTCCAAGAATAGAGAAGATGCTGTGTAGCAAGGGGAATAAATAACATTTGACTCTCATTTCTAAAAATGACATAAATACAATTTAGTAGGTATATTTAGAAATTGTTCCTTTAATTTAAAAGGATTCTGGGAGTATATAATTAAGTGGTTTTGGTGCCATATGGAATAAAACCACAGTGGCAGAGTTTCTGACCTAAGTGGTCATGTACTGGACTGAAACAATCGCCAGTTTGCCAATTACACTTATCTTGCCCGTGCTTTCTTATATCTGACAAATTCCAGGTGTGAATCATCCATCTGAAAACAGACCAGCACACTGTAGCTGTGCTCTCTAAATTCCTCTTTTATGTATGCCTTACAAATAAGCTAAGGTACTTAATACGTTGATTAAAAGGCATACAGAATTGTGTTGAGATCATGGACAAATAAAACAGTGGAGTTAGAATCTGTAACCCCACCCACCATTGTTCTGAACTTGAAATATTTTATCCAAAGCAGGCTGTGTAGAGTCCTGAGGGACCAACCTAGGACACATATTTAGCATGCACTTTAAACTTTGGTTGTTCTATCTTTCAAGCTAAATTTAAATCTCATTAATTTTTAGTGAAAGAACAATAGTTAAATATCTTGCAGATGTAGCTTGTGTATTTAAAATTCCTTAGAAGGTTTCCATTTAGGGTTTTTACAACATTAGTTTGATCTACTGTGCATGACAATATGGCATGTGCATTTCTCTCAGGATGTGCAATTTGATTTCATACTGTGGAAAAATCCAGAGCGTAAAATATTAGCATGAACAGTGTCAAGTGTCGATGCTAATTCTTTTATTACTGTGACATTATTTAATGACAACAATCATTCAACCATTTTAAATGATAGATATCAGAGCTTGAAAAACAGCTATGTGATCAGCTAAGACATGTCCTTGGCGAGGAGAAAGTTCTAGAAAGTGCTAGGAAGACATATGTATCCAATCATAGATTTCTCCTTCTTGTATAAGATTACAGAGGATGCAGCTGTTAACACCAGTGAATAAAATTAGAATGTAATGTTTTAGTATTGTTGCATGTATGTCACCAAATTTGGTCACTTTGGTGATCACAGGCTAAGGACATTTATTTCCAAAGAAGCATAGTTACCTTTGTTCTTTAGCAGAACCATATATTTTAGCACAAATGGTGATACCTTGCCAGATGAGCAAAAAAATTTTTCAATATTAATTTTGGGGACTTCTAAGGAATTAGTGTTGAATCCTTCTGTTAGAAATGAAAATTATTTAAAATAAAAATATCCTGATTTGCATTGCTTATTTTTAGAAGCTATGTTAAATTAAAACTTCACAGAGAAAATTCAGTTTGAATAGAAGAAAATTCCCTACAACTGGTTTTCTCTTGGATTCGCCTTTCTTATCCTGAATTTTGGAATAGAACCACAGTTCTCTTCTCCAAGTAGTTGTGGAAAAGCTATAATGTGTTCAGTGGACGGATACACTAATAATATCTTACTTTATTATAGTGCTCTCATAGTTGACAGAGTACTGTCACCTATATTATTTATATTTCTAATATGCATTCATTATGAATGTGTTTATCACTATTTCAAGTTCTAGAAATGTCAATTCATTCATTCAGCAAATGCTTTTTGAGTGCAAATCAAGAGCACGTAATTAGATGGGTTAGATGTTGAGGAAGAAAACACATGTTTGCGTTGTGGAGGGAGAGAAATTACGATACAATAACTACCACAGCTCTACACAGGGACAGGTACAAAGGGCAGCAGGACAACTCATCTACTTGGGAGACGGGGGAGGTGAGTGTATGCAGGGAGGCTCCAAGGAGGAGACTGATGGTGAGCAGAGACTGGAAGGACTTGGAAGCATTGATTAGCAGGCAGGCAAGGGGATGGCAGGTTAGACAGGGAATCTAAGGGAAGACAAAGGCAGAGCTGTGAGCAAAGGTGGCATGCTGGGCACTGCATGAGGGGCATTATGGCTGGAGCACAGAGTTTGATGTGAGGGGAGACTATGGTTGAAGCTGGGATCAAATCATGCAAAATCTTGTATGCTTTGCAAGGAGATTAGATTAAATCTTACAGGTAAGTGAGAGCACTGGATTTTGCGCAAGGGAGTAACATTCTCAGATTTGAATGTTTCATTACGGCACCTGTTTGGGGAATGCATGGGAGGAAAACATCTTAGATAACTCTTGGGTTCTGGATCAGGTTGATTCTGGTGCCATTCCCTGAGTTTAGGAAAGAAGCAGGGTCAAAGAGTGGGGATGGGGAAGACTGAAGGAGACAAGGAGGTAAATTTGAATGTGCTGAGACTGACAGGAGTTAGAAAGTTCAGGTTTCTAGTAGGCAATTATATGTAGTGGTCAGTACTCAGTATGGAGCTAGACTGAAATGCAAATGAATATAAATGGGTGAGTCATGAAGCTCACCATAACTGGAGAAGTTGTAGGCCATCATGACATCTCAGTTATTCTGAGCAGGGAGTCGGACCGTGAGGAGAGAGGCAGCAAAGTGTGTGTGTTGAGACTCTGGAACCAGGTTGTCCGGATTTGGATCCTAGCTCTCCTATTTCACAGCTCTAGGACCTAAAGCAGCTCTATGACCTTGGCAGATTAGTTTCTGTGCTTCAGTTTCTTCAACTGTGAAATGTAAGAATAGGATTATTGTGAGGATTAAATAAGTTTCCAAAGCTTTCATGTTTTATTTATATGTAAAGTATATGGGACATATAAGTGATATTATGATTGTTATTATTAATTATCTTTATTATTCTTCTCATGAGTGTTCATGCTGGAATGGCTCTGTGGTCTACTGGGTTAGAATGTGGTTGTTCAATTTTATTCTGGTTGGACCTGAGGGATCTGATAAGAAATGGTTAGCCATGGTGATGGAGGTCCCAGTAGAAAAATGGAATACTCTAGTCTTCAACTCAAAACTCTCATTTTCTTTGAAAACATGGGCTAGCAGCCAGGTCAGCTTGAGGGAAACGTGTAGGTGCCTTTGGGAATGTAGAATCAGCTTGGTGGAGCCCTTCTGATTGGAAGGACCAGAGTTTCCCTACAGAATTGGCTGAAAAGAAAATGGGGCAGATGCGGGTGACACAGAGACTTGTGACCGTTCCAGCAGAGGCTATCGGAAGCTGAGTGAATGGTAACTCAGCTTGTGCTTTAGAGCATTTAGCGTCCTTTGGTGAGAAATGGCCAGAACTTTGAGTGTCCCCAGGGTGTTCCACCTTGATGACCCACCATTCTAAGCACATTTTGTGGGAATCTGAATTAAAGTCATGATTTAATATTTTATTTATTTGAATTTCACCTACCCTTCAAGAGTCAGTTCAAATCCCACTTCCTCTATAAATCCTTCCTTGGAGATCCCAAACTAACATAATCTCTCCCTTCTAGCAAATATTGTCATTGTGCAAAATGTTGCAACAATGAATGGGACAAAAACTAAGATTTATTTAAAGCTTGCTATATACCAGGCACAATTTAAGCACTTTGCATTCATAATTTCCTTTAATTCAGACCATAGTATAGTCTTACAAGTAATCACTTATTGCTTGTGATTTTTTTTTGCTATCTTCCATCATTTTTTTATAGTTTACATCTTAGTTATGTAACAAATTTTGCATTGTTTATTCATATATTTTCCATGAGCTTATTCCTAGAGTATAACAACCAGAGAGCAGGGAGCCCATGTTATCTCCTTCAGAACTTAGTTGTATGTTGATTTGATCTAATAGGATTAGGACCCCCGTGTTGCACAACTCAAGGGTATCTATTCAACTGGTGGTCAGTGTGAATGGTGCCCCCTGCAGCTGTGCAGTGCACAGATAAGTTGTCCATACACATTGGCCCTGGATAGGACACAGCCGGATATATTATTGAACTGGAAAGCAACCTTACACAAAAACTGATGAATTACTCACCTATTGGTCTGTTTCCCTCTGGCAGATTCTGAGCTCTTGGCAAGCAGGGCCCAGGTGACTCTGTTCCTGCCCTGTCTTCCGTACCACCTAACACAAGACTTTGCAGAAAAAATATGTGCAAATGGTAATTATTTGAGAATAGGACAGGGCACTGGGGCAAGGTGGTTCGACCACCCCATCTGTACTCTTCTTTTCTTCTGCTCTTAACAGTAGAATTAATGGCTTTGTTGCACCACAAAGTGAAAGAAATATCACTAAACACATTGACGAGAAGGTAAATTAGAAAATGGACTTCATGGATGTTACAGCATGCCTGTCACTCACATACTATGGATAAGGCTAGGCAGGCCAGAGAGGTTAAATGACTTGCCCAAGGTTACACAGGTCTCTGGCAGTGGAGCCAGGTCTAGCTGGCTATTTGGTCTCTGACTCCCACTTCAGTGCTTCTCCCATTACACACTTTCAGGAAGAATGTCATGTAATGATTTGTTTTCAAGGAAAGGAAATCCCAATTGGCATTTGCAGACTTTCCAAATAAATAGATTTAAAATTTCTGAAATTAACCTACTGTCTCTTTAACAAAAGCCCTCCCAACTACTGTGTCCTAACACCTACTGAGTTGTGTCTCTATGTATGTACATATGGATATATATTTCTAAGCCCTTATATTTCTGATCGAATGTTACCCTAACACATTATGCTGAACCGATTTAGAATATTTGCCTTTGTTGAAACAAAAGCAGTTCCTTTCATTCACATCAATAACATGTAATTGTATGTATAGTGAGCCGCGCTCACCCGGGCTAATGAATATTCAACCAGTAGTGAGCGAAGGGCGCCCTTGGAATGGTTACGAGGGTCCCTTTCTGATTTAGCATCGCACCCAAGTGTCAGACAAGGACAACATCGCTTTCTCTCCCCCGTTCGATCGCCGGGGCCTGTGGCTCCGCCCACCCTGACGCAGAGGCCCGCCTGTCTGATTTGGGGGCTCTGGCAAAAAGCCTGAGCCCATTGATTACAGATCGCTGTTAATAAAGAGCATTTGTAATGCAGCAGCGGCGAGGCGGTCTCCGCACGCCGGTTCATGATGGCCCTTCAGGCTCCACAATTAAGTCGTCCAGCAGGCATGCCCCCTGTTGCAGCTGCTCTGTCAGTCTCATTTTGAAGCACAAATGATCTTAGACCCAGTGTTTGACATGGGGTTTTAACACCAAAGAAGGCAATTCTGCAACTTCAAATGAGCCTAATTGGCTGAGCGCTCGGGCGTTCACTCAAGCTGCTTCAGTCCATCAGAGAGAGATTTCCCGCTAATTGAACTGCTCAGAAGGAAAAGGACCACGAGGAATCACGAGGTGCCGAACGATTGGAGAGGGTGGTATATATATTTTTCATGATCGCAAACTTAAAGATACATCCCTACTCTTTAATCAGCCACCTGTCAACATAAAAAAGGTAGCTATTGTTACAGATGCTCACCGAGTTGCGATCTAAAATTTTGTTCCTTTTCGGAGTGTAAATGTGCTATGTTTCTAACAAAGGACATTTCAAAACCCTTGGTCCGGACAGCATTTTTCTGCATCACTCTGAAGGCTGCCCGAAATAAAGACATGCAAATCCAGGCCGTGTGGAGAAGCAGGAAACTAGAGACACCTCAGATGGAGTCACTGTGTATTCATCCAGCGCTTTATCCATCCACCAAGGCACATCCATCACCTGTGCCTTGGTTCTTCCTCTGTTAAAGGGCGATCATGTAAGAAGAGATGTGATATCTATATCCATATCTGTATCCCTATCTTTATCTATATAGCTGATATATCCATATCCACACCCATATCTATATATCTGATATTCCTCACGTGACCCAGAATAAAATATTTTATGGAAAATAACAATCTATACAGCAATATTAAAGCGTATTTAATTGAGAAATTGATATAGTTTGATATATAAATTGATATGTATCAGACAGCATCTTGGAACTAAGGGAACTGATCTGATGTGAGTTTTTCTAAACCAAAGCACTGCTTAAAAATTATGACTTAACTTGTTTCTTGGTGTCAAATTCTCCACACATGTATCTAATTTACACAAAAGTGGTTTTACATGACATGGTGATTGAAAAATAATTAGGGGGAAGGGTAAAGAAGTGAGAAGAAGATACATACAAAGATTTAGGACTGGCTCAATTTTATTTAGATATTTTATTTTGGATATGGAGAGGATCCAGAAAACATTCCACTACATATTTTAAGATATGCAGGAAGTGAGTGAAATATGCTCGGCATCAGCTACTTTTCAGCCTGGGAGCACGTGGTGTACGTTTTATGGTGCCCAAGCTTGAGGAGGGTAGTTGCGTTCAGGGAGCTGTATTTTACATCTTTAGAGTTGTTCATCTGAGCTCTGCCTCTGCTTTACTTTGTGACCTTAGGTAAACTGTTCACCTTCCCTAGGCCCTAGTTTTTCATCTTCAAAGACAGCAGACCAAGGACGATCCACCAGCAGCAACATCCTGAGATGCTTAATGAAAAGGAGGAAACAGTTTTTTCACATATTTAATCTCTTTATTGGCTGGACCTGCTTGATTTTGCACCTTGAATCGTTGTAACATTTCTATTCAAAATCCAGAAGAGATCAGATCTTCCTCAATTCCCCACTCAAGGCAGATTTAGCAAATAATCCTGGTTTGGAATTTGCCTCCCTGGGCTGAGTCAGTTTTGGAATCAGCACGGTGACACCTGCATGTCATGGTTAAAAGATAGCACTAAAAAGCTTGTACTAACAGTTACAACTTCTACTCCATCCCATCCTGTCATAATTCCTGCTTTCCAGAGGAAAGCATTGCTATTCTTAGAGCTTCTTCAGCACAGTTACCTTCAGTTTCTAACTAATATGCTTATTTCTCTAATATTTCTTGATTTGTCCACTTTAGGTCCAATCTATTATTAATTTCTTGTTACAGAAGATGAGGAACTATCTTCTACCTCTCCTAACTTCCCCATCCCAACCATCCATTCTACTAGTATATCAACATTTTTGGTTAAATCAATAATATACATTATGGTAGCTATGCAAATTCATCCATGTCATGTGATACAATTATTTTTGCTCTCATGAACACCTTTCTTTCCCTGGCATCAGGATTTGCCTGATTTTCCCATTTCTTTATTTGTTTTTAATAGGGTTATTGAAATATAACACAAAGTCCACAAAGTTGTGTATAATTTAATGGAATTTAATGGTTTTTAGTATATTTACAGCATTTTGCAATCATGTCCCTAGTCTAATGTTAGAATATTTTCATTACCCCCCAAAAGAGACCTAGAACTCACTAGCGGTCACTCATCATTCTCCCTTCTCACCCACTCCAGCCCTAGGCTAACACTAATCTGTATCTATCTCTACAGATTTGCTTATTCTGGACATATCATAAAAATGGAATCATACAATATGTGGCCTTTTGTGTCTGACTGCTTTCACTTGATATTTTCAAGCTTCATTCAGGTTGTAGCATGTATCAGTACCTCATTCCTTTCTATTGTCCAGTAATATTTCATTGTATGGATAGACATAGATATCCATTCATCAGCTGATAGACATCTAGATTATCTCCACTTTTTGGCTATTATGAATCATGCTGCTGTGAACATTCATGCATCCTCCATTTATTTTTATTTGTATAGTTTGCTCTTTGACCATCCTTATTAATTTTTTTTCCTATCTGTTCCGTCAGGTCCAATACACACTATTAGGGTTTTTTTTTCTCCAGTGCACTAATATATCACATAAAGTTTTTTCCTTTTCTTCAGGAAAACTCCTTTCTGAGCTTTCTTTCCTCCTGCTCTAATCTGGATGGTTACTCTCAAATTTACAGCATAGCTTTTTTACTGGAACATTCCTTCAGTGTACCCCTGTGTCAGAACCCCTATTTCCTGAATCCCGTGCCATTCTCTTTCTCAGGTGATTCCCCTGTTTGGCTGAAGCTTTGTAGGGCGTGGGAGGGCACCGGGGGTCCAACCGTCGGTGTACATCAGACTTTCAATTGACATCTCTCATCCCACCGCCACCCCCCGAACATCCTGAGGTGCCCGGGTGAATTAGCTCACTTCTTATTACTATCCCCTCTGCTCTGCTCTTAAGTTCCAAATATGTGTGAAATCCCTTGTGTACAGAAGACTCCCTGTGTACAGAAGTTCTCTTTGTCCTTAAGAGTTTCTACTGTCCTTGTCCCTTTAGATCATTGAAGAAACGTCTCTGGAGAGAAAATGGAGGTAAATGTGGGGAATGAATGTTTGGGGGGTGGGAGCTCAGGTCTTGATTTCAATGATTTGGAGTGGTTCCTCAAAACCACTCTTTCCCATATGGCTTTCTCCTTCCTCTGGGATTGAAATTTTAAATTCCTTTTAAGAAAAAATAATTGTCAATCTTATTTTATCTTACCTATTTATACTTGCAAAACCTACATGTTGTAAAAATTATGAAAGCAAAAATGAACTACCAATGGTTCATAAATGGCTCAGTATGGACCAAGCCCAAGAGGTGCTGGAATCAATTAGAATGAGAAGGGAGATTAAGGCCATGAGGCCTAACTCAGTCCCATAGGAATGAGGAAACAGGCTCAGTGAGGCCACCTGTCGTGCTCCGGGTCCCACAGCTAGTAGGAGGGAGAGTCACAAGGAGGACCCAGGTCTCTGGACTCAGCCCAGGAGCATATTCTTTCCAACCACTGCCTCCCTTATTGCTGTTTGACTTTTGCTAGCCTGTGAAGCCCTCAAGGAGGGATCCTGCAGCCTCTGCAGAGGCATTTTCCAGTACCCAGGGATCCCCACAGAAATTTGTTTATATCTATGATAGGACCAAACCCTCTGGATCACAACTGAAGACTTTTTTTTTTTTTTTAACCATGTTTCCTTAGTAGGGATGTAGAGTCTCTGATTAATTAGTTTTGATAAGTATGAAGTCTTTCTTCATTCTCTCTTTCTTCATGACTGCATAGTACCCACCTCTCAAGGCTGTGAGGATGAAATGGAGTAACATGTGAGAGTGCCTGAAATAAAGTCAGGCACCCTATAAATGCCAGGGCCCATGCTTTATTTTTCTTTAAAGTAAAACTGTCATACGAAACATCGCATTGATATGAGGCGGGTATCTGATATATCTACGGTCATTATTTGCTTACTATAGGAATTGTTATGGAATTATTCAATACTTTGAATAACTCTAATGTACAGACATTTTGTCAGTTAGCTTTTGAGTCAAGTTCACCTCTAAGAATCTGGTTAGAATGGGATATGAGAGGTGAATTTCAATGGGGCCTCTCAGGTTGTGCTCAGTGCCACTTCCCCAAGCCCTGCACTGACTCATACCTTCCTCCACCATGTTTGTGATATTTCCCAGCATCATGAATTGCTATAATAACCAACTGCCTCTGTATGATGTCTCATTCTTCCAAGGAAACTCTTGCTTGGGAAAACTGTGTTCTAAGACTGTCATCTCCTCTTTATTCTTGAGTAACTTGTCCTTGATTTTTTGCAATTCTTTTTGTAGTTTTTATCCCTTTTGTGATATATGCTTAAGTAAATTATACTATACCATTTTGGAGAGCCATAAAACTAACAACAAGTACCGACATCAGTTAACCTGTAGTTTACAGACAAGGGAACTAAGGCCCAGAGATGGGAAGTAACTTGCCCCAAATTCCACAGCTTATTTATGGTCCAGGGCTCCTGAACTCCAGACTTCCCACTCCTTCCTAACTGTCTCTTGCTCAGCTATACTCCATTTGTTCCGAACTATTATTCTTGCATATCTAGGCCACTTAAAATTCTGTCTTCAAGATTCACATAGATTATTAATAAAGTGAGCATTTTTTTCATTCTTAAAAGCTCATTTCAAATTCATTGTATTAGAGTCATACAAGCTTGCATGTTAGGGTGACTGGTAGGCCTGTGGGTCATGATCTCTCTCTGTTCTGAGAAGGCACCACAGACAGTAGCAGGCTCTGTCTTTGCAATGGATTGTGTGTGCGACAGCTAAGAGCTTTCTTGAGAATAGTCCAAGTTCCAATGCTTTAACCTCTCAGAAGAGACTATTAAAAGTAGAGCTCAATGCTCTTAAAACTTCCCAGAAAATATAGAAAAATCTTTACAGGAAAAGGAATTTTAAAATTACATGGTCTTGGGCTTCCCTGGTGGTGCAGTGGTTGAGAGTCCGCCTGCCGATGCAGGGGACACGGGTTCGTGCCCCGGTCCGGGAAGATGCCACATGCCGCAGAGCGGCTGGGCCCGTGAGCCATGGCCGCTGAACCTGCACGTCCGGAGCCTGTGCTCCGCAACGGGAGAGGCCACAGCAGTGAGAGGCCCGCGTACCGCAAAAAAAAAAAAAAAATTACACGGTGCCTTCCAATATCACACTTTGGGGAGGATGAGCGGGAATAATGGTGGTGGTGAATCATAGTTATAAATGCTAAGTCAGAGATCAGATAGAAAGTCTACATTGAAATATACTCTAGGATGATATCATGCCCTTACAGAGTCCTTATAGTGCTCCCTCTATGTCTCTGTCTGACCCAGCCCTGCCCAGACCCCATCCTGGCCCCGGTCTTGGCTTGCTCATCTTTGCCTCCCTGTGGTTCCTTCAAAGAACACAAGGAGCGCTTTCATGATGGCCTTTGTCTTCTCTGTTTTTTTGAACCCTGTATGTCTTGCTGCAGATATCCACATCCACAAAGCCAACTCCCTCAACATCCTCAAGTCTTTGTTCAGATATCTCCGCAATGAGCCTACGCTGACCATCCTACTTCAAATTTCAGCAGCATCAACTAACTCCCATCCACCATGTCCTGCATTCTGGATCTCCTTGTCCTGTTCTTTTTTTTTTTTTTTTCCATAGAACTTATTACTTTCTCACATATCTATAATTTGCTTTTCTTATTGTGTTTATTTTTTATTTTTGCTTTTGCACTAGAATGTAAACTTCATGAGGGCTTGTGTCCATTTTGCTCCTTGATGATTCAGTACAGTTTGTTGATTGGATGAATGATTGTGAGCATGCATCCTTCTGCCTGATGAAAGTAGTACCTTCACATTAACAAGGTAAAAATTTTTGATTGGTATTTCTTATTATAAAAGTAACATGCTTATAGTAGCAAGATCAAACAAAACAGAAGTGTATAAAATAAGAAGAGAACGTCTGTCTCTCACCCTCACACATCCCTGGAGAGAGTCACTGGAAATAGTTTGATATGCCTTCCTCCTGATGTTTCTATTTGATTACTCAGATGTATATTTGAATATCTGTATAGGTATATGAATATCACTTAACATAGCTTGTTCATCTTTCCAAGTCAGTGTATTGGTTTTTCTTCTTAATAAATGCATATTTTTGATTTTGTGTGTTATCGTCTGTTGACGGGCACTTATGATATTACAAAATTTCCTCCTACAGTGATGCAATGAATACCTTGTATGTAAGAATGTGGGTATTCACGCTAGTGTTTCTATAGATACATTAGAGCTCTTTAAAGATATGTACATTTAAATTTTTTAAATCATCTGCCAACATGTCCTCCAAAAAGTTGTACCCATTTCCACTATTTCTAACATTCAGACCCTGCCTGTTTCTCCACACCTTTGCAAGTACTAGATGGTTCACTATTTGCCAATGTTATGGGGAAAAATAGTTTTTCTCTTTACTTAGCATTCCCTGATTGGTAGTTAAATTGAGTACTTTTATACATGATTACAGTTATATATATTTATTCTACAAAATGCTTATTTGAGAATTTTCCCATTTTTTCTAATGGTTTTTTTTCCTTTTCTTGAGTTTTTACATATTGGATAGCATTCCTTTGTTGGTTAAATGGGTTGCAAAATTTTTCTATCATTTGTCTTTTAGCTTGTTTATAGTACTTTTCACTATACAGTGGCTTAAAATAGTTATGTTATTAAATCTGTCAGTCTTTTCCTTAATGACTTCTAGGACTTGGGTCTTTTCTAACTCCAAACAGTATCAAAATCTGTTAAAGTTTTATCTTTTAGAACATTCTTAGATATATATTTTTTGAGAATTTAACTAGAATTTATTTTGTGTACCTTTTTGAGGGAGGGATTTACATTTATCTATTTCTTTTCAGTAAACAACCATAATTCTAACTCAAATAATTAAATAAATTAATATATTCCCATATTTTAAAATGCCACTTTTATATTTATAAGTTCACATATATTCAAGAGTCTTTTTCTGGACTCCCAATACTGGTCCATTGATATATTTGTCTTTCTGTGCCAGTATTACACTTCTAATTATAGTAATTTTATAGTATATTTTGATACCAAGTAGGGCAAGTTCAGAAGAAAAAAATTTTTGAGTATTTTTATTTTTCTTTCTTCTTACATTGCCCTTTTCCAACCTAACTGCAGCCTCTCTGGTTTGCTATGGCTGCACTGATTTCTGTGTTTATCTTGGCTCTTCAAGATCTCATGCTTTGCATTCTTATGTACTACAGCCATTTTCCTCCTCCGTTGAGGCTAGACCCCCGTTTGGGAAGAGCAGTGTTGTGATTAAGATTCAGAAGATTTTAAACTGCATCTTTACATGCCAAGTGAGGTAGATTTTGAAGGACAAATTTGGGTAATTTGATAATTTCCAGCTCATTTGGCCAAAAGGTAAAACAATTCCCAGGCTCCTCCAACCTCATTCTCCCAAATTATCCCATTTCTATTTACCCACTTGGACATGTCAAATTCTCAGTCTATGCTGAAAACAAAGAAAACTTATAATCTGACGGCTGCTCCATTCATTTTCACTATTTAAAAGAACTGCTTAGTATAACTATAGATCATTTGGCCAGGTTAAGGTCAGTGATATGTTCGTGGAGAATAAGAATTAAATTGCACATTGCAATACCGTCAGCTTTCTTGATAATAATAATAATAATAAAATAAAGAATTATATTTGTAATGCACTTTAAAATTTCCAAAGTGCTTCCATTCATAATGTCAGTCCAACTGACCCTTCAAAACAGGATTTCATGTAACATAGAATGGGTGTGTGTCCAAATATAGGTATTTTAAGTGAACTATATCATTGAACATCGAATACTAATTAAATCCTTGGAATGCTGAATACTAATTAAAATTAAATTTAATTAAATTTTATAATGAAATGTTAGAAGAAAATAATTTTTTATTTTATTTCCAAAGTTAAAGTGGAGTTTTGATTTCTTTTTTTTTTCTTTTTTTCTTTTTATTGGAGTTTTGATTTCTGAATTTCGCTGGAATAACATGATGGTTTGGGCTATAATTCTTCCATTTTTCATACAATGTTTTAAATCTAACATGGAATGTCTCCCCTCATCCAATCCTATATCGAAGAGTGATCGGTGGATGCTGGCTCCCTTAACAGTGGGGCTGGATGTGAACTCTAGGCTCCCCTGCTGTTGAACATAACAAACAACTGACCATGAGATTCCAGATGTTTCTACTTCTTTTTATTTAAGACTATTGGACCTCCCAGGAGCAAATGTCAGCATGGTTGAGTGGGAGACCCTGTCCCCTTCAGGTTGGGAACAAATGTTAACCTTGTGGCATTGCCAAAAATTTAAACTTGGGTCCCTCAGAGCAGGAAGGTTTCACAGACCCAAAACGTCAACTTGCACCACTAGCGACACCAGTCAGAAATATAAGTCCATTTAGAAAACATAGCCTAGGTTGAATGACAGCTGTCCTGATTTGATGCTGTAATCGGGTCACATGAATTTTTACACTGACCTCTGACTGATGAACACACAGGGAGTATTCTAGTTGTGGTTTTAAAAATCGGTTGGGGAGGAGAAGGAGGTTATGGAGAGACTGAAGTAGAAAATTGATGCCACCTAATTGGGTTAAAGAGGACTCATAATAGAGCCTCTGCCGGGAGAGAAGGGGGAAGGCTGGTAGAAAGAGTCATCAGGTGTTGGGTTTGATGAAGCTCATTGTTTATCTCATTCACTCTGCTTATCATCCCAAATGTGCATTTGTGCATCAGTCAGCAAGAGCTGGTTTTAAAATGAGAAAACCTACTTAAAAACCCATTGACAGAATCAGAACTTTTGAAAAACAATCCTTTCACAGACTCATCACATTTTAGTGGTATGTGGGCCTCAAGGTCAATGCCATGGAATGAATTAATCTCCTCAAGTACACACTGGCTTACATCTGAGCTTAATGTGGTTGTTTTAGACTGATGGATTATTAATCCACGACTGTTTTCATAATTTTATTTTTTTGATCTTGAAACGAACAGTCCTTTCTAACAAGCCCTCTAAACTTCTACTTAAGATTCCACAAAAACCACACTGAAGCAATTAGTGAGAGGAATTGAGAATTATAAATGTTCCTTACAGTGGTTGTTTGGCATTGGGGCTTTTAAGGGATGGAAGGTGTGCTGCTTGGGTTATTTTTGGGTTGCAACTGGAAAGACACACAGAACCATTCATGATGCTAATTTTAAAAGCCAGTCAGTAAGATAAATTAGACTGAGGAGTAAAATAAAGCTCATGTGGGTTTCTCACAGAGAAGCATACACCAAACAATGGGAAAGGGCAAAAAAAAAAAGAAGTAAAACACTCCTTCATTGTTAGAATATTTCCAGGCCAAAGGCAAATTTTCCCTAGTGTGCAACTGTGGTGCTTTTGATTTTCTGAAGAAGTGATATCCTGTACCTCCACCCCCGCCTCCCCCTAGCCTGCCTGCTCACTATTAAAGTTGAGTTTTCACTGGGCTGAAAACTGCTTGTATGTTGGCCATTTGACTTGCCAGCATTCTGCTCTCCTGTGGAAAATGTGGATCTTCAGTCACATAATGTCTTTCCATTAGCTATGGCGGCTCTCCAAAGTAGGGCTGTGGTTTAAACACAAATGGGCAGTGTGGGCCAGAATGAATGCAATTGTGAGTCTACTATCTTTAAAAGGTGGATCTGGAGGCAATTTAGTGAGTGTAAATTACAATTGACTTTGGAAGAAATAACTCATACACTTGAACCTCCTCAGATGTGTAGCCAATAGGGGGTAGCCAGGCTAACATGAAATTTTACACATCCATCAGCTAAAGAAGAGATCCAAATGTAAAAATCTAGCTATCATATGGATTCAAAACACCCCCTGGAGGACTCACGGCCCACAAATCAATGAATGGTTTATGCTGAGCCAAAAATTTACTTTCACAGCGTTTCTCATTTTCCTTAACCATTTCAGAACACCATATGGGAGAGGCCCAGCAGCCCAGGAATTGCTTTTGCAGAAGGCAGAGCTTGGCAGTGAGAGGGGTACCCTTCGAGGTAACCAGGGACAGGTCGTTGGCCAGCTCCTTGGCTCTGACAAGAAATGGTATTGAGTTACCTTTAAAACGCAAGCCCAAGGGGCATTTTCTGCCATACAGGTGTTTTGGTCTTTGGTATTCTAGAAGCCATCCGTCGTGCTACTTACTATCACTGACTCTTCACGGTAACGCTACTCATCAGTGATGGATTAAAACAATCTGATTTTGGTTACTGTCTTGCTCTCTTCTTTTGTGTTTGCTGAGACCTGTTCATCTTTACTTGACGTCCACAGCCAGAAATGTGGACGCATTCACAGGGTTTGCTCTCTCTCTGTGCCTTCCCGATTTAAGGTTCTGGAATAGAAATGTATTTAATGGTAGCTCTGCCTATGGGTAAAAAGGACATTTTTTTGGTAGTTAAATTTTTAAAGCATCAGTAACTAAATTACAAACGGTGAGAACTGTTTATTAACGATTAAGTGAATAAAATGCAGGTCATTTCTTTTTGGATAATGCTGTTGTCTAAGGTGATATAATAGATAAATACTTTTGCATCCTTTGAAAAAGAGGACTGATGTTTATGTTTCTTGAGTACCAACATTTTTCCATTTAGCACACTTAAATGACAACATCTTACTTCTCTGCCTGCATTAAAAAATTGTCAACTAGGACTTCCCTGGTGGCGCACTGGTTAAGAATCTGCCTGCCAATTCAGGGGACACGTGTTTGAGCCCTGGCCTGGGAAGATCCCACATGCCATGAAGCAATTAAGCCCGTGCACCTCAACTACTGAGCCTGCACTCTAGAGCCTGCGAGCCACAACTACTGAGCCCGTGTGCCAAAACTACAGAAGCCCGCTCACCTAGAGCCCATGCTCCGCAAGAGAAGCCACCGCAATGAGAAGCCCACTCACCACAATGAAGAGTAGCCCCTGCTCGCCGCAACTAGAGGAAGCCCGCGCTCAGCAACAAAGACCAACGCAGCCAAAAATAAATAAATGAATAAATAAATTTAAAAAAACATTTGTCAACTAAAATGTTCAAAACAAAGGCTTATGTAGATTCTGTATATGTGGATGATTCTAAACAAGTAGGTATGGAAGAAAATGTTTTTCATTTACTGTAATATATGACTTGGAATTCCAAGTTTTCACTGCATTTTATGTGTGTTTTTATTAAATATATATTGTTGTCGTTGTTACCTAGCATTTCAGTTAGGAATTGCATCCAGCCACTTGTAACAGAGATCTGAACAAAACAGTGGCTTAAGCAAATTTGGACTTTCTTTTTCTGTCATGTAAAAGAATTCCTGAGGTTGGAAGTTCAGGGTTAGCATGATGGCCCCACAGTCTCAACAATGATCCATAATCCTTCTAGCTTTCTGTTCTGCCATCCTTAGGGTAGGGAGTGTGACCCTTTCCCCATATGCTCAGAATGGCTGCCAGTGCTCCAGCCTCACAGTTGAGTTTCAGGCGTGAATATAGAGGTCAAGAAAAGGAGCTTTCCCACTGAGTCAGCCCCTTTAAAGTGCTTTCCTAGCAGCCTCATCCAGAGACATCCACTTAGATCTCATTGACAAGAACTATGTGATAGGACCTGCTGCAGAGGAGACTGGGAACAATAGATTTTGAGCTGGACACATTGAAGCCCCAAATAATATCAAGGCAGAAGGGAAATATATATTGAATAAGTAAGTAGTACTATTTGCCACAGATGTGGTTTGCAAGGCAGATATGACAGGTATATTGCCAAATCCATACATAGGGCAATGTATTATGCAAATAGAGATGTCTTTAAGGTAATTTAAACTTCTCATGAGGACACACTAGAAAACATAATGACTACCCAATGCACGCCTTCCCAGAGGCTGCTGCTCTTTCTGTTCCCTTTGCCTAGAAAACTTTTCTGAGGGATTTGCAGAGCTTTATGCTTTATTCAGCTCTCTGCTTAAATTTTACCTCCTCAATGAAGTCTTCCCTGATGCCTGGAGATTAATCCAGGTTTTTCAGGGTCCAAAGTGTACACAATTTGGCAGGCCCCTTTAAGAAACAGAAAAAAACACGATAATATCAAATTGGATACTTACATATGAAAGTGAGTATTGATTTAGAATGAGAAACCACAAGTTATACAATTAAGAAACTTCAAACTACTACAAATATCACAAAATCTAGAAGAATAATATGTTTTATTAACTGGTTAGACAGAACTCTTTAATGCTTCCTCACCCTCCACCATTTTTTGATTGTATATCCTTTGATCCTCTCTACATGTGATAACAATTTTATAATATTTTCTATAAAGAGAACAGAAAAATATCCTCTAGTATGGCTTATAAAAACATTTTTTTTTGTTATCATTGAGAGTTTAGGAAAGTTCCTTTCAGCTTCTAAAAACCTGTGATTGGTAATATCATGTAAAATTTTAGGATTATCGTCAAATTTGGGAAAACCTCTATCAAGTTTTTTGGTATACGAACTTTAAGATTTTAGGGAATATTACGTTTTCTTATGCATTGACTAATCTTAAATATCCTTTGATTGCAACATTCATTAACTTGCTTGTCACTGATGTCCTCTCTGTAGTGGCATACTATGTATAGTTTATATTATCTTTGTTGATATCAGTTTTTTGTGTCTAATTATCAAGTAGTTAATAATGGCAAGACCATTTTAGATTGAGAGAAAATCACAGGAAGAGGAGGGGTCCAGTAAAGGCAGGAAGTCCAGTTTGGGGGAGTGCAGTGTACAGGTAGAGTCTCACAGGTGATAAGACTGGAAAGGTGTGTTGGAACCAGTGGGACAATTGTCAAATACTGGTATGTGACTGGGGAATTTTTTTTTTCTTTGCGGTACGTGGGCCTCTCACTGTTGTGGCCTCTCCCGTTGCGGAGCACAGTCTCTGGACGTGCAGGCTCAGCGGCCATGGCTCACAGGCCTAACCGCCCCACGGCATGTGGGATCCTCCCGGACCGGGGCACGAACCCGTGTCCCCTGCATCGGCAGGCGGACTCTCAACCACTGTGCCACCAGGGAAGCCCTACTGGGGAATATTTTAAGTTATGATTCCTTTAAGTGAAGAAATGGAAGGCTTCTTAATAGAAAATTAAGCATATGAAAAGTGATAGGGCTTCCCTGGTGGCGCAGTGGTTGAGAGTCCGCCTGCCGATGCAGGGGACACGGGTTCGTGCCCCGATCCTGGAAGATCCCACATGCCGCGGAGCGGCTGGGCCCGCGAGCCATGGCCGCGGAGCCTGTGCGTCCGGAGCCTGTGCTCTGCAACGGGAGAGGCCACAGCAGTGAGAGGCCCGTGTACAGCAAAAAAAAAAAAAAAAAAAAAGTGATAAAGCATTATGCTGAAGTTGGTATTAGGGTTGGACAAATCCTCAATTCAAATCCTAGCTCTGGTGCTTACTGGTCTGTGAGAACTCTTCCTACCTAGTAGTACTGCAAGCAGAAGGGACAGTGAACTGCATAACTAGATCTCGCTAGACCCAAACCCAATGCATCTCTAGCTCAACTTCCCCTTAGCTGTGTCCTAAGCATGCCCAAGGCCTCCCCAGCACCACTACACAAGGAAAAGTATGACGGAGGGGAAGTTGGAATGGGAAAAAATAGCAGCATAACCGGTTTCAGAAAAAGCCTCATACATTTGCAAATTTTACAAAAGTATATTGGGAAGGGGGCATAGAGTGGGCGGCCCTGACACTTCAGCAGCATTGGCTTCACAGTAAATCCAGCTCGATGATGACCCCTTTCAAAGCTACTGACCTCTCCCCTACTACCCATGGCTCTCCCAATTTTCCTTGCCCTTCTTAAGTTTCTCCACAGCACTTGTTACATATTATATAATTGTAATATTGTCTATTTACTTGTTTACCATTTGTTGTTTAATTCACCTCACTAGGATATAAATTTCCAATGTGAGGACTCTTTTGCTGTGAGTGTCTCCCCAGCATGAGAAAAGTATATGGCACATAAAAATCTGTTGAATGAATAAATGATTCACTGGTTTCACTGTTTTGTGTTGTATTTTTTGTGTCTAGATCATATTTGGTTTATTCCGTGGAAGTAAACAGACTGGCCAAATGATTGTTTCTATACTGTATTTTTGACTTTCAGAAAGCAAAATGGGAAAATGTGGGGAGGTGGAGAGTGATGGAGGTGGGGGTGAAGAGAAGCCAAGGACAAGGAGAAAATTCAGCCATAATTAAAGAGCGAGCAAATGAAGTCCCATAAGAGTTAGCCATCTCCAAGATCCCACAGGTTAGCCAGGCTACAGTTCTGACTTTCCAAGTCACTTTAAAAACTGTTTTTGATAAATGTGTCCTTTGAATCCTAAGGTGTATTTATTTATGTTGCAATTGAATATTTCAGACCTCCTGCTTCTGCTTGGTTCTCCCATCCAACATCTAGCTGCTAACCGCTGCTCCACAGCCCCGGGGAGACACGGTGTTATATATGAGTCCCATAAGGTCTCAGCAAAGACTGAAATCTGATGCTAGTATTGATGTTGTCTTGAGACTGAGAAGCCTGACGCCATGTGTAGATACTAATCATACACTTTGGTCCCCTACCCAATAGAATTACTAAATAAAAAGTCGAAAGGGACTTAAATTTTGCTTTTCCATCTTTTCTATACATTAATACAGCATTGAGGGAGCTAGAGTGGTGTGCACAAACCAGAACTAGAATTCTGCTGTTCTACTTTTTAGCCCACATTCTTTTAACTATAATGCAGGGATAGCTTAAAACATAGCTTTCAGGTAGGAATGTAAAATGGTGCAGCCACTATGGAAAAGAGTGTGGAAAGTTTTCAAAAAACAAGTAAAAATAGGACTACCATATGATCCAGCAATCCTACTTCTGGGTATGTATCCAAAGGAGATGAAAACAGGACATGGAAAAGGTATCTGCATTCCCATGTTCATCGCAATAGTATTCATGACTGCCAAAATGTGGAAGCCTATCAGTGGATGAATGGATAGAGAAAATGTGCTATATACATACAATGGACTATTATTCAGCCTTTACAAAGAAGGCAATCCTGTGACATGCTACAGCATGGATGAACCTTGAGGACATTATGTTAAGTGAAATAAGCCAGACACGAAAAGACAGATGCTGCACTATTTCACCTATGTGAGGTATCTAGAGTAGTCAGAGCCATGGGGACAGAAAGGAGAATGGTGGTTGCCAGGGGCTGAGGTAAAGAGGAATTGTTGTTTAAAGGGTATAGGGTTTCAGCTCTGCAAAATGGAAAAGGTCTAGGCATCGTTGCACAATAATGTGCATGGGCTTCCCACTATTGTGCTACACATTAAAGATGGTTAAGATGGTAAATTTTTTGTTATCTGTTTTTATCCACAATTTTAAAAATTCAGGATGACAGTTCCTTCTTTTAAGCAGGGATGGGGTACAACATATGACATTGGAGTGCTCAGACCTTCCTCTCCTTGGTCCCGGGCTCAGTCTCTTTCCATTCTCTTACCCTCCCAAGAGAAGGCAACCTTGGATCTTGGGATTTTTTCCCTGAAGAATCAGAAGGAAGAGGGGAGGTGAGTAAGGCAACAAGGGGCCTAAGAGATGAAGGATGGAGTTGCTTCTCGAGGGTTTCTGGAGAGAGAAGAAAGAGGAAAGAAAGAAACTGGCGTGGGAAAATCAGGGCCAGCGCTAGCCTATCCAGAGCCTTTGCATGGATGAGAAAAAAGGGCCACCCTCGGTGGATGAAGCCCACCTGCTGCATGGCTGGCACCTTTGTTTGAAGATACAGAGCCCCTTCCTCCAACAAGTGGAGTCCCATCAGAGCCATCTCTAGACGTGTGAGTGTAGGCTAGATTCTGCTTCCCTTGGCCTTGGTGAACAAAACTATTCAGACACTCTCTGGGAAAGGCAATGTATGGGAGAGGAAAAGAGGTTTTTAAAAAATATATAAGTAAACCTGGAAATTGTGTCCCCTTCATAAGTTTAATAAGTTTTTTTTAAAAAGGGCTTAAGATTTTTTTAAATTTTTATTTATTTAATTTATTTAATTTATTTACTTTTGGCTCTGTTGGGTCTTCGTTGCTGCGCGTGGGCTCTCTCTAGTTGTGGCGAGCGGGGGCTACTCTCCGTTGTGGTGCGCGGGCTTCTTATTGCAGTGGCTTCTCTTTGTTTCAGAGCACGGGCTCTAGGTGCACGGGCTTCAGTAGTTGTGGCATGCAGACTCAGTAGTTGTGGCGCACGGGCTTAGTTGCTCCGCGGCATGTGGGATCTTCCCAGACCAGGGCTCAAGCCCGTGTCCCCTGCATTGGCAGGCAGATTCTTAACCACCGAGCCATCAGGGAAGCCCGAGGACTTAAGATTTTAAATAAATTGTGAAATAATTAAAACCATAAATCAATATAAATAATAATATAACAGACCCTATGCATAGCACCACGATTGAACATGGATCAACATATTGTTGCCTTATTTTCTTCAAGATACAGCAATTGCAGATACGTTCTTGCTAATGCTCCAGGCACAGTTAAAATCCACTTTGGCTACTTCTCATTCCTCTCCCTAGAAGTAAGCTTCATGCTGAAGTTGATATTTATCTTTCCTGTGTTTATACTTTTACCACATTTGTTTGCATATGTAAACAACATATAGTCATCATTGGGCATATTTGAAAAATAATTAAATATTATATATATTAAATAAATAATAAATATATATAATTATATAAATACATATATATATATATACACACACAAAGAAAGAGAGAGAGAGGCCATAGAGAGAATCCTTTTGAAACTTGCTTTTTGCATTCAATATTATATTTTTGAGCTATTTTCATCTTACCATGTACCGATCTAGCTCTATTATTTTAACTGCTCTATAGTATTCCCTTGTGTGACTATACCATTATTTCCTTAACTGTCTTGCTATTGAAGGACGGGTGGGATGTTTGCACTGAAAACAATGCAGTTCCTGTGTGCACGTTCTTAGGAGCACGCACAGATCCCGCCCATTCTGTTACTTCCCTTATGCAAAGAGAACTACTGATGGACTGCCCTGAAACCCCAGCATTCTTGGGGTGAACATGCATATTAGGTCCCTGTTGTCAAAGTTGGTGCAAGCAGAAAAAAAACCCATTCTTAGAAACTTTCTGCCGCCGCCCACCCCCGCTTATCCTCGTCGCCCTCCCCGCTTGCTCTCTCTCTGCCATCAAGGTCCTAAAATGCTTTGAATCTTTGTTTTTGTTTTAACATCTTTAATGGATTATAATTGCTTTACAGCTTTACAGTTGTGTGTCAGTTTCTGCTGTGTAACAAAGTGAATCAGCTATACATATACATATACCCCATATCTCCTCCCTCTTGCGTCTCCCTCCCACCCTCCCTATGATTCTTCCATTTTGCAGAAAGATTGTCCAGAAGGAAATGATGTCCCTGAGTTTGAGTCCAGACTGAAATTTAGCCTGAAGATCTTTGAAATCTTGATGACAAGGGTAAAAAGAGAAGAAAATATTGTTTAAAAGCTTCAGTTTTCTCTCTTCCCAGGAGTGAAATGCAGACCTGAATAGAGGTGGGAGTGGACTCACTCTTTATCTGGGACAAGATTTTGAATGAGACCTTTAGTTTTGCAAACTTAAAGTAGAGGCTACAACCAGACCTGATGCTTGCATCAGCAGCACCAAGAAGCTCCAGGTAAAAATATAGCCTAGGGGTTTCCCTGGTGGCGCAGTGGTTGAGAGTCCGCCTGTAGATGCAGGGGACACGGGTTCGTGCCCCAGTCCGGGAAGATCCCACATGCCGCGGAGCGGCTGGGCCCGTGAGCCATGGCCGTTGAGCCTGCGTGTCCGGGGCCTGTGCTCCGCCATGGGAGAGACCACAACAGTGGGAGGCCCGCGTACTGCAAAGAAAAAAAAAAAATATATATATATGTATGTATATATATGTATATATATATATATATATATATATGGCCTATTTTCTAAGAGGTAAGCAAAGTCGCATCTCTGCGAATATTGCTTCTGGGGCAGATTTTATTTTCTAAGGAGGACTGAGACTATTTTGTCCCTGAATACTGTGGTTATTACTTGTGGAAATGGATAATTAAACAAACAAACAAACAAACAAAAACGGGGACTGCTGGAGCTTAGGTATAGACACTGAACTCTGGCCAATGCAGGGCTACTTTGGGGCATGGTTGCCAAAAAATTATTTGTTGAATAAATGAAAGCAGGCTAGGAGTTGGGATGCAGGATATTCTTTCCACCTCCACATGGACTCTGGGCTCCTTTGGAGAGATCCATTAACAGGAGCAATAGTAAGGAGTCCTTGTGGCTTGTGAGCAGGAGAACAGGGGGACCCAGAAAAATAGAAAAAGAGGGCAGAGGGGAACCTTTGGGTAGCTCATGTGATCACCTCTTTGGGGACTTCCAGAAAAAAACTGGGAGACATTTTATGGGGGCACAGAAATCAATCAGGTGAAGAGACATAGGAATTTGAACAACTGAGCATGAATACAACCTTATTGATATTCACAGGCTGCTGAAGAACTCATGCTGGTGAAGTATGGAGGCTGTACAGTTGTTTTCCTTTTCTTTTGGAGGAGCAGTGCTAAGAAGAAATGGCTGTGTTTCCTTTCATCTATATGCACAGAAATCCTTTGGAAAGCGGCAAATTTTGCAGGGAGTACATTAGGCTTGAAAAGGAGGCAATTACAGAATAGAAAAGTGAAAAGATTTTTAGCTAGCAATCCCTGGCAATTTGACTTATAAATGTACTCCCTATATATTTTGGATTTAATTCCCTACCTTTTTGTCTAATCTGAATGTTAAGAGTTAGGGGGAAAAAATGGTCAAATTCAAACAACCTTTCCACCATCTGAGACTGAGGTTTCACACTGATTTTTATGACATTTTAATCTACGTATATACTTTAAAAGAATTCCTGGGATAATTTTCTTCTCTGCTAATTGGAGTGAGATGGTACATTTTACTTTTGACTAAGTTTCTCAAATACATTTGGCATGTATAGGTAATGAATGTTCAGTATTTCTACGCTTGAGGGCTAGGAGACACCTCATTACTTGTCTGGATCACTTAGGACTTTAAAGTCCTAATTTTTAAAGGTATTGGTTTATTGTTGCTTTTAATTTCATTTTGAATTATAAAGCTCTCTGAGACCTTGCCGAAGAGGGCTGTATGAATCTATTATATTTTTCTTATTACTGGTCATACATTATCCATGCAGTATTAATGGAAAAACCAGGAGAGATAAGGTAAGGTTTTAAAGCAAAAGACTCATTTATAAGAACCAAACCTTAGAGCTTTTGCTTTTTCCTTTTTTTTTTTTTTTTTTTTTCAGTTTCATCACTTTTCTGCCTCTGCCTTGTTCGGTTAGCTTGTTAACGGTATAGTTTCTATAGCAACACCTATTGGTTGTTGTGATAATGAAAGCCACAGCAAGATCGCCTGCAGAGAAATCCTTGATGCTGACAAGATCAACTCATATTTTCTTTGTCCGATGTTTTCTATTTCTTCTTGGAATGACCCTTTCAGCAGAATATAAAAGATCTCTACTAACTACTTGTGAAATAAACAGCTGAAGTCAGGCAGCCCTGACAACACATCAGTTATTAGCTTTATTTCAGTGATGGTGAGATACTGCCTGAAGGAACAAGCCAATTTCTCTAGCTATAAATTTTACTAGCCAGCACTGTTAACATGACGTAAAATGAAGGTCAGTCGACTTCTTCCAATTTGAGTTAAAAGGTTTTATTTAGAGAAAATTTCCCATGTACTCAGGTTTTAGCACTTCATCAAAATAGCAAAAGTAAATGTATGATGTTATTTGGATGTATGATTTACAGCAATCAATTAAAAATAAATATTAATTCTGATAAGATAGGTTTGGATAACCATTTAGACAGCCACTAGTCTAAATCCTCTGCTTTGTCTCTATTTTGGGAGCTCTAAGGTGCAAATTTTTCTATCGAATATTCCTTTCCTGAATCATTCAGATACTGCACTGCTTCTCCATTTTGCTTTATGTGACATAATCATAATTGTTAACTTGAAATGGGAGGAATTAAGAAGTTACGGGATTTCTTTACTGCAAATTTACCCACTGTGCATCATTAACCAAAAATAAGTAGGGACTTTCCTGGTGGCGCAGTGGTTATGAATCCGCCTGCAAATGCAGGGGACACGGGTTCAATCCCTAGTCCGGGAAGATCCCACATGCCGCAGAGCAACTAAGTCCACGAGCCACAACTACTGAGCCTGCGCTCTAGAGCCCACAAGCCACAACTACTGAGCCCGTGTGCCACAACTACAGAAGCCTGTGTGCCTAGAGCCTGTGCTCTGCAACAGGAGTACCCACCACAATGAGAAGCCCACGCAC
Source organism: Hyperoodon ampullatus (assembly GCF_949752795.1). NCBI lineage: Eukaryota > Metazoa > Chordata > Mammalia > Artiodactyla > Ziphiidae > Hyperoodon > Hyperoodon ampullatus. Next base: position 32,091,929 of record NC_136925.1, on the reverse strand, counting down.
TGCACCACAATGAAGTGTAGCCCCTGCTCGCCACAACTAGAGAAAGCCTGCACACATCAATGAAGACCCAACACAGCCAAAGGTAAATAAATAAATAAAAATAAAAATAAAAAATAAATATTATTGTTTTACATACTGCTTAATGCTTAATTCCAAGTCCTTGATCTGTTGAGGGTCTCTGGCTTTATCTCCTATCTGCTCCAGTTTCCTTGTGGGGTCTCTCTGATTTCCATGTGAACTCATCTATTTACTTTTGTTTTAGTGGTATCTTCCTTTTCTTCTCATGAACAACAACAAAACATTAGCATTAAGTTGGACTCTTAACAATCTACTTTAATTCTTTCTGGTCACTAGCCATATATTCCATAAATTTAAATAATTTTCTAAGGATTTTAAACAGTTTATCCATCTTCCAATAGTTTAAACAGTAAATATTATTAAAAGTCTTAATGCCTAGGAATCAAAAGCAATACTGGGATACTGAGCCTTTTTTTTTTTCTTTTGTGGTACGCGGGCCTCTCACTGTTGTGGCCTCTCGCGTTGCGGAGCACAGGCTCCGGATGTGCAGGCTCAGCGGCCATGGTTCACGGACTCAGCCGTGCAGTGGCATGTGGGATCTTCCCGGACCGGGGCACGAACCCGTGTCCCCTGCATCGGCAGGCGGACTCTCGACCACTGCGCCACCAGGGAAGCCCCGAGCCTTTTGATTTCCATTTGAGACGTCTAGTATTTATGCAAAGGATTTAATTAAATTAAAACCCAGAAATTGACAAACCAAGAGAAATATCTTGTAATAACTATAATGGAAGAGAATGTAAAAAAAGAATATATATATATGTATAACTAAATCTCTTTACTGTACACCTGAAACTGACACAACATTGCAAATCAACTATATTTCAACAAAAATTTTTTAAAAAGGGAGAACAAGGGCTGAAATTCTTGTTTCCCTTTCCAATTTCTTTCATATCTTTATATTTAGAGGAGGTTCTCATGTCTACCAAGGAAACTGCAACAATTTTCCAAAACTGTCATCTCTTTAAAATATATAAACACACATACAAACATACATATACAGCAAAATATGAGTAATGTTGAGTGGGCTTTTTGTTATGGACTTAAAGAAGAGTTTTTTTTTCTTCTTAATGCATTTCTGTATTTTTTCCCAAAATTTATTCATTGAGAGTACCTTATTTTTATAATCAGAAAAAGTTAAGGAAAAACTTCTTGGTAAAGTTAATTTTGGTTAAATACCTTCCTACTAGGTTTCATAAATTCTGGTCAGCCTCTGGGTGTTATTTCATCCTGAAAAATCTGTAAATCTCATCTCTAGCAGAAGAAGTGGTTAATGCCAGAGATAATAAGAAAAAAGTGTTAAGGGCTTTGCCACCTGAATCTCAATGAAGACTATCTTGAACCCTACAGATCCCTTACTTAAGGTACAAAGATACCCAGATTAAAAATCCCATACCTCGTCTAGCATGTGTCTGAAAAGTACTTCACTGCACACTCTTTGTAAGAGTGGTCTCAGATGTAAACTTAGGCTATGTCTGTTGTTCTGATTCATCAGGGTCTCTCTAGAGCACTTGTTTATTATTCACTTCCTTAATCACAGCCTTCAAATGCAGGTGTTTCTTAGGGTTTGGAATCCCAACTGGCCAGATCATCAGCTGATGATGGATCCAACTCCATACTCTTTTTTTTTTTTTTTTTTTTGCGGTACGCGGGCCTCTCACTGCTGTGGCCTCTCCCGTTGCGAAGCACAGGCTCCGGACACGCAGGCCCAGCGGCCATGGCTCACGGGTCCAGCCGCTCCGCGGCACGTGGGATCCTCCCGGACCAGGGAACGAACCCGTGTCCCCTGCATCGGCAGACGGACTCCCAACCACTGCGCCACCAGGGAAGCCCCAACTCCATAATCTTGAATGAATGTTTCCATGACCACAACCTGCATGTTCCCAACTTTCATAGCTATTAAACCTTCTCTCCATCTGCAACAAGCCTCCAGTTATTTGATTCCTCCAACTTTACTCAACCAGTCACCACTGTCTCCCTTGGAGCCCACTTTTGTCTACAAGCCACAGTCAGCGACTTCAATGCTTTTGCCTTCTCCTTCCTTGACTTTCTCATCCACTGACCAGCTGGCACGGCGTAGCACTAACCTAGGTCATTACTGGCATGCTTTATGCATAGCTCCTTCCCCTTTCTTTACAGTATACATGTGCCTTCACATCTTTAAAAAAAAATCAAAGCCAATAAACAAAACAAAACAAAACAAAGTTCCTGTGCACCTTTATATGTTTAATCAGTATCCAACTGACTTCTTCAATTTTGTTTCAAGCTCTCTAGTGAGTGATCCAAACCCTCTGCCTTCCACTTTGGTACCATTTCACCCACTCCCTAATTCCGTGTAGAAGCAAGTTTCTCCCTCCGTTATTCTCTTAAAACTAGTTTCTCAAAAATCACCAGTGAGCTCCTGGACAAACATAGAGGCTCTCTTTCAGTCCCCATTCTCCTGGGGTTTTCTGTAGTGTCCACCAGTGTTGACACTCCTCTTTCTAAATGGCCGTCTCCCTTGGTTTTCATGAATACCGTTGTTTCCTGGTTTTACTTGTCTTTTTTTTTTTTTTTTTTACTTAAACCTCAAACTACTCACTGGCTTTCCTCTTATTTTCCTTTTCCTCACCTGGGGGCATCACCCAACCCCCAGAGCCAGGCTTATGCCTTTGTCTCCTTATACTTTCTCCCTTGAAGAAATACCAATTTTTGAAAATACGATCCCCACAGTGATCACCTTTTTACATTCTAGCCCTTACTCTTTGCCCCAAAGTCATATGCCAACTCACTCCAGGCACAGAAACTAGGAAATAACCTATGATTTCTCAAGGTCCCTCATTTGGATATTTTACTCTCTGAAGCCATGTCACATATTGGTTCCCAGTAGGATTTACTTGAGGTAGGGTGAAACCTGGTGGTGGTGGTGAGCAGGGACCTTTACCGAATTTTGTTGGCCAGATCCTATCCCCAGGGGCTGACCAAGTGCAGAGTGGGTGGGAGTGGTTTGCCCTGGGGACAGGCAGGCAGTAAGGGCGTGGGTTTTCCGTGTAGAATTTAAAAACAATAAAACTGACTAGAAGTTGATCTGCCTTTTATTATCACCATGTGCCAGCAATTCTAAAAAGTCAATGAGAAATTCCTCCTCCTCAAAAAATTTCCTTTGTTGATCTCCATTCTAAACAACTGCTGTGATTACTGTTGTTATGTAACTATATATACAATCTTTAAATTAGGACATTTTAATTACTTGTCCTTTAATAAACATTACATTCTACATGAAAGTTGATTTGAAGAACGTCCCTTTTATACAGTCAACCCAACACATGGGAACTCAGCTACTATACATGTTCCTTTCAAGAATAAGTTCAAAATTGTTCCGATTCTTTTGAGCTCATCTCAGGAGCAGTTCTTGTCACCAATCCCTGTGCTGCTACACATTCCACATATTCTTGCATTTAAATGGAAGAATCAAAATTAGCCAGTGATTGTAAGACAGAACTTGAGTTACTTCAATTCTGTCATGCTAAATGATCACTTGGAGTTTTTATCTGAGTTTAAAACTAAAAAAGTACAATGTTGTGTGAAAATTTTAGCTCATACGTGCAATATTTTACCAAATTTTAAAATATATTTTAAATTTATTCTTTTAAAAGTGTTTGCTTTAAAATCAAAGAACAGCTCAAAAACTGATGATTACATAATAATAAATGATTACATAAATACATTACATAACTAATGATTACTGATTATTACTCAAAATAATTTTGTTTTATAGCTGAGGTGGTTAGCAGATCACAACAAATGTGTACTCCATAGCCTCTTGGATTTTTATTTATTATTTATTCAGCACTTTTATAGGCATCAATGCTTGGTGTTTCCTGGTACTCTACATAATACAATATTCATATCACATATTTTAAAACTTCCACACTCATAAAGATTAAATGACAACAGTACAAGAAGCTGACTCCCAAGCAGTATCTTTATTTTCCTTTGTCCATGAATGAAATTTTCTGTGCTCATCTTCTCAGTTTATTTTCTAAAATCTGGAAGGTCATTTGGTTCCAAAACATTTTAATGGAGCAATGGAGATATGCGTGCGCGTGTGTGTGTGTGTGTGTGTGTGTATGACTGAGTCCATTCAGGCTACTATAACAAAATACCACAGATTTGGTGACTTATAAGCAACAGAAATTTATTTCTCAGTTCTGGAGGCTGAGAAGTCCAAGATCAAGATGCTGGAAAATTCAGTGTCTGGTGAGGGCCCACTTCCTACTTCCTAGACGGCTGTCTTTTCACTGAGTCCTCACATGGCAGAGAGCAGGGAGAGGAAGCAAGTTCCCTTGTGTCTCTTATATGGGCACTAATCCCATTCATGAGGGCTCCACCCTCATGACCTCATCTAATCCTAATTACCTTCTTAAAGTTCTACCTCCTAATACCATCAGAGTAGGTATGCTTCAACATAGATATTTGTGGAGGGACACAAACATTCAGTCCATAACTGTGTGTACATATATCTCTATGTTAATAATATCTACTTATCTCTGTATATATGCATGCACAGCCATACACTTTCTTTCTTGACATCTCTGTGACATTTGAAATATTGACCACTCCTTTTTTCTCTCTTTCATTAACTTCTCTGATATCCTTTTCTTGACTTTTACTGATCTTCGTTAACTTGCCCTTTGAATGCAGGATTCCCTAAAGCTGAGTTCTGGGTCTTTTTGTTTTTCATCCTCTTCCAGGGCTTTTAACTACCACTCATGAGCCCAGGACTCCAAAACAGATTTCTACCCTAGGACACTTGCCTTTGCTTCAGGTCCATATTTCCAAGTGGATATGCCACAGGACTTCAATCTTAGCATATGCAAAGCACATTATCTTCTTCCCTCAAACCAGCTCCTACTCACTTTGGTTAATGGCACCAGAAATCTTGGAATCATTGAAAGGTTAAACCTAAAAATCATCCTCGACATCCCTCACCACCCCCATTTCCAAATCCTGTCCTTTCTACCTCCTACATGACTCTCTAATCTATTCCCTCCTCTCTATTCTCATTCCCAGCATCTTAATTTGGGTCTTCCTAAAGATTTAGTAAACTAAATTCCTCAAATTAGGCTCCTTTCCTCTCTTTTTATCCCCCTCTTCCTCATCCTTATCCTGTTTTTAGGGGGTTTGTTCTAAAACATTCATCAAACTGTGTCACGTCCTTGTCTAAAATCCTTTATTAGGATTCCTAATACCTTCATAACAAAGTTCAGACTCTTTAGAATGTGAAATACAGTCTGTAATAATCTGATGCTTCTTTATCTTCCCCAGAATATCTCTAGTATCTCCTCAAATGTTCCTTTTTCTTCAGCCCTGCTGGACTAGTTTGAGTTGGCAAATCTTCCCAAGCCCTCTCATTCATATCTCTCATCTCTACCTGAAGTTTTCTTCCTCCTTCCCTACTCCTCACCAGACCAATACTTCTAAGTGAAGCCAATCGTTTCCATTTTATTTTGGTGTGGAATCTTCCAGAATGATGTTTTTAAATGCAAAATGATATTTCTTTCCTAAAGTGATTGGTCTGTCAGGCAAATTTCTTTCCTAGATCTGATTTTGTTCAATCTTCTGTTTCATGTGAGACAGTGTTATAAAGAATAAAGGCATAAAGATCAGAGTAATGTCAGACACATAAGTAAATTGATAATTCACATCTAGCTGTGGAATGTGTGGAATACTATGTTTACCTTTTTTTCTTCCTCTCATTTTAGTGAGTTTTATTCTAATCACTGATTTTAAACTATAAATTTATTATCTGTGAGAATTGAGTTGAATTCCTTTGCTATTTCTAGCTCCAAATTAAAACCTAGAGCCTCTCTCCTATCACCCCACCTGCTGAAATTATGACTTACATGATGTTTTTAAAATGTAACAACTCATTTTTATAGTCCCCACACCATGCTTTGCTAGGGCAATTGAGGACTCTATAATAATTCAAACATGATTTTTTTGATAAGGTTATCAGTACCAATACCTCTTCAATACTCATATGAATTGTGTAAGCTTGACAATTTCTGTAGAAGGGGCCAACTCAAAGCTTGTTCTCTGGTGTCCAGATCTTTCCTAAAGTGGCCCCACTCACTGCTCTCACCCTGTGTGACAAGGTGTGCTCTGCCTTCTAACACCCTCCTTCAGGAAACAAACCTGAAGGGGAGGACAGAGGGAAAAGCAATTTAAGGATGTAATAAACTTTTAGATAATTTAGAAACCATCCAATATGGTCACAAGCAGATTTCTGTAAGCAGTTTTAAAACAAAACTTTTGCAGTTTTTCTAAGAAAAATATGCCCATCTTTTTCTATTTCTAAAAAAAAAGAAGCAGTAGCATGAAGGGAGTTACTGAATCAAGAATAAAAAGGAAAAATAGATTTGAGACTTAGCTAATTAATGAAATGTTTAATCTCAGTATAGAAATGATCCCATGCTGTGCACTCCACAAAATCCAGACTTGTGTGCTATTTGGGCTCGATTACGTATTCAAATTCATTCAGATTTAACTGAGAAATCACTTACTCACGCATGAAAACATGGACCACCCTTTTAACATTTTCAAGTGAGGTTGTCAACTCCATTTTACCCTATGTGAAATGTATGTGCTCAGATGATTTGGTTTGTAAATCATCTATATTCCTGTAATTGATTGGAGCCAAGTAAAATGGAACCGTGAGCCGTCATCTGAGCTCAGTCGAATTTGGTGACAGCTTTATGAAATGGAAAATGTTAAGGTGGAGATAATAGCACAGATGTGAAGAAACTAAGCATAAAACAATAATTTGTCTTTCTTTAAAAGTTCTAAAATTCATTTGAAGGAAATATTGGAGTTTTATTGTCACAGTCTAAATAAAAGCACTATGCGGCCTAAGAAAAAAATTCAAAAAGGGACAAGAGTTGTTTGCTTGAGATGTTCTTTGTAGTTTTATCTATAAGAATAAAAAAAAAAATTGAAGGCATCCTAACTGGCAAGTTTAGAGGGGATTTGACTAGTATATTATGGTACATAAATGAGACAGAATGTTATTGAGCTACCAAAAAGGATGAAACATAATGATATTAAATAATATTTAGTGATGGAAAAAAACCAGAATGCAAATTGAAGCTGTGTTTTGATTTCAGTTGTGTTGAATTATGTGGGTTTGTAATTATGTGTATTTGGGTGATGGGAATGTGGAATTTCCCCTTTTATTTCCTTTATTGCAGTAAAAAAAATCATTTGTGCATTAAATGAAAATTAGGCAATAAAGATAACAGTGCCATTCCTAATATAAAAATATTATGCAATTGTTTTCCATTTTTTTCTGGTTCTGCTTCTGTTGAACTTGATTCTTATAAAGACGGTGAGCTTGACTTCAGTGATTTTGTTGTTCACCAGATAGTCCCAGGATAACTGCATTTTACTGCTGAAACACCATCTGGACTTTGTTCAAAATCCTCCTTAACATGAATTGTGGTTGGCTAATGTCTCTCCCTGTATAAACACCATAAATTATCTACTCTCAATAGGGACCTCTATCACTTTATAATTTAGGTTATTTCAACCTTTCAAGACACAGCTACAAGAACTTCTCAATATCTCACACTATTTTTTGGTTACACTTAGTATGTTTTTTAAAGAAGCTTTATATTGAGAGTTTTTTTTTTTTTTACATGCTCAGATTCAGGTATTATATATTTATATATTAGGTACTTCTCATCTTTAAAAGTTGGAAATTATTTTAAAAAACAATCAGACAAATCCAAAATATGTGGGACACATTTAGAATAAGAGTAGCAAGGAACCATTTCAGCGTTTTCTCTTACTTTAGCTGACAGAGGTGTGGAAGTCATTTAAATTTTCTCATCCAACCGTCTCATGTTCCTTCCTGTGATGGTCTTACTCCTTGTCATCCCGGGAGGTTCCTGCTCCTCAAGCAGCCAGCAGCTGTTGGAGGTGATAAGGATGTGATAATAATCACCTCGAGGTGATTCTTTGTGTTGACAAAAGGCAAACACTCCAGCCCCAAGAGATAGGGAAGAGAGATTGACCTCCTGTCCCTTAACTGGAGAAACTAGAAAGAAGACTTCACTTTGAATCTTCAGAAACACAGTGGCTGCCTTTTCATCTCTTTTGGGCTGATAGGTCTGCCTTTGCCTTTCTCCACCTACCACATTTTTTTTTTGTCCCACAGATACAATGAATCACCTTGTGGGTGTTCAGTAGGGACGTTGTCATTTTGACCCCGGAAGAACATTAAACCCATCCCCACTGCCCTGCTTTCTAGGTGTGGTAGTGACCTAAGAGCTTATTAGATTCAGGCATTAGGTTCACTTTGGAAGAACTGAGAGACTATTCTAGCAGTCATGGAACAGCCCAACTAAATCTGAGATAAAATACAGACAGGAAGGTTTTGAAGTGATTGTGTAAGTAAGTAATTATGCCAGAACTGGAGCACACAAGTGGGCCTGATGGAATTCCAGTCTTTGCAATTGGCCTCCTATAACACCCCAGTGAGTAATCCATGGGGTAACGTCACAGACAGAGAGCAGTGGATTGCTACAAGGGGTACAATGAAGCACCAAGATGCGCCATCCTTATCTACCCACTGAAGTGACCCATTCAGTTGTATTCTCTCCAAAATAGGGTGTCCCAGGGTGAGCCCTTCAGGAGCCAAGGAACCCAACTATGAAGACCAAGTAAGGGAAGGTGGGAGTAGGGAAAAGGAATATTGTGCGCCTGCTCTGTACCATGCACTGGGCTACGTGTTTTACATATGCTCATCCTCAGAGGAACCCCGTGAGTGACACTGTCACCCTTGTTTTCCAGATGGGGAAACCACAGCTCATAATGGTAAATTGTGTAGATTATAATTGAACTTCATCTGAATCCACGGCCATCCTTCTACCACGTGCTGTCTGTCATAGAATGTCTAAGCCTAAAATAACTTCTTGGGTTTGGGGGTTACTAGATGGAGACTTGACTGTAACTAGGCAGAGTGGGAGAGGAACCGACAGGGTGGCAGTCAGAGGATTTCAGGGTGACAGTGGGAAAGAGCAGCCACTGTGCTGTTTTTACGTATTGGATGTTTACTAGAGAAATGGTGATCGCTAACAGTATGCCTTTATATTTAAAACTTCCAAAGAGCTTTCCGCTCCATTTTATCTGCCAAACTTCACCACTTACATTGAGGCCACAGCTGGCCCAACTAGACATTTGTTGAACTGCAAGGGTGAGGACGTGCATTCAGGAGGGCTGAACTTGGAGTAGAGAATCTTTTTTTTTTTTTTTTTTTTTTTTTTTGCGGTACGCAGGCCTCTCACTGTTGTGGCCTCTCCTGTTGCGGAGCACAGGCTCCGGACGTGCAGGCTCAGCAGCCATGGCTCACGGACTCAGCCACGCTGCGGCATGTGGGATCTTCCCGGACCAGGGCACGAACCCATGTCCCCTGCATCGGCAGGCGGACTCTCAACCACTGCGCCACCAGGGAAGCCCTAGAGAATCTTATACTCAGGGTAGAATAAGACCCTGAGAGTAGGGAATACAAGTCAAGTCAAAGTCCATAGGAAGAGGTCAAAGGTCACATCCAGGGAGACCACGTATAAACATCATGTCCACAGTGCCAAAGGTAGGATTGAGGGCAGGGTCAGAGATCAAGAGTTTGAGACCAGATGGGGATGAGATTGGAGCAAAGTCAGGCCAAGGGCAAGCGGGTTAAGACTGAGGGCTGGAGGTGAGGCTTAGGATGAGTTCTTAGGACTGTAGTGGAGGTCTGCACTTGTGTTCCTGGAGGTGGGCTCCTGGTGTGTGGATGAGTAGTGCTGGCTTAAAGCTGAAAGCACTGTTAACACTGGCGTTCCATCTGCAGGATGATAGGCTATATAATACTATCTGCAGTTGTCAAATAAGAAAACTGAGACCAAGTGAGATTGCCTCCAGCTACTCACACATCATGGGAGTGATGGAGCAGGGGGTTGGACTTATATGAAAGGCAAAGAAGAAGTGAACACACCAGCACTATTCATGGGAGTGGGACAGAAACAGGCAGAACCCGAGCACACCAACTGCAGCTGTCCGGCTGACGGTCCAGCAGGTTAACACAGCCGTGGGTGGAGAGACAAAACTCAGTCCACAAACTCAAATGTACATGAAAGGCTACCTTTATTATTTTAAAGAATAAGAGTATTTAAAAAATTTCTGTGATGATCTTCTGCCCCATGACAAAACATCTCAGTCAATTCAGGGAAAACACCCTTTCTCCCAGAGTTGTATCAAATTGCAGGTGGTGTGATAGTACCTGGGCCCACGGAAGGAGAAGGGTGGGGCTGGGAATCTGGGGCAGGTCTGTCTTTCTACAATGGCACCTGCTGACTTATCCTCAGTCCGGTCTGTTCTCCAGAGTTGGTCCCTTGATTTCTGCAGGGCTATTTCTTATTCCCACGTACAAGGTTCCTGCAGCTGCCACCCATGTCCTCAGAGGGCATGGACTCATTTGCTGTTATACTGGGGTGAATCTTGGGGGTGGTGTTGGTGGGGAACTCTGGTCTCAGGTACAAAAGAATCTCTTGTTGGAAAACTCACCCTTGCTCCTTTCATTATTTCCACAAATCTCGGTCCCCCACTCCATCCCACCACTGATATGGACAATTGGCACTTCCTCAATCTAATGTGAATTGCAGGCAGTGGTGCCCCTAAATCCTCTTGCATGGAAATTCTGGAGCTGCCCTTGCTGGCTCCCCTAATAAAGAAACAAGACTTCATGGGGTGCTGGGCAAGATGCAGAATGCAGTGAGTTTCTCTGGGTCATCCTGCCCAGTGTTTATCTAGCTGCCTTCACTTTCCTTAGCGACCAAAAAAAATTGCCAAGTATCTAAATGACAAGGTATGATTCTGGCTCCTTCACCAGAAATTATAGCTAAGGCCAGGTCAGTCTGACATGAAGAGAAGTCAATTGCTGGCAGCTGACCTCATCTCTGGCTGATATTCTTTTGTAAAACATGAATAACCTTACACGTTTTAGGAACATTTGATGAATGCTGATAGAATATTCTGCTAATATTCATCTATTAAAGATACTCTTCTTTTTATTATAATAACTACCTGAATATTTTTACAGTTGATTGATTAGAATAGTTTTACTCTAATTTGCACTGTTTTTTTTTTGTTGTTTAGGTTCTAGTGTCATATTCCAATGTAGTGGTGTGAGGGGTGAATGTTATAGAATTTCTGGCATGAGACTGTGAATCATTTAAGCTAATTGTGTTGCTATAAAATTTAACTTATTCCAGAGATAATTCTATCACATAAGTAAGTGGAGCCTTTATAGGCTGTTGCATTTTTCTTTCTTTTTATAAAATTTTTAATTTAATTTAATTTATTTTTTTATACAGCAGGTTTTTGTTAGTTATCTATTTTATGCATATTAGTGTATATATGCTGTCTTTTTCTTCATCAACAAATAGAGGGGCTGTGGGTACCATGAAATGGAATTGGATCAGACAGATTGGGTTTGAATCCTGGCTCTGTAGTAATGTGTCATTTTGAGTCAGTCACTTAAATTCTCTGAGTCTTGGTTTCTTCCTCTGCAAAATGGGTCAAAGTACCTGCTTTGTGAGGACTGTCCCTAACATTGCACACCTGTTCCAATGTATCCCGCCACACCCTCTTCAGCTACTTAGCAGCTATTTACAGATATATTATGTTTAATAAAAATTGAAAATACAATAATAAGGTCAAGAGATGTTATTAAAGCAGAAAGACCTTTTCATTACTTCGGCTGAGGCTAGAGGGGTAGCAGAAAGAGTGCAGGTGTCAGAAGATCTGGTTTCAAATCTTGCCTCTGTTATTTCTGAGCTATTGGCAAATAATTTCTCTGAGCCTTGGTTGTAAAAAAAAAGAAAAAAAGAAATAGTAACTCTAATTCAAAGAGTTGTAGGATCCTAAATGAGATAACACACATGAACAATTAGAATGATGCTTGACCTTTATTAAGTGTGCAATAAATGTTTGTTGTTGAATCAAAACACTAAGCTTTTTGAGAGTTAATTATTTGAATTGAATTTCCATAGAGATAGCTTTGTATTATGGAACATACCATAGTTTGTTCTAAGTAAATATATCCAAAAATATGACACTAGAAAATAACATGTCATAGACTAGCCTATTCTTCCACAAAAATTAATGCTGATAACAATTTCATTTACATACAGAGAATCCCTATGTTAATGTATACACCTTTGGCTTTGACACTACTGGTAATGGGGTCTTATTCTCCACAGCAGCCTTATCCTGATCAGTTCTTTAGTCTTGCAATTATGACACTACAGTTTAAATGATTGAATTTTTTTCAGACCCCATTTATAGTATTATGGCGAAGTTAACAACAATTCTATCCCTGTAGCACCACTATTATGTTTGCTTAAATATGTTCGTAGACTGTATTAGTTGTTACTATATTGCAGAAGAGGAAATTGAGCAGATAAATGGTCATCATCTGAGGCAAGAAGGGATGATAGCAGAAGTGGATAGGGCCTAAATGAGGAAAAAAAAATTTTTTTTTTTTTTTTTTTTTTGCGGTACGCGGGCCTCTCCCGCCGCGGAGCACAGGCTCCGGACGCGCAGGCTCAGCGGCCACGGCTCACGGGCCCAGCCGCTCCGCGGCACACGGGATCCTCGCGGACTGGGGCACGAACCCGCGTCCCCTGCATCGGCAGGCGGACCCTCAGCCACTGCGCCACCAGGGAAGCCCTTGAGGAAAATTTTGAGACAGTTTGTCTTCAATGCTCTCCTACTTACCCTCCTTCATTGCTAACAGCATTGTTTCTTTGTTTCAATTTCCAATTGTTCATGGTTAATGTATAGAAATACAATTGATTTTTACATTGACCCCGTGGGAAATTACTATATTTCATTTGTTAGTTTTAGTACATTTTTGGCAATTTCTTTAGAATTTTCTACCTAGACCACCAAGTCATCTGCAAATGCAGAAAAAGAAATAAAGTTTTAATGATGGAATTTCAGACATAAAAGAAACATCGGGAAGGTGCGTCACAGGTATGATTTGCGAAAGTAGATACTATAATCTGTGCATGAACCTGACTTCAGACCCTGTGGGAAAAAACGAAAACAAAAGCAAAACCCTTAAATCCCCTTCCACAGACGTGTGTCCTAAATCTTAATTGTAGGGCTTCTCTGGACTTACCCTTAAAGTTAATCAGCATAATTTGTGCTAAAGGTTAAATTAAATGCAGCCATTTAGTGACTTCTCAAGGGGACTGAAATAATTAGGATTTGAATTAAACTTTTAAGCAAAGGGACTACAGTCACATCCGGAAGAGGTGCAGGAAAATCATAATGTTAACGTCATTCTTGCAAGTCAATCAGATTAAGCCTGAACAACTGTAATTAAGAAGCAGATACAAATATAATACTTATCAATTATATCCTCCTCTTTCAAGGTTAAAATAAAAATAACTTTATGGTTAAATATTTGTTGATAAAGGTTCACAATATTTTCTTCATTTAATGTTGAATATCATCCAGCTCTCTCTCATTCTTGCCAGCTCTGGCCATTTCATCATGTTTGTGGTTAATTTATATTCTACTGAAGGAATAACTTCCAGAAGAATATGCTTGTCTGGTTAAAAGCTATGGAGTATTAAAGACCATAAGTCTTTCAAAATTTCAGAAGGTTGCTGAACCTTTTTAATCAGAGAAGATACTCATAATGCTTTTATGGATAGTTCATTTTTAAATAATGCTAATCTTACATTATATTGATGTTGACTTCTCTCAAATGCATATAGAGCTTTAAAATGTGCATCGCTTTTTTAAATGGTCAGTTTTATTCTCCCTAAAGGTTGATGTACTCAAAATAGATTTTTTTCCCTCTGAGACTGCATTCCAGTCTATATGTAAATTGAAACACACTCAGATTAAATTAAAATAGCTGTGAATTATTGGACAGTTTCCTCACATGAAGTCTTTTCTTACTTAACCTTTCTACATGAAAGAGAGAATCTGTATTTGGTGTCTACTGAACCTGTTTGACATTCCAAGGATGTCAGAATCCTGAAGAATACATCTTAGCTGGTCTGGGTAATGCTTTTGTTGCATAAAAGAACTAAGCTGGAGAGGGATTTGTGATTTTTCAATTCTAGAAATGGTATGATGAAAAAACTAATGATCCCACACAGAGTTCAGTGTTTGTGCAATGTTTATTCAGCCAAACAGAGAGCTGTTTTTCTCTGCTATTAATCTTCAGCTTTTCTTAGACTCTGGCATAAAGTATTGGTGGAAAGCAATGTTTTAGTAGCCTGTTACATTTCATTAAGTAAATGTGAGCGTATGAGTGAATCACACAACTCTTTTTGAAGTCAAGCACATTTCTAAACCTAAGAATTTAACTCTTTAATTTGTATTCATTTTTACTTTACAGAAGATTATATACTTTCATCCCTTCTCCCTTTTACCTTGCAAGTTAGTGAGAATAATTTAATATTAAATCCAAAAATCTTTTCATAGGATCATTTAAAATGTCCCAAAGTAAAAAAAGATTTTTGTGTGCGTGAATGACACATATTATACATTCCCTTAAATTTGTCTTTACTTTTTCTCCAAGTCACTCTGAACGTATCTTATGAACACATTCGGAATGACCTGATCCAATAAGAATTCAAATTCCATTGTATGTTTTCCTCAAATCTCTTTAGTCATTGCATTTTCCCAGTAACATGCCTGAGATTACCATGTTAGCTTACTAGAATCACTTATGCATCCTTTTGTGAAGTAGTTTTGGATTCGTTGTTGTAAAAGCCTAACTATGGTGGCAAAGAATATAGCTGAAGTAGGTGAGAGAGACAGAGAGGGTAGGGAGGGAGAGGATCTTCTGGAATCTTAATGAAGTTCAACCAAATTGCAAATCTTACTTGGCATTAATTGACCACTTACTACATAGTAGGCACTTCAAAAATTGTCTTCCGAAATTTGTCTCACTTAATAATGAATTCCTGTGAAGTAAGCAGTCTCTTAATGCCCTCTGTAAGGTGAAGAAATCAAGGAATACAGAAATTAAGTGGCTTTTCCAAGGTTACACAACTAATAAATAGCAGAAATGTGACATGAGCTAAGGTTTGCCTGGCTCCGATGTGTATGGCAAATCCATATTGCCACCACCTTGGTTAGGAGCATAAATTTTCGAAAGGGCTTGTTTTCTTCTGAAATTACTCAGAATGAGGCCAAGGCTGGTGTTTTGGGTTTTATGTTCCTTTGACAACTTGCAGCCAGACCCTCACTTCCCCCCAAAACAACTTGGAAATCTTATTCTAAGTTTTTTTTGTGCAAATTTCTTTGTAAATAAAAAATGCAATGGAAACACAGAGGTATTAAGTTCAAGCCAGCATGAAATCTGCCCTATGTTAGTCCGCCAAACCCTGCTGATGGCCCCAGAGGGGCTTGCTTGAGTCAGGGCAGCATTGTGAGAAGGATCTGGAAACTGTGCTGGGCTTTCCCAGCCGAGCCCCACCCCGGTGCCTGCAGACACCCCGCTTTGACCGTGGCTGCATCTCATTACCGAGCAAGGATCAACTTCCCAGCACTTTGTCTTTTACAGACTGGATTAGCTGTGGTTAAAGATGTAGAAATTTTATTTAAAATAGGAAAATCTATGATAGTGTGATCTCACTCTTGTTCTCCCATCCCTCCTTCTTATCCCTAACCTCAGATTTATGGCCATCCCTGATCTTTTGTTTCAGAAAGGACAAAATGTTTTGCGCCCTGATTTCAACTGCATTTGATTTAATAAATAATGACTTCTAGGTAACAGAAGGTATCAGAAGGGGCTGCCCAGTGCCCCCCCTTTCTAAACCTGGCTTATAACTGAAGTCCCAGTACAGCGCTGAAGGAAAGGATGCCAGCAGTATTTTCTTCCGCCCAGAGTTAGCAGCACTTGTGTAATATTTACAAAGCATTTTGTCCTTTTATGTAGGGGGATGCTATATGACAGTTAAATTTTCTCTAAGATAATTATACTCCAGCTGCTGAAGCTTTTCACTTCTTTTAAAGTATTCCAGTTGCAGTAAGTATTCTTTCTTCTAATATCGTTCTATTGAGCTCTAAAGCCACCAAGTCTTGTTTAGAAGGGGTGGTTGAGGAAGAGGGCCTTCTGGTTGAGCCAATATCCTGATTAATTTAGATTTTATGCGAAAGTCCTTTTGGTTAAGTCTTAGAACAACATTTAAAAACTGATTTGTAAACGTAGCAAATGGCATGTTACCCGATCGTTGATGGCTGACACATACTCAGGATCTGAGTTCATTATCTGAATGCAGATCCTGGACAGAATTCTGCAAAGTGGCCGCTGGTGGACCCTCCACTCATCCCCTCTGAGCCCTTTCTTACTTGGGTTCAAATCCCAGTTTCTTTAAGTACTATTTGATCTTGGGCAAGTTCTTTATTTTCTCTCAGCCTCAGTCTTATCATCTATATAAAGAATAGTAACTACCTCAAAGGGAGGCTGTGAAGACTAAATAAGTTAATTCATATCAATGTCTTAGCACAATGTCTGGCTTGGCGAGTGCAAGTGCTAAGTCTTAGCAGCCATTAACACACCTTCTTTAACTTTTAGTGTTTTCTGATCTCAACACCTACTTTGAAAATCGCTTTCCTTTAGGTAAATACCACATAAATAGTTTTCTTGCCATTTGCCTCTTTCTTTTGAAAAGAGAATTTAGTTGTAGCGGAGGGAAAACTACTGTAGCCGACTGGCTCTGGATTGGGGGGCACATAAAATGTTTTGTGAAATTTAACAGATGTAATAGTTATTTTATAGAGAGTAAAAATAACTTGGTGAAGTTTGATGAATGCATATGTAAACATAAGACTGGTTGATTGACTCAAGAAGACGAATTTCAAATTCCTATTTTTTGGATTAACAAAAATCTTTAGTAATCTGCCTTGTTACTTTGATGGCTTTCCACAATGAAGTGGCTGATGACCAAAGTTTGCACCTAATTAGACCCTCTGTTTGTCCCTCTTTTCCTTCTTTCCCGCTCTTCCTTCCCCTAGATGGGCATGACAAAGGGAAATAGGAAAAAGCTTGTTTGCTCACTCTCTCGTCCCTCTCTTTGACTCTACTCTCCATGGTGGAAGGTCGGTGAACAAAGGTCACCATCCAGGGCCCCTACATTAAACACTGACCTCACTGCCAAATCACTTTTCCAGAAAGTGTCACCAGATCAAGTGTCACTTTTATGAACTTTTGGTCTGGCAAACCTGATGTTGTGTGTCACCTCCTTCTTGGTTAAAATGTGTGCTCTTTAAAAGCAAACACAGTGGATGGAGACAAGTTTGTTTCCAGTCTCATTTCAAGAACTTTCTTTACTTCTTTCTTAAAAATTGAAAGTATATTTGAAATACAGTACCCCAGCAGGAACCTAGAATTTACAGGTTAATGCCTGATTAGCATATTATATCTAAATAAGGCACTAAAACAAGGTTACAATGAATGAAACATTCATTGTAATGAACTCATTTAGGAAGTGTGTTTGAATTTCAATGATTGGAAGACATCTGCAATTTGATCAAAGAGTTGATTCATATAAACATCAAGTGTTATGTTTTGCTCATTTAAACCAGCTTTCATTGCTTTGAAAGTGTTTGCTTTAACCTTATTAAATACACAATGGTATATTGCTTACAATTTTGGCTTCACTAAAATGAATAAATATATTTTACATTTAACTTTTGAAACATTTATTTCTTTTGAATGTTTATTTCTTTATGTTTTAATTAATAGTTTAAAATACTCTTCCATCCTTTAACCTCCAAAGCTAATTCATTAATAATAAAACAAATCACCTCCTCTCCCTGCCCCGCCCAAAATCAAACCAGGCATTAAAGCATTTTTTAGTTGTTAATATACACATAGATCTCATGATTTACTTTCCATTTGTATTTATGAAGGAGAAAGACATTCACACTCTTAATTTTTTTAAATGATTGGAGTTATCATGTGAAAACTGGTATCTATGTGCATTTTATACATTCTTATAATTACTATTTTGTTCAATGCTACAATTATCCTTAAGTAGACTGAATATATATGCTTCACATCTGCAAATTATATCATTTTAAAAGAAATATTTACACAAAATGTAATAATTTTTGACATTGGGATTACAACTACTTATTAATATTTTTTAAATGTACACTCTCGTCAAGTCTATTGATTTGTCTTGAGTGCATTTAAGTGATTGCCTACATTTAAAACTAACCAAATTAATTAAAAATTTTCAGTAATTATATTCCAAAACAACTAACTCCAATTTAGAAACAATAACAAAAACCCTGTATCTTTATTTTATGTTTAAAACAAGTTGAGAACTCACAATATATTTGGTGATTTCAAATCAGAAAAACAGATTTTCATGATCCTGCTAGCTCTGATAGGTTCACTAAAGTTTGTTGATATTTTTATACGTAACTGGCAGTTCTTATATTCTAGAAGATCACGGCCAATGGGAATGTTATTTACATGTGAGGGAAATAATGTATAGTTTACCAAAGGATCAGGAACTATTTCCGGCAGTAGACAGGTTATGATTATTTTACAAGATGAGACACCCTTATAAATTTACTTATTGCTAGTGCTGGGTGATTAAATGTTGTAAATAGTAGTAAGAGATAGTGTGCTTTTTTTTTTTTCCCCCCTAGCTTGAATTCACCAGTGCAGTGAATGAAAAACTGGAAAAATAAAACTTGAAATGACAGAACCACAGACTTACAGCAGAGGGGGAAACTCTCTAGAAACAAATCTTTCAGGCACATTGTAGCTATGCAAGTACCCAAAGGTAGTGCTCTGTCCTATTTTTACAGCTTCCCACAGAGGATATTACATAATTTATTCTCTTTAGTTACACTGATTAAGTGTTAAGAAAACTAATAATTATATATGACTTGCTTATGTCCATTTTCGTTTCAGTGTGGGAGAAACCAGGTACAAAACCATCCCTGGCTCATTTAAAGAGCTTGCCTCAGTGGCAAGCTCACAAGACTGTCTTTTCCACCTGGTTGTCCCAGTCTGGGCAAAGTACAGCAATCTCCCCATAAGACTACTTTTGGAGGAGTGAAAATCCATCACTTTCTTCCAACCATTACCTTCTCTTCACTCCCAACAAAATCTCCAGTAGTTGGCCATCTTTCATGGGGGCACAGCATTAAGACGAGCAAGTCAATCCAGTCTGCTAAGTTCACTCAGTAGCTGTCTCCACCTAGCTCCCCATTCCCCACCTAGTACACTGATGTCAAATTTGACCTGCTGACAATGTTCAGGTTTGAGACCAGGCATTGAATAGTTGAATCCATAGAGTTAAATTTGGAAATGTGAAGGGACTTCACTCTTGCCTCTGAGCAACTTATTTTTAAATACAAATAACCCTGGATGGGATGACAAGTTGAGCTGTTGTAGGTCATCTTTTTTTTACCTGCAAAGGTATTTATTAGATTTCTTTCTTTCGTGTCCTACTGCTTAAGGTGGAGTTTCTGAGATAAACTGTCAGATAATTTGAAACCTGTGGTTGGTACTGGATGGGGATGATCTATCTTGAAGGGGTCCTGAGCTGGGTAACATGAGGGGTTGGAGAAATAGCAGGAGGGGATCATAGTGGCCAGAAGAACCAGAGTTTCTAAAGTGCTTACCAGGTGCCAGGTATGGCCCTAAGGCCTTTTATATATACTGATTCATTTAATTCTCATAAAAGTATTATGAAGTAGGCTCTACAATTATCCCCCCTTCTGCTGACAATAAAAGGTCCCAGTAAATGACAGCGTGGGAATTTGAACCCAGCTAGCCTAGCTCTAGAGCTTAAGCAATACTGTCTATTCACCTGGTTCCATATGGAGAACAGTAAAGACCTGGGGGTGAGAATCTATGAGGGGAAAAGAGCCCATAAAAAGAGTGTAGGAGCCCCACCAGCTACCTCACAAACTTCAGTTTTGCTTCAGATCAGTTTTACAATCTGTTCAGGGAAGGAGATAGCTTTGATCCCATGATCTCTCCCAGAGGTAGAATCTGTGTTTTATCTCAGCTCTGCTAAGTCATGCTACTTTGGATAAATTTACCTTTTCTATACATCTCAGATTAATTTACAAATAAATAAATTGGTTCTACAAAAGAAAATAAATGAGCATAGGTATTTTTAAATGTGAAGTCATTATTCTGTATGGTGGTACATGTCACTGGTTTTGATAACTTTTTTGTTTAACATGGAAACAAACAAAAAAGCAAGTAGCCCAAATAAAACAACTCTAAATAAAAAGCACTTGGAGAATAAAATTTTAAAAAGCCTTTAAAAACAGGTAAACTTTAATTTTTATTGCATACATAGATCTTATCTCCAATGCAAGGTGAAAAGTTGGTGAAATTGTCTAGGTGATTCCTAAGGAAGGATTACTTGTGTCCATATGCCCTGACAAGGAGAAGAACAGATAGTCTTCCCTACCATGTAGGTAGGTTTCTCTGACTGATTGATTGATTGATTTTTGTCCTTAAATCCATTGTTCTCCTAAATCCATAGGAAAATTTGTCATGAGTGTATAAGTCAACTGTGGTATCTGGAAAATTGCTTTTCTTTTTTAAATTGAAAGACATTTGGTGAATTCTCTGTTCTAAAATTGGCAGTTTGGGCAGGAACATTCTGGGATTGATTTTGGAATCATTCTTCAGTTGTATCTACCTTCACTTTGCCAGTAGACATTGGTCACTCTCCACCAGCCTGGTGCTGTGTTTTGGAACTTGGAACTTCCCATCATTGGGGGTCATTACCACACACTGCTCAGGAAAATTAACTGTGTAGCTGTTGGTAGTTTCCAGGAAAGCCATTCTTCTCACTTTCCTGCTCTGAATCAATAAACAGGTCTGTTATTACTCAGGCCCCTGGGCAAATATCTCTATGATGAGGTCTAGCCTGGGGGGTAAGGAAATTGGGAAATAGGGTTCGGCCCAGGGGAGTGGATAGCTTTTAGAGTCATGTGAAAGGATCAGCCGAATCATCTCAAATATTGCTTTCATTTTAAAGTTTAAGGTAGCATAAATTGTTTCAGAAGGGTCAGGGTTTTTTTTTTTTTTTTTTTTTTTTTGCGGTACGCGGGCCTCTCACTGTTGTGGCCTCTCCCGTTGCGGAGCACAGGCTCCGGATGCGCAGGCTCAGCGGCCATGGCTCACGGGCCCAGCCGCTCCGCGGCATATGGGATCCTCCCAGACCGGGGCACGAACCCGTATCCCCTGCATCGGCAGGCGGACTCTCAACCACTGCGCCACCAGGGAGGCCCAGGGTCAGGGTTTTTTGATGTAACTGGAAAGTTGTTATTTAGTCCAGCTTCCCTTGAAGGAATTGGTCCCCTGCATGACGGCATGGAGGCACATGATCAAGTTAATAGTAGCAGGGTGAATAGCAGAAAGCTGAATTCAGCCCATTGAGATGAGTAAAGATCTAATCAAGTGCCGTATCAGCAGAGTAAAGTGAAAGAGCATTTGGAAAGAACCACCAATGCCAAGGTTTCCTTGCATGAAATATAGCACAAGTTCAGGCTTCTAAACTCTACATACCTCCGACCTTTGGCTCTTTTATGTCTCTATTTTTCTGGCCTGACAGACCACATGCCAATGTGCAACCCAGAATCCCTCACCCTCGTGATTTATGACTTACAGCTGCTTCAGTGTCTCAGCCATGGCAGCTGCTTTTCAGATGTCTTCAAACCAGAGGGAGAGTGTTAATGTGAACTTGAGTGGCTGCAGAAGAGAAGAAGAAAAGTTGATGAAAAAATCATCTGAATTCAGCCCCAAAGCTTTCCATTGATCTTTGCCTTCGGGGCCAAGCAAAATGTTTGGTTTATTTCATAAGCTAATTAGGTGTGTGAAAGGCTACTTGGCATCTGCTATTGACTGAACCCAACAAAAGTGATCACCAGGCTAGGTAATCAATAAGGGATCAATAACAAGCGTGTGATTGGATTAGCCATTTGATCAATGCTGTGTGCTAATATATTAACAAGCAAATTACAGAGCAGCCCTTAAGAGCAGAATGCTGACTCTGATTGCATTACAAACTAGTGAGATCTAATGATCCGCCAAGTGCAAGGGGTTAGTTATACAAATCAAGATCTGAAGGTATTTTTTTTCCTTGAAGATTTCTTCCCCTGCCAAAGAAAATGCTTTCTTAAGTGAGATTCAAATTAAATTACAATTAGCAAGCAGTTGCACTGGGACACCCAATTTCCAAGCAAGTATCATTCATGAGGAAGAGGGCTTGGGAAGTCCAGAAAAAATAGCCTAGAGAACTTTTAGGAAAACCCAGGTAAATATCAGAAAGGGCAAACACAAAGAATGCCAGAATAGTCACTAATATTTCTCCAATAAAATTCTGGTAAATGGATTCCTAGTTTGGATATATAGAACTCTTTCTTGACAGAATCTAATGGTGCTTGATCTTTATCAGAACCATCGATGTCTTCCCAACTTACATTTTTGTTTTAAGGTAAGCTACTATCTTAACTAATTCAGCCTCAAAATGGGTCAGTAATGAGAGACATCTGTGTGCGTGTGTGCATGTGTGCATGTACCAAATGCACAGCGTGAAGGATTGTGGCCAACAGCAGAAGTGCACTTTCAAAAAAGAAAAAGAGAGAGAAAATTACATGACGTAGGACGTGGAGGAATGAAGGAAATGACTTCCACTTCCTAACCCTTCAGAACTTATTTCTATTACATGATTCTATAAGTGACCTCACAAGAGTAAAAAGCCACAAAGCAGAGCTTTTCTCCTCCCTACTTTCCCCATGATTAGGTGAACCATTTATTCAATTGACTGTGCTCTTTCTGATTCCCTAAGTGGAGACCAGGCAAGACTTTGCTCACTTTCTCTGAACCCTTTTCCTTTTAAGAAATCTTTTTTTTCCCTTTGCCTGAGGGAAGCTGTACCGATTAGTCTGAATTCTCCAGTGTTATTTGCAGACTCGAAAGGTCTCCCAGGGCCCGGATGCAGAGTGGCAGCCGAGGCTTTGGTGAGGTGAGGCAGACGGCAGCTGACAAAACAGGCGGCCTGGCCCAGGGAGCTGGGGGCCGGGAGGGGAGAGGCTGTCAATCAGCATAAAAGAAGCACAGGCAGGGGATGTAATATCTGATGGAGCCCTGTCAGTGCCAAGGTGAACCAAGGTTGATTTGCCTGAAGCTGAAACGCCTAGGACCTCAGGGGTGCTGTAGGCAGATTTTCCCACTTGCCCTGCATTTGGTGAGTTTCAATGTTTATACCTTCCTATGTTCGTTTTTGTACCCAAGTTCAATGCCATCAGGAATACCTAATGATGTTTCTATGAGAACTATTGTTCCTTTTGAATAAATCTGCTGATAGTCAATGATTACAGTGATGACAGTCCTCTCCGACCCATTCCTCTGTGGTGGTGCCTTGTGTATCAAGCCCTGTCTGTGGTTTTTTTTTTTTTTTTTTTTTTTTTTTGTGGTACGCGGGCCTCTCACTGTTGTGGCCTTTCCTGTTGTGCAACATAGGCTCCGGACACGCAGGCTCAGCGGCCATGGCCCACGGGCCTAGCCGCTCTGCGGCATGTGGGATCTTCCCGGACCGGGGCACGAACCCGTGTCCCCTGCATCGGCAGGCGGACTCTCAACAACTGCACCACCAGGGAAGCCCCCTGTCTGTGTTTTTAAATACCTTTTTTCTGTGCCTACCAAAGCATAACGTACAGGAAGCTAGCAATATACAGTGGAAGAGCTTAACTCCATTTAAACATGGCAGTACATGAAACTATGAAGCCATCATATTTATTGTGGGTAGAATCTACCCACCACTTCACCATTGGTGAGATTTTGTAAATAAATGACAAATCTTTGGGATCTCATGCAGCCTAAACTACAGTGGCACATGGTGTAATGATATAATAGTCTATGCTACAAGATTAATTCTTTCAGTCATCAGCGATTACATTCATGGTAAGAAGCAATGTACTTTGAACCTGCAGTAAAAGCCGCTCTAATTAATCACATGTTCACCAAAAACCTTAAACAGAGTTAAAGAGTATTCTGCATCTCATAAATGTAAGACAGGTGACTATAGTGTTATAAAACCCTTATTGTGATGTTACTGGTTAATGCCTCTGACATGATTCTACTCTCCTTCTGTAGTGTTATTAATTTGAAGCTTTAAATAATGTCATAAATATTTCTCCAAGAAGAACCAGCTGTGTGGCTCTGGGCAATAATGATTATAATTATTTAAGATAGAAAGCATTGGAGGACAAGGGTCTTGCTTGTCACTGTATCTGATTCTGTAATATGCTCTTTTGCAGGAAGAACTGAGAATGAAGGGAGAATGACAACAGGCAGAAAAGAAATTTGCCAATGGTCAATAATTCGTTCGGGAATTTGTGATTGTTTTGCTTGGGGAAGAAAACAACATCTTAAGTGACTTGATAAATGTAATCATTAGAATCTATTACAGCCTGAACATCATCTAAAGTTTATGTATCTTCTAAGTAATACTTTTCTTTAAAATAAAAATATCTTTGTTTTCTAAACTGTCTCACTTTACCTCTTCCTTGTTAGGTTTAATGACAGTGAATACTGAAGATTTAATGTGATATTTCTCATCAGTTTGAAGATAGTTATGTTTCAGAATCTGTTTCCTTTGGCTTTACCTAAACCTTATATAGCCTGATGTGGCCCACATCAGTATGAGAATGAAAGTCATGCTCCTTTGCCTGCTTTCATCTTCATGAGGAGATTCATCTTCCCCAAAGTGCTTACCTTCTTGAAAGCTCCATTGGGCTAGACTATGACTTGGTTCCAGTAGATAGCTCAAGTGTTATCCTGTGCAGAACTGATGATTAATCAAGACGAAAAGGTAGGAATGAGTGGTTCGCTGAAGCATGTATGCATGACGTGGCTTACAGGAAGGGAAGTGGCTCTGATAAGAAAAACACTACAAAGTATTAATACTAGGTAGGGGTCTTCACACCCATTAGGAAGGCTACTATTAAAAATATAGAAGGGCTTCCCTGGTGGCGCAGTGGTTGAGAGTCCACCTGCCGATGCAGGGGACACGGGTTCGTGCCCCGGTCCGGGAGGATCCCACATGTCGCAGAGAGCCTGGGGCCGTGAGCCATGGCTGCTGAGCCTGCGCGTCCAGAGCCTGTGCTCCACAACGGGAGAGGCCACAACGGTGAGAGGCCCGCATACCCTCCCCCCCCAAAAAAATATATATAGAAACTAAGTGTTGGCAAGTATGTGGAGAAACTGGAACCCTTGTACACTGCTGGTGGGAATGTCAAATGGTATAGTCACTATGGAATATAGGATGATGGTTCTTCAAAAATTAAAAATAGGATTAACACGTGATCCAGCGATCCCACTTCTGGGTATAGATCCAAAAGAATAGAAAGCAGAGACTTGAACAGATATTTGTACACCCATATTCATAGCAGCATTATTCACAATAGTCAAAAGGTATAAGCAACTCAGGTATCTATCGATGAATGAATGGATAAACAAAATATGGTATATAATACAATGGGATATTATTCAGTCTTCAGAAAGGAACTCTGAGGCAGGCTGCAACATGGGTGAACCTTGAGGATATTATGCTAAGTGAAATAAGCCAATCACAAAAGACAAACATTGTATGATTCTAAATACTTATATGAAGTGTCTGGAGCAAATTTATAGGTACAGAAAGTAAAATGGTGGTGCCTGAGGTTGGGAAAAGGGGGAAATGGGGAATTATTGTCTAATGGATACAAAGTTTCTGCTTGGGAATATGAAAAAAAGTTCTAGAGATGGATGGTGGTGATGGTTGCACAACAGTGTGAATGTTCTATTGTCACTGAACTGTACGCTTAAAAATGGTGAAAATGGTATATTTTATGTTATCCAGAGTTTATCACAACTTTAAAAAGTACTAGTTAAGGAATAACCCACAGAGACATCTTTGACCTTCATATGTCTCCTTCAGGCTTTTTGAGCAAAGGAAGGAAGCAGTCACCGGCCAAAGTGCATGTTGCATTTTTCCTCCTTCTTCTGGGGTTCAGGCTGGAGGAAATTATTTTTTTGTTCCCATGCTTCCCATGGCTGCCTGGGAGTGAGGTTTGAAGGGAATGCTGAATAAGAACTTGAACTAGTCATGCTGACCTCAGTCAGCTTTCCCGAGTAAGGATTACAGTTCACACAGGTGTACTCTGCCTACTAGAAACTTCTCCTACCGCATTGGGAGGCCACAGTAAGAGGAATTACAACTTTCACTTTTTAACCTTAATTCAGTAAATATTTACTGAGTAATTATGTGCCGGGCTCTGTGATTGGTCTCATTTTATTCAAAACCAAGCCTCACATCCTCAATAGAAGTTGTGGTTATTTCAGCCCTTGATCAATGACTATCTACGTAGGCTGCCATGATAATGGCTAATGTCTGTCTCAGGGGTTAGGGCTATAATCCCAACAAACCAGTGTCCTTTAAAGACATGCCATTGGTCAGTTAGTTCTGAGTTTTCTAATGTTTTTGAATCCCATTTATACTTTTTGCCATGGCCTTTTAGGGGAGCAAGAGTTTCATTAATATATGAATATTATTGAATGATTGTGTTAAATACCATTTCTTTGAAGCAGATAGCACCTGCAGTTTATATAGCAGTTTTACTTATTACCCTAAACTGACCATCCTGTAGTCTTACATTTTAAGATTTATTTTTCTTATTTGTATATTTTAACCAAGACACTGAAAGCTTAAGTGTCTGTCAAAAGTCACATTCTTAAATAAACTTGGAGAAAAACTTTGTGATGTTTTCCCTCTCGGGCTAGTAGCAGTGCTTTTTTCGACTACATGTCACTATGTACTGCATCCCTAATCTGTCTTGGACATGTCTCTGTAGAATCAGACAGAACGTGGGGATGACCCACTGAATCAATTTTTTTTCTGTAGTCTTTCCAGAATTTGGTCTAGCCCCAGATTGAATTGGCTAAAATAAATGTTGGATCCATTCAACTTGGTTTTATGGAATCAAAAAAACCTTTAAGATATCACATTT
This sequence comes from Hyperoodon ampullatus, assembly GCF_949752795.1. NCBI lineage: Eukaryota > Metazoa > Chordata > Mammalia > Artiodactyla > Ziphiidae > Hyperoodon > Hyperoodon ampullatus. Next base: position 32,064,764 of record NC_136925.1, on the reverse strand, counting down.
TTTTTTGACACAACAGCATGAAATCCGGTAGGGTTATATAGTTTGAAAACCAGGGGAGAGAAATTACAAAAATATTCTCATTATCCAAAAAAGTGAATATTAATTACTGTGTCACTTTCAAATAAATAATTTATAATGTTATTCATAGTAATACATTGTTGGTAATTACAGTTTCTTAGTAAGTACAAACTTCGGTGAAACATTATATTTGAAGTATAGAATAGTAATACCTATAAAGAAGTTAAATAAAAAACTCAAGTGATGCCCCAAAAAATAACTTGCATTTTGTTTTACTTAATTAAAGTAGGGAGAGCTATAAATTTCTTTTATAGCTTTCATGAATTATTAAGAATCTTTGATAATATGCCAGGAAAAAGAATATGTACTTCATATACAAGGTGTTATCTATCTATAAAACTTTATGTTATCCTAGCTGAGTTATGGAATTTTATATTGAAAATGTTATAAATATTACTGCTTTCCTGCTTTCCCTTCCTTCCTTCCTTCCTTCCTCCCTCCCTTCTTTCCTTTCTTGCCATACCATGCAGGTTGTAGGATCTCAGATCCCTGACCAGGGATTGAACCCAGGCCACGGCAGTGAAAGCCCAGAATCCTAACCACTAGGCCATCAGGAAACTCCCACCGCTTACTATTTCTATGCATTAGAAGGAAGAAATGATTTTTTACTCATGCATTTACATATGCATAGTGTTGATAGTACAAAATGTACCCTTGGATGTACCTTCAAGCAACCTAAAACCAGCCTCTTCAGAAAAGTTAGGGATGCTTAGCATTCACCCCTAACTGCAGTCAACATGCCATCATGCACTCTGGCCATGACATTGCAAATCAGCCGTCGCCAAGGGAGAGCATCAAAGATGGGCACATTGTGGATGGCAGAGATCCAAAGGCATCTGAGTGGTGTTGTCCTCTGTAGCTGGATTCTGTTTTCACACCAAAAGGATTTTTAGTGAAATCTGGCCACCAGTGGCTTCATCCAGGCATAAAAATACAAAACTATTCATAAGGAAATGTTTGTATGCATAAAGTATATATTAACTCATGGAAACAAAAGATAGAGATAAAGGGTAAGATTAATAGCCATCAATAGATAAAACCTATTAATATTAGGAAATACATATTTTTGCTCAAATGTATTCACCTTTAATAATTATTTCAATGTAATTTCAATAGCTCAGCTTACTATATACTCCAGTCAATATGAAAGACAGAGTGTTCTACCAACAACCCATTTTTTTCTTTGATTTAGCTTTTATTTATCTTCCTTTTTTAGTATATAAAATATATACATTTTAACATTTATATAATGTCATCAATAAAATACCGGTTTTATCTTCATTCCTGGGTATGAATACTCCTTGACTCATTTAAGGATATGAATTATACAAGCCATGGACTCTTTCTTCCCTATTACATAGGATGCTGGCTTGCCTTTCATATTTGCAATCTGTATGCTGAATAAATTGGTGTGTTCCTTTCCCTTCAAGAGGCTACATATTTCATACATATGTGGCAGTTGTAGGTACATATGTCTGCTGTAGGTACAGCTTACATTCATTGCAAGTAATTACACAGAAAGGGTTATAGTGAGCAAAGTGAGTTGATAAAAATGATAATGTGAGACTCTATATTTATTCATTTGCAATGATTTCCACATCAACTTCACTCAGTTTATAAATCTAAACATTAGTTCTCTTGCTGTCAGCACTTCAGACTCCACCTGGGATCAGTCAGCCAAGCTGTGCTTTCTGCCTCCTAGAATCATCATGCAAAATAAAGATTCTGCATTTGGAATGTAGCTGACAGGTTAGTTGATGATGCACCAGACAAAAAGGAATGCAGTTTTTCCTCCTCAGCTGCATAAGCTCCCTTGTTCCAAGGGCTTATTTCTTTAGTAAGAAAAGCAGATGTGACTTAAGTAGCAGGGACAAGGAGGTGGTAGGGAAAGAGCTATCCTTTCATAAGCACATCTTAAATTGCAACACATTTTTTTGTCCTATAAAGCAGCGGTCCCCAACCTTTTTGGCACCAGGGACCTTTTCTGTGGAAGACACTTTTTCCACAGACCGGGGGTGTGGCGGGGTGGAGGGATGGTTCAGGCAGTAATGTGAGCGTAGATGGGGAGTGATGAGGAGTGGTACCAGTCCGTGGCCCCGGGGGTTGGAGACCCCTGTTATAAAGTACATAAGTATGTAAAATGTCCTGGTGCTTAATAGCTAATTACGTCTGCTATCTTTATTCCTGAAAGAAAAAATTATATGGAAATTTTGCATATTTAAATGAAGGATGCGATAACAGATTTGCCAAAGAATCAATTTTGTCCAGCTTATAATTCTTTTGCTTCGGAATTTCACTTCTTTTTACATTAGAATTTTTTTCCTGTAACACTAATTGTGGTAGAATTTATCAAGCTGCTTCTCTTAAACAGGCTAGTCATGTGTTCCCTATCTCTGGGGGATAGAATAGTAAATTCACAGATTCTTTTCTACTTGAGGCTTTGACTACCATTCATTCATACATTTCTTCTTTTCTATCGTATGCTTATATTTCACAAAAATAATTATTATTAAAACATGGCATTTCTCTTTTACTAGTAAAACCTGATATCTTGAAAAAAATAACTTCAGAAGTCAAGAAATACTCAGAATTAGGTTGCTAATCACTTCTATGCCGAAGAGGCAGACTTTGTTAAACAGAAATCCAGCCTAAAGTGGATTTTGTTGGGTATCTGTAATTGTTGTGACGGATATCACATCAGTAAGTTGATTACATACACAGCAGCTAGAAACTTACCATATTGAATTTTAGTATTTTTGCACATGAGCTTTAGCAAAGCTATGAATAGAAATGTTTTCATAAAGGAACTATCCCATTTGTATGTTTGAAGCTTACTTTTGAATCATTCTCTCTGCTGTTTCTCCATCTCCTCTTCTCTCAAGTAGGAGTTAATCTGTTTATTTAGATTAGACAGCAGATCAAATAAAGTGCCAAATAAGAGTCTGAGTAGCTGAGGAGAGCTGAAAGTTACTCTGCTGTCCAAGGTGGGAAAATAGACTAATAAGAGTGATATCTCAGCAAGATGTAATTATATTTCCTTTGGTACTTTACTTACTGTACCAAACATAAAATCTTCCTGGATACTGCATATTATTCTTAAACTTAGTAAATTTATTATTAAAGTAGTATTTACCTATGTAATTTTTACCTTGCTAATGAGAATATGTTCATAAAATTTTGTTAAATCTTAAAGAATTCTTTTTCAAGATTTCCTTCCCTCACTCAAGAAAGATGTCTTCATTTTAAAGTGGAATGAAATGTAGGTCTCTAAATGTCTTATAGGGCCTTCTGCACTTGTACTGACCCTTTGAAAAGTCAGTTCATTAAACAATTATTCTGGGCTATGTTCTGAGCTTCTAATGGAGCAAATTTAAAGAATCTAAAGCAAAGATAATACTCGGACACAGAGTCAATGGCTGTGTACTGGGAGGGGTCCACTGGCTGGGAGTTGTCATGGGTTATCTCCATTGCTGGTTTCTCATGCCATCTGGGTTCATATGACAGCACCATGGGGAGACTTTTTCATTCTTTATTTCTTTCCTTTCAAACAGCTAAAATTAGGGATACGTTTGTGGCTGCTTCTGACAAATGCACGCTGACAGAATCCAAAAACGGATCTTTCCTTGGAACCACAGCATTAATGAAAAGCAAAACAAAATAAAAACAAATCCTGACTGCTTTGCTGAAACAATTAGGGATTGGTGATGGATGGGGTGGCTTGGAACAATGCCTGGTACAAAATTTGTACTCAATAAATAAGTGTTGAATTAAGTGGAGGAATAAATACTTAACTACCAATAACTTAAGCAACTTTTAGGAGTGGCCCTGTGATTCATATTTTATCCCCACAGGGGCTATTTAGTCATTCAACAATTATTTACTAGGCACCCATCCCATGTAAAGCTGTAATAGCCACTCCAGGGGATACCAAAGTGGATAAATCATAATATAAAACATACTGATAACTGAATTATCATAATATTTGCATAATTACTAATGCTAAGTGGAATGAAAGCACTATGAAAGAGATGCAGATAAAGTAAGTGCAAAGATAACTTAGTTATTCCCTGTTGTGGCTAATGAATGTCTCCCACAGATACATTAAGGTCTATACACCCTCTTAATAAAAGCTACTACTTATTTACTACCATCACGAAGTGCCTTGTAGATGCCAGGTACTTGGCTTCTATTATTTCTAATTTACTCAACAATCCAGCGAGGATTGTTAACATCATTTTTCTCATTTTATAGTTGAGGAAATGAATGTTCAGAGAGAATAAGAAGGAAATTTTCTCAAAGCCACATAGCTAACCAACTCCAGATCCACAGTCTCACATTGCTGCAAGAGAAAGACCTACCAAATTCTTGCCTGTGCCTCCGTCTCTCTCCTCTTTCTGCAACCCAGGCCTTTTCCTTCTTAAAGGTTCAGCCTGGTTCCTCCAATCCTACCCAATCCCTCTCTCTAGAAAGAGGAGATTTAAGATACTCTGCAACTTGGCTTCCAGTTACCTCCAATGCTTGTGTGGGAGAACGAGAGACTTCTGGGTTTCTCCCTTGTGCCTAAAACGAGTCCCCTTGTGATAATTTTCACCCTCTTGTTTCCAGGGCCCAAGTTCTGCCTGGATTGTCTACCAATCTAGTCCTTCTAGGACTGGGGCCCTGGCTTGTCCTGGTCGTCCCTTTCTCTGGACTGGAATTCTTCCCTTGAACTCCAGCCAGAAGTCCAATGCCTAGCCACCCAAGGATAGAGTTCACAGTGGATCTCCTGGCAGTGTCTGGACTCTGGACTGGAATCCTTCCCTTGAACTCCAGCCAGAAGTCCAAGGCATAGCCACCCAAGGATAGAGTTCACAGTGGATTTCCTGGCAGTGTCTCCTTGGATGCCTCTGTGCTGAAGATTCCCTGACATGGTATCTGAGGCCTTTGAGGATGGGGCTCCCACTCCTCTCTGCAGCCTCATCCTCATACCCAACCTCGGTCATACTGAACTCCTTGCAGATCTCTGAATTTGGCCTGTCCATTTTTCCCCAGAGGACCTGGCATAAATTGTTCCCTCTACCTGGCTACTTTTCTTCACTCTTCTCCTGTTTTCTAGGTCTGCCCTTATTTACATATCACCTCCTCCAGGAAACTGTCCTTTGCCTTCCGGAGTCACTCTGGGTTTACTCCTCAGTCTCCTTACTGGGCTAAGAGCAATTTGAGGGCATCATTATTTTATCTCCAGAAACTAAGCCAGGACCTAGCACATTGCAGACACTTAACAAATGTTTTTTCATTGGTATAAAATTACTTACAAGGCAATTTACAAGGACCATAAAAATCAAACAAGCAGTACTTGGATGACACTGATCTCCAGTTCCCTGATACAGTAATTTCCCCCTTGATGCAATATTCTAATATACTAGCTGACTCTCAAGAATCTTGTAGGCAACCATGAGAGTTTGAGTTCCAGCATGTGAGAATCCCAAGTCCCTCCTGCTGGGAAAATTATTTTAACTCATTGTTATCGCAAGGACTTACAGGGCACATTATTGTGATTTTCAGATGAGGAAACTGGGACCAAGAGAAGTGTCAGACGATGTTATGATGAGCCTTGGTTAATGGAAGATTTGAATTTATGTTTGGTTCATATTTCTACTGAGATAGAATGTCAACATTTGGGATATGTTGCTAATTAAGATGATTCTGTCTGTAAATCTTACGAATGACAAAGCATTTTTTAGAAATTTAAAAGATTATTTACATAGATTTGTTCCTAGGAAAACATTTGTCTTCTGCAAATGGAAATAATAAAAACCACTAAATTACACTAATGCAAAATCTGGAAGGTGGCAGATTTATAGCTACTACTGTTGACAGGTCACCTGCCACCCCTTCTTGTCCACCTTGTGGGCTATCAGTTTGCCATGTCTCTGAGCAATGCCATTTTGAGAAAGGAGAGAATCTTCATCTGTGGGTGTTGTGGCTAACCCAGAAGATGCAGTTAGTATCTCATGTGGAATGGAGCCATCGCAAAAGGCCTAGAACACTGAAACGTTGCAGGAGTTTTCTGGCCACATTCTCAAATGATTAGGAACATGCTGTCCTTTTACGCTTTGTGCAAGTCTACTGTGCAGTTATCATTCTTTAAATAAAATTGTCTCTCTCAGTGAAAGGAAAGGATTTCACTGTTTATTGAATTTGTGTTCCCTGAGGCTGAATTTGCATACACAGAGAGGTGTTTTAAATAAACAATTCCTGACAGTATTATTGGAAGAAAACAAAAGGAGAGCAAGGTCAAGCTTTCTGGTACACATCAATTGGCACTAATGTTCATTCATTCAGCAAAGTTTTAGAAACCTAGATTACTCCAGACACTGTGCTGGGCATGGAAGTACTGGAGATACCAGAGTAAGTAGTGAGCAAGGCACCATCGCTGCTTCCAAAGGGCCTTCGAGCTCTGGGAGAGGGGGCTGGAAGGGATTGGATGCCATTAACCAGGGTGAGATCTTCCTTTTGACCCAAGTCTTCCTTTCTGGGTTCAGAAGGCAAAATGTCCCATAAACAACAATGCAAGGAACAAAGTCCTTTCTTTCACCCAGCTCTCTAAATTTCTTAAGAAAACTGATAACTCTCAGCTGGAATCTGCAGCTTCCTGACCACTAGTGAGAGGAGACTGATAAATTACCACCCTGCCAGGGAAACTTGGGCAGGTATGAATACTTCCCACTCTGTTTGCATTCCCCGCGAGAGCTCTGTGCTTGTATGAATTCACGCATAGAGCAGAGAGACATTTCATTCTTGGATGAACTCAGGAGAGGTGAATTAGCCTCCACATTTTAGACAGTTGAATTATTCTTTCGTCTTCTTTAAACTGCAAAGGGAAATACATTTCATCCCATGCAAATACATATTCAACCTCTTTTATATAATTGAGTTCATGAGTCAGTCTCCTATTCTATTTTTATTTACTTATTTGGTAGTTTTGAGGAAATTTCTCCATTTTACTAACCACTTTAAAATCCTTCTCCAGATTAAGATCAACATCTGAGGCTAGAATTTAAACCCCAGAAAAGGTAGTAAGTAAAGAAATCTTTAATTTATGAAACTGAACAAGTTGACTTATCCAAACATCTCTAGGGCTTTAATGGGGGATATCTATAATTCTCTGAATTGTATTCCTTTCACAGTGATATTTTGTAATTCCATTCTATTACCCTTGCTTAACATTAATGAGATAAAAAGATCACATTATGGCGATTGATGTTCTTCAAATTGAATGCACGTTTCCATGTACAAAGCTGTCTGCTAATTTAAAAAACATAGCATGTAACATAGAATCATGACCATGGTCATCACTCAGCTGGGACCAGATAGCATTTTTTATCTATTCATTGGATTTAACAAGGCATGAGATGGAAGCAGAATACAAAGTGTGGGTAGATTATCCCATATCCCTCCTTTTGGCCAGTTCTTGGCAGTCTCAGCAAGGAAACTGAGGCTTCATGTTTCCATGGAAATAAACCTCAAGGTCAAAGGGGCATATGGAAGGTCAGACAATGACAAAGGAACATCTGAGAGGCCATCTGGATGAGTGACCTGACATAATTAGTCATTAATCCCACTCTGGGGAACAATAGAGCTGGCAGAGAGTGTGTTTGGGCTTTGATCGTGGTCTGGGTGATCTCATGGGGAAGAGGGAAAAAAGCCCCACTTGGTAACTAAGCAGATTACCCCGGCATGCTGTTAACTAAAGACGGGGTGGCCGAGGAGGCCAATGGGATACGCATTTTACATATTAGACTACATTTCCCTTAACTTACCCCAGGCCCCTCTAGGGCCATGTGGCTTTCGGATTAGTTTCTGGGTAGCATTTTTTACAGTTTACAATGGAAGGAGAGCAAGAGTCCCAAAATACGTTGCTTAAAATTCTCAGGCAACAGATGGGAAGATAGCTGGAGAGCCAACGGCATTAGCCAGCTTGGTTTACAGGTGTCAATATTTACTAAGCAAAGTTTGCAGGGTGCCTTTTGGGAAAAAGCAGAGAGAATAGTTCATCAGTAAAACAACAGCAATGAGTCCATTGTCTGTTTTTAGCAGAATGGTTAGAATTCTAAGTTGTCTAAAATGGTAAGAAGTGCTCATCAGCATCTGTCCTTCTCTTGGGCTCTTCTTATTCATGTGTATTAGTCTTAGCTGACTTTGATTAGCTACCCCTCACACGTAGCTAGAATCCTTCTATTTGAAGGGCTGGTGATGTTCTGAGATTGACTGTGTGCACTTTTGTAGGATGTGAACGTACTAGCAGTCTTTATAAATGTATGTATTTCGCCAGCTGCTGAAATCATCATCTGCCCCCCAGGGATAACTGATTATACTTGCTGTGTAAAGAATGGTAGCCAGCTGAGGTAGTAAATATATTGGACCAAAGTCTTTTTCTTAGAGTAGCTTTCTGAATAATGACATTTAAAAGTCATTGTCAGCTTTTAAATTTTGAAACCAGAATCTGATTAGTCATTTGGGTGGCATATTCGAGCAAACTACAGGTGGGGCTGTAGAAAGAGCACTGGCTGAGAGTGGGCAGGTGAGACACACTGTTGCCCTGACTCTGCCACAAATTTGCTGTACAATCCCTTTGTGAGCATTTCTTTATCTGTGAAAAGATAGGTTGTGCTCCATCCCAAATAGCAAATATACTTCTTCTTATAATGCCAACTATGAGAGATTGATAGTGGATGCCTACACATCTACTGAAAATTGAGAAAGACTCTGAGGGGAATCTATGCTTAGTAAGAAGGATTGATTAGTAATGTCTGCCTTTGGTGTGGGAAGAGAAATGGCAGCATGAGTGTTAAATGTATATATCTCCAGATTTGGTTATCTTATATATCACTTCCACTTCTATTTTGGAGAATTGAGGGGGGGAGATTATTTACATAAATACTTTAAAAACTAAAGTTGTGACATACATTAACTGTTAGTACTAGTAGTAGCAGCAGCAACAACACAGGACTCTTGTATCAGACATGGTCTAGAAGTTATGGTGATGGGAAAACCAAGGTAGCTTGGTTACCAATATTTAACTACATTACCTCAAGTAGAATGTGGACACCTAAGTCACAGGGTCTACTGAAAAATTAGGATGTCAAATCCTCCAAGGAGGATTTTGTCCCCCCTCCTGGTCCCTTCAATCTGTTATATCGGGAGTCTGCTTCTCTGCCGTGACATGTTAATTCACATGAGTGATTTACTCAAGCATTCTTGCTGATGCAAAAAATTTCTGAAATCCCTTCTATGATTAAAAAGTACCTAAAATCAGCATGAAGTATTCCTTGTGTTATATTATCATAATAACTTGAGTTACTCAAGGGAGTATCCTTAGCATCTTTTATTTATGAAATGTCTATATGTGAGAATTTTACAAAGGGAGTTTCAGGTGTTTTGAAAAACTATGATACTCAATTTCTGCTAAAACTTTGTTTATTCTTATGAGCTCACCAAATCATCTCACTTTTGGGGTCTATGAGTTCTGGGAAGCTAAGAAGTTGTCTGAAAACATCCGCATTTAGAGAAGTGCTGAATTTTGCTTCTTTGGCCCACACTTCCTGGTGTGCAGCTGCTTCAAAAATTTACTAGGGAAGTTTGCAAGTAGGTAGCAACATGCTTCATGTTCTTCTTTTTATTTCAGCTTTATTGAGGCATAATTGATGAATAAAATTGTAAGATATTTAAAGTGTACCTCTTGGTGATTTGAGATAACTATACATCGTGAGAGGATTCCTGCCATCTAGTTAATTCACACATCCATAACCTCACATAGTTATTTATTTATTATTTTGGTAAGAACACTTAAGTTCTACTCTATTAGCAAATTTCAATTGTATAATACAGTGTTATCAACTATAGTCACCATATTTTACATTAGATCCTCAGACCTTATTCACCTTATAGCTGAAAGTTTGTACTCTTTTACCAACCTCTGCTTATTTCCACCATCTCTCAGACTCTGGCAATCACTTTTCTACTCTTTTTTCCATGAGGCTGATTTTTTTCTTTTAATTCCCCATTGAAGTGATACAATGCAGTAGTGTCTTTCTTGGTCTGGCTTATTACACTTAGCATAATGTCTTCAAGGTTCATTCATGTAGGTGCAAAGGGTAGAATTTCTTTCTTTCTCATGGCTGAGTAATATTCTATTTTATATATATGGATACCCATATTAAACACATACTCTGTATATATCTCACATCTTCTCTATCCATTCATCCACTGATGGACACCTAGGTTGTTTCCATAACTTGGCTCTTGTGAATAATGTTGCAGTGAACATAACAATGCAGATATTTTGTTGATATCCTGTTTTTATTTCCTTTGAATATATTCTCAGAAGTGGAATTGCTGGATCATATGCTAATTCTATTTTTAATTTTTTGAGAAACGCCCATACTATTTTCCATAGTAGCTGTACCAAATTGCATTCCCACCAACAATGCAGAGGTATTCCCCTTTTTTCCACATCCTTGTCAACACTTGTTATTTCTTGTCTTTTTTATGATAGCCATCTTAACAGATGTGAGGTAATATCTCATGGTGGTTTTGATTTGCTTTTCCATAATGACTAGTGGTGTTGAGGACTTTACAAGTAACTGTTGGCCATTTATATGTCTACTTTGCAAAAATATCTATTCAGTTCCTTTGCCCATTTTTAGTTTGGTGTAGTCCCACCTGATTATTTTTGTTTTTGTTGCATTGCTTTTGATGTCAAATCCAAAAATTCATTGTTAAAACCAATGTCAAGGAGCTTACCACCTATCTCTTCTTCTAGGAATTTTATGGTTTCAGGTCTTACATTCAGGTCTTTAATGCATTTTGAGTTGATTTTTGTATATGGCATAAGATAGGGGTCCAGTTTCATACTTTTGCATGTGGTTGCCCAGTTTTCCCAACACCATTTATTAAAGAAACTATCCCTTCTCTATTGTGTATTCTTGGCTCCTTTGTCATGAATTAATTGAACATATATGCATGGGTCTATATCTGAGCTCTCTATTCTGTTCCATTGCTCTATGTGCATGTGTTTATGTAAATACCATACTGTTTTTATTATTATAGCTTTGCAATATAGTTTGAAATACTGACGCGTGATGCCTCCGGCTTTGTTCTTCTTTCTCAAGATTGCTTTGACTATTCAGGGATTTTTTGGTGGAGCATGGTTGGTGCCACCCTGCTCTTTGTGGCATACTGCCCATTACCACTACCTTTCTCATGGCATTTTTATAAGGTATGACAATTTATTTTTCTTTTTACAATCATTTAAAAAAAGTTCCCAAGTTTGGGGCTTCCCTGGTGGCGCAGTGGTTGAGAATCTGCCTGCTAATGCAGGGGACACGGGTACGAGCCCTGGTCTGGGAGGATCCCACATGCCACGGAGCAACTAGGCCTGTGAGCCACAACTACTGAGCCTGCGCATCTGGAGCTTGTGCTCTGCAATAAGAGAGGCCATGGTGGTGAGGGACCTGTGCACCACGATGAAGGGTGGCCCCCGCTCGCCACAGCTGGAGAAAGCCCTTGCACCAAAATGAAGACCCAACACAGTCAAAAATAAAAATAAAATAAAATAATTTCCCAAGTTTTTATTTCAAATAATTCAAACCTATGAAAAGCTTACCAAATGGCACCATTGATAACCATATACTCTCCCCCTAGATCCATGGATTGTTAGCACTTTGCCATATTTGCTTTCTGTCTCCCTCCACCCTCATTTTTATATCTGTCATTTGAGAATTATCAGTAAACATCACTGTTTCACCTCTAGCTACTTCAATATGCATCTCCTAATGATAAGTACATTTTCCTTCACAACCACAACCAGAAAATTTAATATTGACACACTATTGTTATCTAATATGCATGCTCCTATACAAATATTCCCCCATTGCCCAATTATTTCTTAAGTGGCTTTTTTGTTTTTTTTGGATTCAGGATCCAATCAACAGTCACTTGTTTTATTTAGTTGTTACATCTCTTTTTTTCTTCTTTAATCTAGAACAGTTTCTTAGTCTTTTGAGGAGGATGGGGTAGATAAAGAGGGAGCTTTTTTGTTGTTGACATTTTCTTAGAATCCTGGACAGTTGTTTTCAGAATGTCCCTCCATTTGAATTTGTCAGCTTGAATGTTTCTTTATGATTAACTTAGGTTAATTATTTTTGGCAAGAATATTACATAGATGATGTTGTATATCCTTTACTGAATCATATCAAAGGCACATGATGCCAGTCTTTGCTATTAGTGTTGCTAAATTTGGTAATCTAGTAAATAGTGTCTCTCAACTCAATTTCTCCATATACTGCTCCCAACAAGCTTTCATCCAATAATTCTAGCATCCAAGGATGATCCTAACTGAGCAAATTTTTTTATAGTGCTAGTAAAATGATGACTTTCTGTTTTTATCATTCCTTCTACATTTATTAGCTGCTTTTTAAAAATTTTAATAAAGAAAGCTTCTCCTTTTCTCCATCTCTCTCTTAAAAAATAAAGGTTCTGGGCTTCCCTGGTGGCGCAGTGGTTGAGGGTCCGCCTGCCGATGCAGGGGACATGGATTCGTGCCCCGGTCTGGGAAGATACCACATGCCGCGGAGCGGCTGGGCCCGTGAGCCATGGCCGCTGAGCCTGCACGTCCGGAGCCTGTGCTCCGCAAACAGAGAGGCCACGGCAGTGAGAGGCCCACGTACCACACACAAAAAAAATAATTAAAAAAATAAAGGTTCTAAAGTATCATTTTGCATTTGTGAACTTTTAAAAAATATTTAATGTTATTCCCTATTCTTGTCCTTCTTCATTTTGATGCTCAAAGGTAATTGTTTATTTACAAGCAGTCTCCATTAGACTGTGAGCCTCTTGAATATGAGTCACAGAGTCACGTCTTGTGGATGTTTTCTGTTGCCTAACACACATATAAAATACTGTACATTTTTATCGAATGAATAAATGGATATAACCACCAAATTATCATTCAATTTGTTCATAGTTTTTTTTGTTTTTTGTTTTTTGCGGTGCACGGGCCTCTCACTGTTGTGGCCTCTCCCGTTGCGGAGCACAGGCTCCGGACGCACAGGCTCAGCGGCCATGGCTCACAGGCCCAGCCACTCCGCGGCATGTGGGATCTTCCCGGACCGGGGCACGAACCTGTGTCCCCTGCATCGGCAGGCAGACTCTCAACCACTGCGCCACCAAGGAAGCCCAATTTGTTCATAGTTTTTAGCAGCTAAAGCAATGAGATACTATTTATTATTTATCAATTTGACAAATATTAAAACATGTTAATACTCATTTTTAATATTAACACATTTTGGATTTTAAAGGGACATTCATCATATGCTACTGGAAGATAATTTAGTAAAGGTATTAAAAGTCTTTAAGGAATAATGGCTGAGATGAAGATGAAAATGGTTAGAGTTAAAATACTGCCAAGTTTATAAGGAATAGATAAAACATGTATTTCCTTTGACTCAACAATTCTACTTCTAGTGGTATGAAGGATGCATTTTGTGAGACATTAAACCTATGTGCTATGTGGCAAGCCCCTTTTTAGAGTTGTTTGGCAGCTGCTCCACCCAGTGGATCAGTGGAATTCATTGCCATGGGGAAGTGGGGAGGGAGGCTGCCAAAAAAAGGGAATCATTGCCGAACTTTAAATTTCAAAACAGAGAATATTGAATCCACTGTGAATTAATAGCCTAAAAGCGAGTTCTTTTGATTTTTCAAAAGCCAGACTTTAATGAGAAACGGGAAAAGTGTGTACATTTCAATGAGTCAGAACTTCAAGGCCTGACCACAGAATAGATGATAAAGCAGGGAAAAATCTAGAATATTATGTAAGCCTTTCCTGGGGCTAAAGAGGAGAAGCCAGAGAGAAAGGGAGAGAAGGCAAGGAGTCAAAGGCAAATGTTCTTGTTTCCTCCCTTCCCGTTTGAACATCACAGAAAGGGAGTGTTTTGAATGGGAAACCAAAGCATGTCCTCTGTTTTTCATTTGCTACCCTTTCAGAATACTTGCAGAGTGTCCTGTGCCAGTGGGAGAGTAGAAATGGCAACATGAGTAGCTTAAAGTAGGGAGGGGCGGGTCTCCATGTACATAGCTAGAAATGAAGCAGCGATTGTCAAAGGCCCAGGGAAGAATTCTGTACACAACTGAGAATTAAAGTGGTGCATCTTTCAAGGATGGTAGCCGGTGAAGGGGCAACCTGAAGGTGGGCACCAGTGCGCTGAGGGTGGGACGTGGATAAACTCCCAGACCAGTCTCTGGGAATGGCCCAGGCCAGAGAGTAGAGCAAGGGATTTCTTCACTGCAGACTCCGCTTATGGGGCTATATGACTTCAGGCTGGTGCCCAGGGACCAGTAGAATGAGACCTTCCCCCACAGAGCTATCCCCATTTACAAGCTACCCCTGCACCCAGATGGCATCCTGGGGAGGAGGAGGCAAAGTTTAAAAACCTCAAGAGACAAGGTACACGTACACACCGCTATATTTAAAATGGATAACCAATAAGGACCTACTGCTTAGCACAGGGAACTCTGCACAATATTGTGTAACAACCTAAATAGGAACAGAGTTTGAGAAGGAAAAGATACATTTATATGTATGGCTGAATCATTTTGCTGAAACTAACACAGCATTGTTAATCAACTATACTCCAATATAAAATAAAAAGTTAAAAAAAATTTTAAAGTTAAAAAGAGAATAGGTACAGTCGTCCCTTGGTATCCACGGGGGATTGGTTCCAGGACCCCTGTGGATACAAAAGTCCTCGAATGCTCAAGTCCCTTACATAAAATGCACAGTACAATGAAGGAAATCAGCCTCCATATCCATGGCTGGGAAACCCACGAATATGGAGGGCAGACTGTATTGCCTAGATAGGTGGCTTCAATTTTGAACTGAGTGTATTTATGCTTGAAAAGGATTGAGTTAAACTAGTGACTAGGTTATTATCTTTAATTAGCTAATTTAAGGTTTTTCAAATATTGAGTGGGAATACAGATTCCTCAGCAAGATCATATCAATTCTAGGTTAAATAAGAAGAAGAAAATTAATAAGGAGTAAGAAATAAGAAAGTATTTTTTTACACACCAAATTTTGGTAAGGCAATTTCCACCCTGTAGCATAAGTAATTTGCCCTAAGGAAAGGGTCAGACAAACACACAAAATGTGTTTACAAAAATGAACAAGCCAGAGACACCTTGATACCACATAAAGCATTGAACAATTTTACGAGTTACTGGGCAACATTAAGAACAGCCTTATAGAGTTATGTTTATTGATATGGAAATATGTTCACAGTATGGGTTTCACCCACAAGAGTTTTTCTATTACCCTGTCATCTCTTTTTAAAATAGATCTCTTCATCATTTCCACGCCAGCCCCTGCATTTCCCATCTGAGTTCCTTATTTGATTCTTTAAAACCATAGTCCAATTTATAATTGTTGCATTAATTTTCCGTGTGTGTGTGTGTGTGATATTCTCTAAGCAACAACAGTACAGTATTATACCTATTTTATTTACTCTTATCTACCCAATTCTCCAGCACATTGCCTGACTTGGAGTAGTCAGCAGTCATTTGTTGAAAGACAAAATGAAACAATTTTTTAAACAAAATTTTTTAAACTTTTAAATTTAAATTAAAAAATTCAAATTACAAACAGCATTTACTGTAGCATCTTACTCTTATAAGAAAAAATACATTTATAAATATGCGTGAAAAAAATCTAGATATATATAAATATATACATATAAATAATAATTATTATAGGAAGGTAGAAATGCAGGTGATCTGAATTTATATCTTTAAGTGTATTTGTATCTTCTAGTTTTTCTATAGTGAATAAGAATTTGTCCTATAACAATTTTCAAAGATAGTATTTCTACATTTCTAATGGATTGCAAATAGTTTCAGTATGTACAATAACAGTTTTGGTCTTAAAAAATCTCTTTATATTTTTTAAAAAATATATAGTGTTAAGTTTCACATTCACCCTTTACCAATACAATTATTAGATTCTAGACATTGAGTCATGAAATATTTAACAGTCATATCTTTATGTTTGAGAAGATTCAATTAGCTTGTATGTTTTATATCCCTGTATTTGTTTCTTTGTCCAAGTTCACTTATGAACCAAACTATAAGATGTTCTTCCACTTGTAAACTGGTCAGAAGAAGATTATTACATTTTAGGGTTGGTTAGGCCCATCCACTGTGAAATCCCATACTTAGTGAAGTCAATATGTCCTACTTTGTTTCACATAGTTTAAAGGAAAGATGAACTCTATATTTTTACTACATATCTGTCTGGGAAATTTAAATTTAACTCCATCAGAAATATCTTAGTCTTATTGCTGTGATCAAAGATCATAGCAAGGTGTGAGAGTAGGAGTTCTGTAGTTGTTTGGGGGTAAGGGGCAGTCACAGCAGCTGTTTGCCATTTAACTGTTAAGTTTCTGTTCCTTGTCCTATCCATCAAGTCGTAAATGAATGGATGGGATGGGATTTCCCAGTAAGTCATACCTGGGTCCGGGTTCAGTTCTCGAGTGAGTATATTGTCTCCTTTTGGAGTGCTCTGCACAATTTGAGAGAGTTCAACAGTGAAAAACATGTCCAGCACACCGTTGAATGGCTTTTGCCTTTGTTCTTTTGTTTTTTGTTTGTTTGTCTTTGTGTTAAAGTAGATGTGCCTTTAAGTTTTGTTTACTCTTTACAATTATAGATCTTTTTGTTTCAAAGAAACAAAGCTTATAAAAAATCTTACAAATCTGCAACCAGTCTGTCTGGTTCATGTTCAGCTACTTTCTGTGTGACCTTGGTTGAGTCACTTAACCTTTTTGTTTGTCACTTGAGAAATACGAATAACAATACCTAATATAATAATACCTAAGTACTGGGTTACTGGGAGGATTAAATGAGTAAATACAAGTAAAAAGCTTAAATAGTGGTTAAGTGTTCAATAGTAAGTGTTCAATAAATGTCAGCTGTTATTGATCTTGAAAAAACCATTTTGGACATCAAATGGCTATTATAGTGGGCGGAGTCAAGATGGCAGACTAGGAGGATGTGGAATTTGAGTCTCCGCACAACTAGGGCACCTACCAGGCACTGGTGGGGGACCACGGACACCTAAGGGGATGGGAGGAACCCCCAGCAACCAGGTAGGATGTGGGAGGGAGTGAGCAGTGAGGAGAAGTGGAGGCAAGACTGGAACAGTCCCCCTGAGGGGCAGCTGGGGGAGGGGAAGGGATCCCACACCAGGAGTAGGAAAGGGGGGAACCATTGGGAGGGCAGAGGATCAGAAGGGAGCGTGGCCAGCATTTCCCCAGCCCACTGGGGCCCCGGGGAGCCTGCTGAGATCCCAGGCCTGATCCTCTGCCCACTGAGGTCCCCTCCAGCTGTGTGCGTCCTGAGGGAGTGGGAAGGAGGGAAGGGGGAGCAAAAGTAAAGGCCGGACCAACAGGGGGCAGTGGGAGGAGGGGAGGAGTTCCCACACCTGGTGGGACCCACCCACAGTTCAGCAGGGACGGGGCAGACGCTCAGGAGAGAGGAGAAACAGAAGGGGGTGTGGCTAGCACTTTCTCGGCCCACTTGGGCACCAGGGAACTTCTTGGGCTCCCGGGCCTAATCTTCTGCCCTCAGAGGCTCCCTCCAGCATCGCAGAGCCTAAGCCCCACCCCTACAACCCCACTCAGGGCCCTACCTCTAAAGGCGGCACTTGGAGACCCCCTCCAACTGTGCTGGGCCTAAACTCCACCCACACACCCTCACCCAGGGCCTTACCTCCAAACTCTGGAATTCCACATTCCAGAGGCCTGGCTCAGGATGTGCTACCTTTCCCCTGCTGCTCAGGTCTTAAGCCTAGGCCCTGCCCCTACCATAAACCCCACCCCTGCCTAAGCTCTGCCCCCCACAGCCAAGGCCTTTTCCAGCCTTTTTTCTGTTTTTCTTTTTTCTTCTTTTAGGTTGTGGTTCTGTTTTACCTTGTTGCTGATTCATTTATATTTTTATTTTTTCTAATAAATCTTTTATTTTTCTAATTTTATTTTATCTTTTATACTTTGTTATTGTTCTGCTCCTTTTGGAGTGTTCCCTTTTTTCTAAATTTCTTTTTTCTGTTGTGGCTCTGTTATACCTCGTTGTAGTTGTTTCAATTGTATTTTTATTTTTTCTAGTATATTTATTATGTTTCTAATTTTATTTTATTTTTTATTTGTTATTGTACCTCTCCTTTTTTTTTTCTTTTCTATTGCATGTCACGTGGCTTGCAGGATCTTGGTTCCCAGGATGGGTGTCAGGGCTGAGCTCCTGTGGTGGGAGCACTGAGTCCAAACCGCTGGACTAACAGAGAATCCCAGGGAATATTAATTGGAGTAAGGCCTCCCGGAGGTCCTCATCTCAGCTCCAAGACCCGGCTCTACCCAATTGCCTGCAAACTCCAGTGCTGGATGCCTCTGGCCAAACAACCAGTAAGACAGGAATACAGCCCCACCCATCAAAAAAAAAAATGAAATGACCAAAAAATATGTTACAGGTGAAGGAGCAAGGTAAAAACCTACAAGACCAAATAAATGAAGAGGAAATAGGCAGCCTACCTGAAAAAGAATTCAGAGTAATGATAGTAAAGATGATCCAAAATCTTGGAAATAGAATGGAGAAAATACAAGAAACGTTTAACAAGGACCTAGAAGAATTAAAGAGCAAACAAACAGTGATGAACAATGCAATAACTGAAATTAAAAATACACTAGAAGAAATCAATAGCAGAATAACTGAAGCAGAAGAACGGACAAATGAGCTGGAAGATAAAGTGGTGGAAATAACTGCCACAGAGCAGAATAAAGAAAAAAGAAAGAAAAGAATTGAGGACAGTCTCACAGACCTCTGGGACAACATTAAATGCACCAACATTCAAATTATAAGGATTCCAGAAGAAGAGAAAGAGAAAAGGTGTGAGAAAATATTTGAAGAGATTATAGTTGAAAAGTTCCCTACCATGGGAGTGGTAGTAGCCATCCAAGTCCAGGAAGTGAAGAGAATCCCATACAGGATAAACCCTAGGAGAAACACACCAAGACACATATTACTCAAACTAACAAAAATTAAATTCAAAGAAAAAATATTAAAAGCAGCAAGGGAAAAGCAACAAATAACATACAAGGGAATCTCCATAAGGTTATCAGCTGATTTCTCAGCAGAAACTCATCAGGACAGAAGGCAGTGGCAGGATATATTTAAAGTGATGTAATGGAAAAACCTACAACCAAGATTACTCTACCCAGCAAGGATCTCATTCAGATTCAGCGGAGAAATCAAAAGCTTTACAGAAAAGCAAAAGCTAAAAGAATTCAGCACCACCAAACCAGGTTTACAACAAATGCTAAAGGAACTTCTCTAGGCGTGAAACAAAAGAAGAAAAACACCCACATAAAGAAACATAAATCAATTAAGAAAATGGTAATAGGAACATACAAATCAATAATCACCTGAATGTAAATAGATTAAACGCTCCAACCAAAAGACACAGACTGGCTGAATGAATAAAAACAATAAGACCCTTATATATGCTGTCTGCAAGAAACCCACTTCAGACATAGGGACACATACAGACTGCAGGTGAGGGGATGGAAGAAGATATTCCATGCAAATGGAAATCACAAGAAAGCTGGAGTAGCAATACTCATATGAGATAAAATAGGCTTGAAAATATAGACTGTAACAAGAGATAAGGAATGACACTACATAATGATCAAAGGATCAATCCAAGAAGAAAACATAATAATTTTAAATATTTATGCACCCAACATAGGAGCACCTCAATACATAAGGCAAATGCTAACAGCCATAAAAGGGGAAATCAACAGTAACACAATAATAGTGGAGGACTTTAACACCCCACTTACACCAATAGACAGATCATCCAGGTAGAAAATAAATAAGGAAACACAAGCTTTAAATGACACAATAGACCAGATAGACTTAATTGATATTTACAGGACATTCCACCGAAATGCAGAAGAATACACTTTCTTCTCAAGTGCACATGGAACGTTTGCCAGAGTAGATCACATCTTGGGTCACAAATCAAGCCTTGGAAAATTTAAGAAAATTGAAATCATATCAAGCATCTTTCCGACCACAACACTATGAGGTTAGAAATCAATTACAGGGAAAGAAAACCTGTAAAATACACAAACACATGGAGGCTAAACAGTGCACTGCTAAATAACCAAGAGATCACTGAAGAAATCAAAGAAGAAATTTAAAAATACCTAGCAACAAATGACAATGAAAACATGACAATCCAAAACCTATGGGATGCAGCAAAAGCAGTTCTAAGAGGGAAGTTTACAGCAATTCAAGTCCACCTCAGGAAACAAGGAAATTCTCAAATAAACATTCTAACTTTACACCTAAAGCGACTAGAAAATGCAGAACAAAGGAAACCCAAAGTTAGTAGAAGGAAAGAAATCATAAAGATCAGAGCAGAAATAAATGAAATAGAAATGAAGGAAACAATAGCAAAGATCAATAAAACTAAAAGTTGGTTCTTTGAGAAGATAAACAAAATTGGTAAAACCTTAGCCAGACTCATCAAGAAAATAAGGGAGAGTACTCAAGTCAATAAAATTAGAAATGAAAAAGGAGAAGTTACAAGGGACACCGCAGAAATACAAAGGATCATAAGAGACTACTACAAGCAACTATATGTCAATAAAATGGACAATCTGGAAGAAATGGACAAATTCTTCTAAAGGTACAACTTTCCAAGACTGAACCAGGAAGAATTAGAAAATATAAACAGACCAATCACAGGTAATGAAATTGAAACTGTAATTAAAAATCTTCCAACAAACAAAAGTCCAGGACCAGATGGCTTCACAGGTGAATTCTATCAAACATTTAAAGAGTTAACACCTATTCTTCTCAAACTCTTCCAAAAAACTGCAGAGGGAGGAACACTCCCAAACTCATTCTATGAGGCCACCATCACCCTGATACCAAAACCAGACAGAGATATCACACACACACACAAAAATTACAGACCAATATCACTGATGAACACAGACACAAAAATCCTCAACAAAATACTAGCAAACAACCTGAAGTGATCAGATCTTCTTTTAATCAATAGCAAAGAATGCCTGCACTACAGACATTTTTCCTTCATATGGATTTTGAATAACTTTTATTGTGGTGGTGGTGGTAGTGATGGTGGCGTTTTTTCAAGAGGGAGGGTTATAAAAATGACTCTGATTAAGGGTAGAAATTTTCAAAATAGGCAACACTAAAAAGAAGTACATTGAATTTTGACATTCACAATCTACCACCCAAAATTAAGTACTATTAATACTGTTTTGTATGTCCTTCCAGTCTTTTTTTCACCTGTGTACTTTTTTTCATAATTGAGCTGATAATGCATATATTCATTTGTATTGTTTATAATGGTTAAGCAATATTCCATCATATAAAAATACTGTAAGTTAAAAAAATGGCTATTATAAATGATTAGTTAATTGTCAGTTAATTAGGACATGTGGATTAAATTTCTCCTTCTAAATACCCATTGGTTTAATACTGTAGGAAAGCTCAGAGTAGGGTGCCTCAGAGTATTTGTTGTTACTTATTGACTTTCCAAAAGGCAATGAAGTCATGGAGGAAATACTAATTGAAAAGTTAGGTTCCCTTCCCCAATTATCCCCAACTTTTTGAAGAATAGTTTATATATAGGCATAAGTAGTAGTTAATGGGACAAAATTTGCCCAGTGACATGCTTTATTTAAAAATGCAGGGACTTCCCTGGTGGCGCAGTGGTTAAGAATCCACCTGCCAAGGCAGGGGACATGGGCTCAATCCCTGGTCTGGGAAGATCCCACATGTCACGGAGCAACTAAGCCCGTGCGTCAAAACTACTGAGCCTGCATGCCACAACTACTGAAGCCCGCGCACCTAGAGCCTGTGCTCCACAACAAGAGAAGCCACTGCAATGAGAAGCATGTGCTAGAGAAAGCCTGCACACATCAACGCAGCCAAAAATAAATAAATAAATTTATGAAAAATAAAAAACTTAAAATGCAGTAGCTCCGTTTATGCATTGGTACAAAACCTATTAGCAAGTTCTCTTTTCAAACGAATTAGTGACATAAATATATAGATTTTAGTGGATATCCTTTCTCTTCTTTTATAATAGTGAGAGAGAAGAGCTGAAACCATACTCCCTGCCATGACCTCCTAGGCTGAACATGATCTGGTCCAGACCCACCACTCTGACTTCATTTTGCACCTCTACCCACCATATTATTCTCCAGCCACATGAATCTACCTTCAGTTTTTCAAACAGAACAAGCACGTTGCCACCTGCCCTTCCCCAGCACGCAGCACTAGTGGGGCTCAGAGATGCCTTCCCCATCCACCTATGCTACAGATCTGCCCCCACATTATTCTCCATCTGTACTTAGATTCGTTTCCTACATTGCACATATCTCTATTGGGATTAGTTTAAAGTATTTGTTTCCTACCTGTCTCTCCTTATTAGAAAATAAGCTTTACACAACCTAAATGGCCGTCAACAGATGAATGGATAAAGAAGATGTGGTAGGAGCTTCCCTGGTGGTGCAGTGGTTAAGAATCCGCCTGCCAATGCAGGGGACACGGGTTTGAGCCCTGGTCCGGGAAGATTCCACATGACGCGGTACAACTAAGCCCATGCACCACAACTACTGAGCCTGCACTCTAGAGCCTGCAAGCCACAGCTACTCAGCCCGCGTGCTTAGAGCCTTGCTCCGCAGCAAGAGAAGCCACTGCAATGAGACGCTCACGCACCACAACGAAGAGTAGCCCCCTCTCACTGCAACTAGAGAAAGCCCACATGCAGCAATGAAGACTCAACGCAGCCAAAAATAAATAAATAAATAAATAAAAGACGTGGTAGATACATATCTATAAAATGGAATACTGCTCTTATTTTAGATTATACTTTTGTATAATCTAAAATATGATACAAATGAAACTTATTTACAAAACAGAAACAGACTCACAGACATAGAAAACAAGTTTAGGGTTACCAAAGAGGAAAGAGGATGGAGGAGGGATAAACTAGGAGTTTGGGATTAGCAGATACAAACTACTATATATAAAATAGATAAACAACAAGGTCCTACAGTATAGCACAGGGAACTATACTCAATATACTGTAATAAGCCATAATGAAAAAGAATATGGAAAAGAAAAAAATATATATGTATATGTAACTGAATCACTTTGCTGTATACCAGAAACTAACACAACATTGTAAATCAACTATACTTCAATTTTTAAAAAAGCTTTTAAAAAGAAACTAAGCTTTACAGGAGATGCTGTGTTTGTCTTATTCAATGACATGACCAAAGCTTTGGCACATAGTAGGTTCTAAATAATGAATGAATGAATGATCCTCTGATATAACCCTTGCAGAAAACTATCAATATATAAATATCCTAGGGAGATAGTTTGCTGCCATAAATGGAAAGAATGAATCAAATAAAGCTGTTTTAACACTGGAGCCTCTCTGGGACACTGAAAGGCTCAGTTACTCCCTGTTCTCTGGTCAAGAGACTTTCAGCCCTAGTTGGGGAAAGGCTCTTGTCTTCACCTCAGCATAGTGCCCAGTGGAGAGGAAGGTGTCTAGGACCATTCCTAGAGAGATGGATTAATATCAGGGACCAAAGGGCAATGTCACAGGATGAAGAGGATGCTGCTGAAGAGGTGATGAGTGGGAAAGCCACACTGCCAGTTCTTGGAGCATCTAAGGGGCAGAGAGTGAATAATAGGTGATCCTCATTGTGGAAGCTACTTACAAGAAAAAGGAAAAGGGGGTCTGAAGCTTTAGTTATTTCACTCATGAGGCTGGCAAGTATAGAAATTATTACAAGTTTTAAAAATAATTACTATTGTTATCCTACCTCTTAATTTTATTCCTGAGGTTGGCATATTCTGGCAAATTCCATTGCATATTTTCAGAAGAAACTGCCCCCAACAACTGCTTCCAAGCAAAAACTACCCTTGAGTTGCTACAGCTACATTCCTCTTTTTTAAGTACTCCATTAAAAAATTATATATTCTCCATTCTCTCATCATTTTAAAATATTTCAAAAATAAATTGACCATTTTTATGGGTGTGACTGCTCCTCCTTTTGTGTCCCTAAAAGAATTAAAGACAGACAGCAAAAATAATATGCTTATGCTTCTTATTTTAACAAAAATTTTCTTTGAACTTATAACTACAAGATTTTCAGAGTCTATAAATTATGGAGTTTTCTTTTGTCACTACTAATTAATGTCTGTTTGAGGGATTAAATATGTTTGTATGGTATAACTCAAGTGTTTCTATTTGAGAATAATGAAGTTAATAATGAATAAAGTTCCTGCCCCTCAAATAATGGTCAAAAGAATGATGCATGTATGTTTTGTCTGTTTGTCTTTCTCTCGGTTATAGACTAAATAGTTTGTAGGCAGCAACAATAAGTAAAAGACTATTTGCATTTCCTATTCAGTTCAATTTAAAACAAAACAACAAACTTTTATTAGAGAGATACACTTTAGCCAGATTAAGATCTGGACCTCTGAGAGCCTGCCTGTGAAACAAATGTGCTTATTTCTATGACGATATCACATAATTTTGTAATTGAATCTGACCTTATTTGGTGGACAGGAAGTTTCCATCCAACACCAGATCAGAAAAGAATCCAAGTACTGAATAAGGATGAAAGAGAAAAATCTAGATACTGTTCTGAGTAATCCAAACTATCACCTTTCTTTGGTTTAAGGTATCCTAGTGGGTAGCACCACATGAAGCAGAAAGTTTGATGAAAGTGGGGGATTGTGTCATTGTTCTAAACATTTTACTTCTTGAATTGGAGGACCATGTAAAAAAGAGTGGCAGAGAGGGGTCAGTGGTTGGCAGTGGGGAGCAGTGGTCATGGAAATGAGTTATTTCAATGAAGGGGCTGGGGAAGATACCTCACTTCTGCTGATGGAGGTAAGAGTTACTATCTGAGACAAGCCCTTCTTTCTTCAATTTCTGTCTCCTTTTCATTTCCAGGATGATAGACAAGACAGCACAGGCATCAGCAGCTCCAATAAGCCTTAAACCTGGCACTGCCAGAACCCAGGAGAATCACAGCTGCAAACCCTTGTGAAACCCTGGGGTCTCTATCATTAATTGTCAACTTTTCTGGGTTCACTGGAGCAGCTGATCAACAGCATGAGCCGTGCAAAGGAAGGGGGCTCTCCTCTAGACCACCTTCATAGATCTGCAAGTTGCATTATGTATTTTTCAACGATAGCATAATCGTGCTGTATGCACACTAATTCTGGGATGTGTGATGGGTTAAGTGTATTTAACTATGACCTCAAACCCATTAGGGTATCAAATTGTTTTTACATGAAAGTCTATTGTTTCAAAATAGACTTCTGAGCTCCAGACAATGCCATGCTTGCTTCAAATAATGTTTCCTACCACATTTCTACAGAAAGACTTTGAACAGTAACTTAGACATTGCTGCAATAAGGTCTGATAAATTTCCTATGTACTTCATATGAAGATACTAACCAGGAAATATTGTTATGGATTAGGTAGCAAGAATAATATGGCTTGCATCTTCAAATTTTTATAAAAATAATTCTTTGAACTTAGAAATTCTAATATCAGAGTAATACTAAAAGGTACATGTGGGGACTTCCCTGGTGGTCCAGTGATGAAGACTTCACTTTCCAATGCAGGGGTTGCGGCTTTGATCCCTGGTTGGGGAGCTAAGATCTCACATGCTTCGTGGCCAAAAAAAACAAAATGTAAAAAGCAGAAGCAATATTGTAACAAATTCAGTAAAGACTTTAAAAATGGTCCAGGTTAAAAAAATTTTTTTTTAAGTTACATATGAACTGGCAAGATAAATCCGTGTTTAATGTACATAAAGTTCATTATGTTTTAAATAGAATGAATATATATAGACAATGAGGAACATTCCTCACTACTCAGTTTTAGACCCGCTTTAACTCTAGATTTCTTCGTTTTTAAGGGAAATAAAAGAAATCTGAGGCACCTAAGCAAACACAGAGGGGGAAAGAAAACTTTTTTAACAGAAAGGAAGAAATAATTTTCTAGAAGACTGTGGTGAAATTACCTTTTTATTTTTAGCCTGGACATAGTTCATAAGCAACTTAATATTTGTCTTCAAGTCACTACATTTCTGTAAAGGTTAGCATTAAAAGAGGCTTTATATACAAGGTAAGTTTGGTCAAGTAACAGAGGGCGCCACTGAAGCCTCTCTACCCCACAAGTACGATGGAGGATGGAGGAGTGAGTCAGGCCCCAAAATCCTCGAGAAAGTTCTTACTGATTCCCGAGGGACTCACTTACTCAGGGTTCACTTTGGCTTTTATGTCCTGCATCCACTGCCCTATTCCCCCACCATAGAGAGAGACTCTCTACCTCCACCCTGGCATTGCATTGGCCCAAACATAAAATGCAGTCTGTTTCCTTGTACACACACACACACACACACACACACACACACACACACATTGCTCTTGTGGAGAAAAGACAAGCAATAAATACATAAATTAATTAATATGTAGACTTTGACAGTTGGTGATATGCGTTATGAAAAAACGAAAGATGAGTGCTAGAAAGGAATGGGGATATGTGGGTGATAGTTTATACAGGCTTCGGCAGAGCTTTGAAGGAAGTGAAGATGTGAGCTATGCGAAAATCTGGAGGAAGATTCTGAGAAGAGGAAATAGCAAATGCAAAGATCCTTGAGGCAGAAGCATAATCGTGTTTTGTTTTGCATTTCCCTGATGATTAGTGATGTGGAAATGTCTATTCAGATCCTTGTCCATTTTTTAATCAGATTGTTGTTGTTATTGTTATTGCTGTCACTGTGGTTATTGAGTGTATGACTTCTTTACATATTTTGGATATTAACCCCTTATCAGATACATGGTTGGCAAATATCTGCTTCCATTAAGTAACTGTCTTTTTATTTTGTTGATAGTTTCATTGCTGTGCAGAAGCTTTTTAGTTTGCTCTAGTCCCATTTCTTTATTTTTGCTTTTGTTGCAATTGTTTTTGGAGTCGGATACAAAAAAACATTGCTAAGACCAATCTCAGGGAGATTGTTTTTCTTCTAGGAGTTTTATGGTTTCTGGCTTTACATTCAAGTCTTTACTTAATTTTGAGTTAATTTTTGTATATGGTGTAAGATATATGGCCCAGTTTTATTCTTTTGAATGTGGCTGTCCAGTTTTCCCAACACCATGTTTTGAAGACTGTCCTTTTCCCATTGTATATTCTTGCCTCCTTTGTCATAAATTAGTTGGCCATATTTGCGTGGGTTTATTTCTGGACTCTCTATTCTGTGCCATTGATTTATGTGTCTATTTTTCTGCCATTACTGTACTGTTTTGATTACTATAGCTTTGTAGTATATCTTCAGATCAGGGAACGTGATGTCTCTAGCTTTGTCTTTCTTTCTCAAGATTGCTTTGGCTATTCAGGGTCTTTAGTGGTTCCATACAAATTTTAGAATTGTTTATTCTATTTCTGTGAAAAATGCCATTGGAATTTTGATAAGCATTGCATTGAATATGTAGATCGCTTTACGTAATACGGACATTTTAACAATATTAATTCTTCCAATCCATGAGCAACGAGTATCTTTCCATTTATTTGTGTCTTCTTCAATTGAAATGAAATGGTACTTAAGCAGAATTAGCCTTATTTCCAAAATCATTCTCTATTTGGGGACTCTCAGTTGCTTTAGCAATGTAGCCTCCAAAATAACAGCCTATACGAGTAAGTGGAATGATGATTGGAGAAATATCAATAAAATTTCTATTTTTTTGAGATTAATTCATATTGAGAAAAAATTCAGAGTTTTCCAAATGGTTTACCTTGGGAGGAAGGAGAAGGAGACCAGGGCATCTGAGAGGTAGTGATGACATGTCACAGGCTTCCTGCCCTGGCTGCCTGTTTCTGTTCAGTGTGAGTCACTTCATTTGCACAGTTGACTCTTGCTGCCAACGGCGGCCCTTAAGGGAGGCTGTGGATGTGGGAACCAATGTGTGAGCTTTGCTTTCACACCTTTCACAGGCAGACTCAGTGGCAGCTGCTATGTGCAATCTAACACTGGCTGTGGCCGCTTTTCTTAACTCTTCATCTCAGTAGTACCTTGGGTCCTAAAAACCTTGCAGAGAAGAGAGTTTTTCAGCAATTGTTATTTATGCTTTTACATGTGAGGTGGGGTTTCAGTGTATAGAGTTTCTATTTTGTTGTGGGGTCCTCATTTCACATTACACATCAGTGCATGGGTGGCCTTCTGTCACCCACACTTAGCATGCTTTCTGAGTGTTACTGCTTCCAAAATAAGAGAATAATTTTTATGCAGTTTCACGATTAATTTTTTTTTGTGATAGTCGAAAAGAATGAAACCCAAATTTATCTGGTGATGTGCATGCTTCAACTTGTTTTGGAAGAATCCACAAAAATAGCATTAGTCCTGAAACCCAAATTCTCCTTATGCCTTTCTTCATCTTGTGCTTAAGGTTTTACATTTTTAGAAGGTCTTTTCTTTGTGAGATATATAGCAGGGCATTTTTATTCAAATGGATAGATAGATCCATGAAAATGAATTCAAAACACAGTAAAATGTGGTCAATGATATAACTTATTCATGACTGAGAAGTGATGGAGAAGGTGATGAGGAAAGAGAGTGTGTAAGACTGACTAACAGCCAGAACATCTGATTCCTCTGACTCCTTATATTGTTAAGAGACAGCATACTTCTAGAGTCGTCTTTCCTTTTACTTAGAATAATGTTTGCATTATGGTAATAACCTCTGTTTAAACCTTCTTCTATCCTCCTCCATTTTTTTATTAAGAGAGGGATATGGTACATATTCACAGGAGGAAGGGAAAAGCTACCAATGCATGGGTGCGCCCTCCCATTCCCTAATACAAAGAATCTTAAAGAAAACCCTATGGACATTCCCTAAATTTTGTTCTACTCAAGGGATGTGACAGGAAGGGAGACAATTCTAATCTGGGAGAGGCATGGGTTTCTTGTCAAAAGTGTTTGAAATCAAATGAAGCCTTTCCATCTACTGCAAAACGCTCCTCATTTCCTTGTGGGTATGTTTTTCCTCCCCTTCACTGTGGTGTCACACTCTAGGGACTGCTGGGTCATTATCACCGTCATCATCATTGTGAGACACACAAGACTTCACAGATCCCTTGATCTTTATACCTTGTCCCCAAGGGAGGATATGGTTTTCTTCCTTTCAGTCATTGGCCAGCTCTCCTCTGAATGTAATAAATAAGGTCACCAGGCTGGTCAGCAGCTGTCCTCCCTCTATTTGTCACAACTACTTGGGTCCTTTCTTCTGCCCTATTTGACTTGAGACCTTCACTCACCCCACACTTCCTTTCTTATCCCAGTTCACTGCTTCGAAATTCTCTTGGCCAATATTGAAATTCTCCCCCTCCCCATGATACTACAGTATTGTATTTTCTCCACCTCAACACTTAGAGAAAGTGATTTTAAAATCAAATTTGCTAAAGATAGTGATAATAAAGATATTTTTCAGAAAAAATGAAAAAAAAATTTTTAACTTTTTCCCTTTTTTCACCATCTATTTTTAATAAACATTAAGGCCTAAAATTTTAAGGCAGCTAACCAATTAATTATGTCTTGCATCTGGAACTGGGAATGTTTAGTTTGACTACCAGATGCCCCATGTAGATCTGCTGAGTCATTGCTTTGATGGGGAATTATAAAAATTACCAGTTCATGAATTTGTATTTTTATCCAGATATAGCCCTCAAGAACTCTCCTTAGTTAATAAAACTGAGATAGCTTATAACTTTCTATGTGTTTATGTATATGTACCTAATAATTATAATGGAAACAAGTTTTCTCTTCATTTAATATAGGAATAGAGTATTAACCAAATAAGGTTATTTTAACTTTTTTATTATCTCATATCTTATGCCCATATTTTCCTTAAATTTAACTTATTTTAAATCTTGGTCTCTCAGAAGTATTTTCACGGATTTACATATATATTTGTATTTATATAGATCTATATAAATATAGATATGGACATAAAATTGCAAAATTCTCTCCTTGGAAAGTAGTCAACAAGACTATATGCTCTAGCGTCTGTATTTGGGGGAAATGGCTGGTCTGAAGGAGGCAGCTAGTTGATGTTCTTTGCAGCCTGTTTCTCATGCTCTCTCAAACATAATCTTCTCATGGCTGCTCTTTCTTGTCACCTAGGACTCAGCTCGGGCATTCCACACTCAAGGAGGCCTTCCCTCTGCGCCCATTTCAAGGAGTCTCTGGTCCCTGCCCCCATATGCTTTTTAGTATCATTCTGATTCCATTTCTTCATGATCCCAATTTCCTTCTGATAGTGTATTTCCTTTTGTCAATTACCTGTTTATTTCCACTCATCCCAATTACAATGTAAGCTCTGCTTAATTATCTCTTTTGTCACCACTATGTCCTCAATACTTAACAATGGTGCCTGGTCCCAAGGAGGTGCTCAGAAAAGAAATATTGGCTGAATACGTGTTAAAAAGTTGCCATTACTGCCAAGGTCACAGAGAAAAGATACAGAACTGGTACAAAATTGGAGGGGAAGGGGCTTCTCCCAGGCAAATGAAGCTGGAAAATCCTTTACAAGCCACTACTTCGTACCAGGGTAAAAGAGTTTCAATTGTTCTATCTGCAGTCACTGCTTTAAAGGAAAATGGGAGACTTCTTAAAATTGTTATGCCTGAAAAGACATGGAGAAAAATCATTTTAAAAGTATAATTTTTAAAGAGAGAAGGAGAAAACAAAGGAAAAGGGAGATGGTGTTGCTGAAATGGTTAAAGAGTTAAAAGATGTATCTGAAGGAGACTTTAAATGACTTTTTTAGTAAAGATTATTTTTAGCCTTTGAACTGGGCTAAGTGACTTACACTGGGGGAAATTTCATTTTGAAGCAGATTCTCATAAACAATATTTTAAACCTTACATGCAGAAGGACTTTCCTATTTCCTTGTCAGGTCTGCATAACTCTTCGGAGGGTGGGGGGAGACCTTCCCACTTGGGCAGGGAAGGACCCTGCTCCCCTTCCCTGTTGCTTTCCCAGTGGCCTTGCCCTCTTCTCTGGCCAACAGATGGTCTCGTTGAGCAGGGGAACAGCAATTGGAAGAAAAAAACAAGCACTGAGCTGCACCTGCTCCGAGCATAACGGAAGTAGAAGGCTGGGCGCCAGTCTGAAAGAGGGCTAGAAACCAGAGGAAGCCAGCAGGAGATGACACCTTGTTTTTATTTTTTAACTTTTTATTCAAGGGTGATATTCTTGGAGAAGTCAAGTGTATAAGAAGATGAACTTTTACAAACTGAGCACCCCTGTGTAACTGGTACCCAGATCAGAAAACAGAACATGACCAGCCCCTGGAAGGTCTCCTTGTGGCCCCTTCCTCTCACTAACCCTCCTCACCAAGAATAGCTGTTCTCCTGTTTTGCTTGTTTCTATACTTTATGTAAATGGAATTACACACGACGTCTTATTTTGGGTCTGGCTCCTTTCATTCTTCATCTTGTTTATGAGATTCATCCGCATTTATCATACACTGTGTCTGTTCATTCTTGCTGCTGTGCCGTGTTCCACTGATGAATATAACACAATCTATTCACTCTGCTGCTGACAGGCAATTGAATAGTTTCCTTTTTGGAGGAAGGGGTGAGGGCTATTGTGAACAGTCTGTTATGAACATTCTAGTACATCTCTTTTGGTGAAAGTATACACACACACACACACACCTGTTGGATATAAACCTGGGAGTAGACTTTCTGGGTCATAGGATGTGCTTATGTTCAGATTTAGTAGATAATCCAGGTTCCAGAGTGGTTGTATGTACTCATACTCACACCAGCAATATAAGAGAGTTCCAAATGTTCTACTTCCTCACTAATATTTGGCATTTACTTTTTCATTTCTTTTTCATTTTAGCCATTCTGGTGGATATATATTGAATGTAGTTTAATTTCTATTTCCTTGCGATTACCTTGTTTTTAATTGCTCTAGTCACAAGGTTTTGATATCATGTCTGATGCTGAAGCCTGGAGGGGACTACCCAAGGGGATTATGTACAGAATGAGACAAGAGGCCAAATTCATTCCAAGAGACTAGAAAGGTTAAAGGTTCTTGGACTCAGAACCAAAGAGAAAAAATGAAACAGGGCAGCAAGGTTACTTTTGAATCAACTTTATTTTTCCCCCCAGCAATTCATCAGACAAGGTAGAATCCTTCTTTTCAGATAGAATAACTCTTTCTACTCTATTCAAGAAAAACAGGAGATTCTTTTTTAATCTGCAGTCTTTAATAGAGAAATGGCTACATAATACTTGACTATAAAATTCAAAACAATGGTTAGGTGATGGACAGATCTGTGAGAGACTTGGTTCTCATCCTCCTGGAGTGTCCATTCTGAATGACAGTGAGAACGAGAACCCCAAAACTTACAAAGCTGAATAAGCCTCAGAAATCACAGGTTTCGTAAACATCTCTCCAGGAATACTGTTTTTGGCAAGGGGAACAGATATGGGTGGGAAGGGGGGAGGGGAAGGTGTGTTCCTTTCTGCTTTTTTTTTTTTTTTTTTTGCGATACGCGGGCCTCTCACTGTTGTGGCCTCTCCCGTTGCGGAGCACAGCCTCCGGATGCGCAGGCTCAGCGGCCAGCCGCTCCGCGGCATGTGGGATCTTCCCGGAACGGGGCACGAACCTGTGTCCCCTGCATCGGCAGGCAGACTCTCAACCACTGCGCCACCAGGGAAGCCCCTCCTTTCTGCTTTATTCTTTCTGCTTTTCTCTTTTGCTAATAGGTCAAATTATAGGCTGGACTCATTTAAGTAAACCAGATGGAAATACAGAGCATTGCAGGTGAATTCTTGGGGCTGCCCCAAGAATCATGGCATTTGGTTTCTGGTTCTCAGAGATAATTAGTGGGCTTGATTCTGTGTCATTATAACTGTCCTGCCTCAGAAGGCACAGACCTATCAAAAGTATCTTCACTTTTAAAATCTATTAAAGTATTATAATTATCTAATATTTTTCCACGAGAGAAGCTGGGTGAAGAGTACACAAGACCTCTCTCTTTTGGCAACTTCTAAATAAAACTGAAAACATTCTAAATATCTGTCTTCTAAGGCAGAGAATCAATCCATAAAAATAAATTTCTTTGAATTCCAAACAGATATAAAAATTTTCTGGAGAATTCCCTGGTGGTCCAGTGGTTAGTACTTGGCACTTTCACTGCCAGGCCCAGGTTCGATCCCTGGTCAGGGAACTAAGATCCCTCAAGCCGCACTGTGTAGCCAAAAAAAAAAATTTTTTTTTCCTGCGATTTTAATTGCAATCACATGTATTCCTCTAGGTTAAACATAGCAGAGAAATTCCTGTCCAAAGTGTCTATTAAAAGATTTTTACATTATTTGGCAGCATTGACATACTAAGCTGTGGTACTGAAGCATGGCATCCCAAGTACTCCACTTAGGTGATAGATATATGACAGTAATTTTCACTGCTTTATTTCTCCAACATGAAATTGCCACTTAGCCTTTATAAAGTTTTTAATGAAAAAAATTAAGAACATAATCAGTATATGTATGACTGATTCACTTTGTTATAAAGCAGAAACTAATAAAAAAAAAGAAAATGGAAGCTATATGGTTTAAATGGTAAGAAAGTAAAAAATTCATAATTCAAAAAAAAAAAAAAAAGAACATAATCAAATAGTCTGCAAACAAACCAGCAAACTAGTTGGCTATAAGGGCCTGCGTTAGGTCACCTATGTTAGCTTCACATAAGAAAGACAAATAAATAGGATTATTCCTAAACTCTCATGAGGTGCTGATTGAACAGGCAAAAGTAACCAAATTATTCATCCACCCCCACTTCGCCTTTAGCTTCTAAATTATTCTCAGTTTTAGTTCTTCAGATTTAATCTTTTCAAATAAATGACCAGATTTTTAAAATGTGAAGTGGAAAGCCATTAAACACTTAACAATTTTAATTGCGGCACTTAAAATTGAGAATGAAATAATAAATATTATGCAATTAGATTTCACTCTGACCACTATTCAAGAGAGGTTTCTTTTTATGAGCTGGAGAAGGAAACAAAACTTTCAAGAAATTAATTATGCTTTACTTATTTTTGACACATTAAGTTTTTCTTCAGGAAATCTCTTATGAAAGTTTCTTTGTGGAGCTTGCTCGCTTTCTGGGGACTCTCACAAAAAAATTTTTTTTTTTTCCAACAGATACTTGTCTACAGTGAGGAAAAGCAAAATGAAAACAAACAAAAAATGAGTGATTAAGTAAACGCCTAGCTGTAGATAAGCACCTCATAAAAAATGATAAATATACCAAACATCAAGATGATTTAGTGGAAGCGTTATGCATATTGTAAAACATATGTGAATTTGTACATAGGGAAAAATAGAGTGGCAGAAAGCTGAATATTCCCACTAGGTAAATAATACATGTGAAGTTGGATAATGCAAACGAATTCTAAATATGCATAAAACATAACCAACTAAACACATATTTACTTAAGAGGTCCCATAGATATTTATACTAGACTATTCACTAATATTCATGTAATATTAGTATGGAACATATTAAAAGGCATTTGGTCACACATACCAAACATACAAAGACTGTGAATGAGTGTTATATATCAGCTATGTTAGCTTTTCACAAAGAAATGTGAGACCCCAAGAGAGGTAATTAGACGTTATGGTAGAAGGAGGTGACTAGAGCATTATCTTACTGAGGAACTGATATTTGTGACAATATGGTAAAGTTATGAATACGCTTGCTCTAAGAGCCAAATAATTAGAACTTCAATCGATATAGTAACCCGGATGCTAGTGATTGAAGCAAATCATTTTTAGGTAAGGCTGAAAGAATCCCAATGTGCACATAATGTCTCTTTCATTAGGAAAAAACTTGCATTTCTTTCTTGGAATGCTGCATATATAACTGAATTTCCAACTCATTCACTCTTTTATTCATTCATTCGCTCATGCATTCATTTATCCAGCAGCAGTGAGCAAAATGACAGAAATCCCTGCATTTAGGAGGACAGGAAACAAATAGTAAGACATACAATAGGGTATGTAGATGGGGAAAAATAAAGCAGGAGGGACAGTGGAGACGGGGTGGGTTGCAATTGAAATAAGGTGGTCAAGGAAATTAACATTGGTGAGGCAAACAGAAGAGGGAATGAGCCTTGCAGGTACCTCAAAGAGTGATGTTCTAGGCAGAGGGAACAGTAAGTGCAAAGACCCTGAGGTGGGAACAAACTTGACTCCTTTGAGGAATGGCCAGGAAGCCAGTGGGGCTGGAGTAGAATGAGAAGACAGAGCCTCTGATCGGGAGGTCAGCGAGGTGATGGTGGGCTGCTGCTGTAAGCTGCGTGAAAGGTTCAGCTCTGGCTCTGAGATGAGGGCACGTTCTCTCCCGAGAAAGTAGCTGAGCCGATGGGTGGCAGGGATGGGGGCGAGCTAGCTGGAGGGAAGAATTGGTGGTGGTGGTGCTGGACCCAGAACACGGCTGGTTTATCTGTTTTTCTCCTGCTTGAAAGTTATCGATTATCTCCCAGCCTGCTTTCGGGGAAATGACTGGAAACAATAAACTAGGGGTCCCGCGAGAGAGACCCGAGCTCTGTTCCCCGCGGCCCCGATCCCTTGTTCTTCGCCGCCACGGCGGGCCCCTTTGCCTCCTCTTGGACTTTCTCTCTTTCCCCTTGTGACTTTTAAATTTGGACCCTCACCCAGCAAAACATCAACAGGCCGCCAGCACCTATACCACACAGATCACACTTCTCCACCCAGACACAGCCAGCGGATTTTATTTTGATGAACAAGAATTTAAAAGTCTCTATTTTGTTCCAGTTGACTTGTTGTGAACCTTCACTCCCTCTGCTGGTTGTGAGGAATGTGAAAAACCACCGTTCTTAACGCTGCCCTGCTAGGAGAGTTCCAGTGGTTCTACAGTTTCCCGTTGAAGCCAGAGGAGGAAGCCGGTCAAGCGGGTACTGGGCATCGAGCAGACAACCTGTGGACGGAAAGTTTCATCCTCTGCGCCGCCCGTGATGGAGCTCTGGAATCAGCACTTCAGCCCCGAGGGGTACAGGTGCAATGCGGAGGATGTATCCCAGACACTCAGGGCCCGGTTTGGCTCCAGGTGCACAGGTAACCTAGGGCAGAATCGGGGCTTCGAGAAGCGCTCTCAGGGCTTGTCGTAAGCATGAAAGCTTCGTGGTTGGTGAGATTGTGCTGTTAAGAAGTGTTTAGGTAGCTTTATTTGCAGCACCACTTTTTGGGGAGCTGATTGTAATCTCAAACTAATAACTGGTGGGAGAGGGTTTATCTCCAGTCCATCAAAGGCAGAAAATGTTCATCTCTTAATACGATAGTAGGGCAGTGACATTCTAGCCCAAAGTCATTTCAGTTATTCTCTGAACTCATTAAATGACTACCCTGATTGAATCTAGTTCCATAAAAATAAACACGGAGTCCTAAAGCCTTTCTTGGGCTTTAATGCCTTTCTTCTGTGAGACCGTGAGGGAGTCATCACCACCAGCAAAGCATTTATTTTCAAGTTCTCGGGTGTGCCGGGTGTGACCTGGGATCCTGTGCCGAGTTAAATCAAAGAAGCTTGGAAGTAGTTTGGGAAGAAATTAACTTGTATACTTACTATTTTCCCCCACTTTGGGCCACGCCGAGCAGCATGCGGGATCTTAGTTCCCCGAGGAGGGATCGAACCTGCGCCCCTGCAGTGGAAGTGTGGAGTCTTAACCACTGGACTGCCAGGGAAGTCCCTGTATACTTATTATTTTAATAGGTCAAGCATTTTCTACTCCCCCACATCTGATGACTAACACCCCAAATAAAAGGAGATTCACTTTACATACACCCCATTTCCTGCAAAAGCCAACAAATACCAGACATACATTGGTCAGAGTGTTTGCGCCCCTGCTCATCTTTGCAGGAGGCAGGGAGGTGGAGTGGCTGCTGTCTCCATCCTCCCTTCCTTGGGTGGCATGGGTACTGTGTTGATGCAGGTGGGAGAAAGAAGAAAATGCCTGGCCCTTGTCTCTTGTGAGCACTGCTGGCTGCAGGACTGATGTAGTTAGCCTTGTAAGTCAGTCACATGGTCTCTTTTGCCTTCTTCCTTGTAGGACAGTTATTTGTGTACTTTCCTTATCGACCTTCTTGCTTATAAGCTCCCTGAGGACTGAAACAATGTCCTATTTTTTAGAGCACCTAGTATGTACCAATTATTTGTTGAATAACTGAAGAGTTATATACTAGGTTCTGAATAAATGTTTGTTGAATGAAAGAATAAAGGTATTCACTGGAGACTTTTCCAAAGCATACAAGAAGCTGTGGATTGCCTTTAGCCAATAAAAATATTGTTAATAATGTTAGCTATGTGCGTTAAGCATTTATAATGTGTCATGGACTGTGGTCTGCTTTACAAATACTTTCTCACTTATACAACTTGATGAAGTAGGTCACAGTTATTTATCCCCATTTCACAGATGAGAAAACTAAGGCTTAAAGCGATTAAACTACTGTTCAAATTTGCCTGGCTAAGGACTGTGCCCCAACCTATTTACATTATCTTTGATTATTCTCTTATGACATGATTTGGCCACAAGGGGCAGTGGTACCAGGAAAATGGAATCTCATTCTGCTAACCTGAAACTGTATTTTATTTTATTTTTTAAATTTTATTTTATTGAAGTATAGTTGATTTACAATGTTGTGTTAATTTCTGCTGTATAGCAAAGTGATTCAGTTACACATATAAATACATTCTGAATTTGATATTGAGTATAGTTCCTTGTGCTGTACAGTAGGACCTTGTTGTTTATCCATTCTCTATATAATAGTTTGCATCTGCTAATCCCAAACTCCTAATCCATCCTTCCCCCGCCACCTCTCCCTTGGCAGCCATAAGTATGTTCTTTATATCTGTGAGTCTGTTTATGCTGAAACTGTGTTTTAAGCCACCTTTCCAAAACAGAACAATCAAGGACCATATTAGCGATTAGAGCATGAATATCTTTGGATTTACAGAGATTCAAATATCTGGAATGCCTTTGTAGGGCCTTTACAACATTTTCATTCATTTAATAAAAATGTCTTGCTGTGAGGTACTGCAGACACAGAGATGGTTGAGATACCACAGCTCTAATGATTAAATCATTAAACCCAGTGTGCTGAGGGCTTAATTATATGTGTGGAAAAAGCAACATGGCAGCTTAGAACAGGCAACCCCCAATGCTACCGGAGACCCATCTAGACAGCCTCCCCAGGGAAAAGGACATTTGAGAGGTGTCTCAAAGGGCAGCTAAGAGGAAGTGGGGGAGCGGAGGCACAGTGATGGAGGGATGGCATGGGGAAGAGTTCATGTGTCCCCTATACTTCCCATTCCGTTCACACTTTTAATCATCTTCAGTGAATGCAATGCCTTATATATTTTTTAAATAGTGAAGAAATCCAGGTGAAGATTACTAAGTGCTTTAACAGATAACCAGACATTTTTTTCACTGAAAAATCCATACGACTAAACATAAAATGTTTAGTTAAGGGCAAAATAAGGCATGGATGAATTTTGATGGATTGATGGAGACTGGTTAGCGGAGTTGGCTAGAACACCTTGCAGAGGGAGCAGTATGAGTTAGAGCCCTTCTTGTACCACAGGTCTCAAAAGAACTAGGTAAGAGCAGGTGAATGGATCAGAGCAAATTAATCTCCTCATCCCAACCCCAAACCCAACTCCAGTCCCAGTACGGGAACAGGAAACATCCCACTTTGTCTTTTTTCTTTTTTTTTTTTTTGCGGTACGCGGGCCTCTCTCACTGTTGTGGCCTCCCCCGTTGCGGAGCACAGGCTCCACCAGATGCGCAGGCTCAGTGGCCATGGCTCATGGGCCCAGCTGCTCCACGGCATGTGGGATCTTCCCGGACCGGGGCACGAACCTGTGTCCCTTGCATTGGCAGGCGGACTCTCAACCACTGTGCCACCAGGGAGGCCCTCACTTTGTCTTTGAAAGACAGAATTATCAGGTTGTCAATGGGAAATCATGGAATTGCAAATTTATAGCATTTATTTTTGGCTACTGTGAAGCAATAAATGAGAGCTGCAAAATTAGAAAAGAAAACTGCTATGGCTTCTGTTTCTTGAGAACAATCTTCACACTGACTTAAGCCTTCATAGGTGGCAGAATGGAAAAAGTACAGTTTTTAAATGTTTTTAAAGATAATTACTTATGATATTGATGTTTCCTTTCTCCACCAAATTTCATTAAAATTACATACTTTTTATTCCTTTGTATTTAAAAGTTATGCTAACCCTAATGTTTGAATTTTCTTTGTAAAGCTTATGAAACTGACTGCCCTATCTCCAAGTCATTTAGACACTTTTTCCCACCCACAACTTCAATTTCCTGTTAATATCATTTTTTAACATACATTTTCTTATGTCAAACAGGAACACTACCTTAAATGCAAAATGTATGTATAATCTGTTACAATCTCTACATCATATCTAATCCATGTGAGCCAGACCAGATTGTTTTATTCCTTTATAAATGATTAAACATCAGTGAGTTGGTATAAATAGTGATATACATAAACATGTGTAGGTATTTTTTCTCTGAAAGGTTCTAACTGTAAGATTTGGTATAATTATTAGCATAGATTTTTTTACAGAAAGACTATTTGCTGCATATTTAACACTACATAACTAATATAAATAATGTATGGATGGTAGGCTGTATGAATTTTTAGTAAATGTTAGGTCTAATTCCCCTTAATAAGTCCAGTTGAAAAAAGCACGTTTCAATTGAAAGAAGAATACACCACTTCCATGGTGCTCTAGCAAGTCAAAGGGCTTGTCCATTTTCTTGACATTGTATTTACTCAAAAGAGTTTATCTAAAGGGAAAGAGCAAGGTTGCAGGCAGCTTAGAACAATGTTGTAATTGTGACTAATTAAGTGCCCTCAGCTGTGTCTATACTAGGCCACTATTGACTTGCCTTCCACATACTCAGCTGTAGGTAACCACACTAAAAATTCCTCCACTTATTACATCCC
Source organism: Hyperoodon ampullatus (assembly GCF_949752795.1). Taxonomy (NCBI): domain Eukaryota; kingdom Metazoa; phylum Chordata; class Mammalia; order Artiodactyla; family Ziphiidae; genus Hyperoodon; species Hyperoodon ampullatus. Next base: position 32,024,462 of record NC_136925.1, on the reverse strand, counting down.
TTGCTGTTCTCATTTCTACGTGGTGAAATATTGACAAATATGTCACAGTTGTTTGTCACACTTTGTTCTGTGAGTAGGTAAACTGAGGCTACAACTATTCTCCCCTATTTTGAATTTTCTACACAGAAAGTGGCTCAGGGTGTGGGGATACTTATGGGCTGGACTGATGAAATGATTCTGAAGAGCAGAAATTCAGAATGGTTGTGCATGGAGTGGTGCTACCCCAGTACTAATCCATCAACATACTCCAAACACGCTCTTTATAACCACGGCAAGCAATTCCCAAAGCTGCCTGGTAGTTCAGCCAGCATCTAACCATCAACAAAGTGAACTGTGACCTGATCCATGACTGGGTTTACTTAGCATCACACGTTAACCACCAGAGCTTTCAGCCTTAGAGACCTATGAGAATTGGCTTTTGTCACCTTGAACAATTCTTAAGCTTTCCTTGCCTTCATTGCCATGTTTGTAAGAAGATGATGAAAGACTAGATGTGTGTTCTCAAAGTTTAATGGGCACACGAATCTCCTGGGCATCATATTAAATTCAGATATGGATTCAGCAAGTCTACAGTGGGGACAGAGAGTTCACATTGGCTGCTAGGTGCTGATCCAAGACCACATAGTGAGTACCCAGGACCTAGCTGATCTCAAGTGAGCCCGTCAACTTGAAATTGTCTCATACGGGCTTTGCTTGTGAAATATACTTTATCCTAAACTATGTATAAGTTCACAATCCATTGTTTTTTTTTTTTGTTTTTTTTTTTTTGCATATCATGTTATAGGGTCTTACAATGCCAGTGAACAAGATAATGAATGAGGACTAAATTCAGCTCTTGGACTATTTTCTAAAGTTTAAAAACTTATAAAATAATAATAAATGTAGGAATTAGGTGCCAAGGCTGTATGCCCATGATTTTTATCCTCAAATACTAAATCTCAACAAAGTAGATAAGCATCTTCATTACCACTACCGTTTCAGAACTACATAGGGCTGTGTGAAGGATCCACTAGTGTTTGCTATTTCATTTTCTTTGGTGTGGATAGATACACATTCTGAGAATAGAATGAGCTTTCAAATATTTATATGTGAAATGTTTCATGGATTTTATTTTGATGCATTGATTCTCTTCAAAATATCCCAGAATTCTGCACATCTTAAAATTTTCTCCATTTTTGCCTCTCACCACATTTCTCCCATATACCCCAATACCCCACTCAAGTTCCCAAAGGCCAAATTAGATAGAATTTTACCATAGAACACTCTCCTTCTGGAGTCTTTTCATTTAATTCAATTGAACAGGTAGGTTCCTAAGAACAGCAGAAATACACTCACAGAATTTAAAAGCCTCTATGGTCTCTTGTTTCTTGGGATGTTATTTTAGCATCTACGCTCAATTTCAAAATCAGCTTGACTATTTCATAGTCTTATGATTTTATAAATCTTGAATAACATTATACATCTTGGTCTCTTGGTTTTACTGCACCAGTTGCTAAGCAATGGTATGGAAAATTTTAGCAAAAATATTCATTTTGTATTTTTCTTTAAGACAGTAAATGCAATACGAGCACACTTTAAAAAAAAAACTGTTTTTCCATGTTCAAAGCATAATCTGAAAGCCTGGAGTAAAGGTTTATGCAGATAATGCATTCATGATTGAACTATTTGTATATTAAATATGGTTGTAGGATATAAATTAACTTAAGCTCTTGAAATTTATAGATGAATTCAAAAATGTAAATCTGCTCAGAAAAAAAGCTATTTATCTCATCCGTTTGTATGGTAATTGACAGTTCATAATGAAATAATCTGATGCACACAGTCCAGCTAAATTAGCCCACCCATAATGTACTATCTTGAAGCGACTTCACATTCTCATTAGGGCCTTTCTAATTTCTAAAGCAAAATTAATGCAATTAGTGATCAAATCAATACATATTGATCATGAGTTTCTTCAATATGGCATGAAAATATCAGGTCAAAAAGAAAGGGCTTTTTTAAAATCACAGAATTAATATAAGAAATTTAACTTGTGGGAAAAAAAGCTTTGTGCTATTTTTCCACAGTAGCTACTATTTATGAGAAAGTGGCAATATTACTTTTTAGCATTGTTTGCATGAAATTCAACACAATGTGCTACACCCCCATCCCTGCCCCCGAACACATCAATACTGTATTCATTGTCCATATGGATTTTTTTCTCCCCATAAATATCCAAAAGCAAATTTTTTCCTCATGTGCAGAATTTCAGATGACTAATTACTCAAAAGCATTTTTGTCTTTTTCAGATGCAAATGTAAGCAAGATTCCAGGGAGAAGTACATCTCCCTCCCAAATCGTCGACCCAATACGTGTACCCCTGGCGGAGTGGGCTGGAGTTAAATGTATGCAGGAAAGGACTTGAAGCCCAGAATAAAAAAAAATCAAAACACATTTGTGAAAATCAAGGGACTGCTGCTTTTCTACATACTAATCAGCTTATTTCAGTGTGAAATAAAAAGAGACTTCCAAGAAGAAAAAAAAAAAGTGACTCAGTCTCAGAAGTCCCTGTCACCTTCAGCCAAATGGATCCTGAGATGTGGTTCAATCGGTGTCTCCTCCTGTTGTGTGAGGGGAAACGTGTGATGAACTGCCTTAACTGCTCAACTTCTTGGTCTAAGAGTCACCAGATTATGTAGATCCTGGGGGATATTTCTGAGTAAACCCAGAAAAAAAGAACATATTGTTGGGTCAAATCTACCTTTGAGATCTTCCAAAGGCTAAGCTGGGGAGAGGACCGGATCCAAAACTGTAAGACCATGGATTGCAGTTGTGGCCGGTGAATTTGCTTCTGCATCTTGGGGACATGTTAGGGCATGAGCCACTTTTCCTAAGTCATATTTCGTGACTGTATTTCCAGAAGTTTTATAGCATGTGAATAAATTCCCTTTCTGTCTGCGATAAAATTCAATTGCTTTGTTTTAAAAAAGGTAATTAATTTGAAGTTTTTCTTGCAATTTTCACACCATATGAACATGAATAAAGCTTTTCATGGTGTGTAAATTTATAAGCTGTGATTACTTAAATGAATGGCAGTAACAGGTGTACATTTTATTTTGTTTACAGACTGGCCCCATTGACTTGAAAGTGATTTCACAGATTTTAGTTGAAGTTCAGACATTTATTCGCTGGAATGAAACTCTGGTGCTTCTGACGGAATTGATTTAATGTCCTCACTAATGTTACTGTTTTTGACCTTAGTGTTGGTGAAAATAATACATTTATATTTGCCAAATCACTTCTAAATTATCTCAAGGAGAACAGTACATGTGTTTATAGGTGTTTCTAGAATATTACTTTAAAACGGCATTATCTTAAGTGTGTTCTACTGGTCTCTGGTCCTATGTGATGCTTTGGCAAAAAAAGGATTCCACGGAGAAATATGAAGTTTAGAAATGCCTATAGATTCCATTGTATATTTTTAAAATTAATTTATTTAATTTTGGCGGCATTGGGTATTCGTTGCTGCACGCAGACTTTCTCTAGTTGTGGCGAGCGGGGGCTACTCTTTGTTGCGGTGTGCGTGCTTCTCATTGCGGTGGCTTCTCTTGTTGCAGAGCATGGGCTCTAGGTGCGTGGGCTTCAGTAGTTGCAGTGTACTATGGGCTTAGTTGCTCCTCAGCATATGGGATCTTCCCGGACCAGGGCTCGAACCCGTGTCCCCTGCACTGGCAGGCGGATTCTCAACCACTGCGCCACCAGGAAAGTCCCGATTCCATTGTATTTTGGGGGGTAAATTTACAATGGCTTCTCTTTCCCTGTGAGTGGACCTTTCTCCTAGGTTGGAGGTGACATTATTCCTAGAGGTGGTCCCTGCAGGGGACTAAGCACTGCCTTGCCCTCTGTCTGTGCCTCTGTCTGCCAGGACCTCTGCTGTGATTGTAGAGCCAGCCAAACCCACCATCCTCCTGAGGCTGCTTTGGAAATGCCTGGGGCCAGACAGTTAAAGCCATTTCATAGAGGCCGCTGGACCCCCGGGATTGGCCCTGGTTTCTGGACAAGCTCTGAAAGCCTGTGTTTGCCGCTGTGGGCTCTGATCTTGCAGGAGCCTTCATGGAAGCTAAGGGTGGTGCTAATTTGGTTTCATTTGATATCTGAAGTTACACTTGTAGACATGCCGTGTGTAGTTACACCAAAGGTTACAAGAAGCCTTGCAATAAAACAGGGGCACAAACAACAAGATTTTCTAAGAAAATGGAAACCAAAATTTATTATCGTTTTGCAAAAGACTTCTCTTAAGACCCCAGTCTGATTTAAATGCTCTTTATTTGTATTTCCCAACTATTTTCACATTCCTATGATTCCCATCACCTTGTAGTGCTTGCCTGTCTGCCATTGCCCAGGTATGTGAGCACCTGCAGGATACACAGCCCTGTCTTATCTTATTTGTTTATTTTTTAATTTTTATAATCAAGCAGAGACCGTAGACACCGAGTTGTGGAGCAGGGAGCTTGAGCTCTTGTTCCAGCTTTGAGAAGTGGTTAAAAGCATGGACTCGGGAGGCCAACTGCCAAGTCTCAGATCGCCGTGACATTGGGCAAGTTATTCAACCTCTCTCTGTTTGGGTTTCTTTATCTAAAAAATGTGGATGATAATAGCGTGAGCTTCACAGGGCTATTCTGAGTAATAAAGAGTTGATGCTTATAATGCACAGAATAATGCCTGACATATAGTAAGTATGGTATGGCTATTCATTTAGTTTCAATTTGGTCATATCAAAATGCTCCCCAAGCCTGTTTCCTCACAGGTACAAGTGAGCTATATTGGAAGTGATCTGTACAATGCATGGAGCATACTTCAGGCTCCATGGACACTTCCTGGACCACACTTATAATACATTGTGCGTGCCCATGAAGGTTCTAGATGGGGCAACCATGAAAGTACACTAAAGACATGCATGATAGCAACTTCTTGGGACTCTTGCTTCTGAGCCCTCTTTGCTGCACATCCGTCGTGGTCATCAGTTGGCTACTTTAAGTTATATCTCCCCAGGTTTTTGTTGTTGTATCTCGTGGGGAGAGGGTGGTATATGTGTGCGAGTATGTGAGAACTCACATTAAAACAGCAGGGAATGCTCAATCCTGTGTTTCATCAACCCTTTCTCTCATAAGCCATGACATTCTGTAGTGTGGATAAGAAAGGAAATCATAGCTAGGTCTCCAGATTGGAGATGGGAAGGAAGCCCATCTTTAATGGCATTGAAATAGGAGGTGAAACTAAACTCACCATTGCTTATTTATGGCTGTAGTTATTTCTCTGTGGTTCCTCCCAGAGGGGTTACTTTCCGTTGTTAATTGGAACTTCTAAGCCATTTTTATTTACAAAGTGTTTTACAGTCATTGGTATTGATGACTTATAATTCCCCCATGAGTTAGGTGTCAGGATGAGGCATTGACACAGCTCCACTCTCAGGAAGCTGGGACGTGAGGGTGGATAAATCTGCCACCCCTCCCATACGGCAGCCTTGGGGTCCTGGTTTGCTTTGTTTTGGCCTGTCAGATGTGTATTACCTTCTCCATGTGTTCTCATAGCACTTATGATTGGATTCCTGGATAAAGGGTCTTTTCAGGAGGGACTGAGAGAAAGAGTGACACAGAATCCACTTAGCAATAATTTTCTTCCTTCTGCTCCCCGTTGAAATGAATTGTCCTTGCAACTGTATGTCTTTCGGCACACGTATTTTGTTTTTTAAAGAAGTAAGACAAATAACTGCCTGTTTATTGTTAAATTTGTAGTGCCAGTCATGACAAGCATAAGGATAGTAACACTTTTGCCAGTGGGGTGCTTATCTGTTTTACTAGTTCAGAAGGACTTGATTGATGCGAAAGACCAAGGTCTCAGTAAAGATAATTTAGCCATTTCCATACAGTTTATGCTTGTGTTGGTTGTCTCCTGCAGGGGAGTCCCAGGGGGCAGCTTCGTTGACCTTCCCTCTAAAAGGTAACACATAGGAGATTCCTAAAGGAACCATCGTCTAACAAGACTAATGACGGCTTCCATGCCTATTATCATTCAGAGACATAGAAAGAGGCTTTAGAAATGCAGTACCACATTCCTCCCTTGATGTTCCACATGATCTATTAAGGCGTTATGTGGCAGATAAATTAATCATTAAAAACTTACTGTTAAGTCTTTACAAATAATAACCAGGTGTACTTTGATTATCTTTGATCTCAATATATATTTTTTCTGTCACTAAACAGATGATACACAGCAGTTTGTTTCACTGACAACTAATCTGAGAGACTCAAAGAAAGGATGCTATTTTCTTCCAGTATATTTTCTGCCTCTTTTTTTTTTTTAAGTTAGATGGGCTACAAAGAAGTTCTTCACTTAGTAGTAGCTCATGACAGCCGGGATCACTTTTTCATATTGCTTTGCTGGGGTGTGAGTATGAAGCATCTTCATTGCTTATTATTCCAGCTCTCCTCCCATCTGATTTATTTCTCCCATTCATTGCTACTTAGTATTTAAAAGTTCTGACCAGGGGACACGCTCCACATCTTGTGTGCATTAGGCATTCCATGGTACTCTGGATTCCACTTAATGCCATCACTTTGGATTGAGGTGGATGTTTTTTTTATAATGTGTTTTTCGTCACATTAACCACTTCCAGAGCTAACATTTTTTATGTTCCAAAAAGAAAAAAGATAACATGAAATAATGTAAATGCAACAGTCGAGGGAGATGTATGTTTAAGACAAATGAAAATGCATTGCAAGGATTAGTGTCATAAATGATTTAATATTTCTTATTAAGAACAACACTGAAATGTTTTAATATGCTTCTGGGGAAACTCGCATGAATAGAAACTGAGTAACTGATGAATTTAGGAAATGCACCAGGAATGCTATGATAGAGATGAGAGGTAACAGAAGAGGACAGGGTCCTTCAGCTGACAGTAGGTTTCATAAAGAAGTTGAAGGAAGGGCGTTTGGTTGAAATCCTCGTTCAGATCTCTACAATCTATTCCATTAACTAACATGGATTTCTACTGAAAGCTAGTTTAGTGAAGTAAAATTTTTAATTTGGCATTTCAAAAATTTAATTTGAAAAACATTTCTTTATAGATGTGTGGATTTCCTTTGTATTTTGTAATATATTAAGAACTGCTTTATGGCAAGATATTGAAGTATGGGAGTCACTTGGGAGGGGGAATTAAGATTATTTTTCCAGTTTGTTGAATATAATATATGTGAAAAGAATGTCTTTATTCACTCTGAATTCTGAGCAATTGGTGTGGATAATATGCACTTTTACTTTTTGAAGGTTTTTGTTAGACATTATTAATGGGAAGCAAAAATAATTATGTCTTCATGAAGATGCCAACTATAACAATAATTTACTTGAGAGCTTGCAATATTTGGGGAGTGTTGATATATCTAAATGTTTTCTTTAAAATAAAAATTATTCTTAAAGGGATTAATGGCTATTGTTAACTATGATAATAGCTAAAATGTATCAAGCATTTATTATGTGTTAACTGTTCTAAGTGTTTTACATGTGCTACCTCATTTTATTATCATAACATCATAATACCTAGTAGGTATTATTTTTCCCTGTTTGTAAATAAGAAACAGAGGCAAAGAGAGATGAAGTAAATTACCCAAGAACATACGGCTAGTGAGCTGTAGAACAGTGGTGGATGAGACAATATATGTTCTCTGCTAAATAAATTATGAGGCCTCGGTGATGAAAGTTTTTTCTTTTTTCATCAGACTGACAGACCAACCAACACCACTCTGGCATTTTATAATGATAAAACTTGAGGTCCAGAGAAGTTAAGTGATTTGCCTAAGGTCACACAGCAAATTACTGGTAAACAGGAAAAGCTCTTTTGAATCCTACTGTGTTATTTGAATTGAGCTTGTTTGGCAGCCTACGCTAGACCAGACAGGTGCCGGGGGTGAAGAGGTCCCTTCCCTCAGAGAGCAGGAGGGAAAGGGATTTGGTTAAAGAAAATCAGCCCTCTCTTCAACTGTAAACAATACACACTTGGGAGGAGAGTAAGAGCATGAGTCAGGACCAGCCATAGGCACATGTATGGGAAGTTGACATTTTTCTTGGGTATGATCCCCACTTCCTACCACTACCGCCTCATTCTTTTTCCAGTGTCTCCAATTCAGAGTCCTATTGCGTATGCTGTCTGAAGCCCAGTCTCCTGGTAAAGCGGTCTATTTTAAAGTGTTAGTGCTTTAATAATCCCTTTCTGAAGACTTAAAAAGAGACCAACTAAAAAAGAACATTGCATGCTGATCTTTTTTTTTTTTTTTTTTTTTTTGTAGTACGCGGGCCTCTCACTGTTGTGGCCTCTCCCGTTGCGGAGCACAGGCTCCGGACATGCAGTCCCAGCGGCCATTGCTCACGGGCCCAGCCGCTCCATGGCATGCGGGATCCTCCCGGACCGGGGCACGAACCCGTGTCCCCCGCATAGGCAGGCGGACTCTCAACCACTGCCCCACCAGGGAAGCCCCATGCTGATCTTTTAAGTATTATAGCATCTAGGGAGAGAAAATAATTTAACATAAAAGGAGTTTCCAGGGCTTCCCTGGTGGCACAGTGGTTGGGAGTCCGCCTGCCTATGCAGGGGACACGGGTTCGTGCCCCGGTCCGGGAGGATCCCGCATGCCATGGAGTGGCTGGGCCCGTGAGCAATGGCCGCTGGGACTGCGTGTCCGGAGCCTGTGCTCTGCAACGGGAGAGGCCACGACGGTGAGGGGCCCACGTACCGCAAAAAAATAAATTAATTAAATTAAAAAAAAAAAAAGGAGTTTCCAAGTATTCTTCAATTCAGATAATTTAAACAACCAACTTTTCCAGTTATGAACATGCCTGACCTGAAAAAAGTAATAAAAATTTTTGGAAAAACATTTACAATATGAATAATATTACATATTTATTTAAGACTACCTATCTTTGAGATGCTCAATCATGGTCAGATTTTAAAAATAAAACCAAGTCTATCTTAGACTATTATCCAATATAGTATCCCTTCCGCCATTAAAATCCCTAGGGATAAAATGAAAGCATGCAGAAGTTATTTTCTAAAAGAGGACAATCAAAGCAAAGATGGAACCTTCCTGATTCTCATTCGCCTGAGCCGTTATACTGATTTACTTAGTAATAGTTGCATGGATGGCAGTAGATGCTGGGAATACATAACCCTGGGACTTCAGACTAAAGCAATTATTTTGACTTCTTAGACTTCTGGACTAGTCTGACCAAACACTAATTTTCTAGGGTTTTTCTTTTTTTTTTTTCTCTACATGAGTCAACCTTCAAGTACAGAACACAGACTCACAAGCAAAAATTTTATATCTTTCCCTGTTTTCCCTAAACCTAGTGAAAAAGAAAATGAAGGATTCCTATCCAGAGAGGCAAGTAATTTCTTTTTACTACCATAATAAGATTGTCAGATTTAGTAAAGAAAACTACAGGATACCCAGATAAATTTGAATTTCAGATAAAGAATAATTTTGGGGGGGTGTATGTCTCATGAAATATTTGGATGCCCTGTATTTACCTGGCGACTCTGAACAAGGACGCACCCCACTCCTGGTGGAGAAGGGATGTGGGCATCGCTCCAAGAACCCGTGGGTCCCGGTGGGGGAACAGTCCTTCTGCCATAGACCTTGGTACGTGCAGTCATGTGTGTGTGCTATTGTCTCAGGTTGCACTGGAGAGATGGTCACTGGCTCTTCTCCATTCAGGGCACCAAATTCATGTTGTGGAGGTGGCCAAGCATTCTGGAACCTGGCCACTGAGGCAAAGGGAACCATCAATCCTTTTACACTATATTGATAGAAGCCACTCTTACATTTTGAGCGTGGCCTTAATGTCTGTATTCAAACTGCGAGGTTTTAATCCAGCTGCATTCGCTGGATTATATGCAAGGTCTGCAGGCTTCATCTAATCAGGCCATAATTTGCTGACTAAAAAAATAAATTTTATTACAAAGTAGCGTTTGTTGTGGGCCCCCTGCACAGTCCCCCAAGGGGGATTTTCCCAGGTACCCCTCCCAACTCTATGGTAACCAAGCCAAAATCATTTGTCCGTCTCAGTCTTGGCTTCTTCCTTTAGATGAAGTACAGGAAATGAAACCATTTGAGGGATAAGACTTAGCCGAATGATATTATAACCAGAGCTAAGAAGAGCTGACTCATCCAACAAGTATTCAATGAAAATTGGCGCTGATTTTTTTTAAATGGTAAAGCAGTTCTCAGAGTAGTATTTATATTCCCAGTCCTTGCTATTTAAGTTTTTGTTTTTTTTAAATAAATGTAAACTAGCAGGAGACACAAAACATTTATAATGATTTTAAATGTGCAATGTAAAAAATAACTCAAAACATCACCCTTACTTATTTAAAAAAGAAAATCTGGTGAGGTATTTTAGCCAAGGAAAAGAAATGAACACAAATTGTGATGAACACCCTTGACCTGTAGTTTGAATAATAATAAGATTTTGACAAGTCAGTACAGTAAAAGGCATGCTAAGAGCGTTAAACAAAAGAGAAAAGCCAAAAAGCTAGTATATGGAAAGGCATTTGTTCAGTATAGCTGTTCACAATTGCTGAACGGTCTTCTCCTGCAGCATATGAAGGGCGCCTAGTGACCCCTAGCTGAGGAATCTATATAGCTTCGCACCCATCCCCCACCTGACAGACAGCTGACAGTCCTGCGCGCCTCCGCCCCCAAACTCCATCAGTTCCAGGGGGAGAGTGGCTCTCTATACAGCAAAGCACACCGCTGATGCAGGCTTTCCCTGCCAGCAATCCATGTCCTTTGTGTGTTTTAGCAGTCAAAACTCACACCTCCTTGTCTCTCCCTTTTTAAAATGATTTGTTTCTCTTCAGTACTTACATCCAAAAGGAAGATGCTCAGAGTGATAAAGTGGTCCAGAGCCTCTAATGACACAGCAGCAAGGCACAAGGAGCCTGCATTGCTCCCTGGAATTCAAGTGCGTCGTGAGTCAGGGCCTGGGGAAGCAGTCGGTGTACATGCAGGTTTTCCACCAGTGGCTTCCTGTCCACCATGGTTTCATTAATATACTAGAAATTAAGATCAGTGTCTATATGGTAAAAGCTTTTTTAAAAAATCTTGTAAGAAAACACACGAAGATGGATGTTTTTGGGTGAAGGACTATGGTTGATTTTTTAAATTGTATTTGCCATAATTTTAAAATGTTCTAAAATGAATACATATAACTTTACAGGTAAAAAAATAATTGAATAAACTTTATCTCATAAAGCAAAAGGAATTCTGGTTTGGATATTCTGAGTCCATGCCTCTCATTAGGTTTCAGTTCAGTATAAACTAAGAGTTTGTGTCTTAAGCTATCAATAAACTATCTTCCAAGTCTACACAAAAACAGGACCCAGGCCCATCACTGGGAAAAGGTAAAGTTCGAATGTCCTGAAGAAATCTCATTGTTACCTTGGTGAGCTTCCACTGCAGAATCAGTTCCTTTGCATTCCTGCATAGCAGTGATTCCTGTACTTCAAAGACCAAAAGCAGGAGAAACCAGCTTAAGTTGCAGAGACTCCTCACTGCTGCAGCCCTAGGTGAAGGATGAACATGGGTGTGCCTTTTGAATCAAGAGGCGGGCAGTTGGCTTTAAACTTCTTGGACTGAGCCAGCTTGTAGCAAATCATGTGGCAGCTGAAGAGTCAACGTAGAAGTCACTTTGAAACATGCAGAAGTGGATCCCCATAAATGAAATGCAGAATGGTTGGAGGAAATGAATCCCTCACATGTACCCATTCTCTTTTTCTTCTAGACTGCCTCGGAATCTTCATGGTGAAGTCAGGAACCATATGTATCTCATATATTTTCCCTTCAAAAGTGCCTGGCACATAGTAAACACTCACTGAATTTCTCTTGAATGAATGAGTTGTGAGACCAATTCAAAATGAAAGCATCACATCTGATCAGTATCCAGTTAGATGAGGAAGCACACATGAGACATCTAACACAATGCCCAGGACCAGAGTGGGTGCTCAGCAAGTGCCACATCAATGTCTCCCCTCTAGACCTCAAGTATAGTCTGCTTTCTATAAATTTGTGCACTTTACTGTAAGATAGTATTTATCAAATGGCAGCATTTGTGCCCTTGGAGATGTCAATAAGTGATTGTTTAAAGAAATAAATTTTAAAGTTCTGGGGCCACATCTGTTTCGGAAATGCTGCTTACATTCTTCCGCCCTTAGGAATTTTCCACTTACTAAGCATTTGAGAAGTACAGCAATAAAGCAAGTTGCTTAACCATTTCAAAAAATATTTTTATCCTTATGAAAGTTATATATGCACATAGTTCTATAATATTTGTTAGGAAAAATAGCAATCTCTCATCCCAGCTTCCCATTTCCTGCTTCCCGGAGGCACTGATTGATTCTTTTGGTATTTATTTCAATACCTCTAAATAGCCTTAAACAACCACTTGTACTACTACTCTTTGAGTTTTTGGTTTTAGGTGTTATCTACTGACTTTGGCAATGGAATTGTTGGGAAAAGGGCTCAGGCAATGCCAGAAGCGTCAAACAGTGCAGGATACAACCCACAAGTGGAAGGACTGGCAGGGCGCGTGGAGAGGTGTGCTTGAGCCAGGCGTGGCCAGAGACATCAAGGATGTTCTCTGGAGAGGGACACCTCCATTGCCCCTGTTGCTCTCTTTGTGCGGGGGCCTTGTGGGGAGAACATAACAATGGGGTTTATACAGATGAACGTGGTATGCAGTGGAGATCCACACCTTGCAGCTCCATGCCAGCTGCCTCGGGAAGCCACACACCAGTCTTGATAGACCCTGTGCAGAGGGGAGCATGTGTCCCAGTTAACTCATTGCCAGGTAACCAGGAAGAACGGCTGGGTTCACCAGTAGGCAACCCTGTAGTGCTCTGTTACTCCACTGCCCCATCCTCCTGGTAGCTACTTCATACTTTGGTTAGATCAGCATTTATTGTGTTCATTATTATCATTTGAAATGCTGTTCATGGTTGAGCCATATAGTACCTTTTGATTAATATCCCCTCCTGTACAACTTTTTCCCTGGAGTTATTTTATTGTTTTAGGTTTGCAAAGTTCTCTATATGCCTATCACTAATTTATCTTCAAACTTTCAATCCATTGTGTAAACTTCCTCTCAATATGTTCAAACACATTAAGCATTCCCTCCCATATATCTTCTTGAAGACATCACTCCCAGAGCCTTCAGACCTGCCCCAGTCTGAATGCCTTGCCCAAGCACATGAAGATAACAAACAGCTTTTTAGAGCCTCACTCTTGAAGTTAAGAGGTCAATCAAGATCACCAAAAATCTGAGGATCTTTGACTTATCATAAAAGACAGAGACAACAATCAAAATAATAATGGTAACAACAAGAAAATTCTGGAGAAAGCAGAAACTGTGAAGAAAAAATCAAAACATTATCATTAATTCTTCAGATAAATAAATATATTGAGTTCCTGAAACAACAGAAGGATACCATGAAAATGGAACAGAGGCAAATATGGTTCTTAAAATTAAAAATATGATTGCAGAAATTAAAAATTCAGTGAAACTTGGAGGATAACATTGAAAAATAATCTCTCAGAAAATAGAACAAAAGACAGTGAGAGAAAAGATTTTTTAAAAATATTCAATCCAAGAATTTCAACCTCCAAATAACAGAGATTACAGAAAGAGAAAAGAGAAAAAACTAAGAGTGTAAAAATTTCTAAGAAACAATTCAAGAACATTTCTCAAAACTAAAGTACAGAAGTTGCCAGATTGAAAGAGCTCACTGTATACTGAACACAGTGAATAAAAGTAGACCCCCATCAATGCATATCACTGAGAAACTGCAGAACACTAGGGAAGAGAATATTTCCTAAGAGAATCCAAAGAGGAAATAAGGTAGCAGAAAGAGGGTTCAGGAATCAGAAAGTCCCCAGACTTCTCAGCAGCAGCACTGGAAATCAGAAGTAATGGAGCCCTGTCTCTGACATTCTGATGGAAAATGATTTCCAATATAAAACTCTACACTAAGCTAAACTATTGATCATGTGTGAGAGTAGAATAAAATATTTTAAGTCATTCAAGAACTAAAAATGTATCTCCCATGCAACTTTCTTAGGAAATTACAGAAGTATGCCTTTAACCAAGAAGGAGAAAGACACAGTTCCAGAAATGAGAGAGCCAACTCAAGAGGAAGGTGAAAGGAATTCCCAGGATGATGGTTGTCTTAGGTCAGGTTCCCTGGAAGCAGAGACTGAAACAGAAATTCATGTACCCCTGATTTATTGAGGGGGAGCTGTCGGGAGAATGGGAGAGAGGGAAGCAGGATAGAGGAAGGAAAGGAGGCAAACAAGGGTGTGGACTCAGCTGGAGGACAGCTCAGTCTGATCCCGTGGGAAGCTAGCTCTGTGGCATAAATTGCACCACAGAGATGGTCCTACCTAAAGGCAAGGAGACCAGACTTTTGTAGTCTTGTGTCCATCCAGCACTGACTGTGGGAGGGCTGTACTCTGGGTTGAAGTGCCTCCCATTTGGCTTCAGGTAATTCCCTGAAGAAGGGGCATCTTTGAAACATTGCCAGTCACAGCAACTGCAGGACTGGTGTCCCAGCCACGTAAGGGGATCTAGGCAAGTACCAACAGTGACCACTACAATGGTGAGAAACTGAGGTGCAAGTGTGCAACCTGCAAGGCATCTGGAAGAGAGAAATGTAACATTCTATCAGCATTATAAAGGTAGACATTTTCTTTTAATCTGTGGTTCTAACATACACTTTCTGTATAGCAAATAACTTCTGCAAAGGTGACTCAATAGACCTAAAATTAGGACCATACCTTTGATTTAAATAGAATATAGTAGCCAAAGACTAAAATATAATGAGGCTATACATTTCCTCATTAGTCCTTTCATAAAGGAAATAAAGAAATGGAAATTAAACTCTTGCTAATAAGATGCTGGTTATTGGCTGTGTATCTTTTGAAAAAAATAAGAGAAATCATAAATCAAATCAGCTTTTAAAGTCAAATGGAATCATGCTTACTTGAAATGTATATCCATGCACAAGCTCAAAAGACTGCCCATAACATAATCTAGCAAAGACAAGAGTCAGAGAGAAAACTGTTTATTGTGCGGAGTTGCTAAACACACATGTACTTCAAAACAGGACGACAGATGTGGAACAGCTGCTCATTATCTGGGATGGGGGAGTCTGACTTCTTTGAAATTACTTATAAACTCTTTCATGATTAGGTCTAATATTTTTTCTTTTGGGTAAATAAAATTAAGCATCCATGATCAGAATTTTAATATATATCTTGATTTGCAACAAAAATGCTCCCATATATCAGATTATCAAAATTCTTCACATTTTAATCCTAGCAATATTCATGAGGGTCCTGTTACTTACAGTAGTTATAGCAAACATCTACCAAATGTTTACTATGTTCCAGGCACCACTCTAAGTAGTTTAACTCATTTGATCCTCAACTACCTTCAGAGGTAGAGCATATTCTCATTCTCATTTTGCAAAGCTCAGAGAGGTTATTAACTTGACCAAGATCACACAGCTAGTAAATAGTGTTGTCCAGATTCAAACACCAGCACTCTGACTCCAGAATCTACACTTGGCTAAACCATCACTTTGTATACTACTGGTCATAATACAAAATATAGACTCTTTCAGGTGTGCATGTTGTGAAGTATGTGACAGTGGTTGCCTTAGAAGAGAAACTTGCTGAGCGACAGGTTTATCAGCCAGGATAGGCGTGGCTAAGTTGTGGAAACAGAATGACACAATAACATGTCATGCCCCAGGCAGGTCAGCAGGAAGTTCTGCTCCCCACAGCTAGTTAGGGACCTCGACCTCAGTTTTCTCCGGTAGAAGAGAGGCTGTGGCTTTGGCAGAGCAGTTCTTAAATGCCTCAGCACAGAAGTCTCACAGTGCACTTCCGTTCACATTTAACTGGTGAAACTAGTCAGTTGGCCTCACCTCCCTGCAAAGCTGTTGGGAAATGTGAGCAACGGGTAGAAAAAATCTTGGAAAAAAAGCAACTGAAGCCAAAGAGGAATAAAAAGATCTCAAGGAAGCATTTAGCTACTCGAAATGTTTAGCTACTCTGAATGCTTACGGAAATTTAGGAGACGTGATACGGCCAAACTTCAACAAAGCATCTGACAACAGTATCAAATGGACAAGACAGAGACATGGTGGCCGGAAGGTGTGGTGGTTATAGAACAAGCACGGCCCCTGGGGAGGTCAGCTGGGTGCAGGGCTGCCCCTCACAGCAGCCTCAGCCTGATCAGCAGTCCTTGTGCCCAGAGACACCAGATGGCTGGCACATCTGAAAGTTCAGGTCTCTCCCTGACAACAGTGATGTCTGAATCAAATTGCCAAATTATTGATTTCTTTTTTTGGGGGGGGCATTAAGTTCCATTTACTGAAAGAACACTGTGCTAAAAAACTTCTTTCATCTATCTTACAAAATACACATACGTTTCTTATGTGGGAAACCAGCACTTGCGTGCAGTCTGAAAGTCTTTCATTCCTATTCACCCTTAGAACACAAAGCCTAGCATAGCTTTAAAATGACTTTAGAAACTGTATGTGCCCAGGTCTTTCAAACATTTTACTACATACTCCAAATTCGGGGTACAAGTTCCATATACTGAAAGAACACTGTGCATAAAATTTTTTTCACCTAGCTTGCAAAAAGCACATATGCTGATTATACAGGAAGAAAGTTTTTTCACGTAATCTGAAAGACTCTCACTTCTATTCGCCTTTCCAAGAGAGATGTTAGCGCACCTATAAAAGACCTGTAGAATTAGCAGTATTACAGGTTTAAACTACACACTACATTCATCACACTGCAAGTATACCATCCTCACAGTGAGAGAACAGGGCATAGTATTTCTTTACCATAGAGAGAAACCATCCTTTACATTCAGTATATGAGACAGATGTTGAAGCATGCTATCTGAAAGGCTTTAACATCACTTTGCTTTGCTCAACAATCTGCACAAATTAAGCAAGCCTAGATTTACAAGTTTTTGAAACAAATCACTACAGGTATCACAGCTTAGGTATCAAATTACTGATTTCTAATGAGATCTACAAAGTGGATTATTCTTATTTGGGCTGATTTATAAATCCTGAATGATATATAAATTCTGTATGCATATCATATAAAGTCAAAGTAGTTATGATAAGAGCAAAGAGAGTGAATTAGATTATTTTAATTGTCATTGGCTTAAAGCTAGGAGAGCCCCGAGCTATGTATGCAAGACTGACTACAAAGGCAAGTCTAGGTGAGAACTGGTGAGAATGATATTTTGGATTCAGCCAAGTCTAGTTTTAATTGGTCTGCCATCACTTCAGCCAGTGAGCAGAGCCAAAGTCATCCCGGATCAAGGATTCATGAAGAAACAAGTAGATACAAACTGCTGGTATTTCTCTGCTCATCCTGTGGTCCCAGCAGACTATGGGAAGTAAGTGAGGATTCTGCCAGGTTGGAGGACCCCAGAACTTTAAGCGCACTGCCTTCATACAGTTTGGGGCTGGGGAAGGAGGGTAACAGGCAGGGGACATGTCAGCCATGTCGTGAGGACTTACCATCTGAGCTCTGGGCTAATAATTTCTTTTCTTTTTAAATGTTAGTAAAATATACATAAAATTTATGATTTTAATCATCTTTAAATGTACAGTTCAGTAACATTAAGTACATTCGCATTGTTTTGCAAACATCACTGCCCTCCATCTACAGAATGTTTTCAACATCTCAAACCAAAACTCCATACCTATGAAACCGTAATTTCTTTTTTTTTAAATAATAAATTTATTTATTTATTTTTGGCTGTGTTGGGTCTTCGTTGCTGCACGCAGGCTTTCTCTAGTTGTGGCAAGCAGGGGCGACTCTTCGTTGCGGTGCGAGGGCTTCTCATTGTGGTGGCTTCTCTCGTTGTGGAGCACAGGCTCTAGGCGCATGGGCTTCAGTAGTTGTGGCACGCAGGCTCAGTAGTTGTGGCTCACGGGCTCTAGAGCAGAGGCTCAGTAGTTGTGGCGCACGGGCTTAGTTGCTCCACGGCATGTGGGATCTTCCCGGACTAGGGCTCGAACCCGTGCTCCCTGCAATGGCAGGTGGATTCTCAGCCACTGAGCCACCAGGAAAGCCCTGAAACCCTAATTTCTTGATACACTAAAGTTACCAAGACCTAGGCACCCCCCATGTTTTATTTCTTGTCTGCTGTCTGCCACAAGGCAGTACCCATGTACATCCAGCTCTACCCTCCTAATGGAAACACTGATCTCCCTTGGCTTCTGTGACCCATTACCCTCTAAGTTTTCCTCCTATGTTGCCGGCTGCTCCTTCCTCTGTCTTTCTTTGCATCCTCTTCTCGAGGGCTATCTTAATTATTGAGTTTCTCTAGGTTCAGTGCTCTGACCGTTCCTCTTTTCATTTGATGTTCTTTTATACTGATTTAATTACCATCTATGTGCAGAAGACTCACAAATTTGTATCACTACCCAAGAACACGCTTCTGAGCTCCAGACACACATAAACTTCCTGCTTGATATTTCCTCGTGGACTTTCCAACAACTCTTCTTACAAAACTGCACTCATCATCTCTCTTCCCAAATCTGGCCCTCTTCCAGTGTTTCCAACCTCAGTGAATGGCACACCGCCCTTCCAGTCACATGAGACCGGGGCTATAAGACCTTCCTCACCCTTATCACCCCGTCCTTCCTCCATCTTATAGGATCCATTACCAAACTCTATCAATTTTTCTTCTAAATATTTCTCTACTCCATGGTTTTCTTGCAGCTCCATCAGGCCACCTTGCCATTTTCTCTCACCCGCATTCCCATAGTGTCTTTTTACTGATCCACACGCATATACTGGAGTATATGGTGTCTCCTCAATCCATGCTTTGCGTAATCTTTTAAAAAATAAAATCCCACCTCCCTCCTGTTTAAAATTCCTGTGTGGTTTCCTATTTGTTGTGTTAGGCTGAAGATAAAACATGGCCTCAAATATCCTGCTTGATCTGGCAACTTCTACTCTCTGGCTTGCCTTACTTCTTCGTTTTGCTCCACTCACGTTGGCCTTCCTTCTATCCCTCATACTTTCATGAGGGTTTCTTCTACCACCCCCACTGCATATACCCTTCTCTGTGCCCAAGAAACTTCGCTGTCCTCTCTTTGCCTTATTGCCTCTACCCTCCTTCAGGCTTCTGCTAAAAAGAAGCCTTTTTTGAGCTCCCTGATTAGTTCACATTCTCCTGTTACAGGTTCTCCTGAGACTGTATACCTTTTCTTAGGACTTGTCACAGGTGTGATTTTACGTTTATTTGTGTGATGATTTGATTCCTCTCTGTATCCGTCACTAGACTGTAAGCTCTATGAAAGCAGGGACCATGTTTTCTTCTGCTCGTTTTCATCTCCAGCACCCAATACAGTGCTAGACATAGATTAGGCCCTCAGTATTCACCAGAGAAAGAGTGGAAAGGAGAGAGGAAGAAAGGTGGGAAGGAGGGTGGAAAGAAAGGAAGGAGGAAAGAAGAAAGGAAGAAACAGGTCAGTGCTTCTCTACATTTGCCAATTTGCACCTGGAGCATTGGGCTAGGTTCGGAGCCCAATGTTTCTACATTTTGAAACAAAAACAAACTAGAATATATTCAGAAGAGAGAAACAAAAAAAGTAAGGGGAGGCCGAGTTGGGATAGGTAATTGAATGCCATTTATAATTTCTTCCAACCAAGAGATTCTGTTTTAAAAATATGTATGAAATACTATTTCATGATGTGAAACATTTTACATCATTTCTCTGTCACAAATTAAGGCATTTAAAAAAGAAAACACTTCAAAATATTTTACTGGACAAAAATACATGCAAAAATTCTGTAATGTTTCCACACAACACATCAATTGGCAGTTTTGTCCCCTTTTTCCTGCTTTTTAGTTCTAGACTAATATAATGAAGTTATCTGCTTCAATAAATTGTATGAAGAGACTTCTGTGAACATATATGGTCTAATTCAAGAAGAAATCATTTTAATAATTGTCAAAACCATTGTTTTATATTAAGTAGGATTTCTGCCTGTTTACTTCTAAGCTTGAATTATCTTGGCTTTGATAATGTTACATATGTATATAACATTTATAGCCATGTGGTCATGAATTAGAGAAAATGTAAATATGTTTACATATTCTTTATGTAATACAATGGTGTGACGGCAAAGTTAAATTTAATTAATAACCAGATTAGCTGCCAACTATGAACATTACCAGAAGTGACTAACCACATTATAAAACTATCTGCTATGGTCATTTATTGGGAATTGCCAAGTTTCTAAAAGTTGCTGATGTTTATTATGTATCATAAGCAATAGTTTGGACTTTAAAAACTTTTTTCATTTCTATTTCTCCTATTATACTTTAGAATTCCATGATGGCAAGTATACCGTTTTCACCACTTATAAACCTTTGAACTGGGTACCAGAGGAGTTTTCTATTTGTTTGTTTGTTCCAATACCAGTAAAAATAGAGAATGAATCAATCGACTTGATTTTGGATTAGGGAAGGATATTATCAGAATCAAAGGAAGAATCTATGTCCTGCAGCACTTAGCTCACAGTAGAGCATTCAACTGGACCCACTTCGATCTGTCACCAAGGGCTCAGTCAGTGACCACGTTAAGGGAGCGGGAACACGGGCTGAGCTCTGAGTCTTGTGGCCCCTCATGCTGGAAAGAGGTGGAGGTACCCACTCTATGTGGGGAAGAGGCCTGGATTGAAGCATTGCTTACAAGAAAATGGCTAAGGAGCAATTCGGAGAAATCACATAGGACTGGTCCCCAGCTCAGACCTCAAACAGGTGAAGGCCAGGGAGAAGGCAAGTGGAAGAGCAGGACTTCAGTCCCTGGTAAAATCTCGTGGAATTGTCTTAGAACAGAGTCCAAATCAGCTCCACTGCCTAAGAGATCAAAGCATCCCACAGAGCCAGCACCAGAGTCAAGAGCAAAATTGCTTCAAATGAACCTTAAGTAAATGGAGGAATTCAGAGTCCCTCAGGTAGTGGGCAGAGAAAAATGTGAGAGATTAAAAGAAAATGATCATGTTGACACTTTGAAAGCCTTCTGTGAATCAGACAGTTACTGATGTTTAACAAAATGTTGGACTCAGTTATATTAAAGTATCTTATGTAAGTATTCTGAAGAAATGAACTTTGACAATAAACAATTATATGGCTAACTGACTCAGACCCCCCTTCATTATTCCTGTGTAAATCTGGCCATTAGCAGCACCCACACAGGACAAGGAATGAAGATTTCAGGTTGCCAGAAAGATTTCTGAACTTTCTTGCAAGAAATATATTTTCAGATGCACTTGGCCATTCTATCTGAATAAATACATTGCTAAACATTGTTACCAGGAAGAAAGAGGCGATCCTGTCCAATGCTGGCAGAGATTTTATGATTGGCAGATATAGTATAAAATTTGCAAAGATATTGGGCAATGAACATGTTTACATCGGAAAAGTGAAAAAGCCCAGCTTACTCAGTGAACTTCATTAATGACAATAGTCAATTTGAATAATATAGGCCCCCAAAGTTCACTTTTCTTATCAAAGCTTTTGCGTCAAAATTATTGGGAAAATATTTCAACTCACACCTCTAGGTTTTTAAGGGAAGAGGTGTCAAATTTGTGAAACAGCAAATATTTGTTACTTGACCAAATTAAAAGAAATTCCAGTTGAAAAAGTTGCTGGCAACATACTCTATGATTTTTTTAAAATCCACTACTTAACTTTTGGTTTTGTGTTTTTAATAGCCTTAGAACTTGTAAGCTTGAAGCAGTTCTATTCTACGTGCAGTAACTCTTGGAAGTAGCACGTGTAATTCAACTCTGAATCTCAATCTCTAATCACTTGGTTTTGACAACTTCTGTTTAGTGTGTTCTGCCAACACCATATGAATTAGATGTGACCCCATGGTTCTAGGTCATTGCAGGAAAGCAAATAAAGCTCCAGGGATTACATGCTAAAACTCAACTATCTTCTTGGCTGCTTTGTAAAATAAAGGAAGTGGAAACCTAAAGTAATTCTCATCAAGACCAGCTACAGGAAGAAAAAGAAGGCGCTGGGAACACATGGATTACCAAGATTATATGTCTCTATGATTTGTTTACTTTGCCTACATAAACCTACTTAGAGTGGTCCTACCAATGCTTCCTAAGCAATCCGCTGAGTTTCTAAGGAAAACATAAAGGACTAAATAAACAACTTGAATTTTATGAAACCGATGGTATAGAAAGTACTCTGCTAAAAGATAGAAGCTAGTGTGGAAAACATTTGTGCACGGCAGCAAGGAATGTAACTCAGATACTCAGAGAGGAATTATCATGTCTCCTGTCCTAGCCATATCGGCATTTAGTTGAGTAGTTATTTCCCCAAGAGACTGATATTTAAATGATACATATCATCATCATTATTACACGAATGACAATAAGGGTCAAATCAGTATAATAATAAGAGAAAAATCAGTATTCATTGACAATATTGATTTGAATCATTGAATTAATCTTATTACAGTTAAAATCTTTGGATATAGCAAAATGAAGTGATATTAACAAGATTTATATGATTATAACACTGATGATTAAAAATAAAAACACTAATGGAAAGTGAATCTCTATAGTGTAAGTTTTCATTCTTAGAATTTTAGAGAAAAAGGTATCCTGACCTTTAAAACAATTTCCCTGTCAGAAACACTAATTTCCTTCTGTATCCAGTGCTGGGCAGGGATGTGGATGCTCTCACTTTTCCCAGCATGTGGTATTGACTTTGGAGTAAAGCTTAAATGGGACCCAGATGTTTCTGCCCTCAGTCCTCCAACTTCTGTTTCCAGTCCTGTGGTCTCTGGGTTTCCTTAGGCCAACCCTGATTCATAACTAAGCACCTTTCTGAGTTCCTTGAAAAGAATCCACCCTCCCAAAAGCATTATTGAGAGATATAGACTTTATTGAAGACTTTGAGGGAACAGAAAGGAGATGTGCTTTGCAAACTCAGTAGCAATCAACTTCAAATTAATACAAAATCTTCCCCTCAGCCCTCTTCTTGGACACCTGCTACCCTTCTCTTTTTCTAACCATCTGGATGGGTTTTCTGCTCTCCTTCCGGATCTTCCTCTGGAAATTTCAAATTACCCGCCCCCCCCATCTTTTGTGCAGAGCCATTCAACTCTGCCCATCTTCCATGCCAAACATGGCACACTCAAACGCAGCATGACATTCAGCCAAAGGGCCCTCCAGGTAACAATACCTACCTGCTTTATAAGGCAATTTACTGACCCTTTAGGATTTCATCTTCCATACAAAGAAGTCCATCCAACTGCTTTTTTTCCCCTAAAAATATGCAATGTTCTCCCTAAGAGGAATTCTGTAGAATATAAATTTCTCTATTTATTTTAGTAGAAGAGTCACTTTCCCTGATTCAGCAATCCAAATAGCCTATAACTAGACAGTAAGAAATGCCAAGGAATGTGACAGTCCACAAACATATCTATCAACTCCCTGGAGAGTTCTCTCCTAGAATAAATTCCAGAAAATTCTAATTTCAAAGTATAAATTGCCACAAATGTTTTGGTCTATGTAGAAGACCTGATTTTAAGTAGATATCCTTGATTGAAAATGACCTTTTATCACCCATCATCATTCCCCCACTCTACTCTCCAAGAATACACACTTTTTTTAGAAGAAAAGTCTCAGAAGTTTGTATATCTCATAAGTTCATATCAATGGGACCTAAACCTTTAAAAGGAGCAGATTCATCCAGTGAAATAACTTGTTCAAAGATCCTCTCTTCTTGTTGCAGACCACACCAAAGAAAAGTTGAACTTGCAAATATGGGTGTTAAAGGTGTAACTACATATGTAAGATGTAACTGACAAAATTAACTGATCACTGGATTATGAACCTAAGAAGGACCTTGGTCGAGTGATGAGGAGTAGGGGTTAAGGGGGGTGTAGGTTGAGTGGAAATGACGCCTGTTTGATTTTCTAGTTGTGCATTGTGACACCACATTAACTTGGCAAAAGAAAAAAGATTTAAGCTACTCAGTCACAGATTCAGGTGTGACTATAGCTCTGTCTCTAACCATTTAGCATTGCCAAGATATGGCATCTTTTCAGCTTCAACTTTCTCATCTGTCAAAAAGGGATAACAAATTCTACCTCAGAGCTTGTCAGCATTGTTTATTTGAGAGTTTTACACATGGAAAGACATCCTCAAGAGAGCACCATTGGATTTTCATAGATGCGGAAAGTGAGCCTCTTCCCCCTCCTCCTCTCAATTCAGGGTGTCTCTCTGCCAGCCCCCCAAATCATTCAACACTCTAACAACCTTCCATGGAAATTACTTTGATGCAATATTTCTCTAAAATGTCCTGGGTTAGCTCCAGGGCTCCAGGGCTCCACACTGACCTTCACCAGTCCTGGGCACTTTTGTCCCCATGGGTTCCTTCCTCTGTAAAAGCATATTGAAAAGTATGTTTTATGAATGTGCTGGCATAAAAATGGGTACAATCCAGGCTTAATCCATTTTTATATATTCATTATTATAATATTCATTTTCTTCTGAATTTTGAAAGAAATTAAAACATTTTTGAGGGCTCCTATAAGTACCTTGGGCCCTAGGCATTCTCAATGCCTACTGAGACTAGTAGAGAAGGCAGTCCCAGTTCACGTCCTGCTGCTGTCTGAGGCTCCAACTGTTCATTTCTGGTACATTTTCTCAAATATTTAAGGGCAATTCTCAGTTGTCTCTCTTCTTTTTCTCTTTGTTCTACACATTAATTTTCTCTAATCTCTCTTCACAGACTCAATCCTCTTACCCTTTTATCATCTTGGTTGCCCTCTTTGGGTTCCTTTGGCTTCTAGCCAAGGTATTGATGTTTCTCTTTGGTAAGTGTAAAATTATATATGATACCCTGGGCCACTTGATGTAGGCCATATTGAATAAAATGATTTATTTCCTCTTCAGACAAGTGAAACTCTACTTTTTGAACTGTTTGAAATGCATTTGCACATTTTAATTTTTATTTGTCTTTAGTGGCTGTCAGAGCATATTTAATTTCTTCTGAACTCTTACCCTCAGATTTTACTGCTTTCCAAATGTCATTGTTTCATTTGCTCCTTTTTTGACTTCATACACAGAATATTCCCAAATCAATAATAAATCAAACGCTTAGCCATGGAGATTCAGCACACCATCACCTGTCTCCAAAGTGTAGCCATTAAAAGAAAGGAGCAACCCTAAGGACGCAGATTTTAATAGGGCTTACGACAGAATGGCACATGAAATATGACACAATTCGCCTTTCGTTGGTACTCGGTGATCACTTAACTTAAAACATTGACTTTACATTTATCTAAAAGTCATTTGTACTAGTTTTTATTTTATTTTATTAACTAGTTTATATTTTTATGTTATTTCCAGTTTTAAATTCTAGATGTTTAAAAAGAAATGGCTTCTCTTTTTTTCCTCCAGAGTTTTACTAATGAGCATTGGATCCAAGTTTTCCAAAAATTAATATGATACATTTTTATTTATACTCTGCTATAGTCTAAAGATATAAGAAACCTATAAAGATGCATACAGTATGGTATCATAAAATAAATTTTTTTAAAATTAAGGAAAAACTCAAAGAGAAAGTAAAGATAAGGAAATAAGTTGGAAAAAGATATGTAAGGTAATGTATGCCATGTGTGCACACACTCTGACCAGAAACAGGTCACTGATTTGACTCTAAGCTCAGTTTAGAATACTAGGAAGGGCAGACAACCTATGCCTCATTTTCCCCACCAAAAACTGATTAAAAAAATATTTACCAGGTACTTACCTAGGATAAAGAGAAATAATATCAAATAATTCTTTATATGACTGGGACTCCTTTAAAGAGAAGACAAAGCATCATACCATAAAGCTTATCTCTGCCCCATCCCCCTCAGACCTCCCATCTGCCACGTCTGATTTCTCAGTAACATAGGAAGATTGTCAATTATCTACAGCCAGAAATTCTCATCTGCTTTTTAAAAATCATCAGGGCCGCCAAGTTCTCCACTGGCAAACTAGGGCATACTATTTCACAGACTACATGTTAGAAATAAAAAATTTGGCAAATACAGAACAAATATAAAGAATATACAGAAGAGTATAAGATGAATTTTAATCACAAAGAGATAATACCTCTTAATACTTTTTCTTTTCCAGTTTTATTGTTTTAAGGACAAATTCCTAAAAGTGGAATTCCTGCATCAAAAGATAAAGATTATCTTTAAAATATAATTTGCCAAATGACCCTACAATCTGTAATATATGTGGATGGCCATTTCAGTGTATCCTTGCTAGATTCATGTGGCTCAGTTTTTTTCTTTATAACATGAATATAATAATATCACCTAACAATAACCCTATTACCTCTCAGGGTTGCTATAAATATTAAATGAGTTAGCAATATGTAAAGTACTTAGAGCAATACCATGCACATTCTTGCTATTATTATTTGCAAATTTTGTAGATTAAAATAGTGTCTCATTTTATTTCATATTTATTTATTAGTAATATGGAATGCATTTTCATACATTTATTGTACATTTTTGTTTCTACTTTCACTAATTGTCTATTCAGATTTTTAGCACAACTTTCTAATGGTTGCATGATTAGTCTTACTCATTTTATGTTCTTTGTATACTAAGGATATTAACCCTTTAACTGACATATATTGTTTCAAATATTTCTCTCTGTTCTCATTTAAAATTTTTCACATTCCTTTCTTTACATGCAGATGTTTAAATTTTTTTAGCAAGTCAAATAACCAATCTCTTTGTGTTTTTTTCTTTTATATTTAGGAAGTATATTATTTTCCTGTGGTTCCTGTAACAACTTGCCACAAACTGGGTGGCTTAGAAATAACAAATTTATTCTGGTACAGTTCTAGAGGCTCGAAGTCCAAATCAAGGTGTCAGTATGGTTGGTTCCTTCTGAAGACTCTGAGGATAAATCGAGTCGGTTCCCATTCTTCTCTTTAGCTTCTGGTGATTGCCTGCAACCCGTGGCATTCCTTGGCTTGTAGATATGGAATTCTCATCTCTGCTTTCATCTCCACATGGTCTTCTCCCAGCTATGTTGATGCCTGTGTCCAAATTTTCCTCTTCTTATAAAGACACCAGTCGTATTGGATTTAGGGCCTATCTTAATCGAACATGACTTCATATTAACTTGATAATATCTGCAAAGGCCTTATTTACCAGTATGGTCACATTCACAGATTCTGGGTAGACATGAATTTTTGAAGAACACTATTCAACCCAGCACAGAAAGTAATTTTGTAACCCAAGATCACAAAAATATCACCTATATGTTTTTTTTTTAAGCAGTGTTTTTATTTATTTGCTTTTATTTTATTTTTGGCTGTGTTGGGTCTTTGTTGCTGCACTCAGGCTTTCTCTAGTTGTGGTGAGCAGGGGTTACTGTTCATTGCCGTGCGCAGGCTTCTCATGGTGGTGGCTTCTCTTGTTGCAGAGCATGGGCTCTAGGCGCGTGGGCTTCAGTAGTTGCAGCACACGGGCTTCAGTAGTTGCAGCACGCGGGCTCAGTAGTTGCGGCACATGGGCTTAGTTGCTTCATGCTATGTGTGATCTTCCCAGACCAGGGACTTAACCCGTGTCCCCTGCATTGGCAGGCGCATTATTAAGCACTGCACCACCAGGGAAGTCCCTCACCTATATGTTCTATGTATGTATGTATGTACTTACTTTTATGTTGTTCTTTAATCCATCTGGACCTCCACTGTTTTCTGATGCAATGAGTAATAATCATTTAGGCTGGGGTATATTACCTTGAAACTTAAGAGTCTTTCCATTTCTTTCAAGTGGTAATGAAAAAGTAGAGTACCAAATGAACCATTTAAGTAAAAACTCAGCCATTTCACACACAGAGAGAAATAAGAAAAATGTAAAAGGACAACTTAATGACCCAGAACTTGCCTAAGAAATACCATGTTTGATTTCCATCGCCCATTGCCTAATAAATACTCCTCACTCTTGGAAATCTCAATACTTATAATTCTTACCTCTTCCTCCAAGGATAAGATTTTCACAGTTTTATATGGATGAAATCACACACTGATTTATCAAGAGGTTCTCAGCTGAACAGAAGAGATTTGTAGTACAAGAAACCCGTCAGCATTTTTTTGCCTTTGATGACTTCACGTGATGGCTCTCATGTCACATTTTCCCTCAGATCCAACTTTCAGGCACATGGACACTCCACTCAGTGCTCTGGCTTTGTTCATTGCCATATTGTCCCTCCTCATCCTGTAGAGGTTATACTGGCAGGACTCTTTGTCCTCCACATATTTTCCTGTAAGTCACATTCAATTCTTCCATTTTACTAGCGTTCAATAGGTTTCCTCCTTGGGTTACCTTGCTGACTGCGCTGTTACAGTCTGGAATCTCTTGTGCTTTGATTCTCCACAATAGTAAAGAACATGTATATTTTAGCCTCTAAGACTATAATCCTCTCTATCCCACCTGCAACGTCTCTGCATAGACTTGTATGCTAATTTATCAAGTACCAGTTATTTTTTTCTGGACACCTGTGTACTTCTACTAAAGATTTTGGGTGGTTGTATATCCCACTAAAAATTATTGTATCAAAGAAATTTCATCCACTGCAATATTTTCTGAATTGTATAAGTGCCACTTTGAAGAACAGATTTAAGCTGGTCTTCAAATTGATATATACATTTAATATTAATCTACTTAACAGTGAAATAGGAAAAGATGATTTTCAATCAGTTGCTAAATATACTTGAGTGAAAATATTCCTTCTGGATCTGGACTTCTGGGTGCTGGGAAGACATAGAACTTAATAGGCTAACATTAAATTAAGTAAATATTAAAACAATACAATAAAAACCATTTTTGGCAGAACGAATCACCTTATCAATAGCTTTTATCTCTTATATAATGAAATTTAGAATGTTAAGTAGCTAAGTAATATTAGGACAAATGGATATTAGAACTCTTTGGGTGTACACTATTTTATATATGAACACATATATTTATATATTTTCATATATATAAACATTGTTATCTCTAGACATAAAGTACACAGAAGTATGCCAGGCCTCATTCTCAACTGTGTTTCTGCGAGGTCACCAGGAAAGCTGTCCCTAGATATAAATATTATGATAAGCTTTTGGAGCTCCCTTGAGTTCTTCTACACCATTGTCATCACGAACATACAGTTAGGAGATCTACTAGGGGCTTCCTTTGAAACAAGCCTTTACTGGACCACAACTATAGATGCTGAAAGAGAACTTTAGCTCTGAAAGAGACAGTATGTCCTGAATATTTAGTCTAGCAATATTAATAAATTTCTAAAAGTTTCTGACCTGTAATCAGGTTGCAGTGAAGGTCAGGTTACCATCACGATCCATCTATTCTATTCATCCAACAAGTAATGATTGAGCACCTACTATGTGTCAGGCCCAGTTCTAGGCATTAATGAACAAAATAGAAGATGATTCCCTGCCCTTATGGAATTTACTGTATAGTAGATCCTCTTTAACCCAAACTGCCAGTTTCATAACCTCCTAAGTCTAATGTTCTGAAAGGGATTTCAGGAATAGCAAAAATAAACGGACTTTTTATTGAGATCTACTAAGAATGACATTTTTGTTACACTGGAATAGATATGAGATCCTACTTGAGAGAAGAAGTAGGTCCCATATCAGTAGTTTAACAACAGTGAAAAACTATTATAAGGTAGGGTGTTACTGCCACTGGGGTGAAATGAATGTATATAAATACTTTGTTAGCTCAAAGAAGGTAGTCTTGGCCAGTTGGACCCACTTTAGCAGTTGGATGAAGACAGTTCATTAATGCGGAAGCTTAAAAGCAGCAATACATAGCACAAATTAGCTGGCCCCAGATTTCACTTTCTTGAAATTCTAGACTCTGGATAAGAACAGTGCCAAACCAAATACTGTGTTCATTTGGTCCTTTAATCTTTTTGTCCAACAGTGGAATGCTAAATGACAGGAGAAAGCTTCTTCATAAACAATAATGATTTGTGTCTGATGTCAGCTGCAAAGTCATCTAGAAACAATCCCTTGCCATGGCCTTGCTCAGCTGAGCAGCTGCCATTTCCCTGGCCCAGCTTTTATTGTTGCAGAGCTGGACGACGCAAATGATGGTCCTGCACCTGCCAGCGTGATGGTGGTGCCATCATCCCAGCCAGGAGGAACGGGGCCATGAAACACAGACACACGCCCTTGCTAGCTCAGCTGCTTTCCCTGGAGCTGCCCTCCTGCCAGACCAACGGCCAGTCCCATTTGCCTCACAACTGTGGTATGGACACAAAGAGCATCACAGGGGACAGACAGACCTTCTGGAGAGACACAAAATAAATTGGGTCAATCAGACAGTTTCATTAACTTCCCGTGGGAGAAATAGTGTAACCTGAGTGTTAGAGAGCATCGTGCATGGGAATCCCTAACCCAAATGCCCGTTCTCTTTGTTTTCATCTGTCATTTCCCCTTGTCGACACAATCGTGCTGAGACGTAGCCTGTTTACCATATCCAGGGAAGGGAGATAAGAGTCTTCAATGATGGTTCATATCTCCTCCATGACTTTCTCCTCCCTGGTGATTTTATTGACATCAGGGTGCAGGCACCAGTCGTCTTGAGATGACTCCCCCAAACCATAACTTCAATTTAGAATCCTGGAACTTTGGTGCTGGAAGTAACCATTGAAATGATCCTGCCTACTCTGCAAGTTTTTTTAAAACTTTTACTAGAGTAGAGTTGATTTAAAATGTTGTGTTAGTTTCAGGTGTACAGCAAAGTGAATTGGTTATACATATACATATGTCCATTCTTTTTTAGATTCTTTTCCCATATAGGCCATTACAGAGTATTGAGTAGAGTTCCCTGTGCTATACAGTAGGTCCTTATTAATTACCTATTTTATATATAGTAGTGTGTATATGTCATCCCAATCTCCCAATTTATCCCTCTCCCCCACCTTACCCCCTGGTAACCATAAGTTTGTCTTCTACATCTCTAACTCTATTGTCTGTTTTGTAGATAAGTTCATTTGTACCCTTTTTTTAGAGTCCACATATAAGCAATATCACATGATATTTGTCTTTCTCTGACTTACTTCACTCAGTATGACAATCTCTAGGTCCTGAAGCTCTGAGATGTGAAGCGACCTTTCAAGCCTATACAAACAAGGGGCTGGTAAAATTGAGATTACACCCAGGATGTAATGGGTGTAATAAAATTACACCCATTTTATTACACAAAATAAATTGACTCCCAATCTAGTGCTCTCTCCACCCCTCCAGGTGATCTCTGATGCCTCTCATGATAGCTCATCCCCTCCCCTTATTTTGATGTCTACAGTCACTCTGTATTCCAGGGGGTCTTAATTTTCACAGTCTTTGTAATAGCTTCCTGGCTGATATCCCACCTGCTTTCCTCAAATTCACTCTAAGGTAACGGCTGCAGATTACATCTTAAAATTTTTTTAAAGAGCTTTATTTTTTGTGATTCTTCTAACTCAAAAAACTTTAATGGTTTCTTACTGCCTCAAATTCGGTCAAAAGTGGATCCAACCCTCCATGCCCGACTGCCTCCAATTCCCTGTCCTCAGAATGCTGCCCACTCTTTTCCACTGCCTGCTCCTTCTGTTTGGAAAGACCACCCCATTTCTGCCTGGTAATATTTTCCCCAGCCTTTAAGGCTCAAATCAGCTGTCACCTTCTCCATGAAGCCATCTCTTATCCCCCAAATTGACTGTGACCTCCTCCTTCTATGTTCTCCCATTGCATTTAATTTTCTCTCTCATACAGCCTCCAATTCCACAGTGTAGTTACTAGTGTATGTATTTTATCCCTTCAAGTAGACTTTAAATTTCCCCATGCCTGAGATTGTTTCCTATACAGTCTAGTACCCTGCCCCCAACAGTACCTAATAGAGTGCCTTGAATATGGCAGTTGCTCAACTGAATGTCATACTATGTGAGCGGCCATGGCTCACGGGCCTAGCCGCTCCGCGGCATGCGGGATCTTCCTGGACCGGGGCACGAACCCATGTCCCCTGCATCGGCAGGCAGACTCTCAACCACTGTGCCACCAGGGAAGCCCTTAACCATTTTTAAGTATACAGTTCATTAGTATTAAGTACATTCAGATTGTTGCCATAACAATCATCACCATCCATCTCCAGAACTCTTTACATTTTGCAAAACTGAAACTCTATACCCACCAAACAATACTCCCCACGCCCCTCTTCCTTCAGGCCCTGGAACCACCATTCTATTGATACTTTCTGTCTTTATGAATTTGGTTACTCTAGGTACCTCATATATAAATGGAATCATACAGTATTTGTCTTTTTATGACTGGCTAATATCATTTTGTATCATGTCCCCAAAGTTCATCCATGTGGTAGCAAATATCAGAATTCCTTCCTTTTTAAGGCTGAATAATGTTCTTTTGTATTATGCCACATTCTCTTTAATCCAGTTATCCATCCATGAGCATTTGGGTTGCCTCCATCTTTTGACCACTGTGAATAGTGCTTCTACGAACATGGGTGTACAAATATCTCTTCAAGACCCCGCTTTCAATTCTTTTGGGTATATACCTGAAGTGGAATTACTGGATCATACGGTAATTCGATTTTTAATGGCATACTGTTTTCCACAGCATTTGCACCATTTTCTATTCGAAAGTGAGATTCCTTTCAAAATTTTTTCTGAAAGTCTAAGATGTAACAGAATACCTGAAGTAAAATATAATGGAAACTGCAGCTCTGAGATCCAAGCTGCTTCAGTCAGATGAATTACAGCTGGTGTCTGGAAGCCAATTCAATGTGAGGAATATGACCCATAGCCCTGGAGTTCCTGAGCCTGGCTGTGCATCAGAATCCTCCCACCAGATATCCTGAGCTAGAACCTCTAGGAACCTGCAATTACACAGAGCTCCTCCCTTGGCTATATGGCCTGGGTGTATGTGAAGAGTCTTTTCATGGACTATGAGTATGTCCATGCACTTGTCTTGGTGCTTATGGCATTGGGGCTGGGGGAGAGGAACAACCAGTTAGTATTTATTTTAAAACACTTCGTTTCAATAAATTCACATTCATGACGATACCTTGGGACAGGACCCCTGCACGTGTTCAGTTAACTCCAGTTTTGGGGGTGTACAGAGAAGCTGGAGCCACAGAGATGAACTATGGGGCCAGACCCAGCAGGGAGGAGGTGGGAGAACATTAGAGGGGTGTCCAGGAAATCAGTGGCTGTGGATTTGATCGGCTGTACACACGGTGGTCAGAGGATGATAGAAGAAAGACTGTAACACAGGATGCAAGAGTAGGCAGGACTCGGAAACCAGGTAGGTGGGAAAGCAGTTGGCATCAGGGAATTCCATCAGTAGGGGGCAGGGGCAAGATAAAATAGAGGGCATGGAAGAAAGATCCTAGTCCTAGAGGGACTGAGGTATTTGGAAGTTCACAAAATTAGGAAGTCAGGAATAACGGAACAACCGTAAAAATGAGAACTAGGCTAACGCTGAAACGGACATCCCCATTTCTTCAATTTGTCATCATTTTGTCCACGCAGTGACAATTGCCATAGACCTACTTGGTGCTTGGCAATATGATTCTGGGTTCAGAGTGCTCTTCTGGAATCTTCCAATTCCTTTTATTTAAAGTAAAGAATGACCCAGAGCTCCCCACACACAGAATATTTTTACTAACACATATAAACTGATTGATTCTCTTAGTTTAAGTAGTGTGTGTGTGTTTTCCTAAGAGTCCAGGTCTGTGAATAAAAAGTGGGCATTCTTTCATTACGTATTTCAACAATACCATCAAAAGGGGCATTTCAGTCGGTCAACATTGTTTTTGATTTCTAACTTTGCCAGTACTCTTTTGTTTAATTCAGGCAACCACTGCTCAGCCAGTAGACTTTTTCCCCTGATGTTTGTGTGTGTGTGTGTGTGTGTGTGTGTGTGTGTGTGTAAACTTCTCTCCCCTGTGCCCCTGCTTTATGGACTTTCATTGCTCACTAAATTAATGTATGAACAGGAGTAGGAAAAATAACAAAACTAAAATTAGTCATGTTTCCTACTTTTTAGCAGCAGTGATATGATTTACTACAGGAGGAAATTGGAACTGTGAACTAAAATTAAACTTTTGAATTATCTGAAGATTTCACTCATCCTTGTGATACCTAACCCCAGGGAAGAACTCTGCAAGCTGGGGAAAGTTGCATGCAAAACATAGACCAGTTTCAAATGCTTCCTGCCAAATCTGAACAAGCATAAATTGTGTTTATTTCTCGAACATTTAGGTTGGCAATCTTAATTTAAAATATGCTGCCCATAATTTCATCACTTATGTAGTCGTTAATTAAACTGGTAATGGTATCAAAACAAAACTGAGTTTCAATTTAGTTTTACAAATATATTTTTCATCACCCGAAACTGTTTTACAGCTAAGTATAAATACAGAGCATTCTTTGAATAGATAATTATCATTCCCTAAATTAAGCGAGTGTTTGAGTATGGCACACTATTTCTGACTTTAACTGATAAGAGGCTGACTTATCTGCCCCTTGCTAAGTGACTTACCGATAACTTTCACTGCATCCATTATTCCTTCTGAAACTGTGCTCTCTTTGTTTTTTGATTTGTACTATCTTCATGACATCTCAGTTGTTAAGTAGGTGTTTAGGGTTATCACCTCTGAGAGTTTCTGTGGAAGACATTCAATACATTGGACGTAGAGAGAGAATGACTTATTCTGCTCTAATCTTTGTAACCTTATGCAAACATTTAATATCAAAATTCAACATAGATGCTTTACAATGGAAAAATTCCATATAAGTATTATGAGGGATACATCTTTCTAGTTCTAGTTCATTGTTTTCCAAAGTTGTTCTAAGTATCCCAAGCCTGTAGGATACTTCACAAAAGAAAAATGGTTCTGAGATCAGAAAACGGTGCATTGTATTCTCATCACTGGAGATGTCCAAGCAGCGTTAGTATTTTACAGACGGAGTAGACTTGCTGTAAAGTAACCTGTATAACTTATTCAAGTTTTTCCCACAGTTACTCAGAAAAACTTTTCCTCCTCGATGGAGATAGTATTCCAAGAAACACATTTCAAGAAACACTGCTTTTTTTCCCTCAATGCTTAAAGCACGTTTACCAGTATCTGTGTAATTACTATATGTTAAAAATAGAGCACAAAAAAGAGCTCCCTTCCGACTAGCAAATTATGTGCTAACTTTAAAATACAATGTAGATTCCCCATGAAATGGCATATTCTTCCATTCAGAAAATTTTCTTGTTGATATCTAGCAAATAATGCCAGACGGTTAAAATTCGCATGTTGAGAAAAAGTACAACAGTGAAATGTTCCCCAGGCTTTTAGCATTTTCAATAAGTTATAAATCAAATATATATATCCTTAAAATTACTATTAGTTTCTTGTTGAAAGGACTAGTGTTCCTAGGGATGTGAGGATTAATATTTCTTCCCTCAATGAGCTGGCACCATTTTAAGTTCTATTTCTTCCTAAAGATCATCCTTCTTGTCAGAAAATTTTCAATACATAATTATAACTAAAAAATGACAGTTGTTCTTTGCTCTGTTTTGACTTTTCCTTAGAATGATATTATGTTTCAGCAAAAATTTACTGTTTTCCTCTTACATAGGTGAGTTCTTACTTTACATGGGATTGACATTTTCAGAAGGCTTTGGGATATTAGAGGAAATAATAGCATGGTATAAGCATCAGCATCCAAGCATTCCTGTCCCATTTTTGCTTTGTGAGTAAACAAGTCCATTGAGTCTCTCACCAAGTTTTCACATTGTAAGAACTGACACAATGAGAAGCAGATGGACTTAAAAATACCTGGCCCTAAGAGGCACATGAAAAGATGCTCAACGTCCCTAATAATTAGAGAAATGCAAATCAAAACTACAATGAGGTATCACCCCACACCCGTCAGAAGGGCCATCATCAAAAAAATCTACAAACAATAAATGCTGGAGAGGGTGTGGAGAAAAAGGAACCCTCTTGCACTGTTGGTAGGAATGTAAATTGATACAGCCACTATGGAGAACAGTATGGAGGTTCCTTAAAAAACTAAAAACAGAACTACCATACGACCCAGCAATCCCACTACTGGGCATGTACCCAGAGAAAACCATAATTCAAAAAGACACATGCACCCCAATGTTCATTGCAGCACTATTTACAATAGCCAGGACATGGAAGCTACCTAAATGTCCTGCGACAGATGAATGGATAAAGACGATGTGGTACATATATACAATGGAATATTACTCAGCCATAAAAAGGAACGAAATTGGGCCATTTGTAGAGATGTGGATGGACCTAGAGACTGTCATACAGAGTGAAGTAAGTCAGAAAGAGGAAAACAAATATTGTATATTAATGCATATATGTGGAATCTAGAAAAATGGTACACATGAACCAGTTTGCAAGGCAGAAATAGAGACACAGATGTAGAGAACAAACATATGAACACCAAGGGGGGAAAGGAGGGGTGAGATGATCTGGGAGATTGGGATTGACATATATACACTAATATGTATAAAATAAATAACTAATGAGAACCTGCTGTATAGCACAGGGAGCTCCACTTCGTTCTACAGTGGAAACTAAGACAACATTGTAAAACAACTATACCACCCCACTAAAAAATAAATAAGTAAATAAAAATACCTGGCCCTAAATAGGGGACTTGGGAAACAGATTAATGTCAAATGTAAGAGCTGGAAGTCACCTCAAAAATCATCCAATTAGGGAGTTTTCCTGGGCAGCTTGGAAGCAAACAAACCAGCAAACAAACAAACAAACAAGGTTTAAGGGTTCAGCACACAAAGATTTAGATTCAGTTGATCTAGGGTCAAGTCTAACATCTGGGATTTAATATTTTTAAAAATATTACTGGGCATATACCCAGAGAAAACCATAATTCCAAAAGACACATGCACCCCAATGTTCATTGCAGCACTATTTACAATAGCCAGGTCATGGAAACAACCTAAATGTCCATCAACAGAGGAATGGATAAAGTAGATGTGGTACATATATGCTATGGAATATTACTCAGCCATTAAAAGGAACAAAATTGGGTCATTTGTAGAGATGTGGATAGACCTAGAGACTGTCATACAGACTGAAGTAAGTCAGAAAGAGAAAAACAAATATCGTATATTAATGCATATATGTGGAATCTGAAAAAATTGGTATATTTACAAAGCAGCAATAGAACCACAGGCATAGAGAACAAATGTATGGATACCAAGGGGGAAAAGGGGGTGGGGTTGGGATGAATTGGGACTGACATATATACACTATTGATATTATGTATAAAATAGATAACTAATGAGAACCTACTGTATAGCACAGGGAACTCTACTCAGTGTTCTGCAGTGACCTAAATGGGAAGGAAATCCAGAAAAGAGGGGATATATGTATACGTATAGCTGATTCACTTTGGTGTACAGCAGAAACTAACACAACATTCTAAAGCAACTATACTCCAATAAAAATTTTTTAAAAAATCTCTAGTGGGGAGGAAAGATCTCAAGTGCCAACAGGGTTGAGGACAGCTAATCTTCTCACAAACTTCTTCATTTTATGAGTGAGGAAACTCTTGAGCAGTTAAGTGATTTACTTGCTTACTGTGCAAAATTAATTAGTTCGTTCAAATCAGAAAACATCTTCTGATTCTTAACCAGTGCGCTTTCACCATGTAGACTGCCTCCCCAGGCCTCTCTCCTTGGCTGTGTGACCTGGGCAAGTCACACGACCTCTCTGTTACCTTGTCAATCGTACTTGACAAGGGTCATTTTAGGATCAAACAATCAATGGAAAACATGCCTGTGCAAGCTTAGATGGCATTGCTAATTCACTATCAATGACCCAGATCACTTTGTTCATTTGCACTAATTAATAGGCTGTTTC
The DNA here is from genome assembly GCF_949752795.1 of Hyperoodon ampullatus. Classification (NCBI taxonomy): domain Eukaryota; kingdom Metazoa; phylum Chordata; class Mammalia; order Artiodactyla; family Ziphiidae; genus Hyperoodon; species Hyperoodon ampullatus. The sequence continues at coordinate 31,986,358 of NC_136925.1, read as the reverse complement.
CCATAAGCTTTCACTTGAAAAAGTGTTTTCCTCAATTTTTATTTGAAATCTAAGACCACCTCTTGGCATGTTATTCACTCCCAGGCTCAGTGTCTTTCCTGAATCCACTGAGTGGTTTTTACGCATCTGTCCCAACATACAACCCACTATGGGACACAAAACCTTTTTAATGGTTTTTCCAAAAGAAAACGGAAATAGGAATCCTTAAATAAGTGTGCTAGCTCCATGTCCTGGGCCACGACAGTGCTTTGAGACACTACAAAATAAGAAGCAAAAGCAAGTGAAGAGAAAGTACTTTCTCCACATCTTCCCCCAGGGATGCAGCCAGCAGACTCGTTCCCTTTGGGATGGCCCACCTGCCCCCTTCACCAGCTGCATCCCTGACCTTCTGAGCCCCACCTCACACAGCAGGTTCTCCCTGCTGCTAGCTGCTCCACCACTCCTCAGAGCCTCCATCGTCAGTGGGTCTGCCTCCCCTTGAGAAGAAAGCTGCAGAAGAGGATGGAGGAAGGCCTCCCTTGGATAGGATTGGATGCCAGGGCTGCCAGTGTTTCCGCAGAGCAGATGAACTGGGCTGCATCCATGCTGGAACTCCAAGTGGTTCTTGGAGCACTCTTTAGAATCTTGACATCTTTGGAGGCCAGTGGGGATGAATGGGTAGTTCAGCAGGTGGCTGCTACTCTAAGCTCCCACCTACTACCCTGGAAAAATGCAGAAAGTACCTCTGACAAATGCCTAACTGACCTCTGGGTACACGGACCCGGAGACTGCTGTTATTTCTAGGCCATCAGGACTTGATGCTTCACTGGGAACTGCAGGGCAGCCTGCCTGTTCCTCATTACCATGAATAATCGAAAGTTGGAAGTATGTCAGAGGGCTTCTGTGGACCTTGCTTTTCACCTACCATAAAGTGATGGCAGTCGGTAGAAAAATGATTTCATGTAAGGTCCCTAGAACGTGCCGATCTAAGCAGCTAACATCAGCCCCTCTAAATCAATCATGCCATGGTTTCAGCCACATTACTGGAATTGGTTTTCAGGCTAAAGTCAGTAAATACCAGAAAGTAAGTTTTATTGCAAAACAGATTGCAGTTCCAGTAAAGATGACGTGTGTGAACAGAAAAGTGCTCGTTACAGATGTCCATCAGGCCCGATCCTAAGTAGTATATATGACAAACTGAAGGGGGAGGGTACCCACAAGCTGCAAGGACAGATGCTCCTAGCAAGGAATCACAAATCAAAATCAAACCTAAATGTTCACAAGGGGTATGCTGTGACTGGCTGGAATGAAATCAGACAGACTGGATTTTAAAAACTGCTTTACTTGACAGTAGTCTCCAGAAAAACAAAAAACAAAGAAACAAAGAAAACGGGCTCCATTTTAATTCAATGCCTGTTGGAAAGCCTTCATCTACAACTCTGTGCCTTGGCTAGAGCAGGTACTCAGTGATGTGAGCTACACAAATCCTATAGACATAAAGAGGAAAGTGCACGTTTCAAAGAGCGTTCTATCAGCCTTGTGGCTCAGTTTGTGCCTCCAAACTACGGGGGAGAAAGACCTGTGACCAGCAGGGGGAAAAGGTGGTTATTTTGCTCTGGGAAATGGAATCAAGTTTCCCAGACTTCTGTCTGGTGCCTTTATGCCAAACAAATATCACTTGCTGAGAGTCTGATATGTTCACCATTTATTCCCTATTTCTTTTCTCGGATGGGGGAAAGTAATGATCTCTTTGAACCTAATAATCTTTTAGTCCTTTTACCATCAGGCTGTAAGCCTCTTTGAGAGGGTACCGTATCTCTTTCCTAGCATATGTAATAGGTGTTCAGTAAATAACTGCGTATTCGTGTGAGATGTATGTCTTATGCAATGGCCTTGCTGATGAGGCCACTATCAGCCAATGGATCTTTTCGATTTGTGCCTTTGTATTCTGGACACTTTCCTATCTATACGGACAGACTTCAATTCTCTCTTACTTTATCCTCCTCTTCTCCCTCCCAGCCCCTCCCCACCTCCATCCCCCAGTACAGTGTGTGGGTCCAGATCTGGCTGCTTTGAGGAGAATTATTTTCTACCTCACTGATATGATTTCAGAGCTAGTGATGAAGATGGATGTAGCTAACTTTGACAACTTTTTTTTTTTTTTGCGGTACGCGGGCCTCTCACTGCTGTGGCCTCTCCCATTGCGGAGCACAGGCTCCGGACGCGCAGGCTCAGCGGCCATGGCTCACGGGCCCAGCCGCTCCACAGCATGTGGGATCCTCCCGGACTGGGGCACGAACCCGTGTCCCCTGCATTGGCAGGCGGACTCCCAACCACTGAGCCACCAGGGAAGCCCGACAACTTTTTTTGAACTTAAAAAATATATAATCCCTGTGCCTTCCTCCTGAATTATTTCATAAAAAATTAAAGTTTTTTATAAATGAACCTCAGGTGTACTGAATTGGGTTGATCCAAATTCTTAGTTTGAAACGGATTTGTCACTATTGGCTCCTGCACAGTCTCATTTTAATGCCTTTGTTTATTTATCCAATAACAGTGTGAGCCCTTGTGAGCACACACAAACCCTGGAACATTGCTAATGACTTAGACCAACCCGCATGCTCCAGCCCCTGGCTCCAACGCACAGGAGCTACTGTCCTGAAGTTTGTCATTATCTGTCATCCCCAGGCCTTTTATCATGCATGTGCCTAAAGGATGTATTGTTTAAGTTTAGTTGCTTTTTGGAAAGGATATCCTGTCTTCTGATGTCCTCTAGCACTTGCCTTTGTCACTCAACACTGCCTTCACAGGATTCACTCCTGAATCTCCTTTTACGATAAAATAGATTTATCGTTAAATGAAAAAAAATCTTTTCTTCTCATTTTTATTGGAGTATAGTTGATTTACAGAGTCGTTTTAGTTTCTGCTGCACAGCAAAGTGAATCTGTTATACATATACGTATATCCACTTTTTTTAAGATTCTTTTCCCATGGAGATCATTACAAGAGTATTGAGAAGAGTTCCCTGTGCTATACAGTAGTCCTTATTAGTTATCTGTTTTATATATAATAGTGTGTATATGTAAGCAATGCTTCCATATTCTCCCTGTGAATGGTATGACCCTGAATTTGGGTTATGTTAAATGAAAGGACCTCTTCTGTAGAATAACATCTAGAGTAAAACATCAGATGTTGTGTCATTTATTCTCAGTAACTTCAAGTAAGGCTAATTCAAGAGTAACTGACACGTTATGTCCATCTATGCATCATGTTGTTATTCCGTAATACTTTCTATCAATGTTCTTACATGAGGTAAGATACAAAATACATTTTTACATCAATATATGCTAAAATTACTGTGTATACTTTTTAATATGATGCTCAATATATTCGATTCAAAGAATTCCTCCCTTGAGCCTCATATCTGGTCTTTTCAGCTCATGAAACTACATCTCAGAAAGGTATTTCTTTTGGCATTTCTGGCTCATATTAATAAGATAGCAAACACCTCTCAAATTTTTCTAGATAAGTTTTCTAGGCTCCACACTATAATAACTCAGAATTAAACTCCCTGGGCTCTTTGGGGGCTGCTCACAGGATCTAAGTCTTTGAATCTTGTGAGACTTGGCCATGAATAATCTAACGGATCCTTTCACTCAGTAGTTGCCCAACTCACCACTGAGCTACATCATCAAATCCAATGTGATCACAGAGATCCACCCGGCAGGCCCGGAGGAAGCTGGCCAGTGCTTCATTTTCCAGCTGGATGATTTGGATCCTCATGCATCACATGCCTCCTGCCGGGCAATTTGCACAGCACCATGGAGTTCCTGTTAGTTTTTTTTAAAGCCTTTTGGATATCCTCAGGAGCTGCTGTGGAAGTTTCAGCTGCACAGGAGATGAGTCTGAAACGTCAGAAATAAAAAATACAGGATGGGGCTTCCCTGGTGGTGCACTGGTTGAGAGTCTGCCTGCCGATGCAGGGGACGCGGGTTCGTGCCTTGGTCCAGGAAGATCCCATATGCTGCAGAGCGGCTGGGCCCGTGAGCCATGGCCGCTGACCCTGTGCGTCCGGAGGCTGTGCTCCTCAACGGGAGAGGCCACAAGAGTGAGAGGCCCGCGTACCGCAAAAAAAAAAAAAAAAAAAATACAGGATGAATGACTAGAAAAATCCAGGCTCTAGTTCTTGACCTGGTAATAGTGTAGAGGGAATCATGAAAGTGTTAAGTGGGGGCAGTGATCCTAATATAAAAGGAAAGCTTTCTTCTTTATTTCCCATGGCCTTGAAGCTGTAGTTAAGGAACAACTTTGAAATGATTTGCTTTGGTTATATGATTGCATTCTTCTTATGTGCTTGGCCAAGACACCGGCTGGTCATTCAGAGTTCTAGTAGGTGCTGGAGAGGGCACAGAGGAAGGAAGGAAACTAACATTTATTACATGCCCAACACTGTGTTAGACACTTCCCCTTTACAGATGGGGTCACTGGGGCTCAGACAAGTTACCTCATTGCTGTGCTTTATAGTGTCAGAGCCAGGTTGAAGCGCAAAGCCCGTATTCTTTCCATAACAGCATTTTCTACTCTTAAGGAATTTTAGAATCTAATTGAAGAGAAAGGGAAAAAAAGAAAGAAAGAAGCATGGTATGCCTACTGATGGCTGGAGACGGCATCGGACAAGCATTGTTGTCAGAATGGTGGAAGAGGGGTAGAATCCTCAGGGAGAAATGCTGATTTGGGTTCAAGTTCAAGCTAGTGATCATCAGGAAACATAACAGACTTGAGTAGGATGGCTTTGTAAACAATGGATTTTAGAGAAGCCGATCTGATTATGGCAGTCCAAATGTCATAGCTGTAGTCATAGGAATGCAGAGGAAGTGTCTCATAAGAGGGCTCTGTTTTTTAATCTCCACAGTTTGGCTAGAACATGTTATATGGTAAATAAAAGTTTATTAAATGCAAGACAGAGATATTGTGAAAGAGGGCATGACAGAACTCAATAATATATATATATATATATAGTCATTCAAAAAGACTGAGAGAATCATTGTGCTGTTGGAATAATTGGGAAAATCATAATACTAGCTAACATACAATGTCAGCTATTAGCCACGTGTGATTCTAAGTCCTTTTATTTACATTAATTAATATTCATAACAGCCCTAAGGGTAGACACTATTATCCATATTTCACAGGTGAGGCACGGGGAAATTATTGTCCTGCTCAGACTGACATAGAAACTGAGTGATAAAGCCGGGATTAGAACCAGGCATTCAGGCTGCAGAGTCTCCATCTGCATAACCTCCATGCATGAGATTTGATACAAGAAGACTAGGGCAGAGATGGTCTCTTCCCCTTTTGACAGGCTTTCAACATAGAAATTCAGAAGGGGGATAGATTTTACTGAAAGGACTAAAATACACAGATGAATTGTAGTTTCACAGATATGCTGTATCTGCAATAAAAGCGAAATATTCTAGGGGCGTTGTCAAATACTGCATAACTTCAACCGATGCCCCAGAGCTGGGCACTGGTAGCAGGCAACGCTCGGCACACCAGCACCCCATGAAGCATAATGTCTCTCATTCCTCCCACTGACAAGAGCCCTTACTTAGTTATAGGCTATGGAACACTGGCCAGAGTTCTATAAATTTCTCCAAATTGATTTCTAGTTTTGTGTACATGTTTTTCATGCCTGTCTTAGTCAGTTTGGGTTGCAATAAAAATTACCATAGAATGGGTGACTTAAACAACAAACATGTATTTCTCACAATTCTGGAGACTAGGAAGTCCAAGACCAAGGTGCTGGCAGATTCGATGTCTGGTGAGAGCCCTCCTCCTGGTTTGTTGTAACTTCACATGCAGAAGATATAACTGCTCAGTGAGACAGACACAGAGAGAGAGACAGAGAGAATCTCTCTTGTATCTCTTCTTCCTCATGAATGAGCGCGAGGGCTTCACCTTCATGACCTAATTAACTCCCAAAGGCCTCACCTTCAGATACAGTCACATTAGGGATTAGGGCTTCAGCATACAAACTTGGGGAGCACAAACATTCAGCCCATAGCAACCCCCAACTAAAGTTTAAGACTTTCGAAGACAGAAACTGTTCCTTTGCTCTCGTTGGTATCCCCAGTGCCTATGGCCCTCCTGAGCACAGAGTGGGTACTTAGTTCTTTTCTGAGCAGCTGAACGTTTTTGAAGGATAACCTGAGAAAGACTATTTTCAGTTGTGCAACATCAACTCCCCAGATGGCAACTCTTTATCCTTTCTGTTCTCATCCACAGTCTGCTGGTTGGAGCAGTCGCAGTTAGGGAGAGAGATATGGGAGAGAACCCAACTTCTAAAAACGGTAGAGGAGGGAACAGGTTAGAGCCACTATGGTGCGCCATTGAAATATCGAGCAGAGCTGCAGGGAATTGTTAATAAAAACAAATCTCTCTTACATTGTCATTACTTACATTTGTACCTTACATATTGTCTGCAGCCTCACCTCTTCTTCCCTAGTAGATACATACTGTTTCCCCAGCAGCATTCTTTTCTTTGTCAAAGTTGACTTCCCCTCTCCAGGTGGTCCAAGTGGGGCTGTCGATGACATCTCTTCATCACAGTGAGATGCACTTGACCTATGACGGTTAATCAGACTAGCCACTCGCCCAGCACAGTAATTTAGTGGAATGAAGCAGAGCCAATTACAGCCTTCCGTGAGATTTGCTCTAAGGCCAACAGGACGTAGAAGGTCTCTCCACCTCGAATCATACATTGTGAGAATGTAGGCTTATAGATGCCCTCAGCCATCTCTCCACCATATCAAGAGACTCTGCCTGTGGAATGAAGCTATCACACAGAGAAGGCAGAGGTGAGATACAGCAAGAGAGACAGATCCTGATGGCACCCGAGTTCCGGACTCATACTGTGCTCATGGCAGTGCCCACCCCTGGACTTCCCAGTTACACGGGCCAGAACTTCCCTTTGCGCTCATTCTATTTGGAGCTGGAGTTCTGTTGCAACTGAAATGAAACACTTGTTGCTAGTACCGCCCTTCCCCACCTGATGATTACCAGTCTCTCCTTGTTTCTCCCAGCTCTCTGCTAGCATCTCTTCTGCAAGAGAAACTTCTTTGAGGGTAAAATTACATTTCATACCTATTTTTAGGACCCAGCAACACCTATAATAACGATAGGCACACTGTGGTAGGTGTTGCTAACTGCAGACATTCTTCTTTATCCGGATCTAACACATTCCATTTTGTGCCAGAGAGTGTGGATTCTTGAGGTGCCTCAGGGAAGGTCTGTTTCCAGCCCTGGGGCTGGGCACTCCGGGGACACTTCCCGATATGAAACTCCTAACCTTTAGTTCTGACACATTTTTAAAAATTAGTTTTCTCTATTTTCTTTGCTCTCCCTTTATAGAACTCGTATTTTAAAGATTTGGGGATCTCCTGCATGATCCTCTAATTCTACTGTATTTTCTTTCCTATTGCTGTCTTTTTGTTCTACTTTCTGGGGGACTGCGTGAACATCATCTCGTAAGTCTTCTTCTGAGACTTTCATTTCTGTCGTCACAATTTTAATTTCTAAGAATTCTAGTTAGTTCTCTGAAAGTTCTTTTTATGGCATTTATTCATGCATTGCATGAATCTTATTTTTCTGAGGATACTGGTAGATTTTAGGGAAGTTTTATTTGCCTCTGAGTTTCACCTTTCCTCTGAGTTTTTTTTTTTAAATTTTATTTAGTTATTTATAGCTGTGTTGGGTCTTCGTTTCTGTGTGAGGGCTTTCTCCAGTTGCGGCAAGTGGGGGCCACTCTTCATCGCGGTGCACGGGGCCTCTCACTATCGCGGTCTCTCTTGCTGCGGAGCACAGGCTCCAGACGCGCAGGCTCAGTAATTGTGGCTCACGGGCCTAGTTGCTCCACGGCATATGGGATCTTCCCAGACCAGGGCTCGAACCCGTGTCCCCTGCATTGGCAGGCAGACTCTCAATCACTGCGCCACCAGGGAAGCCCTCCTCTGAGTTTTATTAACACTTTCACATGGTTTGTTGTGGTTGCTTTCCCCTAAGTTTTGATGATCTGGGGTTATTTGCTCACATTTAAGATGGAGGCTTAGGGTGCTTGGGCAGAGCTAGTCAAGCATAAGCCTCTAAAATTCCTTAAGAGTAGAAAATGCTGTTATGGAAAGAATATGGGCTTTGCACTTCAACTGGCTCTGACACTATAAAGCACAGCAATGAGGTAACTTGTCTGAGCCCCAGTGACCCCATCTGTAAAGGGGAAGTGTCTAACACAGTGTTGGGCATGTAATAAATGTTAGTTTCCTTCCTTCCTCTGTGCCCTCTCCAGCACCTACTAGAACTCTGAATGACCAGCCGGTGTCTTGGCCAAGCACATAAGAAGAATGCAATCATATAACCAAAGCAAATCATTTCAAAGTTGTTCCTTAATTACAGCTTCAAGGCCATGGGAAATAAAGAAGAAAGCTTTCCTTTTATATTAGGATCACTGCCCCCACTTAACACTTTCACGATTCCCTCTACACTATTACCAGGTCAAGAACTAGAGTCTTGATTTTTCTAGTCATTCATCCTATATTTTTTATTTCCGACGTTTCAGACTCATCTCCTGTGCAGCTGAAACTTCCACAGCAGCTCCTGAGGATATCCAAAAGGCTTTTAAAAAAATAACCAGAACTCCATGGTGCTGTGCAAATTGCCCAGCAGGAGGGATGTGATGCATGAGGATCCAAATCATCCAGCTGGAAAATGAAGCACTGGCCAGCTTCCTCCGGGCCTGCTGGGTAGACCTCTGTGATCACATTGGATTTGATGCTGCAGCTCAGTGGTGAGTTGGGCAACTACTGAGCGAAAGGATCCATTAGATTATTCATGGCCAAGTCTCACAAGATTCAAAGGCTTAGATCCTGTGAGCAGCCCCCAAAGAGCCCAGGTAGTTTAATTCTGAGTTATTATTATGTGGAGCCTAGAAAACTTATCTAGAAAAATTTGAGAGGTGTTTGCTATTGTTGTCAGAGTGGAGGAAGAGAGGTAGAATCCTTAAGGAGAAATGCTGGTTTGGGTTCAAGCTCAAGCTAGTGACCATCAGGAAACAGAATAGAGGCTCGAGTAGTACAGCTTTGTGAACAATGGATTTAAGAGAAGCTGATCTGATTATGTGTCTGTTTTTGTGCCAGTACTATATTGTTTTAATTACTGTAGCTTTTCAGTGTAGTCTGAAGTCAGGGAGCATGATACCTCCAGCTTTGTTCTTTTTTCTATAGGTTGCCTTGGCTGTTCAGGGTCTTGTATGGTCCCATGTAAATTTCAGTTTTTATTTGTTATAATTCAGTGAAAAATGTCAAGGGTATTTTGATAGGGATTGTATTAAATATGTAGAGTGCTTTTGGTAGTATAGACAAATGAACAATATTAATTCTTCCAATCCATGAACAAGGGATATCTTTCCATTTATTTGCACTGTCTTGAATTTCCTTTATTAATGTCTTATAGTTTTCAGAGTATAGGTCTTTCACCTTCTTGGTTAAGTGTATTCCAAGGTACTTTATTCTTTTTGATGCAATTGTAAATGGGATTGTTTTCTTGACTTCTCTTTCTGATAGTTCATTATTAGTGTATAGAAAAGCAACAGATTTCTGTATATTAACTTTGTATCCTGCAACTTTACTGAATTCATTTGTTGATTCTAATAGTTTTTTTGTGTCTGTGGAGTGTTTTTTAGGGTTTTCTATATATAGTATCATGTCACCTGCAAATAGTGACAGTTTTACTTCCTCCATTCCAATTTGGACAGCTTTTATTTATTTTTTACATCTGATTGTTGTGGCTAGGACTTCCAATACTATGTTAAATAGAAGTGGCAAGAGTGGGCATGCTTGTCTTGTTCTTAATTTTAGAGGAAAAGCTTTTAGCTTTTTACCCAACTGTCCATCAACAGAGAATGAATAAAGAAGATGTGTGTGTATATATGTGTATATATATGTATACACACACACAGTGGACTACTACTCAGACATAAAGAAGAATGAAATTTGCATTTTGCAACAATATGGCTGGACAGGGAGGGTATTATGCTAAGTAAAATAGTCAAACAGAGAAGGACAAATACTGGATTATATCACATATGTGGAATCTAAAAAATAAAACAAACTAGTGAATACAACAAAAAAGAAACAGACTCACAGATAGAGATGACAAACTAGTGGTTACCAGCGAGGAGAGGAAAGGTGGGGAGTGGCAATATAGGGGTAGAGGATTAAGGGTACAAACTATTATGTATAAAATAAATAAGCTACAAGGACATATTGTACAACACAGAGAATATAGCCAATATTTTATAATAACTATAAATGGAGTATAACCTTTAAAAATGTGAATCACTATGTTGTACACTTGTAACATATAATATTATATACAACTATACTTCAATTTAAAAAATCCAAAAATTTTTTTAAAAGAAAAAATTTATATTTTATTTCTAATCATTTTTTGAGTTCTGTCACTTCATGTCTAAATTTTTCCCATTCTGACTTACATTGTTCATTTATCTCTTGTATTATATTCTCAAGTTTTAAAAGATTTTTACTATTGCTCATTTTAATGTAAATTTATTTTCCTGAATGTTTAAAAAGAAGTAAGCTTCAAGACAGAGTTAATAACTGCACAGATTCTCTTCATGTTCTTATGTAGTGTTAAAAAAAATTGGCAGATTTTTTTGTTGTTGTTGAGATTTTCTAGCTCTTTTTCCTCCCCCATTTTTATCTGGACCTTCTCTTTCCTTCATCTCTATTGTCTCAGTCCTCAATTTTTATTCATATCTTATTGTTTCTCTTCTATTATGAATGGAGTCATGACTAGTCCATGTTGAGAGCTCATGGGGGCTGGTCCGTTCCGGTCCCTCCAGTCCTTATCCATAGGCTTTTTGCACTCCTATTGGATTGGGCACAGTCTCTCTGAGTTTCTCAAATGGGCATTCTGCCCTTTTAGCGAATGTCTGTTGACGGTGTGGGGACTCCCCTATTCTCAGGTCTGAGAGACGTCTGCTCTTTCCCTCTGCTTCCCCCCACATGGAAGCCGAAAACATCTAGGTCTTGCAGCTATTGGTAATCTGTTCCCATCTCCTTGTATTCTGGAGTTAATGGGGATACTCTGTCACCTTTTTGGGCTGTTCATGGGTTTTTTATCTTGCTATCTAGTTGTCTATTTCTTTTTTACATGGTATCTGGGAAGATCCAAAAACCATGTTGCCACCTCTGCCCCAATGGGTCTCAGATTTCCTCTAAGTAAATTAATAGTTTTTGAATGTTTACATGTCCTAAGCACTGTTCTTACTGGATTGCTATGGATTAACTAATTTAATCCTCACACTAATTTTATAAAGTAGAATTTATTATTACCTTCATATTATGGATGGTAAAACAGAGGCATAAGGTGGTTAAATAGCTTGCTCATGGTCACACAGAGGTAAGTGGGTACCAGCCCAGGGGTACGTGGGTGTCATCTACTAGTCTATTCTGTCTTCCAACATTTAATATCAGAAGGAAATAGCTTCCAAAATGGTTTAGAGGGCAAAGTTTATTTTTCAAGTACTGTCATTTGGGTAGAATACACATTTGAAAATTAATATGGGATTTACAGAGCAGAGTTAAATGCAGTCCTTGGTCATTTTTCACATCATATGAGTCAAGCTAGAACACCCTCTTTGTCACATAGCTTTCTCTCCACATAGCTTTTTCTCCACTTACACCAGTGATAGAAAATGGCATCAAAAGTAGGTAGGGAGGGCTTCCCTAGTGGTGCAGTGGTTGAGAGTCCGCCTGTCGATGCAGGGGACATGGGTTCGTGCCCCGGTCCAGAAGGATCCCGCGTGCCATGGAGCGGCTGGGCCCGTGAGCCATGGCTGCTGGGTCTGCGTGTCCGGAGCCTGTGCTCCGCAATGGGAGAGGCCACAACAGTGAGAGGCCTGTGTACCGAAAAAAAAAAAAAAGTAGGTAGGGAGTCATGGAAACCTTAATTCAGTCACTTGACCCTGAGCACCAACATGTTTTCTGCCAGGTTTTCTGGAGTGTGAAAAGGTGAGTTGTACAAGCAGCAGGAAAATCAGTGTTCTCACCTCACCATAAACTCTGGGCTGCTCCTGCATGGTTGAAGGCCACCACAATTTCAGGAGAACAACTTCTTTCTTGACTCATGCAAATGGGTCTTGACTTTCAATAACCAGGGGTTAATTCAGACAGACATCAGAAAGCAATTCAGGCCCCCATAGAGAGAGAGAGCCGCGAAAAACTTCACAACTAGCAGCTTCTGCAGAACTAAGCTGTTGCTGGTATTGCCCTTGTCTGTTGAGTTTTTCCGGTATGTTTTCCACTTTTTTATTTGCCCATCTCCCCAAGCGGTCTACAGAGCAGGTAAGAGAGTTTTAGACATACATTTCCTGAAATAAACTTTTTTAGAAGAAAGAATACATGACTTTTCTACGTCTTAAGGACTTTGCAAAACCTGTAGACTTTGAGGGTACAGAGGAACAGCAATGTAGAAACGATGAGGAGAGGATGGGTAGACCCTCCTCCACACACGGCTTCTCTGGGACCCCTCAGCGCACAACTACTGCCATAATGGAAGTGTGCAAGGTAGAGTATAGAGCTCCTGAAAGGGGTCATGAAGAGGAGTAGGTTCTGAGCAATGGCATCAGGAAAGGAAAGAAGAGGTAGTGCTGTGAGTGAAATACCACCCAGGGGCATCTGTGGGAAATGCATGTGCTTCATTCATAGATTGTGTCTTCCAGTGACCGGCCACTTTATGAGTTCTGTTTCTCTTTCTGTGTGTGTATTTTTGATACCCTAATGTTTGGAAGGGATGGAGAATACATTGTCAGACAGGAGATGATACTATTAGATAAACAAGATTACATCTAGTTGGAGGGCAGAGCGAAACAACCTTGTATTTTTCCTCTTAAATTGCCCATCACTCCAAAGTGATGCCATCTCAGCTCAGTGTCAAGGATTTTCTCCTTCTCTGTCTCCTTCCCTCTTGTTCAACTCCCCTGATAGTCCAGACCACCTGTTCACTGGTTCTAGGTATCCTTACGGTGAGAATCTTTGCCATAAGCAGTTTCACCACACAACCAATTGGCCATAAGGCAATTTTGCTATAAAAGAGAAGATAACTGGTTTGACAGTTTGGTTTGACAGTCTGGTTGCAACTGATTGACAGTTTGGTTTCATGCCTCCATAAATACAGTAAACTCCCATTTTTTATATTGTATACATTTTAGGCCTCATAATGGTCAAGACAGTGATGAGGAGACATGACAGTCTTCAAATAGTGGATAACAACTACTTATATCGACTTAATAAAAACACAGTGATAAGAAAACTTACTGGAATTGTGAAATAATAGTGTAAAGCCAGACTGCATACTACATTAGACTAGAAGAAAATAACATATCAGTTTGCAAATCCTTCAGTGAGCAAATCCCTCTCACCCATTAAAAGCAGAAGTTTACAGAACTATAAAATCTATAAAAGAGGCAGCTAGTAATTGACAACAGTCTTCAAGAGCATTAATTACTGATTCTTGGCTGATTTTGACACAGCAGCTTGCCCTCCAATGCCACCTTTACCCAATTTATCACACAATATTAGAAGTTGGGGGCAAAAGAAGAATCAAGCTCCTCCTATAATCCAAAAAAGAAATGGTTACTGATTCCTGATAAGTACAAGTTTCTTGAAAATGGTGAAAATTTTTTGCTATTTGATAGTGGAGACCATCGTGTAGACAGAATTTTGGTATTTGGCACAGAATCTGGCTTAGATGATTTGGTGAAATATAGGGACTGGGCATGTGATGGAGCATTTAAATGTAGTCCAGATATGTACTACCAATTATACACATTACATATAGATAAAAAATAGCAGCATCTCTCCTCTGCACATTTTACTTCAGGGAAATCTAAAGAGACTTAAAGCAGATTTTTTAATATCGTAAAGAACTTACATCTATCATTAGATCCTGAATCCTTAATGATCAACTTTGAGAAAGGAAGTATCATTGCTTTCCTAAGATATACTTGAATACAACTATAACCATGAATCTACATATATTTTAAGTGTATTCAAATATTTTTTGTATTTTCATTTTTCACAATAAAATCTTTTGAAATTTTCATTATTAATTTTTCATGTTTTGTTACTCCTTTTTAATGTCTCTCTTCTATTTTATTTTCATTATTTTATATTTTTTAAAAAAATATTTATTTGGCTGCGTCGGGTCTTCATTGCCATGCGTGGGTTTTCTCTAGTGTGGCGAGCAGGGGCTACTCTTCTTGTGGTGTGCGGGCTTCTCATTGCAGTGGCTTCTCTTGTTGCAAAGCACGGGCTCTAGGCACACAGGCTCAGTAGTTGTGGCTCACGGGCTTAGTTGCTCTGCGGCATGTGGGATCTTCCCGGACCCAGGCTCAAACCCATGTCCCCTGCATTGGCAGGCGATTCTTAACCGCTGCGCCACCAGGAAGTCCTTCATTATTTTATCTTTTACAGCAAAACTGTCTTATGGCCAATTAGTTGTGCAGGAAAAAAGCTTGCAGCAAAGATGTTCATAGCAAAAATACCAGACACACTTTTCATCTCTCCACCCCAGGGTATTGGATTTCAGTTACATTACTCCGTCTTGACTTCCACCTCCTTCTCAAAGAGCTGGGAAGGCTAAGGGCAGGTTCTTCAGGTACTTTGTAGTAAAATATTTATAGGTAGACACACACGTATTTCTTATAATATGACCACTTCTTTCAGCATAATGCCAGGACGTTATTATTATATGGTACCTTTTCTCAGCTGTGTCAGATATCTACCTCTATTGCTCTAGTTTGGCATAGGCAGCGCTCAGGGAGAGAGGTGAGCCCCCTCCTGCCATTGCCCTCAAGAAGAGGGTACAGGTGTGGGAGGAAGGCCCCTCCTATCTTGTGCACCCTTTGAAGCCTATAGCACAAGCATGTCATTAAAGCTCACCAAACAGGGAATAATTCTCACGAATGCTAGAAAATGCAGGTTGCAAAGATTTTCCTGGTTGCTAACGCTGAGAAAACACAGAATATGCTAGTTATGCAAAACAGACCATTTAGTCAAGATGGCAGAAAAACTGAATTGGGGCAGTTTCAGCCTTTTCTGCTCATAGCTTTTCCTACCTTTCACTGTGGACCATTTTTGTAAATCCCAGTGCAGTACCAGGTGTTCAGTCTATGTTAACTTCCTTATCTGCGGAAGGTAATTTTTGTAAATTTGAAGGCTGCCTATAATTAAAGGTAGTCATACCAAGTATGAAATATGTAATAGACACAAGTGGTAACAGAACAAATGCCCTTAAAAAGGTTAGTTCCTAAATATCTTATGTTTTTCCTAAGATATCTAATTATGCTATCTGTTTTTTCTTCAGGAGACGACTTCAGAAATAAATGTGTCTCTAAAGCAACCACTTGTATGTGAAGCTGGAAATACTAACCGAATCATCCTCTCTCTCCCCTTTCTCCCGAGTCCCAGGAGGCTGAGGCAATACCAGTAATGGAGACACTCAGATATAGGCAAGATACACATTTAACAAGTCCCATGAAGGAAAGCTTGTTTGCTGTGTCACTATGCTCTCCACAGTCAGCTGGGATGATGGCAAAGGGCAACTGTCTTACGATCTTTTATGTTAGTGCAGAGAAGTGTCCTTGGTGGTCAGAATTACCCACTTCATACCAGGCAGTCTTCAAAACATTTCTAAATATCATAATTCACCATCATAGAGACCGTGTTATTAGAGAAAATAAAATTATTAAGCTAGAGTAAGAGGTCAGGCTGTCCAGTATTAACATGTCATAACAACACAGAAGATGTTGCAGTAACCTGACCTTCCTGTTACAAATGAAAATCAAGTATAAGCTTTTTCTGTTACGTTAACAATCATGTAATCCTCTAAAGGTGGCTTTTACAACATGAAGGATTCAACATTTTCTAGTACATATTAGGAACATTCTTAAATTGAATCTTTCCTTTCTTGAGTAGAATGACATCTAGTCTTTCTAAAAGGTGTTCCCTTGGGGATTTAATGACCATGATGAACATCTCTAGTTGAGATTAGAGAAATCTAATCTAATCATTTCCAATTGTTATTTGCTAAGCATTTCTTGACCACCTACTATGAACTGAACACAGTGAGACAAAATGAATAAAAACTCCAGAATCTGCCTCTCAGAAGAAGATAATCTTTCTGGGAAAACAACAAAGGTTTAAAAACTAGAAAGTGGGCTTCCCTGGTGGTGCAGTGGTTGAGAGTCTGCCTGCCGATGCAGGGGACATGGGTTCGTGCCCCGGTCCGGGAAGATCCCACATGCCGCAGAGCGGCTGGGCACGTGAGCCATGGCCGCTGAGCCTGTGCGTCCGGAGCCAGTGCTCCGCAATGGGAGACGCCACAGCAGTGAGAGGCCCGTGTACTGCAAAAAAAAAAAAAAAAAAAAAAAAACTAGAAAGTAAGACAAGGTAGAATATGGAGTAGAAATAATAAATGTTACCGGAGAGATCGCAATGAAAGGAAAAGGGATGTTAGGGGAGGTCTGGAGCTTGGCAAGAGGGTAGGGAAACCAACCTGAGCAAAATGCCAGTGGGCAAAAGAGCATGGTGGGTATAGAACATAGTGAAGAGCCTTGGGAAATAAAGTTATTACCATGAGGGGTTAGATGATAAGAAAGTTTCAATCCTAGAAAAAGGAACTTTTCAATTGATCTCATAGACAAGGGAGTTATGGCAGTGAAAATGAATCATGCAAGCAAATGGCAGTGGCACACAGAATAAATTCAAAGATTAACCATATGCAAACCTGAAAATTTAGGGTAGGGCTTTTGCAGTAATAGATTCATTAAGGGATTGGAGTCCATGGGACTAGACAGGAAAAACAAAACCGAGAACATGAGGGAAGGACTGATTTATGACAGGGTTCAAAGGAAAATAAAGCGCTGCAGATCAGGCCCTAGGACAGTGTCTGACAGATAATCGTTTTTCAGTGGATGGTGTTTGAATGGATGGCCAATATGTAAAGCTCAGATTTTGAGCCTGGGTGACTGAGACATTGATAGACAGACAGTAAATGACAGACAGTAGTGTCACCCACAAAGTGGCTTAACTGTCTCGGAGATGACCCAAAATTGAAATTATGGTCTCTCAAGGTCAGTTCATTTAATTCAGTAAATCCAGTTTTTAAAAAATCATACGCATTAGTTTAGTGGTACATAGGAGGGACAGCTAGCTTTTAAATATTTCCCTTCTTGCCTAGTTGGCTTTGATGTTGTAGCAACCTAGGTTCATGAATTTGGGAAGATGGAGCCATATTAGGGGTTGTGAGACGTACTAACCTTTCCTCCATATTCTTCTTTTACAGAAAAGATACTTGACTGAGCTATGTTTTCAGTGAGTAAATATATTCCATGGGCTCATTTGCAAATGCCAAAAATAAAGAGAGCTTTTCACTGAACAGCATGCGGTTTTGCCTGAACATAATAAGCTGTTTCCATCAGGGGAGTTCTTCTCACCTTCACAGCCTTCAGGAGAGCTGTCACTCCTTCTCTTTTCCTGCTCCTGGTTTTAAATCATTTCTTTACTGTTATTGCTTTGGCTCAAAGCTCCCATAATAGCTTCTTTCTTAAGCACAGGGACATGGAAATCAGAGCAATGGTCACAGCAGAACAGCATGGCTGGTGTGAAGGATGGGAAAGGCCAGGCGGTGATGAGAAACAGGCCGACACACAGTATTACGTTAGCATGGAAGTCTCAGGCCACAGCCTCGTTCTTGAAACTCTATGCTTTGTTTTATTTTCAAGTTTATAAACTTGCAGTATTTCTTTGGAAGGGAGTGTTTTCAAAGAAAGCCAAAACAAGTAATATTTAATCCAAGACTAGAAGAGATCACTAATAATTTAATACTTCTTGCAGAGTTCCAGATTGGTGGTGTCATTTAGATGTTTATTTCTGGATCCATTGTTATTATGTAGTTACTGTATCTTTACTTCTAATTAAAAACCTCACCAGGGGAGGATTTGAAAGCTATGAAGGTGCTGCCACCTTGAGGATTCTTCCTTTCCGTTTGGAGATGTATCGTACCAAGCAAGAGTTGCCTGGCAGTGGTATCTTTTATTCCATAAAGAAACTGAAGTAAACTACAGTTCTCCCATTTGGGATATTACAGAACGTGGAGACACACATCTTGATGGCTAATGGCAGTTTACACTCTTAAGCTGTACATTTCAGAATCAGGTGACACAAGCACTGATCTGAGGTGGCCTCTCACATTTTCCTCACTGGTGCCTGCTTGGACTCACATGAACTTTGTCATGCTGTTCCCTCTTCTTTCCTCACTTTTACCTCCCATAAGCAATAGAAAATCATTGGAGAAAGAAGATAGGACTCTATTTCACTGTGGTTGAAATTGACATGAAACTAATAAATAACTAAAAGTACAGATATAATCACAGAAAGAGAATGACAAAACTTAACCTTTCCAACTCTTCCAAATGCTATCAATTCTTTCAGCATGAAAGCTGTAACTAGGACAACAGTGGTCTAAAAATCCCCTGCTCAGAAAACAGAGGAGTTAAGGATTCATGGGATCTCACTCTTAGATTTATGAAAGGGGGCAGGATGGTTGCCAAATTCATTATCATCTACAAATGAAAAGACGATGAGATGTATTACTAAAGGTACTCTTTATGGACTAGTCCCGATTTGGTGAGCTTTAGTTCCATGTACATTAGATTGATGTATTTTAAAAAAATAAATGTATACAGTAGACTGTTCATTTGGAGGATTTTTTTATATTTCTTGGCTTTCAGAAGCCCTTCTCATTAACCCTTTAGTATGTTCCCCATGAATTCACTAAGCATAGTGTTTACCGAGATGCCTGCTTCCGGCATGCTGAGAAAAGGAAGACTTGAACTTCTATTGAACCTGAGGCCTCAGCACAACTATGGGGCAGAAATGGTTCCCTTTCCCCCCATTAAAAAGCTTTCATTTGCAAGCCACAGATGAAATTTCATCTGCTTTGCATCAGTGTAGTATATAACTTGAGAGAACTTGGCACCACAACCCTAAACCCCATTATTGGTGTTTTCCCTTTTGAGGGAAAATAATACACTTACGGCTCAGTTTTTGTTTATTTTGTTTTTGTTTAAAGAATAAAACACAGTGGCGCCCTCACATTTTTCACCCCTCATTCAAAAGCTTTATTCTGGGCTGCTCTGAACTGAGCATCTCCCGGAATGACAGCCGTATGTGGTTTTTTGGTCTCCATGTGTATTGCCAAGCAACCTGGAACTCTGCTGGCACTTACAAACACCCTCTTGGATTGCTGAATCCACTTCCATCGGAAACATTGTTTTATATAGAAGAAAATAAAATGGCATATTTTTAGTTTTCCCTTAGAAAATATAATCATAGGACAAATATGCGTTCTCTTTCTGCATATTCTTACACTACAAAGGTACTACCCAGTGGGTACTTATAAGACCCATAAAATGTAGTTTAATTTGAGGAGCCACAGATTATCTTTTATTTTTATTTATTTATTTATGTATTTATTTTTTGCGGTACGTGGGCCTCTCACTGTTGTGGCCTCTCCCACTGCGGAGCACAGGCTCCGGATGCACAGGCTCAGCGGCCATGGCTCACGGGCCCAGCCGCTCCGCAGCATGTGGGATCTTCCCAGACCGGGTCACGAACCCGTGTCCCCTGCATCGGCAGGCGACTCCCAACCACTGCGCCACCAGGGAAGCCCAGCCCCAGATTATCTTGATTGGACATTGACAGCCACGTGGAGGAGTCTATGGAGCTCAACGAAGGGCACATCTAATTCAATAAGAAGCTTATTGAGGACAGGAGCTGGACCCTCCCATTTAGAGAGTGGGTATTTATTGATCAAGGACATAGAAGAATGAGAGGGAAAAAAAGGAGAAGAGAAAGAGAGGTACTTGCTGCAGAGTGGTTAAGCACTACTAGTAATTGCCAGTGGCATTGCTCAGAGAGTTCTAGGCACTGGGGAGGAGTCAGGCAGTGGATGCTCATCTTCATCCCTTCCACAGAGTGGTATTCCCAGGAATTAATCACTTCCATTTCTATATGTGTGCTACGCAAAAACAGTGATGAAATGAATGCAAAATCCACTGGAACAAGCCCCCATTTCATTCTGGCAGGGATTTCTTTACCTCCTCTTCTGGCTAGGTTTCTTCTTTCTGAACGAAGCCCTTGTAACTTAGCTACTCTTAGCTGTTAGCAGTTGTAACTTAGCTTAGCTATCATTATCAGTATAAATGTCTGATTCAACATTCATTTTGCCAGTATGGAGAAATAGTTTGGCCATAAAGTAATTGGCTGAATTGAATAGATTTTACCATACGAGAGAGGGGTCAAATCTTTGCAAAAAGCATAGTATCGACATTTTTCTTTCAAATGAAATTTTAAAAGCAAAATGTTCAACTTACTCTTCAAAGCTAAAAATAAAAGAAGGGAAGGGTTTCCCTGGTGGCGCAGTGGTTGAGAGTCCGACTGCCGATGCAGGGGACGCGGGTTTGTGCCCCAGTCCAGGAAGATCCCACGTGCCGCGGAGCGGCTAGGTCTGTGAGCCATGGCCGCTGAGCCTGCACGTCCAGAGCCTGTGCTCCACAACGGGAGAGGCCACAACAGTGAGAGGCCCGCGTACCACAAAAAAAAAAAAAAAAAAAAAAGGAGAAAAATGCAGTTGTTGAGCTTCTTGACAGGTTAAGTCACAAGTCATAACAGATATTGTGATTCACATTCCAAATCATGTTATCATGTCCCCAAAGTAGAAACACTTTAAAAAATATTTTAAGATTTAACTCAATGACAAAATTAATTAATTACATGTTATTTGTCCTATCTCTCTTCTTCATCTGAAAACAGAAATAAAATATGACTTACAAGGTAAGTATGATACAGATATTTAGAATAATAAGAATTTCAAGATAAGCAGCTAACTTCATCATATGAATTTCTATCACCAACCTTAGATAATAATAGCATAATGGTAACTGTAAACCAGGTACTGGGTTAGAAGCTTTGGAGCCTTCATCCCATTTAGTCCTCGAGCCCTATAAGGAGGTTGCTCTTATTATTCCATTTTGCTCTGACATTTAACGAGATGGGACAACTTGCCCAGAGTGATACAGGAGGAAATGGCAGATCAGAATTCAAACACCTGGAGTCCAACACCTGAAAGTACCTTGTGGGCAACCACAGAGTGAAAGCATCCTGTTAGCATCAGTTGTTTATTCTAGTTCCATTTCAAGATTCTTATTTCTGGTGACGATTAACCTTGGTTCATATTGTCCTTTGAGTGGTGACTTCTGGTGTCTACAGCACCTAAATTCATTTCAGGGAAGTTCTAAAAGAATCTGTTCAGTTTTGTTTTTGTGTTTTTCTAAGTTATAGTGGATGAGGAAACAGTCATTTAAACTCACAATCTCTAAAAAGTCAAAAGACTTTGATTTTAGATAAACCAAGTTGGCAGTCTAATTTTTAGGTATAAAAAAGAAAGATGGAGAGAAAGACCTGGCAGTCGAACGATTCATTCATTCTGTTACTCCATTAAAAATATTACCAAAAAAAAAAAGCTTAAGGAAGAAATTATTAAACTTTTTAGTAGTTTTATAATATTGGCAACAGCGAATAGCTGGCTTTAGAACTAATCATTGAGCTAGAAAAAGAGATCCCTAGAACATTGTTTTATTGGCAGTGGCAGTATGTCCCTTATTATTTTGTCATATGAAAAACAATGGGAGCAACATAGACTTGCTGTCCTCAACTTAGCCTTATGGATCCCCATTGCCTCCATCTACCTACGAATCTCTAAAATGTGTTCTCACGAATCAGCGGCGTTGCAGTGTGCCTTGTACAGAGTTATCATTCATTGGAGATGTTAACTACCACAGTGGGTAAAGAGATAGGGTTGAAAGAGTTCCCCCCAATTTTTCACGGTTCACATACCAGACAGGCATGTGCAAGGTCAATTTACAGCAGAGGGCAGAGGTGGCTATGAGAGCATTTCCCTTAATTTTATTAAAAAAAAAAATAAGCACAGTGGATTTAGGAAGTCCTTTTAATGATCTTATTAAGAGATTTTCTTGGTAAAGACAGGCATGCAATATCTTTTTATTTTCCTGTAGTTAAAATAAATAATAAATAAAGCCTCTTAGGAATTTTGTGATGGTATAATAAAAGCCTAATTTATGAGGCTTTTATTTTATTTTATTTTTTTTGCGGTACGTGGGCCTCTCACTGTTGTGGCCTCTCCTGTTGCGGAGCACAGGTTCAGCGGCCATGGCTCATGGGCCTAGCTGCTCCGCAGCATGTGGGATCATCCCGGACTGGGGCACGAACCCATGTCCCCTGCATCAGCAGGCAGACTCTCAACCACTGCGCCACCAGGGAAGCCCAAATGCAGTCTAATTTTAAGTTATATTTGGTCAAGGGTGCTTTTTGTTGCTTGGGACTTTCATTTATGATCTAGGATGTGGCCACAGTTTGAATAAGTTTCCTTGCCTGTGAAGAGCCCAGCTGATGAAAGGGATAAATCACCTCTTATCCATGACACTGCATACAACACGACATAAGCCACCTCACTGCTTATTCTGGGCACTTCATTATTCCCACCGCTGTCAGACTCCTTGGTAATCCTATTTTAGAAACTTGAACAAACTTGAAGAGTCACAGAGCACTGAGACACTGCTGCCCTGGAAGTAGGTGGATAAGCTACCTCTTCTCTCAGACAAGTATAAGTAACTTGGCCTATTCATACACTTAACTTGGCCATTTTTAGACAAGCAAACCCACCTTCCCTTCTCTAGATTTTAAGTGTGCGTTTTCTCATATATTTGCACCAGCTCGTTCATCAACATATTCCTCTTCTGACGAAATGTCATCACTTTTGCTTCAGCTTCCTTACCCACGGCCTCTGTTCTCCATCAGAAATGATTCCTGGGATGTTCAAAGTGGGCATCTGACTCATACATAATAATAAAGAACTCTACAAACTGCAGATTATCTTTGAAACCCTCTTTCTAAGAGAACTGTTTTTTAGGAAATAGCCAACAGTAACTTTCATTACTATGTTTTACTAAAATAAAGTCTTCCAGCCTACACAGTAAAAACAAAGAGAGATAACTCCCTCCCTGCAAAGACACAGATTAAATGGCATCCGGGAGAGGCAGTGGGCTAAGGTGGAAAGGGACCCTGAGTAGGACACAGACAGCCTACTGGACTCAGTGTCGTTGAGCAAGTGTTGAACTACTCTGGACCTCTGTGAAAGCAACTTAAGTGTCCACTGACAGATGAATGGATGAAGAAGATTATATATATATATATATAAATATATATGAATATTTTATAATATATGAATATTATTTAGCCATAAAAAAGAATAAAATCTTGCCATTTGCACCAACATGGAGAGATCTGGAGGGTATTGTGCTAAGTGAAATAAGCCAGAGCAAGACAAATACTGTATGATATCACTTATATGTGGAATCTAAAAAACAAAACAAACACACAAACAAATAAAACAGAAACAGACTCATAGATACAGAGAACAAACTGGTGGTTGCCAGAAGGGGGAGGGCTGCGGGGAGACAGATGAAATAGGTGAAGGGGATTAAGAGGTACAAACTTCCAGCTATAAAATAAGTCACAGGGATGTAATATACACATAGGGAATATAGTCAATAAATTTGTAACAATTTTGTATGGTGATAGACGGTAACTGGTCTTACTGTGATGATCAAATCATTATGTTGTACACCTGAAACTAATATAATATTGTATGTTAATTATAACTCAATAAAAAATAAAAAATGAGGATTTATGCTAGGTGATCACTAAAACTCTATCCAGCCTTATACGTTAAAATCATAACTTTATAAATACAACTGATGGCACAAGCTTTTAGGTTTGACTGTGTCTCTTGTGCACGCGTACCTGGCCTTATTTCACATATTTATTTCATAACAGCTCTTTACTTCTGTTCTGATAATGAAATCACGCAGGTAAATCCAATTAGGGGCAGCCCTTCTCTCCAGGTCCCAGCAGAGCCACCAGTCGCTGATCATTAGAGACCCCTCCACATTCAGGTAGCTCTTCTTCAAAAACTAATTAGAGCACTTCCATCAGGATTTTTTTCTCCCGTTGTGGAGCACAGGCTCTGGGCGCACAGGCTCAGCAGCCATGGCTCACGGGCCCAGCCACTCTGCGGCATGTGGGATCTTCCCGGACCGGGGCACGAACCCGTGTCCCCTGCATCGGCAGGCGGACTCTCAACCACTGCGCCACCAGGGAAGCCCCCATCAGGATTTTTAACAGAAAGATGTTGTCTGAGAATAACTCCGAAGTGATATGGACAAAATGATAACCAGCTTTATTAGACACTGAATGAGACACCAAACAAGTTACAGTACCTGTAAGTGAGTCAGCAGTTGGCGGCTGCATTTTTTTTTCACATCTCCTTCCCTGTTAACGCCTTAACCCATCTCAACCCATATCTTCTGCCTTCTTGGGCATCTTCCTGGTGAGGCCCTTATGAGTTGTGCAGTTCTCTGGGTCTCTAGGACACCGTCCATCTGAGCTGCTGGGAATACTGAGAACATGACAGACCCCAGCTCCACAGACATTTCTCAGCTCACAACCTGCACCACAGCCTGTTGTGGGAGCTATTTGTGGACAATTCTTATAACTTCTTCGTTTCTCTGCCTCTTCCTTCTACCCTGCTTATACGGTGCTCTCTCCTGTATTCTCTCTTCCCCCAGCCTCTGAGTTTCTGAGACAGCTTTCTCCATGCTCCGCCCTGCCCTGCCCTGCACAGGGGCTGCTTCAGCCATCTTCCTATCCTTTTCTCCAATGTGCGTGGGCAATCATCTATAAAACGAGAGGCTAAACTGGGGGATCCATAAAACCTTGAGCAGCCCACCTGCATAGGCAATCACTGGGGTTGCCTACAAAGATCCCTCCATCCTTGGTTCTTGGAAATTACTGAAGAGGAGAGGCTACTTATGACACAGATGATGTTTTGGTGGCAAGAACAAACTTCGGGGGCATGCCACCGTGGAAAAAAAGATGCCTCCAGGAAGCTGAAGGAAGTTTGTCTGTAATTTATTTTTCTTCATTTTAAAGCATTCTCAAAGCCCACTGATATCAAAGCCCACTGATTCTTAACCCCATCTTTACCCATACTTATAGGTAATAATCATAAGCAATGCTTCTGAGCACTTGCTATGTGCCAGGCACTATCCTGAGTGCTTTTACTCATCCTCACAACCACCATTTGAGGAAAGTACCATTATCATCCCCATTTCACAGATGGGAAAATGTGGCTCAGAGAGGTTAAGTAATTTGCCCAAGGTCATATAGTAGCAAATGGCAGAGATTGGCTTTGAAATTAGGCAACCTGGCTCCAGGGTCTTTGTGCTCTCCTGCCTCTAAATATAGGCTTTGGATGTGCAAAAATTTGATCGGGATCGTGTGTATGTGGGGGAAGGGGGGTGATGAAATGGTTTGGCTCCATTGAATAGCAAATAATTGCCTGGATTCTCTTTCCCCCTTTTCAAAACAAATGCTTGACCAAAGCACATCTTATTTGAGAGACGGATGCTGTTTGTTTGTTTTATGGGTTCCTATAAATCTAAAGTTGGCATATTCTCCTCAGAATTTATCCATCCTGATTTGAGCTGGTAATGGAGGATTTTCATCTGCTTTGGCATGGGTTCAGCCACTTTAACAGAGCACCATGTGAATAACAAGACATATAAAAACATGGATGATTAGAGCCGGAAGGGACTTGATTTGTTTTTAATAAGAAAGAAAACCGAGGCCCAGGCTGAGGAGGGGACCTGCCTGAGTTCATGACGTTTGTTAGCGATAGGATAGAATTAGAATCACCAATTTCTTAGAATTCTTCTTAGAAGTGGATGATGCCTCTTCTCTGGTGAAAGTGAAAGTATCTAAAGTAAAGGCCATAGCCCTGCTTCTCTCAATGGGCTTATAGTTTTAATAACACTGTATATATTTTCCTTTCTTTCTACCATCAATATTCAAGGGTAAAGAAAATGTCAAGAAGGAACTAGCAACCGTAGTCCCTGACCTTTTCTGTCATCCCAACACTGAGGAAGCAGTTCCTCCCCACATCCCCACTTCCGGGCCAGTGGGACCAGGGCAGAACCTGGAGAAGGGGGGATGTAGAGAAGAAGGCAGCGCCAGAGTCACCATCTGGACCCAGCCGTACTCATGGTGCACTTCTTTGGAAATTCTTTTAAAGTAGGGCATCTTTCTTTAAACGAATACTTCCTCTGTCCCCAAATCCTTAGTTCAAACTCCTAAAGCAAATAGGCAAATAACCCAATCATTCCAATCATTAGATGCCCCCTCCATGCTCTCTTCCCAAAGATAGGGAATAAAATTTCGATGCCAAAGAATACTTCCCTATCATGAAGTCCTTTCTAGGTTATTTGCCTTTGCAGAAAGGCTTCCCTCCCTTTCTTTTTGTATTTAAATAAGGTAAAATCCCATGAGGTACAGCCATAAAAGGAAACAAAATTGAGTTATTTGTAGTGAGGTGGATGGACCTAGAGTCTGTCATACAGAGTGAAGTAAGTCAGAAAGAGAAAAACAAATACCGTATGCTAACACATATATATGGAATCTAAAAAAAAAAAATCGTTCTGACAAACCTAGGGGCAGGACAGGAATAAAGACGCAGATGTAGAGAATGGACTTGAGGACATGGGGAGAGGAAAAGGTAAGCTGGGACGAAGAGAGAGAGTGGCATGGACATATATACACTACCAAATGTAAAATAGATAGCTAGTGGGAAGCTGCCACATAGCACAGGGAGATCAGCTCGGTGCTTTGTGACCACTTAGAGGGGTGGGATACAGAGGGGTGGGATAGGGAGGGTGGGAGGGAGATGCAAGAGGGAGGAGATATGGGGATATGTGTATACGTATAGCTGATTCACTTTGTTACAGAGCAGAAGCTAACACAACATTGTAAAGCAATTATACTTCAATAAAGATGTTAAAAAATAAATAAATAAAATTAAAAAATTAAAAAAATAAAAGGTAAAAAACAAAAAATCCCATGAGGTAAAAATTAAAGTTTCCCTAATACATTTCTTTACATTAAGCGATGCCGCACTCTGAATAGACTATCTGGATTTATGCATATTGGGATTGATCTTATTCCAGCATAAGGGGATGAACTATATTATCAAGAGTAATCTAATACTGGACTTCCCTGGTTGGCACAGTGGTTAGGAATCCATCTGCCAATGCAGGGGACACGGGTTCGAGCCCTGGTCCAGGAGGATCCCACATGTTGCGGAGCAACTAAGCCCGTGCACCACAACTACTGAGCCTGCACTCTAGAGCCTGTGAGCCACAACTACTGAGTCCACACGCCACAACTATTGAAGCTCACTCGCCTAGAGCCCGTGCTCCGCAACAAGAGAAGCCACCGTGATGACAAGCCTGCGCACCACAATGAAAAGTAGCGCCCGCTCGCAGCAACTAGAGAAAGTCTATGTGCAGCAACAAAGACCCAATGCAGCCAAAAATAAATAAATACATTTATTTTTTTAAAAAAGTATTCTAATACTACTCATGTCTTTTTCCTCATTTCAGTTTGATGGCTTAATACTTTTTGTTGAACTCTGCTTAATTGATTAACATTTTTAAGAGTCTCATGATGACTATGTAACAGAAAGGTGGCCTCGTTGCTCCCCCAGCCACCAAGGCTCCTGGACCAGGGATGGACGTCACATAGGCCTATCAATCTGCTGATTGGCCAGATTCTCTCCACCAAGAAATTGACCACAGACACGGGTACACTAAAAAAATTGGGGGTTGAGGGTGGAGCTGAAAGGTCAGATAGAAGCAGAGCCAGACTTAGTGACAAAGCAAGTGAAAGCCACAAGCAAGATGAATGTTATGGGAAAACCCACACTAAGTAGTAAATGAAGAAGTTCAGAGAGAAAAACAGATAAGAGGCTATGTGGCTTCAGAGCAATAGAGATAGCAGTTCTGCTGTTTCCTGAGGACTGATTCTCAGCACCCATCTTGGAGGTTGTATTTTCTTCCTTTGATTCCTTCACCTATTCCTGTAGCCCTTAAATCCCTCACTTTTTGCCTAAGCCAGTTCAGGTAGGCTTGTGGGTTTTTTTTTTCTTTTTAACCAAACTCTAATTAGCAAGTCTACATTATCACCCATATAGAACAGTCTTATTTGTTTGTTTAATCATTCTTTCAGTAAAATAGTGAAACATAAGGAGTCTCAGTTGGGAAGGAACAAAGTTAAATGCTTCCAGATTTTAAAAGGCCTTTTTTTGGCATGTTTCTACAACAAATCTATGTCTGTGTGAAATCAGATGAATTAGCAATATGGTTAGTTTGAGTTCTGCTACCATCATGCTGGGCATTTGTTTAGCAGGAAATACATGCTATTTCAGACTTAAGATAACTATTCATCATTTGGCAAAGTTGAATCTCCATAGTCAGACAGAGTGCTCAGATTCAGTAAATAGAACCCCAGCACTTGATGTTTCCAAACGAGAATGTATGGTATACTTTTAACATCAGGCTTCTTAAATGTAAAAAGCAAACACACACACACACATATACACACACACACACACACACACAATTTAAAAGCAAGCAGCACCACACAGCGGTGGGACAAGGAATAGCCACCATTTGAAGGAAGCACCAGTATTTGTTCTCTTGGAAAACAGAGGACTGGTTCTTTGTTATTTTTTCAGAGAAGTTTAAACATGATCGACACGGTGTTATTTTCTGTGAGAAAGAAACCATTTTTATGATGTCTTTCACTTCTCGGCATCTTGACAAGAACAATTGTTGGCTAAATGTCAAACTTACTTACAGATGAAAATACTAACAATAAAAAAGTAGTTGTCATATTTTACCATGTGTGGTTGAGTTTATTATAACCAAATGCATTTGAAAACACAATGACTCAAAAAACGCTATATTCTGCAGAGCAAGGAAACCACCAACATAATGAAAAGGCAACCTTCTGAGTAGGAAAAAATATTTGCAAATCATGTATCTGATAAGGGGCTAACATCCAAAATATATAAGGATCTCATACAATGCAATAACAAAAAAAAATCTGATTAAAAATGGGCACAGGACCTGAATAGACATTTTTCCAAAGACTCACAGATGGCCAACAGGTACACGAAAAGATGCTCCACATCATTAATCATCATGGAAACTCAAATCAAAACCACAATGAAATATCACCTCACACCTGTCAGAATGGCTATCATCAAAAAGACAAGGAATAACAAGTGTTGGTGAGGATGTGGAGAAAAGGGAACCCTCTTGCACTGTTGGTGGGAATGTAAATTGGTACAACCACTCTGAAAAACAGTATGGAGCTTTCTCAAAAAATTAAGAATAGAACTACCATACGATTCAGCAATTCTACTTCTGAGTATTTATCTGAAGAAAATGAAAACACTAATTTAAAAAGATATATGCACCCCTATGTTCATTGCAGCATTATTTACAATACCCAAGACATGAAAGCAACCAAAGTGCTCATCAGTGAATGAATGGCGAAGATGTGATATAGATATACAATGGGGTATTATTCATCCTTAAAAAAAGGATGAAATCTTGCCATTTGTAGCAACATGAGTGGAGCTTGAGGGCATTATGCTAAATAAGTCAGAGAGAAGATGACAATACTGTATTTTCTCTCTTATACATGGACTCTAAAAACATTTTTTCAAAAAGCTGATAGAGAGAATAGATTGCTGGTTGCCAGAGGTGTAGGTTGAGGGATGGAAGACATAGGTAAACTGTTTGGGTTTTTTTTTTTTTTAGTTTAAGTAAACTGAAAAAAAAAACAAATTTTAAGGAAAAATACCATTGCCTTATTGCCTGAGGACATTCTTTTTATTCTTGGGTACAGAGAACATTTTATTGCTAAACTTAATCTGCTGAAAATCAAATTTTATAACAGTAAATTTAGCACAAATGTAACCATAGGCATTAGAGTGATCACGTTAAATAAATGAAAGTAAAATACACCTCTGATATTATAAATTGAGTAACAGTTTGGCTCATAATTTATTCCATGTGTGAAGTATAAAACAGTGATCTGAAAACCATTTCCACCTATTTCAATATAAAGATATTACTTCTTCAGTTCTTTGAAGTGTGAAGATTTTAATTTCTAGAATGTATTCTGTTTGTGTCACAATGGGATGTTCATCTTTCCTCAACAATGCTTGATCTCTTAATACCTTTACCGACACCCTCAGTGGACAGCCTTCCTAGGCATTTCTCCATAAATGAAGAGTTTTTAAGAGAACTTCAGCAGAATCACTGGTGTCTAAAGAGCCATTTTCTCATTATTTAACTTTTTAAGCCTTCTTGCTGTTGGAAAAAACATGATTAGCAGAAGTGCTGCAAAATAATCTGTAGTTTAGACGAATGCATGGTCAGGATCAGCACAGCTCAGATAGCATATTTGAATGGTTAACAGAGCATAAAAAATAAAGACAGCCCTTAGCACAGTTGAGTGACGTACTGAGTGATGCCAGTCCTGGTGTTTTCAATACTTTTATAAGTCTGAATATCCCCAGAACACAGAGGATGAAAGGTCCTGTATTAACCATATTTTTGTATTTTCTCTATTTCTTAATTCTCTGGGGCCTCACTTGCCATGGAGGGACTGGCCCTCCCGGGCTGGCCAATTCCTAGAGATTGTAAAGAACTTGCCTGCAAGTGTGACTTTCATATACAAACCAACATCCAGAGCCCTTGCTCCCCAACTACCTCCTTTCCCAGACTCTCACATATCAAGCTACTACCCTCCCTGCCCTAATCACCTCAGGACCAGGCATCAGACAACTCAGGACATCCCATACACCCCAGAGACCACTGAAATTATTCAAAGCAGCCAATCCTAAGCCTGCTTACCCTGCCTTGCCCATTCCCTTCCACAGACACCACAACAAAGGTTTTTGCCCACACTTTCTCCTTGCTTTCCCTCTGCCTCCTGAGTGACCCTGGTGCTTCCTCGTGTGGCCCTGCATGGCATGCCTGGCCTTCTGCTTCTAAGGATCTGTAAGTAGAAAACTTGTCCCTTCATGCTAGTCATCTCCATATCTGCATGTCTCACCATAAAACAAATCAGAACAATTCCTGGGAACATTTTAAAACAGGTTTCTAATAATGTAAGACTCTCTTGTCTCCATCATTTTCATTTCCTGGTACACTTTATTCCCAGAATTATGTGAAAGTATATTTTGTCCAGAACCACGTTTGGATTTGAGGCTCAAGAGATGTGTAAAGGGAAGATGATTACTCTCCTTGTTACTTTGTGTGTGGACGTTATTTATGCCACTAAGAAAAACTTAACCCAAATAGTAATTGTAAATCCATGCTTTCTGGGACATTATGACCCAAATATAATCTGTTACTTTGAAATTTGATTGTGGCTCTGGTCTGTATTAATTCCAACCTTCTTTTTTTCATTGTAGTGGATTTAACTGATTTTAAAGTGCTAAAAACAAATATAGAACTGATTAAATAACCAAAGCATTAATTTGGCAATAGTCACCACATTTACGTATTTGTCCCACGTGGCTTGGGCACTTAGCATATTATGACGTATTATATTTTCACTAAATAATTAACTTCCAGTCTGCCTGATAAATTGTTTCACTCTTCTCATAGCTTGTGCCCAATTGACTCTGCTGTTCAATTTCCTCTACTGGATTCAGAGTGCTCCAAGGCTCAGCCCATTTCATTTGTGCAACTAAACACTGTTCTCCTAGGGTTACATTTAATTAAAACAGCAGTCATTAAGAGAAATATTTCACTTCTCAGGTCTAAACCATCCTTTGTTAGTATAATTACTTTGCAAAAATCACACTGTGGCAAGACAGGAAGAAACCAAAACAGATGCAATTGTGGAGTCACTCTCTGAAAGCTGAAGAACAAAATCGTCAGGAAGCAGCAGTCATTTTTTTGCCTTGTTTCAACTTAATAAATTCATAAATCAAATATATCAATAAAATATCCATAGTAGATGCCCAGGTCTGCTGCATTTTTATTTTGCTGAGTGAATATAAACAGCTTCTGAATCTTGTATCGAGTATGGTAGATGTGTATGAATGTGTAGTTATGTGTATACATGTGTTGGTGAATGAATGTGTGTGTGTGTGTGTGTGTGTTTGTATGGGGGCATTATCATTAATTAAATACTTACTATACACAAGGCACTTGGCTTAACTACTACTGTACATTTGTTCTCATATTTTGTTCGTATAGTTCTAGTGACTATTGTGATTCTTACAATTATAGCCCTATGTAATTAATCAATTTTAAATGTTCTTAAATAACATAAAGATTAATAAGAATGGATATTTATGTTTTATACATAGGTAGAGAACTTAACTGCTGAAATGTAATACGTTCTAGAAATTCTACTTACAAGGAGTTAACATGTCTGTGCCAGGCCCTGAGTTAAGAATTTTACATATGTTTCCTCATTTATGTCTTACTACAGTGAGATGAGATTTCCTTTTCTCTTTTTACTATTGAGGAAAATGAGGCTCCCTAGAGGTTAAATGACTTTTCAAGGTTATGTAGCTCTTTCTACTTTCAGGTAGTTTGTGTCAAGGGAAATCCAGATGGTGAGGTAGGTAGTATTTTAAGATACCTTCTTGGTTTGCTTGTGGCTCTCCCCTGAGTGCGTCAGTGGCACTCTCAGCCTTGGGTTGGGTGGGCAGACACAGCTTCCCAGGTCTCACAGAGAAGCCCATGTCAGGCTCAACATGGTGCTTGAGCAGGAAAAAGCAAGGGTCCAGGCCGAGGCTTTTCAAACTCTGTGGTGAAGGAGCAGTTACTTTTGTAATAAAAATAAAATATTATACGTAAAATAACAAAGTAAAATGATAAAAATGAATCGCTAGATATACGAAATGAAAAAATCCAAAGACATGAAAAATAAAGCCCCAAGTTTTAATTATTAAATTCAGATGGCTACAAGAAGTTTCTAAACTCTTACTCCCAATTTCTGTACCTATCTCATTGAGAACTAGTTACAAATAATTTTTTTTATAGTGTTTATTTATTTTTACTTGTTGACAGTTTGCTTTATTTATTTATTTATTTATGGCTGTGTTGGGTCTTCATTTCTGTGCGGGGGCTTTCTCTAGTTGTGGCAAGCGGGGGCCACTCTTCATCGCGGTGCGCGGGCCTCTCACTGTCGCGGCCTCTCTTGTTGCGGAGCACAGGCTCCAGACGCGCAGGCTCAGTAGTTGTGGCTCATGGGCCCAGGTGCTCTGCGGCATGTGGGATCCTCCCGGACCAGGGCTAGAACCCGTGTCCCCTGCATCGGCAGGCAGACTCTCAACTACTGCGCCACCAGGGAAGCCCCACAAATAATTTTAATAATTTATGTATATTACGATGTCCATATACCACGCTTTTTAGAGCATGGGTCAAAGCCATAAGCCTGAGGTTAGCCATCCAGAGTCCTACTCAGCTTCATTTGGGGTAGGGAAACTAGTCAGGGCTTCCTGGTCCCTAAAAGGCAGAAAAATGTTTGAGGAGACTGAAAGACTAAAAAACCCTTCTGCTTGAACCAAGGTGATGCAGTGAGCACGGAACAGACAAGTGAAGGAGGTGGCAGGATGGCAAGCATCAGCGGCAGATGGAAAAGAGGTAGAAGTCAATACTCAAGACGTGGTGAGATGGTTACACCTCTGTGAGGGCCTCTGAGGGCGGAGATCATCGACCAGACATGCATCCTTCAAATGCACCTCCATTTTCTTAAATAAGCCTCCATAAACCCAGATTCTTCCAAAGAGAAAGGAAGAAGCAGGGGGTGAAGAATCCTGAATGGCTGGCTAGGGAGCTCCCCAAAAGACTGAGTTTAAAACCGGAAGTGACCGAGTTTCCTTCATTTGGCAAAATTCAATTTTCTGCTGTTGAAGGGAAAGGAGGGGGGGGGACTTGTGTACTAAAATGAATGTAATTCCAGATATTTTTAAAGTGTATTTTTGAAACTGGAGTGTGTATTTTGTAAAAGATCATATCTTCTACATGGAATTATTTGCATTTTAACAGAAGACAACGCCCTAATCTAGAAAAGTGGATTTTTAATGGAAAGAATTTCTGGTAACAATCGCAAGTAACTAGGAGAACTTAAATCTCCTAAATCACAATGCCACAGAGAATCACCTTCCCATACATTCAGCTCTTTTGAGAAGTTCTGTTGTCCTCCACAGAAATCACTGGCAGATCTGTAATAATATATTTCTCCATACGGCTTTGCATATTAGAAATCACTTAATATTCTATTCGTTTATTTGAGAATTTAGAGTAATATACAGTTATATATCTGAGTGATAAATAATCCATCTAGATAATGAGCTGAAATTGCTCTTTCAGTCAGATGTTTTGCTAGCATGCAGACAGACTGTAGCATCCATGTGTCACTCAGACCTCACGGTCTCATCAGTGTTTGCAGCTATGCCCTCCAGGCATGGATACCCCACTACCATTAACGGCAAGGGCTGTCCAAACTTTTTAGCCACAAATTTCTTTTTTCAAGTAAAACCAAACACAGATTCTCAGTATATAAAATCCCAATTTATAAACAGATAAAAGAGGTAAGGAATTGGAAGCACATCTTACTAGTAACTTCCTCATCATGTCTCTCCCTGAGGCCATGCAAAACCCTGGGTCTCCGAAGAACAAATTTGGAAACCACTTCAGGGCTCCACCTACACAGATGGATATCTCCTTTCTGGAGAAAATTAAACTCTGATCTTTACCCAAGTGTGTACTTCCCTCATATTTAAAGCAGTCAACAGCCAAAAGACACTTCAGTGGGGAAAGTTTTGGTTGGTGGTTAGAATGAGAACAGTTGATGAAGAGAATGTCTTGTGTCTGAGGACATGGACTGTATGATATTTTAGATGGGGACTTAAGAGAAAGTCTCTTTTATGTGGCCCTATCATTGGACTGGAATGAAAAGATGTGGTTGGTTTTATTCACTGCAGCTTGCCAAAAAGGCAATGACTTACAGCAAAAATCTGAAAAGTCCTGGGTTCCTATCTTACTTATTGACACTGACTCAGCTAAATGACATCAACTACATGTTTTTAGTCCCATATTTTCAATGAATATATCCAGATTTACTGTTTTGACTTCTTGTGATGACATCTGAAACAAATTTTGAAAAGTAATGACATGAACACTTTATGCTGTCTTCCACTTCCTATACTTTAATCTCCATATTGAGGGCACAGCTTCTTCCGTGCATCAACCTTCTAACTTTCTGTTTGGTTGTATAGGGTAATAACAACATATGGTAGCTATTGACACAATCAACAGCAAAAGTAACACCCAAATGCTCCATTTCAAACATAACCACTTTCTCAATCCATTAATTTAGGAAGGTATTTTCAAACCAACATGTTTATCATTTATTTAAAATCATATAAATAAGCCATTATTGAATTCATTCTTAACTTCTCTTTAACCTTAAAATATATATTTATTGAATGCCTACCTTATATGATGCCCTGTGTTGGGATTACCAAAGTGAACAAACCGTAAAAAGAATAGATACATGTATATGTATAACTGAATCACTTTGCTGTACACCTGAAACTAACACAACGTTGTTAATCAACTATACTCCTATATATATATATATATATATATATATATATATATATATATATATATATATATATATATATATATAGTGAGCAAGCCGTGATTGAACTAATGAGCTCTCTACAGTTCAGTAGGACTGTCAGAGATTTAGAAAGGAGTGGAGTACATGTCCCTCTTCCCAACAGAACCTTGAGTCTCTTGGGCATGAATTTTGGTTATAATTGACCCCAGTTCTCCTCCAAGGCCAGCTTCTGATTGGCTCAAACCATTCAGCATAATCCCATTCTCTTGACTTTGACCCAGAATAAAAGGCATGATCTGATTTGGCCCAACCAGAATGAAGCCCTGCCTGAGCTTTGTTCAGGGAAAAGGAAAGAGAAGCTTTCTGATTCCTGGGTACTCAGCGATGGCAGGTCTGATAGATTGATTGTATTACCACCATGAGGAAAACCAGTTGGAGGACAAAGCCTACAACAAGGCTGAGAGAATTTAGAGAAACATAACCAGAGCCACGATCAAACCAACCCTGTGGATTTTTACTGTATGGACAACAGATTATAGGGGTTTTCTACACTTGCTACAAAAACACTCCAACAGAAACAATATCAAGAATGATCGACCTCAAGGAAGGTGGGAGTTACCAAAACTATAGTCAGACGTTTCCAAAATAATCTTATGGCTTTAGATGACATCTAAAATTGAGCTGAAGGTTGTTATCAATTCTAAGTGACAAATTTTATTCTAAAAAAGCAGGAGCAAATATTCTGGCATCTCTTTCTAAAGGGATGATATGTGTGAGGAATTAACTTTAGGGTCAATTATTTTCTTAGACACAGCCCTGGCTTCAGGTAAATGTTTTATTTAAATTCTGCCCCCCTTAACTTTTGAATAGTTGACTATGGTTCTGGAATCTGAAATCTTGTGAACTAATGATGAGGAAACTCATGAAACAAAAACAAATTACAGAGTATTTACAATGATCCTTGTTATTCACCATTGCCCTTTATCCCCAATCACTCAACTAGGACATCCTAGCTCTAGCAGTCTATGATTTTAAGCATCTGTTAAGCAGCTGCTTTGGACTTGACACTGTGTGAGGCTCTGTGAATTCCAAACATTTCAGTGAAGTCTGTAGCATAATAAGCATCTCAGCCATGACCAATGTGAAGCTTACTAAAAATAGCTGACTGGCTTCTTTAGTTTAATTTAGAAGTTTAGTTTAATTTAGGACATAAGTTTGATTTACTTACAGCCCACTGGTATGAAAAATTTAATAAAGGATACTGCTTTTCTACTTTAAAATATTCACCAATGTAACAATGACTTTATCACTTTTTTTCTTAGAAAGGAAGGTCTAGAAAGAAAGGAAGTGTATAAACACTAGGTGGCACTATAGCTTGAAATAACATTCAGATAAAAGGCACCTAAGATATTCATGAGAGATGGCAAAATAGAAAAAAGAAAACCAAAAGAATATAATAAATCCATATTTAAGAAAAGATTAAATACCGGTCTTTTAGTGCTTACTAAATAAAGTGAGTAAACATTATGCAGTCAATGAATTAACTTTAAATGAACTTACATAACCTAATAGATCAGAAAGATAAGTTCTTCCCCCCAGCTGAAATAAAACCAGTACTCACTGGAAGGCAGCGTCTCATTAAGCCAGAGATAGTTATTCAAAACTTTTTTATTATTCCAGATAAAGCCTAAATTTAGGTTTCATCTTGTCCACCAAATTTTATAAACGAATAATTTTTTTCTTCTCAGAAAACAAAACAAAATATCCCTTAATGAAAAAATAAGTTACATGAGACGTTAGGTATATGGCCTATTGCTTTTCTCTATTTAGATCATAGGCACATAGCTAATTTACATCCAATAAGCTCAGTAAATTATACCTCTTATAAATTTAGAATCTTTGCCTGAAGTGAGTTTTATATATATAAATGCAGCATTTTATTGACCATGCATAGTCTTTGTTAACCAGTTGCAAATGAAGAATGCTGGCAGGGTACCTGGAAGGTATTGGTCCCCTGAGTGAGTGATTCATTTGTCTCCACCTTGGCGGGAACCCAGAACCATCCAGAGAGCTCTTGGTTAGTGTCCAAATTCATGTCCTCTGTCCTTCAGAGCTATCTACTCATATGATATCAAGCAGGAGGCCTTAGACAACTCCCTCCCAAAGCCACAGAGTCAAGCCTAACACTGAAATAAAATTGATTTTTAAAAACTTCCTGTGAATATTTGATTTCATGTGACCAAAGACTTCATAGAATAAATGTAAGCTTGTTTTTGTCCATCTGAGAGAAAAAAAGTGCTATTTTTCTGGGTCAGTTTGTGCTCCCTAAACAACCTCTGCCAGGCCCCACCCTCTCTTACAGTATACAGTGACTAGTCACTCCTGTTGAGTGACTAGGAAAAGGTATTTTCAAAATAATTAGGTGCTGTTCTGTTAGGAATTTCTCTAGGATTGTCTTTACTCACAAAATACTACTTTTGTGGCTGGAGAAGTTTATAATATATTCACTACCTAAGGCAAAAATATTATTCTCATAACATAAAGAGGCCAAGAGAACTGAGAATGAGGTTTTTTTAAGATTTCAATTAATAACATGTTCCTTTGTTTTGCTGTTTTAAGAAATGAAAATAGAGTATCTTTGAGACAGAAACTTGAATTATAAGAAACTAGAAAAGAATACAAGGGTTCTAGAGTAGCCATAAATCACAAATATATACTGAATTCTCTATTTCTAAGGAACAGGATTAAGGATCATGTAACAAAAATACATAAGAGATGGTCCCAGTTCTTTAAAGAGCTTATAATTTTGGAAGGAAAAGCTATAAACACTCAGAAAGTTAATTAAGTATAAAAAATGTAAATCACAGTTCAAGGCAGGGATAAAGGTAGTATCTAAGATTTCCTGAATGAATGTACAAATACAAGAGTATAAAAATTATTTAGGAGAGAATATATTTATTAGTTGCAATATAGACTAAGCTACTGTAAAAGAAAGAAAGAGAGACCTAAAAATTCAGAGGCTCAAACAGGATAGACTTTGGAGAAAAGGCAGTCCAGGGAACATATATATTTTGGTTCCACTGGGTCACCTGGGGACCCAAAGCCCCTTCTACTTTGGGTCCCCCACAGTATTGTATTGGTTAAGGTGCTGCTAACATCTAGAAGATAAAACAAGCATCTCAGTGGCTCCACACAATCATTTCTTACTCACATAAAGTCTGGAGAGTGACCAGAGGGGTGCAGGGGGAGGTTGTGCACCAGCTCCCTGCAGACATTGGGAGACCTAGGTTGACTGAGGCTCTGCTATCTTCAACAGCATGGTCCTCAACATAGACATCCAGCATTGATTGCTTATGCAAATTTGGAGG
Source organism: Hyperoodon ampullatus (assembly GCF_949752795.1). NCBI lineage: Eukaryota > Metazoa > Chordata > Mammalia > Artiodactyla > Ziphiidae > Hyperoodon > Hyperoodon ampullatus. The sequence goes on along the minus strand of NC_136925.1, from coordinate 31,947,231 downwards.
CTCAAAAGTTATTTTTTAATTTTTGTTTTGTTTTGTGGTTTCTTTGACAATAAAATTCCCTCAAAACTTTAGTTGACTTCAAACCTATTTATTCTCATCAGTTCCTGTGGTAGGCAGAATTCTAAGCTGGTCCTCAAGATTCCCACCCCATGGTGTACATGCCTTGTATAATGTATAAATGCCAACTTGAATGTAAGCAGACCTGTGAATACAATGGTGTATCATTTCCATGAATAGATTACTAATCAATTGACTTTGAATTAATCAAAAGGGAGTCAATCTGCGTGGGGCTGACCTAATCAAATGAGCTCTTTAAAAGCAGGGAGTCTTTCCTAATGTCAGAGAGATTCCACGCAAGTAAGAATATCCATTGCTGTCTTTGAAAATGGAAGGGTCTGTGTGGCAAGGATCTGAGAGCAACCTCTAGGAGCTAAAGCAACTTCCAGCTGACTCTCAGTAAGGAAATGGAGACCTAAGCCCTACAATCTCAAGAAATTTAATTCTGCCACTGCCAGTGATTTTTGGAAGTAGGCTTTGAACCTCAAATAAGACCACAGTACCAGCCAATACCTTAATTTCAGCCATGAGACCTGGGCAGAGGATTCAGCTGCCATGCCCAGACTTCTCAACTGTGGAACTGTGACATAATAAAAGTAGTTTCAAGCTGCTAAGTTTGTGGTAATTTGTTATACAGCGATAGAAAGGTCATATAATTCCCACACAATTGCTAGACATACTTCTCAAGCTCAATTTATCTTCTTCTTTCTTCTTCATGCTCACACTTCTTCCCTTCAACTTAAAGTATCTTTCTTGAGACCATCAGACTTGGGAAAAAGGCCACATCCTTAATATGATATTTTCTACAAGGCTAAGTATTAATAGGCTTTTGTTACCTAAAGACTTTAAAAATTTTACTTCTTCCCTTTGAGGCTGTCTTAGTTCAGGCTGCTATTACAAAGTACCACAGACTATGAGGCTGGAAGTCCAAGATCAGGGTGCCAGCAAGGTCAAGTTCTGGTGAGAGCCTGCTTCCTGGTTTGCAGGTGGCTATCTTCTCCTTCTACAGGAAATAAGAAGGAAGCTCTCTCCTGTCTCTTCATATATGGGCACTAATCCCATTCATGAGGGCTCCACCCTCATGACCTAATTACCTCACAAAGGCCCCACTTCCTAATACTATCACCTTGGGGATTAGATTTCAATACATGATTTTGGGGTTGGGGGGCACAAATATTCAATCCATCTCAGGGGCCTACAGGAAGCTGGCATTTCCAATCCCTCTAAATCCAAAATTTCTGGACTGACTCTATTCCCTGCCCTTTCTCTTGCAAACCTGCTAATGCTTGCTGTGGTGTTCTCTTTCTTGTATAACCTTGCTAAATGAAACCAGTTACCAACACACACTCTACTAACATTCTGTTTCCAACTACATTTGAAAATCTGAATGAAAGGGATAACATTTCCAAGAAAAATATAAATTATAAAAGTTTGTTCGTAAAAAGAAGCAAATAACTTGCACTAACAAATAATGGGGTAAAATGACAGTTTTGAAGTAAAAACATTAAAAACATAACATTAGGCTCAGATAGTTTTTTTGTCGAAATTCATTAAAACCCATAAGGAACAATAACTCTCATACTATTTATATACTTCCAGAGCAGAGAGGAAAAGGAAACTTCAAGTATTTTTTTAAATAAGCTATTAGAACCTTGATTTCAAAACCTGACAAATAGAGGATGCAGATAGAGACCAATCTCACTTTTGAATAGGATGTGCGATCAAAAAAATTGGCAAAAAATATGTATTTTAAATATAGATGTAAAAATTCTGAAATATTAGCAAAGAATCCTGCAGTATAACAAAAGAATAAAACTGCATCACCAGAGGAGGTATATTATAGTTCTGTGAACAGAACAAACAATATTGTTTAATATTAGCATTAGTTAGCAAAGTGAAAATATATCATTATACATAAAGGACAAAAAGGGAAAATTAGATCTTGATACACCTCAAAAAAGATGTTTGATGACATCTAACATTTATCTATGATTAAAGTTTTCAATAAAATAAGAATATGACATATTTCCTTAATGCAGGGGAGAGGAAAGGTGGAAATCCATTTATAATCAACAGCCAATGTCATGCTTAATGATAAGACAGTAAAAAGCAAATCAGGAATATTTATTATCATCATTATTATTTAACAAAATGCTACAAGTTCAAGTCAAAGTCATTTAAGAAAAAAAGTTGTAAGTGTGATTGTACTTCGCAAGTAATATGATTACAAACCTGACAAGTACCAAATAATCAATTGAAAAAAATAATTTTTAATTAATTTAGTTTAGAACTAACTTTTAAAAAGTTATGGGTAAGACAACAGATTAAAAAATAAACAATAATATTTTAAATATAAAAAATAATCAGTCAAAATATAATGGGTAAAAGCCTTATTCATAATAACACAAAAATAAATACTTAAATTGAACTTAATAAATGCAGAAAATATATGGAAAAAAACTACAATAATTTTTGAAAATCATTCAAGAAAAGTTGAAGCAGTATTGGCAAAAAGGCATTTGGGACAACTTGCTAATCAACTGGAAACATTAAGATTTCCACCTCATAATTTATACCAAATGTATTTTAGCTGAATTAAAGATAAATATAAAAATAATATTATAAAGCTAGAATGAAGGATTAGTGAGTACTTTTAATTTGGTGTGACTACAGACTTGTAAGTTTGACTTCAAAGGCAGATTCTTCCAAAGAAAAAAATTTGTATGTTTTATCATATAAACTTTAAAACCGTCATCTGTCATTTTCAGTGGAGAGGAGGTATTGATGATCAAAAGGCGAGCCCTCTCTTTCCCATGGATAGAAGCATATCAGAATCTTTGTGTGTGTGAATTCTATAATTACTCTTACTTTGTGTAACTTTTATTTTTTTAACTGTCATTAACTGAGTGTTTAGTATGTGCCAGGCAATGATCATATGAAGTGTGCATCATTATTTTCATTTCACAGATGAAGACTGAAATTTAGAGCAGTTATCAGTACCAAGTAACACGATTAGCAGCTTGCATATTCTGAATACTGTGCTAAGTTCCTTATAAAGAGTCTCATTTAGTTCTCACAGTAATTCTATGAGGTAGAAGCAATTACTACTCTAATATTCAGGTAAGAAATCTCAGGCTCATAGAGGTTGAATAATTTGACCTGTTTGTAAGTGGTAACCTGGAGCTGAGACCAGTCTGCCTTTATGTCCCCTTCCCCCATGAGCCAGAGCTCAGAAACATTAGATATGCTGTTGAAATTTTGTTGAAATTCTCAAGTAATCTTAAAGGTAGAAATGAGATGTTCATGTTTTTCAGAAGCAGATTTTGTTTGAAGATGTTGAGAAACAGTAACTTAAAACTTTTCTAAATTCCAAAGTTACCAGTTAACAATGTAACATAAAATATTACGTAAAATATAACATAAAAATAGGGAAAATTGTTTGTAACATGTTTCATAAGTATTTATTGAATGCCTACTGTGTGGTGGACACTGCTTTAGGCACTGAATATCTAAAGAAGCAACAGATAGGTTTCTACCATTATGCAGTTTACATTCTAAAAGTAGGGTTCATAGCCTTACAAACTGTTAAAGAAAAAATAATCAACAACCCAACATATAAAAAAACAAGTATGCAAATAGTCAAGAATGAAATGAATTCTTGGGAATATATGCTCACACTCTTATTAGTAATGAAACAAATGAAATTTAAACAACAAGATATTATTTTTGATCTACAAGAAGAGCAAAGATTAACAAGAATGATTACAAGTAGTCTTGGGGTTGGTGTGTGGAAGGTCATATCCTACCAGTGGGAGCATAAACAACCCAGAAATTGATGTAAACCTGTGGAAACAGGACTGTTACCGACTCAAAAAAGTTGGACACAAACAACCAACAATAAGGAATATAATAAAATGGAATTTACATATAATGGAACATTATTCAGTCATTAAACATGATGATTAGGTTGCTACTTACCAAAAGGAAAGATTGTTAAGAAGTAAAGAATGTCATTAGGTGAAGAAGAGATTACAGAGAAAAAAATATTTGAAATGAATTCATTTTTAATGAAAATCACTGTCTGTCTATCCTGCTGCAATATTAGAAGATTTTTAAAAATTTGCATACCTAAGTTTTAAAAATCATGTTTAATTTCCATACTTTTTAGGTTGCACCTTTACCACACTAAACCTGCACGAATCCAGTAAGTTCAGGGGAAAAGTCAGACTCTACTTAACTGTTGGGATCTTAGAGGCAAAAAGCCTACAGATGGAATCTTACTGCCCCTGTTCTATTCTGCCTCTGCTCGTTGGCTAAATTCTGTCAAGCCTGTTTTGTGCAGACAGTTAAAACATACTAGAATTAGAGGGTATGTGACAAACCTCTAGAAAAATAAGGCAAATCACAATTATTTAGGATTTGTTAGTCTCTAAACATAGTATTAATAACAACGTCTCAAATAGACATTAAAGATGCAGAAGCTATGAGTCATGCTTGGCAGGTTGAATATCTTATTTGCCCCTAGAACTTGGACCACGTCTTTATATTTCATTAAGTAAGCCAAATATGGCATCAGGGAATAGTTAATTCCCTCTGCTGTCCTAGGTCACTGCTGATATTAAATGACCCTTTCATCGCTACCCAAGTGCTAAGGAACTAAGTGAAGCAACTACAGTTTTGTTTATATTGGGAATGAGAGAATAAGCTTAGGACTTGCCTAATTGGGGATACTAGTCTAAATGTTTGTTCAACTGGCAAATCAATTTTGTGTTTTCCCCCTAGTAAGTTGATTTTTTTTAAACCCAAGCAGAACTGCCAATGGTATTGGTATTACATAGATATAGTCTCAAGTGTTTTATTAACAAAGGATACTTTGACCCTAAAAAAGGGCATTTCTATTGGAGAAATGATAATATGTCACCTATGTGCAATTTAGCTAGAGACTGCCATCTAATCTTAGGCAAGGCATTGGGTTTATGAAGGGTACAGAGTTTTTAATTATGGAAATGTAGGCCTTACCTGTCAGGAAAAGGATAGATTTTTCTTTTATATGACCTAATTCTGCAAAAAGGGGTCTAAAGCTGAGGACTCTTGTGTGCTGAAACCTAACATGCTATTGAGTAGCTAATTCTCAAAAACACCCAAATTCAAATTTTATAACAATATTTAAATTAATCTGGCAAATTATTATCTAAAGCTTTTACTTCAATAGTGCTTTACATTTTACAAAAACTTTATGTAATTCTCATTTGAGATAATTCACAAAACAACTCTTGTACCTCAGAAGGTTAAGTACCTATGCTGAGACACACAAGTAGTAAGCAGCAAGTTTCAATTCAAATCCAGGACTTTTGAGGCTCTGTTTGGTGATATTTTCATTACAGTGGTACTATTTCTATGTCCTACATTCTCTTTGGGTTAGCTTTGACCTGAGCACAGCCTTGAGTAAAATGACTCATAAATCTTCCATGCCCATCACAACTCCAGGCATTAAGGCAAAGAGCATGAATGACATATAGCTGACATTTATACTGGCTTACTCCACTCTGACACTGCACTCTTTCCTGCTATTCCTGGATGTGGCCTCAGAATCCTTCACAACACAACCCTCCCCGCATCCACTATAAATTAATTTGACAGAGGAAAACTATTTTTTTCATCTCTGGAATAATGTTCTGTTGTGTTCCATTCTCCTAATCCTTAACAATTACACAAATTATAAAAAATACTTGTGCCTCTGGAATGAATAATTTTTCTATAGTTTTATTCATAGATGAGTAGTAATTCAGATTTTTCTCCTCCTTTCATTCCATTGCAATGCTGTCTTCCCAAAGCCCTGTTTTTATTATGGTACCTGCTTGTTTAAAAGTCCTTATTGCTTCCCCAAAGACTACTTCATTAAGTTCAAAGTCCTTCCTCTGGCATCCAAGACCCACCACCATCTGGCCTGGTCTCTCTTTCTAGTCTCACCTGCCACTATTCCCCACCATCAACACGACTCCCAGCCAACTGGCACCACTCATTTCCTAACACTCGTTCTTCTTAACACCACATTCTTCTCTTGATGAGCTCTATCAGAAATGCCTTCTTTCCTTCCTTTTCTTATTCCAACTTTATTCCTCAAAATCCCTGCCAGTTTTTTTTCAGGTTGACCAATTGCTGTCTGAGTTTCCATTTGGTTCTTTCACTTATCAGCTGTATGAAGTTGGGCAAATTGCTTAACTGTCCCATGTGGGAACAATATTAACTTGTAGGATTGTTATGAAGAGTATATGAGTTAATCTATGCAAAGAACCTAGAGAAACAATGGGCACAACCTATAAACCATTTGCTATTAATATCATCATTATCATTTAAGAAGTTATTATTTTTCATTATACTCTAATATCATTAGGTATTGTCTTGTGATAACACATCTGTCACGTACTGCCTTGATACATTAGTATTGGTATATAAGCCCTATGTTCTCTTCTAAATTTTAAGTTCCTGTAGGAAAGTGACCATGAATTTAGCACATTCTTAGCTCACAAAACCAATAATACAGTGTCTTGATCATTGTAAATTAATAGATATCTGTCAAGCCCAGTGATTTGTCCAAAGAATGTTATCTATAAACATAATTTAATATGTATTATATTTTCAAAAATTCATTGTCTTTTTCCATCTTACATACAATCATAAGTAAATTATTTGTTAGAATCTCCGAGCAGGCAATGAACTTGAAAAAATTTTCAATTTCCTCTTTGACTTCCGGTTTAGGGGTACCTAAGCTACTCAAAACAAATAACTACTTCTCCACATTTAATTGATCTCAAAGGACAGAAATACTCCAAATCATCCCTTTTGGCCTATTCCAGTATTTATTTAGATTAATGCTTTTCCCCAATTCTAGCCAAATTCTCTTGACACAATGAATATCTTCCAAAGATATTATCTTCTCAGTCTTTAATCCAAGTAAAGCAAAATTATTAGTTTCTTCTCATCTTTAAATCAACTTGAATCCTCTTTCAAGATTCATTCTCATTCCTGCACTGAAAAGAAAATACAGAAAACAGTGCCAAGATTCACTGATGAATGACTTTCTGGATACATGAAAATATTACCTTGTATTTTTTCATAAAAGCTAGCCTTGTGCTCACTGTGATTGATAAGACCCTCAGTACTTGGCTATATTTGTGTGGATTTTCTCCATCCCAGAGCTGTCTGACTTTGTTTTAGTCCCTAAGTGAACTGTTTTGCAATGGGGTCTAAAAACCATTCTCTAATATATCAAGGAAACTCTAGGAGGTGTTATTTGCCTTAGCTAATTTAGTATCATGAGCAGACCTGATGAAATCTCAATTTCTTCATCCAGGTCAGAGCTATCCAATACAATCAGCCCCTGAGGGGCTCCTGAGAAGCCATTCCTAATGGATGATCTTTCATCTTATTATTGTATTCACTAACAGTAGTTTGGTCTAGACTTAATCTTTTTAGCTTGTAGACAAGACTGTCAGGAGGTGAGTAAGTGGTGGTGATGAGGGGGAATCTAAACCCTTATCAAAATCGCTCCGGGTATGCCTATTGCTTCTCCTGGGTCTAAATGCAGCTCACCTCTCACATAGCACGAATGCCATATTGTACAACATGACTCATGCCCAAAGAACCATGTCTAATACTAATACTTTATGTTTATTTACATCATTGGAGTGGACCATTGGATCATTTTTAATAAGTCAAGAGCTTTTTCTATGACTTTTAGACTTTTAGTTGCACCAGTCTAGAAAACTATTTTAAGAATGCTCCTATTAAGACTAAGAAGTTTACAAAATAATGGATGAATTTGTGGTTGAAAGCCTAAAGTGATAAATGATAACCACAAAAATCCCACATGTGAAGAAATTCTCCGTTCTTTTTGGAAAAGGAAAGGCACTAGGGAAGATTAGATCTAAAGTTTTCCCAAAGGCTTATGCCCTGAAAATTGAAAAAAGACCAAACTCTGGAAACTGTTAAGATTTTTTTTTAAGGGATTAGTCCTGAAAGCAGGCTGAGGGAGAACTACTCTAAACTGAGAGATGGATTGTGCCCAATTGATATCAGATGTCTGAAGTTAAACACCAAGTAATCTTTCCATTTTACTTTTCATGATAGTGACAGGCAAATCTAAATCTATTTTTGATGCTCTTTCATGGAAGATACTGGAGAATCTATCCCGCCTTTGTACATTTGGTGTTTATGACAGGTCATATTTTCTTTGAAAGCCATAGGGATTGAATATATAGAATCCCAGAAAGTGGCATAAATGACCCAATAGAGATGTTACCAGTCCCCAAACAGTATCTATAGCTTTGAAAATCTGCCGAAGGAAGTTAAATAACAACAACAACAATAAAAATGACAACAATAATTCTTCAGTGTAGCTGTACTTTCACTAGAAATTAAAATAATGTGTTGTTTTGCTCATTATAAAAATTACACATATTCACTGTTCAATAAAAAGATTAAGAAAATTACAAAAAAACAAGTAAAAATCACTGACAGCCTTTCATTCAGACAACTACTTTTTGTTTGTAAGTTTCCTTCTATCTCTTTACATATATAAGTACATGTAAAATTGTGTGTCCAAGTTTACACAAATGGGATCATATTGTGCAATATATTTTCATTCTATAATATACTATAAATATTTTAATGTTATTAAATACATTTTTAATGGCTGCATAGAATTCTATTGAATATGTACATTTAGGTTGACGGATATTTAAGTTATCTTCAATTTTTGGCTATTGTAAATAAGACTTCAGTAAGCAACCTTCAGCATAAGTGTTGGCAGATTGGCGCAATTGAGTCTTTAAGAAAACTTTATTTGAAGTTGATTTCCTGGAATGAAAAGACTGTACATTTAAGTTTTTGGTACATATTACCTAACTGCTTTCCAGAAGATCTTTATTAATTAATCTCAAAACAATGCATGATCAAGTTCATTTATTATTCTAAGACTAAGCTTACTTTGCAAACAGCAACTTCCATCAACTTTTTATCATTGTCAATTTGCTGGGTGAAAATGATGCTTAATTGCTGCTTATATTAATTTATTTGATTAATAGCAAAGCTTAAAATATTAACTTGAATTGTTAATTTTGTCAATTGTCAGGTTATTATGTCCTTGGTCATCTATCTTTCTAGTATTGATTTTAAGGAGTTTTTTTTAAATCCATGTATTAGGGATGATCAATTTTGTCTACCTTGTTTAGTTCAAATATTTTCCTGGATTGTTGTTTGTCTTTTGACTTTGTATACAGTATTTTTTAACTGTACAAAATTTGTAACCAATATAGTCAAAATTTTATATAGTCAATTTTACACTTCTGGTTTCTGTGTCATGATATATTTAGAAAAATACTCAGCCCTAATAATTTTATGTGATTTTACTTTTTGAATTTAAATTTTGGGATCTATGAAGGGATTGAATTCTATATGAGGATAAAGATTGGGATCAAGATTTTTTTTAATTTAAATGGCTAAACAATTGTCCCAATATCCTTTAATGAAAAAAAATCATTCACTTGCTCCATTATTTAAAACACCCTCTCATTATATACAAGATTCTCATATATACATGGTTATCTTTCCATAGTCTCTCTATAATTCAATTAATCTGTCTCTTCCTATAGCAGTAACATCAGTTTTAATTGCTATAGTTTTATGATATGTTTTGCTATCTAGTGAAGAAAGATCACTTTCTTATATTTAAAGAACATTTCTAGTTCTTCTCATGTATTCTTCTAAATGAACTACAGATACATTTAGTCAAGTTCGAAAAAAATTTTTGGACTTTTAAGTGAATGAGTAGATAAATTTAAGTAGAATTAACTGTTGGCCTCTGTGGTTGTTCATGACGTATCAACTTGGGTAGGTCAAACTACATATCCAAGAATTCCATTTCCTTATATATGTGTTAGCATACAGTATTTGTTTTTCTCTTTCTGACTTACTTCACTCTGTATGACAGACTCTAGATCCATCCACCTCACTACAAATAACTCAATTTTGTTTCTTTTTATGGCTGAGTAATATTCCATTGTATATGTGTGCCATATCTTCTTTATCCATTCATCTGTCAATGGACACTTAGGTTGCTTCCATGTCCTGGCTATTGTAAATAGAGCTGCAATAAACATTGTGGTACATGACTCTTTTTGAATTATGGAATCTAAAAAAAAAAAAAAGTGGTCATGAAGAACCTAGGGGCAGGAAGGGAATAACTACACAGATCTACTAGAGAATGGACTTGAGGACACGGGGAGGGGGAAGGGTAAGCTGGGACAAAGTGAGAGAGTGGCATGGACATATATACACTACCAAATGTAAAACCGATAGCTGGGGAAAGCAGTCGCATAGCACAGGGAGGTCAGCTCAGTGCTTTGTGACCACCTAGAGGGGTGGGATAGGGAGGGTGGGAGGGAGGGAGATGCAAGAGGGAAGTGATATGATGATATATGTATATGTATAGCTGATTCACTTTGTTATAAAGCAGAAACGAACACACCATTGTAAAGCAATTATACCCCAATAGAGATATTTTTTAAAAAAGAATTCCATTTCCTGTGTGTTTCCTAGTAAAGCGGGTCACAAGAGAGCTTCTTGGGTGAGATTTAGAAGGTGAAGGTGAAGCAGCCACCATTTTGACGCTCACATACTTTATAACTACTTTGCTGACTCCCTTTGTTGGTATGAGGCAGCTGGACCTGCAACTGTTCCACCTTCTCCCGGATCCTCCATCAGTTTCTCTGACTCCCGGGCCAGGTGTGTGTGACTTCCTGGCCATGACCAAGGTCTCCAGCTTCTGCATGGTACCACGCCATCAAGATCTGAGATGGACAGGACTAAGGTGAGGAAAGCAAGGCACCTAGGGCTCCAATGTTAAGGGGTGCTCACTCTCAGATTCGTGCAAGTACCGCCTTATAATTGCACAAAACTGAGAGTGCGTGCCTGCTTCAGTTGGCCCTCTAGGAGCCCTACTTCCCTCACCCTAGTTCTAGCACTGTACGATGCAGGTAGAACTGACTCAGGTTTGGTTAGTCCCCGCCAGCTCCTGAGTTTGTGAGTTCTACTTTGTTCTTTCTCTGTCCCACCTCGTATTCATGCTCCAGCTCAGACCCAAAGACAATCACTTTACAGAGACAGTTTAAATAGTTCCCACAATTGCATAAGGTCAAATCCCAGTAACAAATTCCTGTGCATACTCACACACAGAATTCAGAAAAATATGTGGACTTATTATGGCAGACAAAGTTGAACAATGCTAATATATACAAAAATGTTCTTAAAAATCAGTAGTAGAAAACTAAGTGACCAAGGACATGATAAACCAGCAATTCACAAAAGGATGAAAAAATCAAAGTAATATTTCAAGCTTCGCTATTAATCAAAGAAATGAGTATAAGCACAACCATTAAATATCAGTTTTCACCCATCATATTGGTGATGATGATGTGTAGGTATTCTTCCCAGCTCCATTCTATTCCCTCCTTCCTCAATAATCCCCAGTCCTTTGACTTACATTATACAAATCAATACAACTCACTCTTCCATCTTCTTATAGTCACCTACAGAAAACCAGTCACTTCTTTTAACTCACTGAATTTTTATCTCCTGGCTCACCATCTACCACTAATCTGTCATCATTCTTGATGTTTCACAAATCATCTATTCAACACCCCTGGACTCTCCATTCATAGAAATCTTCCATCTCAAGGATATTACCCTCCACTCACCTCAGCCACACTTTCCCAGACTCATGCTTCATGCTGTAATATCACTGGGTACTGTGCCACATCAGAAATCTTGTCAAACCGTCCACTGTCACTAAAGAAGTGGTTAATTAGATGTCTAAGGATTATGGAAGCAAGGGCTTAAGAACTTAAGTAATGACCTCACAACAGCAGTATTTTGCCTAATACTGGTTTTCATTTTTAACAATCTGACAAGCATCCTACCTCCCAGATTTTAGTCTCCAATACCACTCTTCATCCAAAGGAACCAGACAATTGTGAAAGTAGCTGAATCCATGTCTTGGGTCAAGAATAAGTCTAGATAGGTCTACAATATATTGTTGTTTCCAGAAATCAAGAATACTTTTTTAAAAGTGCTTAAAGTTTTTAAACAAAGCAGCTACTTAAAGGTGCTCTTGAAGACTGTTACCACAATTTAATATCATAATAAGTGTTTGGAGCAAGTTAAATCTGTGCAAAACCATTAGCCTATAATGAAATTCAAAAAGAAAAAGTTAATACTTTAAAAATAGTTATAATAAAAAGAAGGGTGGCAAGAATAGGACATGGTTAATTTTTAAATTTAATTTTAATAAATTTGGATTAAAACTCTAATGGAAAATGTGCACATACCCTAATGTTCATTGCAGCATTATTTACAATAGCCAAGATGTGGAAGCAACCTGTCCATCAACAAAGGAATAGACAAAGAAGATGTGGTATATACATATACAACAGAAGATTACTCAGCCATAAATAAGAATGAAATAATGCCATTCACAGCAACATGGATGGACCTAGAGATTATCATATTAAGTGAAGTAATTCAGACAGAGAAAGACAAATATGATATAATATCGCTTATATGCAGAATATAATTTAAAATGATACAAATTAACTTATCTACGAAACTAAAACAGACTCACGGACATAGAAACAATCTTATGGCTACCAAAGGGGAAAACAGGGGGAAGGGACAAATTAGGAGTTTGGGATTAACAGATACACACTACTATATATAAAACAGGCAAACAAGAAGCTGCTGTATAGCACAGGGAACTATATTCAATATCTTGTAATAACCTACAATGGAAAAGAATCTAAAAAAAAATTATATATATATATATATATATATATATACACAAAAAATCACTTTGCTGTACACCTGAAACTACATATAGTTCATTTACATCTACAGTGTAAATCAACTATACTCCAAAAAAAATTTTTTTTTAAATTTTGGGCCTTCGTATACATGGATGTTGTTTTTTCCATACTTATATGCTTGTTTAAGAAATGCATTATTAAAACCTGAAATTGCCAACCTTTGGCCATTTTGACTTACAAAAATGGCAATTTCATATGGTTCAGCCAATACAGCCACATTTGTATGTATCTGTGTAGGAAACAAAGGGTGTAAACTGATAACTGTAAATGCCAAAAATACTAGAAACTGTACAAAGAATTGTAAAGATAATTTGCTCTAAGGGTCATCCCAAAATAACCAATTAAAAAGAAGGGGAAACAGTGAGAAGCCAAATAATGGACTAGCCCATGTCCTGAAAGGAGAACACACTGCATAAAATTACCTCCTTATCATTTGGATGACCCTGCTATTTATGATGAAATAGCAAGAAGGCCCAAAAAAGTAAACTATTTTTCCTTATACAAAGAAGCCCAGGCATTATAGATCCCAACTATGACATTCTCTCCTCTTTATCCAGCCTCCTTACTATAATGCATACATGCAATTCTATGAGGCTGACAGCATTTGGAGTCGACTGATCTCACTACATTGCCCATTCCCCCCTTCATGTTCTCATATCTCTCCTTCCTGGCTTAGAGTCTGTAGTCCCTCATCAGAATTGATCTTTGCAAACATGCTCCATTTCCTTGTTCTCTTTCTACACTTTCTCAACTGGCAAAACACAGGTTCAAGTTTCACCCAATTGTCCCCCTACTCCATGACTTACCACAATTGGCTGACTGGTCATAGGTTAAATGTTATGACTGAAACTCTAAAGTAGGACATCAGCATTGCTCAGCAATCCTAGAAAATTCACTCTCAATCCAAGATGACAACTTTATACTTTTTTCTCTGTTTCAAATCTCCATTATCCTCTTTTCTTTTTTCCATTTCAACTGATTACCTTGCCCTTCATTGCACTGGGGAAGTAGAAGCAATCAGAAGCTAAGTACCTCATCTTCCTACCAGAAAACCTACTAACCTACCCATTTATGTTGCCATAAACTCTGCCTTCCTCCTATTGTTAGTGATGGCCACTACCTGACCTTATGTATTTAAGTGCATACTGCATACTCTCTTGTCTGTTCAAGGACATTGATCCTGCTATTACCTGCTTTCTCTTAACAATTACCTGATGCTCTTTCCCGCAGTATAAAAGTGCACTAATTTTCACATTAAAAAACAAACAACCCTTATTGACTCCAAATTCTCCTCCAAGCTCCATTTTTTCAGCAAAACTCCTCATAAGCGTTTCTATACTATCTTTCTACAGCTATCTTACTTTCTTACACTCATTATCTCCATTTATTTAATCCAAATCACTTTACTAGAAGGATTCAGGTCAAGGCTGCCAAGGATTATCTTGCTGGATTTAATGGTTAGTTTTTGCTCTTCATATTCCTCCAGCCTCTTGGCCGACTTCCTTCTTGGCTTTCCTTGCTTGGCTCTAAGGATGCTGTACTCTCCCTATGTTTCTATTGACTAACTATCACGTCTTCTCAGTTTCCTTTATGAGCCTCTTGGCTTAGTTCTAGGTCCCCTTCTTTTCTCCATGTCTTGCTCCCTAGATATCACATCTAGCTCCATATCTTTATTTTTTTATTTTTATTTTTTTAAATTTATTTATTTTAGTTTATTTTTGGCTGTGTTGGATCTTCATTGTTGCGTGCAGGCTTTCGCTAGTTGTCGCGAGCAGGGGCTACTCTTTGTTGCGGTGCGTGGGCTTCTCATTGTGGTGGCTTCCCTTGTTGCGGAGCATGGGCTCTAGGCACACAGGCTCAGTAGTTGTGGCACGTGGGCTCAGTAGTTGTGGCACGTGGGCTCAGTAGTTGTGGCTCGCAGGCTCTAGAGCACAGGTTCAGTAGATGTGGCACACAGGCTAAGTTGCTCCGCGGCATGGGGGATCTTCCCAGACCAGGGCTCAAACCCATGTGCCCTACATTGGCAGGCGGATTCTTAACCACTGCACCATCAGGGAAGTCCCTAGCTCCATATCTTTAAATGTCACGTATACACTGATGACTCAAATTTACTCCTCCATCCTGACCTCTTCCTTGATTTCCAGACTCCTATGTCCAACTGCCTACTCACTTAACGTGGATGCTTTATAGGTGTCTTTCTCAAGGTTCTTCAGAGGAAGGAGACCTAGAGGATGTGTATATACAGAGAAAGACGTTCATTTTAAAGAATTGGCCCATGCATTTACGAAGGCTGTCAAATCCAAAATATGTAGGGTTGGGATGACTGGCTGGAGACCCAGGAAGAAGCCAATGTCACAGCTGTAGTCTGCTGCAGAATTCCCTCTTGCTTGGGGCAAAGTACAAAGCAAAGAGACCAATTAGGAAGTTCCTGCAGGAATCCAGTTGAGAGTTGATGGGGGCTTCCACAAGGGTGGAGGCAGAGAGGGTAGTAAGAAGTGGCTAGATCTTCAATATATATTTTAAGATAGGACCTGAAAGATTTCCTATCAGATTGGATGTGGAGTGTGGCAGAAAAGCAAGGTTCAAGGATGACTCCACAGTTTTAAAGACTGAGACACTAGAAGAATGGAGATGTGATCAACCAAGACACTAGGGACTGCAGGGCTGCCAGAGTTTGTTTGGAACAGTTAAGTTCTAGATGTTTATTAGACTTCCCAATGGAACTGTTGAATAAGAAGTTGGATATGAGACCAGAGATCAGAGGAGAGCTCTGGCTTGGAAATAAAAATTATCAGTTTATAGATGGTAATTAAAGTCTTGAAACTAGATGCAACCACACAGGAATAATGTATATAGGGAAAAGGAGAGGTCCAAGGTCTGTGCCTTGAGCTACTTCAGCATTAAGAGGTCAGGAAGTTGAGAAGAAACAAGAAAAAGAAGCTGAGAAGAAGAGGCAAGAGAGAAATGAAAAAATCAGGTGTTCTTGAAGAAAGCGTTTTACGAAAAAGCAGCTATCAAATGGGTCAAATGCTAGTAGAAGATCAAAAAAGATGAAAAGTAAGATGTGGCAGTTGGACTTAGCAATACATTAGCCAGGAGGACCTCAACAAGTACAATTCTGATGGGGTAGAGAGGACAAAATCCCTCAGATGTTCAAGAGAGTATTGGAGAAAAGGAATTGGAGACAGAGAGTACAGACAACTATTTCAAGAAATTTTGTTATAAAGGAAAGGAAAGAAATCAGCCAGTGGCCAGAAGGATCAAGAAATATTGGATGTTTTTAAGGTAACAAAAATAACTGTAATGTCCAACAGAGAGTAGGCAATTGGTGTTGCAAAAGAGAAAAAGGAGAACTGTTGGAGTTGGTGAACAAGGTAGAATCCAGTGCTCAAATGGAAGAACAATCTTTGGGTAGGAATGTGGCATATGGCACAGCAGAGAGGGCCAAGTGTATGTTCACAGATGCACCTCATCTCTATAAGTCCTGTGTAATTCCCTGTATAATGTCTCCTGAACTCAGACCAACTTATCATTTATGACACCCCCAAACACTCATCTGATGTGTTGGCCTGGAATCACAAGATAAAGACAAGGAATGGACTTGGGGGGCATGATGCTCCTTGTGTTTGAGGTTTCTGGTGCATCTGCAGCAGGTGGCTTCAGGCTTTGGCAAGACTTGAAATATGATATTTATATTCCCATTGTAGTCGCCAAAGTCCAAAGTGGTTTTTCCATGCCATTTTTTAAAAATTGAAGTGTAGTTGATTTACAATATTGTAGTAGTTTCAGGTGTACAGCAAAGTGATTCAGTTATACTTTTTTCAGATTATATTCTATTATAGGTTACTACAAGATATTGAATATAATTCCCTGTGTAGTAAATCCTTGTTGCTTATCTATTTTATGTACCGTAGTTTACATCGCAAAGTGATTCAGTTATACTTTTTTCAGATTATATTCTATTATAGGTTACTACAAGATATTGAATATAATTCCCTGTGTAGTAAATCCTTGTTGCTTATCTATTTTATGTACCGTAGTTTACATCTGTTAATCCTACACTCCTTATTTGTCCGTTTCCACACCATTTTGACCACAGGTAAGTGGTCATTTTTAATATTTGGATTGTAATCTTCCTATGAATTTATATTTAAATTCAAGTAGAGTTTATTAATGAAACTCATCTCAGTGCGTTCTGTGAGCAGAGTGTACTGTGCCTTATTAGTCCTATTAGGACACTCAAAGTTCTGTGAAGCAGCCTTACTAACAGGGAGCTGGACTGCCTTGATCAGTTGTTGATCTCCTGCAGGGAAATGGATCTAGGTTAACCATGGGCTTAAGGGTTAAGCCCAAAGTGTTAAGAGGAATGGATCTGGGGAACACAGTTGGTGGAGGACACATACATTCCCCCTTTCTGGACATTTCCTTCCTCCTATAGGGATATAATACTCCTGACTCTGCTCTATTCCCACATGCAATCCTATCACAGAGGGATGGCATGCTTTATCTGACTGGTGAGTTTGCAGGAAAAAAATGAGCATGCAAATTCCAGTTCCTTCCCCTTGCATTTCTCCAGTAATCCAGGCTGCCAGCAGAGCTCATGTAATCTAGGTGGCTCTAAAATGTGTGGTAAAATTACAGATAAAGTTCCTGCCCTCTGGTGGTTTAATGCTGCCTCTGTCTAAAAGACAGATCTGCCAAATTCTGAGATTCATATTTGGAAAGCTCAGAATCCCACAAATATAGGCAACCTACTCCAAAACCAACTTTATCAGTAACACAGTGATATTTTGATCTCCCATATTCTCAGCTCCTTGTCTGTCATTAAGTAGTTCCCAATTCAGGTGGAGAAGAGTGTTACCATTTACTGAATGCCTTTAAATTCCCAACAACCATTTCACTCATAAAGGCTCAGTACAAAGGCTATGGCTACTCTGATTTACGAAGATTTGGTATACATACGTTTGAAAGTGTGAGAATTCTGTCTATTTTCATTATTTTTACATTGACCTGAAATATTTGCGTATGTAAAAATCTGTTTGAATATTACTGCCAAGTGCTTAAAACTAGTCCACACACAAAAAAAGGACTATAGACAGAGTAAAATTAACATAAGTTGCAGAAAAACACAAAATTCCTTAGGGCTACTATTTTATTGCTAGTAGTGAGTATGAATGTATTTCCTTCTGCAGATTTTCAATTATTTTTAACACCACCAATCTCTAGGATCTATTTACCTGGATGATTATACATTAAAATTAAGCCTGCAATATAAATCAGATTGAAAAATTTTAATCTGCTAGGCAAAGAATGGAGTCATTTAGCATCTCACACAAGTCAACAAAAAACAGAAAAGCAGCTGTTTAATGAGGTTTTGCTAATTTTTAAAATAATGAAATGCCAAACTGGTACCCACGCACCAAAAGAGACCTGTTCTCATTGAGGTGATATCAGATAGCAATGTTAATGGGAGTTTCATAAATAGGCTTCTTCATATGGGAGCTTCCAGTCTGTCACAACTTAGTGGTTTCAGTAATGAAAAATCATGCTTGAGCAAAATGTTATTTACAGATGCAAATGAGCCCCCAAAATAAACTTTTCTGAACATAAATTGTGCAACTTTTCAGAGAGAAATTATATTAGCCATTTGACTTGTGTTCATTGATTAGGTTCTAATACTTACCCTAAAATGTAAGCTTCATTTGGCATAACTTGTGTTCAATTTTAATGCTTTTCTTTGTTCATCACTCACACAAAAATTGATTGCATAATACTATATCATATGCAGAAATTTCCATTACATTTTTCACATTCATAATTACTCATTATGTATTTAGGTTTTTCTATCAGCTATCACATCAAAAAGACAGTGGAACAGTGTAAAAAAATAAGTATAGTATCTTTCCCGGTGACTCTAGGCAATCACTAAAGTGAATATTTTTGGCACTAAATTTAGAGAATCAATAATTTAATCATATCTGTCATGTGGGGATTTGAATTCATCATTTGGAAATAATTGATGAATAAATAAATAATAATAAATAATTAAACTTATTAGCCAACCAATCAAAAATATTCATTATTTTGAATGAAGAGGATCTCTGGTTGAATCCAAGCTAATAATAATATTCTGATTTTTGAATTAAATATGAAGTTATACTCAGTATAACTTTATCATTTATTGAGACTGTTACGTGCTGGGTACATACCAGATGCTCTACATATTTTATCTTATATAATTTAGTTCCTACAATAATACTGAGGTATATAGCATTATCCCAGTTTTACAAATGTGAAAACTGAGTCTCAGAGAGGTAAAGTAACTTAACTAAGATCACACAGCTTGTAGGCAGCAGAGCTGGGATTTAAACTTAGGGATGTCTGCCTGCAATGCTGTCTTATGTCTTTACATATAAAGTATTTCAGGTGAGGATCCCTTTGTGCTAAAGTCATCATTTGTGAACTGGTTGGTCTGTATGGGGTTCAGTTCTTTGCAGCAGTTTAGAGCAAGGCCAGCCATTCAGTCTCAGGGTAAATTCTAAAATCTTTTCCTTCATTGATAACATGAGGTAAGTAGTTGGACTAACTTGTCAAAGACATCCCTAATGACAGGGTGAATTTGATATGGAATCATAATCTCTAGTCAACTCAGGTTTCTACAGATATCCTAAATATCTAAAGTATTTATGACCATTTATCATTGATCTAACCTGCCCATACAAGCTGTACAGTTTGTTGATCTTGTACAGATATTTATTAAGATCGATGCTGTATGCATATAGAGGAAAGTTAAGTAGCAACAAGGTAAGTAATTAATGCCTCCCTAACCCAAGGTCCTTTTGCATAGGATTTCTTGAAGTTAGCAAAGATTATGACATCTTCTGCCAAAATGTAACTCAGTTTTGTACATTTGTATTTCCCAGCTCAGCCTTGGCTACAGTTTAAAGCGCCAAACAACTAGTGAATAAGAATCACAAATAAACAAAATGTGTTTCTAATATTGTATTAACAGTAAAATAATAGTAATAATAGACCTGAATGTTATGGGACAAGTAAATACTTAAAAATAACTTTAAAAAATGAAATTAACAACTAATGGGAAATCTCAGAAAGATGTAAGAGTTTGAGGCAGTGAACAGTACTATTTGTCATGTAATCTTCACACTACAACTCTTTTCATTTGGTTGTCCACCTGTCCTAAGAGTTCAGTGGTAGTGGATTCGGGTTACAAATCCCTGAGCTCTAAAGATACTAAGCATGCTAAACTTTCATCACAGACATATATAATCCATCTCCATTAGGGAGAGTAATGCACGCTGATAGCAGCAGTAAATGTCAACAATCTGCACTCAAGGACTCAATGAGATTTCAGTGAAGCCATTTCTCAGAATCCTTCCATCTTGAATATGTGCATATCCTTTGATCCAGTAGTTCCACTTCTAGGAAGTTATCCCACAGTAATTCTTACCCACGTATATTAAGATATATGTACAGGGACATTCATTGCAACACTGTTTGTACTAGTGAAAGCTAGGAGGAAGGAAAGCTAAACCTCTATCAGTAAAGGAGTGATTAAGTAAACTATTTTTACTATGGAGCCATTAAAAAGAATAAGGTCAATTTTTTTTGTAGTGATATGAAAAACTCTCCAAGATACATTATTAGGTAAAAATAAGCAATGCAAAGGATAACACATATCGTATGATGTAATTTCTTTAAAAATAAATGTGTTAGCATATATGTGTATAAACACATGGAAAAGGAACGCAAAAAAGGAATACCAAATATTTAGCATTAGTCACCTCTTAGGAAGGAAGAGAAACTGGGAAGAAAAGCAAGCGAAGGCGAGCATTCTCATTTTTCTAAGTATTCTATATTGCTTGAATATTTTATAATGAGAATCAATTCCTGTAGTACTTGTATAATAAAAGAACAAAGAATTCAGATATGATACTAGGACATTACTTTTTAACATACCAGAGTAATTAAAGGATACATAAGTTTATGTGATGCGTGTATATGCATATATAATTTTTCACTAATTTGATTTTCTGATTTGAGATACATTTATAGTCATAAATTGTACTCCAAATCTGAAAATTCTTTTAGTTGAAATCATGTGGGGATAAAAAAATGTATTTATCCATGTAACTAACCAAGATAATCCAGACACTGATATCAAAGTGCAAGCACACTGTTAAGTGTAGAATTCCAGAACTAAAATATTCTTGAGAACAGTTATTTCCTCATGATTATATCTTGATTTTAAATAATAACATTTATAGTTTCCCCACTTCTGAATTGTTGGATAGAGGAGAAGGTCACCTGAAATGATCAAAACTGGTGAGTTGGAAGGAAGCCTCTGGCCTTGATCTGTACCTAAAAATTAAGCACAAAGCCCACTGCATCAGCATGCGCCATGTTACACTCCATCACGTGTGCATGGCATCGTGTAGTATAATGCTTGAATTTATCATTTCAGCACCTGTAGTGTGGAAGGAGCAGATAACAATTCTCCCTTTCATTAATCTGATGTTAAAATGCCTAATTCAAATAAGAACTATTCTACATCTATATTTCACAGTTTCTTAATGAAGAAGGAACAATAACGGAAGAACTGCTGGGTATGAACATATTAAGAAATTAACCAACCTTTAAATATTGTGATCATGGACATCAATGGCTATTAAGCAGTGAAAAAATGCAATCAAAGTCTCATAAATCAAGAAGTTTATCATAAAATTCCTACAGTACTCAGAGCTCTCTGCCCTCATAAACCTCTAAGGGCCAGATGTGATGCAACTCCTCTTTGCTGTTCATTCACTGACTTGTTTTTGTTGTTATTTCCAATCAAAATATTCCCTACATTAATCCTATTTCCTGTCATTTGGTCCTTGATAAATATACAGAACAACTCAATTTCCTTCTCATAAAATCTCCTCAAATGTTTCACTATGGCATAAATAAAAATAATTTTTTTTCTCATGACACCTGTGTTTCACTGAGTGAAGCCGTTGCAATCACATCATGATCTACATTTCCTTTGAATAATAACACCAAATATCTCCTTTCATTCTTGTAAGAGGTTCTTCAACACAGCCCAGCTGTGCTGAATATTTCCATCCTTATGCCTCATACAAAGGTTAAGATTTCTATTTGTTTCAGTTCATCTTTTGGCAAGAAAAAAAAGGAAGGAATGAACATATTGAGTGCCTACAAGATGTTGGGCATTGTGCTAGTTGTTTTCATAAGTCTTCCTGTTTAATTCTCCCACTAAAGTGGATGTTACTTTCTTCATTTTGTAACTAAAGAAGCAGTTATATAAACTATTGAATATTACACAGCCAGTAAAAGGCAGAGCCTGGATTCCAGGCCTGACTCCATAACACCAGTGAAATCCAGTCCTTGAAATATGAAATTGCAGATGTGTTGAATACTCATTGCAAAATTAATACCTCCCAAATACCTTTCCAGACACTCTTGGACTTTCTTGGCACTACATACCTCTCTGCTCTCAGGTATCCTAACCCCATCCCCAAATTAGAAGAAGATTGATCCCACCAAACGGGAATATTGGGAGAAAGATCATCTGCAGTTGGATTAGTACAAATATTCAAAGAGACATAGCATTGAAGGTACAAATGCCATGTTTCTAAATAGTTGGAAGTCATAAATTAAACTACACCCACAATCCAGACCTAATGCTCCCAAAAGGATTACCCTCATACCAAAGCTGAAGGAGCACTCCCTGTTCCAGACCATGTTTGCCTCCTGCAAACCAGAGGAACTGCTAAGCTAGGGCAGGGTAGAAACTGGACCCAGACCTGTCAGAACCAGGTCAGGTCCCCAGGAACTGGAAAGAACAAGTTCCCCTTCCCAAGCCTCACTTTTCTAACTCAGAATTCCAGGTAGCTGTCAGCACCTTCCCAAAGCACACGACCCAGTGGAGGGAAGGAAGGGTACACTGTTTTTCTGGGCTCCTGCTCTGCCATAGTGAGAAGGGACCAACTGGAACCAAGGCCCCCACTCTTTCTCTGGTTTTGCAGAGGAAGTCCATAATCTTCTCCAACCACCCCATTTTTTTCTAGGAAGTTTGGGGGCACCAACCACAATTCCTGAATGCTCAGTCAGTTGCCACACTTTCCAAAAAACTTCTTACAAAATGTAAAAGAAATAAAACATGTTTGAGTTTCCATATGCTCAAACTATGAAGCCCTCTACATGGCAGGACCTTTAACAGGATCCCCTCCAGGTGGGCTGAGGGGCAGTACTGCTCTAAATGCCTTTCTACCCAGAGTCAAAGATCTGCTGTTTTCCACTGAATATCATCTCCATGCTATCAAAAGCGCTGATGAAGAGCATTTCTTTAAAAGTGTTCAACTCTTTTTTGCCAGTATTTTTCTCTAAGCCATGTATCACTAAGAAACGTTTTCAGTTGATTAAGCAAAAGATAAAAATTGGCACATTATTTTTGGTATGTTTGCCCATTTTCAAGTTGGTAAGTAAATACACTGTGATTAAATCTTAATATTTCCGTTTGTATTCATGAAATAAATATCTAGAAAATTTCTACAAGAAAAGCATAGTTCTTAATGCTTAAAAATTCTACTTATATATATTTTCCCTCTCATACATTCTTCAACTTTCAAAAGTTTTGAGGAAAGAAATCCAAAAAATGTACTCACTGTATAATTTTCCCATCCTCACTTGTACATTGTTATGCTTTAGAATAGCAAATACTAAGAGCAAAAAAAAAAAAAAGCTTGTTGTTTTAGGGAGAATAAATTGTTATCCAGTGATATAAGAAGTTAAATTTAAGAATAGCTTACTGTTGGTTGATGGTAAAATTATCCAGATTCACTTTTCAAAGTCTCCTCATTTTTTTTTTACTTCTACCTTCCCTAGGTATGACGTACAGGGCAAATTATCCTTTCCAAACACAAATAACCTTGTTTAACTGTCTTTTTTGTTTTTAGCACCAAGTTATTGGTAGAGGTATAATTATGCTTTAAGAGAACTAGATTCAAAGTTTCCTTGAGTGCTATAGAATCCATAAAGTCACAGATATATTCTAGATGGCAAAGAAAGGTAATGAAAACCACAGAGGATGTTCGTAGCCTGAATCCACATGATGGTATAATACCCATCTCTAGTTAAAAAGAAAATATCAGGAAATTGGGAGAGTTATGCACATAACTATAATAAATACTTTCCTAATCTGCACCAAAAATTTTATGAAAGTGTTATTATCTCAATAGAAATTCGAGAAGTATAAAGGATTGATGTCCTCTTATGAAAAATGTAAAGACTAGCCACTCATCTATTCGTAGAGGTTCCAGATTTAGGGGGGTAAAAAAGGCAGGACTCCCAGTTAAATTTTAATTACAATGAAAAATTTTGGTATAAGTATACCCCAAACATCTCATGGGACATACTTATACTGAAAATTATCCATTGTTTATCTGAAAATCAAATTTAACTAGACATCCTGTATTTTATCCAGCAACCCTATTTATTTATCATAAAAACCCTATGAAATTGGTTTTATCTTCCCCAACTACAAGTGAAGAAGTTGAGTCTCAGAATCTAAGCAAATCAAGATCACACAGCTGGGAGGTAGCAGAATCCATATTAGAATCCTAAACCCACCTTTCAATCCCACATTCTGTGTACTAACTGAAATTACATTTCATATATTTAATACATATAGGCAGAGCTCTACATGCTTTCTAAAAATTAGCTCAGTTAGTTCTCATTACAAACCTATGAGGTAGGTACTATTATCATTCCCTTTTTATAGATGAGAAATCTGAGGCACAGTGGAGTTAAACAACTTGTCTCAGGTCATATAACTAGGAAATGGTAGAGCCAGGTTGCAAGCCCAGGCAGTCAGTCTCTAGAGCCTGGCCTCTTCTCTCCATCCATCACTCTGCAGCATCACTTGTAATAACACTGTCTCATTTCTAAATTTTGAGTTGACTAACTTTTTTAAAGATCTAAAAAAAAAAATGTACATTGAAACAAGCCTTAGAACATGGTTTTCAATTACAGTTAGTAAAACTTAGCTATAAGAAAAGTATGATGAATTGGGAGATTGGGATTGACATATATACACTAATATGTATAAAATGGATAACTAATAAGAACCTGCTGTGTAAAAAAAATAAATTAAATAAAATTTAAAAATTCAAAAAAAAAGAGAAAAGTATGATCCTCCAGGTGATACAAGATATCAATGACATGAGTAGAATAGAAATATTAAATGTGAATTTTAAATTTTAAATATCAAGAAATATTGAGTTTAAATATAGTTATTTAAATAAATATTAAGAATTGAGCTATTTTTAAAGTTCCCTAATATAATAATTTTGAAGATGATTGAGTTTCATATCATTTCTAAAGCAAAGCTTATATTAAGGAAAATATTTTCCATGAGGTCATGTTTGTTCATTGACAATAGTAAATGAACATATCTGCAATGCCCAGTGCTTTCCTATTTTCACTCCAGACAGAGCCTCAGCTGCCTGTGGGACCATCTTTATTCCTGTTCACCATCTCCTCACTCTGAGAGCTCTATTCCTAACTTCTCATAAAGAAAACTTACTTCTTTCATCCCTTATGGAACATATACTTCTTAATAAAAGCTTAAAGGAATAATGCTTCAACCCAAGAAGAACTTAATTTTAATACTGAGAATTTTAGGCATAAAAGCAAGTTGTTTGAGCAGAAAATTTTGGGTTAGTCCACCCTTCCAACCAGTCAAATCGTAGCCCTTTATATGATATATTAGTTAAAAATAAATTCAGCTGTATATGACAGAAATAAAAAGTAACAGTAGCTTAAACAAGAGGGAAGTTTATTTCATTTTCATCTAAATGAAGTCCAGAGATAGAAATTCTAGGGCTGGTTTAGCATCTCCACTGTGTTATCACAAACCTAGGCTCCAATCTTTATGTTCTGCCATCTTCTGTGCATGGCTTCTACATTCAAGGACACTCCAGGACCAAGGTAGTTGCTAGAGCTCCAGCCTTATGTCTGTATTTCAGGCTATTACCTACCCTTTCAAAGGTCTTTGAAGTCCTACATGCTTCCACGTATCTCAGTGACTGGAATTTAATCACATTGACACATGAGGCTGAACAAGTGTTTGGGAAATATAGCCTTTAGCTGGCCACATTCTTCAAGGTTATGTTACAAAGGAAAAGGGGGAAAATGAATAATAAGAAGCAACTGCTGGTCCCTGTAGAGTGGGATTAGTTATTTCACTTCCCAGTGAAGGTGGTCTTCTTATGACAATAAGAAATCTAAGATCTGCTGGATATTTTATGTGACTCCTCAAACCCAGATAACTCCTGGACTTTCAAATACTAAAATCCCCAATGCTGCAAGATGGTCATTGAATAAAAACACATCCCTTTAGATTTTGTTTCAGGAATATATGCATGTGTTTATGTATGTAATGGAAGGTGATCTTAGCTTATACTATGTACAGAAGCATTACTAGACAATTACGATAGTTAAACATTGAAATAGAATTTCTCAGAGAATCTACATGAGGCCATACTTGAAAAAGAGTGAAACAAAGTAGAGACGTTCATCATGCTGGAAAGGATTGGGAAGGGAGTATGAGAGTAATTGGGGTAGGGATGTGACTTGGCAAAGTTTTATGATTTTATATATAGATTCCAAGTGACTGATTGACATTTGAAAAAAAATAAGCTCTTTACAGTACTGGATAATCTATGTTCAAAGTCTGACACAAGAACTATAACTAATCATCTAAATCAGACTATTTACGATAACTAATCATGGTATTTAAAAATCCAGGTTCTTTGGTTTAGATCTGTTAAAACTTGGAAGACTTCTGCCCTGACTTATATTGAGATTCTAGAATCTCAGTATAAATCTGTATGCTTAATATGTTTAATGTAAAATGAGCATGGGGGTGCCCTTATTTTAAAGGTTTTAAATAATTGGAGTTCAATCTTGATTTTAGTTCCCTATCAACCAATCCTTCCTCTAACCATGCTCTGATGGTGATTGACATCTCAAAGTTCTAGCCACCTGTGAACAGAGTTTTAAATATCATCTTCTTGAATTAATTATGCATACACTCAAAATAGGTTTGGAAAGCACCTACTGAAGCAGAATTAAATCAGAAAGGAAGGTGGTGGCCACAAAAACCGTTTATCTTTTGTATAACAGGTAACTATCAGCATTTTTATAACCAAAAATAAAGATAAACATAACTAAAATCACATATTTTGTGCTAAATATATCAGCTCATAAAATGTTAAGGTATAAATGTCAAGTCAGTCAACTGAATGTATAAAAATGATGCTTTTTATACTCATGAAGAGAGTTGTTAGGCTATCTCTCTTGTTTTTTCCCTGCCAACATATCATTCTAGTTGGTCCTAATCCTAGGCCCCCTGAAAAAATGCAAATTAAACAAAAGATAGGGTCTTTGCCTTCAGGAGATCTGCAATTTGCTGATGAGAAACCATAAACATTAAAGAAATGCAAACATACAAACCATAAGTACTTAATTAATTTAGATCCAAGTCATTCATGTTTTTAAAAAATCAGATACAATATAATAAAATTTTGAAAGAACGTGTTCATTTGGATTCATATTTTTCATGTTATTTTTCATAACATTATCACGAACTTACTTGACTTCATTGAATTTTATCTTAGTTTTAACATATACCTTTATTACTTGAAACCATTGTGCTCTTAAATAGTTTATAATGAAACTTTTCACATCTTTAGACAAAATCTTATCTCCTCCAGGTATTCACAGTCATTCAATATATAATTTTTGAGCTTATTGTGTGCAACGCACTGCTCTAAGCACAAAAATTAATTAAGTTTTATTTTATGTCCTACCACATATGTAGAATGATATCCCATTGTTGAGTCATCAATCATCTTCAGACATCAAGAAACTTTTAAGTCATCTGTTTTCTCATTTCTTTCCATTCTTCACTCTTTCCTATGGCTTCAAGTTTTTCCCGAAGAAAAAACCTCTGATTCTTTCCTTCATCCCTGACATCATACCTGAATTTTATTCTCATGCTACCAAATACATAAAACATTTGCATTCAGAAACCCTCCTCTAAGCTGATCCTCTTCCAGGACATCCTTGACATCCTATGGCTCCATCCTTGACTATCACCCTCCCTCTGCTCTCAGGCATAGCCCTTCCAGCAGATTTTCTGGTGGAAGGTACTACTACTCATAGCGACCTTCTGATCTACTAAGAGACCTTCATTCTGCACAACTCACAAGCCATGTTCACGATATCTCCTTTGTTCCTTTGTTTATTGTGTATAGAAAAAAAAAGGCAAAAAACCCCACAAAAAACAGAGATCCCTGCCTGCATGGAACCACATTCTAGTGGGGTTCTGGTTGGATTAATAATAATAGTTAACATTTATGGAATATGTGTTTTTGTGCCAGGCCCTGTGCTTATCTTTTTCATCCAATTCAACAAATATTTATCAAGTGGCTAGCATATTTCAGAATATCCTAGGTGCTTCAGATATAACAGTGAACAAACCATATTCTACTGGAGGGAGAGAGACACTAAACAATGGCCATAGTAAATTAGCAAATTGTAGAACATGTTAGAAAGTAACTGCTGTGGGGACACAAAAAAGTAGAATAGGATAAGATAGAACAGGAGCCTTTGCAATTTTAAATATGGTGGTCAGGGTAATTATCATTGAAAAGATAACAGTTAAGCAAAGACATCAAGGAGATGAGGAAGTTAACCCTGTTGATATCTGAGAAAAGAGTACATAAGGAAGGAAGAGCCTAGAAAAATATCCTAAGGAAAGAGTAGATGAGGTCATAGGGGTAAGGGGCACATTTTAGGCCAGTGTAAGGATTTTGAAATTGACTCTAAGTGAAATAGGCAACCTTGAAAGGTTTTGAACAAAACTAGGATCTGCTTTAGGATTTTAAAAGATCTCTCCAACTGCAGTGTCGAGAATAGATCATAAAGGAACAGAGTAAAAGGAGGGAGATCAGTGAGGAACTTAGTGCAAAAAAGCAGGAAGAGGTGATGGTGTAGCATCATCGTACAACAGGAAAGAAATGGAACCTTAAACAGCAGAAGCAACTTGTCTCCAGGCTGCCTGTAGAAGCTGAGCTCTTTAACTACTATGTCTGCTGCCTCTCACTGAGACCACTTCGAGCTCAAAAAGCGCCTTAATGAAACCAGTATGAATGGCGCCTTAAAAATGGAAGGACACTTCATGAGATGAGACTTCAGATTGCTAAAGGGAAAACTGCTTTTATAGCCAAATTTCAAGTCCTGCCCATCCTTCAAAGCCTGTATCAAGTTCCAAGAACTACTCTGGCTCTTACTTGAAATCTTATTATGTTATATTTGGTGTCACATGGTCTCTCTCATATCTCTGTGTAGGTTTTTATGATTCCTCAACTATTTTGTGACTTGAGGGGAGAAACAAGGATCACATCTGTATTCCCAACATTGACTGGAATAAAATAAAGGTATTTATATTTTTAAATATTTATTGATTGGTTTTCATTGGCATCCCACTTTGAAAGTGGTCTACAAATAATGCAAATGTAAAATTATTTCAAAATTCTGATATGGAAGACAAGAAAATAAAATGTCTGTGTTATATATTTAAATCTTGACAGCAATAATAGGTGATACTGAGTTAAGGAATTTATCATGAAAGCAAAATTTCTCATGTTTATATAGAATGCTAACGTTTACTTAGTCCTTTCACTCAAATTACTTAATTTGATCTTTGTAGTGCCCACAATTTTTTCTCACATTGATACTTTCTTGAAAAGACCAAAATTATCAAATAACATTTGATGAAAGATGAATAATGTATCAAGGGAAAAATCAATTCAAACTAAGTTTACACTCTTTGCACTGTACCTTTAGTATTTCTAATTTATAAGAACTAGTGAAAAATGGAAAAAAAATTAAAAGTACATTCTGCTTACCAGAAAGTTGTGTTAGTTCTATGGTAAACAGTCCTACTTTATTCAAATATGTTCCATGCACAGATACTCCTTCTCACAGGTGAATTAAGCTGACCTGTCTTCTTTCAGCACCTCACCATTTGATGTGGGTTTTAAATGTCAGCTACTAGTATATCTTTTTTTTTTCTCAACCACACAAAGACAATTAATCATGCTCATCTGTACCAACATTGCACAGAGTCTTAACTCCTATGCATGCCTGAAGCTCCCATCCCTCTCAGATAGAATTACCACACCTAGCTTCTCAAGCTGTCTCCAGATTTTCACCATGCATTCCTTCCATTAAACCTTAATACCTTAATACAGCTTCTTCTCTATTATCTGTGCTAATGGCACATCAGGTAAGTGAGAGCCACAGAAAACTTGTAACCTCAGTTTAGCCTTTGATCCTCCCCTTTACCACCCTTTACATGAGTTGCTAATGAGCAGTGAAGTTGACAGATTGAAATGTCACCTCTTTCTGCCCTCTAAGTGCTAATAAAAATGAATATGACAAGGGGCTGGCGGGACATTAAGAAAAGAAAAGTAAGGGCCTGCCTGACCTATAGGACAGTCAACTCTTCTTCATAATTGGGTTTATTTTACTTATTTCTCTTGCAAATTACCCTGTGAGTTGAGGTTGAATATTGTACTCTTCTTATTTCTGACTTTGTGACCAAGTATGTCACTGAGCACTTCCAAGCCACAGATTTTCCTTCTATTTAGGTCAGTCAACTGAAATATTTCTGGCAATTTCATATCTCAAAAGTATAGGACAGGGCTTCCCTGGTGGCACAGTGATTGAGAATCTGCCTGCTAATGCAGGGGACACGGGTTCGAGCCCTGGTCTGGGAAGATCCCACATGCTGCGGAGCAACTAGGCCCGTGAGCCACAACTACTGAGCCTGCGTGTTTGGAGCCTGTGCTCAACAAGAGAGGCCGCGACAGTGAGAGGCCCGCACACCGAGATGAAGAGTGGCCCCCGCTTGCCACAACTAGAGAAAGCCCTCGCACAGAAACGAAGACCCAACACAGCCAAAAATAAATAAATAAATAAATTTATTTTTAAAAAAAAGTATAGGACATAGCTTTTCATTTCAGATTTGCTCACTTTCAGTTTCTCACTAATAAACCCATAAAAAGGCAGAAAAGAATTACAAGTCATAACAGAAAATCATGACTCAAAGCCATCTTACTGCCAGGAAATGAGAGGATTTCCTACTCATTACATGATCAATGGAGCTGACCTCAGAATCCCACGTGGTGCCTTGTGCATATTTTGCTGCCATACCTATCCAGCTAAAAGCAAATAGCAGAAAAGATTGTACCCTCATAACTTTCTAAATTCTTCACAGAGACCTAGAGGCCATTACAACAAGAAATTCAGCAGCTATCCTTCAAAACAGGATATTTTTGGAAACACCCCAATGCCTATTTTTCCACTTCTCTTCAGAGACTGTAGTTTCTGGAAACCAACATAACAGGAAATTAGAGATGAAGAGAGCTAGCAATGATACACCACCATGTGAGAGTTCCAACATTTCACTTGTTAGAATTATAACAACAAGCTACAGAAACAGGAAGTACCTGGCAATGGCATATATTGAGATGGAAAGTTATGGCGCCTCTCTCAGGGGAAAATCTCACTAAATCCAAAGAACCACCTAAAGAGAAGCCTGCTAGAGGGTGGGAATTTGAAGAGAAACTTTAAAACATCAACCTGTCTTCCACTTGAAGATCTGAGAAGGGGCCCAAGGCCCAAACAGTCAGAGAGCCAGGACAAGTGGAAACCACTTACCCTGCCTACCAACAAATATCAGAATTAGAGTGACCTCACATCATTTCAGAGTGGGTAAATGGAAAGAAAATAACATGGAATCATGAAGATGTGGAGCAGCAGGTAAAATGGAAGATCAGCCTGAAAGTTTAGTGTAAAAGCATACTTTTAAAAATAATTAACAATGTAACCAGAAGATATTTTTAAAAGCATTAATTATCAATTATCAATAAGGTGTAAGATTTTATGATTTTTCCGGAACAGGAGAAAAAAGCCATGAAAAGATAACATGTAGATAAAATGACAACACAGTAGTTATAAAGACAATGTGTTGCAATGAAAAAGGATCTGGTGAGGTAAAGAAGAACTAAAAGGAATTAAAGATGAGAAAGAGGACAATACTGAGAAGAGCAGGCAACAGAGATGCAGTCCCCAAGTGATAGATATTCCAAAGGAAGAATTTAGGGTGTTTGAAAACAACATGATACTGAAAGATATAACTGAAGGAAGGATCCCTGAACTGAAAGAAATTAGCTAAACATGTCAGTTGAAATGATTCATTTTATTCCCTGAAAAATTACTGGAAGTAGACTCACACTTAGATATGTGTATTACTTTACTTTTAAATAAGATACTTCAAATATACAGAAAAAAAACTGAGCCAGTTTTTTTTTTCATTTTGTATTTTTTAAAGATGGTATGAAATGCTTATTTCTATCTTTCAAAAGTTACCTGAAAGCCAGTTATATCTTCAAATGACAGCTTTCTTTGAAAATGACATATTCTAATAATAAGTCCATTGCCCATGAATGGGAACCCATTGTCCTGTCTATGCAGAGGTGTGTTCACTGAGCTATTGCTCCAAAATGGCAATAGCTACATTGTTTGGCATATTAGATAAAGGGGATTGAGTTTCTGGGGCATCCTGAGTGGAGAAGTGAAGAAACTCATGGAATAGAGAGAAGAATGATGTAAGGGAGAGAATTGAGGGTCCAGGGAAACAAGATGTTGAAGTCAGCTAGTATCAGATTCCTAGAATCGTTAAGAATAGGGGTGTTTTTGTACTCCCTCAAAATGAGTACTTGTGTTTATCAAAAACATAAATAAGAATGTTTATAGTGCTATAAGCATAATAGCTCCATACTGGAAACTATCCATGAGCCCATGAGCAATAGAATAAATAAAAATGTGTT
Organism: Hyperoodon ampullatus; assembly: GCF_949752795.1. Taxonomy (NCBI): domain Eukaryota; kingdom Metazoa; phylum Chordata; class Mammalia; order Artiodactyla; family Ziphiidae; genus Hyperoodon; species Hyperoodon ampullatus. The sequence goes on along the minus strand of NC_136925.1, from coordinate 31,914,272 downwards.
ACATTCACATGAGGGAATACTACAAATATTCAAGTCCAAATACAAAAATGATAAGGAGTAAACTACAATTTCAAGTAATAATGAGAATGAATCTCACAAGTAGAGTTTTGAGCAAAAGAAGCCAGATGCAGAAGAAGACTTACTGTAGAATTCCTTTTATGTAAAGGTTAAAATAAATAAAACTAATTTTGGTGTTAAAACTCAGGGTAGTGATTATCCTTGGGAGCCTTTTGACTTGAAAGGGACACAGTGAGGGAATTTCAGAATGCTGGTAATGTGCTATTTCCAGATCTGGGTGCCATTCACAACTGTGATTAGTGTGTGAAAATTCGTTGAGCCTTACAATGATAATTTATGCATTTTTCTGAATGTTTGTTATATAATTTAAAAAAGAAAAATAATAGGGACGCTTGCGAGTTGGGGGCAGATTCTTCGGTTGCCTGAAGAAGTTTGATAAAAGTCTACGACACCTGACCACCTTGTGCGAACCACACTGGGAGGAAGTCTGGGCTGTATGTTCTCCACGTTGGCCAGTGTGGAGCAGACAGAAGAAAGGGGCTGCAGAAGGCAAGGCATGGGCTTCTGAAATCAGTCGAGGGAGGAATTGCAGAGCCCAAAGACACCAGGACACAGCCAAATTCAGAAAATCCCGAGGTGTTCTATGTGGGAAAGAAGAGCGTGAAATAAGGAATACTGGTTTCTGCTGCACGTCGTATATAGGGTTGTGCCAGGTTTACTTTAAAACTAAAGTGAAAGGGTGACTCCATGAGGCTAGAGGCACTGAATCTATATTATGAATGAAAGAAGCGTGCATGTTTTGATCATGAAGTACACCTACAATTCTGTTCTTCACTCACCTTTCCTCACAAGCCTTCTTATCAGACGGTCTATTTCTGTTCTTTCGCCTTTTGATCTCTGTTTCCTGCTCCAACCTCTGAAATAAGGCTTCTATCACAGCTGCTCGATTGAAACAACTGGTATTGAATGTTTTACAAACTCTAGTGATCATTTCTTTATCCTCTTTCATTCAATAAAGAAATATGTATTGGGAAGCAACTTTGTGTGGGCCACTGTTCTAAGGGTGAGGGATGTGGAAGTGAATAAAACAGACCAAAATCTCTAGCTCTGAGAAGCCTATATTTTCCATTTTGGGGGAAAAAATTGGCAAATGATCATTCTTTCTCAACTACCATTATCATATACTATATTGGTACCTTACTACATCTTCAGATTTCTCTGTAGACACTTCCTCCTGGCTGCTAACTTTTAAGTGTTACTGGTCTTTTGCTTGTCTCTGATGTTCCCCCTTGGAGAGTTCACTCCTGAGCAAAGTTTCAACACTGGCCTGTTTGTTCGGGTTTCCTGCTCCAACTCTCCAGCTCTGAACACCCACCAAGGCTAGAGCCCCATTTCTCCAACTACTTCCATGATAACTCCATTGGAATATTCTGTTCTCACCTCAATATCATATGTTCATCAGAAAATTCCTCTTATTCTCCCTCTCAAATTCCTCATGTTTTTCAGTAAAAATATAATTTTTCATGTCATTTAAACTAAACACTTGGGATCAATTTTTAGTTTTCCTTCACTTACTGCATCCAATGTGTTCTTAAATCCGATTTATTTTTCTATCAAAAATATCTTTAAAAGAGTGCAGTAACTCAATGCTCTATCTCTAGATTACTGCAATAGATTGGTGTTTCTGTTCCTAATCTCTTTCCAGCTTCCAGGGCACCCTGCATACCATGGTTTAGGTAACTTACCAGGACCTTGCTTTCATGATCAGATCTTGATGCTTAGATAAACTGGGGTCAGGCCCTGGTGCCAGGTAGGAAGCAGTACCCTGGGCTAAGGACACTATCAAAGAAGCCAGGTGGGATAACAAAGCATAGATATCGCACAAGAAGACAGAAATCTGGGTGTCAGATGAAAGCAGATGACTGTTATATTTCCTGATTATTTTCATATATTTCTTATATTTTCTAAGTTAAAGGCTAACCAAATTCATTACCTAATGAAGTTGTAGAATATGCAAATATATATGTTCAAAAGAAAGACAACATGTTTAGTGGAAACATTAATAATATGTTCTTTTATTTTTCTGTCTGAGTTTTGACTTTTATAAAACAGAAACACAGAAACAATTTTCCACTTCAGAACCTTTAAGGAGGATGTCACAAAATTCATCCTCAGAAAAGATCGGTGACAAGAAAGTGAGATAGCATCTTGGAAGGGCAATTACTGACGAAATGGATGTTCCTGTTATTGAAAGAATGAAGGAAAATGTTAAGTTTTTTCCTCTGAACTAACATTTTCTTTCCAAAATCACAAAGTTGTGCCTACTTAGAATAATTGATTTTATGACACCTTATATTTTTAAAAAATTTAGGAAGCTCACATGTATTTCAGATAGGAAAAATCAGCATAAACAACTTGGTGGAAAAGCCCTCTAATTTCTTATTTAATAAAATTTCTGGCACATAAATTTTTTCAAATGTTTTTTAAAAACCCAAATACTTTGTTGGATACAATATCTAATTTGTGGTTACATTTTTTTAAGCCAGTGAGATAATTGATATTTTTAAAAGAAATATTGAAATTCCCTGCATTTCAAGGTGCTTTAGGCTTGTTGCTGCATTTATCAGGCTTTCTTTTCCTGGTATTGAACAACTCTGAATTATTGCCTATAAAAATGCATAGCCCTCCCCCAGTAAATTATGTTTAGCTTTATTTTTTATTTTGGAAAATATCCATAGCATAAAATAGAACATTTTAACCATTTTTAAGTGTAGAGTTTAGTACATTCACAAAGTTCTGCAACTCTCACCACCATCCATCTCCAGAGCTCTTCCGTTTTCTCCACTACACACTAACTCCCCATTCCTCCATCCCCCAGCACATGGAAACCACAATTCTGCTTCCTGTCTCTGTGAAGTTGGCTACCCCAGGTACCTCATGTAAGTGGAATCATACAGTATTTGTCCTTTTGTGACTAGCCTATTCACTAGGCATTATATCTTCAAGGTTCATCCATGCTGTAGAATAGATCAGAATTCCCTTCCTTTTTAAGGCTAAATAATATTCCATTGAACGGATATACTATGTTTGTTTATTCATTCACACCTTGATGGAAGCCTGGGTTGTTTCCACCTTTTGGCTGTTGTGAATAATGCTGCTATGAACATGGGGGTACAAATAGCTGTCTGAGTTCCTGCTTTCACTTCTTTGGGGTATAAACCCAGAAGTAGAATTGCTGAGTCATATGATAATTCTATCTTTATTCTTTGAGGAACAACCATACCATTTTCCACACCCACCACAATTCAAAAGCCTTCCAATTTCTCTATATCCTTGACAACACTTGTATTTTTACAATTTGTGTGTCACAGCCATCCCAATGGGTGCAAAGTAGTTAGTCTTATATTTTAAACAACAATGATTTTCAGTAATATGTCTATTCAATAGGTTTGCCTGTTAACCAAATCTCACAAGATGGCTGACAAATTTTTTTAATTCATGGAATTTTTTTTGAATTGTATTTTATTTATTATTTTTTATGCAGAAGGTTCTTATTAGTTATCTATTTTATACATATTAGTGTACATATGTCAATCCCAATCTCCCAATTCATCCCACCACCATCCCTCCCCCATTTTCCCCCTTTGGTATCCATATATTTGTTCTCTACATCTGTGTCTCTATTTCTGCCTTGCAAACCAGTTCATCTGTACCATTTTTCTAGATTCCACATATATGCATTAATATACGATATTTGTTTTTCTCTTTCTGACTTACTTCAGTCTGTATGACAGTCTCTAAGTCCATCCATGTCTCTACAAATGACCCAATTTCATTCCTTTTTATAGCTGAGTAATATTCCATTGTATATATGCACCACATCTTTATCCATTCATGTGTCGATGGGCATTTAGGTTGCTTCCATGACCTGGCTATTGTAAATAGTGCTGCAATGAATATTGGGGTACATGTGTCTTTTTGAATTATGGTTTTCTCTGAGTATATGCCCAGTAGTGGGATTGCTGGGTCATATGGTAATTCTATCCTTAGTTTTTTAAGGAACCTCCATACTGTTCTCCATAGTGGCTGTATCAATTTACATTCCTACCAACAGTGCAAGAGGGTTCCCTTTTCTCTGCACTCTCTCCAGCATTTGTTGTTTGTAGATTTTCTGATGATGCTCATTCTAACCAGTGTGAGGTGATACCTCATTGTAGTTTTGATTTGCATTTCTCTAAAAATTAGTGATGTTGAGCAGCTTTTCATGTGCCTCTTGGCCATCTATATGTCTTCTTTGGAGAGATGTCTATTTAGGTCTTCTGCCCATTTTTTGATTGGGTTGTTTGTTTTTTTAATATTGAGTTGCATGAGCTGTTTATATATTTTGGAGATTAATCCTTTGTCCATTGATTCATTTGCAAATATTTTCTCCCATTCTGAGGGTTGTCTTTTCATTCTGTTTATAGTTTCCTTTGCTGTGCAAAAGCTTTTACATTTCATTAGGTCCCATTTGTTTATTTTTGTTTTTATTTTCATTACTCTAGGAGGTGGGTCAAAAAAGATCTTGCTGTGATTTATGCCAAAGAGTGTTCTGCCTATGATTTCCTCTAAGAGTTTTATAGTGTCCGGTCTTACATTTAGGTCTTTAATCTATTTTGAGTTTATTTTTGTGTATGGTGTTAGGGAGTGTTCTAATTTCATTCTTTTACATGTAGCTGTCCAGTTTTCCCAGCACCACTTATTAAAGAGACAGTCTTTTCTCCATTGTATATCCTTGCCTCCTTTTCACAGATTAGTTGACCATAGGTGCGTGGGTTTATCTCTGGGTTTTCTATCCTGTTCCATTTATCTATAGCTCTGTTTTTGAGCCAGTACCATATTGTCTTGATTACTGTAGCTTTGTAGTATAGTCTGAAGTGAGGGACTCTGATTCCTCCAGCTCCATTTTTGTCCCCCAAGACTGCTTTGGCTATTTGGGGTTTTTTGTGTCTCCATACAAATTTTAAGATTTTTTGTTCTTGTTTTGTAAAAAAATGCCACTGGTAATTTGATAGGGATTGCATTGAATCTGTAGATTGCTTTGGGTAGTATCGTCATTTTCATAGTCATTTTCACATTATTAATTCTTCCAATCCAGGAACATGGTATATCTCTCCATCTGTTTGTGTCATCTTTGATTTCTTTCATCAGTGTCTTATAGTTTTCTGAGTACAGGTCTTTTACCTCCTTAGGTAGGTTTATTCCTAGGTATTTTATTCTTTTTGTTGCAATGGTAAATGGGATTGTTCTATTGTTCCCTTAATTTCTCTTTCTGATCTTTCGTTGTTAGTGTGTAGAAATGCAAGAGACTTCTGTACATTAATTTTGTATCCTGCAACTTTACCAAATTCATTGATTAGCTCTGGTAGTTTTCTGGTAGCATCTTTAGGATTCTCTATGTATAGTATCATGTCATCTGCAAACAGTGACAGTTTTATTTCTTCTTTACCAATTTGTATTCGTTTTATTTCTTCTTCTTCTCTGATTGCTGTGGCTAGGACTTCCAAAACTATGTTGAATAATAGTAATGAGAGTGGACATCCTTGTCTTGTTCCTGATCTTAGAGGAAATGCTTTCAGTTTTTCACCATTGAGAATGATGTTTGCTGTGGGTTTGTGGTATTATAGCCTTTATTATGTTGAGGTAGGTTCCCTCTATGCCCACTTTCTGGAGAGTTTTTATCATAAATGGGTGTTGAATTTTGTCAGAAGCTTTTTCTGCATCTATTGAGATGATCATATGATTTTTATCCTTCAATTTGTTAATATGGGGTATCACATTGATTGATTTGCATACACTGAAGAATCCTTGCATCCCTGTGATAAATCCCACTTGATCATGGTGTATGATCATTTTAATGTGTTGTTGGATATTGTTTGCTAGTATTTTGTTGAAGAGTTTTGCACCTATATTCATCAGTGATATTGGAATATAATTTTGTTTTTTTGTAGTATCTCTGTCTGGTTTTGGTATCATGGTGATGGTGGCCTCATAGAATGAGTTTAGGAGTGTTCCTTCCTCTGCAAGTTTTTGGAAGAGTTTGAGAAGGATGGGTGTTAGCTCTTCTCTAAATGTTTGATAGAATCCACCTGTGAAGCCATCTGGTCCTGGACTTTGGTTTATTGGAAGATTTTCAATCACTGTTTCAATTTCATTACTTGTGATTGGCTTGTTCATATTTTCTATTTCTTCCTGGTTCAGCCTTGGAAGCTTATATCTTTCTAAGAATTTGTCCATTTCTTCTGGGTTGTCCATTTTACTGGCATAGAGCTGTTTGTAGTAGTCTCTTAGGATGCTTTGTATTTCTGCAGTGTCCATTGTAACTTCTCCATTTTCATTTCTAATTTTATTGAGTCCTCTCCCTCTTTTTCTTGATGAGTATGGCTAAAGGTTTATCAATTTTGTTTATCTTCTCAAAGAACCAGCTTTTAGTTTTATTGATCTTTGCTATTGTTTTCTTTGTTTCTATTTCATTTATTTCTGCTCATATCTTTATGATTTCTTTCCTTCTACTAACTTTGGGTTTTGTTGTGCTTCTTTCTCTAGTTCCTTTAGGTGTAAGGTTAGATTGTTTATTTGAGATTTTTCTTGTTTCTTGAGGTAGGCTTGTATAGCTATAAACTTCCCTCTTAGAACTGCTTTTGCTGCATCCCATGGGTTTTGGATCATCGTGTTTTCATTGTCATTTGTCTCTAGGTATTTTTTTATTTGCTCTTTGATTTCTTCAGTGATCTCTTGGTTATTTAGTAATGTATTGTTTAGCCTCCATGTGTTTGTGTTTTTTAGGTTTTTTTCCCTGTAATTGATTTCTAATCTCATAGCGTTGTGGTTGGGAAAGATGCTTGATATGATTCCAATTTTCTTAAATTTACCAAGGCTTGATTTGTGAGCCAAGATGTGACCTATCCTGGAGAATGTTCCATGTGCACTTGAGAAGAAAGTGTAATCTGCTTTTTTTTAGTGGAATGTCCTATAAATATCAATTAAATCTATCTGGCCTGTTGTGTCATTTAAAGCTTGTGTTTCCTTGTCAATTTTCTGTCTGGATGATCTGCCCAATGGTGTAAGTGAGGTGTTAAAGTCCCCCACTATTATTGTGTTACTCTCGATTTCCTCTTTTATAGCTGTTAACAGTTGCCTTATGTATTGAGGTGCTCCTATGTTGGGTGCATATATATTTATAATTGTTATGTTTTCTTCTTGGATTGATCCCTTGATCATTATGTAGTGTCCTTCCTTGTCTCTTGCAACATTCTTTATTTTAAAGTCTATTTTATCTGATATGAGTATTGCTACTCCAGCTTTCTTTTGATTTCCATTTGCATGGAATATCTTTTTCCATCCCCTCACTTTCAGTCTGTATGTGTCTCTAGGTCTGAAGTGAGTCTCTTGTAGACAGCATATGTATGGGTCTTGTTTTTGTATCCTTTCAGTGAGCCTGTGTCTTTTGGTTGGAGCATTTAATCCACTCACGTTTAAGGTAATTATTGATAGGTATGTTCCTATTACCATTTTCTTAATTGTTATGGGTTTCTTTTGTAGGTCCTTTTCTTCTCTTGTGTTTCCCACTTAGAAGAGTCCCTTTTGCATTTGTTGTAGAGCTGAATTCTCTTAGCTTTTGCTTGTCCATAAAGCTTTTGATTTCTCCATTGAATCTAAATGAGATCCTTGCCAGGTAGAGTAATCTTGGTTTTAGTTTCTTCCCTTGTAGAGTTTCTGCTGAGAAATCAGCTGTTAACCTTATGGGAGTTCCCTTGTTTGTTATTTGTCTTTCTTCCCTTGTTTCTTTCAATAATTTTTCTTTGTCTTTAATTTTTGTAAATTTGATTACTATGTGTCTCAGCATGTTTCTCCTTGCGTTTATCCTGCCTGGGACTCTCTGTACTTCCTGGACTTGGGTGGCTACTTCCTTTCCCATGTTAGGGAAGTTTTCGACTATAATCTCTTCAAATATTTTCTTGGGTCCTTTCTCTCTCTCTTCTACTTCTGGGACCCCTATAATGCAAATGTTGTTGCATTTAATGTTGTCCCAGAAGTCTCTTAAGCTGTTTTCATTTCTTTTCATTCTTTTTTCTTTATTCTGTTCTGTGGCAGTGAATTCCACCATTCTGTCTTCCAGGTCACTTATCCATTCTTCTGCCTCAGTTATTCTGCTATTGATTCCTTCTAGTGTATTTTTCATTTCAGTTATTATATTGTTCATCTCTGTTTGTTCTTTAATTCTTCTAGGTCTTTGTTAAACATTTCTTGCATCTTCTCGATCTTTGCCTCCATTGTTTTTCTGAGGTCCTGGATCATCTTCACTATCATTATTCTGAATTCTTTTTCTGGAAGGTTGCCTATCTCCACTTCATTTAGTTGTTTTTCTGGGGTTTTATCTTCTTCTTTCATCTGGTACATAGTCCTCTGCCTTTTCGTTTTTTCTGCCTTCATGTGAATGTGGTTTTTCTTCCACAGGCTGCAGGATTGTAGTTCTTCTTGTTTCTGCTGTCTGCCCTCTGGTGGATGAAGCTATCTAAGAGGCTTGTGCAATTTTCCTGATGGGAGGAACTGGTGGTGGGTAGAGCTGGGAATTGCTCTGGTGGGCAGAGCTCAATAAAACTTTAATCTGCTTGTCTGCTGATGGGTGGGGCTGGGTTCCCTCCCTGTTGTTTGTTTGGCCTGAGGTGACCCAGCACTGGAGCCTACCCAGCTCTTTGGTGGGGCTAATGGCAGACTCTGGGAGGGCTCACACCAAGTAGTACTTCCCAGAACTTCTGCTGCCAATGTCCGTGTCCTCACAGTGAGCCAGAGCCACCCCCTGCCTCTGCAGGAGACCCTCCAACACTAGCAGGCAGGCCTGGCTCAGTCTCCCATGGGGTCACTGCCCCTTCCCCTGGGTCCTGATGTGCACACTACTTTGTGTGTGCCCTCCAAGAGTGGAGTCTCTGTTTCCCCCAGTCCTGTCAGAGTCCTGCAATCAAAACCCACTAGCCTTCAAAGTCTGATTCTGTAGGAATTCCTCCTCCTGTTGCCAGACCCCCAGGTTGGGAAGCCTGACATGGGGCTCAGAACCTTCACTCCAGTGGGTGTACATCTGTGGTATAAATGTTCTCCAGTTTGTGAGTCACCCACCCGGTGGTTATAGGATTTGATTTTATTGTGATTGCGCCCCTCCTACCATCTCCTTGAGGTTTCTCCTTTGTCTTTGGATGTGGGGTATCTTTTTTGGTGAGTTCCAGTGTCTTTCTCTCAATGATTGTTCAGCAGTTAGTTGTGATTCTGGTGTTCTTGCAAGAGGGAGTGAGCACATGTCCTTCTACCCTGCCATCTTGAACCAATCTAATTCATGGAATTTTATAATTAACTTTAATTGAAGTTACCTCAACAATGTGGTAACTTCACCACATTTACCTCACCACAGTTGCTATTCCAAATCTACCAATGAGTTTGCCGAGCCTGAGCCAGCAGAAAAACATGCTTATGTTTGTCAAGTATCAAGGTCACTGTGGAATCAGTGCCAGAATTCTCACCTTGTTAATTTGTTCCAATAGTCAAATATATTCAAGGTCAAGTGAAGCCAATAAAATTCTAATGTCTCCCTCTTGTGACAGGAGAGAACTCCCAATGTAAAACTTATGACTATGTTTGTGATTAAGACATTTCTCCACTTGCTATCATCATTCATTTTTTATTCCTTTCCCAAGCTCTTTCCAAAGTCTCAAATTTTGCCACATTTTGCTTTCTTTCCAACCTGAACCCAAACTGTTTTGGACTAGAGGAAGGATGCTGTGCCAGAACTGGATTAAGGGATGAGCCTTTAAGGGAAACTAAAACATCACTGGAATAAATTTAAAAGATGGTATCATATAACTTAGTTTCTTCATGCACATACTTATAAGAAACAAGTCTTTCCTACTGGAAGTATGGTGGCAATGGCACCTTGAGTTTGGGAGGGAAGGTGGTGGCACTAAACTACCTCTACTGAAATTGGGCAAGTCATTGGCTACAGTCACAGGCTATGACATTAATGTTGAAACTTTCTATACTCAGCGTGACATTGGCTGAAGTCAATAGCTGCAGTTAATTGAAATTTTGAAACCAAATCATATGTAATACATTAAGTTAGTTACTGGTAATTTATTGTATAAACTAAATTTTTTAAAGTCTACCACTCTTCCTTAGAAGTTTTGTATTCTTAAAAAAAAAACTGAATAAATCAAGAGCTAAAAAATATAGAAAAATATTTACATAATGGAAGCCAAAGAAAATAAGTTTTAAACATCAATGGGATTTGAAAACGACTTCCTAAATAAGGTGATGAAATGCATTATGTCAATTAGAGTCTATCGGGAAAGAGACAGCACACTTAAACTGGTAGAATTTAATAGAGGGAATGTCTAGAAAGTTGTGAGCAGGGTTTAAGAAAGCTAAAAAGAGATTGTGCCATTCAGTGAGCCCCTCACCACTCCTAGACCTGCACGGACAATGGAAGAGAGTAGTTTCCAGAACCCAGTAGAAGCAAGAAGTCAATCGGCAGGGAGAACTTAGAGGAATATACACCCTAATCTTTCCTCCTGGCCTCCCATCACCCGATTGTCTGCATCCAATTGGAAGCCAGAGGACAAGGGAGCCCACGATGCAGCCTACAGCCTCCAGTAGCAAAGAGCAAGGTGAAGAGTGGTGAGTGGATATGGAGGAGCAAATGCAGAACCATCCAGCAGAGAAGCCTCTGTCATTAGTGACTGTGTGGGATTGACACTATCCAGTTAGAAGTAATAGAAATACTGAGAAGAAAGACTACTCTAAATATACATTTTAAACTATATAATTAAATGTATATATTTTATATTCAGTGACTATAATAAATCTGGAATTTTCAACATAAAGGTATATGTAACTTTTATTCATTGAAAATCCGTTTTTCCTCCCACCAGTAAACCAATGTGAAACCAATACTAAGAATATTGGTTAGAAGAGGTACCAACTATCATTCTGAAATGCAGCAGGACCCTATGGTCCTTCCCCCTATGTCCTCCATCTGCCTTTTGTCTGTAGGAAAGCTTTAGCCAAAGCATAAGTTTAATCAGAAAAGTGAGAAAATGCAGAAGCAAAGGAAAGCAGTCAAACAGGACAAAACAATAATAATTTAGTCCTTAAGTAAAGTCAGGGACATTTACTTCCTCCTCAAGGGCTACAGATAATATCCTGAGCCATACATATCCTGTGAGCTGTGTTATAGAGACTGAAACCCCCGCCAGGTGGAAGAAGTTAACTACACAATGACCAGACTGTAGCCGTGACATAAGCTGCCACAATTCTGAGAACTGGCCTCAAAGAAATGCGAACAAACCGACCGTGGAACTGAAGATTACCTATACTTAAAACAATCAAGATGACGCTAATCAGACCACTGCATGACCAATTTCAAGATAACTGTAAGAGCTGACTATGCTGCTTCTGCCCGTAGCCCCTCCTTCCTCTTATACCCCCTTGAGATGCCCCTTTAAAAGCTCTTGCCCACTGACTGTCAGTGGGGTGGGGGAGGAGTCAGCCTCTGGACAGAAGTCTGCCCTCTCCCCCCCGGTTGCCTGGACAGCATGCCCACATGCTACCTCTATGGCAGATATACCACCTTGCATTTTCTGTATGTCCAGTCAATGTCTGCTGACTGAACTAAAAGGAAATACAAGAGTTTTATCATAAAGCAATATGCAGAATTAGACAATATGCAGAAATTTATCAGAAACAACAATATCTAAAAATGTGTAATATGTGTAATGTGCTTGTTTTTTAGAATACTAGAAAATACAGCCTTAAAACTTAAGGAAGGGGAGTGGGTAATCTTGAGAATATAATTTCTATTAGTATGATGTTTAAATTCAAAATACTTTCTGGAAAAAATATGAAAAGGTAAGTTTATTAATATTGACCTTTTTACCAGGTTCTTCTCTGAAACCGTGACTCATCTATAAAGCATTATTCTGTGAATATAAAATTTTATGCTCTTAGCATATATGAAGGGTTTTCAAAGGTACCCAACTCTACTCAAATTGTTTATATGCTATTTTTCATACATATCTAGCTCTGCCTAAATGATTTCTATGTTATATATGTTTCAGATCTCAAAAAGTCATTAGTAAAAATAACTTGTTGACATTGTGATGGATATTAACAGTCTCTGCCATAAATAATTAATTTATATTATTAGAGTTAAAACCACAGATCTGACTATTATGGGTTATACTGGTGAAACTGCCCATATTACCTACAAGGGACTAGGGGGTCTGTAACTTCAGCACAGCCCCACCAGACCATAGGCCGGCAGTGACCAGCAGAGTGGCTGGGGGCCATGGGGATACCCCTGTGATCTGTACAGTTGACATTTGAGATTTCTTTCTCCTCCTGTGGGCCTCTATCCTTCTGCTGGAGTTGTCCTCTGACTCCTGTCCAACCTCTTAGCTCCTCTATTCCCATGGTGGCTCTTTGTCACCAGACCCTGGTACTACCAGGATGCCTTTCCTAAGTGTATGGCATATTGGAGTCCATGTGCACGTTTCAGACACAAATAGGTTTTAAAAAACACTTATTAACAGAATTAATTCAGATTACCTAGAGCAGTGATGCTCCTCTGGGGCCACTCTCTTCCCAGTTCATCTTGTTTCAGTTCAGCAAAGGAGAGCCCCACTCCACAGCCCAGTGGAGCCTAGGGAGTTCTCCCTTCTTCATTCCTCTCCCCGACACCTTCACCCCAGGTCTCTCTTGTTCTTCCTCCTTCCTCACTTGTTGTATGTTTTCTCAGAGAAATCACTATTCATTGTGCCCCAGACCTGAGTTAGGACATCATCAATGGGAAATTTCCAACCAAAACATTTCTTTGCCATCATATAAAACAGTGTGACCATTTCTTGATCTTTTTACACAGGGCTGAATACCTTCTAGGGTTTCTACTCTATTTTGTTTGTTTGGTTTTGGTTTTGGTTTGGTTTGTTTTTTTAAACTTTTACTTATTTTTTTTAACATCTTTATTGGAGTATAATTGTGTTAGTTTCTTCTTTATAACAAAGTGAATCAGCTATATGTATACATATATATCCCCATATCCCCTCCCTCTTGCGTTTCCCTCCTACCCTCCCTATCCCCCTCCTCTAGGGGGTCACAGAGCACCGAGCTGATCTCCCTGTGCTATGCGGCTGCTTCCCCCAGCTCTCGGTTTTACATTTGGTAGTGTGTATATGTCCATGCCACTCCCTCACTTCGTCCCAGCTCACCCTTCCCCCTCTCCATGTCCTCAAGTCCATTCTCTACGTCTGCATCTTTATGCAGGACAGGTTTCTACTCTTTACTCGAGGATGCCTCCTAAGAGAATAATAGGTAAGCCAATGAGGAAGACCTTTGAGAGTGCATTAGGATACTCCCAGCCCTTGGTAGGAAAGCCATAGGAGCTCTTTGCTTGACTGGAAAATAACTACAGATTTTTAAAAATTCTTCTAAATTTCAGAATCTTCATTAGAAGGATGAATATTTCACAAGTTCTCCTGGTTGAATATTCTTCTGTTGTAAAAATAAGTTCCAGGCTATGTGTAATCATCTTTTAAATAATATATTGTTAACTTTTTTCCTCCCACAGCAGAGTAAGGTGAGAGTCTACTCTTCCTAGAAACTAATTAAAATGTTAAAATGATATTATCATAGTAAGAAAAATCCCATTGAGAAGCCCTTAGACACCCCCATATCATTTTATGGTACCTAGGTCCAATTTAGATATATTTGTATAATATGATTTTAGACAAGATTGAACTGGAACCAGATATTTATAAATAGATTAAAGTCTCAAAGGTCATTCCTAAGCCTTTTTGTTCAAAAGTCTATAAGCATCCACTCACCCCACCTATTGGGCGGAACTGGCACACTTCTGCTCTGGTAGCAACTTTCCTCATAGCTATGGAAGTTCAAAAATTAGAACTTTATAGGTCTAGGAGATTCCTTATTACAGAGAAGGCATTTTATATAGCCTACTGCCATCATCAGACCCTGTGATCAGAGAAATGCAATCAGCAGTGCTCTGTTTTCTAATCTTACTTTTAAAACACCAATAGTGACTTAGCCTGTACTCCAATAAAGACCAAGTTTCAGAAGAAATGTCCATCCACATTTGGCCTTTTTGGTAGAGTAAAAGCATTGATACCACCACCCTGGTTCTGAACTTACTCCCAAACAGAGCCCCAAATAAAGTTAGAATCATAGAGACAGTTGAAAGTGTTTTCAGCCATCTTTAGTTTCACAGACGTGTAAACTGAGGCTCAGAGAAACACGGCTCTGGTGCCAGGTCACCAGGAAGTGGAGCGTGGGAGTCCCAGCCCAGGCCTCCTGCAAGTGGTAATGTCCTTTCCCAGTCACGTAAGAGTCATGGGGAGAGTCAGGAGATTTAAGGTGATAGTGCTTTTTGTTCACTTGTTACCAAACCTTTGATGAATCTAAATCATAGTGCTAAAGTCTTGCTTTTAAAGGACTTCACTTCAGTTATTTCAAAAATCAAAACAAATGGTAGGGATATTTAAAAGGAAGATCCAGACTTAAAGACATTTCTCTGCTTCATTATCCAAGGAAAGACCTGAGTGTTTGAAATTCTAGATTCCAAGTCAACCCACTTTCTTTTGCGTAATGTTACTCCTTCTGCTAAATGACACTTCATCTGACAATTATAAGCCCCGCTCTCACTGGTTTCCCGATTACATGTTACAGTAGAAATCCTCTGTGGTTTAAGAGACAGGACATTCTGAACTGAGGGCTTCTCCACAACATCTGCTCCCATTAATCTCGGGTCTACCTCAATGCCGTGTGTGAGTGATGACAAAAAGAAAGGCAGGCCTGGGGCTGGAAGGGGAGTACAGCTGAAAAGTTGGGTTACTTGTCTTTCTTTTATGTCTGTGGTTAACAGCAAATGTAACTGTCCTACCTTTAGGATTTGCCTCTTTTCACAACTGAAGGTTCCTTCACTCCATAAGCCACTTTCTTCTACTGCCTGGTTCTTTACCCTTCTGTCCCCTTTGATGACAACACATCCCGGAGGAGAATGGCCAAGAACTCCCCCGAATTGAAGTGGGATCAGCTCCTCCACAACAGGATGGAAGGAGGGGGAGTTTAAGAAGCTCTCGTGTACACTGGGTGTGGTGGGCTGAACGGGTGGCACATTCTGACTTTTTCTAGGCAGACGACAGAGTCCAAGGGGAGCCCATCTAGTGAGTTGAGCAAAGCTACAAGGCAGCAGCTGTACTTAGATCCCCAAGGCAGGAGCTGTGCTCAGGACAAGCTGGAAGCATCCTCATGGCTCGTGATGGTCCAGTGATTTGGCACCTTGGGTCCATATTCCAGCCAGTGGCTGGACTAAAGAGGACATTTCCAGCCAAGGGGTGAGAACCAACCAAGTAGGAGGCAGGATCAGACCTGGGCCTGGGCCTTGAAAACCTCCAGGGGCGCCATTCAAATTCTACTCTGTGCAACCAGCCAAACTGAGGTAGAACCTAATGAAAAAGAAAAGACCAAGGAACTGGACAAGCATAGTAGGGCATGACATAGTCTGATTTACACTTGAAGAGATCCCTCTGTCTATATGGAATATAGCCAGTAGGAATCTTTGTAAGAGACCCAAAAATGGCTTGGAGGGAATTGATTAGTTCATGTTACTGAAAAGTTCAGTGGGCTTCAGGCAGGGTTTGATAGGGGACGTTACTCCATATCTCCGAGATTCCGACAGCTCTGCCTTCTAGTGTGGTGGCTTCATCCTAGGCTGGCTGTGCAAGATGACCACCAATCCACATACCCCCTCATGTTACCTCCTTCATGTGCAGAAGGAGAGAACAGGGTGGCTTCCACCAACCATAGGACAAATGCCCTAAGCTTTGCGCTTATTGGACCATCTTGAACCAGTCCCTTGGCCAGATAGATGTGGTGGCTGATTGGTTTAGTCCTGGGTTGGCCAAACCAAGTACTGTTATGATAGGTCTTGGATTTTTCTGATAGGCTTTGAATCATCAGGGCTTGCCCTGGAGATTGGGATAGGGCCAGTTGCACACAAACCACACAGCTGTCACAGTAGAGAGAGGTGACTAGAATTTGTCAAGACAATCACCTTATCCACTACAAGGAAGAAAAGAGAAAAGAGCAGAACCAGATAGAATACTTCTGACACCATTGTCCAATTAGGAGAGTGGGTTGGTCTGGGATGGTGGCAATGGAAGTGGAAATAGGTGGATACAAGCAATATATTTTGAAGGTAGAGTCAAGAGGACTTATGTTATATTGGGATAGGAATAGGGGGTTATGTGTTAAAACAGATTAGAACCCACTGAGTCTCTCCCACTTCCAGTTCTTCTCCAGACAAAGTAAACATCAGGAGAACACTGTGAGTGGCACGCTCATCTCCCAGCCAACTTCCACCAGAAAACAGGCCTCTCTGCTTTTCAGTACAAATCCCTTCTAGGCAGCAATATCAACAGACAAGTCATATGTCAAAATATTTAATGATTGGCATTTGTTGGCATTTTTAAAAGAAGTGAGAAACCAAATGTATGTGTCACACCCAGAAGTTGTTGATCATGCAGACTCTTACACATAACTCAGATAATTTCCCTCGTGATCTGGGCCTCTATTTAAGGTACAAGTCCCTCCAGTTTTCCTCCCCAGACCCTTCTCACTATATTACCATCATAGGTTGGAGCCTGAATAAATTCATTACAGTCCATGTACCAGACTCTGTGCTGGGTCTTACAAATACTGCCTCATGAATTTGAAAGCACCTCCATAAGATAAGTATTATGCCTATTCTGAAAATGGAGACATTCAGGTTGGGTGGGTTGAAGATTTGAAGTGAAGGAAACTACAATTTCTGAAAGCCCACTATGTGCTGCTTCACACCTTCTATGTTACACAACTGTCATGACAATACTAAGACTGTCACACAAATGAGGAAAACAAAACTCTGAGAGATTCAGTATCGTGTACGAGGTCACACACCAAATTAGGGGGAGAGTTGGGATTCCAGCCCTGTTTTTCATTTTCTGGGTTCACAGTCTTTCCACCACACCGTAATGTCTTTATGGCAGGGATGCTCACCGCAGACTCCGATGCAGAAATGCTGAGCTGGGTTTTGATGGATGGAGAGAGTAAGAAAGCTCCTCTAAGGAAGCCATCAGCATAGGCTTCTTTCCTGGCTTTAAAGAGTCCCAGGCCTTTCTTGGGAAACTTTCTGAGCCCAAGAAATAAACGTTCATCCTTCAGCACCGCCAGCATTCTGTTCTGCTCACCCCGACTCTCCACCGCAGTTCCTGCTTGAATGTGGACACCCTTGATGGCCACACTCCATACATTTATGTGGGTCAAATACACATGGGGTGGGTCAGTAAGAGGGGTCATAATAGATATTGTAGCACTTTCATACACATTCATTCTGCAACTCTGAGAGATGAACAGAGTGGATATTTTTATTTCCCCTCTGCTTATAAAGAAACTAAATCTCAGAGGGGTGAAGGGACTGATCCAATACCATTCAGTGCCAGAGGGATACATTTTATCTAAACGAATGTAAATGTATGCTACTGGGTGAGACTTCCATGTAAACAAAGAAATTGGGTAATTTTAATTTTTTTGTCACCCTGTAACCACAGCACAATGGGTTAGGTGGTTACTTCATGAGCAATGTTGTAGAGAAGGATGAGCATCTAACTGGCATCGTAATTATCATAAAATCTCTCCAAAGATCCCCAGGCTTCCTGTCTGCAGACAACACTGGAGTAGGCAGCACTTGGCTGTGAACGGCTCTGGGTGCTAATGGAATTGTCGTTTTCTCCCATGTACATCCAGGGACACACTACCCTGCGCCAAGGTGCCGGGGAGGCTGCGTGAGCCACACACTCCCCTGTCTTTCAAGGTCAGCTCTAAGGTCACGTTATTCTCCTCCAGGCTGGCACGGCTTCTCTTCTCACCCTGCAGGGACCCACCCTGTCATCTGTTAAGAGCTTCCTCCAAATTTCAACGCAGATGATATTCACCCAGACCATGTGTGACAGCAATTTGAAAATAGCAATATGCACGGAAGAAATTTGAGTTCATTTGTGCAAAAGGCATTAATTCAGCACGTACCATCTTCTGCACAAGATGCTGAAAGATGGTTGATTTAAGGTCATGGAAATGAAGCATTTAAAATAAAACTTAATATTCCCAAAAGTTAATGTTTATGTGTATATATACACACATATATATACATACACACACATATATAATACATATATAGCAAAAAATGGAAAGTGGAAAAACATATATCAGTGTGTTTCTCTTATTTATACCATTAGAAAATAATATCTTCCAAAGCAAGAACCATACCTGCTATGTTCTCTTTATCTTTTATCAGCACCTAGTGCAGTAAAACCAAACAAATGCTATTCACTGACTCAATACAACAAGTCAGTCAGTTTAAATACAAGGAGAATTAATTTGGATTGATGCCTATGCCTGCTTTATTCTCTGCCAAAAAACCCACACAGCTAATTATCTACCAAGAGTGACCCCCCAAAAATTATATTGTGTAGGAATATTGACTAAAATTAAAAATACCTCTTTATCACCCTATTTGGCTATTTATTAGCATAAATCATAACTAGCATTGGCAACAGGTCATTTTATTCCAAAAGTGCACAGGTGTAATGTTTGCTGAAAATGTTAACTAAAAGCAACGTGCTTTAAATGTATAAAATGTTTCTTTTCAAATCTACTTCTTGTGCTTCAGAAATTAATGGGAATTTTACCTAATATTTTTTGAAAAGAAGAAATTATCAACAAATTCTAAATGATTACTTCTTCATGAAAATAACTGGGTTTTTCCTTGACTGTATGGAAAGGAGATGTTCTGTCCTCATGTTGGATGAAATCTCTCTACATTATGACTGGCATTTATGCTTAAAAGCCCAGTTCTCGAAAACATCCTGGTCAAATAAAAGGGACCTTGGCCACATGTTCTTAATTCACTTTATAACATTTTAAAAATTTGAAGAGTAGACAATTCCAGAATGTAGAACATTCTGGAAGACTCTTCAAAAAAGTCAATAATGTAAAAAATGAACAAAAGAAGGCAGTGGACTGTTCTAGATTAAAAGACCTAAAAGCAACACAGACAAATGCAGTGCATGAAGCCTCATTAGATACAGGATTTTTTAAAAGGCTATACAATAAAGCATTTGGGGGACAATTGGGAAACTGTGAGTACATTTTCCACAATAAGGAATTATTATTCATTTTCTTTAGTGAAAGAAACATGAGTATTTATAATATCATTCTTTCAACTTTTTTGTAGGTTTAAATACGTCAAAATAAAAATTTGAGGAGATAGGAACCCAAGAAGGGAGAAAGCGTGAGAGAGGAGGGGCTCCACCCTGTGCCTGCATCTCCTCCAGAAGCACTTGGACAGGGCTTACCCAGGTGTTACATTCCATATACTGCAAGCGAGAAAAGCTTTAATGTCAGTCTTTACTACTGCTTATCTTTCGTTAGTGGCAGCACCATTGAATATTCCACAGGCCAAACGTGTACCTTCATTCATTTATCCTTCCAGAAAGCATGTACTAAATATCCCCAGGCTGGATGCTTGAGACACAACATTGAGTAAGGAACTGATGCCTTCCTGCAGGCTGCTCAGGGAGATCTGTATGTTGAGGGAGAATTTATCCACACAAGCATGTTCTGAGAGCAAAAGGGAGTATGTTAACAACAACTAAAATGTTATCGTTTTGAAAATATTTATTGAGCAAAGCAAACTGTTTTTGCTACATTAGTGGTTCTATTTTATTACATGAGTAGTTCTATTCAAAACCGTTTTAAGGGATTCCCTGGTGGCACAGTGCTTGAGAATCCACCTGCCAATGCAGGGGACACGGGTTCGATCCCTGGTCCGGGAAGATCCCACATGCCACAGAGCGACTAAGGCCGTGCGCCACAACTACTGAGCCTGCATTCCAGGGCCCGCGAGCCACAACTACTGAGCCTGCGTGCCGCAACTACTGAAGGCCGCGCGCCTTCAGTATACAGAAGAGGAGAGGGATTGGAGGGGGGTCTACAATGTTACAAGGGGATCAAAGAAGGACAAAGAGGTTAATGTAGGAAGGGGTTGCAGGATGGACCCTGGAGCCTGGACTGAATCAAGGAGTAAAGAGAAGGACTTGAGAGACTGTGGTCTCAGAGAGAATACACAGCCTTTGCTGTAACAGTGAAAAGCAGAAAATAGGCGTGTGTGATCAGAAAGCAGAGTTTCAGATTTCAGAAGTGGAGAAGTTCAGGGTGATGACTAGTTCTGGGATATGGCCCAGAAAGCGTGTGACCAATGTGGAGTGAAGGGAAAGCTTATTAAAGGACACTGGAAATTTTCATTATTCGCCTTTCCGGGTGTCATCTAACTATGGGCCTGTCTTATTGTCATAAACTAGAGTAAGAAATTTATTAAAAATTTTACTATAGTCTCTTTTTCAATTAGCAAAGTTTATTCTAACCCATGGGACTGAACGAACGTCTCTTATAGGTCCTAAAATTTGAATGGATAAAGAGAAGTTAGGGATAACTCATTTGGGTGTACCCTGACCTCTTCAGTTGGTGCTTAGTTGCTACTGCCACCAAGTGGCCAGTAGGGAGAACTGCATTTGGTGCTAGGTCCTCTCCAACCTCTCCTTGACTTTATTGTGGCTTTTCAATAAAACTAGCTGAAAAGTAAAAACTGGAAGCTGAATAGCTTCCTTCATTTATTCAACAACTTCAGCAATTATTTATTGAACATTTACTACGGGCCAGGTAAGTGCTTACCATTTTCTGAGTGATGAAGATACAGTAATGAACAAAAGAACCCCAAATCCCTGCCTTCATAGAGCTTGCATTCCAGTGGACTGAGGTAGATATTATTACCCCTGGGTCACAGATAAAGAAGCTGAAGCTCAGAAATACAACAAGTAATTGACAAATGCAGTTTTAGGCACAGGTCCGTCCTACCACAAAACCCGTGCTTGTTATTTTTACACTACAAACAAGGAGTTGTAAACTCTGTCCTAACTGTAAGTCCTGCAAAGTCTGCCATAATGATTTTTACAGAGGCTTTCTGACACACACGATATCCTTCGCACCTAAAATACGTCTTTCAACTTACCTGATGAGAGTCAGACTTAGCTAAGTGCCTCCATATTCCTCTGTGGCTGTCTCTTTATTATACTGTTCACTGCATTATATTCTAACTAGTCTAGCTGTGTGTCTGTCCCCCTCCCTGGATTGTGAGCTCCTTAGGGCAGGAACTATGTCTTACTTATCTCTGCGCCCAACAAAAAACCAGACACTGGCAAGAGGAGGAACCAGTGGTGTAGAATTGACAAAGACTAGTATCTTTGAAGTGTCCATTGGCTAGCACCCCTGGCCACCTCACCTTCATCGCTATATCCTGACAGAGTCTTGAGAAATTTTGGTTGACCTGAACTTATTTGACTTTGGTCTGCAAAGAGGGAGTGAAGTTGTCAAAGGAAAGAGAGACAGACTAAGAAGCTCAGCCTTGCAGGCGGATATATTTTATTTCTCCCAGTAGTATAATACCTCCAAACAGACTGAAGGAAGTGAAGTACTTCCACTTGATAAAGTACTTTTCTATATTTAATCATATTTGTTTATCTTGTAAAGCGGGTAGGGCAAGTTTTTTTTTTTTTTTTTTTTTTTTTGCGGTACGCGGGCCTCTCACTGCTGTGGCCCCTCCCGTTGCGGAGCACAGGCTCTGGACGCGCAGGCTCAGCGGCCATGGCTCACGGGCCCAGCCGCTCCGCGGCATGTGGGATCTTCCCGGTCCGGGGCACGAACCCGTGTCCCCTGCATCGGCAGGCGGACTCTCAACCACTGCGCCACCAGGGAAGCCCTAGGGCAAATTTTATTGTTCCCATTTTATCCACAACGAAGCTGAGACTCAGAAACATTAAATGACTTTCCACAAAGCACACAACTTGTAAAAGGGGTCCTTAGACTTGATTCCAGTTCACACCTAGACTCATACTTAGATCTGCCTTCCTTATTGTGCAGCTCCTATAAATTTTTTTTTAAATTATATTTATTAAGACTGGTTTTAGATGCTCCTCTAATTTTTAATATCAGTTCTGCCATAAACATGTTTTGTAATCTGGAACTTGTCAAGTGTCTTATGACACTTATGTACATTTTTACTGTACAGTGGAGTTATTTTTGCTCAGTACACAAGGACACAGTGTACCTTTGAAATAAGAAGAGATGAAATTTGCCAGGATTGAGAAACAAATTGTAAACCAGTGAGTCAGTCTCCCCCTTGGCTTTAGAGTGACTCTTTACTAAAACTGGAATAAATTAAATCACTTTCTGAGTATCTGTATCAAAAATGAAGGGTGTTTATAAACTACTAAAATAATAATTTAAAAACATAAATGTTGGAAATATAAAAATGTGATCCTTAAACATTTCATAATTTCTCTTAAAAATGAACTCAGTATAGCTTACTGCAACAAAATTGAGAATTATGTTCTTTCTAACAACAGAATCATGAAAAAAACCAAGATTGGAGAGGTATTACTCAATGGAACACATGCAAAATGATTGCTCCAATTGTCTGCCCAAAGCCTGGAGGAGTGAGGTTGTTCTCACTGATGATGGACTTACTGGGCTGGACCTGCAGAGAATCCTTTTGGGTATCCAGACTGCTAACTTTACCAATGAATGCATGTCTGCTAGTGTGTGTGTGTGTATATATATATATATATATATATATATATATATATATATATTTTTTTTTTTTTTTTTTTTTTTTTTTTTTTGTGGTACGCGGGCCTCTCACTGTTGTGGCCTCTCCCGTTGCGAGCACAGGCTCCAGACACGCAGGCTCAGCGGCCACGGCTCACGGGCCCAGCTGCTCCGCGGCATGTGGGATCTTCCCGGACCGGGGCACGAACCCGTGTCCCCTGCAACGGCAGGCGGACTCTCAACCACTGCGCCACCAGGGAGGCCCTGCTAGTATATTTTTATTTGACCAGTTGTAAGTTTGCACATTTATGATTTATAAGCAGTGACATACATGTTCTAACTTGTGTTAAGGAAACACAACCAAATGGTTGTCTTGCATACATTCGTTCCATGAGATAAAATGGGGTTTTTTCTACCCTCTTCTCTGTTCACCTTCCACAACCCAGCTCTAACCATCATGGCCAAGTCTTATCAGAGCCCTCCCACATGGTTAGTCATGCTTTTTTCTATGCTCTCAAAGAATGTGTGTGTGTGTGTGTGTGTGTGTGTGTGTGTGTGTGTGTTCATGAATCTCATTTGATGGGGAAATGAAATGATAAATGGTAAAACCTTAGAATTCTGAGCTACTGCCCCCAAGGGAGATAGTAATCATGCCCCACAGAAAGTATCATGGTACCCACATGTCTGCTTTGTTTCTAGTTTATACCTAATTTTGAAGGCAAAGGGAGTAGACCATAACACTCCCATTCCTTCCCCATAAGATAAGTAGGGCACATAGGTGGATGCCCCAGGGGCTAACAATAGTGGCATTAGACACTATTGATAATCACACTGGGACAAAGGCATTAATGAAATTGTCCCAAACAAACTAAGATATATGTTAACCTGAATAGTAAGCATCATGCACTTCTCAGAAGCAATGGAGACATAGCAGAGGGTTATTGAACCTGATGCAACAGGAGAACTATCAACTGGATTAAACCAGTCAATTCACTTTAATTTGCTTTGTCAAAGTTTTTCACAAATTCTTGAGGATGGAGTTGGATATTAACATCCACCTTCTCTTTCTATATTATATATGGTTTATTATGTAAAATTATGCTTAGGGTAACTGGTTAGTACACAGTATGTAGTTCTCATTCCAAAGATTAAAGGCAATGGTCCACAGTGAGTCTTTGTGGTTGTCTTTTCTAAAACCGAAATTACAGCAAAGAATGAAAGCTAGGCTGAGTGTGCTCTACCTCGCTGATCATTCAAAATCCTGGTCCCCCAAATGAGCAAACTCATTAAAGTAGATCTCCTTCAAAAATACTGAATTAACATGTTTTACGTCTATCCGGAAATGCATATCATACATCCATTTCACACTGTACTACATTTGTTCATTTTCCCCACAATATTGCAAACATCTCTCCTCATTGGCAAGGATGACATCTTGTCCATCTTTGTAGCCCCAATGCCTGGAATAATTATTGCTGTGTAGCAGATGGTTAGGTTTGTCGGTTGGCTGGTTGATTAGCTGCTTGGTTGGTTTTCTAGTTAGTTGGTTAGCTGGTTGGTTGGTTTGTTTCCAATTTATTGCTTGACTGGTTGGCTGACTGGCTAATTAGTTGATTGGTTAATTATCTGGCTGATTTGTGGATGGGTTGGTTGACTAAGTGGTTAAATGGGAGGTTGGTTGATATCTAGGAGGCTGACTGGTTGTTGAATCAAATAAATGAGTGAATTAGTTTGGACAGTAAAACAGTCTTCAAGGTAAATTGAAAACACTCAACCCATTAGCCTCTGAATTATTCTAGGGAATGATTTTTATGTTACAGATAGAATTTCAAGTTAAAACGAACATCTCCTTTAATAAAATATGAAATTCCTAAATAGTTAAAACTAACTTCTGCAATTGTCCATTCTAAAAATTTCAAAACTTTATATTAGTACAACTTCATTATACCACAAAATCCCAAGAAAAGGAAATTAAATAGCTCATTATAACCCCCTTAAGCAGAAAATTATAACTCCTGTAAGGTATAAAATCCCAATTTGGGCACAGACTATCCCCATGAGTATTTGCCAAGGCTTGCCAACTGCAGATAAAAATATGATTGAGGGCTTCCCTAGTGGTGCAGTGGTTGGGAGTCCGCCTGCCGATGCAGGGGACACGGATTCGTGCCCCGGTCCGGGAAGATCCCACATGCCACGGAGCGGCTGGGCCCGTGAGCCATGGCCGCTGAGCCTGCGCATCTGCAGCCTGTGCTCCGCAACGGGAGAGGCCACAACAGTGAGAGGCCCGTGTACCGCAAAAAAAAAATATATGATTGAGAGATTATTGAGCAGAATATTGTCAATACTGTCAAGTTCATCACTTGTCTTTCTACCCTTATAGACTACTTTCTTCAAGTCTCTGACCACTTTGTCATTGGAAATGGATGTCTTTAAGCCTGCTTTTAAAAATACCACTTAAATGCCACTTAAAAAGGATAATGAAGCTTTACTAACACTCTAACAGATAACACCTTACCACAGACCAACCAGTTATGAGCAAATATAGTGTAAAGAAAGAACCTCACCTAAGAAAAGGAAAAGCCATAATAGGTCAACTGATTTTTCACTTTGTTTTAAGACATTCTTGGTCATAATGATTTATAGTTGCTAAGACAGCATATATGATAATCTATGTTTATTCTTCAAAAAGTTGGAAAAAAATAAAGTGTAAATTGTTCCATGGACCTCATTGCCAATCGTGAGTTTTAAACATAAGCACCTGTGAGTGTTTGAAATGAATGAAAATGCCAAGGCCACTTAAAGAATATAAACAAATGTCAACGGTGACTCAGAGTACCCAAAATAAATTAAAAGGGAGTCATTTCCTACATATTTCCTGAAACCCCTGTGTTTTCTTTGGTGCTTGGCATTGTGACTAAGCTTGAAAAAGAGCTCTACTGTGTGTGCTCCACATTTCTCAAAACTGAGGAGAAAATGAGGAGTATTTCAGGTTATTCATTCTTGGTTTGGGCACCAACATGGCTTCTGAGTAACTTTAATAGTAACTTTAATGGTAAATATTAGATATGTGATGTTTGAAAAAAAACCAGTGAAAGTAATTTAAATTGATCAGTTTAATTCATTGGTCATTTATTTTAAAAATACATGTTTTTATACTGATTATAAAATCATTCTAAAATAGGGCTGGCATCAGCAGTGGAAAATAACTTTTAATCATTTAGAAATTTGGAGCCATACAAGTCATTGATGTGAAATTCAGCAGCCATGAGAAGGTAAATGGGGACTTACTAATAAGCAAAGTTTGAGAGAGTTTAATTGATTGGTAAGGCTTGAAAATCACTGTCAATTGTTCTAAGAGTTCATCTCAGGTTTCTTAACAGCAAGTCTAGGATTTACACAAATTGCCCTTAAGAAATTTTTTAAATTCCAAGGTATATGTTCTATAGGATATTATGATATAAAGGTACCAAAATGAAATGAGTTTGGAAAGACATGAGTTAAGGCAGTCCTTCTCAGAGCCTTTAATGTATCACAGTGGATTATGACTCTCAAAGAAAGAGTGAGGGAGTTATATAGTATACAGTGTGTCCCAAACTCTTTTGACCATTGTACCAGTTATCTATTTCCACAATAATTCTGGACGATAAGCCACTTCAAACTCAGTGGCTTAAAATAACCATCACTTGTTCTCACAGATCAGCAGTTTGACTGAAACAGCTCTGCTTTAAGCTGCAGGTCTGTGAATCAGGGTCTTCCACACTCCTCTTGCTCTCCTCAGCCTGGCAGGCTAGCCAAAAACATGTTCTTCTCAGATGATGGCACAAGTACAAAAGGGGCAGTGAAAATGCATGCTATCTCTTAAATCCAAGTCTTAGAATTGTCACACTGTCTCTCTAACCCACATTCAACTGGACAAAGCAAGTCATGTGACCAAAGTAGAGGAGTGATAAAATATGCTCTGTCCATAATGATGTCATTTCAAGGAAGTGGATCCAAGGAGGAGTAAAAGAACTGAAACCAATCATCCAACCTCTCATAACCATCGAACCCCTTGTTTATAGATCATCTCATGGCACTAGGGTTCTATGGAACACACTTTCAGAAACATTGCTATACCTCACTGGTGTTTGTGCAATGTTCATATTAGTGGGAACAAAATAACATTAAACAGCAACATGCTGAGATGCAGCAGTCTGAGAGATTTTTTTTTTTTTTTTTTTTTTTTTGCAGTACGCGGGCCCCCCACTCTTGTGGCCTCTCCCGTTGCGGATTCACAGACTCGGGACGCGCAGGCTCAGCAGCCATGGCTCACGGATCCAGCCGCTCCGCGGCATGTGGGATCTTCCCAGACCGGGGCACGAACCGCGTCCCCTGCATCGGCAGGCGGACTCCCAACCACTGCGCCACCAGGGAAGCCCTGAGAGGTGTTTTTAAAACTCACAATCTAAGTGGGCATCCGCTAGATTCCTAACAGAAAAAATTCTTCCACCTAATGGGACTTTAAATCCCTTCTACTGTCACAGCTCACTAGGAACTCAACCCCTAGAGTGAATATGAACACAACGCACTACCAAACGTAAAATAGCTAGCTAGTGGGAAGCTGCCGCATAGCACAGGGAGATCAGCTCGGTGCTTTGTGACCACCTAGAGGGGTGGGATAGGGAGGGTGGGAGGGAGGGAGGGAGACGCAAGAGGGAAGAGATATGGGAACATATGTATATGTATAACTGATTCACTTTGTTATAAAGCAGAAACTAACACACCATTGTAAAGCAATTATACTCCAATAAAGATGGAGTATAATTGGAGTATAACTCCAATAAAGATGTAAAAAAAAATGCATTCAGTTTGGAGAGAGAGCACTTCTCGACAGCCCCAGCCAGAGCATTATAAAGCCTTTTGGAGGGAGGCAGATCCTTCTATAGGAGTGGGTGATTACGACTCAGTTCTCAGAAGCTGTGCTTGAGCAAGTGTAGAGCTAAAGACCAAGTTGACAGCAGGTGGATCTGGGAGAGAAGTGACATCCCAGCCCAGGCTAGGGTCCTGAGAAGAAAGCCACACAAGGTCAGCATGGAATAGTCCTTTAATGTAGAGGAATAGACACCAGGACCCCTTGTGTGCCCTTGCAATCCATGTATGCACATGTGTAGAACAAACTGAACCTCATGCGAATCAGCATGTGTGGTCCATCATCTCATTCATTCTTTTTGTTATTTTTATAAGACCAGAATCAATGAATCCCTTCAAAAATTTTTGAACCAGATGGAAGTTTATCTGATAAGCATAGTCAGAAGTCTGTGTCCACAGTGGGATAAACCAGGTCAGCAGCAGCTCCCACAGACACCACCAGCCCAGTTTCCAGCTTAGAAAAAAAGGCACTAATGTTTCAGGGCGAGGTTTTAACTCTGAATTCCAGCTCCGCTGGTGCTCTCTAAAGCAGGTGACATCATCAAAAGAACTCACAGTTTAGGGTGAGAAATGAATGGGATTCTATTCTACTTCACTGCCTATTGTCTATTTTAACTTTTACCTCACTTTCTTTATTAGTAAACATGAGATAACACCCATTCTGTGTACCTTCCAGAGTTGTTACAAAAATAAATAGGTAATGACACTTAAAAATATATATATATATATATATATATACAAATGCCACCATAATGTAAGATATCCATCATCAACATCTACGGAAATTGTCAAACATAAGCAAGGGTGCAATTAAGCAGTCTCACGCACATGCATTTTAGCTACCAACACCTAGTAAAACACAATGCAACATATTGAGCTATTAAAAAAAAAGCTATTTATTTTTGCTTTTACAATATGGCAACAACAAAAAGGATTTTTTCATCCCTCATTTAGAGTATGCAGTTAGAATTTGATTGTCATCATCATTATCAATCACTGGAACAAAGAATTGGAGGGGCAAATATTATTGTTGCAGAGACCTCTTCTTTTTTAAGATAGACGCCTCCACGTAAGAACTACAAGATAAGCTACCCTTGAGTTTACGTGGGAAAGACTCAAAATCTTGTCAGGGATAGAAAAATTGAGCAGAGAAATAAACTTCAAGAATTTAACTTGGAGAAAAGGTAAGGTTTGTGAACTCATAGCGGACTACATTTTTATATTATCAGAGAAACAGAAAATGCTTTTCAACAAGGGTTTGTGGCAGAAGTTTCGATAACAGATGAGAATCAACCTAAGGCATGGATCAGCTGGTCGGTTTCTTTTCTCTTTCCTCAAAGGTGTCGCGATGAAATCTCACTTGTCACACTTACTAACAATCCTCACATGCTTCTAGGACCTTGGCCACTAAGTCTCCCACTTTACACTCTCTTTAAGTTCTTTTTCCCATATTCATTCCCTTGGTTTTTCTGTGAGAGATTTTAGAGCACGTACTCATTTAAAGGCAATATCTTTTTGCATACACCAATAACTCTAAGGCAACTTCAGTTCTAAATGTATAATCAATGATAGTACACTTGTTTTTAAAGAGGCTGATCTGCTGAATTTCTGAGCCAATTTCTCCATTCTTTCACGTTTTTCTGATTTTTCTAATTTAAGGTATAAACACGTGACATTTCACCACGCCACCCTGGCCACACAGATTATAGAAGGAGGAAAGATTCTAAAAGGTGCTGTAATTGCCATTATCATATCACTTATTGAGCACTTACTACAAGCCAGGTCTGGTTCAAATGTTTTTGCATATGTCATCCCAAGGAAGCTTTCCAGCATCCATGGGAGGGAATTATTACAATCCTCAGTTTACAGAAGGGGCAACTGAGGATTAGAGACATTAAGGAACCTGCTCAAGGAAACTGCCTGCAAGTAAATGACAATGCTGGGATGGAATCAGGGCTGCCTATCTTCGAAACCCCGTGAGGCTCCCTTGGGCAAGAAGAAGTGATCCAGCTCCAGCTCCATAAATGTCACCTTATTTGCTAACTAGCAACTGAGGCCAGCCGATTTGATCAAGGAGAAAACATGAAGCTCAACGTCATTATCGAGCAGTTTTTCTGGGCTGAATTAATAGTTTTGTTTTGTTTTTTGTTTTTGTTTTTGTTTTGGAATACCAAAGAGATTTAAACAGGCTAAGCCAAAGTTTCTAAAAAGAAACTAGTTCCTTGGTGGTATTATAAGTTTCTTCTTCCCTCCCTCCCTCCCTTCTTTCCTTTAAATCCTTGGGACATCAATAAACATTTGTTGAAATAAAAAGAAGCTCGAATATCTATTCCTTCACTCCTTAGCTGAAAACACCTACAAATGTTCACAGGAACTTATGTGACTATCAGTGACTTAAAAAAAAACAAAAAACAAGCTCCACGAGAGCAGAGATGTTTTAACATTTTATTCGCTACAGACTTCCAAGCTCCTAGAAGGGCTCCTGGCACACAGCCGGGGCTCAGTAAGGATGTGCTGCTTGGATGAAGCCTGCTTTAAGTGGCAAGGGCGAGCCGGCCCTCTGGGCTTCGGGCCGCTTCTTGGTCCCGACACTCCCTTTGGAAATGGAGATAGCGTGGGCTTCCCACCTGCCTTAGACCGCGGGCCGGAATCCAGACCCTCCCACTCCTCCCCACCTCCCCGCAGCTGGAAGCAGCTGCGCGCGGTTTTGCCACCAGGGCTTATCTACTAGGACTCCAGTCCTGCAGAGAAGGGCGCTCGGGCCGCTGGCCGCCGTGTCCCTCACTCCACGGGGGGAGGACAGTGAGCACTCAGGTGACGTTTCCGCGGGCCGGAACTCGAGGGCCGGGGCGCCGACACTGGGCCCTCCTGGGGTGCGGGGACCGCGCGGGGGGACCGTCGGGTGCCAGCTCCACCCGCCGCTCCTCCCAGGGGGCGGGCCCACCGACAGGTGTCCCATCGCTGTGAGCGTCTTCTCTCCAGCCCCGGAAGGTACCCAGCGGGCTTCTGAGGAGGCGCCGGAGGGACGGAGCGGGGCGGGTGGCCGGCGGGTTTCATACTCAGTAAAGAAAATGGAAACATAGGTGGGAAAAGCAAGGCAGGATGGCTTTCAGGGAAGCAGCAGCCTCGTCTCAGAAAGCTGGAGCGCGCAGAGCTCACGCATCCCGCGTCTTTCCAGGAGGAAAAATGCTTAAATAGAGTAGCGAAGGCGAGGCATGGATCACTGGGTTATGTTTTCCTAATCAGGGGTTCCGGGTGCCTTTTCTGAACTAGAAAAGCCAAATACAGTTCCTCACCCAAGTTGATGCCCCTCCCCCCCTCAGCCCACATTCCGTGTTCGCGCCTTTGGGCACTTGGTTAACCTTATATTACTATCTGTCACATGGTGCGTGCAACGTCGTCTGAACTCTGCTGATGCCCTTAGGAAGTTAGCAGCTGTCAGGCAACTGGGGAGAGCGGGGAGAAGGGAGCGTGGGCTTTTGCACATCAGCCCGGGGCTTCTCAGAGCCTTTGAGAAACTCTTTCTAAAAGTTCTTTCTTTAACAATGAGAGAGAAATCAGTTCTCTTATACTTCTTAATAAGGTTTTGCTCCAAAGTCTGGTATCTTTATTTGTAGTGGCATCTTCTTATTAAAATGCCCCTGAATCTACTACTAAAGAAACAGGCATAAACATGCAACTGTTTTCATTTCCTGTATGCACAGAAATTCCACTGAACTTAGCTCAGTGCAAATTTGGGGGCCAGATGTTTTCAGTGAATGTTTTCTAACTTTTTAATATTGCACTTTCTACTTAACCTGTTTGTTAATATAACTTAGTGGGTAGGGATGTGGAGAGGGGGTGCCGACTGGCTGGATATGACTGGATTGGTAGCCCATCATTTGTTCTTCACTCGGATCATGACATCTGTTTCATGTCACAATGGAATTGGCCTCTTGCCGAGCAGACATGTCCTCACCTACTGTCTCGTGGTTGTGATAAGATAATTACGAGGACAATATTGTTTGACTCCTAGCCTAGCATGGGCTGTTAAACTGTACAAAGCAATCCAATTCCAAGAAAATAGTCTTTCTAGCCTGGGGAATAAGGTACATCAATGCACAGGCCACCTAATGTTTCTGAAATATTAATGTTGATTGTTAAGCAGAGATTGAGTAGGGAAGGAAAACCACCAGGCAGTTTAAAGAGGAGCCAGGAATAGTCCTATGGGTCCAACATGCTATGAGGGAACCAACTTCATGTTTAGCGTCAGTCTGCTTTCCTCAAACACCAGAAACGGATTTGGGGGTAGGATGACTGCAGTATAGTGATAAATCCAGTATCTATTTTGAGAGTTGAGCCTGTATCTCTTAACACAAGTGATAGGCTAAATGTGCAAGGTACAGCAGTTGTCCTACCAGGCACCTCAAACTCCCCAGTTAACTAGGTTGGTCCCAGGCTAGGATATGGGGCTTCCCTCTACAGAACCTCTGAAAGCCCACTAGACCCAACAGTCAAGGCAGTGGCTGGTCAGAGGCCCTAGCTGCCCTGGGAAGGAGAGTCACAGCCCCCACTGCACAACAGACCAAGGATGGGAAATGCTCCCTTACCCTGAAGACACCAGGATGCTTCTGCCTGTCACCAGGACACCCCCTCCTGCAACCCAACTGGAGGGAACCAAGGCTATCACTTACCTTATGTCTCAGACTTACTCACCCCCAGCCCCCTGTGCATTTATTTTTAACATTCTGATCCTCAGAAGTGAAATGAAACAAATACAGGCAGGGGAAATTGAAGAAAGCTGGAGATGGGGAAGGAAAAGGGGGAAGCCTTCTTCGTGCCTCAGGGCTGAAGGAAAGAAAAGAAAAAACTTTTGTCAAGAGCCTACTCTGGGCTTCCCTGGTGGTGCAGTGGTTGAGAGTCCGACTGCCGGTGCAGGGGACACGGGTTCGTGCCCCGGTCCGGGAAGATCCTACATGCCACGGAGCGGCTGGGCCCGTGAGCCATGGCCACTGAGCCTGCGGATCCGGAGCCTGTGCTCCGCAACGGGAGAGGCCACAGCAGTGAGAGGCCCATGTACCACAAAAAATTTTTTTAATTAAAATAAAATAAATTTAAAAAAAGAGCTTACTCTGCTTTACACAAGGTTTGTGTGCTTCATTTCATTAAACCCTCACAAGCACTATGTAAAGTAGAGAGTATTATTCCCACTTCACCAATGGGGAAAATGTGAGTGGGAAAAATGAGGCTCAGAGAGGTCAGTGACTACTTGAAGTCACACAGCTAGAAAGAGACAGGGCTCAGATTAGGCCCTAAGCTGTCTGATTCCTCCAGGAAGGTGGCGTGCTTGACCTGTGAGGACGGGTGAGGAAAGCCCATGTGCCTCTGTTCTGTCTGTCTAGCTCCCAGCTTTCCTGAGGAGGGGGAGCTTGGAATAAAACTGCCAAAAGCTGTGCCCCAGGGGCATGTACAGACACCTGGGGTCTCTTATAGAGGTGCTGGGCCCCAGAGACAGCTCTGCTGCCCCCCTTCCGCATCCTCTATCTCCATTTCTGCATTCTCTCATTCCACTGCCCCCAAACTACCAAATGCTAGGGTTCCAGAACCATTGGCGTATATCCTTTCTCTCCCTGGTGTACCACCCTTTTGCCCCATACCTGGGTTTCTTCTTTCTATCCCACATTAACACAATTGGGGAAGTTATAAATATCCCTCAGAATAAAGCAGGAGATGCACATCTAAGGGCCCAAACTAAGTGTGGCTTCAAGGTCTGCAGAATCCAGGACCTGGTGCTTCCAAGCAGCTGGATCCCCTGCTGAGGGTGGGAATGGTGAGAGGTGGGGATGACTGGGAATGCTTAGCCAGACTCAGGGGTCCCACTGTCTTTGGAAAGGGAAGGAACAAATGGAAAGGAAGGAGACAGAGACAGAGAGGGAGAGAAAGAATGGTTCTTATGCAGGGAAAACTTTATGATTATAGAGAAGTTTTGAAAAATTAGATTTGACTGTGTAAAAATTAATACTGACAAAAATGACCGTCTTTTTAAAATTTCCGGTGACTTACAGCTAATTACCATACAGCACAGTAATAATTGTGTTATTTCATGAAATTTCAGAATAACTTTGGTATGTTTTATTTAATTAAAATAATAAAACTCTTAACTCTTTCTGTATACTCAAGTCTAATAGAGTGGCTCATGGATCCCAGTATTTGGCATGATTACTCATTGCAATAAACACACACACACAGACACACACACACACACACAGAGTAAATAGTGTGTTTGTCCTGCGACATTCTGAGAGACTTGGATGGAAACCATACTTCATAAGAAGGAATTTTATCCTTGAGGATTTATATTAAGCATGTAAAACATTGGCAGAGGTTTTGCCACACTGAACTCTAGTCTCATATATGTAGCAGCTCATTACCCCAATTTCAAAGTAAGTGGGGATCCCACATGCCGCGGAGCGGCTGGGCCCGTGAGCCATGGCCGCTGAGCCTGCGCGTCCGGAGCCTGTGCTCCGCAACGGGAGAGGCCACAGCAGTGACAGGCCCGCGTACCGCAAAAAAAAAAAAAAAAGAAAAGAAAATCTAGGCAGTCATTTAAAATGTAGGGCGTACTTCTGTACATATGATCCTGGACCCTCTTCGACCATTGGAAATGCTTGCTTTTAACATGTGTTTTATGTTTGTTTTTCTCATTGGGAGTCACAGGTGTGTTTGTGAGTGTGAATGCTTATGTGTGTATGTGTGAATACCATCTAGCTTATGGAGACATTAAGCCTGATTTCTTCATTGACTCATAAACACCTTGAAAATTTAACATTAGCCAAGGGCAAATATTTATTATGGTTGTTCTTGAAGAGGTACCCAGTGTGTTATTCATTAGATGGGAAAGATTATATACCTAATGGTAACAACTCATGCCCCAATCAGCTGTTACAAGATACATGCAAAAAAATGGAGTTGTGTCTTCATCCTGATCCTCACTGGCATTTAAAAGTCAAAAGTGAGGGCTTCCCTGGTGGCGCAGTGGTTGAGAGTCCGCCTGCCGATGCAGGGGACACGGGTTCGTGCCCCGATCCCGGAAGATCCCACATGCCGCGGAGCGGCTGGGCCCGCGAGCCATGGCCGCGGAGCCTGTGTGTCCGGAGCCTGTGCTCTGCAACGGGAGAGGCCACAGCAGTGAGAGGCCCGCGTACAGCAAAAAAAAAAAAAAAAAAAAAAAAAAAAAAAAAAAAAAAGTCAAAAGTGAGAGGCAAGGCTGGTCGAGAGTAAAGGGTGAGGTATTTCTGTTCTGTCTCCATCTATGACAAGAGCTGTTGGTTGATTATTCCCTTCTCCTGGCATCGGGTTTGGGTGGCTGTGTGCCTCAGGGGACAATGTATCCAACCCCAGTCCCAGGGTGGGTAGGGGTGAACCTAGATTATTTTAGACCAATCGCTGAATTGCAATTAGTACTCCTTTCAGCATTGATTGGTTTAACAATGATCATGTAGCACTTCCAGCCATCAGTACTTGAGGGGAGTCTGCAGGAAAGGCTGCTCAGAAACGATTGCACATTCTTTAAAATGTCTACAAAAAAAAAATGGTTTCTTTTCTGGCCTTTGTTGTGGGTATGTAAGGATGTGGTGTTTAAGGCTGCTGTCTTGTGGTTATGTAAGGATGTGGTGTTTAAAGCTGCTGTCCCAATCTTGTATCCCTGAGGGGACCAGCCTTGGAAAATGCTTACCTGACAAGGGTGGCTGCAGTGGAAACAGATGGAAAGGACCTGGAGCCCAATGTCACCACTAGGCCACTGAAATGAACAATCTTGGAACCACCACCCTATCTCTGGACTTCTCTATTAGGGCTAAGCTATTTAGGGTTGGTTCTTCTCAAACTGGAAGTTAAAAGCATCTCAAATGATTTTCCACATCAGCCAAACAAAACCAAACCAGAAATCTCTTGTAAGAAACCTACCCTTGAGAGATCAAACGGGTTCAACATTCTGCTGGGGTCTATAGCTGCCTTTGTTCAAGGAATGCAGATTCACTCTAATGATTTTTACCCTAATCTGTTGTCTATTTTAATGCCTTTTTGAAAAAAAAGATTAACTCTCTCTAGGCTTGTTAAACTCTTACTTCATTTTATTTATTATTGGCTTGCAAATATAAAGAAATATATAATCTTTTGTACCCACATAAAAATGTTAAATGATTTTTACTTTTGCATATTTTATGCCAGTGAAGTGACTTTCAGTCTCTTTCACATATTTATCCATTTATTTCTATTTTATTATGTTTCTTTTTTTACCTCTTTTTATATTTGTGCTTACTTTTTCCATGTACTGTCTTGATCTCTTTTGCTTTCAGTATAGGTTATCTTTTAAGTATGGGTGTGTGTATTTCTACTTTCAAGAGGCATGATGTAGTGGTAAAAACATGAAATTCTGTACAAAACTTTGGCTTAAATACTGGCTCTACCACCTACTTTTTGTGTAGCTTTTGGAAAATTCCTTAACCTAAAGCAAAAGGAAGGGTGGTGAGCATGGCATGTATTTCACTGTAGAGCCAATCCCAAAGCAAGTGTAGAGGGTAGGATGGCATGTTATATGCCCTGAACATTTTTAACTACACACCTATCAAAAATTAGAAGAGAAAGAGGGAAAGAAGGTAGGAGGTAGAGTAAATTCACTTATGGCCTCATGTGTCATCTATGTGAGTTGAACGGTACATTATTCAAGCTGACAAAACAAGTATCTAAATTATAAGAACATTGGGCTTCCCTGGTGGTGCAATGGTTAAGAATCCATCCGCCAATGCAGGGGACTCAGGTTTGATCCCTGGTCCAGGAAGATCCCACATGCCGTGGAGCAACTAAGCCCGTGCACCACAACTACTGAGCCTGCATGCCACAACTACTGAGCCCGCGTACCTCAACTACTGAGCCTGTGCACCACAACTACTGAAGCCCGAGCACCTAGAGCCCATGCTCCACAACAAGAGAAGCCACCTCAATGAGAAGCCCGCGCACCGCAACGAAGAGTAGACCCCGCTCGCCACAACTAGAGAAAGCCCACAGGCAACAACGAAGACCCAATGCAGCCAAAAAATAAAATACAATAAAAAAATAATACTAAAGACTATGGGCATAGAAGTGTGAGGCACTGTAGAATTAAGTAGTAGCTATTATTTATGAGCACTTACTATATGTCTGACACAATGCTTTACATGCATTATTTCATTCAATCCTCAAAACAACCCTTAAGAGGGTAGGTACTCTTATCCCCCATTTTTCAGATGAATATTCTAAGGCACAGAAAAATGAAGTGACCTGCCCAAGGTCACAGCTAATGTCAGAGCCAGGATTTAGTCTTAGGCATTCAGACTCCAGAGCTTACACTCTGCTTAATCATGACACAAACCCCTAAGTCCTCTTAATTCCTTTGTGAATTTTTTTAATATGTTAGTGGTTTAAGGAATATTTTCTGGGCTATGGCTGGGTTCATATCAAACATTCTTTCCCACAAACACTCCTGATCAGGGGGCACCATTCAATTCACTCTAGAGAGAGAAAGGTCAACTACTAAGAAGTCTGGGATGAAAACCAAGTATGGGCTCAAAACAAACAGAAAAAGGCAAAAAACAAACATGAGTCACTATGTTCATATAAGACTACTTAAATAATGCTAGCAGATTTTCAGCAACAAACAACTTTGTTTTTTCTTTCCAGGATGGGCACTCAAGTGCCTAGGATGGAAGTGGTCAGGTGCCCATGATTTTTTAAAAAATAAAACATCTTTGTTTTTGTCTTCAATATATAATAGTAAGTAATAGATACATGAATTGCTAATTTTTTTATTTGGACCACAGCTTAGGACAATCTGTACTTAGAATATTAAAAATAATATTGATGATAGTAAATAAGGAAATGAAGTATTATCTTTGATGACTAAGTTACAGATTAGCAGCTAGGAAGACCATTGTTTTCACTGTAGTGGATTGCTGATTGTCAAACTAAAACGTCACTTATTTTACGAGCATTTGACCTATCTGTGAGAAGCGTTAAGTTATCTAAGGGTTTCCTTTGACATCCACTCAAATACGTAATGACTTTTTATCATAAAACCTGTAGCATAAATGAATACTAGTTTTTCATGCATCCCTCCTGGGGTTGTACCATCTGAATTAATATTGAATTGATATATCTTTTCTTTGATGTTTTGGAAATTAGTTTTATGTAATCAGTACCTGTCAGTGGAATACTGAATATTGACAAATAAAGAATTTTTCCACATTCTCATTGCTATTATATACCTAACTACCAATTTTTAGGTCAGCCAGGGTTTGAGTCATCCCTGAAAATTGCAATGTAGATGGTATTTTATTGGTGGTACTGTCTAGTCTTTGGGAATCTTATATCAGAAAATTCCCTTTCTCTTTCCCTCTCCCTCTCTCTCTCTCTCTCTTTCTCTCTCTCTCTCTCTCTCTCACACACACACACACACACACACACATACCCACACACTTCCATACAAAAGCAGCCTCAGGGCTTCCCTGGTGGTGCAGTGGTTGAGAATCTGCCTGTTAATGCAGGGGACACGGGTTCGAGCCCTGGTCTGGGAGGATCCCACATGCCGCGGAGCAACTAGGCCTGTGAGCCACAACTGCTGAGCCTGCGCGTCTGGAGCCTGTGCTCCGCAACAAAAGAGGCCGTGATAGTGAGAGGCCCGCGCACTGCGATGAAGAATGGCCCCCGCTTGCCACAACTAGAGAAAGCCCTCGCACAGAAACGAAGACCCAACACAGCAAAAATAAATTAATTAATTAATAAACTCCTACCCCCAACATCTTCAAAAAAAAAAAGAAAAACCAAAAGCAGCCTCAGTTTCAGCGTGCCCTTCCCTGCCCTGGCAACCAGATGTTCCCAGGTAAGGTGATCTCTCCTTATCATGGGAACGGTCCAGATTCAATGGAGTATGATGGAGTATATTGACCTGCCTTTGGTCTGTCGTACTCATCCGCATGGGAGAGTCTGTGGTGCCAGGAAAAGTCATCTACCTGGAAACAAGTATTTCACAAAGCTCCACAGTTGGTTGAGTAAAGCCTGCACTGTTGTAAATAGTGCTGCTATGAACATTGGGATGCATGTATCCTTTTGAATTAGTGTTTTCATTTGTATAAATACTCAAGAGTGGAATTGCAGGGTCATGTGGTACAGAGAGCAAACTAGCAGAGAGGGGTTGAGGGAGGGGCAAGGTAGGTGAAGGGGATTAAGATGTACAGAATACTAGGTATAAAATAAAGTTACAAGGATGTAATGTACAGCACAGAGAATGTAGCCAATATTTTATAATAACTTTATATGGAGTACAATCCATAAAAATAGCAAATTAATTCACTATGTTGTACCCTTGAAACTAATATAATACCATAAGTCAACTGTACTTTAATTAAAAAACAAAAAACCACTCTCCCAGCCAATTTGGTCGTATTTTTGCATCATCACCAAATCATGGTGTATTCATCAAGACAAACTTCACTAGTCGCTTCTCTCCAACTTCTCCTTTTCA
Organism: Hyperoodon ampullatus; assembly: GCF_949752795.1. NCBI lineage: Eukaryota > Metazoa > Chordata > Mammalia > Artiodactyla > Ziphiidae > Hyperoodon > Hyperoodon ampullatus. The sequence continues at coordinate 31,875,016 of NC_136925.1, read as the reverse complement.
CTCAGAGGTATATTGAAAACTGTGAAGTGAGAGGTGGAGTGATCCCCAGGAAGTTTTCTTTCTACCTGTGAGAGGTGGCCAAGCCTGGTTTTCCCATGTCTACATCAGGTTATTGTAGCTGCTGTCTAGACAATCAATAGATAGAGATGGGGTCATCAGAGTGATCCTCCTTCTACTGTCCTCTTGACTCTCTGAGGTGTTTTGAGCTAAAAGATGGTAGTATGTTCTGTTAAAGTAATCAAACAAGGAGGTGGCTCTAATGCCGTGGTAGCCTACATAAGCAGACCAAAAACTAAGCCAGAGTTAATGCACCGGAATCCAAGAAAATGAAACAACCAGCCACAAATAGCCAACTGGGTTTTCCCAAATAAGGCAATCGCTTCAGCTATAGTCAATCAAATCATTTCCTTGCTTTGCTTCTGCATCTTCTCTATTAAAAATACCCTGGGCTTCCCTGGTGGTGCAGTGGTTAAGAACCCGCCTGCCAATGCAGGGGACATGGGTTCAAGCCCTGGGCTGGGAAGATCCCACATGCCGCGGAGCAGCTAAGCCCGTGTGCCACAACTACTGAGCCTGTGCTCTAGAGCCTGCGTGCCACAACTACTGAGCCCACGTGCCACAACTACTGAAGCCTGCGTGCCTAGAGCCTGTGCTCTGCAAGAGAAGCCACCACAGTTAGAAGCCTGAGCACCGCAACAAAGAGTAGCCCCCGCTCGCTACCGCTAAAAAGAAAGCCCGCAGGCAGCAACGAAGACCCAAGGCAGCCAAAAATAAATAATTAAAAAAAAAAAAAAGAGGAGCCGGAGGAAGATGGCGGAAGAGTAAGACGCGGAGATCACCTTCCTCCCCACAGATACATCAGAAATTCATCTACACGTGGAACAACTCCAACAGAACACCCACTGAACGCTGACAGAAGACCTCAGACCCCCCAAAAGGCAAGAAACTCCCCACATACCTGGGTAGGTCAAAAGAAAAAAAGAATAAACAGAGACAATAGGATATGGACGGGACCTGCACCAGTGGGAGGGAGCCGTGAAGGAGGGAAGGTTTCTACACACTACAAGCCCCTTCGAGGGCGGAGACTGCAGGTGGCGGAGGGGGAAAGCTTCGGAGTAGCGGAGGAGAGCACAGCAACAGGGGTGTGGAGGGCAAAGCAGAGAGATTTTGGCACAGAGGATCGGTGCCCTCAGGCACACACCAGCCCGAGAGACTTGTCTGCTCGGCCGCCAGGGCGGGCGGGGCTGGGAGCTGAGGCTCGGGTATCGGCTTTCAGTCGGAGCGCAGGGAGAGGTCTGGGGCTGGCGGCAGGAAGAGACCCTGAAGGGGTTAGTGCTAGCCCGGAGGGAGTCCGGGGAAAGGGTCTGGAGCTACCGGAGAGGCAAGAGACTTTTTTCCCTTTTGTTGCCTGGTGCGCGAGGAGAGGGCATTCCCCTCCCTCCCCTCTGCCTGAGTGAGCCAGAGCCCCCGAATCAGCGGCTCCTTTAAACCCGTCCTGTCTGAGCGAAGAACGGACGCCCTCCGGCGACCTACGCGCAGAGGCGGGGCCAGGTCCAAGGCTGAGACCCGGGAGCTGTGAGAGCAGAGACAGGGAAATCTCTCTGTGCAGCCTCCGAGGCAGCGGATTAAAGCTCCACGGTCCATTTGATGTGCCCTGCGTCTGTGGAGTGCATGAATGGACAGAGAATCATCCCAAATTGAGGAAGTGGACCTTGAGGACAAGATTTAAGACTTTCCCCCCCCTTTTTTTTCCTCTTTTTACAACGAATTATCTCAAATTAAGGAGGTGGACTTAGCAAGATTTCAGACTTTTCGCCCTTTTCCTCTTTTTACAACGAATTATCCCAAATCGAGGAGGTGGACTTGGAGAGCAAGATTTTTGATTTTTCCCCCTGCTCTCTTTTTGTGAATGTGTATGTGTAATCTTCTGTGTAAGATTCTCTCTGTATAGCTTTGCTTCCACCATATGTCCCAGGGTTCTTTCGGTCCGTGTTTTTTTTCAATAATTACTTTTTAATTTTAATAACGCTACTATATTTCATACTTTATTCTATTTTACTTTACCTGCTCTTTCTTTTTTTCCTCCCTTCCCTTCCTCCCTCCCTCCCTCCGCTCCTCCTTTCCTTCTTTCTTTTTCTTTCCTCCATCCCTCCCTCCCTCCCACCCTTCTTCTTTCCACTTTCTTTTTCTTTCCTTCCTCCCTCCCTCCCTCCTGTCTTTCTTTCTTTCTTTCCTTCCTCCCTCCCTCCCTCTCTTCTTCCATTCACTCTTCCTTTTGCTTTCATTCCTCCCTCCCTCCCTCCTTTCTTTCCTTTCTTTCCATCCTTCCTCCCTCCCTCCTTTCTTTCTTTCTTCCTTCCTTCCTTCCTTACTTCCCTTCTTCCTTTCTTTCAATCTCTCTTTCTTTCTTCTACTAATTATTTCTTTCTACTTTTCCTCACTGTTATTCTGAGCCGGGTGGATGAAAGGCTCTTGGTGCTGCAGCCAGGAGTTAGTGCTGTGCCTCTGAAGTGGGAGAGCCAACTTCAGGACACGGGTCCACAAGAGACCTCCCAGCTCCACATAATATCAAGCAGCGAAAATCTCCCAGGGATCTCCATCTAAACACCAGCACCCAGCTTCAGTCAACGACCAGCAAGCTACAGTGCTGGTCACCCTATGCCAAGCAACTAGCAAGGCAGGAACACAACCCTACCAATTAGCAGAGAGGATACCTAAAAACATAATAAGGCCACAGGCACCCCAAAACACACCACCAGACGTGGACCTGTCCACCAGAAAGACAAGATCGAGCTTCAACCACCAGAACACAGGCATTAGTCCCCCCCACCAGGAAGCCTACACAACCTACTGAAACAACCTTAGCCACGGGGGACAGACACCAAAAACAACGGGAACTACGAATCTGCAGCCTGCAAAAAGGAGACCCCAAACACAGTAACATAAGCAAAATGAGAAAGCAGAAAAACACACAGCAGGTGAAGGAGCAAGATAAAAACCTACCAGACCTAACAAATGAAGAGGTAATAGGCAGTCTACCTGAAAAAGAATTCAGAATAATGATAGTAAAGCTGATCCAAGATTCTATTTCCCAGATCCAAAATCTTGGAAATAGAATAGACAATATGCAAGAAACAGTTAACAAGGACCTAGAAGAACTAAAGATGAATCAAGCATCGATTAAAAACACAATAAATGAAATGAAAAATACTCTAGATGGGATCAATAGCAGAATAACTGAGGCAGAAGAACGGATAAGTGAGGTGGAAGATAAAAAAGTGGAAATAACTGATGCAGAGAAAAATAAAGAAAAAAGAATGAAAAGAACAGAGGACAGTCTCAGAGACCTCTGGGACAACATTAAACGCACCAACATTCGAATTATAGGGGTTCCAGAAGAAGAAGAGAAAAAAAAAGGGACTGAGAAAATATTTGAAGAGATTATAGTTGAAAACTTCCCTAATATGGGAAAGGAAATAGTTAATCAAGTCCAGGAGGCACAGAGAGTCCCATACAGAATAAATCCAAGGAGAAATACGCCAAGACACATATTAATCAAACTGTCAAAAATTAAACACAAAGAAATCATATTAAAAGCAGCAAGGGAAAAACAACAAATAACACACAAGGGAATCCCCATCAGGTTAACAGCTGATCTCTCAGCAGAAACTCTACAAGCCAGAAGGGAGTGGCAGGACATAATTAAAGTGATGAAGGAGAGAAACCTGCAACCAAGATTACTCTACCCAGCAAGGATCGCATTCAGGTTTGATGGAGAAATTAAAACCTTTACAGACAAGCAAAAGCTGAGAGAGTTCAGCACCACCAAACCAGCTTTACAACAAATGCTAAAGGAACTTCTCTAGGCAAGAAACACAACAGAAGGACTATACCTACAATAACGAACCCAAAGCCATTAAGGAAATGGGAATAGGAACATACATATCAATAATTACCTTAAATGTAAATGGACTAAATGCTCCCACCAAAAGACACAGAGTGGCTGAATGGATACAAAAACAAGACCCATATATATGCTGTCTACAAGAGACCCACTTCAGACCTAGAGACACATACAGATTGAAAGTAAGGGGATGGGAAAAGATATTCCATGCAAATGGAAATCAAAAGAAAGCTGGAGTAGCAATTCTTATATCAGACAAAATAGACTTTAAAATAAAGACTATTAGAAGAGACAAAGAAGGACACTACATAACGATAAAGGGATCGATCCAAGAAGAAGATATAACAATTGTAAATATTTATGCACCCAACATAGGAGCACCTCAATACATAAGGCAAATACTAACAGCCATAAAAGGGGAAATCGACAGTAACACAATCATAGTAGGGGACTTTAACACCCCACTTTCACCAATGGACAGATCATCCAAAATGAAAATAAATAAGGAAACACAAGCTTTAAATGATACATTAAACAAGATGGACTTAATTGATATTTATAGGACATTCCACCCAAAAACAACAGAATACACATTTTTCTCAAGTGCTCATGGAACATTCTCCAGGATAGATCATATCTTGGGTCACAAATCAAGCCTTGGTAAATTTAAGAAAATTGAAATTGTATCAAGTATCTTTTCCGACCACAATGCTATGAGACTAGACATCAATTACAGGAAAAGAGCTGTAAAAAATACAAACACATGGAGGCTAAACAATACACTACTCAATAATGAAGTGATCACTGAAGAAATCAAAGAGGAAATTAAGAAATACTTAGAAACAAATGACAATGGAGACACGACGACCCAAAACCTATGGGACGCAGCAAAAGCAGTTCTAAGGGGGAAGTTTATACCAATACAATCCCACCTTAAGAAACAGGAAACATTTCGAGTAAACAACCTGACCCTGCACCTAAAGCAATTAGAGAAAGAAGAACAAAAAACCCCCAAAGTTAGCAGAAGGAAAGAAATCATAAAGATCAGATCAGAAATAAATGAAAAAGAAATGAAGGAAACGATAGCAAAGATCAACCAAACTAAAAGCTGGTTCTTTGAGAAGATAAACAAAATTGACAAACCATTAGCCAGACTCATCAAGAAAAGAAGGGAGAAGACTCAAATCAGTAGAATTAGAAATGAAAAAGGAGAAGTAACAACTGACACTGCAGAAATACAAAAGATCATGAGAGATTACTATAAGCAACTCTATGCCAATAAAATGGACAACCTGGAAGAAATGGACAAATTCTTAGAAATGCACAACCTACCAAGACTGACTCAGGAAGAAACAGAAAATATGAATAGACCAATCACAAGCACTGAAATTGAAACTGTGATTAAAAATCTTCCATCAAACAAAAGCCCAGGACCAGATGGCTTCACAGGCGAATTCTATCAAACATTTAGAGAAGAGCTAACACCCATCCTTCTCAAACTCTTCCAAACAATATCAGAGGAAGGAACACTCCCAAACTCATTCTACGAGGCCACCATCACCTTGATACCAAAACCAGGCAAGGATGTCACAAAGAAAGAAAACTACAGGCCAATATCACTGATGAACATAGATGCAAAAATCCTCAACAAAATACTAGCAAACAGAATCCAACAGCACATTAAAAGGATCATACACCATGATCAAGTGGGGTTTATTCCAGGAATGCAAGGATTCTTCAATATACGCAAATCAATCAATGTGATACACCATATTAACAAGTTGAAGGAGAAAAACCATATGATCATCTCAATAGATGCAGAGAAAGCTTTCGACAAAATTCAACACCCATTTATGATAAAAACCCTGCAGAAAGTAGGCATAGAGGGAACTTTCCTCAACATAATAAAGGCCATATATGACAAACCCACAGCCAACATTGTCCTCAATGGTGAAAAACTGAAACCATTTCCACTAAGATCAGGAACAAGACAAGGCTGCCCACTCTCACCACTCTTATTCAACATAGTTTTGGAAGTTTTAGCCACAGCAATCAGAGAAGAAAAGGAAATAAAAGGAATCCAAATTGGAAAAGAAGAAGTAAAGCTGTCACTGTTTGCAGATGACATGATACTATACATAGAGAATCCTAAAGATGCTACCGAAAAACTACTAGAGCTAATCAATGAATTTGGTAAAGTAGCAGGATACAAAATTAATGCACAGAAATCTCTGGCATTCCTGTACACTAATGATGAAAAATCTGAAAATGAAATCAAGAAAACACTCCCATTTACCATTGCAACAAAAAGAATAAAATATCTAGGAATAAACCTACCTAAGGAGACAAAAGACCTGTATGCAGAAAATTATAAGACACTGATGAAAGAAATTAAAGATGATATAAATAGATGGAGAGATATACCATGCTCCTGGATTGGAAGAATCAATATTGTGAAAATGACTCTACTACCCAAAGCAATCTACAGATTCAATGCAATCCCTATCAAACTACCACTGGCATTTTTCACAGAACTAGAACAAAAAATTTCAAAATTTGTTTGGAAAAACAAAAGACCCCGAATAGCCAAAGCAATCTTGAGAACGAAAAACGGAGCTGGAGGAATCAGGCTGCCTGACTTCAGACTATACTACAAAGCTACAGTAATTAAGACAGTGTGGTACTGGCATAAAAACAGAAAGATAGATCAGTGGATCAGGATAGAAAGCCCAGAGATAAACCCACGCACATATGGCCAACTTATCTTTGATAAAGGAGGCAGGAATGTACAGTGGAGAAAGGACAGCCTCTTCAATAAGTGGTGCTGGGAAAACTGGACAGGGACATGTAAAAGTATGAGATTAGATCATTCCCTAACACCATACACAAAAATAAGCTCAAAATGGATTAAAGACCTAAATGTAAGGCCAGAAACTATCAAACTCTTAGAGGAAAACATAGGTAGAACACTCTATGACATAAATCACAGCAAGATCCTTTTGGACCCACCTCCTAGAGAAATGGAAATAAAAACAAAGATAAACAAATGGGACCTAATGAAACTTCAAAGCTTTTGCACAGCAAAGGAAACCATAAACAAGACCAAAAGACAACCCTCAGAATGGGAGAAAATATTTGCAAATGAAGCAACTGACAAAGGATTAATCTCCAAAATTTATAAACAGCTCATGCAGCTCAATAGCAAAAAAACAAACAAGCCAATCCAAAAATGGGCAGAAGACTTAAATAGGCATTTCTCCAAAGAAGATATACAGACTGCCAACAAACACATGAAAGAATGCTCAACATCATTAATCATTAGAGAAATGCAAATCAAAACTACAATGAGATATCATCTCACACCAGTCAGAATGGCCATCATCAAGAAATCTAGAAACAATAAATGCTGGAGAGGGTGTGGAGAAAAGGGAACACTCTTGCACTGCTGGTGGGAATGTGAATTGGTACAGCCACTATGGAGAACAGTATGGAGGTTCCTTAAAAAACTAAAAATAGAACTACCATATGACCCAGCAATCCCACTACTAGGCATATACCCTGAGAAAACCATAATTCAAAAAGAGACATGTACCAAAATGTTCATTGCAGCTCTATTCACAATAGCCCGGAGCTGGAAACCACCTAAGTGTCCATCATCGGATGAATGGATAAAGAAGATGTGGCACATATATACAATGGAATATTACTCAGCCATAAAAAGAAACGAAACTGAGCTATTTGTAATGAGGTGGATAGACCTAGAGTCTGTCATACAGAGTGAAGTAAGTCAGAAAGAGAAAGACAAATACCGTATGCTAACACATATATATGGAATTAAAAAAAAAAAATGTCATGAAGAACCTAGGGGTAAAACGGGAATAAAGACACAGACCTACTTGAGAATGGACTTGAGGATATGGGGAAGGGGAAGGGGAAGCTGTGACAAAGGGAAAGAGAGGCATGGACATATATACACTACGAAACGTAAGGTAGATAGATAGTGGGAAGCAGCCGCAGAGCACAGGGAGATCAGCTCGGTGCTTTGTGACCGCCTGGAGGGGTGGGATGGGGAGGGTGGGAGGGAGGGAGATGCATGAGGGAGGGGATGTGGGAACAGATGTATATGTATGACTGATTCACTTTGTTATAAAGCAGAAACTAATAAAAAAAAAAATCATGAGAAGTTGGAAAAAAAAAAAAAAGAAAAAAAACCCCTAACTCCTGTCAATGGAGCACTCCTAACCACTGTCAGTTTGGTGCTGCCTGATTTGAATCGATGTTTGCTCAAATAAATTCTTGAAAAAAAATGTTAACATGCCTCAGTTTACCTGTTAAGTTTCTAAACCCACTCACTGTAGATTAACGATTGAAAGTGGCAGCCTCAGCCCTGTCTTGGTTCACAACTCGTATTCCTACAACTCTTCCCACTCTATCCCCATCCCAGTGTCCTATACCCCAGTAAGCAAACTCTCCTGCATGGTGATGAAGATGATGTCTGATATTAATTGAACACTTACTAGAACACATTATTCTTAGCACTTGTTCATATTATCCCATTAATCATCACAACCATACTTGGAGATAGGTACTGTTCTTATTACTGTTTTACCAATGGGGAAACTGAGACTTAGATTCCTTAACCAAAGTCACAGATTTCAAGTGGCAGAGTGTGGTACACTTACATAACCATAAACCCTTAAATATTAGAATGTAATTCCAAGAGGTAGAAATCTTGTTGGTTTTGTTCTTTGCTATAGACACTATAATGTTTGTTGAGTGAATTAAAGTAGACTTGACTTAAAGTAGAGCATGCCTAGAGATCAATAAGGAAGAGATTCCCCAAAGAGAAGTTTGGTAGGATGGAAGGAGATGGGTGGATCAGATGAAAAATAATGAGATCCTCCAGTTAGTTGGGCCATAACTTGGAGAGCAAATCTATACAACTGGGACTCATAAGTGTGTGTGGATATATGGGCAGGGGTGAAGGCAGGTATACATAATTGTTACATTTTGTGCTTTGTGTCTATTGAAACATCCTTAATGACTTTACTAGTTATTAGCAGCAGGCTTTTTTCCCCAGATGATTTTTTTTTGATATTTAACTTGAAAATAGTAACAAGTAGCCCTAAAGCTGGCTCATTTAATTCCATCATCATGGCTATGGTTACTGAAAAGTAGTTGAGGATTATTATTTTAGGATTTATTTCTTAAAATATCAAAATTGTGTGATATTATCACTGATGTAAATACACTCATCATCTGTTAGTTCTTTTGATTTATTCTCTACATCATGCTCCTCTTTGCCATATACATTTTCTTATCACTTTTCGGACTTCTTAACACTTTCTTTTTTCTTTAAAAAAATCTAGTTTCCTTGAAATTCATTCCTCCTTTTGCTTGTCCTAGTCATCATGAATAAATTGTGTATGTATGAAGGCGTCAGTGTATATAAACGATGTGAAGCAGAATACATTAAACTGACACTGTCAGTCTTCTTTCAACACCAACCTCACAAGCATAAATTTCCTTTTTTTAAGAAAAAAATACCTTCCTACAAAAAGGCATTCTCACCTATTTAAGACCAGTTTTCTGGGGTTATATTCCAAATAAGTGCCAAAACTTGCAATTTAATAAGTAAGAAATAGTTTTATACCCAGAAAATTTTAAGGGAAAATATTTATTACCTGGGTGGATGGGTTCACTCCAGAAGAACCAGCTGAAGACAGACAGAGATAGCACAAGGGGTTTCCTGCAAAAGAGTATTTATTAAGTTAGTCTCATTTAAGCATTGGCTTTTGTTGTAAAGATAGAGGGCAACTGACCTGGATGAAAATAGCCCTTAGATATAATGAAATCATACTTAACAATTGAGAAATTCTTTATCTAAAAGATTCTTAAAAATAACCTTCTGAGTAAATATTAGTAACATTTAAAATATGAACAATTTAATAATAATGCTTGAAACTTTTCAACAGCTATATATAGCAGCCATCAGTGAATTAATATTTTGTTCCTATATATTTAACTAATGAGTAGTGTCTATTAAGGACAGAAATATAGGTATATAGTACTTCGTGAACCTGGTGAAACACCAAATATTGTTGGACACTAGCTTTTTATGTTTAGGAGTCATATACCTGGAGGGCAAGCAGGCCACTACCTGCCACACGAGGAGATTATTTTTCCTTGACATGGATTTATTATTCAACTGATTAATTTCTCAAATCTGAAATTAAGTGAACTGATAAAATAAGAAATTTCTTATAAATATGACAGAGGGATTCACAAAATTTTACTTAGACAGAATTTTCATAGACGCATCAATTTGTCTTTACTTCTAATTCTAACATTTACAGCAGTTGCTAAGCATGAGGTTTTGATTGATACCAGGAAAAACAGTCACAGCCAAGGTAACAGGGCTCTTACTCTGTCAGGTTTTTAGTGACATGAGTCAAGGTTTTAGATTAAAGGTTACAGCTTACTTTCAGAGCTCTTTTCACACATAGTATTATTTTACAGATAACTTCCTTTCCCACTCTCTGAAGTTCCCATCTTCCTTGGAGAAGTTGAGAACTGGGAGATAAATAAAGCAAGAGACACAGAGAGATGGAAGGGTGAGGCTGAAAAGATTTGGGTTGAGATTCAAACAGCCCAGTAGTCGTCAATAACATTTTTAACATTCGTTAAATGTTAAAAAAATTAACATATAGCCATATAATAGATTATACTCCCAAATCTTAGATGTGAGGCTGTTAGTCTTAGAAACACACAGAGGAATGTTGGCTAAACCTTGGGGAGTTATATTCCTGTAGATTATATTTGGAGAAGAGATACTGAAATACATAAATGATTTGGGAGATAATGGATTGCTATACATAATTCACTGGAAAAAGTTTGCCTATATCTTAAACTTAAATCATTTCCAAAAGTGCATATGTTCGCCAAACCTGTTAATTTGAATATATAATCCATATTTTCTTTTTGAAAATCGTGGAAATGCTAAAAAACAGTTGTCATAAAGGTTAAATTTTCACCTCTTATCTTGAACACTAGATTTTGTGTATCCCCTAAAATTAGTCTTAAACATCATGGTTTTTCATGATCTAAATAACAGAATGAAGATTGAAATAAACTAATCGTCTTGAGTTTTTCAAATAGCCGCATTTTTTTATTAGTTTCTGCTTTATAACAAAGTGAATCAGTCATACATATATATCTGTTCCCACATCCCTTCCCTCATGCATCTCCCTCCCTCCCACCCTCCCCATCCCACCCCTCCAGGCGGTCACAAAGCACCGAGCTGATCTCCCTGTGCTCTGCGGCTGCTTCCCACTATCTATCTACCTTACGTTTCGTAGTGTATATATGTCCATGCCTCTCTTTCGCTTTGTCACAGCTTACCCTTCCCCCTCCCCATATCCTCAAGTCCATTCTCAAGTAGGTCTGTGTCTTTATTCCCGTTTTACCCCTAGGTTCTTCATGACATTTTTTTTTTTTTTAATTCCATATATATGTGTTAGCATACGGTATTTGTCTTTCTCTTTCTGACTTACTTCACTCTGTATGACAGACTCTAGGTCTATCCACCTCATTACAAATAGCTCAGTTTCGTTTCTTTTTATGGCTGAGTAATATTCCATTGTATATATGTGCCACATCTTCTTTATCCATTCATCCGATGATGGACACTTAGGTGGTTTCCAGCTCCGGGCTATTGTGAATAGAGCTGCAATGAACATTTTGGTACATGTCTCTTTTTGAATTATGGTTTTCTCAGGGTATATGCCTAGTAGTGGGATTGCTGGGTCATATGGTAGTTCTATTTTTAGTTTTTTAAGGAACCTCCATACTGTTCTCCATAGTGGCTGTACCAATTCACATTCCCACCAGCAGTGCAAGAGTGTTCCCTTTTCTCCACACCCTCTCCAGCATTTATTGTTTCTAGATTTCTTGATGATGGCCATTCTGACTGGTGTGAGATGATATCTCATTGTAGTTTTGATTTGCATTTCTCTAATGATTAATGATGTTGAGCATTCTTTCATGTGTTTGTTGGCAGTCTGTATATCTTCTTTGGAGAAATGCCTATTTAAGTCTTCTGCCCATTTTTGGATTGGCTTGTTTGTTTTTTTGCTATTGAGCTGCATGAGCTGTTTATAAATTTTGGAGATTAATCCTTTGTCAGTTGCTTCATTTGCAAATATTTTCTCCCATTCTGAGGGTTGTCTTTTGGTCTTGTTTATGGTTTCCTTTGCTGTGCAGAAGCTTTGAAGTTTCATTAGGTCCCATTTGTTTATCTTTGTTTTTATTTCCATTTCTCTAGGAGGTGGGTCCAAAAGGATCTTGCTGTGATTTATGTCATAGAGTGTTCTACCTATGTTTTCCTCTAAGAGTTTGATAGTTTCTGGCCTTACATTTAGGTCTTTAATCCATTTTGAGCTTATTTTTGTGTATGGTGTTAGGGAATGATCTAGTCTCAAACTTTTACATGTCCCTGTCCAGTTTTCCCAGCACCACTTATTGAAGAGGCTGTCCTTTCTCCACTGTACATTCCTGCCTCCTTTATCAAAGATAAGTTGGCCATATGTGCGTGGGTTTATCTCTGGGCTTTCTATCCTGATCCACTGATCTATCTTTCTGTTTTTATGCCAGTACCATACTGTCTTAATTACTGTAGCTTTGTAGTATAGTCTGAAGTCAGGGAGCCTGATTCCTCCAGCTCCATTTTTTGTTCTCAAGATTGCTTTGGCTATTCGGGGTCTTTTGTTTTTCCAAACAAATTTTGAAATTTTTTGTTCTAGTTCTGTGAAAAATGCCAGTGGTAGTTTGATAGGGATTGCATTGAATCTGTAGATTGCTTTGGGTAGTAGAGTCATTTTCACAATATTGATTCTTCCAATCCAGGAGCATGGTATATCTCTCCATCTATTTGTATCCTCTTTAATTTCTTTCATCAGTGTCTTATTATTTTCTGCATACAGGTCTTTTGTCTCCTTAGGTAGGTTTATTCCTAGATATTTTATTCTTTTTGTTGCAATGGTAAATGGGAGTGTTTTCTTGATTTCATTTTCAGATTTTTCATCATTAGTGTACAGGAATGCCAGAGATTTCTGTACATTAATTTTGTATCCTGCTACTTTACCAAATTCATTGATTAGCTCTAGTAGTTTTTCGGTAGCATCTTTAAGATTCTCTATGTATAGTATCATGTCATCTGCAAACAGTGACAGCTTTACTTCTTCTTTTCCAATTTGGATTCCTTTTATTTCCTTTTCTTCTCTGATTGCTGTGGCTAAAACTTCCAAAACTATGTTGAATAAGAGTGGTGAGAGTGGGCAGCCTTGTCTTGTTCCTGATCTTAGTGGAAATGGTTTCAGTTTTTCACCATTGAGGACAATGTTGGCTGTGGGTTTGTCATATATGGCCTTTATTATGTTGAGGAAAGTTCCCTCTATGCCTACTTTCTGCAGGGTTTTTATCATAAATGGGTGTTGAATTTTGTCGAAAGCTTTCTCTGCATCTATTCAGATTATCATATGGTTTTTCTCCTTCAATTTGTTAATATGGTGTATCACGTTGATTGATTTGCGTATATTGAAGAATCCTTGCGTTCCTGGAATAAACCCCACTTGATCATGGTGTATGATCCTTTTAATGTGCTGTTGGATTCTGTTGGCTAGTATTTTGTTGAGGATTTTTGAATCTATGTTCATCAGTGATATTGGCCTGTAATTTTCTTTCTTTGTGACATCTTTGTCTGGTTTTGGTATCAGGGTGATGGTGGCCTCATTGAATGAGTTTGGGAGTGTTCCTTCCTCTGCTATATTTTGGAAGAGTTTGAGAAGGATAGGTGTTAGCTCTTCTCTAAATGTTTGATAGAATTTGCCTGTGAAGCCATCTGGTCCTGGGCTTTTGTTTGTTGGAAGATTTCTAATCACAGTTTCAATTTCAGTGCTTGTGATTGGTCTGTTCATATTTTCTATTTCCTCCTGGTTCAGTCTTGGCATGTTGTGCATTTCTAAGAATTTGTCCATTTCTTCCAGGTTGTCCATTTTATTGGCATAGAGTTGCTTGTAGTAATCTCTCATGATCCTTTGTATTTCTGCAGTGTCAGTTGTTACTTCTCCTTTTTCATTTCTAATTCTATTGATTTGAGTCTTCTTCCTTTTTTTCTTGATTAGTCTGGCTATGCCATGATCTTTTATTTGTTACCTTCTTAATAGACAGATGGCTCCAACTATGAAGACTATACTAAAAATAAGGAGAACTAGATACATTTAAAGAAGATTTAGGACTTTCCCATTTATGATAAATACTTGTATCAAAAGAGAATGAATAGAACAATAGTAAGATCATTAGTGATGCTGGAAAGCAAGAAATGAACTAACTTCTGACTTTGCCAAAGGAAGACTACAAAAATGTATGGAAGAATAGATTTACAGAAGATGGAGCTTCCAGAATAAGGTGTCCTATGTAGCTTTTTTTTCCTTTTTTTAAAGAATCGATTTGTGCATTAGGAGGGTGACTACAAAGTAGTGAAGCCAGATCATTACTACTCAGTCATACTTTAAATTCACAGCAGGTCAAAAGGAAGCCAGGTTTTAAAATGTAGGAGGAAAACTGGGCCAATTAAAACATAAAATTTTTCCCTTTTGTTCTTGGGAAAGAGACTTATGAACTCAGCCCCATTACTCAACTATTCTCCGCGGCCACAGTGGGTCCTGGGAAACTCCTTTAATAAAGACGATGATGTTTCTCTCCATCGGTCCCCCACCCCCATGTTTTGAACACATCTTTCTCCTGTCTACTGACAGACGGCTTTGAGTGGGCAGAGACTCTCTAAAGGATGCCTTGTCTCCCTATAAACAAAACGTTCCCATTCTTTCATTCCCTGCCCTCAACTGGCTGTCAAGTCAACTAATTTACACTGAATCATGAATTACTGAAACATCTTACTTTTTAACCCCCCCCCCCCATGGTGTCTACATTTTATACAGAGATTACAAGAAGAAGAGTGAGTGTTCCTGAAGGAATACTAATGGTCTAATGATGGAATACCAGTTGCTAAGACATAGATGGGAAATGCTTAGAACAAGGCCTCTTCTTTTTTTCCCACTCAGCTTTGTGCTCCCTCTGACCCAGCCCTATACCATTCTCAGGGTGCCAGCTGGAGTTGGAGTTGACCCACACCCTTGCTGTACACATACCCTATGCTTTAGATGCTACAAAACCCTCCAGTCACATCTGTTCAAATGAACTGGAAAGTTGATTGGAGACCCTTGTTGCTATGGTCCAGTGCACCAAGACAGCTCTGGAGTATAAAGGGGTTGAATGTCTTCCCCAAGGACACAATAAGTGAGGGCACAGAAATGAAACTAGAATTTCCAATTAGGTTCTCTTTATATATCTTACACTGTGTATCTAGAGCAGGGTTGGCAAATACGTCACTCTACTCTAAACTCTCCCACCCTTGGCAGTCATGTCTTATCACACAGATCTGTCCTTTAGTAGTGCCTGTGTGATGACTCACAATTCTTCTCCGCCCAGCGCTTTACGAAATCACTACTAATCCATTGGTGTTGCCTCATGCTGACCTTAAACAAATGAACTACCAGTTATTTCTGAAGCAGAAATGAGTTTACTCAAGATCAGCAAAGTATTGCAATTTGGGATCTGCAACTATGGCAAGCCACATGCAAGTGCCACCCAACAGAAAGAGTAGGATTCTTTTACAGTGGGGGAAAAGGAAGTTGGGAGGGCTGTAATAAACAGAGTCCATTGGAGAAATTGAGAGTTCAAAATATAGTGGCTTGTCACTGGCTGAGCGGTGACAGTCTCTCATTGGCTAAGCTCCTGCCAGGCAAGAAGTTTTTCTTCTGTTGAGCTCTGCTATCACAGGGCATGAGAGCTCCCCGCTCTGGCCTCCTAACTCCATTTTAATTGAGGTTTCTGTTTATTAATTTTTACACTCACAATAGGAATATAATTTAACTAGAGTTAAATGTCAAACAAGGACTCGTGCGGCAACCCAGAGATAAACAAAATTAGGGAGGTACTACCATGTCTTACCACCATCCTCTGCCCCAACATCACCACACTTCTCCTGGCCCTGAGCTGAATGGAGGAAAAAAAAAGTGGTTTTACAGATCTTGGAAGTTTGGGCTGCCTGGTGGGAGCTGTAGCCACAGTGGGATCTGGGACCATGGAGTGGGAACTGCAGGAGGAAGGTGGAGCCACGGGCGGGATGCAGCCACAGCCAGAGATGCCAACAGCAGAGAGGGGAAGGAAATACCCTGGCCTCTCCTCTCATCTTACCCTCCAATTTCCCTCCAATAGTGCTTCCTATTGGCCAAAACAAAACAAAAGCCAGTTGGCAAGAAGACCTAGGAACAAAGTGCAGAAGGGTGAAAAGTGGGCTTGAGAGTAGGCTGATCAGCAAGGCATCATCCCGTTTGTGTGGGGTTATATATATATTTTTTTAGTTTTATTTAATCCATTGCATATATTGTTGTTTCTGATTGCAAAAGGTAAACATGTTTTTAATAGAATCTTTTTAAACATTAAAAAATACAAAGAATAAAGTCGAAATCAGTCATACTACTACTACCAAGCCAATAATCACTGGGATTACTGTGACATATTATTTCAGCATGTTTTTAAACAAATGTCTAAATAAATTTGGGGTCGTAGTATGTACATAGTTGATTTTTTTTTTTTTTTACTTAATAAGTACTTTCCCATTTGATTAAATATTCTTCCAAAGTATGATTTGTAACAACTCTATCATTTATTGTATGGGATTGTGGTATACCTTAATTTATCATAGCATTAGATATGGCCATATTAACCATATGAAAAACACATTAGCTGAAATGATCACTCATATTCATATTTTTTTTAATGTTTGGTTCATGAGAGACAGAAATCTAATTAAGTCTGGCAACATGAAATCTGAAGATAAATTAGACCTAAGAAAAGAATGCAAGTGGTATAGTTAGAAATTTTACCATTTCTATTTAATTATTTTTAATTTCTATGCAGTCACTTTCAGTTTAAAAAAGTAATAATAAATATAATGTGTTATTTTTATTACCCTAGTACCTTATGCCCAGATAAATATATCATTTGCTTCAGAATTCTTTTGCTAAATAGAGTATCATGTAGAAACACTTTTATTTTATTCTTTTGTATTTCCAGTTAATGGCATGCACTGTCCTCAACAAAGGAATTTCCATAATTCATTATCAGTAAATGATGGGTGCCTACCTGGAGGAGAGCAAGGGCCATGGATCTAATTGCTGCAGTTAGGACCTAAGCAACCACTTGTGGTTTATACCCCAATTCAAATGGAAATAACATCTACTTAATAGGCAAAGATTTATAGGGTTTTTTATTATTGTGTTTTTGCTTTGTTTGTTTTTATTTATTTATTTTTGGCTGTGCTGGGCCTTCATTGTTGTGCGCTGGCTTTCTCTAGCTCTGGCGAGCAGGGGTTACTCTTCGTTGCAGTGCACGGGTTTCTCATTGCAGTAGCTTCTCTTGTTGTGGAGCATGGGCTCTAGGCACACAGGCTTTGGTAGCTGTGGCTCACGGACTCAGTAGATGTGGCGCACGGACTTAGTTGCTCCACGGCATTTGGGATCTTCCTGGACCACGGCTCGAACCTGTGTCCCCTGAATTGGCAGGTGGATTCTTAACCACTGCGCCACCAGGGAAGTCCCTTTGCTTCTGTTTTTGTTTTTTAGCGTGGAACTCCTTCCAGCTGACCTCTAATATCAGTTCCTCTCCCCTGAGCCCTCTCCATCTCCTACTCCCAATGGTCTGGTGAGGACGAGGATTAGACACCAAGGACAGTCATTTAGCATCTCTTTTGGTTGACATGGTTTTTTTTCTCAAGTCTCTTCTCCTTCTTGGTCTTTCTGATATGAGCCACCAACGTCCTGGGGACAAGGAACCAACCTGTTGTATTAGTGGCATCAACAATGCCCAAAGTGTGGTTGCTGAATAAGGACTCACAGCAGTAACTCCCCCATATACTGTGTGCTGCCACGGCCTGGGTAAAATATCCTGGCCCCGACTGACGCCTCATATGAGCCTTTGATGGCTTAAATATGAAGTTCACAGGCTGTAGAATTTGCAGTCCCTGAATAATGAAGACACACACTAGCTTCCAAACAACAGAGCAATAGACCTGGATCCAGGGTGAACTAATAACTGTGGCACAATCTTAGGGCTAATTCTATGTGCTACTTAAATTCTTATCTGTCCTCAATACAGATGTCACTTCTGCCAAGAAATTTGCCTTGACTGCCCCCAGGGAAGGGGGTAGAGGCCCATTTGTATGCGCTCCTCGTGCTTTCTCTAGCTTTCTTTCATCACGTTATAATGTGATCATTTATTACACGTCTAGACTATAAGCTCCTTGATGTTAGACTTTCTAGGTGATTTAGCTTTGCAGCCCAAAGCACAATATTATGCCTGACATATAATTGGTGCTCAATAAAATGTTTGTTGAATTAATAAATAGCATCTCCCAGATAAAGATGATACCTGTTTATTACTGAATGTCCCAACTCTTTGAAGATAGGGAGCAACTGAATTTTAAATTAAATTTCTGCTCTCAGAAAATTATTTTGCCTTCACTTCCCCCAACATTTGACAGGAGATGTTTCTCAGTGCCCTCCACCTATTCACTCGTTTCAGATTTCTACTCCACACTCTGGATTTCAGGGTCTTAATTAATAGTCTTTTCTATTGAGTTAAATTTTATTGGAATATTTCTAAGTAATGGTTGAAATTTGTTTTAACAATGGCCTCAGTTAGGATTTGAACTTACAGCTTCAGTGGGGGAAAAAATGCATTGCAAGATGGAAACATTTACTTTCCCTATTCAGCTATATTTGGTGCTAGGGATAGGTAAAGACAAAGTCTTTTGGCTGAGTGAGTTTAGAGTTGGTATAATTTGTTGCTATGTAGAAATTACTTCAGAACTTAGTGGCTTAAAACAATCAACATTTGTTATCTCACACAGTTTTTTGTTTGTTTGTTTAATTTTTATTTATTTATTTTTGGCTGCATTGGGTCTTTGCTGCAGCACGCGGGCCCTCCCCAGTTGCAGCGAGCGAGGCCACTCTTCGCTGTGGTGCACGGGCCTCTCATCGTGGCGGCCCCCCTTTGTCGCGGTGCACAGGCTCCAGGTGTGCAGGCTCAGTAGTTGTGGTGCACGGGCTCAGTAGTTGTGGCTCGCGGGCTCTAGAGCGCAGGCTCAGTAGTTGTGGCGCACGGTCTCAGCTGCTCTGCGGCATGTAGGATCTTCCTG
Organism: Hyperoodon ampullatus; assembly: GCF_949752795.1. NCBI lineage: Eukaryota > Metazoa > Chordata > Mammalia > Artiodactyla > Ziphiidae > Hyperoodon > Hyperoodon ampullatus. The sequence goes on along the minus strand of NC_136925.1, from coordinate 31,855,793 downwards.
GACCAGGGCTCGAACCCATGTCCCCTGCATTGGTAGGTGGACTCCCAACCACTGTGACACCAGGGAAGTCCCTCTCACAAAGTTTTGAGGGTCAGGAATCCAAAAGCAGCTTAGCTGGGTGGTTCTGGCTCAGGGTCTCTCAAAAAGTTGCAGTCGAGCCGTCTGTCCATCTTTAGAGGACTATCTAAAGGCTTGGCTAGGGCTGGAGCATCTACTCCAAGGGAGCTCACTCACAGGTTGGCAGGTTGGTACTGGTTGTTGGCAGGAGGCCTCAGTTCCTTTCCACATGGACCTCTTCACGGTGCTGTTGAGTAACCTCACAAGACGGCACCTGGCTTCCCCCGGAGAAAGTGATACAAGAGAGAGCAAGGAGAAAACCCCACCATTCCTTTATGTCCAAATTTTGAATGTCACACTGTCAATTCCACCACATCCTATTCGTTAGAAGTGAGTTACTAAGTTCCATCCACACTCAAAGGGAGGGAATTAGGCCCCCGCTCGTTTGGTTTTTTTTTTGTAGTACGCGGGCTTCTCACGATTGTGGCCTCTCCTGTTGCGGAGCACAGGCTCTGGATGCGCAGGCTCAGCGGCCATGGCTCACGGGCCCAGCCACTCCGCAGCATGTGGGATCTTCCCGGACCGGGGCACGAAACCGTGTCCCCTGCATCCGCAGGCAGACTCTCAACCACTGCGCCACCAGGGAAGCCCTAGGCCCCCGCTCTTGAAAGCAATATCAAAGAACTTGTGGGCATATTTTTAAACCACTGCAGTTAGTTATCAAATAGTTCAAAACGTCTGAATATACACAAGCATTCATACGTGCATTTGTGATGGTTTCCTTTTAACTTTTAAAATAATTTTAGCAATAGAAAATCTGTAAGAGATGGCATAAATTAAAGGTGTGTACTTTCAATGTCAATCCTCGGGTTTCCCTCCATTTCTTTCAGGTCCAGGAAAAAAACAATTCCTGACATTTATATCTGCAACCTGGCTGTGGCTGATCTGGTCCACATCATGGGAATGCCTTTTCTTATTCACCAGTGGGCCCGGGGAGGAGAGTGGGTGTTTGGGGGGCCTCTCTGCACCATCATCACATCCCTGGATACCTGCAACCAGTTTGCCTGTAGTGCCATCATGACTGTAATGAGTGTGGACAGGTAAGTGAAGAGACTATGAAATATATTAACATAATTCAGAGGTGCCTGTACTTCCCCAAGGTCATCCCAACTTAAGCAACATCAGTGCCGGTTTGTAATAGCAAAGTTCCTCTTCCTTTGTTTCATTGTAGGACAGATCAGGTAATATTTTTCCTACTTTCACAGAGGTCAGTTTTTTCATGGAAAACTTAAACACTAAACATCTCCTTTTTCCCAATCATTTTTTCGATCTCAGTTTTATTTACAATTGACTGCAAGAAAAAAAAGACCATAAAATCATGAAATATTGGAGTCCAGAATGAATGCCCCCACCACCACCCATCATTCTTGCAAGAAGGAAGCAGAGGCCCTGAGAAGTGAGGGGATTTGCTAAAGGCACATAGAGAGTCAGTGGCAGAGCTGAGAACTGAAGTAGGTCTCCTCACTTCTTGTCTAGGGCTCTTTCTGGTAAGTTCAATGTCTCACACACCCTTGTTATCACCTAGCAGCTTAAAGGAATCAGTGGAGTAGTGGGCTCTTAAACAGCTATGAAGAGAAGTCAGAGTACCAGGAGGACCATCCTTTATACTCATCATTATGATTGGTTAATGCAAATACTGCCATTTACATCATTAGAAATTTGTTGGACTGTATCCCAGAACATGCCAAAGCCATATTCTCCACCCATGTAAGCTAATGTTATTCAAGGAGATAACGGTGACGGCCAGAGCCTGTGGAACCAGTGAGTGACGGAGCCCAGTTCAGAGGCAGGCTGTCCAACTCTGGAGATGGCAGGTAGCTGGCAACTACCTCACCATCTGGCTTCTTTAGGAAGCATGCAAGCTAGGATGTGCCCTGCATCATCCAGATGCCAGGACCTCCACACCAGCTCTTAGCGGCATCCCCCAAACAGAAACAAGCCCTGAAGACAACAGTAGAAAGCACAACAGAGCAACCCACTTGAAATCTCTATCCACCTTCTTCCCACCCCAAGCCCAACCCAGCACACTTGGTTCCCCTTGCTCTGATCTACTTTTTCTTTCTCCCTTGCTTCGAATGTATTACATATGTTAATATATTTCATGTACAAAGATATGCATGTGTTTTTGTCTAGCTTTCCCTAGCCATCAAATGTAAATTCCACAAAGGCAGGGTCTTTGGTCACTACACTAGTGTCTGTGTAACAGTGCCTGGCACATGGGTGCTCAAAAACTACTGATGAATGAATGAGTGAATGTCAGCCTTGAGGGCTGTGTTAAGTTTCCCTGAGTCCATCAGGGACTCTTTCCTGAGCTCTGCCTCTCTTACCCTTCCAAGTGGGCCTTTGGGGTCGGGAAGGGATGAGCAGTTCTTCAGATGGATAAACAAAGGAATAGCAGGGTTCATATAAATCATTCCCTGGATCATTATTATTCAGACATGAATAATGATGGTAATGTTTAATGCAGTTTTTATATCCTGCTGCTTTCTACAAAAGAATTATCAAAATATGTAGAGTATACTTCTCAACTTATAATTAGCTTCACATTTTTTAATCTGCGCGCTGGGTAGGTCGATCTGGTTAGTTCAGCTGATGCCACCAATGCTGATGGTGTGTGGAGTAAAGCCTGGTGAGCTTGCCAGGGTCCCAACACCAGAGCCCTGCGCGGGGCAGGAACCACTGCAGAAAAGCAACCTAAAGTAGAGTCCTCACCATCGTGATCCCATTCTCAGAAGGAGAAAAGCTTCTTCATACCATGTACATACCATGAAGGCAGGAGAGTATTGGCTTTTTCTTTAAAGAGGGGAAACTGTACCCCTTCTGTAAATCTCTTACTGCAAATAAAGTGAAAGCACATTGTCTGCCTTAGAACAGACCACAGAACATGTCCTAATGTTCACAGGTTTTTTTCTGAGTGTATGTGTGTGTGTGTGCATGTGTATCTTACACAACTGAATAGTGTGTATTTTTTTTAAACTTATGGACACAGAATGCTAAAATTTTACTTTCAAATTAAGAGACTCAGGCCTTTATCCTTCTCCCTGCCCTCACTTTAGAGGATCACGTGGCCAGAGACAAATAAAGATTTTGTAAAACTGAACCTTTCCCCCAGCCCCTGGCATTTCTTGCAGTTCTAACTCTACTAAATTCGCAAAAATTCAACAAAATCTATAATTCTGTAAAACATAAATGAAGTTTTCTCTGTAATGCCAGCACTAAATGTCAGTGCCACCAGTATGCCTTATTGTTTATACATTTAAGTTATTTGAATTGTCAATTTAATGGATCATAAATTTCAAGTGTTTCCCATAACTCTTTCATTTTTCTTTCTCTGATTAATTAATAACTGCAAGTGTGTGGAATATTTTAAGAGATGGCTCCTACCATTAAAGCAATACATAAAAATCCTATAAACATCCAAAATATGAAAAATATTTGCCTCCAGGTGAAAGCTACCTAGACTTTCATTAGTGGTTACTTTCGTAAGTAAATTTTCTAGAACAACAACAAAGTCAGTAAGTAGGAGCCAAAATTCCCCATTCATTCATTTAACAAATATTTATTGAGCACAGACCGTATGCCAGGAATGATGCCAGACACAGGAGATACAGCACCATTAAACGAATAGCCAAGGCTCCTGCCTTCATGGGGCTTCCATTCCAGAGGTGTAGACAGACATTACACCGTGAAGTCACATGGGTAAATGTGTATTTCCACACAATGATACCTACTAGAAGGAAAAGTAGAGTTGCCCCACAATCTGCACTTATAGTCATGGGCCCTCGTATAGAGCAAGTGGTCAGGGGAAGCTTCTCCAAGAGGGAGACCTAAATGGGGACTCAGAGTAGAAGCAGGAGGAAGGAGAGGCACGTCCTGCCAGGCGGGTAGAACAGCATGTACCTGATGCTGAAAGAGACAGGGTTTGAAGGAAGGCCAGGGAGAGACTGGCACAAACTTCAGCCTGAGTGACGGGGAGGGCCGGAAGGAGAAAGACATCAAGGGTCATGGTGAGAATTCTGAATTTTATCTAAAAGACAAAGAAAGGCCATTGAAGGGTTTTCAGTTGGGGAGATGAATGAGAGAGGATTCCCTAACCGATTGATGCCATGACTCCATCATCTTTAATCCCAGACAGAATGATGGAGGGCTGCTGTACAATCACTACCTCATTCCCTTCCTCAGCAGGAAGGGAAGGGAGCCTTCTCTCCTTGGCGACAGGTAACGCAGGTGCAGTGTGGGGAAGGAGGGGTGGCTGAGGCACCCGGGGTCACAAGCCTGTCCCTACATGGCAAGGGGTCCCCTAAGTGGGTGCAAAACGTCCTACCTCTTGTGCAAAATTGAAAGAGCAAGGAGACAGATAATTTTCCATTTTCATAAATCTTCGTTAAGTAGCTCTACAAAATCTTGGAGAAAATTAAAGGACCATTGACCACATTTGACATTTATTTAATGTCTACTAATGCTGCTTTCCTACACCCCCGACCGCCAGCAAAACTGTGTTTTCTCAAATACCTCCTCTGGACCTGAGCTCTCTTTTTCATGCTTTAGCTTTCAGCTGTGTCTGAAAAATTATTCTTGGATTTGCTGGAGGACCAAATATGTTTGATATATCAGGATTTCAAGTTTGATTAATGATTATCCTTTTTTCTGGATCAAAATAGAAAAAAAGAAAAGGAAAGAGAAAACCCCTTCCCCATGAAATTAGTCCACATCCCCCCTCCAGCCTATGTTTCCTGAGGAATTTGTATTGCCTGCTAGTCACGTTTGTTCATTCTCACTGTGGTTTCTGTGAACTGAGCCTCCAAGAGCCTGGGGAACTAACTCTAAAGCCATCTGAGCCAAATGTCTGTCCCAGGTGCCTGAATCTCATGCTGCTGGGGATTCTCCCAGCAGCCAACACACTTTCCTCCTTCCTGTCCTACATCAGCCACCATCCCTCCTGTCCCACATCGGTACACCCTCCCTCCTGTCCTGCCCTCCTGGAGGAAATCCCCATTCAGAGACAAAGTTTTCCAGAGCCTCCTGTGCAAGGAAGCACCTCTGTAAAGAAAAAGTTTGCACAGCAGAATTTTACCATTTTCAGGGTCTTCATGTAAGTGACAGCTGTGTATCAGTGTGTGGTTTATTCAGACTTACGGGGTCAAGAATTGTTTTCTCTACAGGTACCAGCCAGCTCTTAAAAAATATAACTTTCTTTCACCCTGATAGAGGTGTGCTTCAGGGCGGATAATAATACTAATAATTTACTCTTGTCATGAACCTTTCATCCTTGGAGCTCAGTGCTTTTATTGATTGTTCCCAAACCCTTCTTAACCGGCTTTGCAGGTACTTGGCTCTCGTCCAACTGTTTCGACTGACAAGTTGGGGAACAAGGTACAAGACGATCCGCATCAATCTGGGCCTTTGGGCAGCTTCCTTTACTCTTGCGTTGCCTGTCTGGGTCTACTCGAAGGTCATCAGATTTAAAGACGGCGTTGAGAGTTGTGCTTTCGATTTAATATCCCCTGACGATGTACTCTGGTAGGTTGTTAAAACTTAAGAAAAACAGAGTTGAATTCAATCTTGAAGTGCTTCATCCTCCTTGTCAACACGTGAGCAACCGTGCAGAGTGCCCTTGGGGATCCTCTTCGGGCCGGTCTCCCCACTTAGTTCTCTGCTTCTCACCATCAAGTTGATAGTTTGATTTTAAGGAGAGGGTAACCTTTAGAAGATTCTGAGTTTAATCATGTAACCTCAGTGGGTGCAAATATATTTAAATGTGGATTTTAAAGATCCATGGCAGCCAGATTCAATAGGAGCACAGCAATCAAGGGACGGGCAGACTTTCCAAAAGGGTATAGGAGTTATGAGACTCAAACCTTATCAATATGCAGCTGGAGTTTGGTTGAGTCGCGTCCCTCGAAAAGATATATCCAAGTTCTCTCAGTGCTTGTGAATATGATCTTATTCAGAAATAGAGACTTCGCAGATATAATCAAGTTGAGATGAGGTCTTACTGGATTAGGGTGGGCCCTAAATCCAATGATTGGTTTCTGATAAGGAGAGGGAGATTTGAAGAGACACAGAGAGGATGCATGTGAAGACAGAGGCAGACTGGAGTGATGTGTTTATAAGCCAAGGAACACCAAAGATTGCCAGAAACCACCAGAGGCTAGGAGAAAGTCCTGGAGCCCATACTCCTTCCCCAAAACCTCAAAAAGGAACCAACCCTTGCCAACACCAACTCAACCAACCCTGCCAACACCTTGATTTCAGACTTCCAGCTTCCAGAACTGAGACAGTAAATTTCTGTTGTTTTAAGCTATCCAGTGTGTGGTAATTTGTTACAGCAGCTCTAGGAAACTAATACAGCAACCAACACAGTCATTTATTACATTTTAATTTGAAAAGAAAAATTAAGTCAAAATTTTTCTGATTGACATTTTGAACACAGCATTAGAATCTCTGACTAAGATTTTTCGATCGCCTGCTAAGGGCCAGGTACTGTGCTAGGTGCTTTTTACATACATTATAGCAAGTCAGTCTGGCAGATCCCTTTTTCCCAGTCCACCACTTGTCAAACAGATGAGTCATTTCTGCATCACACAGACACAATCTGAGAGGGATGGAGGTAGAGGCCCAGCAAGGCTACGAATCCAGCAACAAAAAAATCTCCAGAGGAGTGCAACGTTGATACCATGATTGTTTATTCGTTATTTCTCACAACAGCACTGGCTCCACTCACAGACGCAAAGTGTCAGCTCATCTAAAGGTGAAATGATAGTTAACCACTGCAGGCTGATAAATTAACCTGGCCGCACCCAGTCTGAAAGGAGGGCAGGACCTGAAGCTCACTATACGACTACATGACTTTGGCCTGTGTCACATAAGCAGAGACTATTTTGCAGCAACAGCTGTTTCTGCTCTTTTCGGTTGGTTACGGTAAGGGATATTCTGAGGTTGTGGCCTCTGTTGTTCCTGCCAGAATTAAGTCCTTACGGTGAACGGAGACTGGGACTAGTGTGCTACGTTCAGAGACCCTCTGGCTCCGGAGCGCTCTCTCTGCCACCCTGTCCACACCCACCCAATGCCAGCTGCCTTCTTCCACACAAGGGTTTTGCCCCGGAAGGAGGACACCTGGTGTCTGGGCAGAAACGGAGTTGGCCCACCCAAGGGTTCCCCCTGGCGGAGCACTGAGAAAATGACTAGCTGATTTGACAACAGGTCCTCTTCTGTGCCCTTTAAGAGACCATCTGGAGTCTGAGTTACAAGCGTGGGCTGTGGAGCTGGCCTGAGTATCTGGGTTCAAATCTCACCTCTGCCACCTACTAGCTGAGTAACCTTGGGCAAGCCGCTCAACCTCTCTGTGCCTTAGTTTCCTCCTCGGTAACATGAGGATGCTAATGGCATTGTACTCCTGGGGATGCACAGATTCAATGGGTTAAAATATGTAAAGCACCCTCAATAGTGCCTACTACATAACAAATGCCACCTGTTGCCTGTTGTTTCTAATAACACTAAATATAATGATAATAAGCATCCTCACCCACTGTGCAGTACTCAGTAGCATTGGCTACTGAGAAGAGCTGGCTAGAGAAGAGTCGTTGTCTATGAATAAAGAAAAGCAGAACTTCTGTATGTGAAAGTACCCAGAGAGCCTTAAATTTTCCCCCAAGCACTTTTATTCTGGGCCCTGAAAAAATCACAGAATCATAAACTGTAAAAGTCATTTCCTAGCGTTGTGAATGTAATAGTCATGTCTTCTCTCTCATTTTACAGGTATACTCTGTATTTGACGATAACAACTTTCTTTTTCCCTTTGCCCTTGATTTTGGTGTGCTATATTTTAATTTTATGCTATACCTGGGAGGTGTATCAACAGAATAAGGTTGCCAGATGGTAAGTGTATGCCTTATTTTGTTTTATTTGTTAAAAGACCAATTCAGAGATCTAAGATATCTACAATAGAAGCTTAAGCATTAGTCACTTGAAACATGTCAAGCTCAGACATATGGGCATTAATGTCTATATAAGGCATTTTCTGAAAATAAGTCATGTTCTGAAGCAGCTATTTGAGGATCTCTCAGTGATAAATATTGTAATCACTGATGTAATGGTTTCATAAAAATGTAAAAAGAACTCAAGACTCTGTTTAAAGAATACTTTTGTATTTGTCATCAGCGTTGTTATTTAAATGTTTTATTTGTACATTTTGCAGAGTTGTGTACATATGTAAATATCCTAGATGTTGTGTATATTTTATAACCTTTTAATTTGTGTGGGTTTTTTTTTAGTGTAGGGGAGGGTCTCATTAATATTTGAATACTTAGAACAAGGTTAATTAGGACCAAATAAAACCAAAGACTTACCTAAAGACAATAAACTTGGGAAGGACCTTTAATGATACTTGTCTCTAAAACTACATGAATAAATCTAAATTATTTTCCACTTGAAATTGTACATATCAAGTTGTTCAAATGAGTCAGTGATTATAAACATGTTAGGTTAAAAAATCATTATTAAAATTTGTCTTTAGAATAAATTATTGTATTTTTTTGAGAAGACAAGATTGTGGGGTTTCCCCACACACCGTATGTAACACTGTGAAGATTAAAAAAAAAAAGAATATGTGAAAAATGTAACCACCATTAGTCAAAATTTGTGGCAAATCCTGGTACCAAAGGTTTAGGTGTTCTACTGGCCCATGACATTTTTTATGACTTCTTTAAATTCTTTGGAATTATTACATTATTAAAGAGTGGTCTATTTAGAATGGGAAAGAGAAGCAACCACAGTTATAGACAAAAATTAGCTTCTAAATGTATCACGGGTGAGAAGGTTGAAATGGAATCATATGGAATATTACGACATCGACAGCTGGAGAGGACGCTTGAACCCTTTTAAAACAGTTCTCCAAATCAGTTCACTTTGCTCCCAACACTTTTCTCAGAAATGCTAAGAGCATCTTATAAAACAAAGTTCATATTGTCCAGTTATCCCTAAACATGCAATAAGTTAGAGGAATGATGGTGCCTACTCTGATGAACTGCAGAAGAATCATTATCTTAGAGTGATTTTCAGCCGCCATTTCCCAGGCTTATTCATCTGCTTCAATCATGTCCCAGAGAAATTTCTAGTAAATGTCCAAATATGACATAACATGATAAAATTTGGGAAATTTAAGTATTTTTTATTTTAGAATAATTTTAAATTTACATCAAACTTGAATAAATAGTACAGAGAGTTTCTATATACTCCTCACTCCAGTTTCCCCATTAACATCTTACCATGTTGCATTTGTCAACACAAAGATAATGGCATTAGTACACTACTATTAACTAAACTCTACCCTATATTGGATTTCACCGGTTTTTCCATTAAAGTCCTCTTTCTGCTCCAGGATTCAATCCAGGGGACCACACTGCATTTAGCTGACACATCGCCACAGTCTCCTCTGGTCTGTGACAGTTTCTCACTCTTTCCTTGTTTTTCATAACCTTGATAGTCTTAAATATTGTACTTAAGAAGTACTGGTCAGGTATCCTGTAGAATGTCCCCCAGTTTCGGTTTGTCTGATAATATATCACGATTAGACTCTAAGGTTAAGGTAGTGTTTACGAGGTTTCTTCACTTCAAAATTACTACTTATCCCTTTCTCTATTCCATTATTTGGAAACAAGTCATTAAGTATAGCCCACCCTCAAGAGGGAAAGAAGGAGGGTGAGAATTAAGCTCTGTCTCCTGGAAAGGGGAGTATCTACATATATTATTAGGAATTTTTCTGTGAAGAAGGTTTGTCACTTCTCTCTCATATTATTCAATCATTTATATCAGTACAGATTCATATATCTTTATTTGATACTTTGGATTATAATTCACTACTATGTTATTCATTTTGTTTCTCGAAATGTTCCAGCTTTGGAAAATTCAGGCCATTTTTCACAGGGCTGAAAAAGAGTGTTTTCACAGTGCTCCAAATAAGTAAGAAGAAAAATGAGCTTCATAGTTCACTACACAGCCATTCTGAACTGTCCAAAAAGTTCTGGGACATTGTTGCCCCATAATTTCTATGGTTGTTTGTGTCCTGTCTCTCCAAATGTTTCCACTACAGCTACAATCCCAGTGTTCCAAGGCAGAGAGTGATGAAGCTGGCGAAGACGGTGCTGTTGCTGGTGGCGGTCTTTATCCTGAGTGCTGCCCCCTATCATGTGATACAACTGGTGAACTTACAGACGGAGCAGCCCACGCTGGCTTTCTATATGGGCTATTACCTCTCCATTTGTCTCAGCTATGCCGGCAGCAGCATCAACCCTTTCCTCTGTATCCTGCTGAGTGGAAATTTCCGGAAACGCCTGCCTCAAGGGCAAAGGAGAGTGACTGAGAAGGAAATCAACAATATGGAAAGCACCTTGAACTAGAGCTTTAAGGAGAGTACATGGATCATCAAAAGTCTAGACAGGCTTGCCTATGTTATTGATGTTATTAAAAAGGGTGGGCAAAACGGTGTGCTGGTGTCCATTCTTGTTGTGCCCTTGTGACTCTGGAACTGTGCTGTAGCCATTCAAATGCAGTGAGTTTAATATGCTAACTTTAGTAAAAAATAAAATATTTGTCTGAGTAGGCAGCAGGCAGTGGGATAGCTGAAGAGACCCGAGCTCCATGGTTGTGGATGTTATTTCAGCATCTTATAAACTAGTCACTGATGAATATGGCCATCCCTGACCATCGACTGAAAACTCACCAAGGAATTTGACCTTGCCGTCTACACTGTGGCCTCACTGTAACAGTGCCCTTGAGGCTCCTAAGAGGGGACCACCTTACAATGAGATCTGAAGTATGGCCATTTTTTAATCTACAAAAATGTCAATTTCATAGGGTCTAATTTAATGCCTTCAATAATCAACTCCATCTGTTAGCATGACCATTAGCATGTACTGAACACATACAACAGGTAAAATTACATGTAACAAACCTTCGAGGTAAGTATTACCCCAGTTTACTAAGGCTCAGAAAGGTTAAGTGATAAGCTTAACACTGCACAGCTACATAAGAGCTGGGCTGAAATCCAGGTCTGCCTGTTTCTGTCTTTTTACTACAGCCCCTTGGCAACCTGTACCTATCATACTGAAAAGGGCCAATAATTGGATTTTGTTGTTGTTGGGTTTTTTGCTTTCTCCTACACCCCTACAGGAAAAGAACTAAAGTCTGAAAGAAATGAGTTCATATTCTTAAAGAAATAAGTTTGTGCATATTCTTTTGCATTTAGCTTTGTTCTCATACCTACAAATGATAGAAACCAGCACATGCATTTTAATAGTATAATAGTGTTCTTCAGGATGTCAAGTACGCTCAGACACATTCTCTTTAGGTTACAGTGGATGTTTAGTCAAGGCTGCAGAAAGTAATTAGCTTTTAATTTCACAGATGTTCATTATGTCTTTTCCTTTTGTGGCTTGTATAAAACATTCACTTTGATATAGTAAGGAAAAAATGCTTTTAAAGTCTATATTCTCAACAAAGGTAAATATTTTGTTTGGGGATGAATCTGTAAACCCACCTCCCTCATCTAAACATATAAAACCGCTTGCTTCATGGGCATATAAAACTGATTTTTCATCAGCCCTTTATATAAAAGAGTCACAGAGACCAGGTTTCTAATAACCTGATCTCCATTTTTATATCTCAGTTGTCAAGGCAAATGACTTTTAACCCAATGCATTTGGTTCTAGATCTTTTAGAGACCATTTTGGAACATGGTAATATCAAAATTCATATCTGGATGAAAGGTTGTGTAAACAGCATGAGAACTACAAACTGAGACAGGGCACATCTGAGATATTTCGGTTCTGTAACTGAGGTCTGCAGAGCTACACACAGAGGCTGTATGCTCCTTTATAGTTTCCATCAAAAGCTGTGTCATGGCTACAATTCCAGGGGCTTTCATTCTCGCTACTCTAAGGTGCAACAGTCAGGGTTCAGTGAATAACCCTGACATCTGAAGACCCAACATGATGGGTCATAAACAGAAGTTATTATTTGATAAGTGAAGAGAAATTGAAGAGTTTACCTCCTTTGTCTTTTTTAATACAGAAAATATTATGATTTTAAAATTTTAAATGGTTTTAAAGCAACAGACATTTTAAAAATAACATTTCCAATAGGCCTCAAATAATTCCAGCATATAAATTGGTCAGTGAATTATTTTAATTAATATTTATTAAGAGTTGTAAAAAAAAGTTAGCTTTTAATCAAAGTATAAAAGAAAAAGGGTGACTATTAAGTTTATTTTAGTGCCTTTATATAGCTTTTCTATGCATAAGCATATATATGCAGATTTGCAGAGGTGGTTTGTCAGAGATTCTCTATGTGTTTTGTATTTTTGCTCATGGTATGTATACATGTTTACTTTCAAGAGAAGTTAATGATCAGTTTCATATATCTAATTAATAGTTGGGTATTTTTCATTATGTAAACTCATAACTGTATCCCTCCTCTATGCTTATTCAATTTTAGGTGACTCATTTAAATTTTGATTGATTAATATAAATCAATGAATAATAATTGCTTGTATATTAATTTATTTCTAACTTGTAGCTTCTATTCTTTTTTTTTTTTTCTTGCAGTACGCGGGCCTCTCACTGTTGTGGCCTCTCCCATTGCAGGGCACAGGCTCCGGACGCGCAGGCTCAGTGGCCATGGCTCACGGGCCCAGCTGCTCCACGGAATGTGGGATCTTCCCGGACCGGGGCACGAACCTGTGTCCCCTGCATCGGCAGGCGGAGTCTCAACCACTGCGCCACCAGGGAAGTCCCTGTAGCTTCTATTCTTAAGGTTTTCTTATATAATACTATTTCATATTTCCTTAATATAGTTTCTCCTGAACAAAGACTAAAGATTTAAGAATTAGTAAAGGGGGAGCAGAATCAAGATGGCGTACCAGGAGGATGCAGAATTTGCATCTCCTCACAACTAGGGCACCTACCAGGCACCAGTGGGGGACCATGGACACCTAGGGATGGGAGGAACCCCCAGTGACCGGGTAGGACATGGGGCATGTGGGGAGTAAAGGAGGAGGAGAAGTGGAGGTGGGATGCGACTGGCGTCCCTGAGGGGTGACTGGGGGAGGGGAAGGGATCCCATGCCTGGTGGGGGAAATTGGGGGACCACTGGGAGGGCAGAGGATCAAAAGGGAGTATGGCCAGGCTTCCCCTGCCCATTTGGACCCCCAGGAACCTGCTGAGATCCCGGGCCTGATCCTCTGCCCACCGAGGCCCCCTCCAGCCGGGCAGGTCCTGAAGAAGTGGGAGGGAGGGAAGGGGGAGCAAAAGTAAAGGCCAGACCTACAGGACCAGCACCCCTGAGGGGCGGCTGGGGGAGGGGAGGAGTTCCTACACCCAGTGGGACCCACCCATAGTTAGGTGTCCAACAGGGCGGGGGAGACCCTGGGTGAGACAGTGGGGGAGGGGTGCGAAGTAAGGGAACGGGGCCAGTGTTTTCCCTGTCCACGTAGGCACCAGGGAGCCTGCTGGGCTCCGGGGCTTAATCCTCTGCCCTCATAGCCTCCCTTCTGCCATGCAGAACCCAAGGCCCATGCCTACAACCCCACTCAGGGCCCCACCTCTACACATGGAGACCCCCTCCAACGCGCTGGGCCTAAACCCCACCCATACACCCTCACTCAGGGCCCTACCTCCAAACTCTGGAACTCCACACTCCAGACGCCCTCCTTTCCACGCACTGCCTCTCCCCTTCTGTTCAGATCCTAAGCAGAGGCCCCGCCCCACACTTGAATGTTGCCCCACCTAGGTCCCGCCCCCAGGGCCTCTTCTGCTGTGTGGGTCCTCAGCCTAGGCCCCCACCCCATGCTCAAACGTCACCCCCCAACCCGTGCAGGTCCCACCTCACCCTAAACCCTGACCCTGCCTAAGTTCCACCCCCGCCTACACTCTGCCCCCATAGGCAAGACTTGTTTTTTTTTCTTTTCTTTTTTCCTTTTTTAGATTGGGGTTCTGTTTTACCTTGTTGACTCATTGTTGTTGATTCTTTTATATTTTTATTTTTCTTAATAAATCTTTTATTTTTCTTATTTTATTTTATTCTTTATACTTTGTTAGTGATCTCTCCTTTGGGCTGTTCCCCTCATCTTTTTTTTTTCTTTCTTTTTTCTGTTGTGGTTTTATCTTGCCTTGTTGCAGTTGCTTCAATTATAGTTTTATTTTTCCTAATATATTTTTTATCTTTCTAATTTTATTTTATTTTTTATTCTTTGATATTGTACTGTTCCTTTTTTTCTTTCTTTCTTCCTTTTTTTTTTTTTTTCACCGCACCACGAAGCTTGCAGGATCTTGGTTCCCAGGCTTGAGGTCAGGCCCAAGCTCCTGTGGTGGGAGCTCTGAATCCAAACCGCTGGACTAACAGAGAACCTCAGACCCCAGAGAATATCAATTGGAATGAGGCCTCCTGAAGGTCCTCATCTCAGCCCCAAGACCCAGCTCTATCCAAGTGCCTGCACACTCCAGTGCTGCACATCTCAGGCCAAACAACCAGGAGACAGGAATACAGCACCAACCATAAAAAAAAAAAAAAAAAAAAAATGACAAAAAAATATGTTGCAGATGAAGGAGCAAGGTAAAAACCTACAAGACCAAATAAATGAAGATCAAATAGGCAACCTACCTAAAAAAAAATTCAGACTAATGATAGTAAAGATGATCCAAAATCTCAAAAATAGAATGGAGCAAATACAAGAAACATTTAACAAGGATCTAGAAGAACTAAAGAGTAAACAAAAAGTGATGAACAATGCAATTACTGAACTTAAAAACACTCTAGAAGGAATAAATAACAGAATAACTGAGGCAGAAGAACGGATAAGTGAGCTGGAAGATAAAATGGTGGAAATAACTGCCAGGGAGCAAAATAAAGAAAAAAGAATGAAAAGAATTGAGGAGAGTTTCAGAGACATCTGGGACAACATTAAATGCACCAACATTCGAATTATAGGGGTCCCAGAAGATGAAGAGAAAAAGAAAGGGTCTGAGAAAATATTTGAAGAGATTATAGTCAAAACCTTCTATAACATGGGAAAAGAAATAGTCATCAAGTCCAGGAAGCACAGAGAGTACCATACAGGATAAACCCAAAGAAAAACACGCCGAGACACATATTAATCAAGCAATCAAAAATTAAATACAAAGAAAAAATATTAAAAACAGCAAGGGAAAAGCAACAAATAACATATAAGGGAATCCCCATAAGGTTAACAGCTGATTTTTCAGCAGAAACTCTGAAAGCCAGAAGGGAGTGGCAGGACATATTTAAAGTGATGAAAGGGAAAAACCTACAACCACGATTACTCTATCCAGCAAGAAACTCATTCATATTTGATGGAGAAATTAAAACCTTTACAGACAAGCAATGGTTAAGAGAATTCAGCACCACCAAACCAGCTTTAAAACAAATGCTAAAGGAACTTCTCTAGGCAGGAAAGACAAGAGAAGGAAAAGACCAACAATAACAAACCCAAAACAATTAAGAAGATGGTAATAGGAACATTTATATTGATAACTATCTTAAATGTAAATGGATTAAATGCTCCAACCAAAAGACACAGAGTGGCTGAATGGATACAGAAACAAGACCCATATATATGCTGTCTACAAGAGACCCACTTCAGACCTAGGGACACATACAGACTGAAAGTGAGGGGATGGAAAACGATATTGCATGTAAATGGAAATCAAAAGAAAGCTGGAATAGCAATTCTCATATCAGAAAAAATAGACTTTAAAATAACGACTATTACAAGAGACAAAGAAGGACACTACATAATGATCAAGGGATCAATCCAAGAAGAAGATATAACAATTGTAAATATTTATGCACACAACATAGGAACACTTCAATACATAAGGCAAATGCTAACAGCCATAAAAGGGGAAATGGACAGTAATACAATCATAGTAGGGGACTTTAACAACCCACTTGCACCAAGGGACAGATCATCCAAAATGAAAATGAATAAGGAAACACAAGCTTTAAATGACACATTAAACAAGGTGGACTTAATTGATATTTATAGCACATTCCACCCAAAAACAACAGAATACACTTTCTTCTCAAGTGCACATGGAACATTCTCCAGGATAGACCAAATCAAGCCTTGGTAAATTTAAGAAAATTGAAATCATATCAAGTATCTTTTCGGACTACAATGCTATGAGACTACATATCAATTACAGGAAAAAAAACTGTGAAAAATACAAATATATGGAGGCTAAACAATACACTACTAAATAACCAAGAGACCACTGAAGAATTCAAAGAGGAAATCAAAAAATACCTAGAAACAAATGACAATGAAAACAAGACAACCCAAAACCTATGGGATGCCACAAAAGCAGTTCTAAGAGGGAAGTTTATAGCAATACAATCCTACCTCAAGAAACAAGAAAAACCTCAAACAACCTAATCTTACACCTAAAGCAATTAGAGGAAGAAGAAGAACAACAACAAAAAACCCAAGTTAGCAGAAGGAAAGAAATCATCAAGATCAGATCAGAAATAAATGAAAAAGAAATGAAGGAAATGATAGCAAAGATCAATAAAACTAAAAGCTGGTGGTTCTTTGAGAAGATAAACAAAATTGATAAACCATTAGCCAGACTCAACAAGAAAAAAAGGGAGAACACTCAAATCAACAGAATTAGAAATGAAAAAGGAGAAGTAACAACTGACACTGCAGAAATACAAAGGATCACGAGAGATTACTACAAGCAACTATATGCCAAAAAAACGGACAACCTGGAAGAAATGGACAAAATCTTAGAAAAGCACAACCTTCCGAGACTGAACCAGGAAGAAATAGAAAATATAAACAAACCAATCACAAGCACTGAAATTGAGACTGTGATTAAAAATCGTTCAACAAACAAAAGCCCAGGACCAGATGGCTTCCTAGGCGAATTCTATCAAACATTTACAGAAGAGCTAATACCTTTCCTTCTCAAACTCTTCCAAAATATAGAAGAGGGAGGAACATTCCCAAACTCATTCTATGAGGCCACCATTTCCCTGATACCAAATCCAGACAAAGATGTCACAAAAAAAGAAAAGTACAGGGCAATATCTCTCATGAACATAGATTCAAAAATCCTCCACAAAATACTAGCAAACAGAATCCAATAGCACATTAAAAGGATCTTACATCATGATCAAGTGGGGTTTATCCCAGGAATGCAAGGATTCTTCAACATATTCAAATCAATCAATGTGATACACCATATTAACAAACTGAAGGATAAAAACCATATGATCATCTCAATAGATGCAGAAAAAGCTTTTGACAAAATTCAACACCCATTTATGATAAAAACTCTCCAGAAAGTAGGCATAGAGGGAACCTAACTCAACATAATAAAGGCCATATATGACAAACCCACAGCCAACATTGTTCTCAATGGTGAAAAACTGAAACCATTTCCTCTAAGATCAGGAACAAGACAAGGCTGCCCACTCTCACCACTCTTATTCAACATAGTTTTGGAAGTTTTAGTCACAGCAATCAGAGAAGAAAAAGAAATAAAAGGAATCAAAATCAGAAAAGAAGAAGTAAAACTGTCACTGTTTGCAGATGACATGATAATATACATAGAGGACCCAAAGATGCTACCAAAAAACTACTAGAGCTAATCAATGAATTTGGTAGAGTAGTAGGAAACAAAATTAATGCACAGAAATCTCTTGCATTCCTATACATTAATGATGAAAAATCTGAAAGAGAATTTAAGAAAACACTCCCATTTACCACTGCAACAAAAAGAATAAAATACCTAGGAATAAACCTACCTAAGGAGACAAAAGACCTGTATGCAGAAAACTATAAGACACTGATGAAAGAAATTAAAGATGATACAAATAGATGGAGAGATATACCATGTTCTTGGATTGGAAGAATCAACATTGTGAAAATGACTATACTACCCAAAGCAATCTACAGATTCAATGCAATCCTGATCAAACTACCAATGGCATTTTTCACAGAACTAGAACAAAAAATTTTACAATTTGTATGGAAACAAAAAAGACCCCAAATAGCCAAAGCAATCTTGAGAAAGAAAAACTGAGCTGGAGGAACCAGGCTCCCTGACTTCAGACTATACTACAAAGCTATAGTAATCAAGACAGTATGGTACTGGCACAAAAAACAGAAATATAGATCAGTGGAACAAGATAGAAAACCCAGAGATAAACTCACACACATATGGTCACCTTATCTTTGATAAAGGAGGCAAGAATATACAATGGAGAAAATAGAGCCTCTTCAATAAGTGGTGCTGGGAAAACTGGACAGCTACATGTAAAAGAATGAAATTAGAACACTTCCTAACACCATACACAAAAATAAACTCAAAATGGATTAAAGACCTAAATGTAAGGCCAGACACTATCAAACGTTTAGAGCAAAACATAGGTAGAACACTCTATGATATAAATCACAGCAAGATCCTTTTTGACACACCTCCTAGAGAAATGGAAATAAAAACAAAAATAAACAAATGGGACTTAATGAAACTTAAAAGCTTTTGCGCAACAAAGGAAACCATAAACAAGACCAAAAGACAACCCTCAGAATGGGAGAAAATATTTGCAAATGAAGCAACCGACAAAGGATTAATCTCCAAAATATACAACAGCTCATGCAGCTCAACATTAATAAAACAAACAACCCAACCTAAAACTGGGCATAAAGACCTAAATAGACATTTCTCCAAAGATATACAGATTGCCAACAACACTTGAAAAGAGGCTTAACATCACTGATTATTAGAGAAATGCAAATCAGAACTACAATGAGGTATCACCTCACACCAGCCAAAATGGCCATCAAAAAATCTACAAACAATAAATGCTGGAGAGGGTGTGGAGAAAAGGGAACCCTCTTGCACTGTTGGTGGGAATATAAATTGATACAGCCACTATGGAGAACAGTATGGAGGTTCCTTAAAAACCTAAAAGTAGAACGACCATATGACCCAGCAATCCCACTACTGGGCATATACCCTGAGAAAACCATAATTCAAAAAGAGTCATGTACCACAACGTTCATTGCAGCACTATTTACCATAGCCAGGACATGGAATCAACCTAAGTGTCCATCGACAGATGAATGGATAAAGAAGGTGTGGCACATATATACAGTGGAATATTACTCAGCCATAAAAAGAAACAAAATTGAGTTATTTGTAGTGAGGTGGATGGACCTTGAGTCTGTCATACAGAGTGAAGTAAGTCAGAAAGAGGAAAACAAATACTGTATGCTAACACATATATATGGAATGTAAAAAAAAAATGGTTCTGATGAACCTAGGTGCAAGATAAGAATAAAGACGTAGAGAATGGACTTGAAGACACAGGGAGGGGAAAGAGTAAGCTGGGATGAAGTGAGAGAGTAGCATGGACATATACACACTACCAAATGTAAAATAGATAGCTAGTGGAAGCAGCTGCATGGCACAGGGAGATCAGCTTGGTGCTTTGCGACCACCTAGGGGGTGGGATGAGGAGGGTGGGAGGGAGATACAAGAGGGAGGAGGGGATATGGGGATATTCGTATGCGTATAGCTGATTAATTTTGTTATACAGCAGAAACTAACACAACACTGTAAAGCAATTTTACTCCAATAAAGATGTTAAAAAAAAGAGAGAGAATTAGTAAAGGGACTTCCCTGGTGGTGAGGTGGTTAAGAATCCGTCTGCCAATACAGGGGACACGGGTTCGAGGCCTGGTTCGGGAAGATCCCCCATGCCGTGGAGCAACTTAGCCTGTGTGCCACAACTACTCAGCCTGCACTCTAGAGCCTGAGAGCCACAACTATTGAGCCTGCAAGGCACAACTGCTGAAGCTCGTGCACCTAGAGCCCATGCTCCGCACCAAGAGAAGCCAGCAAAATGAGAAGCCCACGCACCGCAACGAAGAATAGCCCCCGCTCACTGCAACTAGAGAAAGCTGCCCACAACAACGAAGACACAGCACAGCCAAAAATAAATTTAAAAAAATTTTTTAATATTATAAATTAAAAAAAAAAGAATTAGTAAAATATGTCCTAAATATGGCTAATTGTCTGAACGCACTCATCACACCAGATTCTCAGAAATCTAGCCACTTGTATTACACCTGAAGTCCCAGGAATTACCACTTTTAAAAGGTATGATGCCACAGGGATCATGGAACCTTGGACCTGGAAAGACATTTTAGAGATTATCAAATGAACCCCAGTTAGATCAAATTATTTTTAACACAGTCCAGTGTGTGTCCGGAGACCTGTACCTAATGCGAGGAGGAAGAAACCGGCCTTGAGTTTTTCTTACAACTTGTAAGAAAATTAAAGTTGATACTGAATAGCCTTAACAAATTGCTGAGACTTTAGTGAGTAAATTGAGATTGGATTGAATTATGTTTTCAAAGTTGTAGACTTTAAAAAAAATAACTCATTCTTCCTAATTGGCTTGGACTTCTTGTCAGGATGGCAGAGATTAATTTTCCATTCACTTCAAAGAGTTCAATGGAATGAGCCCAAAGCAAAATATAGAACTTAACAATATTTTCTTTTACTCTCCCCAGTTTTTTGTTGACACCTCTCTATGCGAAGAATTTAGAATTTAGTTTCTTCTAGCCTAACTTTATGAACAGCCTACAGCTATGACTCCTTTATGACTTCACCCAACAGGAATAGCAGCAAATTGTTTCCTTTGCCCTTTCAGCAATTAGCTCAGACACAGCTATAGTCCATTCAAAACACTAAGCTAAATTGGTATTGTGATTTCTGGTGTTTGTAAATTTATCACTTAATATGCTTTTACAGCACAATTTACCCCGCTGAGCTCCACTGAAATTTTCTCTTAAGTGCCTAAGACATCACCCAGTCTCAAGAACTGAATATCCAGTGTCTCCTGTGTTTCCTATAGATCAGCTCTACCTTCTTGGGTGAACCAGAGAAAAATCTACAGTGATTCTTCAACTCTAAAATACAATTGATTGTAAAATGCACCACTGATTTAACAACTGCTTATGGGAAACTAAAATACAGCATTAAACACTCACATTACTAGTAAGATGTAACCTAATTTCAGAAACAGTAATGTGGGAAAATGCACATCACAGAATTGAGGAAAAAAACAATATTGACAATTCATTGATGCACTTTCTTCTAAGATTAAATGTACTCATCTCTATCATGCAATGAAAGCATTCTCCACCAAGTGATTTCCTCGCTACTAATAAACGCCCAATCCAAACACATAAATGAATCATATAAAAGGATCAAAATTGATTAAACATCTCACAAAATGTCTTACTTTTTTTCAGGCACAGGATTGAGAAAAAACTGTGAATAATCTTGAAATAACTTGTATTTCTATAGCAACAAAGCCACAAGTACTTGCTACCTTAACAACTGAAAAAGTTGACACTGTATCCTGAAAATGAAGCTTTGCATTTCTTGAGGATGCAAAGCTATCCTGGGCTTCATCATACTATTATTGGGAATGTAATTCTGGGATACAGCTTTAAATGTTTTCTTTTCTATCAGAAACCTATTGAAAAGTGTAAAGTCTCCCCCTAATCAAAAGCAAAAAAATTTCTAAAATACTGCCTGATCTTTACTGAGAATACAGTTGTTTCTGTACCACCTTAAATAAAATGTGTTGTTTTTCTTAATTTACAAAACTGAATACATTTGCTATTTCTCTGAAAAACATTCAAAGCAAATATCTATCTTTTGCTAATACATTTAATTAATACTGGGTACTTCATTTCTTTTGGATATATACTCAGAAGTGGGATTGATGAATCATATGGCAGTTCTATTTTTAATACTTTGAGGAATCACCATACTGCTTTCTATAATGTCTGGACCAACTTACATTCCCACCAACAGTGCACAAGGGTTCCCTTTTCTCCGCATTCTTGCCAACACATCTTTTGCCTTTTCAATAATAGTCATTCTAACAGGTTTGAAGTGATATCTCATTGTGATTTTGATTCGCATTTCCCTGATGACTAATGATGCTGAGCAACTTTTCCTTTCTCTTGGTTATTTGTAAGTCTTCTTTGGAGAAATGTCTATTAAGGTCCTTTGTTCATTTTTTAATTGGGTTGAGTTGTCTGAGTTCCTTATATATTTTGGACATTAACCCCTCATTAGATACATGGTTTGAAAATATTTTCTCTCATTTAATAGGCTGTTTCTTCTCTCTATTGATTGTTTTGGGGGTGGGGGATTGTTTGTTTTTATTTGCTTTGCAGAAGCATTTTAATTTGATGAAACCCAAATTGTCTGTTTTTGCTTTGATTACCTGTGCTTTTGATGTCATATCCATGAACACAATGCCAAGGCCAATGTCAAGATAATTTTCCCATGTTTCCTTCTTGTAGCTTTACAGTTTCAGGTCTTACGTTTAAATCTATAATCCATTTTGAGTTGATTTTTGTATATGGTGAGAGATAAGAGCCCAATTACATTCTTCTGCATGTGGTTATCCAGTTTTTCCAGTACTATTTATTGAAGAGGCTCTCCTTTCCCCATTGTGTGTTCTTGGAGCCTTGTCAAAAATCAGTTGACCATAAATGCATGGATTTATTTCTGGGTTCTCTATTCTGCTTCATTGGTCTATGCATCTGTCTTTATACAAGTACCAGACTGTTTTGAATACTGTAGCTTTTCATATATTTTGAAATCAGTAATTATGATGCCTCCAGCTTTGTTCTTCTTGTTCAAGATTGCCTTAGCTATTTGGGATCCTCTGTATTTCCATATGAATTTCAGGATTGTTTTTTCTATTTCTGTGAAGAATGTCATTGGGATTTTGATAGGGATTGCATATATAGATATATAGACCACATTGGTAGTATGGACATTTTAACAATATTACTATTTTCAATCCGTGAACATAGGATATGTTTCCATTTATCTGTGTTTCCTTTAATATCCTTCATCAATGTTTTATGATTTTCAGTATACAAGCCTTTTACCTCTTTGGTTAAATTTATTCTTATTTTATTCTTTTAGTTGGTATTGTAAATGGGATTGTTTTCTTAATTTCTTCAGATAGTTTGTTGTTAGTGCATAAAATTTCACTGATTCTTGTATGTTGATTTTGTATCCTGAGACTACTGAATTCATTTAATAGTTCTAATGGTTTTTTATTGAGTTTTTAGGATTTTCTATATATATGATCATGTCATCTGTCAAAAGAAATAATTTTACTTCTTCCTTTCCGATTTGGTTGCCTTTTATTTCTTTATCTTGCCTAATTGCTCTGGCTAGGACTTTCAGTACTACATTAAACAGAATTGGCAAGAGTGGGCATCCTTGCCTTGTACTGAATCTTAGAGGAAAAGCTTTCCAAAGTCTAGACCTCAAGAGGCCTTGAAGCTTCCACCTTTGCCCTCTTGGAATCCTGCACTGTGTAAGGAAGCCAGTCTAGCCTAGTGGAGGATGAGAGGTCACCTGGAGGAGAACTGAGGCACTCCAGCTGGTAGCCAACACCAACTGCCAGGAGTGAGACCATCTTGGACCTGACAGCCCAGATGACTATCCAGCATTTATAGTCATGTGAGTGACCCAGTTGAAAGCAACAGAGAAATCACCCAATCAATCCACAGAATTGTGGAAAATAATAAATCGTTGATGTTTTAAACTATTAGCTTTGGGGTGATTTGTTCTGCAGCAACAGGTAACTAAAATGGCATCCAAGAAAGTAAAAATTAATAAACTGGTCCTTGGTGATAAAAACAATTGTGAGTCTCTGAAGTGTTACAGTTATTATGAATCTTGATTCCTTCCTTTCTTCCTTCATTCTATAAATATTTATTGAGCACGTAGCATATTCCAAGTAATATACTAAGTTTCAGATATAGATTGACAGACAAAACATTTTCCTGCCCTTTCAAAGTTTACGATCCAGCTAGTATTAAAAATGCTAACACTTTTTTCAATGCTTAGACACAGAGCAGCTGTGAAATAATTTCTCTCCCATTGATTTTATTCTAAAGAAACAGTTATTGCATTGAACTCAAAAGGTTTAAAGTATGAGGAAACTGTTGTTCTATCTCTTTTTTACTTAAAAGAGTAGATATAAATAAATTGTCTACAGAGATGAAGAAAACAGATGGATTTGAAAATGCAAGCTCACACTGAATATAATTAACTTGGAAAGAGAGAGAAGCCAAGGACGCCTGAGATCTTAGGTGCCCGGGAGACAGGCAAAGGGCTAACTTATTTTTAACATCACAGTAGTCTCAGCAGCAAGGAAAATTCAAACTCCATTAGTCTCTGAAGAGGTGAAAGAGCAAATGAAGAGAGAAAAAAAAATGTGGCTATTGGGGAGTAATTAACATTTTGACCCAGTTGCCAGCCTGAGTAGGTGTTCGCTGCCACTGCCGCTGCCGATTAGCAGAGCTTGGGTTTCCTTGGTCATTGCAAAGGCAAAGGTCTTATGAAGCACTCTGGGTATTGTTTACTATTTAATTCTGAGCGAAGTACACCTGAAGAGACAAATGGGCTTATTAAGCAAAACCTTCAGCAGGAATGGAGGGTTGCCTTCTGCACCAGAGGGGCCTTATTTGCATACCCAAACAGAATACTCTGAGATAACTGATCAGGCAGATAACAAGATGACCTCTGGTCTTGAAGGGCTTGATAATGGTCATGGTTCCAGGGCACGGTGATTGAGACTTAAATAGAGCCTGGAGTACAAGGCCCTTCACCATCGAACCCCAGCAGCCATTCCCGGCTTGGAATTCATTTGGTCAGTCCTATACATGGAGTAGACATTCACAAATCCATGCTTTTTTATGTGCATGGATTCCTTCTACCTAGAAACACTTTTCCCTTCCACCTCACAAACTCCCACTCTTTAGACCCAATTTAAATGTTATTTCTTTATACACTCACCCCAAAGCATGCCAAATTTTTAAAATTATATCTCAATATAGCTGTTATTTATTTATTTATTTTCTAAATCATCCTTCTTTTATTTCTGCTACCTTCTTAAACTTTAAAAGAGATTAAGTGCCTGATTGGCTAACATTGATTTTGGGCTCTTTACAAAGAGAAACAAATAGTAATAGTCTGTGTACCTTAGTTGATCATAATCTCTTATTTTTGAATCCAAAGTTATTTTTATTTCCTGATTATAAAAGCAATACACACTCATCATAAAACTTCAGATAATGTAAGAATTTGTTCTATCACAAAGAACTTGACTGGGACCCAAAAATGAAACAATAAAAATATTCTCCAATGCAAAATAAATTAATTATATATAAATAGCTAGTAAATTTTTGTAACAAAAAGAAATGAAAGCATAAAAGCAACAGTGCTATTTTGTTTTTGTTTTTAGAGCATTTAACAATTTACACTTTTAAATACTTAAACATACAGAGTTAGGTTACTTCTCTTGTTGCTATATTCTTTTTTTATTTTTAAACATCTTTATTGGAGTATAATTGCTTTACAATGGTGTGTTAGTTTCCGCTTTATAACAAAGTGAATCAGCTGTACATATACATATATCCCCATATCCCCTCCCTCTTGAGTCTCCCTCCCAGCCTCCCCATCCCACCCCTCTAGGTGGTCACAAAGAACCAAGATGACCTCTCTGTGCCATGTGGCTGCTTCCCACTAGCTATCTATTTTGCATTTGGTAGTGTATATATGTCCATGCCACTCTCTTCATCCCAGCTTAGCCTTCCCCCTCCCCGTGTCCTCAAGTCCATTCTCTACGTCTGCGTCTTTATTCCTGTCTTGCCCCTAGGTTCCTCAGAACCATTTTTTTTTTTTAGATTCCATATATATGTGTTAGCATACGGTAGTTGTTTTTCTCTTTCTGACTTACTTCACTCTGTATGACAGACTCTAGGTCCATCCACCTCACTACAGATAACTCAATTTCATTTTTTATGGCTGAGTAATATTCCATTGTATATATGTGCCACATCTTCTTTATCCATTCATCTGTCGATGGACACCTAGATTTCTTCCATGTCCTGGCTATTGTAAATAGACCTACAGTGAACATTGTGGTACATGACTCTTTTTGAATTATGAGTTTCTCAGGGTATATGCCCAGTAGTGGGATTGTTGGGTCATATGGTAGTTCTATTTTTAGTTTTTTAAGGAACCTCCATACAGTTCTCCATAGTGGCTGTATCAATTTACATTCCCACCAACAGTGCAAGAGGGTTCCCTTTTCTCCACACCTTCTCCAGCATTTATTGTTTGTAGATTTTTTTGATGATGGCCATTCTGACTGGTGTGACGTGATACCTCATTGTAGTTTTGATTTGCATTTCTCTAATGATTAGTGATGTTGAGCATCCTTTCATGTGTTTGTCAAAGCAAGCCAAATTAGTCATCCCTGTGTTGGTACTTACTACTCTGTGGCTCCTTTACTATAGTATAACCAGCAACAGCATTTGTGTATTTGTCTTACCCACTACTTTGTGAGCTCCTCAGACACTGTAAGCCCCTTAGATGTGTCTGACTCATCTTGGTACTGATGGTGCTTAAGTATATACCACATTACAGGTATTTAAGAAACATTCAATTGATGGAATAAATAAATGAAGTAATTTATGAGAAAGGAGAATACTTGAAGGGATGTAGGGTATGTGTGTATGTGTGTGTCTGTATGTGTGTCTGTGTGCATGTGTTATGTGTATATATATTTGTATTTATATCCATAGTCATAGTGTGGAAAGATACATATCTAGATGTTAACAAATAGGAAGATTTCTCAAATAAACTATAAGAAGACTTTTGTGATTGAGATGGCTTACAAATCACTTTAAACCTCTTCATTTCTTTTTATGATTATAGTTTTATTATAATGAAAGGATCCAAATTAGAACCAAAGGAAGAGATACGTATGGCAGAATTTAGAACTGAGAGGGTTCCAAATGTAAACTTCTGTGTCCTCAAGAATGTGTTTCTCTCCTGGCATCAATGTGTGGTAATACGCAGAATACTGCCAACCCAAGAAGCTCATCCACACACTTTGTATAGTCAAGAAAAAGCAAGAATTCATTTCTTTATTTGAATGTAGTAATAAGGCACTGGCACATCACTTGTGTGTTAAGGTACTTGCAGACATTTTATGTTTAGTTAGGTCTTAGCAAGGTTTTCTAAAAGGCAACTGATTTGCACTCTTCAAGATTTAATGTGAAAAATATTTTTTAAAAAGAGATTAAAAGATTTAATGTTGTTTCAAATGCCTTACTGTGAATCTATGAGAATGATACTTAATAAGGATACAAGTACTTAACTTAAAGTTTGCACCCTGTAAACCAATTTCTAAACTTCAAAAATGCCTATTACATTTTAAGATCATTTGAAGGTTCAAAGTATAACCTTTTCAAAATTATACAATTACATCATGTATCAAGTGGAAAATACTCAGTTCTGTCTCTTTTTCTTTCAATAAATCAAAATCCCATAAATGTTGTCAAGCAAATAATCACAGTTTCTAAAGACAGCTGGTTCTACCTGGTATCTTCTCTACATAAATAAGTTCTTTCTTGCTTCCCTAGAATTATGATAATTTGATAATTTGATGATTTAAGTACATTCTTGCAGTCAAGACGTGTTTTTAAATAATGTTTAGTTTTTCTCTAAGTTTATAAGAGGTATAAAAATGCTCATTGTAGAGATTTTGAAAAACAAGTAATTTTCTTTAGAATAAAAATGATCCCAAATTCAGTAGTCCAAGATGATTATCACCGATATTTTATTATAATAACATTTCATTAGAAAAATAATATAAATAGAAAATTTAGAAATGAAGAAACAAAAAATAAAGTAAAATACAATTTTTCTATATTACTTTTTTCTATGTATGTATGTTATCTTACAATTTGGACAGTAGTATATATTTTTAAATAGAATTTAGGTTACTCCCAGTTTTTTGAGATTGTAATTAATACTGCAATGGACTTCGTATGTAAGTATTTGTCTGAATTTTTAACTACTTTTTGGGAACAGATGTGTAGAAGAAAACAAATAGATCAAAAAAGCACTTACTTTTGAAAACTCTTAACACGTGCTGCAAAGATACTTCCCAAAAACTTGCCACCATGAAACCTCCTACCTGCAATAGATAAGAGCATCCGTTTCCCATCTCCTTCATAATATTCAGTAACATTTTTTTTGTCTCTGCTAATATGACAGGCCAAAGTTGTTTCTGAATGGTTTTGTGATTTTTTTGATTATGAAGTGAAGTTAGGCATTTTTCACATGTTAATTGGCCATTTGTTTTTCATTTATTGTGAATTGAGCTCCTTGAGGACAGAGGTGTTTGTCCCAAGATCCCTCTGTCTGCCGCATTATAATCATTCAATAACTGCTGTAGAAAGAATGGTATTTTCATATACTTTGACCGTTTATTACATTGGTTTTTAATGTTTTTCTTGCTGACTTCTAAAACCCATTTACATCCTAAATGTTTATTGCAATTATTTTCCCCCAATTTCTCATTTTCCTTTTAATCTTGTTTATGTTGTTCTTTGGTGAACCATCTTTCACTTTTATGTAGTCACCCATTGGCCTTTTTACTTTCTTTTATTCTATTTCTATTTACACTTCCGTAAGTGATTTCTTCTGTTGCTTTTATGCTTTATGAACTCCTTTTCAATTCTGAGATGATTTTCAGTGTAAACATAATTCACCATTATTTTTGGCTGGGGGAGGGTATTTTTTACTTCTGTTAATGTGTTCTTTTTAAGTGGTAGAGGCTTTTTTAAAATTTTCTTTTATTTGAGTATAGTTGATTTAAAATGTTGTGTTGTGAAACTATTATAATAGTTTCAGGTATACAGCAAAGTGGATCAGTTATACATATACATATATCCACTCTTTTTTAGATTCTTTTCCCATATAGGTCATTACAGAGTATTGAGTAGAGTTCCCTGTGCTATACAGTAGGTCCTTATTAGTTATCTAGTTTACATCTGTTAATATGCTTAATTTCCACAAAGAGATTCAGTGTCTCATAAGAATAACTTGAAGACTAACTGGTGAGTTCTGCCAGTCCCTAAGACGTGAGAATGTGAGACTTTAAAGAGGATACATTTTTTCTTACAAGGATGCTTATTTTGGGGGTAATCCTCTGAGCCTATAAGATTTAGTGTGCACTTTTCTGGGTAGGATCTGTGATTCCAGAATGCTTAAGAATCGTTAGAAGTTCTTCAAAGAATGTTCGTGTCTGAGACCAACAGGATTCCCAGTCTTTAAACTTTAATAACTTTTCTTCAAATCCAGAGTTTGGCATCCCATGAAAAGGAAGAATAGGCTAAAGCAGCACTCCCCAACCTTTTTAGCACCAGGGACCAGTTTCGTGGAAGACAATTTTTCCATGGACCGACGGCCAGGGGGATGGTTTGGGGATGATTCAAGCGCATCACATTTATTGTGCACTTTATTTCTATTATTATTACATTGTAATATATAATGAAATAATTATACAACTCACCATAATGCAGAATCGGTGGGAGCCCTGAGCTTGTTTTCACTTGCCACTCACTGATAGGGTTTTGATATGAGTCTGCAAGAAATTGATTGTGATCTCTGTGCAGTCAAACCTCTCTGCTAATGATAATCTGTATTTGCAGCCGCTCCCCAGCGCTAGCATCACTGCCTCAGCTCCACCACAGATCATCAGGCATTAGATTCTCATAAGGAGAGTGCAAACTAGATCCCTCACACGTGCAGTTCATGGTAGGGTTTGCGCTCCTATGAGAATCTAATGCCGCCGCTGATCTGACAGGAGGCAGAGCTCAGGCGGTAATGCGAGCGATGGGGAGCGGCTGTAAGTACAGATGAAGCTTCACTTGCTCGCTCACCACTCACCTCCTGCTGTGCAGCCGGGTTCCTAACAGGCCATGGACCGCTACCGGTCCGTGGCCCAGGGGCTGGGGACCCCTGGGCTAAAGAATAGTGACTGAAGATTTTAAGTTGAAGAATAACTTCGGCACAAACTTTTCTGAAGTTGCTGTCAGGATGGACCCAAACTTTACCAGTGATAACTTAGAACACTGGAGGCCAGCCTTCCATGGGAGCCAGCCCATGTGAATGTCATTGCAAATTCAATAGATCCTATGTCTGTCTGTCTTTTCACATAATCTAGACTTTGAAAATTTCTCAACTGGACAAGACCTTACAAGCATATAAACCTTTCAGCCCTACATCAGCATCCTCTCCAAAATACCTCTCCAACAGCAATCACCAAGTCTATGATTAAACATTTCTAGGGAGGGGGAACTCTTTGCTTCTTAAGACAATTCATTGCACAATTTCTCCCTCCAGCCCTTATTTCATGAAGATCTAAGTTTTCCATTTATCTTACTGAAACAATGGAGACCAGGTAATCAGATACACCTGCAGGAAATCTGCTGAAACAACTTTTCAGCCTTCTTAAATGGATGAGCTGAGACATAATCAAAACAGGATGTCACTGCTCTTACAGATTCTTGCTGAAAGGTTTATGAAACAGTGTGAGATTTTGAACACAGAGCACTCCTGAAAAATGAAGGCAGAATTTAAGTTACAAAAAGCATGTAGTAAAGTATGAGCTGCATGAGTGTTTAGACCCCCTAACTTGGGGGAAACAAGTATAGTAGTTAATTTCTGTGTAGGTGATCACTAAGGTATAAGATAACACTATTTCCACAAATCTGGCTAGTTATTTTAACAAAGCTAAGCAAATAGGCAGAGAGATTCTCTTTTTTGACTTGGGGAAATGTCCCATTGCCAACACAAGCAAACGTCTAAATACTCCCAAGGCCGTGACTGAGAAAAAAGACCGTCGTCTAAATTCCTAGAGAGCAATGGAAGGGGGTGGGGCATGCAGAACTGAGTGGTGTGTGGTAATCTTCTAGTACAAACGTGCATATGGATGCAAAAACATATGAAATAACTTCAATCTCTTTAAATTCTTATTTTAAAATTATCTCCTTGTTGTTTGTCAAAAAAATAACATAGAGTCTAGATACAGGAATTAGTCTGTTAATTTCTACATCACTCACAGCAATAAAGAGAGGACAATTCAATCAGAAACCTCATAGAGGAGGCAGTGCTGAATTAGGGTGAACTTACTACCATTTCTGGGTCCCTACAGAACAGAACTCTGCTCCAGTTAAACACTTCTCTGAGTCTTGTGCTTTGCTTTAAAGTATTTTTATAAAGGATTTTGGTGTACAGACTTTTTAATGCTTATCTGTTTATTTAGGATATGTACTAATAGTGTTTTTCAAGCTACAGGTCACACATAACCAGAGAGCCATGAAACCAGGTCAGCAGCTCTTGACCAGTTGCTTTTCCTCTTTTTTTCCCTTTGGTTACTAGAAAACAGCACAGTTGTATATACATGTGTGTGTGTTGTGCCCACATGCATACAGCAGTGTGTGATATAAAATGTATTTCTTATTCTAGGCCAAAAGCAAATATATTTGAAAGACATTCTTTTATAGATTAAATAGTTAGAGAATAGATAGATTGATGATAGATAATGATAGATTCTCATTTATTTAAGAAAAGATTTTGTCCCTATCACCAAAACCCAATGTATTATACATTTTCTTTCTTTTTTTTTTTTTGCTTGTTGACTTGTCTCCTGGTTCAACATGATGCTTTTTCTTTTTTCACTAAAATTTCTTCCTTCATTAAGAGAGGTATCAGTTTCCAAATACTAGGATGTATATTTGTACCTGAGCTCTGTGTTGTGCTATGAAAGCCTATACATTGTCTTTTGTTCTTGGCATATTGTCATATGTCCATTGATAGGCATCCAAAGTTCTATGGAAAATGTGGGTTCAACTTTGAGGACCTTGGCTTCTTTCTCCTCCAATGTAGTATGTTTCAAATAAGAAACCAACTTTTGGGGCAAGTCATCGTCATCTGTCAGCTTCAGTGAAGCCATTAATAACGTCATTAACTTGAAGAAATGCTAACTCATTTCAACCAGTTGAAACCAAACTGTCAAACCAAAAACTGTCAACGGTTATTTTATCTTTCACGGCAAAATTGACTTACAGCCAATTAGTTATGTGGCAAAAATGTTTGCAGCAAAGATGTCTAAAACAAAGCTGCTTACAGCAAAAATATAGGACCTGAAGCCCTGCACCTCCCCTCCCTATCTTCTTTGTGTAATATCACATGCTGTGTCAACAATAAATCCCAGCCTATCACTGCCATGCATCTGACTGTGCAGTCTCACGGTAAGTTATGAACTTTATTGAATAACTGTAAGACTCATCAAGTACAGCTAACTCCATCCTGCGGACTAGTCCAAATGAAGCTGGAAGTTTTCCTCAAATCACATAGACACTCTGACAATTCCTAAGAGACTTGGGGGGGGGGCAGAGTGTGATCATGTGACTGTATGGTAGTATGCTTATGGAACACAATTAAACACACACAGCATTTTTCTGTAATTCCTTTGATTGCGATGGACCTTAAAGGCTACAACCAACCCCACTAACTGCACAGAAGAAAGAGCTTATTAATTGGGTGTCATGGGAATGGGATTGGTCCACTTCCTATAGTGGTAGACCCAAAGTCCTGTTCCCCCACCACCAAAGTAATGAGGAACAGATCTAGGTGCTCATAAATAGGCCCTGCAGATAAGCACCCAATACAACTGTAGAGCCAGGCAAAAACAGAAGGAAGACACAGACATTATGGGGGGCAAATACTGGGAAAAGATTGCACTTAGAAGAGTTGATAAGAAGTGCAAAATAAGCAAAGGGTATAAAGAAAATGTAGGTACCAATGACCTGCATTTCAAGCCAGTCCCTAGATCTTGGATGACTCTTTGGAAAAATATAAAGCTCTGGTGGTTATCTTCTCAGACAAAGCAAATTGTTTCCAAACCAGTTTCCAGTAATTCACTGGTTATGATAAAAAGACTTTTCAAGTAACAGATGGGGAGAATAAAGTTATGTGTTGCAGTGGCCATTTTTACTTAATTTATCATTCAGTTCTGTCAAATATCTGGTCAACTTAGTCAAAGGTAAAATAAACAAGTAGTTATTTGGCTTAACTAATTAGTCAGGCCAGTTTAAATGGCTGATTCCTTTGTTCTACATAGAGCTGCCTTTCAGCCTCCTCCAAAAAATATGAAAGGGTTCAATTTCATAGCATTTATCTCTGATGTCAATGTATTAGGTCCAGTTCTACCAGAGTGGGAGTAGGGATATGTGGTGTTTGCCCAATTTTTTCAGGACCAATATATGGGATAAAACAGAAAAAGGAATAGTCCAGAAAGGAGAGATTTCCATAGAAAACAGTACTAGAGGCAGAAGGGACCAGCAGGCAGGGCTGCCCAGTCAGTTATGAGGACTTCAAAGATGTGTTTGTTGGTCTCCAAGGATGCGTTGGAGTTTCTTCTCTCCTGAACCGTTGCAGCAGATGAATAAGAAGGACTAATTCATAAACCAGTGAGTCATGTCATACTTTGAATCATATAAAGAGAGAAACTCCAAGAAAATATTAGACTTTGGGTATGTGAGAGGGCTTGCATTTTGTAACTAAAGGAAATATAACTATCCCACGATAGTGAAACAGAACATCCTGATTACCATATCCAAATCTATTTCCCAAATTCTTGAGGTGGCCAACATCCTTGATTCAACACTTCTGGGTAAAAATGTATTATGTCTCAGTCACCATTAAGTCTACCTCCTTGAGCACTTCTCATCTATAAGAGGTACAGAGCCGTCATGCCCATCCATGATGGGCATGATGTCCATGATGGTCTGATGTCCACCATCAGAGCACTCTCCCAACACACTCTGCTCACATGCCTCACCCGTGGATCCTTGGATGCTCAACTAGGACGCTTCATCTCTTCTTACCTCCCGGTAGTAAGTATCTCTGGAATTAGCAGTGGCAGTTCAGCACTGGGGTTCCAACAGCAGCAGCTGCAGTAGCAGTAACAGGGGTGGCAGCTGATCTCTGGGTAACATGCCCTTTTCTGATTTGCTTCTCCATCCTTCTAACTTGGAATTGTAGCCAACTCCCTGAATTAATTCCTTTCTACTTGCAGTACCTAAAGTGGTTTCTGTTTTCCTGACTGGACCTAATTAATACAGGCAATATTTACCCTCATTGCTCATCTTCCCCCATTTATTCCTCATATTTTATTAATTTACAAAGTAAATGTTTAGTTCAAATTCATAGGACTTCTATGAAATTTTTATAGAATCAGGGACAGGCACATTTCCTTAAGCCTGCCCTTATTATATCACTTCCCAATCCTTTCTCCAGGGAAAATTTGGCATCTGAGTACAAGTGTTCATATTTCCCATTATATGCAATAGTATGACAGGAAGAACTTGTTGGTGGCAAATTAATGAATTATTCTTCATGCTAACTTTTTTCCACTAAAAGAAAGATATTCAATCACTTCAAAGGAGCCACTTAGAGTGCCATTAAGACCTTGAACATTTTTTCCACATGACATAGCATGGTAGTTCTGACTAAAGAAAGAGAAAAGAGAAGAATACACATGCTGAATGCTTAATGCTAAGCATCTTCTACTCATGATGACTTAGAAGCGTTCTTTTTCCAGCAGAGCAAAACTTTATCTTACAAATGTATCTAAACACACCACCCTGATTACATAGCCTAATTCTTAAATACTATAAGAAACAATCATTTTTACAAGAAACTTTAACCAAATAAATTATTCTTTAGTTTTATAACTCTCAGATAGCTATCATATTGCACATTTATACCCAAGTAGATTCAATTGATGGGTCTGAAAATTGACTAGTCTGTTTTGATCTTCTGATGATAGGATAACCACTTAACAAAGTAAGACCTTTATTTTTTTACCAACCCAATATCTTCCAAAGAACCTACAAAGGGACCAGCTGGCAGAAAGAGGCAAGAGTGTTTGAAGATTAATTCTTCTGAAATCAATTTAGAACGCTAACTTGGAAGTGTGGCAAAATCAGACCGTGTGAGCGAACATTAAATGAAATATGGTATTAAGTTATCTCTGAGACACATGTGGGCCCTGCAACTATTGAAACCAAGTCTAAATGTGTTTGGAGTTGAGCATGAAACGTTCAGTTGGTAAATCTAATACTATAAAAAGAAATTTTTTTTAAGTTTGATAAAAATGACAGTGCTACATTTTCCAAAGGCATCTTTTTGCCCGCCTCGTTTTAAAATACAGCAACTCACAGTACTTTGCCTGAGGAATCAGAGATCATGTTATGACTTTGAGAACCAATTAATGCCTTTCTTTGAACTGTCAGATATATTTGAAAGCAATCCGTTAGAGCATGGTGACAGAATCATGGTCTCATTCTCTGTAAGCGCCAGTTAGTTGCACTGTTTCATGGCAGTGGGCTGCTCTCAAACCCCAAACAACCAAGCTGCAAATATATTCTATCAGCCCGAAGAAAATGAAAGAATCAATGAATTATGGCATTTTAGAACTTCATTGGGCCTCAGAAATCTCTTCAAGATATTACAATATTTATCCAAAGGTTTATCCAAAGATTTATCCACATTGATGTGTTGAGCAGTCAGGACCAGAACCCAAAAGTCCCGACTCAGTTCATTCTGCCTCAAGCGTGTGGATAAAGATCTTGGGAACATGCTAACACACACAGAAAACTCTCTCAGAGCATGTCCTGCTCAAGAGTCAGCTGATCACACACCCTAGTCATTCACCCTTCCTAGGTCTTTGGAATCTACCCTGACAACAAATTCTGAGTTGTGACTGAAAGTCAGTCTGAAAGACACTGGATTTTACTTGTGAATTCATTTTCAAGGGGAATAAATGCCTTCAGCTCTCTGCCTATTTTTAAGAGAATTATCACAGAGCTTTTATCCAGGTAGAGTTTATCAAAGCTAGTAAGGCTACAGTAAACTAATAAATAGCAAAGGTGATGAATAAAACCCAAGTGAACACAATTTTATATAACAATGTTCTAGTAAATGTAGTTTCTTATAACAAACATTCTAGTCTAAAGGTTATATGTCAACAGTTTGGAGAACTATTTAAAAATCTTTGTTACAAGAAAGCTCTTTCGTCTGATTATAAAAGAAGTTTAGAGAGAAATATAACTTGATAGTGATAGGATACAAATAAATATTGATCACATTTAAACTTTTCAGTGACAAGTGTGCAAAAATCACTAATATTGTTCTTATCTGACAATATATTATGGCCAGCTGTGTGCTTGTTCTCCCAACAAGCCCACCGTCTCATTTGTCTGAGGTTCTTCATTTACGGCCATTAACTAAGGATCTTCATTTCTGCTCTAAGATATTTTCTAGACAAGGCTGGGGTAAAGTACACAAGGCTTATAATTTTATATTTCCACATCTCTTTTTTTCCATTTTCACTTTTCCAGATCATCATCAGCCCATGACGTGGACATGGAAAGGAGGCTGTAGGAACAAACTCCCTCGAGCATCTCCCCACTCTGGAGCATAACCTGCTCCAGAAGGAAAAATCTATTCTCCCACTGCAGTCAGGTTAATCCTCAAAAGCCACATCACAGCCCCACTCACCCCTTTGGTCTTTTCACTTGTCCAAATTCTGCCTTTCTCTCCAGAATGAGTCAGTGAAGTCTGTCTTTACTCCTCAGTGATAACTCCTTCCACTGACTTTTCCCTTCATTTATTGTCTGTATGGCTTGCACAGCTTTTGTATGCCACTTTGGGTTGTTATTTGTCATCACTCATATTCATATTCCCAGAATCTTATTTTATACTTTGACACTTGCACAGTGCCTTGCTCACAGTGGGCAATTAATAAATTACTTGCTGGTTTCGGCAGTTGGTTGGTAAAAACATGAGCTTTGGGGTCAGGTGGATTGTTATAAACCCTAGCTCTACCCTTCTGAGTCACAGTTCTCCTCTATAAAATGGAGGTAATAATACCTACTCTGACAGTTGTTGTAAAAAAAAAAGAGAGAAATATTAAAGTGACTATGACAATAGCTGACTTATACTTAGTGTTCAATAGCCGTAGCTCTTATAATTAACAAAAAGAGGAGTAACATTATTAATCACCATATTGTTACAAACATTATCAATTAGTCATGAATAACAATAAACCAGAGCTTGAATCTCTCTAACTCTATTTCCACTATCTAGTATTTATGTTCTTGTCAAAACAAAATGTTGAACTTTTCAAGCTTGATCAGCCAATATCTGTATTTATGTACTGTATGAAACCTATAAAACAAGGATTTTTAATATTTTTATTTACCATGCTACATTTGTTTGATTCTTCCATTTATCATGGGCTTACTTTATTTTTCTGCAGCAAAGTGACATGTGACTATAGCTTAACAATTGTTCTACCTTTGATATGCCAAGTTGTAGTAGGGGTATTTTTAATTGTGGTCTTAACACCTACATGACATTTCAGTAAGGCAAGAGAAGGTCATCGATTTTTCAAGATGGAATTTTATTTTGCCTTCAAAAGTTGGCAGATCAAGTGATCTATTGCCAGTGACCTTTATAAATGAAAAATAAAAATTAGACAACTTCTGGAATATTTTGATCCAGAAAAATGGCAGATAGACCTTATGACAACTGAGGCATTCAAAAAGCAATTGGTCTATCAGCAAAACTCCCAAGCACATGTTTCCTGTAGGGACAAAATACATTTTAAAGACACTTCCACTTATCAGGTTTCCAAACACCTCAAATCAGTTGCTGTGACTGTGGAAATCTTAGTAAACCCACCGGCTCACATGCAGGATCTCACCATAGCCCTAACCACTCTCCTTGACTGCCTTCCAGCCATTCATGGCATGAACATCTCTCCACCCAGGATGTCCTCCCTGACCTCACTGTCCTCTCTTAACATGCATCCCAAGTGAGCCCATCATTCAGCACTCCTCTCCCCCAGTCTAATAGCTCTGCATTTGGTTATAGAGCGCCAGACTATACACTGAATTTCAGAGTGTCCCAAGATTTCCCAACCAAGTATCATCTGGCTAGTAGATGAATAAATAGTAGGTAGGAAGGTAGATGGATAGATAGATAGATAGATAGACAGATAGATTCCCAGGACGTTTTCTTCAAGATTCTGGTTTAGAAGTCCTGGGGATAGCCTTGGGACTCTTGCATTTAACCAGACCTCAGGTAATATTTATGATCATACGCCTGATTTAAGGGCATCATCTTAGTTTGCAAATCCCAAACTCCCAGACTGTGGGTTATAGCCCACAAGGTGGTTTTCAAAAGTTTGAACTGAACGTCTTTAAGTAGGACACACACTCACCAGTTCCCTCAGAGCTCACCCCTTGCTAGTATTATTCCTTGGGGCTTCACCTTTGTAAGTCACATATCTGTCACCTGGAGGCATCTGAGTTTGTGAATTCTGCTTTAGTTATTATCTATAGTGATAATCTATCTTTTGCATAAAATTTTCCTTTAAGAATACATAGAATAGAAAAAATAGAAGCTTCTCTTTTTGCAGTACACTCAGAATTCAAGGAGGTTTTTTGCTTTGTTTTGCTTTATTTGGGGTTTTGTGCTATTGTTGTTGTTGTTGTTTAAAGATGAACCCTCCCTGAACAGACTATGCGAGACTTTGGGGAACACTGAAGGCAGGCTGACAGACACAGGACTCTGATTTCACCTTGACCCGGGGCTACAGCAAGCTGATTTTCAGCTCTAGAATGTGAAGTCCCACTGGCTTGAACTATACAGGCATTGTTCTCTGAAAGCAAAGAAGATGACACAGCAGCTATGCCGAAGTGTTAGCATCCTGCTGAGACATTTCACCTCTGCACTCACTCGGAGTATTTACTCTGGGAAAAAGTGCTCTCCACTTTCTCTACCTTAGTGGAGCTCCTGGGTAATCCCCTGCACAGGCCTCAGACGATAGGCCCCAGTGTTACACACAGCCATTTCTCCGACAAGAGAGTTACAGGATCATGCTCACTTTTTTTTCTCCCCTTAACAATGCTATTTTATAGGGTTCAGAAAAGAATAACCAAAAAAAGAGGAAGAAGCTCCAGGAGGAATATGTTGAGGTTGGAATATATGTTCCATCTAGCATGAGAGATTTTAGTTAATCAGAGAAAAGTTGCCAGCTGAAAGTAAATGGCTTCACAATTTCTCCTCTCCCAGAACTCTCCAAGAGAAAGGCAAAGTGCCGTAGGTTTTGGTGGTTTCAGACTTTTCTCTACCCCAAAGTAGCAGCAGAATGGAGAAACTGTGCCCTGAGTACTTCCAGCAAACATGCCCTGAGTCTTGACTCCATGGCAAGGACCGTTCTAAGCACTGGAATCCAAAGATAAATAAGTCACTGATCTCAAAGTCAAAAGGGGACATAAAAATCAGTCAACCGATTAATCAGCCAGTGCTATACACTGGAGATAAATTCAAGGTGATTTGGGCCACAGAAGATAAATTCTACTTCTACCTAAGGGTAAGAACAGAAAAGTCATCAGCAAAGACTGCAATATTTCAACTAGCATTTGAGAATTCACCATAGCTCCTCTCCTCAGCTCAGTGCAGTGCAAATGGGCAGGGAAAAACAAAAACAAAAACAGCTCCCAGCTTCTCCATGGGGAGGGAATTCAGATAACATTCCAACTTTTCCAAGGGTTGCAGAAAAGACTGGCTTCTTTATCTTCTGTCTCAGAGCACTTTTGAGACCCAACATACTCTAGACTCCTGGGGGCTACTAAGAATAAGGATGGCAGTTTATACCAAGATACATTATAACCAAATCGTCAAAAGTCAAAGAACAAGAGAGAATTTTGAAATCACCAAGAGAAAAGCTCCTGCACAAAGGCATCCTCATAAGATTATCAGTGGAGTTTTCAAAAGAAACCTTTCAGGCTATAAATTTTGAAGATTTCACAGAGGGAGGGAGCTGCTAGGTCAGCTGTGGTCACAGATCCAGGCCATTTTGTGAGTATATTTGCCAGGACCAGATGAGCCCCTGAACCAGGCCACCTATAAACAGCTCTAGGCCTTCAGGTTAAAGGTGTCCATATTAACTTACACTGATCTAGGTCATATAGTAGCTCAGTTGTAGAAAGCAGACCCAGGACCTCCGCAGGATGGTTAGAGGCAAAGATACATGTTCAGAAGGTTTTAAATAAGAATTCCAGGATGTGGATGATGTGGAAATTGAACCATGTGAATAACAGTGGTTTCTGCATCTGTCACTAAGTTTCTTGGGAGTATATGCTAGGACTTAAGGGCCCAATTAAATAACAGCCTTTTGTCAAATTTGGAACCAACTGAGAAAAAAGAACCAAGAGACAGACAGATGGAAATTAAAATGTCAGTTTTAGTTCTAGGACAGCTGATTGCAGACCATGGCTTTAAATCAGTGGTCTTCACGGCTATCCTGATATTACCTTCAGAAACATTCTTACCTATCCCATCATAGGTTGAACTGGAAACCAAGGCCACCGTTTCTATGCCAAACTGGCCCAGTAATCTTTCCACATCCCCAGGACAAGCCCAAATATACCCTCTATGCAGGCCAGTTGTTTTGAGGGCACTCAGGAGGTCTGAAGGGAGCAATTTCCATTTCTTCCCCTCGACTCACCAATCAGATAAGTCACTGGCCCTGCTGTAGGAAGGAGCAGCGGAGGGTGCTGTCATGGAAGCTCCTTGTGGCAATGGAGTGTCAGTGACCACTCCTCTGTTGACTGCTGTGGGGGAAGGTGGATGGGAGGGCATATTTCCTACAATATGCAACAGGGAGTCGTGCCACGCCTTCATGGCCAGGATTTGGCTCTCTTGACCTAATCAGATGGATCCCATTTTACCAAGAATAAGCACAGGCAAATGGTTGGCCAACTGAGAAAGCTTCTTAAGGCGGAGAGGAACCTATGGTTATATCAATGCATTAGTCTGTATCATAAATGGGTATTTGGCTTAGAGAACACCAGAAGTGGAGCCAAAGGGAAGTGGGATTTGTGATATAAAAGGTCTTCTAGGGTTTCCCTGGTGGCGCAGTGGTTGAGAGTCCGCCTGCCAATGCAGGGGACGCGGGTTCGTGCCCCAGTCCGGGAAGATCCCACATGCCGTGGAGTGGCTGGACCCGTGAGCCATGGCCGCTGAGCCTGCGCGTCCGGAGCCTGTGCTCCGCAACGGGAGACGCCACAACAGTGAGAGGCCCATGTATAGCAAAAAAAAAAAAAAAAAAGTCTTCTAGACAACCACAGGCCACTGGAACAGCTGATGCTTCATCAGTAGGTCCACAGGGGAAACATCTGAGAAGAGAATGGAGGAACCACAAGAAGCACCAAACGTCCTCTGTGTCCCCTGCCATCCCCACTTCAGCATAGCACCAACCAGGCATGAACTGCTAGGCTTTTTCACAGGGGGCTGAACTGCCCTCCGACCCCTCCTCACTACATTGTCATTATGGGACGGTGTGTTTGTGTGAATGCCTGCTGAGGGTGGCAGTATTACTGTGTGCTAGAAAGAAGCCTGTCCCCTCTGTGACAGGCTTTGTAAGAGGAGTTAGCCACAAATCGAGACAGAGCAACAAAATTAATAGGGGAACAGTGCTAACAAAGTCCTTAACAGAAATCAAACGTTAAAAGTTTGAACAATTTCTTGCCTCTACAAGAAATGTTTCTACACTTCTACTCACCGATCACCCATCAGCTCCCAGGAGGACTTAAACTGCAGCAAAAAATGAATTGGATGCAGGAGATTGCCCTCCGTGGATAATGCCGGTCATGGCCTGCCACTACTCTGCTTACTGTTGAGGCCGGTGGGCTGCCAGAAGTGTCACATGTAGGGAATTCATCCAGTCCAGGTCCTGGGCCAGAGTGAAAGTAGACCCAGCTCACAAAGTTGTGGCTTGTCTTTTCCAATATCACTTGACCGCCAATAACTAACTTGCTTTCCTCTTCAAGGACGTTCACATCTTTCCCCAGTAGGGGATCCTGTGTTGCACATATGGTCCACTTTTCTGCTTCCTCAGCATCAGTGAATCCTGAGCATGCTCCCAGCTGGGACTGGGCTTCCCATCAGCCTGGGCCAGGGCTTATGTCCACGAGGGTTTAATCCTCAGTCTTTGGGGAGGATTTCCAGCATACAGGAAGAATGGAGCGGCCACCAGCTATTTCAGCTTGCCCAAGACTAATACGGTTGGTCAAACATCTCTTTTAGAGAATAATCAGTTTTTATTTTGCAACTGCTAATTTTAGGATCAGGAATAGTCTCTGCCACTCTTATTACAGTAATTTCCATGGGTTCTCATGGCCTAGAACGCAAACAGAAAAGAATCTTCCGTAGGGTTTCCAACTTTTTGTTTTGTTAAATAAGAACATTTTAAAAAAATAGTTGCCATTCTCCTATCACTATATTTTGTGAAACAAAGGACATTTAATCAAAATCACAGAATAATGGATACTTCTTTACACTGACTAAATTTA
Source organism: Hyperoodon ampullatus (assembly GCF_949752795.1). Classification (NCBI taxonomy): domain Eukaryota; kingdom Metazoa; phylum Chordata; class Mammalia; order Artiodactyla; family Ziphiidae; genus Hyperoodon; species Hyperoodon ampullatus. The sequence goes on along the minus strand of NC_136925.1, from coordinate 31,813,246 downwards.
GCCTTATGGGAAAAAAATCAATATTTTCTATAGTTGTTAAATTTTACTGAGAGTCAATGAAAACTTTGTTATAGTCTGGTTTTAGTGAACCACTGCTCAACATTAGGCTGTAGGCACACAGATAATACAGGATACAAATGATTATTTAAAGATAGGAGAGGGACTTCCCTGGTGGTCCAGTGGTTAAGACTCTGTGCTTCCAATGCAAGGGGTGTGGGTTCGATCCCTGGTCGGGGAACTAAGATCCTATATTCCATGCGGTGTGACCAAAAAAGTATTAAAATAAATAAAATAAAATAAACATAGGAGGAAGCCTGACTAGTAATGCACATTTTTACTCAGACAAGTTATTTACAAAACCTAGATTCATATCAAAATACTTATGAAGCAATTTCTCTTCCACAGGTGGCTTTCTCAGAAAATAAAATTGTGATTTTTATAAAAAAGAAAAATGGTATATGTACAAGAGTACAAATTCAAATAAAAGTTAAAAGCCAATTTTAATGCTGGGCATCAAGATAAACAGCATGCATAAAATCTAAAAGGCACAGTTGGCAAAAAAATGTTTTTCATTATAAAGGCAATGTTTTTCCAGTGGGTAGAACCAGGTTTTGGCTAGCAACATTTTCAGCAAATTAGAATATAGAAGCTGAAAACAAATAGAGGAAAAATGCCAGCATGGTCTTTTTCAGAAAGCATGTCTTAAGAGCCTGTACAACTCGCAGTTTATTTATTTCAATGAATAAATTCTCCTCTGACCTCCCAATTACTCCACTCTCCCTGACAACAAACACCTAACTATCATCTCCTAAAAGAAATTAATCTGTGGTGAAGGATGAATCACAGTTGTATCATTAAGACCATGGCCTCGTTCCCAGGATATTAGCACTGCAAAACAATAAAACAGTGACTGATTCAAAAACATTCACTGGGAGGCCCTTTTTTTTAAGTTTTGAAAGATGGAGAGTTTTACTTTTAAACTCAGAAGCAAATTATTAGAATCAATGGTGTTGCATATATACATTCAGTCAATAAATATTGTTAATAGGCATTGTCAGGCACTCAAGAATGAATAGGACACAGTCTCAACTCTCTAAGAACTCAAATATAGTAGTTAAATGATCCACATTCCTCCTTGGAGGCCATTAAAGTAGGTCCGGAGCTGAGCTACCCCGCAAGCAGATTAGGCCTATACTGAGGACAGTGACAAAGAAAAACCACCAATAAAATGAAGTTTTAAATGTCATCTTTCATTTTATCTAGAGTTTTACTCTCAAAAAATTTAGAAAGAAGTTATCTTACTATCAGCATGTATATAAATTTTGCTCAATATTCTGTAATGGGAAAAGAATTTCAAAAAGAGTAGATATATGTACATGGATAACTGAATCACTTTGCTTTACACCTGAAACTAATATAACAATGTTATTCAACTATTCTCCGATACAAAATCAAAAAAATTTTAATGTCAAAAAGAAAACATTGGGCTTCCCTGGTGGCGCAGTGGTTGAGAGTCCGCCTGCTGATGCAGGGGACACGGGTTTGTGCCCCGATCCGGGAAGATCCCACATGCCATGGAGCGGCTGGGCCCATGAGCCATGGTCGCTGGGCCTGCGCGTCCAGAGCCTGTGCTCCACAACGGGAGAGGCCACAACAGTGAGAGGCCCATGTACCGCAAAAAAAAAAAAAAAAAAAAAAAAAAAAAAGAAAGCATTAATAAAAAAGAATACAGTGAAGTAAAGGGGGGGAAAAGGGACTCACCTGATAAACTAGGTGGTCAAGGTCAACACCAACAGTTATAAATCACATTGATAGCATGTATCCTTGATATAAGGTGATGAAAGGGGCACTTTACCTCTGTGAACTTCCTCCGCAAAACTCATAACTCCAGTTTAATCACAAGAAAAATATCAGATTCCAATAGAGAGGCATCCTACAATGTATATTGACCAGTACTCCTCAACATTGTCAAGGTCATCAAAAACAAGAAAAATGTGAGAAACTATCACAACCAAGAGAAGCTTAGGGAGACTTAACAAGTATATGTAATGTGGTCCTGGGTCCAGGATCCTAGATGGGACCCTGGAACAGGAAAAAGGACATTAGGTAAAAACTAATGAAATCTGATTAAATGTGGACAGTATATCGCAATATCAATTATGTTCAATGTATGGATATTTGCACAATGTGTCTATATTGTAATGTAACAGTGTATAATATTGTATACCGTGTATCAACATAATGTAACACTATATCAATTTTGGCTCAATGTATCTCTATTGTAGTGATGTATTAATGTTGGTTCATCAATTGTGGCAAGTGTATCACACTAATGCAAGATGTTAATAGGGAAACTCTGGGCGGGAAGGAGGGATATATGCGAACTCTCTGTACTATCTGCTCAACTTTTCTGTGGGAGAGTAATTTCACACTGAGGTGTTACTGGTCACCAAAGCCTTAGAGGTAGGTACTGCGCCACTGTAAAAAAAACCCAACAGACGTTATTAAATTACTTTCCCACCTGTGTGCCCCCTGCCAGGGCAAGCCTGCATTGGAATTGGTCACTGAATCTCAAGTTCTGTAGGAGTGGAGAAAGCAGTTTATGGCACAGCATACTGACCCTAGGGAGGGTCCAGCTGGGGCTGCGCAGTGTGAAGGTTTTGAGGGAATGTGGACGTGGGGGAAGGGAGAGAGAAGGAGCAAGAAATGTAGGCAACCAATTACCTCAAAACTGCCCTGGGGCAACCAATGTGAGATCCCTCTGGTTTTAAAGGTACTTAAAATATTAACAAAAGCTAAGGTAAAAGCACAAATAATCATTTAAAAAGAGCAAATAGTCTCCCGCCAGGGGAAGCCTTCATTCTCCAACCACTCTGCGAGCACCTCTGCCTGCTCACCCTCCTCTCTGCTTCCACCCTGATGCAGCGGCAGTTCTCTGTGCTCTCCCTGACGCTGTGTTCTGGACTGCCATCTTTTGTTGCAACTGCCAGTTTTGCAATCTTGCAATAATCAAGAGAAAAACAAAAACCTCCAGGATTATAGTTATTCTACTTAGCAATAAAGCCCAAGTCACTGAGTCAGGAAAATTCAACAAATATACCTTAGATACTATTTTCAAACATTGCGTAACGCAATGGAAGACACGAAGGTAGGAAAAGCACAGCTTGTGCCCTCACGCTCACCATTTAGTGAAAGGGGTGAGTTGACCTCAAAGAAGACTTGGTGGTATGAACCTAAGGAACTGTGGCAATTAAGGTGCCATTAACAGAAACAAGAAGATTGTGAATAGGGTTAGTTTCAGGAGGAGGGTATTTTGGGTGTCCTGGATTGCAAGCTCAGCAAAGAGGTTGAGATTAGAACTATCGATGTGGAAGTTTTGCCAGATACCTCGTTTGCTCCTACATATCCAGTCCCCACCTTTTTCCACCCTGCGACTTGCTCCAGGATCCCAACCTGTGCAGGTGAACATGGGCCATGGCACCCTCTGGCTTCCCCTTGGGCTCTGTCAGCAGGAGACTGAAAAGAGGGAGAGTGAGGTCAGGGTGTTTATTCCCCCGGTTCCCTCTCTGTGAGGTTATCTCAGGCCGGCCATGTCATGCCGCTCACAGGTCTTCACTCCTCCATACTCCCCTCTTTCTTTCTGAGTTCCAACAACCTCTTCCACCCCTCTCCCTTCAGGCTTAAGGGGTTACAGCTACATATACGCTAGCTCCATATTCCTGTACCATCCCTTGAGGTTCCCCTAGACTCCACTCACCCATATATAATGAGTTCTAGTAAACTCTCCTAGAATTATCCGAATTTGAGTATGCCTTTTGTTTTCTCTTGGGACTCGGACAAAATCAGGGGTCCCTGAATAAATAATACTTTCCCCCAGAAAGGGAGAACGCAGAAAAGAAGTATCAGAGAAAATACTGCATGGGAATCCTTTGTACTTAAGAGGGGGAAAAAAAGCCACCGCAAAGGAAACCAACTGTGAGAGAGGATTAAAGAGTAAAGGACAGGTCAAGTGGTGTGTAGACTCAGGCCAGTCCCCATCTTGGCCCAGTCATTGAAAAAGACATGATGATAACAGTCATAAGAAGGAGAGTGAAGATAAAGATGGCTCCTGGGCTTCCCTGGTGGCACAGTGGTTGAGAGTCCGCCTGCCAATGCAGGGGACACGGGTTCGTGCCCCGGTCCGGGAAGATCTCACATGCCACGGAGCAGCAGGCCCGTGAGCCATGGCCGCTGAGCCTGCACGTCCGGAGCCTGTGCTCCGCAACGGGAGAGGCCACAACAGTGAGAGGTCCGTGTACCGCAAAAAAAAAAAAAAAAAAAAAAAAAAAGATGGCTCCTTTGAGCCTGGGTGCATGGATCTATGTCTTTCCAAGTCATACCTACTCTAGTTTCTCTTAGGTGGCACTAAGCAAAGACTTAGTGGCTGAGTGCACCCTCACCGATCATCAGCCACCAGCTACTGCCAGTCACCACCCACCCACCAGGCACACCAGTCAACTACCCTTCATCTTGCCGTCCTACCCTCCAATAGTGACCCAGACTCTGCTGTTGGATGGAAGGGCTTATTCCCCAGCTGCTGAGAGTCCTGACAGCTGAAAGACGTCAGCTGACAGCCCTCTGTGGAATCTTCTGTGCAATCATCATTACCAAAAGATTGCTAGACCAGTGAGAGAATGCTTCAATGTTTTATGTGACGGTTCTGTCTATGAATTGATTTTTCAATCTAAGTGCATGGGATTTGGTAAATAGAAGTTGATGCCCCAAAGTTGCATTAAACATATATTTTCCAGTTGTTTGCTAAGCCATACAGCAGGAATCTGGGCTTTCATTGCTGCAAGTTGTTCAACTAGAAATGTAAAATGAATGATTCATTAATGGAATATTTGACGTCAATCTATGTCTTCATAAAAGAAGGATTTCTATTTCTAATCCAGATAATTTCTACACCTGCCAAAGACCAAATACCCCTAAAAACTCTCCCTGGTTTCTCAAAATAAATACTGACCTAATGATAACACATGTGAAAATTTTGGTTTCTATGACATGATATGGATATGTCACTGACTGACATCAGACAAAAAGTAATCAAAAGTTTTTAAAGTCTTATTTATTTATTTACCCTTAAACAATTCATGCACGAGTTAACCTGAATTTCTTACCACTTATTAAGTACCCACTCCAAGCCAGGGAACACCTAGGCATCTTATATTATGAATGCATTCATTCAAAAATATCAATAGTTATTACTTGTTAATCCTCATAAAAACACTTTCAGGTGAATAATTTTCCATTGTTCATTTATTTGTGCTCTCAGTAAATATTTATTGATTGCCTACTGTATGTAAAACTCTGTGCTAGGGACTGGGATACACAAGATGAACAAAAACACACACAGCCCCTATACACATGGAGCCTATGGCTTAGTGAAAGAGACCAACACTATTAAATATCACACAGTTAACTGTATAGCTGTGATAAATGATATGAAAGAAAAGAATATCTTGCTGAGAGATGAAGAAAATCGGAGTCTGAGAGATTAAGCGATGTCTGGCATCCTGCCCCCTTTAGTGCGTGACCTGCTTCATAGCATTATGGTCGTTGCTGGGCTTCCCAAGCTGCCCGCTCTCACCACCAGCAGCCCGCTGTCCCCTCTGTGGGAGGACAGCCACCCAGAGCTGCTCTGCACACACTGGGACCCAAGCCACCAGCTCATCAGCCTTGCTTCTGGAACATGATTAAGTTGGAGAGAGTGTCATCTAACTCTCAGGGCACGAAATCTGGCACCAGGACAATAATCTAAATAACACTGGCTTGGAGCTTATTTTGAAACAACGCTGCCACACTGAGAATCACAGAAGCACATTACATTAACCCTTTCAAAGCAGTCATCACTTTATGGCTTACATTATAGCAGTCTGTATCCATGTCAACCTATTCATCTTTATAGCCCCACTGAGAGAAACAGTAAGCTAAATAAGTCTCTGTTGGTAGAAAGGAAAAGAGAGAGCAAGAGGGAGAGTGGGAGAGAGAAAAAGGAGGAAGGGGGAGGGAGGGAGGGAAGAAGGAAGGAAGGAAGGAAGGAAGGAAGGAGGGAAGGAAGGAGGGAAGGAAGGAAGGAAGGAAGGAAGAAAGAAAGGGAGGAAGGAGGGAAGGAAGGAGGGAAGGAAGGAAGGAAGGAAGAAAGAAAGAAAGGAAGGGAGGAAGGAGGGAAGGAAGGAGGGAGGGAGGGAGGGAAGAAGGAAGGAAGGAAGGAAGGAAGGAAGAAAGGGAGGAAGGAGGGAAGGAAGGAGGGAGGGAGGGAGGGAAGAAGGAAGGAAGGAAGGAAGGAAGGAAGAAAGGGAGGAAGGAGGGAAGGAAGGAGGGAGGGAGGGAGGGAATGAAAGAAATCAGCCTATGCTAATATTCCCACAATTATAGACAAAAAAACCAAAAACTGTAGTATAACAACAGGGAGGATAATTTTCAGAAAAAAAATCAGCAAAATCAAATAATATCGAGATTTCTACTCTGACACAAAGTTATAAACCTAATTAAAATATAACTAATGTGCAATAGGTGGAATGAGTCCTAACTATATACACACAGATATATTCCTCCATTGGACATCAACATCTTTGCAGCTGGTATGTGTGAAAAATGTAATAATCAGGTTGATTTTGTACGTATTCCAGCGTTTCTCAAAAATAAAACCTTTTCAGATTTGCCAGGTAAATTACACATCTTATTTAATCCGAATTATTAGGCTAGATACTATATTTTAAGTGGCAAGTTGCCTAGTTTGATTGTGACACTAAGCAGATACGTTACCAGGGCTGAATTATTCATTGTGCAAAGCACGTGTGCTGTACTGGGCACCTGTTACAAAGCATCCTGCCACATCCCAGACCTGGCAAATGGGGGATCAGGCAAACGATGACTCTGAGAGCACGGTAACGTACCCTGCATATCATTAAAATATCATAATATAGGAATGTTTCACTTGTTATATAAAAATATTAAATTATGATGAATTCCACAAAAAATAGGAAAAAAGATCAGCACTTCCTCTGAGTAGCCCAAGTTCCTGATTTGTTCGTGGGAACACTTCTCAGTGTATAAACTTGGGAATGATAACTACAAGCTTGCTTCGGGTAACCTTAAAGACAAAAAATGAAGACTCTAAATAACTAGCAAGAGGTTCTATCACTTTCTGATTTTATAAAATTTCTTGGTAGTTGCCCTGCGAGGAATAGTAGAGGAATCATCATTGAATTATTTTGACTCACATCTATTTGAAACTACACGTTATAAATTGGTGTCAGGCTATGACGACTTTCCCATCTGTTCTAATCACTCATGGAAGAATAAAAAAGGCAATTATAAGATTGTTACCTTAATGAACAGATCCATAGGAAAGGAAAAAGGAATCTTGCCTTAGGAAATTTTCTTCTAGCAAATTATGATTTGAAACGTGATACCAACCTTGTAACTCTTTATAATTTTCTTACATTTGTTCAAGCCTTTATGTGTAAGTCAGGTTTTGATTTAGTAGGCAGCAGAAAAAATAGGCTTTGGTATATAAAAGTCAAAAACAACAACTATGACAAAAAATTCCTATAACATAATACAAGCCCTTCTTAAGCTGCTCCAACCATTGATCTGATCAAGGCTACAACACAGCAACCCAACCCAGAAGAAGGCCCCTTGGCTGGTGCTCCATGGAAGCTAACTCCAACTCTGTGAGGGGGAAGGGACCCTCTCAAGAAGACACCTCTGGGTGGAAATCTTTCTTTCCCCAAGGAAGTCTTTCCTTCTTTAGTTTCTCCCTGAAGAACACAGTGTTAAGAAGGACTCTGAAGCCTCATGTCAGCTTGGAGTGTCATAATTAATTGTCACTGTCTTCCTTGGTCATGAAATGCCAAGAATGTGTCAAATATGAGTTCTGCTCATTCTGTCATTTCTGATCCTTTTCCAGAGTAGCTCTTCTGTCCTTTTGATGACTTAACCCTCTGAGGTAACACATTCTTGTCTTAGATAAGAACCATTTGTGAAGGAAGTTTATCATTCCCTTGGTCCCTACTCTTAAGAGTTTACTTTAGCAATCATAGAGAAGAAAAAAAAAAGCCCTTCCTATTAATTTCTCTAAGCTTTAAATGTGGGATAAAACCTAGCAATATCTCTTAATTTGGAAAAATGTCATAAAAGCTGAGAAACTCCATCAATTGTTTGAAGTAAAGAAAAAAGGGAAATATGCATGATACCCACATACTTACCTCAATTAATCTTCATAATAATTCTTCAAAGAAGTTATTATCCTCATTTTACAGTTGAAGAAACAGAGGCTCAGAGATATTGAAAAAATTCTTTAATGTCTCACGGCTAAAGTATCAGCCTAGGTCCATTTGTCCCCAAATTATAGATGCTTGAGTGAGTCACACACAAGATTTGGGGGATATCTTTGGCAACACTACAGCCTATGGAAGCCGGTTTACTAGTGCTAGTGTCGTGGTACAAGTTTTAGAAATACTCCTTTCACCGGTCCAGATGAACTAAATGCTTTCTCCTTAGGTCTTTCCACATTTTTCTTTTCACTCTTTACCTAGCTAAGTCCTACTAGCCCTTTATGACTCAGATTAAATTAGCCTATCCTCCAGAAAGTCATTCCTAAGTTTCCAAAAATGCACCCGTAAAACCCAGTAGTTACCTCTGTCACCATTTTGATAATTGCCTTTTCTATATTCTTCATTATACTAGAAACTCCTTGAGGGCAGGTCCATGTCTTCTTTACCTTTGCATCTTCAGTACCTAACACGACGCCGAGCCCATAAAAGGCACTCAATATTCACTGAAGGTAATTAAGAAAGGAGGCGAAGTGTTTTAATTTCAGTATCTGACTGTGCGAAACTGGTTCGACTTTTGCCAACCTAAATAATAAAGTGGCTAATAACTTGGGAAGACTGAACTGAGGCTGCTGTTTAGTTAATAATGTAACGAGTGTCCCGAGTCTCTTTTCAGTGTTTAGGGCCTTGGGGGTCCTGTAGTTACTTGAAAAACGAAGGCCAAGTATTGGTCAAGCTCACAGAACCTTATGAGATTTAGCTCGTACCACGAGCCCCACAGCACAGTGGGAGCTAGGGATGAACATCGTCTGCCTAAGTCTAAAATGATCCTTTATGAGTTTAGGAAAGAGAAAAGACTTCTTTTTCTAGTTCTGCATTTCAGTTTCCTCTTGTTCAACTCTCTACCAACACAATTCCCAAACCACTTTCGTATTCCAAGGGGTTGGGAGAAAGAGATGCAGTCACTGTAATGGGACTGCAGATTCACTCATGACCACCTCACTATCTGGCAAAAACACAGAACATGTTGTTTTCTAATTGAAATGGTCGCCCCCCCACCAAGCCTCCATGTACTATTCCTCCATGTGTGGAATGGTCTAACCTCATTTAATATATCATCCAATCTAATAAACGAAGCAATCCTTTATTAGGTATCATTTATTAGGTATCATCTTTTGGGTAAAACATTCAGTCTATCTTTTTTTTTTTTTTTTTTGTGGTACGCAGGCCTCTCACTGTTGTGGCCTCTCCCATTGCAGAGCACAGGCTCCGGACGCGCAGGCTCAGTGGCCATGGGTCACGGGCCCAGCCGCTCCGCGGCATGTGGGATCTTCCCGGACCAGGGCACGAACCTGTGGTCCCCTGCATCGGCAGGCGGACTCCCAACCACTGCGCCACCAGGGAAGCCCTTCAGCCTATCTTAATCCTGCCTTTTCTCTTATGTACACACACCACTCTGCTGTCCAAGTTGACCTCTGGGTTCACAGTAGCCGTTGAATGAGTGGGTGAATGAATGACCTCATGCAGGCAGAGTAAAGGGATGGTCACATCCTCATGGTGACCTCCAAACGCTTGCAGGTCCCACTGTGGAATGGCTGGTCTGGCACACGTAACGGATGTAGTTGACCTGGTCTACCTGTGGGCATTCTGCTGATCTCCATGCTGACATTTGCAGCGGTAGATTTGTGGACTTTCTTCCTTGACTTAGCCAGGGCCTGCTAGAAGATTACTGCTGACTCCATGTGTTAACCATCTTTCTAGCCTCTGTAAACTTGATGCTTCAACATATGCCCTATATGTATATGCTGAAACACCTTGTTCTAGGCAACACAATAATAGGCTTGAGTCTCCCTTGTCACTAGTCCCCTCCTAGGGAGGGAGGAGTCCTCCTTCTGGGGTTGTAGAGCGGAGGCTTTTCAGATACAAACAGGCCAACCCGGAGTCCACACCTGCAACCTTTATTAGGCTCCTCGATTAGGCTCTCACACTCCAGGCCCACTGTATACCTGCTCTAATCACCCCAGGGCCAGGTATCACACAACTAGAAACATCCCCCTATGATGCAGAACTGCTGAAATTATTCAAACTAGCCAATCCTAAGGTTGTTTACCCTGTCTCGCCTGTTCCTTCCCATAGAAACCACACACACACACAAAAAGACTCTTGACCATAGTTCCTCTCCACTCCCCTCCCCTTCCCTTCGCCTCCCTACCACCCCGCCTTCACAGCGCTACCCCCAGCCCACCTCCTGACCAGCTTCATTGCTTCCCCATGTGGCTGCCCCCTCCATGGCACGCCCCTTCCTCTCAGGAGCCGTGAGCAACAAATTAGTTTTTCAATGGCTATGGTCTCCTGATCTGCTGACCGTACTGTGTCTCAAATTTTCTATTAACCCACTACATTTTTAAGCTCTCAGCTTCCTTTCTCTTGGCTTTCAATGGCTATGCCCCATTCTAAGTCTCTGGTACATCCTCTGTGTGGTCCCCCAGGCTTGGGTGCTCCACCCTCAGCTTCTGCTGTGAGGTCACCATGGCCCTGAACAGGTGTGGGGTTGTCTAAGGCAGGCATTCTGATTCTCCACTCGACATCTATGCCACACGGGGATTGAGGGAGACTCAAAAGTCAAAACAGACTTGCTGTCTGGCCACACTGTCCTATCGGGCTGCCACACATCGGTAGGGCACACTCTTCATGGGGTCCCAAACGAGAAGTGAGCATATTATCCCTAGCTTTGGTATTTCCTCAAATTTTGAAAAACATCATCTGTGCTCTGACTGAAAGCCTGGGGTAGTGAGCCGTCTTCCTTCTCTTGTCTTCTTTCTACATCTCTTTCTGTTTCTCACTATTCCTGGGTCCAGGACGGATGGCCTTTCCCACTTTCTCCTCCTGTTTACTCCTACAAAACTGTTCTAAATCTCTACTTTCAGGTCCCTCAAGCTTGGTTCTTTTTTTTTCCCCTTTTCTTTCCTGCTGTACGCGGGCCTCTCACTGTTGTGGCCTCTCCCGTTGCGGAGCACAGGCTCCGGACGCGCAGGCTCAGCGGCCATGGCTCACGGGCCCAGCCGCTCCGCGGCATGTGGGATCTTCCCGGACCGGGGCACGAACCCGTGTCCCCTGCATCGGCAGGCGGACTCTCAACCACTGTGCCACCAGGGAAGCCCCCAAGCTTGGTTCTTGATATGTTAAAGAGGGAGACCAAAATAAAGAAGATTAAATAATTCTTCTCCCCACTCTCTCTCTCCTCCCCTTCCTCCTTCCCTCCCTCCCTCCCTCTTTCCCCAGCCCCTCTCTTTCTCCCTATCTCTCTCATTCAACCAAGATCTTACTTTCTTGTGTATTATACTATCCTCTCCTACCACAGAAGGGTAAGCTTCATGGCTTAGACTAAAAATGGAAGAGAGCAAGAAGAAGATATTTTAAGTAGGAAATTTCATCATTTTACACTTGCAACAAGTGTAAAATGGTCGCCCCCCCTCCAAGCCTCCTTATATCAGCTTGTGATTACAATCTTCAATCTCATCTCATAGGTATGTGTCTTAAGACCTCCAAGCAGTGAGCACACTCCCCAGAAATAAAACCCCTCTCCCTTATCTCGTATAAAAGATCGAGAAGACAAATGCCTCAAATTACAAAGAACATATATATCAACTAAGTGAAGGTGAAAAACATTCTATAAAACAGGGCCGTAGGTCATTAGTAAGTGGTTCTATTCCTTAGATAAAGAATGCTAGATGCGTGACTGTAACGTTACATAATCCCAGAGCAAATCCAACTCACCTCAATTTTTAGATAGACTCTAGAAATCTCACCTAATTCTGACTTACACTATCCTCAGATATAACATTAATATTGTCCCCCCCACTTTACAGCTGAGCCATTGTAATAGTTTTGGGAGAGACTCTCAAAAGCTTGTATGTGAAAGTCATTATTTAAAACACATCTCTTAATTTTCTGACAATCTAAGACACTCTCACCCCTCCCAAATATATTCAAATCTGTGCTGGGAGCTTTTTCACACATTACAGTCCAGCTATCACTTTCACATTTTTTTTTTTTTTTCTGCTGACAGTTGCCTAGAAAATAGATTAGCCAGACACTAGGCGTGAAAACGTATGAAATGTGAGAAAAGTGAGATTTAATATTAAAGTCAAGCAGTGAAATTTTTTTCTCCTCCATTCTGTGTGCGTGTGTGTGTGTGTGTGTGTGTGTGAGTGTGAGTGCCCGTGCCAGCAAGCCTCTCTGCATACATGGAGTCCCTATGTGCTATGTGTGGGTTCTTATTCTTACTTGAGATTTGAGGAAAAATAACAGGTTTTCCAGTTTTTTAAAAAAGGGCCTACAATAAAAAGTTAGTTTGGATATGCATAGCAAGACAGGCTGCAGTGAAATGCCACAAGAGGTTAACAAAGTACAGACTATGTTTCTATAGCCTCTACTTTCCAAATTTTCCACCATGTTATACTAAAACATTTTTTAAACACTATTCTGAGAAATTCCAGAATAAGAGCTCTCACTGAAGTTTTCAAATGTTGATTTAGGTTATTTATGAGGACAGTACAGGTAGAGCACACAAGTTTAGGGCTGTGCCAGCTTTCTAGGATGAGTTTCTGAATGCAAGATATGGAATTTTATTCATGCCAAATTAAAGCATGGAAGTTGGCAAAGTATAATGCAGCTGTTATGGGGATGCTTGAGAACAGAAGTCCCAGTTTTATAGATCTTAGAATACCTCAAAGCCATGTTGTTCAAATTTCAGATAATGACTCACTGGGGGTGATGAAATCAAGTCAGAGGGTCAAGACTTGCATTTTTTTAAATAAAGAAAATAGAAAATAGTATATGAAATATTAGAACATAGCCCTTCCAATAAAGGCATTGTTTGTGTAAAATATATGTAATATGTGTATTTGTGTATGTATATTAAATATTTGTACACATATACTCATATGTATATATATTCATAAATATGTATATATAAATATATATATTTCATAGATTGTGAAGTAAAATATGTTCCTTACTGTAGTTTACATAAACCTTTCCAAAAAGTTTATAAAATGATATTCTAAAATATCTATCGCGGGGCTTTATACGTAGTAAGTGTAGCCGAGTGGACACACACACACACACACACACACACACACACACACACATGTGCTCAATTAACTGCAACTACTTCTATTCCCTCACATTTTCCTCTGGGGGAGATGGTTTTTACTCAGCAAAGCACTTCACTGCACCATTTGCCTCCAAAAAGATGAGCTTCTGGAAATTTGGAAACAAAGAGAATGAAATTGCTCTGCATAATGAAAAGCATTTTGAAGTTCCTGGTCACCACCCAGAAATGGAAGCAGGGCTTCCAAAGAAAAGAGCAGAGAGATGGGGGAAGAACAGTATGGTGGCAGGTAAGGGGTCAATGGAGAAAGGGTACCAAGGGAAAAGGAGTGAGCAGAGGACAGTGTATTTAGTGTTCAAGTTCAAAATTAACTCCTTTGTGGCCGTACGCTCTGACACTGTTCTTTGATACAACTGCCCTCTGTGACTTCAAACCCACTAGTGAACTCAGCTCCAGACACAGCCCTCAGTAAGTAATATTTTCAGATTTAAAGAACTGACCCAGGAATGGGCATGAGACATCATTTTCCTAAAGTGCGAGAAGGAGCTGATTCTTGGGTTTCATAGTTATGCAAGTATTTGTTGAGTAGAAGAGAAAACAGGGCAAAAAGTAATTGTCCTAAAATTCTGGGTCTGGCATTCTAGCTAGAAATGGTCAAGGTCTACGACTTCACCAGCAGTAAAACCCATAAAAACTATGAGGTTGCCTTTGCTGCCCTCTGACTGCTACTTAGTGGGAGACTTTTCAAGACAACTTGCTGTGCAGGTTCAAAACAGAAAACCTAATCTAATACCACACAGACTTCTCCTAGACAACTGCCTCCTTTTCTGCACAGCCTTCTGACCCATCCTGAACAGGACACATCACCCTGGACACCCACTAAGATGCTGGGTGCTCCATGAGGCAAATTCTCCATCCAGGATATGGCTCGGAGAGTGGCCTCTCCTTTCAATGAAGAATGACAATGAAAGCATGACACTTTTTGTTTTGCACTTAGAGTTAGATATGCCCTGGTGTATAATGAGAAATAATAGAATCATAAATCATAACCTATTTTTAATTTTTAAAAATTAATTTTTATTGGAGTATGGTTGCTTTACAATGTGTTAGCCTCCACTGCACAACCAAATGAATCAGCCATACGTGTACAGATACCCCCTCCCTTTCGGACTTGCCTCCCATTTAGGTCACCACAGTGCATTAGGTAGAGTTCCCCATGCTATACAGTATGTTCCCATCAGTTGTCTATTTTATACATAGTATCAGTAATGTAGAAGTGTCAATCCCAGTCTTCCAATTCTTCCCACCCCACCCCTTTCCCCCTTGGTATCCATATGTTTGTCCTCTACGTCTGTGTCTCTATTTCTGCTTTGCAAATAAGATCATCTATACCATTTTTCTAGATTCCACATATGTGCATTATTGTACGATATTTGCTTTTCTCTTTCTGACTTACTTCACTCTGTATGACACTCTCTAGGTCCATCCACGTCTATACAGATGACCCAATTTCATTCCTTTTTATGGCTGAGTAATATTCCATTGTATATATGTACCACATCTTCTTTATCCATTCCTCTTTAGTCAACACAAAAAAAACATGAGTAACAAACCCCAAATTCTTCAGAAACTTCATTTTCACCAGCTGCCAGCTCTTTCTCCAAGCTCTACTTCAACCCTACAAGCTCTACCAGTTACAAGCAACAAAACAGAAATGAATGGGTTTCACCTCCTTTTATTTCCAACTTCATCATGTGAAGAAAATTGGGGAAAGCTGCAAAATAGTTAAAAAGCAAACAGTGAAAATTGGGAAGAAAAAGAGTCAAGGACATGGATCATCAAATTGAGATCAGTCCTAGAGTAACCAGGAATTTAAAGTGACGCTCACAGGTGGAAAAGCAGGCTAAAATAAAGTTAGAGTGGAGTACATCCAAGTATGCATGTCTTTAAAAAGTAAAAGCACTCCGTGTGCAATGACTGTGCTAAATGAGGCAATAAATAAACAAGATGGAATTTCCATCCCTGAGGTGCACACAAAGTAGCTGATGGCATGAGACATAAACATGAAAAAATAATGAACAATATTTTTAAAATAATTACCAAGGGTTTTTTCTTTAAACTATAAACATTACAGAAGTTGAGAAAGCAGGATCTAATTTGATCAGTGAAACATTTTTCCAATTTCCAATAAACAAGTTTTCCAACTTTTCGAGATGCCTCCTAGCATGCTCCAAGACACTAGCTATCACCATATATGGGGACACAGTCAAGATGACACTCTACTGCCACCCCACAAGAATCCCTTCACTTCATTCTAAACCTCCCCTCCCTTAACTGGTACACACTAGTTTAATCCATTTTGGCATTCCATCTCAACAATGGTACAAAGGAGAGAAGAAGAAAGAGTAAGCCAAAAGGGAGGAGAAAAATTCAACATAAGGAGCTGAGAATTAAATCTGAGCTATTCTGAGAATGACAGGAGAATAGACACTGGATGAGGGATGGATAGTAGAAGACAGAACCAGAGGAGACACTTAAAACTGGACTCCAGGGGGCTCCAGATGTGCATAGAACTGTTGGCAGCCAGAAGCAATAGCTGTGTTGCCCTACTGTTCCGGAGGCCTCAGTTCACTTTACAAAACCTGCATTCCCTGAAGGTGGCAGTGGGGAGGGGCTCGGGAGGGGCTTTGTGCTGTGGGGAAAGGCCCTGGACCTTAGAGACAGAAACGGCCTTGAATCTCTCCTCTGCCACCCACTGAATGAAGCCACAGCTAGCTCCGCATTTGCTTAAAGTTCAAGACTAATCCCCGGGGTTGCACCACTTCTCCCTTTCATTGTTCCTTCCCATTCCTCTCACTGAATTGTTCCCTCTCTCTGTTATCAAATCATCTGGTTTGCGATCCTCTCTCTGACTTGCTTTATTAAGGACACTTCTGTGGTGCCTTTTACGTCACCTCCCCAGAGAAGGCTGAAAATTGGAAGCAGAATCATAGGATGTGAGCAAAAGAATGAATCGTAATGATCATCTGGTCCAACAACCTTAGTGTAAAGGCAAGAAATCGAGGCTCTAAGAGCAGAAACAACTGACAAAATTCTCCCAAGTACACAGCTCACCACTCTCAGGCCAGAGTTTTTCCCACTGTAACACACTCAGGCCCAAGTTCCAGTGAAGCCTGTTACAGAATTAGATACCAAAACCTGAGCCACGACCGAAGAAAATAAACTCCAAATCCAAAAGATAGTTGGGTCATTTCTAAAGGCAGATGCCAATTATGAAACATGGAGTGTTTACTGCGACATCGTAGGGTGCTCAGGATTTGCGTCAACACTTGAGGAGCGGGCAGCCTCGGAAACATTTCTTCCTCACGTAAAATGGGCTCAGAGCGCCATCTGCTGGATGCCTGGACTTCAAGGCACCTGCCACGACTCAGAAAAGGCTATGCTTTAATTAAGCAGCTTATTTCTTGCTGGTTGCTCCCAAACACACACAGAAAAACCTAGTTCCACATTTATTCCTCTTTTTAAATTTACAGTGCTTTCTCTTTCCCCTTTAATATATCATGGTGATCTTTCCTTATTAATAACATGAATTGAGCTGATTTCTTTTTTAATCTAAACTTAAAAAATCGTATTATGAAAATGTCCAAGTATACACAAAAGAGAATGGCACAATAAAACCCCATTTCCTTTTCTCCCATATTTAAAAATTGTCAAAATTTTGCCATACTTGCTTCTCTATCTCCCCTTTTTTCTTTACTGAAGTAATTAAGGTAAATCCCAAGTCTCACATATGCCTTCAAATTTCAGGATGAATCTCTTTTAAAAAGTTAGATTTTTTTCATAAACACAGTATCATGATCACAGCTAATAAAATTATTAATAATTCATTGTTATTATCTAATGCCCCATCCACAGTCAGATTTCCCTGATAGTCTAAAAGCAATTTGTACCATTGGTTTGGTCAAATCAGAATCAAAAGGATTCAATCTAACTATATTTAAAGTCCATGAGTTCATATGCATCTAAAGGAAAAAGAGAAAGTTTGCCACCAGAAAGAAGGAAGGATGGAGGGAAGAAGGGAGGAAGGGAGGTGTTGGGACTCAGGGCAGGCCACCCAAAATATGACTCAATGGCAAAATGATAATTTTTATTTAAAGTTACTTAAGAAACGGCCAGTGCAAGAGGGACACTCTGAGTCTCCTGTCTCCCTGAAAAAGGGAAATCAATATCCCATGTGGAAGGTGCCCTCCCTGCCTCTGGAAGTAGCACACCCTTATCACCCGGAGACAGGGAATTCGGGGCTGAGAAGCCTGTATAAACAAACCTCGTTACATCTTTAATTGACTGCCCCAAGCCCAAACTGTTTAGATTCTTCACTAATTGAGCACCAAAAGCCTATGTTTCTTTGTGCCGGCAATTCCTCACAGATTTATTGGTTTTCTATCTAAAAAAAATATAAAAGCTGCCTGCTTTGGCCACTCCTTAGGTGCCATTTCTATGGGACCTCGGTGCACACAAATTACAATTTGTTTCTTTTTCTCCTGTTAATCTGTCTTGTGTTAGTTTCATTACTAGTCTGGCCACAAGAACTCAAGGGGGCTAGAGGGGTAAATTTCTCCCTCCAACAGAGGGAGGGAAACAGCCCTTTCCCATGGGATAACACGAATGCAACTAGGTCACAAACTCCTTACTCTGAAAAATAACGTTTAAAACAGACAAGATTGTTTAACCTAACCTGTAAGGCTGCACATACTCAGGCCCCAGCGCCTCTCCAGCTTCAGTCCATACCAAGGTCACCCTGCCTTCATTTCTCCATTTCTTCCATGAATGGGTCCCACAATGGTACTGCCATCCTCCAACGACAGAAACTTTGCACAGAGGCTAGAAACCCTTTTAGCTCTTCTCTTTGCCTAGTTAACCCTTAAGCTTCCTTGAAAGCACAACAGAAAGTTGCTTCCTTAAAGAAGACTTCCTTGAGGTCCTGTTCACAACTTTACTTGAGTAAAATTTATTTGAGTGGTTAATTATCTGTCTCCTACACTAAACTGTAAGTTCCAGGGATTAAAGTTGGTTTCGCTGACATCACATCCCTTGTACATAACACCGTCACCTGGCACCAAGTAGACAATTGATAAATAAATGTTGAGCAAGTAAGTTAAAGAGTTAACGGAGGATAGCTGATGTCCAGGTTGAAATCTGAAGGACCACAGGATTTAAAATAGCACCGAGAGAGTTTGGGCACTCCTTCACTGTTGCTCTGACTTTCTCGGCTGAATTTCTCACTTTGAGCAGAATTTAAAGAGGTAGGTTTCTTCCACCCAAACTTACAGAAGCCATCTGGAGAAAAATGTTAAAAGTTTTACTGTCACGGGACCCGACCAAGACATGATGACCAACAGCTGCTAAGTCTGGGAGGAAGGGGAGATGAATCTTTGCTGATGGTGGCAGCATTTCCCTGTTGTGCCTGTAACAAGTCAGAACCTGTCAAATCATTCTGATTATGCTCAGTTTGCATTTTGTAAAGTGAAACACTACCAGCCGCTTCTTCAGGTTTTTATCTCCAGTCTCATTGGGATCATAATTTGGGCCACAGACTGCATCAGTGATGAATTTTGTGTCACACATCCTGGAATGGTAGTTCATGGGAAAAGAACATGTTACTAAGGCTCAAAAAAACCATACAAAGTATTTCATCTGTCAGGCAGCCTGTGGCTCTTCCCAAGTACAGGGAAGTGGATGCTGTCTCCCTGTGAAGAAGGATACTACAAGCACCGAGACATCCTGCCCTGTCCTACCTATAACTTCTGATATAGAGCCACCTCCCTGTAATCACATTTTCTCCTCAAGACCAATAAAAAGAATTACCCATCCAATCGACACAACGGTGAGAAGGAATGAATTATCGTTTTAAGACACTAAATTTAGGAGTTGCTGGTTATGTAACAACAGGTGACTAAAATTTTTTCAGTTTTTTAAGTCTTATTATATTTGTTATAACCTCCAGAGCAATGTGAATGGTGACAGCAAACAATCGCCCATGGCTATCAAAGTTTGAAATTTGCATCCACTCCTGGGTATGTAACTGGAAAAAATGAAAACTCTAATTCAAAAGGATACATGCACCCCAATGTTCATAGCAGCATTATTTACAATAGCCAAGATATGAAAGCAACCCAAGTGCCCATCAACAGATAATTGGCTTAAGAAGATGTGTGATTCATATATATATATATGAATATATATATTATATAGATAAATGTGTATAGATATGTGTGTATACACATATATCTATATAATGTAAATGTATATACATATGAATATTACTCAGCCATAAAATGGAATATTACTCAGCCATAAAAAATAATGAAATACTGCTATTTGCAACAACATGGATGGATCTAGAGAATATAATGTTTAGTGAAATAAGTCAAAGACAAATACTATATGATATCACTTATATGTGAAATCTAAAAAATAATTCAAGTGAATCCATATACAAAATAGAAACAGACTCACAGTCATAGAAAACAAACTTATGGTTACCAAAGGGGAGTGGAAGGGTGGGGAGGGACTAATTAAGAATATGGGATTAACAGATATACACTACTATACATAAAATAGATAAATAACAAGGATATACTGTATAGCATGGGGAATTATACTTGATATCTTGTAATAACTTATAATGGAATACAATCTGCAAAAAAAGAAAAGAATCACTAAGCTACACACCTGAAACTAACACAATATTGTAAATCAACTCTACTTCAATTTAAAAAAAAATTTCTTGTTCTTTGGATCAGCCCACTCTTCAAAAATGTTGAAACACATTTTGAATTCTATGCTCCAGTATATCATCCATTCTCTTTTCAGATCATCTGCAAACTTAATTATCATGATGATACTGTCAACAAGTACTTTTAAAATGTTAAATTACCAAGAGGTAATATGAGAGCAAATTAAAAATTGAAAGCTTCACTCTCATATTTTTGTAATCATTTTGACATTATATATTCTTTTTATTGGAGTAAAATTGCTTTACAATGGTGTGTTACTTTCTGCTGTACAATAAAGTGAGTCAGCTATATGTATACCTACATCTCCTCTCTTGGACCTCCCTCCCACCCCCCATCTCACCCCTCTAGGTCATCACAGAGCACCGAGCTGAGCTCCCTGTGCTGTACAGCAGGTTCCCACTAGCTATCTTTTTTACACATGGTAGTGTATTTATGTCAAACCTAATCTCTCAATTCATCCCACGCTCCCCTTCCCCCACTGTGTCCACATGTCCATTCTCTACATCTATGTCTCTATTCTTGCCCTACAAATAGGTTCATCTGTACCACTTTTCTAGATTCCACACATATGCATTAATATACGATATTTGTTTTTCTCTTTCTAGTTTACTTCACTCTGTATGACAGACTCTAGGTCCATCCACATCTGTACAAATGACCCAATTTCGTTCCTTTTTATGGCTGAGTAATATTCCATTGTATATATGTGCCACATCTTCTTTATCCATTCATCTATCGTTGGATATTTAGGTTGTTTCCATGTCCTGGCTATCGTAAACAATGCTGCAATGAACATTGGGGTACATGTGCCCTTTGGAATTATGGTTTTCTCAGGGTATATGCCCAGTAGTGGGATTGTTAGGTCATATGGTAGTTCTATTTTTAGTTTTTTAAGGAACCTCCATACTGTTCTCCATAGTGGCTGTATCAATTTACATTCCTACCAACAGTGCAAGAGGGTTCCCTTTTCTCCACACCCTCTCCAGCATTTATTGTTTGTAGAATTTTTGATGATGGCCATTCTGATCAGTGAGAGGTGATACCTCATTGTAGTTTTGATTTGCATTTCTCTGATTAGTGATGTTGAGCATCTTTTCATGTGCCTCTTGGCCATCTGTATGTCTTCTTTAGTGAAATGTCTATTTAGGTCTTCCGCCCATTTTTTTTTTTTTTTTTTTTTTTTGCAGTACGCGGGCCTCTCACTGCTGTGGCCTCTCCCGTTGCGGAGCACAGGCTCCGGACGCACAGGCTCAGCAGCCGTGGCTCACGGGCCCAGCTGCTCCACGGCATGTGGGATCTTCCCGGACCGGGGCACCAACCCGTGTCCCCCACCATCGGCAGGCGGACTCTCAACCACTGCGCCACCAGAGAAGCCCCCGCCCATTTTTTAATTGTGTTGTTTGTTTTTCTGATATTGAGCTCCATGAGCTGTTTGTACAGTTTGGAGATTAATCCTCTGACAAACACTCTTTGACATAAAACACAGCAAGATCTTTTTTGACCCACCTCCTAGAATAATGAAAATAAAAACAAAAATAAACAAATGGGACCTAATTAAACTTAAAAGCTTTTGCGCAGCAAAGGAAACCATAAATAAGACAAAAAGACAACCCTCAGAATTGGAGAAAATATTTGACATTTTATTTTCTACCTCAAACAATGTGAATATTCCTTCCCTTTTTTTCAGATTCTCCGTGCTCCTACAAGTCCTTAGCAACATATTTTCAATTAGCTCTGTGAGCATCCTTCCATCCCGTGTACAGTTGGGCACTCTCTCTTCCCATCCTCCCCCCCGCCCATATACATAGTCTCTCGTTCTCCTAATTTAAATATATTTGTATTTTACTGTCTATTTTTCATTTTTTGAGCATTGCATTTTCTTCCTAAGCTACCTTTCTAATTCAGTCACTTATTTATTCAATAAAAATATATTCAGCCATCACTATATGCTCAGCAATGTGGTAAGCAATGAGACCTTGAAGATTAAGAGATACATTCTTCAAAATGTATTGTCTAATGGGAAAATAGACACATAAACAACTAAAACACAATGATCTGAGTTCAATAAAGAGGAATATGCAAAGTGTTATGGAAGTGGAAGCATGCAAAGGAATGATTACATTGATGGTGTCCAAGTTTAACCCAGGTAAGGGAGGCAGCAAGGTCAAGGGGGCCAGGAGGTGACAGACACTGAAAAGGTAATAGTGTCCTTACAGTAATGTGCCAGAACTGGCTCAGATCAGCTCAAGACAGCCACGCCTCTTCCCAACCCTGCCTTCAGTGACTTCAGGTTGGTAGTTGAAACTATTTATTTATTTATTTGTCATGTATTTACATGACAGAAATTGGCAAACGCTACGAATCTAGGCACTTTTATTGGAGAGCCAGTTGTTAAACATCTACCAGCACCCCACAGGATCAATGGATTGGAGGAGCTGTTATACTTTTTTTTTTTTTTAATCCTTAGAGTCCGAGTTCTAGAGGGAATGAGCTGGAAAGATAGAGAAAGGGAGTCAGGGACTGAAACGCTGATGCTGAGATTTTCACAGCTGGTCCAGGGTTCCTGCTCTTTCCTCTCCATGCCCTTCCCACAACTACCCTCGCTTTGCCACATTTCTCTGGACCTGATTTACCCCTCTTCATGTCCTAGTTTCCTCCTAGAAGTATTTATTTTGACCTGCCCAAGAAATTAATTCAAGTCTGAGCGAATAATCTTTATCATTTTTGATACATTGAAATTCTTTTCTGCATTTGGACAGAATTTCCCTGGCTACTTCTGCACAGAAATCTGAGAAAACTCATTTGTAAAAAGGATTTTATTCAGAACCCTTTATTTGACAACTAATGGCTTAATTGGTCTGAACACCACAGAGGGAAATGAGAGGGAATGTGGACATGGTGGCCTCTAAGTGATTATACTGTGACCAGTAAAATCGGCCCAGAGAGTGCATCACAATCAAAATCAGCATCTCACCTCTGCTGTAATCTAAGTGAGCCCACTACCTTTGAAGCCTATCATTGATTAAAAATTACTGTGCAGTTACAAAATATACTGTGTCTATAAGAGTGAGAGTGACAAATAGAATGCCTGGCATTGGCTTTTGTCCCAGTATCTGACATTACACTAGTTTTCTGATGCTCATTTGTGCCCCTGGGCGTTCAGAAATATTTTCTTTCTGTTTATAAATATGTCAAGTATTCCCTTCTGTTGCTTTGATCATGTACAGCTGTTAAGTTAGGGCTGGTTTCAGAAAATGGCACTACAGGGTGAAAAGGACTGCATTCAGACTTTGTCGACCATCTGGAGTGGTGAGCTGCTTTGATGTCCTAATATCTCTCTGATTTGATTTCTACAAAGTAGGAAAGTCTCTAAGTAAAAATAAACTTGGTTTACATTTAAAAAAAAAAAAAAAGGGCTTCCCTGGTAGCGCAGTGGTTGAGAGTCCGCCTGCCGATGCAGGGGACACAGGTTCGTGCCCTGGTCTGGGAAGATCTCACAAGCCGCGGAGCGGCTGGGCCCGTGAGCCATGGCCACTGAGCCTGCACGTCCGCAGCCTGTGCTCCGCAACGGGAGAGGACACAACAGTGAGAGGCCCGCGTACCGGAAAAAAAAAAAAAAAGTACATTAGCATAGATGTAATTGAGTGATGCTCATACCTCCAGAAATTTGTGCTTACAGTTTTTGCTGCAGCCATATTTACAGGATTATCAAGTGAACCCCCTTTAGCCTGTTCAACAAGGATGTACAGGTATTGTTTCAGAGACTTAATATTAGGTCTCTGCTGCTGTTGATAGGACCTTCTTCACTCCACCCATTTTTTTACTTCATATCAGCTTGGAAACTTCTTCAAGAAGGTCCTGGATATGCATTCTAGACTACAACAAGACTGATACTATCTATTCATTCAGGAAACTCGGGTTCTACACACCAGGACCTATAGTGTGGTATTTTTAACTCAAGCAATGATACCCACACCACCCCCGGGCAATTCTTGAGAGTACCTCATCAGAGGAACAAAACAAGAAGTATAATGACACATCAGTGAATGGGTTCATTCCTCTTCCTTCATGATGAAAATGTATCCACAGAAATTACCTCTTTTTTAAGAACTTCAATTATTTTCATACATGTAGATGTTACTAATTTAAAATAAAAGTGAAGTTAAAAATAACTTTATATATGCAATTTTAGAGAAGTAAAGATGTCAAGTAGTATGCCTTGATTTACCCCCAGTCCTGATATTTCCCAGTATTATCTTACTTGTAAGATGTTTATGTATATTCTGAGCACTGTGCATCAGTGGTATAAATTTTTACAAACATAATAAATATGTAATTACCTAGAATAATGTATCCTTTCAAATATTTTCAACTTCACCTAATAGAAATTCCAACTCAACTGGCTTCCATGAATACGAAAACCAACTATCCCACTTGACAAGTCCTGAAGTTGGACAACTCCACAACTGGCTGATGCAAGGGATGCCATAAAGCACCCAAGTCTTTTCATCTTTCTGTTCTGCATTCTTTGATGTCAGCTGTGTCTCTGCTATCTCCCCTCATGATCACAAGGTGGCTGCTACAGTTGTAATCATTATATCCACAAAGAGAAAAATCTAGCAAAGATCTATCCTTTCCTTATGTTCCTTTAAAAGAACGAGGAAATCTTTCCCAGAAGCTTCCATCCAATTACTCTTCATGTCTCATTGGCTCTACCCTAAAGCAGTCACTGGTAAGGGGAATGGGACTACCCAGATAAGCTTAGGTTGTTCCAGATTTACCCTTGGGTCATGTAGGGGAGTCTGCCCTGGAACAGAAAATCAGGATCTTCCCACAAGTAAACAGCTTACACTAAATCAGTAAGGCTCTTCAGTGACGGAGTTGCCCCAAGATTCTGGCCTGCTGTCTTCTATTTTCACTTTATTCAGATTGCATGATTTTACATATTTCCCTGCTACCTATTTACCAATGGCTCAAATTTACATCCGCGGCCCACAGTTGTAGCTCTAGCTTTAGACTCAAAATTCAAACTGGCAACTACTGCAGACTACAGACTCAACACATACGTGGAACTAGTTATCATTTTTCCTATATGGGGTTTGCATCCAATATTATTTATCACAACTAATAAATTAACTATGTAACCAGTCTAC
The DNA here is from genome assembly GCF_949752795.1 of Hyperoodon ampullatus. Taxonomy (NCBI): domain Eukaryota; kingdom Metazoa; phylum Chordata; class Mammalia; order Artiodactyla; family Ziphiidae; genus Hyperoodon; species Hyperoodon ampullatus. The sequence continues at coordinate 31,787,862 of NC_136925.1, read as the reverse complement.
CAAGCTAGATAAACCAATATCATTCTTAATTTATCCCCTTCTCCTGATATATTCATTTGATTTCCAAATTGTACTGATTCGATTTTCTAAATGGTCCTCAAATAAAGCCACTTCTACACAGTCTCCAATTTGTTCTGTATGACATGTTTCTCCATATCCATTTCTACCTCCGTTGTTACTAGAATGGTCTCTCTCAAACCAAGGGGAAATGTCAGTGCCCTCCTTAAGTGTTTTGTGAAACCTCAGTGGCCTAGAGGGGAAGAAAACCAGAAGAAAAGAAAGAAAACCAGCATCATCTTAAGGCCCTTTACAATCCATTCCCATCCAGTGTAGCTGCCTCTTCCAAATCTCCCGACAAGCACCCTCTAAACTCCTGGATGTTATAATTCCCTGGTTATATCGAGCCTTTTACAAAGTTTCCTTTTGTATAATATAGTTTCCACCACCTTGAATTCTCTCCCCCAGTTTTCAGTTAAGAAATTCTTGGTCATTCTTTAATATTATAGTTCAAAATATTATCTCCTCCAAACAACTGATTTAAACATACATGAAGAAGAATTCAACTCCAAAAATAATTAAAGAAGTGCACAATAAAACTATTTTGGCTCAGAAACATTATGCTAAGTGAAAGAAACAGGCACATGAGGCTACATACAATATGATCTCATTTATATGAAATGTTAGAAATGGCAAAATTACAGTGACGAAAAGGGACCAGTGGTTTCCTGGGACCAGGAGTAGGGAACAGGCCTTCTGAAGGATGCAAAGAATCTTTCTGAGGGTAACAGAAATGTTCTAAGTCTGTGTTGTACTAGTTATACGACTGTATGCATTTTCCAAAATTTGTCAAACTGTACATTTAAAATTGGTGAGTTTTTGACATGAAAGTTATTTAATAAAGATATTTAAAATACTCCTGCACCCAAACTTTAAAGAAACACTTTAAAAGCAACATTAAACTAAAAATTTCACCTATTAAACTGGCAAAGCTTAAAATTTATACTATTCAATGTGGGTAAGAATTCATTAAAAGGTGTATTCCCCTACATACTTGCACGGGAGTGATAATTGATAGAACCCTTTTTTAAAGTAATTTGAAAATGTGTATCAAGAAACTTGATTTTTTCGTTACCTTTTAGTCTGGTCATTTTAATTCTGGGGATATTTTCTAAAGAAATAATACAAAGTACATTTTTAAGAGGCTTATGCATGAATATGTTAAAATATTTCTTTATTATATGAAACCCCCAGAAACAACCCAAATGTGACAACACAGGAAAATACAGTTAAGTAAATCATTACAAATCATTTCCTCATGGACTTCCCAAATGTCCCAGGCAGTCTTTCCAGTCGCCAGGGTTCCACAGCCTTGTGTCCGTGTCCCTGTGACAGCACTGTTCACTGTCTCTGGTACTTATTTTTATCAGTGGCTGCTCCCACATGACTGTGACCTCCCAAAAGCAGGAGTTCAACATATTCATCTTCAGAGCCCCACTACCTAGCACAGCCTGGCACATAGTAGAGGCTCAACTCAAATAAATAAAAAGCTTTTACTGGAAAACACTTGCCTGAGGTCCACCAGAAGTCACTCTGAGCGATCTGCAGAGCACGTGACTCTACATAAGGGCATGGTGGCCTCTGTTATATTGTCATCTCATTCTAGAGGCTTTGCATTAATCAACTAGACAGATACCAATGATATAATCTGATATAATTTGATCTTCAGTCTTTATTTTTATCAACAGATGTTTAATCATTCTAACACGGGTATCTGGTGGCACTTAGCAAAATTTGTCTGCAAATGATATTTAAAGATCAATGTCCATACTGCAACTTCAGTCAGATACTTAAGGGGGGGTTACCATCGTCATCCTTGGGCTCTAGCAGAATTTTCATTCCAATCCAGCCACACCATCCCACAGGTATCCAAGTACAGTCGACTTCCAGCTGTTGTTTTGCAGCTGAACATTTCATTCTGAATGTTAAAAGGAGAGGAAGTGCTCCCAGAACTCTACTGAGTTCCATGTAAATCACTTACCTAGTGACCATAACTCGGGTCTCACTAGACACAGAATAATTTATTTGGTTACTAGTTTGTTTATTCTGCCTCTCACTTCTAAATGCTCTTTGAGGTCTTGTGCTCTGTCTGTTCCTCAGAACCCCCAACTACCTAATACAATGTTTTCCACTTTGAGAGAATTTAGTAAATGCTTGTTATTACCTGATTGACTGGTAACTATAAAATCTGGGTAACATTTAAGGTAATTATAGATCACATTTGTATAGTACCTTACATTTTACTAAGCACTTTCACTTGAGTCCCAGGAGAAAGGAGAATACACACTCCAACATTTCAGGCAATATTTGGTAGATAACAATGCAATGACATATACATTTGGGTTTACTTCTTATTAAGATTTATAGCTCTTCATATGAGAAAAAAGAAAATAAAAATGATAAACTCCAAGAGTTTCAAAAAGAGGAAAATGGAATTTCTTTGCCCTCTATACAAGAAGGCATTAAATTACAAAATATCTTGAAACTTACATCTTTGTGTTTCCTTAGCAAAAAATAAGGTTTAAAAGTCCTACACCGTAATAGCATAAAACAAACTTCATTCTGTCCAAACACAAATCCATTACACCACGAACTAAACTCCTTAATCTCCCCAACCAACCTCTACTCAGTTTCTCTGTCCCAGTTATGGCACCTCCACCGGTCACCCAAGCTAGGACCCAGGGAACAGCAGATAGATGTATGACTGACAATTCAGACAGTGAATACGCTCACAATGCTGAAACATATGCAAAACACTCATTTGATTAAAGCAGTTGATAAATCTGTGAATTAAGAGACATGTTAAAGACAGTGGATTGGATTAAAAACGAATTGAAATAAAACCACCCTATCTTTTATACAATCTTTGACATTCTTTCCCTGCCAATTAATCATTTGGTGAAATGCCTTTGGATAAACTAATTGTTGACAAATTAATTTCAGAGGATTTGTTTTCAACTAATTAACCCAGAGATGTAGACCCACTCTGATTTCCTGGACCTGAAAATCCACCTAATTCAGATTCTTTAACAAATTTTAAAATGGTGCTTTAACTTGACACTTTGTAAAGACAACAGGGTCTCTAAAAATATATGAAAAAATACTATAGAAGAATTCAATACAGTAAAAGTTAACTTTAGCACAATTATATGTACAATAAACCATAAAACAAGGATTTGTAAAACTCTTAGCCAGACAACTGAGGAAAATGTTTCTGCTCTGGTCTTGTCCAGATTTTCACTTCCTTTGCCGTTTGAATTCTCATTTTCCACTTATCTTCTTCTGTGTTTGAAGGTGGTCCACAGTCTACTCTGGTTTGCAATGCACTGAGCACTTCCTTATATATGGATATTTTGGTAGTTATTATGAATGAGAATTTGTATAAGGATTCTCATCTCATGTAAGATTCATATATAAAAATATGAATTTCCATCTGAGTTTGTTCAAATTTCATATTCTAAGTTCAGTGTGGTTCTGGTAGTTCCTTATTTTCTATTGCAGGGATCTACAGAATGTCTGCTCACCTTCTGGTACTCCATGATGCAGCCTCTGGGTGTGCTGTGCTGGACTCAGTCAGTACTCCTATTTTGGGAGGTCCCTGGTCTTCTTTGTGTTTCAGTGGAAGTTCCATAAAATCCTGGGTTTGGGAAGGGTTTGGCTGGGTTCTCTACAGACTGTGAAACTTCTGTGTCGCTCTAGTAAACCTCATGCCTGGTTAAGAGCACCCCCAGATGTCATAGAGACCCTATTTAGAGGCTGCCATGCAGCTGAGGCTTTTGTACAACAATGTGAAGCTTTGTAGGTTCTCTTCAAATGGAACTTAGCTGTTCCCACCAAGAGATACAAAGCATGTGGTGTTGGGTAGTAGCACGAAAGAGTATGACTGCATATGAGGAAGAAAGAAAAGAAAACTCATAAGTATTTTTGCCTAGTATGGGTCTTGCTCCAAAAGCAGGATAATTGTGAATGTTATCTCCAGTGGTATCATCTGGAATGTTGTACGTCCAAATGGCATTATATTGAGAATGCATTGGGGATTGCCTACCTAGAAAGGAACTGCATAAAAACCAGAGCTCATGTTAAAGTGACTTCTCATCATAAGTCAGCCATTTTGTTACAAGAATGCTTGAAATAATAATGCTTGAGAAACTATAGATAACAGTAAATACTCCTAAAAGTAACCTATAAACCAGACCGCAGCCAAAAGAAAAACTCCCAACAGTCAGGCATTTGGAGGGTCTAGAACATTCCCACAGCCACCCCTGGGTTAATCGATACTTTGGGCTCTCAATATTTGAATGTAAAAGTTTTCATGTCAACCCACCCCCTTGCTGTGTATCATTCTTGGCACTGGACAAACTATGTGTCCTTCCAACCAGGCCCCCCTTGTTTACAACACAGCATTGTGGAAACCCTACTTATTATAAGACACTATTCTCATGATGACCACTTGGAAATTACAATTTTTTTAAGTGCCAATAAAAAAGAAAATCAGATTTTTCAGAGGTGAGTGCATAACACCATGAACTATGCAGACCTTTGGTAGAAACTAATCTCAAACACCCTGGAAGATTAATCCATTTTTAATAAAGCTCAAAGCAATGATGCTGATACAGTTGTATGAACTCCACATGTGCACATTAATGCTAAATACACTCTTGGCTTTGTTTGGGAAGCAATTTCCACTTGCAAACTTTGGAAAATGTATCAGAACCCAAGGAGATATTTGCATTTAAATTATAATACATGCTTTTCATATCAATTTTTCTGGGAAAAAAAAAGACAATCCTGACGATATGACCAAAATAAAATTGGCACAATATTATTTATACAGTTTGCTTTCAACAGCCATGGAGCAGAAGAAAAAATGGCTGCCCAGACAGAACATTTACTTTGATCACATAGAGAAAATGTGCTGTGGAAACAGGATGGACTTTCAACCCATTTCCAGAACTTTGTCACCAGTTAACAAAAGATTCCTATGGAATGAGTCAGCAATGTTGACTACACCCCATTAAAAAGCACAGTTTTCCCTCCTTGCCTAACTCCAACCCAAGGAGAACATCTCCATAAGACAACCTAGATTGCGTACCCCAGGAGCGGCCCCTGCCCACCTCTGCAACTCTCTCTGCTGCCATCATTTTGTGACAAGCTTATTCTCAAGTCAGGATCTTTATACTTGCTTGACCCTCTGCCTGGAACCTCTTCCATCAGATTTTGCGTATCATGTCATTCAAGCCTTTGCTCAAATGTCAGCTCCTCAGGAATTACGTTCTCAACCATCCGATCTAAGATACCCCACCCTGCTCTCCCTAAAATGAACTGACCCTCAGTCTGCTTTATTTTCTCTTCACAACCCTTGTTACTACCGACAATTATATCGTTCATTTGGCAACTTGTATATTTTGTCTCCCCCACTAGAATGGAGCTGCACAAGAACAGAGACTTGGTGTCTTCATCACTGTATCACCTGCACTGTTTTTGTCCTTCTTAAATGTCATGGGAAGAAGGGAGGAAGGGTGAATGCAAAGGGGGAGGGAAGGATGAAAGATGGGTGAAAGGACAATGAGAGGACAGATGGAGGAATGGATTTCCTGGTCTAGTGCCTACTTCCCCATAAATTCCTTCTCTCTCCCATCTTTAAAAATATAAAATTACCAACTTCCCTGAACTCTATATACCACCCTGTTTCTTTCCTTCCCTCTCTTAGTAACAGCCTCCACTCACTTTAATACTATTAACACTTTTTTCTTACACTTTTACTGAGTAGTGTGCTTATAAAAGTAATAAGTGCTAACTATGACAATTTAGTATGTATCTTCCCAAAGTCTTTATTTTGTTTATACAAATATATAGAGGTTTTTTAAAGGAAAAGACTATGCTTATTTTACTACAACTTTCTTTTTTTTATTTAATAAAGTGTTGAGGTTATCTTCTGAGACCAAATATACAGATTTACTCCTTTCTTTTTAATAGCTGCATAATATTCCATAGCATGGATATGCTATATTTTATTCAACCCTTTTGATGGGCATTCGGATTGCTTCCAGATTTCCACTATTATAACTGCAATAAACTCACTCGTACATATGTCTTCACATAATCACACTTTTATTTATGTTGCATAAACTCCCTGTTCAGCCTTAAACTTGCTACAATTAATCTTTTGCCCACTCTCCCAGCTCCAATCACACTGCAACAGCAGATGTCACCCAAAACCCTACCACTAACCCGTTCCTACCCTGGAGTTCTATAGGTAAAGCACACAAGTAGGAACGATAGCCAAAAGGGAATCAGAATTTGACTATTTCAGTAGTTGGTTACGCACTCAGTACCTATCCAGGTCAAGTGAGTGAATTCAGCTGAAGCCAGGAGGCCTCAAGGATGCTGTCAAGAACGGTGAAAGCTCTGGAATTTTACCCAACCTGCAAGCTAATAAGTTAGCCTGCTACAGTGTCATGGATGCTGGCAGAACGTGCAAGATTCTTATGTTAGAGACAAAAGATGTGTTACTTCACTGCATAGCAAACAGCCTGGGCTTCATGGTCATGTGAGTTACTCTTGTCCCCAGATCCCTTGGGACATCACAAGGCAGTCCAGAAAGATGCTGCTCACACAGTAGGTTGCATCACAGCTGAGGAAACTCATGCTTAGGGGATCCCAATCTTTAATAAGGGCTGCAAGTAAACCTGCCTGAACTTTGCCCGAAAAGGAGACTATCTTTACTGTACTAGGGAATAAAAAAAAAAAGCTTCCCTTTGCTCCAGAGGAAGGTACTATCTTTATCTTCTAAGGCTTTTCACTATACAAATATCCTTAAAAATATCAGTGCCTCTTCTTGCAAGAGGTGCAGACACGCCAAAGACCCATGTAAATTGTCTCCCGTAGAGGCTCCCTCCCTCCCTCTAATTTTAAGATGGCCAGTTTGATGGTACAAAAGCTGACCTAATCTATCACCTCCATGAAGAGTCAGGAATAAAGAAAAGAAACAAAGACAGTGGAGGATAGCTGAATTTATCACAAGAAAGCCAACTCTGATCAGATGTGCTTACTACACTAGAGAAAGCAGTAACAACAAGAACCAGCCTACCGCGTAGACTCTAGAAGCACAAGTCCTCCTCAGGCCTGTAGTAGGTTAAATGGTGGCCCACCCCCAAAAGACCTGTCCACTTCCTAATCCCTGGAACCTGTGAATGTTACCTTATTTGAAAAAACAGGGTCTCTTCAGATGTAATTAAGCTAAGTTCTGGCCTCCAGAACTGTGAGAATAAATTTCTGGTTTGTTAAGCCATCCAGTGTGTGGTAATGTTATGGCAGCCACACAAAACAACATATTTCTGACGAACAACGTGTCTATTATTTCCCCTACCTTGGGTTTCTAGGGCCCAGTAAATCCAGGCCTTCCTACCATTTTTGAATATTCAGAGCCCAGAATACGTCACTCTTTCAGTGGCTACACTTTAAATGCCTTTGGCCACATTTTCCCTCCAGTGTCCCTTTTTCCTCTGCTGTTCTCAGAGTCCTTCTGGGCACACCTAGCTGAATCTTAAAATTAGCTATTGGCATATTTTTCTTGATTTATGTAGCTCTATTATTGTTGGTTGGATCAGAATGCCTTTTTTCCTTCCTTCCCTGGGACCTTTGCTTTCTGACCCAGAAATCGTTGTTTTCCTAACATCTATCTCCAGATTCCACATTTTTCAATTTCTTATAGAAAGTGAGATGAGATGAATGAGTTCCACATTTACCAAAACAAATCCTGTCCACCTTCCCTTCCCTGGAAAGGGTAATTCTCACATACAAGTACACCATCCATCAGTCCCCTCCCTAATCCATGCCTGAACTCATTGTACTGAAATGCTGTCTGACTCCCATTTAATACATCTCATCATCTCTTTTAAGAGTCCTATCGGGCTTCCCTGGTGGCTTAGTGGTTGAGAGTCCGCCTGCCGATGCAGGGGACACGGGTTCGTGTCCCGGTCCGGGAAGATCCCACATGCTGCGGAGCGGCTGGGCCCGTGAGCCATGGCCGCTGGGCCTGCACATCCGGAGCCTGTGCTCTGCAATGGGAGAGGCCACAACAGTGAGAGGCCCGCGTACCGTAAAAAAAAAAAGAGTCCTATCACCATAAATTTCCTAAACATGCTCCCTCACGGCAAGAACCAAATCTGCTTCCCCACATGTACTAACCACAACACCTTAGAACTCCCTTGTTAATGACTGACGTATTCTCTGCTGACTTTCCCAGCCTTCCAATATCAAATTCTCCAAAACTTATATAACCTCTAGCGTCTGTCCCAGTCACTAAGGGTAGGCTCCCCAATTTTTTTATTATTGACTCCCTGCCTGCAGATTTCAAGAGCATTCTTCAATAGTTTCCTGTGTTCCGGGCTCCCTCTGTGCAGGAGGGGTGGGGGAAAAGGGTTGGGGGGGGGAGAAATCCTCCTAGTTAATCCTCTAAAATCTTGAATCTTCTTTCCTAGTTCTAGCTTTCTGAACATTTTGGTATGCATACATTTTCTTTTCCCTTTCATTTGCAACTACCCTGGACTCTAAAATCACAGTCCTTTTCATGAGAGTGTATATCTTTTCATTGTGTCTTGATCAATGCATCTTCTCTGTCATCTTCCACTTTTTCTTTTTTCTTTTTTTTTTTTTTTTTTTTGCGGTACGCGGGCCTCTCACTGCTGTGGCCTCTCCCATTGCGGAGCACAGGCCCCGGATGCACAGGCTCAGCAGCCATGGCTCACGGGCCCAGCCGCTCTGCAGCATGTGGGATCTTCCCAGACCAGGGCACGAACCCGTGTCCCCTGCATCGGCAGGCGGACTCTCAACCACTGCGCCACCAGGGAAGCCCTCTTCCACTTTTTCTTGAAGCAAAACCCAAAGCTGTTGTTTCTTGATAAGTGTGTCATTATTCTCACTGTCTCTGAATAAACCTGACTCCTGTAGACAATGTTTCATAAACAGGCCTTTTAAATTTTCTCTTAACCCTCGAGTTTGTAAAATTCTTTAAGACTTTTGTCTATCATGGACCCAAGAATACAACGTTTTTGCTACATAATCTCCTTTCCTCTTTATCTCTTTATTAATAAGATTCTACCATACCTCAATGATTAAATCCACAGTCTGAGTTCCTGAAATCCACAACCCACAGTTCAGAGTCAATATGAGAACACATGGGATTGGAGGGCAGGACAACTCCAGAAGTCTTTAAACAGATCAGAACCCAAGTCCCTCTTTGGCCTGGAATTTGTTAAACTAAGATAAAGAAGAGCAATTTGGAAAAGTAGTCTAGTGCAGCTACCCAGGCTTCACTATGACCACCTCTGCCTGTGCCTAAATGTGAACTATTTCACATAGCAGTGCTTGCTCATACACAAGGGATCTAGCTGTTTTATACTTTAAAGGGCTGATTTTTCCATCCTAACTGAGAAAAAAGGATAAAGGAGAAAATAAAATTGAGTATCAAAATTTATTCCATTCCCAAATCCCAAATGCCTTCTAAAAAAGAGAAAAAAAGAAATTGTTGTACATTACTTGTACAATCTCTCTTCCCAATAATCTACACATCAGCAGCATCTATGATGCCAAGTGCCTCAGCTGTGCCAAGAGTTCTGGTCTCTGTAACTCTTTGATCCCTAATACTCTTTCTGATGTAAATGCCCATTTGATCCCACCCACATTTGGTACCCAATATAATTTAGATTCAATGACAAATCTTTGCCCATTTTACCTCCAAAACCGAACAGTGAGATTTTATCTCATAAACAAGCAACAAACTAAAAATATACATAATTGCAAATTGAAAAAAATGCTATGAAAGCAATGAATAGAGAGTTGTGGTACAGAATAAAGGAAGGGACCTACTACCATATAACCCAGCAATTCCACTCCTGGGCATATATCTGAAAAAAACAAAAACACGAATTCAAAAAGATACATGTACCTCAATGTTCATAGCAGCATTAATTACAGTTGCCAAGATATTGAAGCAACCTAAGTGTCCATCAACAGACGAATGGATTAAAAAAGATGTGGTATATATTTACAATGGAATATTACTCAGCCATAAAACAGAAGGAGATTTTGCCATTTGCAGCAACACAGATGGACTTGGAAGGCATTATGCTAAGTGAAATAAGTCAGACAGAGAAAGACAAATACTGTATAATATCACTTATATGTGGAATCTAAAAAATACAACAAACTAGTGAATATAACAAAAATGAAGCAGACACAGATATAAAAAGCAAACTAGTGGTTACCACTGGAGAGGGTGTGTAGGGGTAATATGGGGTGGGGGAGTGGGAGGTACAAACTATTGCATGTAAGATAGGCTCAAGGATGTATTGTACAAAATGGAGAATATAGCCAATATTTTGTAATAACTGTAAATGAAAAGTAACCTTTAAAATTATACAAAAAAATAAAAAGAAACTCAGGCAAAGCCTCAGGAGGAAATAGTTAAGCTGAGGACTGAAGAATAAGATAGATCTATAGTCTGAATCTATGTTTATCTCCTTTCTACTTTCACTTATATTTGTACAATATTAAAAATACTTCATTTTAAAATATATTGAAATAGAATACTTTGCCAGTTGGCTTGATCTTTTCTTCTTGGCAACTCAGATTTTACAGAATCACAAATGTAACTTAAAAATAAATTCATTTCATAGGTAAATTTTGTGGACTTTTTAATTATTAATTTAATTACACATCACTTAAAATCAAACACTATCTTAAAATCCCCAAATGCAATTCCTTTTCGCTAAAAGGCATGTGCTTAACTATCTCAGCCGTTATTCATTCAGTAGGCAAAACACACCAAAGCATCATTCCCTCATGAAATATAAACAAAGGCTGAGATTTAACATTACTTAAGCGACTGAAGACATTTATTAAATATGCACTAGTAAAATCAATGTTAGAAATTCTTTAAGTCTTTGCTATGAAAAATAAAAAAACCCAGATTCACAAATATGTAAAAATAACATGTCAAACATTTGGCTAGAGGAATTATGGTATATAAAAACCCAAACAACATGTTTCTTTAAATTAAAAAAAATAACTTTGCATGTAAAAGATTTGCCTGATGAGAGGTAATTTGGTTACTAATTATGTAAAAGATTCATAAAGAAGAAAAATGTAGGTGGATTCTGTGCAAGAGAGTAGAAAATGAATTTTCTCTCTCAGGAGCTGCATTCACAGATTTCATGCGATTGACAGATAGAGCTTGGGTGCTTAGTCTTTTTATCCCTGTAAGTCTATTCAGTGCCAATTTAACAGTCCATTTCTATCAATTAGCTAATTCCAACAGGGTAAATTACTAGCAAAAGTGATTCTTATAAATGTATCCCTTTTTGTTTAGAAGTAGATTGAGAACAAATTAAAATAGAGGAAAGAATGGGAGCATATGTCCATCAAAGACTGTACACATACACAAATGTTGACAGCAGCTTTACTTGTGATACTCAAAAATTAGAAACAACCCAAATGATTAGCAACGGGTAACTGGATAGACAAAGGGTGGTATATCCACACAATGGAAAACTGTTCAGCCATAAAAAGGAATGATCTATTGATACAAGCAACAACATGAATGAATCTCAAAATAATTATGCTGAGTGAAAGAATCCAGACCAAAAAAAGTACATATTGTATGATTCCATTTTTATAAAATCTAGAAAATGCAAACCAATCTATAGTGACATAAGACAGAAAATCAGTGGTTTCCTGGGAGGTGGGGGAAAATGTCAGGGGTGTGAGGATTAGGAAAATCAGGAAGGAGGGATCACAAAGGGCATAGGAATCTTTAGAGGTGATGATATGTTGATTATTTGATTGTAGTGATGGTTTCACTGATGTACGGATATGTAAAAACTCATCAAATTTTAAATATGTATAGTTTTTTTGTACTTCAATTATTTTTCAAGAAAAATTCTGAGAGTCATACTCTATGAGTAGTAATACTGCAATGGATTATATGGGATGGGCAGTGAAGTCAGAGAGATTAGTTGGGAGGCTATTCTAAGAATTTAGACAATAAATTTTCTAGGATAGAACTAAAGTACTGGTAGGAAAATTCTTAATTTAAAAAATACATGAAAAAGTAAAAACTCTGAATTGTATATTTTTTGAATTGTATATTTTTAACTCACTAATTTTGTACTTCAAATTATTTATAGTCATTTGTTAGTTTAAGAAAATACTTTAATTCAAGATGTTGCCTGATACCAATAACACTGATGAACACAGATGCAAAAATCCTCAACAAAATACTAGCAAACAGAATGCAACAGCACATTAAAAGGATCATACACCATGATCAAGTGGGGTTCATCCCAGGAATGCAAGGATTCTTCAATATATGCAAAATCAATCAATGTGATACACTATATTAAAAAATTGAAGAATAAAAAACATATGATCATCTAAATAGATGCAGAAAAAGCTTTTGACAAAATTCAACAACTATTTATAATAAAAACCCTCCAGAAAGTAGGCATAGAGGGAACTTACCTCAACATTATATGACAAACTCACAGCCAGCATCCTTCTCAATGGTGAAAAACTGAAGCCATTTCCACTAAGATCAGGAGCAAGACAAGGTTGCCCACTCTCACCACTATTATTCAACATAGTTTTGGAAGCTTTAGCCACAGCAATCAGAGAAGAAAAAGAAATAAAAGGAATCCAAATTGGAAAAGAAGAAGTAAAGCTGTCACTGTTTGCAGATGACATGATACTCTACATAGAGAATCCTAAAGATGCTACCAGAAAACTACTAGAGCTAATCAATGAATTTGGTAAAGTAGCAGGAAACAAAATTAATGCACAGAAATCTCTGGCATTCCTATACAATAATGATGAAAAATCTGAGAGAGAAATTAAGGAAACACTCACATTTACCACAGAAACAAAAAGAATAAAATACCTAGGAATAAACCTACCTAAGGAGACAAAAGACCAGTATGCAGAAAAGTATAAGACACTGGTGAAAGAAATTAAAGATGATACAAACAGATGGAGAGACACACCATGTTCTTGGATTGGAAGAATCAATATTGTGAAAATGACTATACTACCCAAAGCAATCTACAGAGTCAATGCAATCCTTATCAAGCTACCAATGGCATTTTTCACAGAACTAGAACAAAAAAGTTCACAATTTGTAGGGAAACACAAAAGACCCCAAATAGCCAAAGCAATCTTGAGAAAGGAAAACAGAGCTGGAGGAATCAGGCTCCCTGACTTCAGACTATACTACAAAGCTACAGTAATCAAGACAGTATGGTACTGGCACAAAAAAAGAAATATAGGTCAAAGGAACAGGATAGAAAGCAGAGAGATAAACCCATGCACGTATGGTCACCTTATCTTTGATAAAGGAGGCAAGAATATACAGTGGAGAAAAGACAGCCTCTTCAATAAGTGGTGCTGGGAAAACTAGAGAGCTACATGTAAAAGAATGAAATTAGAACACTTCCTAATACCATACACAAAAATAAACTCAAAATGGATTAAAGACTTAAATGTAAAGCCAGACACTATAAAAACTCTTAGAGCAAAACATAGGCAGAACACTCTATGACATAAATCACAGCAAGATCCTTTTCTCCTAGAGAAATGGAAATAAAAACAAAAATAAACAAATGGGACCTAATGAAACTTAAAAGCTTTTGCACAGCAAAGGAAACTATAAACAAGATGAAAAGACAACCCTCGGAGTGGGAGAAAATATTTGCAAACGAAGCAACTGACAAAGGATTAATCTCCAAAATATACAAGCAGCTCATGCAGCTCAATATTAAAAAAACAAACAACCCAATACAAAAATGGGCAGAAGACCTAAACAGACATTTCTCCAAAGAAGATATACAGGTTGCCAACAAACACATGAAAGGATGCTCAACATCACTAATCATTAGAGAAATGCAAATCAAAACTACAGTGAGGTATCACCTCACACTGGTCAGAATGGCCATTATCAAAAACTCTACAAACAATAAATGCTGGAGGGGGTGTGGAGAAAAGTGAACCCTCTTGCACTGTTGGTGGGAATGTAAATTGATACAGCCACTATGGAGAACAGTATGGAGGTTCCTTAAAAAAAAATAGAACTACCATATGCGCTAACAATCCCACTACTGGGCATATACTCTGAGAAAACCATAATTCAAAAAGAGTCATGAACCACAATGTTCATTGCAGCACTATTTACAATAGCCAGGACATGGAAGCAACCTAAGTGTCCATCAACAGATGAATGGACAAAGAAGATGTGGCACATATATACAATGGAATATTACTCAGCCACAAAAAGAAACAAAATTGAGTTATCTGCAGTGAGATGGATGGACCCAGAGAGTGTCATACAGAGTGAAGTAAGTCAGAAAGAGAAAAACAAATACTGTATGCTAACACATATATATGGAATCTAAAAAAAAAAGTTAAAAATGGTTCTGAAGAACCTAGGCACAGGACAGGAATAAAGATGAAGGTGTAGAGAATGGACTTGAGGACACGGGGAACAGGAAGGGTAAGCTGGGACGAAGTGAGAGAGTGGCATGGACATATATACACTACAAAACGTAAAATAGATAGCTGGTAGGAAGCAGCCACATGGCACAGGGAGATCAGCTTGGTGCTTTGTGTCCACCTAGAGGGGGTGGGATAGGGAGGGTGGGAGGGAGACACAAGAGGGAGGAGAAATGGGGATAAATGTATATGTATAGCTGATTCACTTTGTTATACAGCAGAAACTAACACACCATTGTAAAGCAATTATACTCCAATAAAGATGTTAGAAAACTTTTTTAATTTAAAAAATTTAAAAAATTAAAAAGAGTTAAATGTAGACAAATCTAAAAAACTACATGTACAATATAGGAGTTAGGAATGCCTTTTTAATTAAAACTGCAAACCCCAAAGCTATGTAAGAATGTAAAGGCATATTTGAATATATGAAAATTAAAATTTTTGTGTATACAAAAAACTCCACACATAAAGTGAATTATCAAAGGTTAAAAAAAAAAGATGTTGCCTGATAGACATCTGTTGTGAACCTGCTTAATGAAAACATAAGGCAAATGTGTAACTCACATATTAACCATCTATTGCTAATTTGTGCATAGTTTACTTCCAAGGAGGAGGTAAGGGAGAGGTATGTTAATTACTGGTATAAAATGTAGGTATATAAACTTTGAAGGTATTGACAATTTATTCTCTTAATATTTAAGATATGCCTGTCACTCTTAATACTGTGAGATCATAGATGAATTTTAGATGACAGTATGCCCTGTCCTTGTCCAGATTATCCCAAATTCCATGTTAGTAACCTCTTAAATATTTATATATCATGTCTAAGTTTGGCAATGTGGTAAGTGCAAGATTAACTGAATGTACTACAAGAATATTTTCTAGAGTTTAACATCCTATAGCTTTACAGCCAAAAATAAGGCAGGCTATATTCGTTGGCGTATTCTGGGACAAATCACGTGTTCCTCTAAATAGACTCAAAGCTATTTCTTGATAAGGAAGTTAATCATGTTCACCAACCAGTCCTGTGGACCCTGTTTTGCAGAGATGGATTCATCTGGTAAGAATGAAGATTTCTCAGTGAAATACGCTCTATCTGATTGTTTAGTCTACAAAATATATGGGTCTTTTTCAGTAGGCACCTCAGAACACCAGTGCTCCAATATCACCTGAGAAAGATGAACCTTTATTGTTTAGTACCAGGTCCTCTTCAAAGCCAGCAACACAGAAGGAAAAGAATATAAAGAACTATCCATCAATTTCTCTAGAACTATCTTCATACCAGGTAGATTACTATTAAGCTCTACACATGGTAGTCTCTAGGATTGGTCCCCGTAAGAAACATCTTCAACAAATTACATTTTAATGTTATGCTCTCAGTTTTTGTCTAATATAAGAAATGGCCACATGAAAGAAGTTTCTAAATTTTCTATATATCATTATAAAAAGCTTTATGTTGTCCACTGTATTTCAAAAATATCAACTTCACCATCCTTATAAAAGGATCCATTTCTATTAAAGTTTACTATTAGGAAGAAGTTTGTGTCTAGAAGAAATATGTAATCTATCAGGGTATTCTTTCTTTCTTGCCTTATAGATTTTCCCTGGTTCCTGGAAACTCCTCAAACCTCAGGCTCCGTCTTGATAGAACTCACCAGGCTGGGCATCTTGAACATATCTTAGACCTTTCACTCCTCAAAATATCACTTTTGGACAGTTCTAAAGCCCCTTTTTCCTTTACCTCATTTTCTTCTTCCTCTTCTGCAAAGCATTAGTTCCCAAAGAAAGTAGGCAGCACCAAAAAATGAGGTAAAACAATTAAATGAATGTTTAAAATTAAAAATAAAAGCAAACCATGCTGAATCAAACTGTTTCTGTTGGGTAGTTTTGCGGTAAACCCAAAGGGTCATGATATATTAAAAATCAGTACTCAGGTAAAAATCCCAAGACAAATATTGCATATCATACTGCTATTTACCAAGAACAAGTGACCTATTTCATCTAAATTGGAAAGAGAAAAAGACTAAACATATGGGTGAATATTTTAACAATATTGATTCTGCTTTGGTCAGTGGAAGTTAACAAGTGAGTCTGTTACTGAAATATTTTTGAATAGAAAATCTGCTTTTTCTTATTCCCACTTAATAAACACTGAATGACTTTTTTAGATCTCAGTATGAAAGGACATCAAATTACTAGCTTGACCAGAAGGCTCAAATGTCTCTGTTCAGCCCTGCTTGACCCATATTCAAACACTTACCCTTCAGAAGTGGAATGTGACTGGGGAATCCTTCAGCTCCTCTGAAGTTAGAGTAGACCACTAGGGATCTTGTCACAGTTAATGCAGGACCCACCGTCAAAGGGGTAGTGCTGGTAAGAGTTAGCCACAGCTCTGTATCGGGCCTTATGATCTCATGGTCGTTCATAAACTATGAATAGATGCCCAGGACTCCATTTGCCCAAAGCATGCTGGCAAAATGAGCAGTGCCAACTCTTCCAGCCTGTACCTCCTGGAGACCAGTTAAAGGAGTATCTTCCATAGTCGTGGGAGAACTGGAGAAAGAAGTAACAACCTCAGCAGCCTTAGGCCCTCCTGCATCTCCCACCACATCAACTTTGAGCCCAAAATATTTTAAATGTGTCCTATATCATCTGTTCAAGCTTCTGTCCAAAAAGACTCATCTGAACGCACACACGCACACACACACACACACACACACACACACATGCATACGCACACATGCACATCATTTCATTTTTGAATGAAAAAGAAAATAGAAAGAGACAAGGTAGTAGAGTAGAATGGACTCTGAAATAGAAGAAAATTGGTTCTTGTCCTGGTTCTGCAACCAATGAAGCCACTGAAACTCTATGAGCCCTAATGTCCCCTCCTACATAACAGAAAAGTAATCTTTAAGATCCCTTGAGGGCTAATAATCTAGAATCAGTGTAAAATGACACTGCCTATGAAAAGGACAAACGAGGAAGAGAAAAGAGTACAAAGAGCAGGACTGGGCATCTGGCCCGCATAACCCAAGCTCCTGTTGACCTCTGGCCTTCAGCTGCTCATCGTGGCTAAACCCAAAGCCTTTGGCCATTCAGGACCACCACCTTCTGCTGTCATTTACTTCTTTGGATTCAAGTTTTCACTCCAAGGATTCCTCTTAATTTTTTGCTGTCTCAGACATGCATTCAAATTACATTTTGTATATTTTTATCCAGTGTTTACAGCACTTTATAGTTGAAGAGTTTTTCAAGCTGTTTCATTATACTGCCAGAATTAGAAGTTATTGTTCACTTTCTTAAAATATTTATTCAGTGGTTATGGTTATAAAATCATAGGAAACAATACAATGGACAGCAACCAAGTCAATTCATCTCTGTAGCACAGTAATCCAGACATTTGCAACATCAAGATTGAAAAAATAATTGCCCAATGTCAAGGGATAAATCTGAGCACATCTACCCTGGTACTTAAGTCCATATACATTTAGTACTTAGTACTACTTAACATCTATCTGAGATATTTAATTTAAGCAACAGTGATAATCTAACCAAAAAGAATTAATCAGATTTTTCACCAAAATTAACACTTAGAATTTAATTTTAACAGATGAGCAAAATTAATTTGTTCATCTGAAAGCACAAAGGAGGCTTCAACAGTATTACACATCAAGGGTGGGGACCAAACCCTGCCTTGGCCAGGTCAGCTCTTCTCGCCCCGGGTTCCTGGAAGAGCTACCACGTAAGGTCACAGCTCATGGAAAATCCACTTGCCACCGTCTGGTTAGCTGGGGGTACAGGCCTTCCAGCATAGGCATCTGTGATAAATCTACACTGCAGCGCCTAGCCTAGGCCTTGAGTCAGAGCAGAGCCTCTCTGTCGCTATTAAATCTCAGTATTCTCACCAACCACAGCCTGAAACGAGAATTCCCAAGCACCTAAGCGCTTTTGTGAGAGGAAGAAAGCACAATAGTAAGGCCCAAAGGAGTCCATGATTATCTTAAGTATCCTCTCAGGCCTGGAGGCAAGAAGAAAAGAAGGGAGGCATCCCTTTCAGTACTTTCAATACTGTTTGCCTGGCTCCCCTACTAAATGCAGCCCAATCAGAGTCCTGAAATCTGGTCAGAGTATCACTTCCTTTGGGGGATATGAAGAAATAGAAAAGAGATAAAAGGAAGGAGGGACTTCCTGCCATTCACATATCCAAATGCTTTATTCAATTCCCCTTGAAACAGAAACCTGCTGTCCTGGCATTCAGAAAAAACATGCCATTGTGTTAAATATACATATATATATATATATATATATATATATATATATATATATATATATATATATATGGTTTAAAATATATATAAACACTGTAATATACACAAAAATTGTGTGTTTATATATATGCATAGATATAAAAAGATTTATAACAAAGGCAACGTTTTGCTAAATGGGCTGATTCTTAAAATGATAAGAATATGTATATATATCTCTTCTACAAATTTTTGTGAGGAACCATTTTATACGTACCCATATAAACAAACCATATAAACAAACCATCATTGTAGCTAAAAATGCAGAAATGGCCTTATTATACAGATAGTACATCAGACTCACTAAAATAAGATACAACTTGTAAACCACTTTGAGTTTCTGTAAAAGAAATATAATACTGAAATAATATCAAAAATAAGATGAAAAATGATTTGAAATTTGAAATAAGATCATCAGATTAAAAAATGTGCATTTTTGAATAATCTTGTGTCTACTTGTTAAAATTAATGTATTATATGGCAATTTGGAACATGTTTCTAACCAAATGAAGTTCTATTTATAGGTAGTCAGGTTCATGTGCATGCATGTATTTTAATATTTTAGAATAATACTGTCCTTTCTGGTAACACTAGAAATAAAAATACTGAAATTATTCCATGAAACAGATGCCTTCTCTTAGAACTTGCCTTTGTAACAGGCCACTAATTCATGATCTGACACCTTCAATTTATTCTGAAAGAGGATAACAATAATAACTACTACTTATTAAACATCTAACCTGTTCTAATCACTTTATATACTTTTTTTTTTTTTTTTTTTTTTTGCCGTACGTGGGCTTCTCACTGTTGCGGCCTCTCCCATTGTGGAGCACAGGCTCCGGATGCGCAGGCTCAGCAACCATGGCTCACGGGCCCAGCCGCTCCACGGCATGTGGGATCTTCCCGGACCGGGGCACAAACCTGTGTCCCCTGCATGGGCAGGCGGACTCTCAACCACTGCGCCACCAGGGAAGCCCCACTTTATATACTTTTTAAAAATAGCTCTATTAGATGGGCAGAATCATCCACATTTTACAGATGAGGAGACAGAGGTTCAGAGAAGTACCTAAGGCAGCATCCCCGACGGGAGCCGGGATTGGAGCCAGTCTGTGTCACTACACTCATGTGATGACTTGGCTCTACCCCAGTCACCTGTAATACTGTTTCATGAAGCTGCAGTGATCCCCCTGAGTTGCCTTGGAGGAAAAGACGGCCACATTTCTGAGCAGGCAATGCCCAAGCTGCCCCACCCCGGCATCAACTCAAGCAGCCTTCAGAGAATATTGAGCCCCAGTGCTCTGCACACCCCACTCTGACCTGATTATTCCCAAACCCAGGGCCTGATCTGCAGTCAGAGGTTGCTACGGCTCCTCCACCCACATCGGCTTCATCCCTTCATTCCGTGAACAAACATTGGTGAACTCGTGTGTGTGCCAGGCACTGCTAAGCAAGGAAATTTAAAAATAAGTAAGACAATAAGGTTAAGTTGTTTGTTTGAGACTTTTCTTATTTCCTGAGCTAAGTTTGTACTGCTATAAACTTCCCTCTTAGAACTGCTTTGCAGCATTCCATAGGTTTTGAATTGTCGTGTTTTCCTTCAAAAAGAATACAAATAACAAATGTTGGTGAGGATGTAGAGAAAAGGGAACCCTCGTACACTGTTGGTGGGAATGTAAATTGGTGCAGCCACTATGGGAAACAGTATGGAGGTTCCTCAAAAAATTAAACATAGAACTACCATATGACCCAGCAATTCCACTCCTGGGTATATATCGGAAGGAAACAAAAACACTAATGTGAAAAGATACATACACTCCAATGTTCATAGCAGCATTAATTACAATTGCCAAGATATGGAAGCAACCTAAATGTCCATCAACAGATGAATGAATAAAGAAGCTGAGGTATATATACATATGATGGAATACCACTCAGCCATAAAAAAGAAGAAAATCTTGCCATTTGCAACAATATGGATAGACTTGGAGGGTATTATGCTAAGTGAAATAAGTCAGACAAAGACAAATACTGTATAATATCACCTATATGTGGACTCTAAAAAATACAACAAACTAGTGAATATAACAAAAATAGAAACAGACTCACAGATATAGAGAACAAACTAGTGGTTCTAGTTTGGGAAGGAGGAGAGGGAAGGAGGGAGGGACAACACAGGGGTAAGACAATATAGGGTAGGGGATTAAGGGATACAAACTATTATGTATAAAATAAACTACAAGGATATATTGTACAACACAAGGAATATAGCCGATATTCTATAATAAATATAATTGGAGGATAACCTTTAAAAATTGTGAATCACTATATTGAACACCTGTAGCTTATACAATATTGTACATCAACTATACTTCAATTTAAAAGAATAAGTAAAACATAGACAAGCCCTTCCAAGATTTATAGGCACTCAGACCACGAATTTGAAACTCAAGTGCCTTTGAAGTCCAGGTAGATAATAAAAATCACTGAAGCCAGCCAGATATAAGCAGTAAGGAGTGCTGAAACATGGGGTGATAAGGCACCCCAGAAATTAAACACTACAAGAAGCTGCTACCACCCATCTGACTGAGAGCAAAGGGAGGAGGTGTTACTAGAGCCCCGGAGCCTGGACCTGGGGGTGGGAGCTGGACCTGCAGTGAGGGACTCCAGCAGTGCCTGGAACTACAAAGGAGACAAAACCAATGGCTTTTTCTCTCCCACTTCCCTCAACTTCCTCCCATTGGCCAAGCCTTACCAGAAGCCAGTGATTAAGGAAGTCTGAGCAGGTGAGCCCTGGGACACAGAGCAGGGCTGGGGAAGGGCACGAGATGGCTGTGACCACACACGGGCCAGTGACCCATACAATCCAGACTCACTGTAGGATTCTTGATTCCCAGACCCTGGAAGTGCTCCTTGTCCTGCCGTGCGATCAATTTCCCTACCTATATCCCGACTGTTTGCTGCAGATGTCATATCCTAATGACTCCTTGTTCCAGTCATAAAACCCTCCTTTGTTTGACGTGCTTCACTCTGCGGAACTCACATGGCTCCCAACCCCAGTTCCGCCTTGCCATCTACTCCCAGAAGGCCCTCCTTCTCAGTAAGCCATGCCTATGAGTTTTTCAATCAAGTTTTAAATTGTTGGCCATGGCGACTGTCACAGCTTCATGCTAGTTCTCAGCATGCCGCCAGCAGGCACTGCTCAGAGGCTGACATCTTGGTAATATTCTTAAGTAACTGGAAAAAAAATTAATGCTTCCTCTCTCTAACCATGGCACAGTAGGGAAAAAAGACAGTGGCACAATACAACCATTTGCATTTAATGAATAATTTATTTACTTTTGAAACTAGATTAGAATCTGGACTGCAATAAATCTACTAATTACACATGAAAATAAGGCTCATTCACTTCTTTAAAATTGTTCCAAACTGCTTAGCACAATTTCCATCTGAACTTTGACCTTTGATCTTACATTGAATAGCACTGATGGATCCTCCAAGCAAGAAATATCACATTATTTTACATTAATAAATGCAAAACCAAGAAGGAAAATGTGGACATTAAATTTTTTCAAAGTCTATTGAATCAGAAATCAAAAAGCGTATTAACAAGTATTTTCAAATTTCACACATGAAAATGCTACCATCCAGTATCTTTTTATAAGGAAAAAAAATGTGTTTTTTTCTTACCTTGAGGAATACGAAATCAGTTCCTTCCTAATTGTCCCTTTCATGGGATGTTCACTTCCTAACAACAGCACTCCAAGAATAGCCCACTTCTTCAAACTCCAATTTTATAGCTTTCCAATTTTTAATTACTTTTGGGTTTGTTGAAATAAAAACTGCTTCACAGGTGCACTGCAATTGTACCTAGTAGAAAAAGAACATGGACAGGAATTATCAGACTGCATATGTCATCAACAAAATTCTAGAAGGGCAGCTCACTGACAACTGAGAAAAACTGAAACTGAGGCAGTCACCTACAAATTTAAGAAATTAGTATTAAGTGACTTCTCGTATTTATAGGTCTTAGCTGATATTTTTGGAAGCTCACTTTTAGAAGATAATTATTCAATGGCATTTAGATTCCTTAATAAACTCGTGATTATGGTGTTTGGAACTCCAATGGTATAACTACAAATGAAATATAAGTTTCCTTGATATCACACATATTTTAATATATAATAGTTCAATGAGATAACATAGTAAAAATGCTTCAGTTTGTTCCAGTGAAGGCAAATCCACCAACTGTATTGATTTTTCTCCCTGAGTTAGAAGGATGTTAGTCATCCTTCTAGCACTTCTGCAGCCCCTCTGAGGAACAAAGATTTTCTCAGTGAGAGACCTGTTACATGTCATCGTGTGCCCTACCTGTGGGGAAGACATTCACCCTACTCTGAATCATCCAAGAGAGCATTGCTCCAAGTGCATTCTGCAGAACCCTGGTGCCTCAGGATGTTAACAGTTATTTTACTTATCCTCATACATGCACACATAAAGGAGTGTAGTCAAATAATTTTGAGAAATGCTGGATCAAATAAAGCTACAATGGATTTTTTTTCCTGCAGGACTGCTCAGAGAATTTAATATGCTAATGTGTACGATGAGTCTTCACCAATAGAATATAATCAGCTTTGTTAATCATTAAGATCATGTAAACATAGACCTTTTATCACAAAGCAGCTCTTAGGACTAACGTGCTCTGGAAACATACTTTGGCAAATGATGCTCTAAGGCCTTCTTTGAGGAAGATCTGCTCCACAATGTAGGAGAAAGATGCTCACACAAAAATAATGGAAGCCAACCAAGAGACACACCAAGCAAAGGGAAGCACGAGAAGCATGATCAGGCCCGGAAGTAAACAGGGGCACATTAGGAATATTGAGTAAGAGTTACCATTTATTTACTCCCTCCTACATGCTCAGTATTTTGTGTTATCCTTTTTATTTAATTGAGGTATAATGACATATAACATTATATTAGTTTCAGGTGTACAACATAATGATTCAATATTTGTATACATTGCAAAATGATCACCACAATACGTCACCATATGTTACAGAATTTTTTTTCCTCGTGATGAGAACTTTTTAGATCTACCCTCTTAGTGACTTTCAAATACACAATATAGTATTATTAACTTTAGTCATAGTCACTGTGCTGTACATTACATCCCCATGACTTGTTTATTTTATAACTGGAAGTGCGTACTTTTTGACCCCCTTCACCCATCTCGCCCACCCTGTGTGTTTTCCTAATCAATACTTTCAACGACACTTTAGTGTAAATCACATCTCCATTTTAAAGATAAGAAAACTAGGGGCTTCCCTGGTGGCGCAGTGGTTGAGAGTCCACCTGCCGATGCAGGGGACACGGGTTCGTGCCCCGGTCCGGGAAGATCCCACATGCCGCGGAGCGGCTGGGCCCGTGAGCCGTGGCCACTGGGCCTGCGCGTCCGGAGCCTGTGCTCCGCAACGGGAAAGGCCGCAGCGGTGAGAGGCCCACATACCAGAAAAAAAAAAAAGAAAGAAAGAAAACTAGAGTTTAGAAAGATTAAGTGGAATGCCCAAAATTACACAGCTCTCAGGTGGCACTTGAAAATCAAGACTACTGTGTGAATGGACTCCAGTATGCCTTCTCCTCTGTGCTACACTGCCAGCCAGAAAACCATAGGAGGCAGAATGAAGTAGTAAGTGGTGGTAAAGAAGCAAAAAGAAAGACCACTCGCCGTACAGATGTACTTCCCAGAGTCTGCTGCCCCGATGAAAAGTTGATTTCTCAAAAACAAACGTAAATTGCTTACGGTGGAGGCTGTTTTCAAGGCTGCCCTTCAGGGCTCTGCCTCACAGTGGCTGCAGGGACATGAATTGAGGTCAATGAGACCTCTTCATCACAGCCATAGGCTACGCCCTGGTCAGATCCTACCCCAGTCAACCTCAGAGGATGCAGCTGGCTGGATCAGATAGTCCAGTGGTGTGCTGAAACTGGCCCTTTCCTGCTCACAGGAGCCTTTTTTTTTTTTCTGTTTTAAAATTTAGAACTTATTTTAAAAAAGAAAATGTTTAAAGACAGACTACAATATTAAACCTAAAAACAAAAATTTTAACCAGCATTACTAAGTATTATTTTTTTAATTTGGTAGACAATTAGTACAAGAAATAGTAGCAACTACTAGGACTTTATTAAAACTTGAACATTTTCATTATTTCCCAGGAGCCAATTTTGTGTATCTCTTCCCAACGCCACGTTCACTGAAGCCAGGTTGGTAGCTTGACATTGGCCGTGGCAGGAGTATTTACACAATGGAAATTGGCAAACACTACATAGGAGGGAATGTGTGGTGGAATTTTTTCCAGAGAGCCAGTTTATTCATATAGTTCTGAGTCTTAACCAAAAGGTAGAAGTGGAAGAGATTAAAAAGTGGCAGAATTTCCAGCTAAACAAAATACCATCTTAATTATCCTCCTTAATGTCAATTCAAATATTAATAATCTGTATACATCTGTGCTAATGGAAACCAGTGTCATGTATATTGAGAGATTTGATTTTTTTTCTGCTGTCCTCTAATAAGCTGTACAATGTAGGACAAAGCAGAGAACTACCTGAACAGTACCCCTCCCTGACCCCATCCCATCCTGGTATCACACTGCCCAGGCCCTGGAGAGTCAGGGTTACTTGTTCTAGCCCTCAGCCCAGTGCAAATGGGACTAGGTCTCACTTCCCTTTCCCACATATATCAATGGAGCCCAAGCTGCAACCCTGCCTCCCCCAAAGCTCAAGAGGAGCAGGAGTGAAGACATAGAGATGCACAGGCCATTTCCAATATTCGAAAGGTCTAACATAAATAACATATTAATTTCTAACAAAACCACACAGCCTAAGTAAATCTTTAAATTTTCACATTTGTTGTTGTTGCTTTGCTTTTGCTTATAACAGTTCAATCTGGTCACTGTAGTTATCTCAAACTGTTCCAATCTTCCTAATTGAAAACCAAGTTTGAGAAATTTAAAAAAAAGTAGACAGTGGGGCTTCCCTGGTGGCGCAGTGGTTGAGAGTCCGCCTGCCGATGCAGGGGACACGGGTTCGTGCACCGGTCCGGGAAGATCCTACATGCCGCAGAGCGGCTGGGCCCATGAGCCATGGCCGCTGAGCCTGCGCGTCCGGAGCCTGTGCTCCGCAACGGGAGAGACCCCAACAGTGAGAGGCCCTCGTAGAGCAAAAAAAAAAAAAAAAAAAAAGTAAAACTATAGTCCAATATTATTCATGAATATAAATGCAATTATCCTAAATAAAATGTAAGGAGCTGAATTCAACATTATTATACCAAAAGAGGGGAAAAAAACCCCACCATGATGAAATGGGATACAACTCATGCAAAAAATAATACAATATTGAGAAATCTATTAATATAATTTATTATAACAATAGGCCACATGATCATCTCTAGTGATCAGAATATGTTTAATATAATTCAACAAAAACTTTCAATAAAATGCTTACTGTACTTGAACCAGGAAAACACTTCATTAGCCTGATAAAGACTTCTATTTCAATCAAACAGCTAATATTAAAAGCTGGTGAAATATTACTGGTATTCCTAAAGAGTCAGGAATAAGAACAAAATTAATACCATCATATATTTAACATACGAGGAATTAATATTGTAAAGAAAGAGAGAAAATTACTATTATACTTCAAATGAGTGTCTACTTAGAGGAGAATCAACTAGAAAAATAAAAAAATAATTAATTAATTAAGACAAGGCTGAACCTGCTTTCATCTCACTGTTAGAAAGACAGTGCCTTCTTTTTTCTGATTCACTGTTGGCATGAAAACATGACTGAATTTTACCTCTTTACCTTCTCGAGAACTTAAATAACATGTTCCATCAGCTGAGGCCTCTTTGCGTTACAACATACTCTTTAAGAAATTATTTAATAAACTCTCTGAAAATCTTGATTTACATTTGAAGAAAGGGACTAAGCCATAGCAAAATCTGTTACTGGTAATCACTGGCCAGCTATTGTGAATGAGATGTGGTCTAACCATCACCTGTCATTGTTTTATACAGGCTCTGAGCCTCCACCACAGCTGTCCTCTAGCTCACAGGATAAGCCTTTGCCCTTTCTGTAGATGGAAATCTGCTTCCTTATTATGCTGATTCAGAGGGCTTATTAAATATGACTTATGGCTCTACTCACGTCATAGGCTACACAGTAAGTATAACTATCATTCTGCCATTAAGAATAGGCAGAAATTTTAATTCAACAAATATTATTGAATATCTATTTTTTGTAGAGACTTATGAGGATGCCATAGGGTGTTGCAAAAGGAAATAAGACTTGCTCCCTGACCTCAAAAGCTTGGCTAGGGAGACACACACGTGCAGAGCTCCCTTGGTGCCTCAGTGGTTAAGAATCGGCCTGCCAACGCAGGGGACACGGGTTCAAGCCCTGGTCAGGGAAGATCCCACATGCCGCGGAACAGCTAAGCCCGGGTGCCACAACTACTGAGCCTGAGCTCTAGAACCCACGTGCCACAACTACTGAGCCCACGTGCCGCAACTACTGAAGCCCGCACGCTGAGAGCCCATGATCTGCAACGAGAAGCCACCGCAATGAGAAGCCTGCACACCACAACGAAGAGTAGCCCCCTCTCGCCACAACTAGAGAAAGTCCTCACACAGCAACGAAGACCCAACACAGCCAAAAATAAATAAATAAAATAAATAAATTTATAAAAACAAATTAAAAATAAAATAAAATCCCAGCAAAAATTCCATCTATACATTACTAACAAAGAAGGGAGCACAAAGCCAGCAGATGACATTCACTCATGTGGAGGAGACATTTATGCCTAGCTTTAAAGCATGTGTAGAAAGCGGAGAAGTAATAAAGTAGGGAAATTGAGTAGAGAGGAAAGGATTCAAAGCAGAGGGAACCACATGGGCAGTGTGGCAAGAACACACTGGCAAGTTCAAGGAAGCATTGCCAGTTCAGCTGAGCACAAGACGCATGAAGAGCCAGAAAGGAAAGGAAGGACAGAACTTCAGCATACAGGAGCTCTTGTGAAGTCCTAAGAGCACAAGTTCCTGAGCCTTGGTTCCCTGGTTTCTTAAATGAAGATAGTAATATTTACCAAATTAGATTTTCTTAAGGGTTAAAGGAAGCAACGTATATGAAAACACTCTATAGTAGCTTTATAAGATATAATGTATGATTATGATTAATCCACAGAGGACTTAAAAGTTATGCAATGACAAAGATTGCAAACTCATGTTCCATTGACTGGTTTTTTTCCCTTGGCATGCAGATGGTTTCTAAAATAAGAGCATTTCAAATAAAAATCCATATTTTCAGCTTCAATTGAATAATATCAGGATCTGATCTGCTGGCCTCCCATACACATATGGCAATGATGGGCTAAGCTAAGAAGCAGCTGGTCCTTAGAGAGATGATGCACTCTCCAGCCTGCAACACAACATCCACTCCCTATTGTCTTAACCCAGACCACTTCATTGACATCATTGCCCCATCATGGGGTTTGCTGAACTCTGTGCTAAGTGGTCACCAACTTAGCAATGGTTTTATCTGCCTAGCCATCATCAGAGACATCATGACAACTCCAGCCACATCCTAAGACACTGATAACCAGCCTAGCAGTGTATTGGGAGCTCCCTCCTCACTAGTGGTTGCAGTTTGGTGGGTCTATAATTTGCTTAAATCTGCGTAGCCAAATACTGCTGGAGATTCACACAACCATGCTGAATGAACTCACTTCAGATTTCTGCCCACAAATCTCAAACTGGCTTGAAATTGCCAAAAGTTCTACTGCATTTTCCTAGTAATTTACTCTTCTTCTCTCTAAGATCGTTATATCTACCCTCATCTTTCTTTAAATCACCCACCCACCGCTAACCACACCTCGTAATCATCCTCACAATATCACCAGTCTTTCTGCACGTGTTTGACTCTCCTCTGTGTTAGAAGTGACCCTGCTCCTAAATCCAACCCCACCTCTAAGACACAATCTCAACCCCTCCAGCTTGCATCTATTCAAAGCAAAAGTTCTTCAGAGAAGCTTCTCCACCTTCTAAACCTCCCATTTTCCCCTCAACCTACTCCATCTAGGAAATATGGCTTTTGTCTCCATCATCCCAATGAAATGACTTCAATTAACAACTATCCTGATGATTTCACCTTGTCAAATTCAATGTTGAATTCCTAGTATTCAACTGACCTGACTTCTCAGCAAGAGTTTACAGAATTGACCACTCCTTTTCTAGGCTTCTCTGATGCCTCATGGATCTTCTATTCTTCTCATTAATTGGTCACTCTTTCTCATTCTCTTTTGCTGGACTCCTGGACCCCAAAATGGTGGAGGACCCCAGGGCTTGGTTCTCAGGCTGTTTCTCTATATATACTTTCTCCTTTAGTTTCATGGATTCAGATATCATTTATATGCTAATGATCCTCAAATTTATATCACCCTCTCCAGATCTCTCTCCTGACCTCCAGACCCACGTATTCAGCTGCCTGCCCAACATATCCATTTGGATGCCTAATAAGCATCTAAAACTTACCACAGATAAAACAGAAAAGGTGACTCTCCCACATCAAAATATAGACACACACCGAGATCTGGAGTCAAATACAGATACAAATACAGATACAGGTAAAGAAATAGATGTAGATAAAGCTATAGCTACATACATATTGCCGCTACCAAGCCTTCCCCATTCATTTATTAAGCAAATATTTATTGAGCTCCTACCATCTTTTTCAGGCATGTTCTAGGTACCTGAGGTACAAAATAAGGAGAGCTTACACTTTAGTAAATGGTACCAACATTCACCCAGTTGATAAGGACAAAAACCAGGATGCATCCTTGATTCTTCTTTTTCCCTCGCACTCCATGCCCTTGTCAGCTCTAACCCCCAAACAGCCCAAATCCAACCACATCCCACCAACTCCCTTGCCACCACCAAAATCCAAGGCATCACACTCTGCTATCTGGATTTCCATCGTAAGTGGTCTTCCTGACTTCACTCTTCCCCTTACTCTCCATCCACTACACAGAAGCACCAGCAACCTTTCTAAACCAGATCATACTGCTTCCAAAGATCTAAGCCTCCAAAGGTCTTGCATCACTTCTAAGAGAAAATACAAACTCTTGACCCTGTCCACAGAGCTCTGTATGATCTGACCTCTGCTTCCTCAGATGAGGAAACTTAAAATGAGAATAAGAAACTGACTGCATTGCTAGTAAATTGTAGAGCTGGGCAGTTTGACCCTAAAGCCAACGCTCTTTATTGTACACTGTATTGTCTCCCTGAGTTCCTTTTGCTTATTGGTCTGCATCTGCCCCATGTAAAAAGTCCATTATGTGTGACCACTTACCTTGAATGGCCTTCTATTGTGGTGCCTTGTTCCCTCTGGCCCTGAACTATGTCCTTTTAGAGCACAGCCCTCACCCCAGCTCCAGTTTCAGACAGCTTTCTTTTCCCAAGGCTCTATCTGGCTCTGGTATCTTTCACAGCTAACTCAGATGGACCTCAATCTTAGCCTCAGAGACTCAGATACCAACCCATCAGGTACTAATAATCACTGCATTCTAGAAACTTCAGCTTCTAGTGTTGATGACTGATTCTTTCTGTATTTTTCATTTAGATTCCAAAGAGAAGAATCTGATAGACCCAGTTCACCTTTTTCTACCAGTTCAATACAGAGGTTGCTAACCAGCTATGAAGTGGCTCTTGGATCAGATGCCTTGAAGTCCTCTGCATCCAGCCAACAGAAGGAGAAAAGAGAGTGTGGAGAATTCATATGCACTTCATCAGTCTTGGCCCAGAAGTAACATACATCAGTTCCACTGGCAAGAACCAGTCACGTGGAAATATACAGATGCAAGAAAGGCTGGGAAATGTAGTCCCTGGATGAATAACAATAACCCAGGGTCAATTCTATACTATGAATGAGAAGGATAACTTTGGGTAAAGAGCTGGTTATATCTGTCATACCCTACCTGTTAGACATTTAGGTTTCTTTCCCAGTTTCTATATTCATAGATAAAAATAAATGAGAATTCTATAAATATAACTCCTTTTCTATTTTTACTCAAGTCAGCTTATGTATGCCAAAATGATTTGAGGAATAAAACCAAAGTTGTTTTATGCATTTGTGATCTTACTACAGTGATTATTAAAAATTTGAACAATTCCCATTAATGATTTTATTTCATAACTTAATAACTTCACTCATAATTAGTTTTTCATGGAGCTAATTCTCATTTAGTAATCCAGAAGTTGCCCTTAAATAAACCACTTTAATTATCAAATAGTAAATGGTAGATAGGATTTGCCATTCCACGGAAACAGCAATTTCAGAGACTATTTGACCCACTGATACTAGTCAAATTTATCAATATGACATTTGTTAAAGACCTACTAAAAACCTGTCACATGATAAATGTTTATTTTTTAAGTTATTTTTATTATACAATGTATAATAACTATAACACTATCTAAATACTTAAAAAGCAAAAAAATAAAAATTTACTTTACTTGTCATTGTTCTTTTGGTCATTTATACCCATGTGCTGATTATAATGATAGTAGAAGAATTCTGACTATATTAAATTTCAATAAATAATTTTAAGACTTTGCGATAGTGGGACTTTATTAAGGTAAACATTTGTATTCTTAAAGGCATTTTTCTAAATAACAAGGAGACCATATATCTAACTGTAGTAACTCTGATCTTAAAGTCACATCCAGTCTTCTGAATAGAAACTGTTTTAAGTTTTATGTTATGGAAGGGATAATACCAGTTCTTCAAAATCACTTTGCATTTAATTATGCTAGTTGTCAAAGGAAGCAGGTAAAAGCACTTAATCTTTAAACTTGACCATGCGTTTAAATTCATGCACTGCCTAACCCAGAAACTACTGCTAGTGTTTCCTTTAGAAAATAGATTGCTCTAGCTCTTTATTCCAAAGGAAGTGAAAATTATTTCTGGCTTACTTAACAAATGCAATCAGAGTATTTCAGGCTGAACAACCTGATTCAGATACATGATCTGCAATCTATGTAGAGATGCACCAATCATCTTTGATATTCAGCCAAAAATCTGCTTGTTGGCTTCAGTTCTGGCTGCAGGCTTTGGAAGTTTAAAGAGCCAAATGCCCACTTGAGCATCATTTCAATTATCCCTGAATTTGTGCCTGGTCAATGATCACAAGATGACATAGGTAAATATATCTAATCATCATGACAACATCAATAATAGCTACAAGGCATGTCATTCTGATTTATCATTATTATCTGTATATTTACTTTCAAGTATAGATAAGCTTTTTAGATATAAATCAAAGTGAAAATATCTTGTATGATTTATATTTTGAAATTCAACCTAGTTGAATCAAAAATGTATATTGCTGTAAAAATAAAATCCTGCAATAATTAATGAAAACTGAGTAGGCTGTTAATTTTATGCATAAAAATCATTAAAACTGTTCAAATATCAAAACTGATAAGGAAATTGATTTATAGTTAATGTAAATATTAAGAAAGTATATTAACTAAATAATTTAGTAAGAATATGATACCTTTTCTGAGCTAACAAATATTCATAAAACTTAAATAATAATGAATGCCTGAATAGTAGATATAAGATATAATCTAATCATTTGGTATATCAGCATGAATAACATGAAACATGCATTTTAAGAAAGATACTAAATTTATACTTTTAAAAATGTTGCTTAACTCATGAGTCTCTTAACAAAAAGTGCTTTTTAGAATTCCTCACATCTTGTAAAAATAAACTTGGAGCAGAACAACTTTGTTACCTCAAAATTTTATGAGGAGAAAAAACTGCAAAGTCATGTATGACAACATCCAGACTAATTATTTTTGGTCCAGACATCATAAAGACTATAAAGAACATGAAGAAAAACAGAAAGGAAAGAAAGTACTACAGAAAAATGGGACTATAAAATTATTTCTTCTCTTCTACCAGCCTCACTTGGATGTGACAGTCTATTTACATATTACAAAAAAAATTTTTTGCAGAAGCAATTTAACAGCAGATAAATGGCTATCCTGCATGTTAATGTCAAAGATTTTAATTCATTACCAAAGTTCTTAATAATAAAATTTTAATAGTAAGTATATTCATTAAGAGATTTCAGAATTATTTTTGCATCCCAGAAGTTCATTCTGTTTGGCTTCAACCAAGTATTACTTTCACGCTTAGCTATTGGACATTGTGAACTATGCAACTACTTCCACCAGAGAAATAAATAAGTCCTAAAGAAGAAAGTCGCATGGGAAATATTCTCTTTCTTTTTATGCCAACCTGGCTTCTAGACCCTACTATGGAGTACCTTAGAGTAACTGAGTAAGAAAAAAGCTACATTGTAGATAAAGCTTCATAAGAATATTTATTTCTACTCTTCCTTGCAAGTCCTTAGGCAGAGAGGTAGAAGTTTGCCAATTTCAGCTTCCTTCAGGGTTGGAAAGTATTTTATCACTGATTAGACCCTTGATAAAGACTTTCCATAAGAGAAAAGAGAAAGCTTCTTCAGAATGACATCAGCAAGATAGCAGAATAGGAGGTATCAGAGCTCTTTCCCTGATAGAAACATCAATTTAAACCACCACCCATACTCAAAAACACCTTCACAAGAGGTGGGGAATCCAGGTGAGAGACTACACACCTGGATAGAGCACAGAAATAGGAAAAGACACACTGAAGAGGATAGGAAGGGCAGTGCCACATTACCCGTGTCACCTTTCCTCCAAGCCTGCACAGTGCAGCACAGAAAGAGATACTCTCCACCAAGAGGAAGGACAGTGAAGTGAGCACCCAATTTTGCTGCAGATCCTAGCTCTAGGCCCTCCCCAGTGAATCCCAGGCTCCAGAATCCAGGCCAGTCCCTGTAGACCCAGGTTACCAGACAACCCCAGCTCTAAGCCATCCCCTATGGACCGAGACTCCAGGAATGCCCTAATATCAGGCCAGCCCCCATGGCCCTAGGCTCCAGGCCAGCCCTTGTGGACTCAGGACCCAAGCCTGCCCTTCCACACAAGCTCTAGGCCTGTTCCCTTGGGCCCAGGCACCAGCCCTGACCCTGTGGACCCAGGCTCCAGGCCAATCTTGGTGGACCTGGCATCAGGCTGGCCCCCACAGACTCAGGACCAGGCCTTGTGCACCCAGGCTTCAGGTTGACCCCCACAGACTCAGTCACAAGGCCTACCTCAGTGGACCCCAGCACCAGGCCCACCCACCCACTAATTCAGGCACCATCCAAGAACTCCATCAGTAAGCCCACCCTCAGACCCTCACCGCACCAACTGGCCCACCCAAAATCTCTGGATGCAGTATCTGGTTAAGGGCTTTCCCTTTCCCCCTGTTGAAGCCAGTCTGTAAAGACTGGAAAAGATGCCTACTTTTTCAATGCACAGACACCAACACAAGTCTATAAAAATCAGAAATAACCAGAGAAACATGACACCACCAAGGGAACAAATCCTAAAGAAATGGAAATCTACAAACTGCCTGACAAAGAATTCAAAATAATTGTCTTAAAGAATTTAGTTACAGGAGAACACAAGTAGACAACTAAATGAAATCAGGAAAATTGCATGAACAAAATGAGACATTTAACAAAGACACAGAAACCATAAAAAAGAACCAAATAAATTTTGGAGCTGAGGAACACAATTACAGAACTGAAAATTTCTATAGAGAGCTTCAACAACAGACTCAATCAAGAAGAAGAAATTTTAGCAAGTTCAAAGATGGGTCATTTGAAATTACACAGTCAGAGAAACAAACAAACAAACAAAAAAGAATGACAAAGTGAAGAAAGCCTATAGGACTCATGGGACACCACAAAGTAAGCCAATTTATACATTAGGGAAGTCCCAAAAGGAATAGAGAAAGGGGAAGAAAGCTTATTTAATGTAATAATGACAGAAAACATCCCAAATTTGTAGAGGGAAATGAACATCCAGATCCAGGAAGCCCAAAAAGAACCCAATAAGTTAAATATAAAGAGATCTTCACCAGCACATTATACAGTCAGCCAGCCCTCCATACTCACATGTTCCACATCCACAGATTTAACCAACCTCAGGTTGAAAATATTAAAAAAAAAAAAATTCCACAAAGTCACAAAAAGCAAAATTTGAATTTGCTGCACACTGGCAACTATTCACATAGCATTTATATTGCAGTACGTGTTATAAGCAATCTAGAGATGATTTAAAGTGCACAAGAGGATGTGCATAGCTTATATGCAAATACTATGACATTTTATATAAGGGAATTGAGTATCTATGGATTTTGGTATCTGCAGGGGGCCCTGGAAACAATCCCCCATGGATACCAAGGGACCACTGTAATCAAATTCTCTCAAAGTTAAAAGACAAAAAAGAGAATTTTGAAAACAGCAAGATAAAAATGAGTTGTCACATACAAGGGAACCTCCATAAGATTGTCAACAGTTTCTCAACAGAAAACTTGCAGGCTAGGAGAAAATGGGATGATACATTCAAAGTGCTGAAAGAAAAACTACCAACTAAGAATACTATACCTGGCAAAGCTGTCCTTCAGAAATGAAGGAGAGGGCTTCCCTGGTGGCGCAGTGGTTGAGAGTCCGCCTGCCGATGCAGGGGACATGGGTTCATGCCCCGGTCTGGGAGGATCCCACATGCCATGGAGCGGCTGGGCCCGTGAGCCATGGCCGCTGAGCCTGCGCATCCGGAGCCTGTGCTCCGCAATGGGAGAGGCCACAACAGTGAGAGGCCCGCGTACCGCAAAAAAAAAAAAAAAAAAAGGGAGAGAGAATGAAAACTACGAGGACATGCCACTATAGTGGATGTAATGGTTTCCAAGTAATTTAACTGCATCTCAGAACAAAGCCCAAAAATATTGAAAGTGATGCAGAAACCCTCAGCACCCCCAAACACTTCATTTACTATGTCTGGTAAGCAGTCAAAATTGCCAACATATAAGTAAAAGTCACTCAGATGTAATAAAATGACCATGAGTATCAGTAGGTCCTAAAGAAAACTTACCCAGAAAATTACCCAAGGAAGAAACAAGATCAGAGATCACATGCGAGGAAAAGGTGAGTCATCAGGAACAAAGTATTCTTTCTTGGGACTTGTGGCCGGAGCCTGTCACAAGAGAGAAGATTCAGCTGTGCCTGAGAAGGGACAGAGGACCAACTTTCTCAGGATGAACCAGGAAATTCTCTGGGTGGCATTTAACTAAGAAATGACGATGGCAGTTCAGTAGTTAACTGACTGACAATGTAAAGGAAGGGAAGGAAAAGAAACAAAGAAGAAAATAAATGTCAATGAACAGGTTGGGAAAACTGATTTGTTTAAGGGACAGGAAGTTAGAGTTGAGATCACTGTCATAATACAGTTGATGTGTCCCCTCAGTAGGCAAGCATCTGTTTCTTGGTTCTGTTCCCTTTTTCTTGGTTTTACTGAGACTCTCCAGGGGAGGGTGCTTGAGGTTTCTGCTGCAGGCAGAGACTTTCAGTAACTAATTGACAAGAAGAACCTTCGAGACAGGAGTTAATAGGAAAGGAGTGTAGGAGTCAGGACAGAACAGATGTTTCATTCTCACTACAGTTTTCCTCTTACAACTACAGAATCTTCCAGACTCCAAAAGAGAGAATTCTTGCAGTATATCAACAATTCAACAACACCTTCATAGTCTCCCTGAATAGAATACTTTTATGTGTGGGTAGAAACTCCTTGTAAGACATTGATGTCTTTTCACTCACACTCAGCCTAGCTTTGCTTTCATTTACTACCAGTGTGACATGGGAGGAAAAACTTATTATTAAATCCAAAAGGATATTGTAACTGTGAAATATTAAAGAAAAAAACAGGATACTCCTAGATTTCTAGAAGTTAACACAAATAGACATAACAAGTGGGCTGGGTGGTGAGACAGGCTAGATTCAATTGAGACTATAACATTTAATATCAAATTGGTCATAAAATGTTTTTTAGAAGTCTTCAAAGATGGGATTATAGGGATAGATTAAAAGGTTGACAAACATCAGTGGTATGCTCTGCTGGGGAGTTTTGTCAAGCAGGTATGCCAAAAGTCACTGGTTCACAGTCCGAAATACTGTATCACCATCCCCAACCGTTAGTTTTTGAGGACAGAAACTTGTTTATCTAGCCCTGCTTCCTATTTATGTTATGTTAGTATCTAAAACTGCAATTTCTGCTGCTTTTATTTTACATCATCTGCAACTGTAGAATGAGAGTAATTATCACCCCTAAGGCCCAGTTATTTGCTAACATTTCACAGTAGTTTTGCATAGTTCAAGTAATAAATCATTCAGTAAAATTACCAAGCCTTATCTCTCCGGCTATTTGAAGTGATTTCTCCTCAACTGCATAATATTTAGCTATGATAACACCTGTAAAATGAAACAAGAAGGGGCAGGTTGTCCCGTCAGCGACACAGAGTGGTTGATTGGAGTGTACGAATTAGTCTATTATCCTGCTATCTGCTCTTGTACTAACAGTGATAGTTAGGGCTACATAGAAACTGGTTTTGCTCTTATGGGGGTTAACTGAGGGACCGAGCTGTACTTCAACATTGTATAAGGGACATCCCATGGAACTTTTATCTTATAGGGCTAGCTGTTCAATTCAATGTCATATTTACTGAACTCCTGCATGGTGCCTGGTACTGGGGAAGAAAGGTTGGGTGAACATGGTCTCTGCCCTCAAGAGGCTGTCAGTCTCATAGGGTGGACATTGAGTAAGGAAATCATTACAATGCAAGATATGTACATTTTTCTTATTTATTTGGCTGCGTCGGGTCTTAGTTGCGGCACAAGGGATCTTCCTTGCAGCATGCAGGAACTTTCGTTGCAGCGCACGGGCTTCTCTCTAGTTGTGACGCATGGGCTCTAGAGCACATGGGCTTAGTTGCCCCGTGGCATGTGGGATCTTAGTTCCCAGACCAGGGATCAAACCCACATACCCTGCATTGGAAGACGGATTCTTAACCACTGGACCCCGAAGTCCCCACAATACATGTAAAATTATAAAATGATGTACAAGCTTGGAGCCAGCAGAGATGAGAGGCATATGACTCCACCTGAGAGAGGGAAAGAATTTCAGAGGAGATTGAGTTGAGCTCTGAAACTTCTAAAAGAAGTTGCAAAATTGATAAGTGTGGACAGGGCTCAGATTCCAGGCGAAGAGAACAGGATGTGTAAAAGCCCAAAGGTGTGAAAAAACCCAGCCTGTTCAGGGGTCTACAAATACTCACATACTGATGAGACTATGATGGGGACGCTGCCCAGGAAAGGGAAGGGTGGAAAGAAAATGAAATGAAAGGTGGGCTTGAACAGGTCAAGACAAGCTAAGCACGAAAAGCCTTGACTACCAAGATGCAGAACTTCCCTTCATCAGAGAAGTTATGGGACACCACTAAGGATTTTATGCAGGGGAGTGACATGATTGGATTTGCATTTTTAGAGACAATTCTAGCAACAGTGTGGAGGGAGATCTGGAGACAGGGCCAGACCAGGGGCTAAATGCAATAATTCAGGAGAGAGGCTGAGGACCTGAACTAAGGCAATGGCAGTAGAAGGGAATAGGAAAGAGTGGATGGAGAGATCTTCAGGGGCTAGAATCAAAATTATTTGGCGACTGGTTGGACACTGGGGGTCAGAGAAAAGAATCAATGACAATATCCAGGCTTCCAGCTTGGGTGACTCTGGAGGGGATGGTGGTGCCAGCCAACAGGTTGACAAGAAACAGGATGTATCCATCAGGCTGCACACTGGACAACCAGGTGGGAATGCTGGTTTGGCAGTCGATAGAGGGCTCCAAAGCTCCGAGACGATGTCAGGACTAGAAATGTAAATCTGGAAGTCTATATTATAGGAGAAAGTTAGAAGAATTAGGAGTAAAGGCACATAGGAAGAGGAACTGGAAACAGAGACAGTCAATAACAGGGTTCTCCCTGAGAACCTCAGCATTAATATACGTGAACAAAGGAAGAGGAACTAAGACAGAGGTTCATACCCTTAGCTCCTAAGGATGTATTTCATTAGGCAGCATACAGTAAAATTGTACGCATAAAAATGTATATTTATATGCATGTATGTATATTTGTGAATTCATACACGTAATCAAATTCTCAAAATGGGGTATTTGATTCCCCCCAAAAAATTAAGAGCTGCCCATTAAGAAGATTCAGTCATAACAGGAGACTCAGGAGAGAGTAGTAAGCATCATGGTAGTGAATGAAGTTCAACATTTTTTCCCTCAAAAAATAATGTTAGGAGATAATTAAACTGCAATTCCTCCAATGAAAAAACTTTAGAGCAAGGAGATAACAAAGGAAAAGAAAAAGGGCACAGCAGTTTCCTACCATTGCATCCACTTTCTGTCCACCCTATTTCACTTTCATATATAATTAGAAAAGGAAAATGTGATTGCCCAGTGCACACCTGGACTGAGTCTGAGCAAAATGGAAAACCCATGAACACAGGTTGGGTCGCCTTTAAAAATGAAGACAGTATTTTTTAAACTAGAAAAATTTGCAGTTGCTACAAACTGA
This sequence comes from Hyperoodon ampullatus, assembly GCF_949752795.1. Lineage (NCBI taxonomy): Eukaryota > Metazoa > Chordata > Mammalia > Artiodactyla > Ziphiidae > Hyperoodon > Hyperoodon ampullatus. Next base: position 31,748,342 of record NC_136925.1, on the reverse strand, counting down.
CTAAATTGTACTCACGAACCCCCCAATTCTATCCAATATCTAAACTGCCTAAAGGGTTATTAATTTTTTTCCTTCTCTGGCCCACCCTAGAGGTCTCTTACTCTCCTTACATAACGCAAACCAGGTCCCCTCCTGGCTTTCAGTCTTGTCAGCTTGTTCTTTTTAACAGAGATCAAAATACAAAGCAAGACTTCCGGGTAAGATGGCGGAAGAGTAAGACGCGGAGATCACCTTCCTCCCCACGGATACACCAGAAATACAGCTACACGTGGAACAACTCCTACAGAACACCTACTGAACGCTGGCAGAAGACCCCAGACCTCCCAAAAGGCAAGAAACTCCCCACATAACTGGGTAGGGCAAAGCGGAGAGATTCCCGCACAGAGGATCGGTGCCGACCGGCACTCACCAGCCCGAGAAGCTTGTCTGCTCGCCCGCCGGGGCAGGCGGCGCTGGAAGCTGAGGCTCGGGCTTCGGTCAGAGCGCAGGGAGAGGACTGGGGCTGGCGGCGAGAACTCAGCCTGAAGGGGGCTAATGTGCCACAGCTAGCCGGGAGGGAGTCCGGGAAAACTCTGGAGCTGCCGAAGAGGCAAGAGACTTTTTCTTCCCTCTTGGTTTCCTGGTGCGCGAGGAGAGGGGATTAAGAGCGCTGCTTAAAGGAGGCTCCAGAGACGGGCGCGAGTCACGACTGAAAGCGCGGGCCCCAGAGACGGGCGTGGGACGCTGGGGCTGCTGCTGCCGCCGCCAAGAAGCCTGTGTGCGAGCGCAGGTCACTGTCCACACCGCCCTTCCGGGAGCCTGTGCAGCCCGCCACTGCCGGGGCCCCGGGATCCAGGGGCGGCTTCCCTGGGTAGCACGCGGCGCGCCTCGGGCTGGTGCAGCGTCACGCCGACCTCTGCCGCTGCGGGCTCGCCCCGCACTCCGTGCCCCTCCCTCCCGCCCGGCCTGAGAGAGCCAGAGTTCCCGAAGAGGCTGCTCCTTTAACCCTTTCCTGTCTGAGCGAAGAACAGACGCCCTCCGGCGACCTACACGCAGAGGCGGGGCCAAATCCAAAGCTGAGACCCGGGAGCTGTGAGAACAAAGAAGAGAAAGGGAAACCTCTCCCAGCAGCCTCAGAAGCAGCGGGTTAAAGCTCCACAATCAACTTGATGTACCCTGCATCTGTGGAATACATGAATAGACAACAAATCATCCCAAATTGAGGAGCCAGGAGTCAGTGCTGTGCCTCTGAGGTGGGAGAGCCAACTTCAGGACACTGGTCCACAAGAGACCTCCCAGCTCCACATAATATCAAACGGCGAAAATCTTCCAGAGATCTCCATCTCAACACCAGCACCCAGCTTCACTCAACGGCCAGCAAGCTACAGTGCTGGACACCCTATGCCAAACAACTAGCAAGACAGGAACACAATGCCACCCATTAGCAGAGAGGTGGCCTAAAATCATAAAAAGTCCGCAGACACCCCAAAACACACCACCAGACGTGGACCTGCCCACGAGAAAGACAAAATCCAGCCTCATACAACAGAACACAGGCACCCTCCACCAGGAAGCCTACACAACCCACTGAACCAACCTTAGCCACTGGGGACAGACACCAAAAACAACAGGAACTACGAACCTGCAGCCTGCAAAAAGGAGACCCCAAACACAGTAACATAAGCAAAATGAGAAGACAGAAAAACACACAGCAGGAGAAGGAGCAAGATAAAAACCCACCAGACCTAACAAATGAAGAGGTAATAGGCAGTCTACCTGAAAAAGAATTCAGAATAATGATGGTAAAGATGATCCAAGATTCTATTTCCCAGATCCAAAATCTTGGAAATAGAATAGACAAAATGCAAGAAACAGTTAACAAGGACCTAGAAGAACTAAAGATGAATCAAGCATCGATGAAAAACACAATAAATGAAATGAAAAATACTCTAGATGGGATCAATAGCAGAATAACTGAGGCAGAAGAACGGATAAGTGAGGTGGAAGATAAAATTGTGGAAATAACTGATGCAGAGCAAAATAAAGAAAAAAGAATGAAAAGAACAGAGGACAGTCTCAGAGACCTCTGGGACAACATTAAACGCACCAACATTCGAATTATAGGGGTTCCAGAAGAAGAAGAGAAAAAGAAAGGGACTGAGAAAATATTTGAAGAGATTATAGTTGAAAACTTCCCTAATATGGGAAAGGAAATAGTTAATCAAGTCCAGGAGGCACAGAGAGTCCCATACAGAATAAATCCAAGGAGAAATACGCCAAGACACATATTAATCAAACTGTCAAAAATTAAACACAAAGAAATCATATTAAAAGCAGCAAGGCAAAAACAACAAGTAACACACAAGGGAATCCCCATCAGAATAACAGCTGATCTCTCAGCAGAAACTCTACAAGCCAGAAGGGAGTGGCAGGACGTAATTAAAGTGATGAAGGAGAAAAACCTGCAACCAAGATTACTCTACCCAGCAAGGATCTCATTCAGATTTGATGGAGAAATTAAAACGTTTACAGACAAGCAAAAGCTGAGAGAGTTCAGCACCACCAAACCAGCTTTACAACAAATGCTAAAGGAACTTCTCTAGGCAAGAAACACAACAGAAGGAAAAGACCTACAATAACGAACCCAAAACAATCAAGAAAATGGGAATAGGAACATACATATCGATAATTACCTTAAATGTAAATGGACTAAATGCTCCCACCAAAAGACACAGATTGGCTGAATGGATATAAAAACAAGACCCATATATATGCTGTCTACAAGAGACCCACTTCAGACCTAGAGCCACATACAGACTGAAAGTAAGGGGATGGAAAAAGATATTCCATGCAAATGGAAACCAAAAGAAAGCTGGAGTAGCAATTCTCATATCAGACAAAATAGACTTTAAAATAAAGACTACTAGAAGAGACAAAGAAGGACACTACATAATGATCAAGGGATCGATCCAAGAAGAAGATATAACAATTGTAAATATTTATGCACCCAACATAGGAGCACCTCAATACATAAGGCAAACACTAACAGCCATAAAAGGAGAAATCGACAGTAACACAATCATAGTAGGGGACTTTAACACCCCACTTTCACCAATGGACAGATCATCCAAAATGAAAATAAATAAGGAAACACAAGCTTTAAATGATACATTAAACAAGATGGACTTAATTGATATTTATAGGACATTCCATCCAAAAACAACAGAATACACATTTTTCTCAAGTGCTCATGGAACATTCTCCAGGATAGATCATATCTAGGGTCACAAATCAAGCCTTGGTAAATTTAAGAAAATTGAAATTGTATCAAGTATCTTTTCCGACCACAATGCTATGAGACTAGATATCAATTACAGGAAAAGAGCTATAAAAAATACAAACACATGGAGGCTAAACAATACATTACTTAATAACGAAGTGATCACTGAAGGAATCAAAGAGGAAATTAAAAAATACCTAGAAACAAATGACAATGGAGACACGACGACCCAAAACCTATGGGATGCAGCAAAAGCAGTTCTAAGAGGGAAGTTTATAGCAATACAATCCCACCTTAAGAAACAGGAAACATCTCGACTAAACAACCTAACCTTGCACCTAAAGCAATTAGAGAAAGAAGAACAAAAACATCCCAAAGTTAGCAGAAGGAAAGAAATCATAAAAATCAGATCAGAAATAAATGAAAAAGAAATGAAGGAAACAATAGCAAAGATCAATAAAACTAAAAGCTGGTTCTTTGAGAAGATAAACAAAGTTGATAAACCATTAGCCAGACTCATCAAGAAAAAAAGGGAGAAGACTCAAATCAATAGAATTAGAAATGAAAAAGGAGAAGTAACAACTGACACTGCAGAAATACAAAAGATCATGAGAGATTACTATAAGCAACTCTATGCCAATAAAATGGACAACCTGGAAGAAATGGACAAATTCTTAGAAATGCATAACCTGCCAAGACTGAATCAGGAAGAAATAGAACATATGAACAGACCAATCACAAGCACTGAAATTGAAACTGTGATAAAAATCTTCCAACAAACAAAAGCCCAGGACCAGATGGCTTCACAGGCGAATTCTATCAAACATTTAGAGAAGAGCTAACACCTATCCTTCTCAAACTCGTCCAAAATATAGCAGAGGGAGGAACACTCCCAAACTCATTCTACGAGGCCACCATCACCTTGATACCAAAACCAGACAAGGATGTCACAAAGAAAGAAAACTACAGGCCAATATCACTGATGAACATAGATGCAAAAATCCTCAACAAAATACTAGCAAACAGAATCCAACAGCACATTAAAAGGATCATACACCATGATCAAGTGGGGTTTATTCCAGGAATGCAAGGATTCTTCAATATACGCAAATCAATCAACGTGATACACCATATTAACAAATTGAAGGAGAAAAACCATATGATCATCTCAATAGATGCAGAGAAAGCTTTCGACAAAATTCAACACCCATTTATGATAAAAACCCTGCAGAAAGTAGGCATAGAGGGAACTTTCCTCAACATAATAAAGGCCATATATGACAAACCCACAGCCAGTATCGTCCTCAATGGTGAAAAACTGAAACCATTTCCACTAAGATCAGGAACAAGACAAGGCTGCCCACTCTCACCACTCTTATTCAACATAGTTTTGGAAGTTTTAGCCACAGCAATCAGAGAAGAAAAGGAAATAAAAGGAATCCAAATCGGAAAAGAAGAAGTAAAGCTGTCACTGTTTGCAGATGACATGATACTATACATAGAGAATCCTAAAGATGCTACCAGAAAACTACTAGAGCTAATCAATGAATTTGGTAAAGTAGCAGGATACAAAATTAATGCACAGAAATCTCTGGCATTCCTATATACTAATGATGAAAAATCTGAAAGTGAAATCAAGGAAACACTCCCATTTACCATTGCAACAAAAAGAATAAAATATCTAGGAATAAACCTACCTAAGGAGACAAAAGACCTGTATGCAGAAAATTATAAGACACTGATGAAAGAAATTAAAGATGATACAAATAGATGGAGAGATGTACCATGTTCTTGGATTGGAAGAATCAACATTGTGAAAATGACTCTACTACCCAAAGCAATCTACAGATTCAATGCAATCCCTATCAAACTACCACTGGCATTTTTCACAGAACTAGAACAAAAAATTTCACAATTTGTATGGAAACACAAAAGACCCCGAATAGCCAAAGCAATCTTGAGAACGAAAAATGGAGCTGGAGGAATCAGGCTCCCTGACTTCAGACTATACTACAAAGCTGCAGTAATCAAGACAGTATGGTACTGGCACAAAAACAGAAAGATAGATCAATGGAACAGGATAGAAAGCCCAGAGATAAACCCACAGACATATGGTCACCTTATCTTTGATAAAGGAGGGAGGAATGTACAGTGGAGAAAGGACAGTCTCTTCGATAAGTGGTGTTGGGAAAACTGGACAGGGACATGTAAAAGTATGAGATTAGATCACTCCCTAACACCATACACAAAAATAAGCTCAAAATGGATTAAAGACCTAAATGTAAGGCCAGACACTATCAAACTCTTAGAGGAAAACATAGGCAGAACACTCTATGACATAAATCACAGCAAGATCCTTTTTGACCCACCTCCTAGAGAAATGGAAATAAAGACAAAAATAAACACATGGGACCTAATGAAACTTAAAAGCTTTTGCACAGCAAAGGAAACCATAAACAAGACCAAAAGACAACCCTCAGAATGGGAGAAAATATTTGCAAATGAAGCAACTGACAAAGGATTAATCTCCAAAATTTATAAGCAGCTCATGCAGCTCAATAACAAAAAAACAAACAACCCAATCCAAAAATGGGCAGAAGACCTAAATAGACATTTCTTCACAGAAGATATACAGACTGCCAACAAACACATGAAAGGATGCTCAACATCTTTACTCATTAGAGAAATGCAAATGAAAACTACAATGAGATATCATCTCACACCAGTCAGAATGGCCATCATCAAGAAATCTAGAAACAATAAATGCTGGAGAGGGTGTGGAAAAAAGGGAACCCTCTTGCACTGCTGGTGGGAATGTGAATTGGTACAGCCACTATGGAGAACGGTATGGAGGTTCCTTAAAAAACTACAAATAGAACTACCATATGACCCAGCAATCCCACTACTGGGCATATACCCTGAGAAAACCATAATTCAAAAAGAGACGTGTACCAAAATGTTTATAGCAGCCCTATTTACAATAGCCCGGAGATGGAAACAACCTAAGTGTCCATCATCGGATGAATGGGTAAAGAAGATGTGGCACATATATACAATGGAATATTACTCAGCCATAAAAAGAAATGAAATTGAACTATTTGTAATGAGGTGGATGGACCTAGAGTCTGTCATACAGAGTGAAGTAAGTCAGAAAGAGAAAGACAAATACTGTATGCTGACACATATATATGGAATTTAAGAAAAAAAAATGTCATGAAGAACATAGGGGTAAGACAGGCATAAAGACACAGACCTACTAGAGAATGGACTTGAGGATATGGGGAGGGGGAAGGGTAAGCTGGGACAAAGTGAAAGAGCGGCATGGACATATATACACTACCAAACGTAAGGTAGATAGCTAGTGGGAAGCAGCCGCATAGCACAGGGAGATCAGCTCGGTGCTTTGTGACCGCCTGGAGGGGTGGGATAGGGAGGGTGGGAGGGAGATGCAAAAGGGAGGGGATATGGGAACATATGTATATGTATAACTGATTAAATTTGTTATAAAGCAAAAAAAAAAAAAAAAAAGAACTGATGTCAAGGTGACAGATTATCCAAAATAAATAAATAAATAAATAAAAGATTTGATTCAGACCCCCCAAAAAAAAAAAAAGGAATTAAAGCCAATATATGATAGTTGAAAAAATGTGATTTTGTATGTAAAGTACTTAGAACAGTGATGAGCACCCAATAAATGCTAGCTATTATTATTACATCAGTCTCCCCTCAGCGTTCTAACAAAACTGGAAGTTGAGTCCATTTTCTCCCCAACCCTGGGCAGAGAGAATTTGAACAAAGAATTCAGACAAAAACTCAGATTTTGTGCCGTAAACCTATTCTTTCTTCCTACATCTCCCCTCCACATCCTTTTCCACAACACGTCAACTTAGACATATTGTTTCTTCTGTTATCTCTCCTACTTAATCAACCATTTCCCTGGATTCAGCCCACTGGAAATCATTCCCATCAAAATTAATGACAATATGTTTTAGCCATTTGAATGAACTCACATTTTCGTGAATTTTTTTCTTTTTGTCTGAGGATGTTAAAATCTTATTAGCTATTTAACAGTGGACTAAGTTATCAGAGGTGAATCTGCATTCATAAGGGCCCAGGGACAGAGTTTAAGTAGGGGTTGTTGACATTCACAAAACCCACACTGACTTCTGTTCCTGTCATTATGAACAGCAATAGTACAGGCATCTTGGTGAACATTCCCAGGATTCAGCTTCTACAACCGATAATAACCTCTAAGTAGTTAATAAGACTATCTAAAGGACCCACTGGCATTGATAGTTCTAGCCTTGGGATTCCAAACTCGTCCTGTCCTGAGATGGGATAGACATAGAATAGGCAAAGAGGCCGAATTTTATCATTTACAAGGAATATTTGGTTTACATGTAGTTGAAATGTAGAATCTGGTTAAAATGACAATACACAACAACTACAACAATAATGAATATTAACTTAAAAAAGGGTACCATGCCAGCCATATGTTCCTTTTTGTGCTGCATGTTATGTAATTCTAACAACCTTTTAAAAAGAAACATCCTTACCCTCATTTTACTGATAAATAAACGGAAGCAAAGGAAGTGACAGCTTGACCAGGACCTGCTGCTGTTTAAGTGTGTTGGGTCCAGATGCCAACCCAGGACTTCTTGAGTCCAGAGGATCATGGCATGGCTGTGCTGCAGAAGGACAGATGTTCAGGGACTGCGGTCATGGGAATGCCAAAATTTCCTTGGATGGAGATCTGGAGGAATGTGGGATCCTAGCCCTTAACTGAGAGTGAGGTAGAGGAGAGCCCACTGCAAGGACAGAGAGCTGAGAGGTGCTGGCTGCACACAGGGAGGACCCAGGGCTGCCAGCCCTGCTCTTCGAAGGTTAGGATGCTGACCTGCACATCCCACTCTCCAAAAAAAAAAAAACAAAAAAAAAAACAAAGCACAGGGCTTGCTTGGTGGCGCAGTGATTGAGAGTCCGCCTGCTGATGCAGGGGACACGGGTTCGTGCCCCGGTCCGGGAGGATCCCACATGCTGTGGAGCGGCTGGGCCTGTGAGTCATGGCTGCTAAGCCTGAGCGTCCAGAGCCTGTGCTCCGCAATGGGAGAGGCCACAGCAGTGAGAGGCCCGTGTACCGCAAAAAAAAAAAAAAAAAAGATACAACATCTTCATTTTATTGGTGTAGTTCAACAAGAAAGAAAAAATAACTGGTGTTTAGGATTTTAAGTGGAGAAGCATCTGGAGCAGGACAGGATTCAGGGGTTCAGAAATTCGTGAATCTCCGACCCAGCCATCTGTCTGTCCATCTATAACTATCTACCCTTCTACCCAGATTACTCCTGAACTATTTCTTTCCTCATAGCACTCCCACTAGAATCTAAACTCTATGAAGAGAGAGGTTTTTGTGTATTTTGTTCACTGTTTACTCCTAGCCACTAGAACAGTACTTGATACATAGTAGATGCTCAATAACATATATTGGATAAGTAAATGAATAATTTTAGGATGTCATCAGAAGGAAATTTATCTCTAAGAAAAATTACTGCCATGGTAATACCTCATGACCACGGATTTCTTTGAAATTTTGCTTTGCATTCTTGTCTTGCATGGGAATTTTTATCCCATTCAAATTCTTCTCATGGATTTCGAGTTGCCACAGCCTAGCCTACTGGGCTGCCCAGGCATAGGCCATGTTACAGGGTTGGAGATGTTGCCCATTTATGGACAAAGCAATCTCAAAAGCTTTTCGCACAAGAAGCACAGGCATCCTCCCCCTTTTGATTCAGATGCCTCTCTGGCCTATGGGAGCTATAGGCAGGGGTCCATTTCTAGCTGCAACCCAGGTAATGTGGCATAATGATTTCAGCTCCAGTTTTCCAATTGGGAATGAGGTCCAGTTCTCAGCTCTATTAGCCTGAGAAAGCTTGGATTGTGTTCTCCTCTTGTCCTCCTCTTGTTTTAAGCCTGTATATGTACTTTGTAATTTTTAAGTATCTTTTTCAACTATTCCTATGTCTGTGGAATAAAGAAGATTATGCAATACACCATCTTGATTGAAAGTCACCGTAATTTTTCAAAGCTCAAAAACTTGGGGAAGTAGTGGATTTTCTTTTCTCTTTGAAATTCCTTAATGGAAGATACCTATCTATATTACCTATATTAGCTCCTTTTTAAGAGGTAGATTTTTTTTCAGAAAAATCATAATTAGTGGATTCTTGTAATGGTGAACTTTCTTTGCATTCCTGGAATTAACTGTATTGATCACTACAGTGACAAATACTTATGTAACATGATGTGCCAGCGCTTTACAAAGGTTAACTCATTTAATGATTTTGGTAGGTTGTTTTCAAATATAGCTGCAGCCATTCCTCCCATCTCTATATGTACACATGTACACCACTTACAAGGCAATACTATCATCCTTCCTATTAAGAGGTAGTCTCTTTCTCCATCCCTTGAAACTGGGCCACCTTCTGACTTGCTTTGACCAACCAAATGCATCAGGACATTGTGTGACTTCCAAATCTAGGCCTCCAGAGGTTTTGCAGTTTCTGTCTCACCCTCTTGCTGCCTGCTTAAGAATGAGAAACCGCATGGAGAGAGAGACCCAGCCAACAGCCAGCCAGTACCAACTGCCAGACATGTGATGGAGAGCACCTTGGGCCACCAGCCCCGGTGAGCCACCAGAAGCCTGCAGCCACATGAGTGACCACAGCCAGACTAGCAAGAGAGCTGCCTCGTTGATCCTGGCACAAACTGCCAATCCACAGAATTAATAGCTTGTTAGTGATTGTTAATTAAATTTGGGGTGGTGTGTTTTGAAATATTAGATAACAGATAGAATTACTTATTATTATTTAAATACTACTATCAATACATTCCATACGTCAATTTTTTTTAAATTTTAGGACTATGTTCCTAAATGAAAGTGGCCCAGAGTTTTCTTTGTTGTGGTATACTTTTGTTTAGTTTGATATTACAGTTTACTCAGCGAGCTAATTTCCAACTTCTATGCTATGAAACTGTTTAAATAGCATAGAATTATCTATTCCTTAATGATTGTTAGAACTTACCCACAGAATTATCTTTGCCTGGTGGCTTCATTCACCATAGATATTTTACTAACTTTTCAAATTGTTTTCAGTTTATTCTTTGTCTATTAAGCTATTCATTTTATATATCTAAAAACATGTTCCATTTTTTAGCCTGTTAAAATACTGCAAATATTGATTTTTTCATTTATACAGACAGTTAACAATGATAAGCTAAAGCTATGACATTTCTCTTGTTATCAATTGCCTTACTGAAGACTAAAGGAATTTAAGCAACAGTTAACATTCGAATAACTTCATAGATAATGAGAGCTAATCGTCTGTGCTATGCCATTTTAAAATCTACCAGTAGGTGGAGCTCTAATATTAAATCATATAATCTTTAACAGCATGTACCTATTTTTGTTCCTTGCACTAATCTCAATTTCCATGTTATAAAAAACAAACTATATTTATCCTAAAATCAAAAATGAAATCAAGGTGACATTTTATAATAATTTTTGGAAGTATACTGTACAAGTAGACATTAAAATGTAGTTTTTAGAAAAATAGATACCTACCAGAGAGTCACCTACATGAATAAAAGGAAAACAAATCACCAAAAACTATTCATTACATTTATGTATTTGAAACAATTTAAATATCTAAAAATAAAAAAGTAGTTAAATAAATTATAATACATTCATACAGTAGAATAACATGAAGACATTAAAAAGTATATATTTGAAGATTTTTTAATGATATGGGAAAATGCTCAAGGAAAAAAAATAAAATACAAAATTAATTTTACTTTTTTTTTTTTTTTTTTTTTTGCGTTACGCGGGCCTCTCACTGTTGTGGCCTCTCCCGTTGCGGAGCACAGGCTCCGGACGTGCAGGCTCAGCAGCCATGGCTCACGGGCCCAGCCGCTCTGCGGCATGTGGGACCTTCCCGGACCGGGGCACGAACCCATGTCCCCTGCATCAGCAGGCGGACTCTCAACCATTGTGCCACCAGGGAAGCCCCAATTTTACCTAATTTTTAAAAAAATTACACATGTGCACAGAATAAGAACCTGGAAAGATATCAACATGTTGACATTGATTGTCTCTGGATAGTGAGATACAGGTGGGTTTCATCATTTTTTTACACTTCTTTTTATGTCCCAATTCTCTACAAGGAGACTTATTTGCTTTCATAATGAAAAGAAAAAATGTATTTAGAAAGTTATTGGCATTCCTGTTACAGAGTTGTATTTCATTAGGAATAAATAAATATCAGATTAAATGATATAGGCAATGACCTTCTTACTTAAAATCCCTGCCCTGGGATTTGTTTTTTCATGGCACTGTAAAAATTCAAGCTTTAACATCTCCCCATTTCCCCCTTAATTTCAGTTATGCAAGATGAATAAGTTCTGGAGATCTAATGTACAGCAATATGACTATAATTAATCATACTGTACTGTATACTTGAAATCTGCTAAGAATGTAGATCTTAATTATTCTTGCCACACACACACACACACACACACACACAGAGATGACAGATATGTTCATTAGCTTGATTGTGGTGATTATCTCATAGTGTATACATATATCAACATCAAGTTTTACATCTTAAATACACATAATTTTTATTCGTCATTTGTACCTCAAAAAAGTTAGAAAAAAATTCAAACTTCAAAAGGGGGAGAAAAAAAGAGACCAACAGAAGAGACCAAAAGGGTTAGGGTTTAAGAAAAGGTACAGACAGGGGAAACAACCTAAGTATTTGCCAATGGATGAGTGAATAAAGAAAATGTGATACACACACACACAAAATGGAATATCATTCAGGCTTAAAAAAGAAGGAAATTCTGCCATTTGCTACAACACAGATGAAACTTGAGGTCATTATTTAAGTAAACTAAATCAGAAAGAGAAAGACAAACACTGTATAATCTCACTTTTATGTGGAATCTAAAACAAAACTGAACTCATAGAAACAATAGATTGGTGGTTGCCAGTGGTGAGGGTGGGGGGGGAACAGGTGAAGGTGGCCAAAGTACCTACCCTTCCAGGTAAACTTCCAGCTCTGAAATGAATGAATTCCTGGGATATAATACATTGGTGACTACAGTTAACAATACTGTATTTTATGTACTTGAAAGTTCCTAAAAGATCTTAAATGTTCTCAACACACACACACAAAAAAAATGGTAACTATGGGTGAAGTGATGGGTGTAACTCTATTGTGGTAATCACTTTGCAACACATACGTATATCAAATCATTATGTTGCACACCTTAAATTTCCACAATGTTGTATGTCAATTCTGTCTCAGCAAAGCTGGGGAAAAAAACAAATTTAAAAGAAAAGAAAAGGGATGGACATTCTTTACTGTGGCTGGAGGTTCACTAAGGGAAAGGTGCTAAGTAATCCCTCCTTCTTTCCCCCTTTAGTGCGGTTCACTTGTCCCTGGAATGCATGAGTGGGTTTATATGTACACACAGCCTTAAGGATGGGAGGAGATTCTCCAGCTTCCTCTGGGGGGTGGGGGGAGGAGGAGCGCTATAACCTGAGCTGCCAGGGCTGTGACTGGTTCCAGAGGGGACCCTAGCCCCTCCAGATCACAGAATCTGTCTGTGGGCTGCTACAACCTTTCAGCAGCTGGTCAAGCTGGATTGAAAAGATCAAGATGGGGGTATAGCTCAGTGGTAGAGCATGTGACTGCAGATCAAGATTACTGAGGATATTTTTATCACTGACACTTGTGTTAAAAGACATGTTATTATTTACAAGTCCTTGGTCAGAAATCACTGCATTTGTTTTATCCTTTGCCACTTTGATGCATACACTCTGATTTCTTTTGAAAGCAGGGATATGCAGATATCCTGGGGCCTGCTCTCTGAGCTGGTGGGGAAAGAATGAGGACATCACAGAGCACACACTAGCTCTCAGAAAAGATGAAAAGCCTGAAAGGATGAGAATGCACGAAGGACAATCACTCCACCTGGCAACTTTGAGTGGGAAGGTGGCCACGGTCATCAACATGTTGTTTCTAGTTTTATATTTTTAGTCACCTTTTTTGGAAGTATAATGGATGTGGAATAAAATTCATTCATTTTTAAGGGTACATTTGATGAGTTCTGACAGATGTATACAGCTGTATAGCCACCACCACAAACAATCAGGTAACAGAACATTTCCATCATTCCCGAAGAGTTTCCTCATGACACTGAGCAGTCCCCTTCCCCTGTACTTTACATTTCAGATGGATACAATGACAATATGTCCCAAACAAGAAGTTGTGACCATGGTTGACAGGTACAAAGGTACTCATAGGAATAATACGGTATTTGAACTTAAGACTGCCCCCAAAAACCTGGGCCACCAGTTTCCATACGGATGGAGACTAAGTGATTTCAAGTTCTGGAAAAGTAGAGACAAAGGAAACAGCAGAAGGCAGTGAAAAATTGGACAAAATAGAGGAGATGGGAACAGAGAGGAAATGTGAATAAAAAAGAGATTGGAAAGGATGGTGGTAAGAACAAGAGAAGTGTAGACCAGAACACAAGTATGTATTTTTAGTTGCTTATTTCTATACTTTCTAAAATACTCCAAATACTGAGGTTGGTAAGGGGGAAACCATTGAAAATAGAATGAAAAACTCTATTAGGGGTTAGAAGGAAGAAAAATGGAGGGGGAATCCAGAATTTCTCAGTTGTTTTCATTTAAACCCCGAGCTAGTCTATTTCCCAGGCACGTCTAGCCGGGCCACGTTTTGAAATAGTCACCATTTACCTTGCAGCCCCAAAGCCAGTGGTTCTCATTCTTTGTTGTGTAAGTGTGTGTCCCTGGTAAACTTTCAAATACCAGGGTTTTAATCAGCACACTCAAGAGGACAGATCTGCCCCCACTGTGCTGACTGCAGACTCCGTGGACCCGCAGCAGGTGGAGGGAATTGTTTGAGTATGAAAGTCCAGACCCCAGGCTCCTGCATCCTTCAGGGGTAAAGGAGTTCTTTCTTTAGCACCTGCATGGCTCAAAGTGCGCGTCCCACCTCCAACTCAGGGCGAACGGCAGGCTGCTGCATCTACTCAGCTCTGCCTTCGTCTGGGAAGCAGCAACATAAATTGCAACAGAAATTAATTTTGCAAATTGAGCAACATTTGTTCCCTTGCCTGTAAAGGGTCTGCGGTACAAGAGGGCCCCTCGGCAGGCTGAGTGACTCCCCACTTTTGATGCCATTCTCCCCACGTTGGCCATCTCACTTCTCTCACTTTGGCATGAAATTTCTAGGCTGCACAAGATCCCTGGGGCAGTTTTCCACCACCACGCTTTCCTTGTCCTGGACTTTCCTGATACCTGACTCACATCCCATTCCTGGCCTGGCTCTTAACGCTAGAAACTCAGGCAGCTAATGGGTGTTAAGGTGTTTTCGGCTGGAGTAGTGGATTTTCCTACCAGGTGACATGTTGGCATTTGAACAGGGACTCTTTCGAGTGCCTGAGATTCTCTTAAATCAGTGGTGCTCGTCCAGGGTGATTTTCCTGCTGGGGGATATTTAACAATGTGTGGAGACAGGATTGTTCACAGCTGGTGGGCTGGGGAGCTGCTGCTGGCATCCAGCAGGTAGATGCCAAGGGTGCTGCTAAACACCTCACGGTGCACAGAACAGTCCCCACAACAAAGAAGGATCCAGCCCAGGTTGTCTGTCATGAGGAGACCGAGAAACCCGGCCTTGAAGGAACGGCTCCACCAGTGGAGATAGAAGACTCTGTGTCAGGCGGGCAAAAGGAGGTATTATGAGACAGTCGAGGTTTGTGGAATCTTCCAGCTCACACTTATCTAGGCCTACTGTAACTCCCGGTAATAAGGGCACAGCCTAGACTCTGCCACGGTTGCTTTTTAGTAAGGTTCCTTAAAAAACTACAAATAGAACTACCATACGACCCAGCAATCCCACTACTGGGCATATACCCTGAGAAAACCATAATTCAAAAAGAGTCATGTACCACAATGTTCATTGCAGCTCTATTTACAATAGCCAGGACATGGAAGCAACCTAAGTGTCCATCATCGGATGAATGGATAAAGAAGATGTGGCGCATATATACAATGGAAAATATTACTCAGCCATAAAAAGAAACGAAATTGAGTTATTTGTGGTGAGGTGGATGGACCTAGAGTCTGTCATACAGAGTGAAGTAAGTCAGAAACAGAAAAACAAATACCTATGCTAACACATATATATGGAATCTAAGAAAAAAAAAAGGTCATGAAGAACCTAGGGGTAAGATGGGAATAAAGACACAGACCTACTAGAGCATGGACTTGAGGATACGGGGAGGGGGAAGGGTAAGCTATGACAAAGTGAGAGAGTGGCATGGACATATATACACTACCAAGAGTAAAGTGGATAGCTAGTGGGAAGCAGCCGTGTAGCATAGGGAGATCACCTCGCTGCTTTGTGACCACCTAAAGGGGTAGGATAGGGAGGGTGGGAGGGAGGGAGATGCAAGAGGGAGGAGATATGGGGATATATGTATATGTATAACTGATTCACTTTGTTATAAAGCAGAAACTAACACACCAGTGTAAATCAATTATACTCCAACAAAGATGTTAAAAAAAAAGAAAAAGAAAAAGCAGCCTTCAAGTTACCTGAGTGCATACCTTCCAGTCCCACCCTCTCACTGAACACAGGAGTTTCCCCAGACATTAACAGTATCACGACACAGTTGCTTCTAAAAATGCTTCTCCTCAGAAACACAGAAACACAAACCCATGTCCAGCTCATGTTTGGACACAGGATGGACACTGCCTATTAATCGGGCTCTTTTTCTGAGTTGCTGTTTTTCTGAGCATGTGATTCAATTCACACTAAACCCATTTGCGTCACAAGGAATATTGTGACGTGTTTCTATTCAACAGACAGAAAAGGCATAATATTCCAATATCCTTAATAGATTTGGCCTTAAAGCTGGAAAATGATGTATTTTGCAAATATATCCCCACTAAAACTGAGGACCGTTAAGTCATTTCTTGACCCAGACCTGATGAGGCACATTTACACTTCAAACCTGTGGTGAAAAACCCTACAGAGCCATTTGATGTTTACATGAAAACGGACTTCAAAGACTACCCTGTGTTCCTGTTCATTCTACGGGTGCAGCTTTCCAGCAGAACGTGATTATACCCCTGATTACTTATGCCTATTGTCATGGCAGTTTCATTTAAAGCTTTTTTAGAATTTAATAATTGCCTTTTGTTAACCAGGATAATAGTGCAGAGGGCTTGCAGCACACGTGAAACAACCGTGCACAATACCCGCAAGTAAGTGGCCGGGGTAATCGAAAAACAGACGAAATCCACTGGACTTTTGTAATGAAATAAACTCTGAACGGAAGAATAAAATATCATCAATGGCTGAATGTGTATTGTTACTTTGAAGCTTTTCCCAGCTACCACCATCATCAGATCAGAGTGAGTGGAAGCTAACACCCACTACTTTAAATAATTATTGGATTATTTTTTCTCATTATTTATCATTCAGCCTGTTCTGAACACCACCTCACTTGATGTTATAATTAGTTCTCTGAGAAACCTTTTGCAAAATAAACGGTTCCACTTTTGTAGTAATAGAGGTATGAAAATGGGGTACGTAAGGCAGGGGAAACAATGTGGTCTCCATTTCATGTGCCAGGAAATGAAGCTGTGTTTAAACACTGATCATGGACTCAGTAAATCATGTTTCTCACATTTGTTTGGAAATTATGAAATTCATCATATATACATGCACAGAACATTATCACCAGAGATGTTTACTACCATTTTAGATTTAGATTGCCATTAAGGATTCAATTATAAATATCACAAATGCTAATTGAGATGAGCACAAACAAGCAAATAAACCTACCTCCTCGTGGTCACAATGAGTAGATTGATTTTTGAGAAAACTATTTCCGAAGGAGAGATGGGGAAGAAAACCAAGTCACCAGTTACCAATGTTACTGGATAAACTAGTAACACTAGGAGAGGCTCTAGAAACTATATTTTACCAGCTCATTTATCCTAAACCCCAGAGAGATTAAGCAATTTTCTTAACGTCACACAGCTAGTTAGGAACAGAAATTTGTTTCCAAACACTAAAGAGGGATAAGTTGAACTTCTAGCAAATTGGTGTTAAAGAACTCTGAACACTTCAAGGACAAAGATCACAAAGACATACGAGACAAACTCAAATTTATCAGTTTTTCATTCCCAAAGTTGAGTGTTCTTACTGCTTCAAATTCTTTTCAGATCTTCAAACTCCATTCATCCTATCTGCCCCCATTTTGATCCTGTCATTTTCCTAATGGCTCTGCATCACTTAGAGATAATGAAGGGTTACCTGCTTAACTTGGCTTTCAGAGGCACCTTCCATCTGGCCCTGACATGGTCCTTCTCACTGGGCATCACTACTCCACCCAGGAAAATCCTCTGACGGTTCCAGGATACACTATACATATTTCGAAATGAGCACCTCTGCTACTGCAATATCACCTGCACAGAGTGCTTGGCCCTCACTTCTCTGCCTATCTCAAGGACAGGTGCCAATGCATGCTCGTACATGTCCATCTCCGCTGTCCCACCCAGAGGACATCACTACTTCCCCACAGCACTCTCCCCACTGAGACCAGACTCACCCCGGAATGTGTCTCAACAAAGACTTCCAGATTGCCATACTGGTGGAAGCCAATTTGTCATCCCTTGTGGGGTTCTCCCTGGTCTTCCACGTCCATCCAGCTCAAGTCCCCTGCCCCCTATTCAGTTTCTCTGAATACCCAAGCCCATGAAACCCTCTCCTTCCTCTGAATTCCTATCGTGTGCAACTCTTGTTTAACACTCAAGTTACTGCCTATCTTCTTGGTCATAACATTCCTGAAAACAAGGATCATTTAATTCCATTTTTCAGTAACTACAATGTTACATGCACATGATAACGACTCAATAAAAACTACACCATCAGCCGTGTGTGAGGCACAATATATGTGCTTTTGTGTATTCTGAATATTAAAATAATTGTCTGGACTGGTTAATATTGAGGTAGAATGCTGGTTAGGAAGAAAAAGTTAATGTTTATTTGCTGTTAGAAACAAAGGAAGATTATCTTCTACTAATTATACATGCATGATACCCATGTGCATTATTTTCTTTTTCCTTAGTGACCATGTAATCAGTATGGTCTTCAAGTACAAAAGTTGGGTGGAGACAGAGTAACTTTCTGTACACCACTACAATTTTATTATCTTAGTTCTCTAGCCCCCATTTCTACCTCATGACAGAAAAACACATACCGGCCAATTCAAAATAACCCAATCTCTTCCCATTTAAACTTGGCCTCTAAAGTTTTTACTACACCCACCCAGCCTCTGGCTCCTTCTCTTTCTTTTCTCCTTGTTGGCATCTGGGTAGTGGAGTGGCTTCCGTGACATTACCTTATGGGGGGCTGAGGGAAGGATGTCCAGTTCCATGCCAACCTCTGTTTTATCTGACCTCCACTGATTGTCTTAATTAGATTTGGACCACAGCATCTTTGTTCATTGCATCTTTAATAATGTCCTCAATCCTGACACAACCTTCAGGCATCAGTCCACACAGCCTTCATCCAACTCCTTCCAACCACACAGCTCCCCACTAGGGAGTATCAACTCTCTCAGCCATTCCCACAGCAGTCTTTGGGGTGGAAGGAGATGGCAGATCACTTAGCTGCTTTCCCCACACACTAGTATTTGAGGGACTGGAATTTGAGGTCCTCTGGCCTATTTGTCTATACATGTTTCCAGCCATTACTACTCTTTTCTCTCTAATTTTTGATTCTTTTGTCTATCTATTCTCCTTATCAGGAGGCATACTCAACTTCATCATCCAACCTGGTGAAATTTTTATATCTATATAATATTTTCAACTGATGGGAACTCTTTCTTATCCTCTGAATCTTCCTTTTTTTCCATTCAAAGTACATGGATTTTATTTTTATTTTTATTTTTATTTTATATTGGAGTGTAGTTGATTAACAATGTTGTGTTAGTTTCAGGTGTATAGCAAAGTGATTCAGTTATACATATATATATACATATATTCTTTTTCAAAGTCTTTTCCTATTTAGGTTATTACAGAGTATTGAGCAGAGTTCCCTGTGCTATACAGTAGGTCCTTGTTGGTTATCTTTTTTAAATATAGCTGTGTGTACATGTTAATCCCAAACTCCCAATATATCCCTCCCCACCACCCTTCCCCCTTGGTAACCATAAGTTCGCTCTCTAAGTCGGTGAATCTGTTCCTGTTTTGTACGTAAGTTCATTTGTATTATATTTTTAGTGAATCTTCCTATTTTTATTGCACCTTGTTCTGTTTCAATGATGAAATATCATCTCTCTGAGAATATTAATTATAATTTGTTTTTAAGTTTTCTTCTGTCCCCTGCACTATCTCTTTCTCCTGAGAATTTCCTTTTTCTTTTTTCATGTTTTGGCACTGTCATATATGTTAGAGGCATTCTTCAAATGACTCTGATTATTGGATATCCATATTTAAGAGAGAGATAATTTAAAACTAAATTAAAAGCCCATGTCTGGAGACAAACGTCATTGAAATTTCCAGATATTCCACTGGAGGTTCTCAATATATTATGGTTATCCTCCCTGTCTCTTTGTATTTGTGGGTTTATGCCCTTTTATTCATTAATGTCATGAAGGTAGGGAGAGAAGATGTGGTCAGGAAGGAATGGAGATAAATTTGGGTGTTCAATACATCAGATTTTCCCTGGCTTGTGTTAACATAAAATTAAATGGAGATGAGGCTTGATGATCCCCAAGCAGACAAAACCAGTAAAGCTACATAAACGAATCTTAATCTAGCTTATTTCATGAACATAAGTAAAACTTATTTTGTATTCATGCCTCTGATAATCATAAGCAAAACTTAAGCCATCTTCCTAAAATTGTATAATTATTTTTAACTGATCCTCTGTCATCTGGAAACACTCATTGTAATAACCAATCATTGTAAAGGTTAAACGACCTCTTCATTTTCACTTTATAAGCCATCCTGTAACACCATGCCTCTAAGCTTCATAACAGTTTCAGGTTTGAAGTCTCTCTGTTCACAAACAGCTTCTTTCTCACTCAATAAAATATTTATATCAAGTCAAGCTCTCTGAATTTTCCTTTGACACTGGCAATATCCTGGGTGGTTAGGTAACATTCCCCATGACTGACAGTTCCTCTTGTTCCTCCATCCTCCAAGCTGTGGAGTCAGAGTTCTTGTCCTTTGGTCTCTAATATCTAGTCACAACACAACCCCTTCCACTCATAAGAAGTTAAAAAAAAAACCTTTCCACTCATGCACTCACTGAAGAAATTCATCTCAATTTGCTCAATTTGAAGATTAAATTTCCAGAATTCTAAAGACCTCTTCTCTCTCAAGGACCTGACTTTTGTACAGCAATAGTACACTGGCTTTCCATCTGTTATTTCTGCTGTGGGCATTTCAATGCTTTTTTCAAACTCAGACAGAGCTAGAAAATACTGTTTAGTTCTGGGTTGAATCCACCCTCCACCTAGGACAACAAATGCTACTTTAATGATGGGTGGAAAGTCTCTGTTCATGAAAACATGCAAAAAAAAAGGAAAGCCAGAGTTAAAGTTTCCAAATTGTATTCCATTAAAAATAAATGCCGGGCTTTCCTGGTGGCACAGTGGTTGAGAGTCTGCCTGCCGATGCAGGGGATGTGGGTTCGTGCCCTTGTCCGGGAAGATCCCACATGCCACAGAGTGGCTGGGCCCATGAGCCATGGCCACTGAGCCCGCGTGTCCAGAACCTGTGCTCCACAGCGGGAGAGGCCACAACAGTGAGAGGCCCATGTACCGCAAAAAAAAAATTTAAATAAATAAATGCCATTGAAAGTTTGTAAATCAATCATATATAAAACTAGAAAGAAGGTTAAAAGACAAAATTAGTAAAATCATCTATATGCACAATAAGAAGTTAAGGTATACACAAAACAAAAAGATATAAAATATTATGTCAAAGCAGTAAATATGGGGAGAAGGGAGTAAAAATACAGAGTTATAAAAATGCATGTGAACTTACAAGATCAGCAAAGTAAAATAATTATGTATACAGATTGCTATATATAAACCTCATTGTAACTACAAACTAGAAATCTATAATAGATACACTCACCAAAAAAAGGCAAAAGAATCCAAACATAACACTAAAGATAGTCATCAAATTACAAGGGAAGAGAGCAAAAGAAGAATGAAATAAAAAGTGACTACCAAAAAAAAACAAAACAATTAACAAAATGGCAATAAGTACACACGTATCAATAATTATTTTAAATGTAAATGGACTAAATGTACCAATGAGAAGACATAGTGTCTGAATGGAAACAAAATACAAGACCAATATATATGCTGCCTACAACAAACTCACTTCAGATCTAAAGACAAACACAGAGACTGAAAGTGAGAGGATGGAATAAGGTATTCCATGCAAATAGAAATGAAAAGACAGCTGGGGTAGCAATACTATATCAGACTAAATAGGCTTTAAAACAAAAACTGTAACAAAAAAGGACATTACATAATGATTAAGGGATAAATCCAAGAAGAAGATATAACAATTATAAATATATATGTATGCAACAGAGGAGCATTTAAATATGTGAACCAAATATTAACAGACATAAAGAGAGAAATTAAGAGTAACACATTAATAGTAAAGGACTTTAACACTCCACTTATATCAATGGACATAGCTTCCAGACAGAAAATCAACAAGGACTCATTAGTCTTAAATGACACATTAAACAAGATGGACTTAACAGATTTATATAGAACATTCCATCCAAAGAATGCACATTCTTTTCAAGTGCACATCAGACATTCTCCAGGATAGATCATATGCTAGGCCACAAAACAAGTCTCAGTAAATGTAAGAAAACTAAAATCATATCAACCGTCTTTTCCTACCACAATGCTACAAGACTAGAAATCAATGACAAGAAAAAAATGGCAAAAAAGCCCCACACAAACACATGGAGGCTAAACAATATGCTACTAAACAATGAATCACTGAAGAAATCAAAAAAATACCTGGAGACAAATGAAAATAAAAACACAATAATCCAAAATCTATGAGACACAGCAAAAGCAGTTCTAAGAGGAATGTTTATAGCAATACAAGTCTACCTCAGGAAACAAACTAAAAAAAAAAAAAAAAAAAAAAACCAACTCAAGTAAACAACTTAACCTTTCATCTAAAGGAACTAGAAAAAGAAGAACAAACAAAACCCCAAAGTTAGTAAGGAAAGATTTCAGATCAGAGTAGAAATAAATGAAATAGAGACTAAAAAACTAAATAGATTTCAAATTATACTACCAAGCTATAGTAATCGAAACAGTATAGTATGGACACAAAAACAGATACATAGATAAATGAAACAGAATAGAGAGTCCAGAAATGAACTCACACTTATATGGGCAATTAATCTATGACAAAGGAGGCAAGAATATATAATGGGGAAAAGACAGTCTCTCCAATAAGTGGTGCTAGGAAAACTGGATAGCTACTTGCAAATGAATCAACTGGACTACTCTCTCACACATGCCCCAAAATAAATTGAAAATGCATTAAAGACTTAAATGTAAGACCTGAAACCATAAAAATTCTAGAAAAAAACACAGTACGTTATTTGATATTGGTCTTAGTAATATTTTTTTGGATATGTCTCCTCTGGCAAGAAAAACAAAAGCAAAAATAAACAAATGGGATTACATCAAACTAAAAAGCTTTTGCACAGCAAAGGAAACTCTCAACGAAATGAAAGGCTGCCTACTAAATTGAAAAAGATATTTTATTTTTAAATGACATATCTGATAAGGGGTTAATATCCAAAATATACAACAAACTCATACAACTCAACATCAAAAAAGCAAACAACCCAATTAAAAAATGGGCAAAGAATCTGAATAGATATTTTTCCAAAGAAGACATACAGATGGCCAAAAGGCACATGAAAAGATGCTCAGCATCACTAATCATCAGGGAAATGCAAATCAAAACCACAATGAGATATCACCTCACACCTGTCAGAATGGCTATTATCAAAAAGACAACAAATAACAAGTGTTGGTGAGAATGTGGAAAAAAGGGAACCCTCGTGCACTGTTGGTGGGAATGTAAACTGGTACAGCCACTATGGAGAACAGTACGGAAATTCCTCAAAAAATTTAAAATAGAACTACCATACAATCCAACAATTCTACTTCTGAGTATTTATCCAAAGAAAATTCGAACACTATTTTGAAAAGATATATGCACCCCTATGTCCACTGCAGCATGATTTACAATAGCCAAGATATGGAAACAACCCATATCTTGTGCCCATCAGTATATGAATGGATAAAGAAGATACAGCATATATACACAATGGAATATTAGTCATAAGAAAAGAACAAAGTCTTGCCATTTGTGACAACATGGATGGACTTGGAGGGTATTATGCTAAGTAAAATAATACGAATACTGCATGATTTCACTTATATGTTAAATCTCAAAAAAAAAGTGAACAAGCATACATAAAAGGAACAGAGTTCCTGAAGGGCTTGTTAGCATTGCAGTTACAATCTTGAAAGGAGATAGGCAAGATCACCCCCAGGAGGACAGCCTGACACATAGCACAGAGCCTGCAGAAAATGTAGTCACCATCTGGGTGTCAGGTTCAGGGAACAGATATGTTTGTTATAGGATGCCTGCCACTACACTACCCCTGCCACCCTTTTCCTCAGGTGATGTAGTCCGAAGACAGCACTGCAATCAGTACACAGGGGAGGACTGACATATGGGTCCATACATGTCCAAGAGTTGGCAGCAGGCTATCAGCAGTCCAGAGTCTTGAACTCCTTCCATGCCCACTGAGCACTACCTTGTGAAAGAAATACCATACGAGCCAGAGGAAGATGGGAAATTAGTTCCCACTAGCCAGGCCTCCTTCCTGGAAAAAGGCCCAACCCCAGGGCCTGGAGATGACCCTATAGATGCAAGTCCCAGAGCTCCTCTGGACATCTGGTCACCTCATATGTAGATGGTGTAGGGAGAGGGAGTAAAGGGTTAAAAAGTGTCCTGAAGGAAGAAATGGGACAGAGCCCATGTGAGAGTCACCTGGAGAGGGACTTAGAAAATTTCCAGGAAGGCACACCAAAGCAGCAGGCCTTCTGAGACCAAGGGCCAAGGGCAGGGACCCCATCTGCCCAGGTCTAAATGTGGTATTGGTATCATACTAGGAACTGTCACTTAGAGGAAAATTTGAGTCTTTCTGATGAATATGAAGCTTTTCTCAAAGAGCTATGACTTATTTTCATGATATCCCATCTAGAGATCGGGGACAATATCTCATCTACTAATATCTGGGCTCTTAAAAAACATGTTTTTTTCTCCTATGAAAATCCCTTCCTTTTTAAAATGTTTGGGTGGAATTAATTATCCCATTAAAACTAATATTGAAAAAAATATTCCTGAGGTTACCTTGTAGCCAGAGGGATGAACTGAAATCTTAGCTGTTCCATACAGGATATATAGCTTTGGGGAGTTCAATTCACGTCACTGAGTCTATTTCCTTATCTGTAAAATGGGGATAATTGCCTCCATAGACTCATGAGGATTAAATAAATGCCCACAAAAGCACCTAACACAGTCCCTGCCACATAAGGATTCAATAACTTTCTGGTTCTGTTTCCTCTTCTTTTATAGAAGAGGGATTTTTAATGAAAAAAACAATATAAAGCCAAAATTAGTATTCATGTCACATCCAATTCTGTCCCTAGCATGTGTCCCCATTTGCTTTCCCATGTGTTGGTTCCTCACAATACTAATTAGGTCACATCAAACGTGCCGTAATTGACCATGGCACTTGTGCAGGTTTACATTTTCACACACAAAAACTGAAAATAAATTAATAACCAGCAATTTTGACAATTATGGTCAATTAAATTGTCAACATAACATTTGACATATATACTTTCTGTTTAAAAATAAAAAACTGTCTATTAAAATGCAGATTAGCAATGAACAACGAAGCTCTCATTCTTTTCATATGAAAATGGAACTAAAGATAAAAAGCATATATGCAACTGTGATATTATCTAAACTTTTTGCTTTGTTATTTATTTTATTAAACAACATAAAATTAGAAAGAACTTAAATATTAAATAGTAGGAGTATGTTTATGTATATTATAGCACAGCCATTCTGTTGCATTACTAGCATTAATTACACCTTATAAAGAGTAGGAAGTAACCTAGAAATATGGTTTACCCAGAAACCATATTTTTTATTGAAAAAGAAAAATACAAAAGTGTATATTTTTTTTCATTTCCATTAAATTCTTAAAGTATATAATACACAGTGGGGAAATGACAACATATAAAGTAAAAAGATTAGGTTATAAGTTAGTATGTACAGTGATCTTAATTTATATTATACTTCATATATGTATTATTTCTTATTTGAGCTTTTATTTTCCAAATTTTCTTCAATTAATTTGCATTATTTAGAAATCAAAAAATATTAAATTATTTTAAAATATGAATATGAGAAAGAATTAGAAGGAAATATTCCCCAAAATACAAGTATTTATTTTAGGGTAATGGGATTAGATTTTTTTTAATATAAATCAATATATACTGATGATGCTGAATCTCAACAACAGACACAGGTCCCTCTGAGGTCTAACAACCTCCTAAGAGAAGCCGGGGCCCCTCCAACTCTGGCCTACCAAAGCCAGAACAGACTCACTGCACATCCCACTCAGTGGGAAGGCCTGTCTCCCATGCTCAAAGGAGCGGAAGAAAATGTCTCTTCTCATGGCCACCTCACAGGCCCAGATGGAGAAAAGGCTGGGTGTGCCTTTAAGAGCTTTCAAACAAGCTAATCAGTATATTTAATACTAGGAACAAGTTTGAAAAATAATGGCAATAAAACATAAGTAAAACATAAAATAATCCAAACAATAGGAAATCATCACATACACTAGCTACTACACGTTTGGTTTAAACACAGCCTCTTGTAAATTGCAGAATTTACTGATGTTGAAAATAAACTCAGTTAATCAATCTCTAAAATGACTACTATTTGGTAATAAAAAATGAAATGAAAAGGACAGACAAACAGATGCTCACATGACCTTTTCCACTGATCTTCATCACATGCATCAGTAGACAACAGTAGCAGCAACAAAACTTTGACATGAGTTAGCATCAAGCCCCAGGAATAGACCCAACACTCCTATCACAGGTACTTTCAAAAGTGCAAGTTTAGTATGACACCATGAAACTCAAACAGAATTGTCATTAGTGCTACCATGCACAAATGACAAAATAATGTTATACAGAATATTTGGTGCAAGCATGTGGAAAGTCTACCTGCATAGTTACTTACTGATTTCATCTTCCAAAAGCCCTGAGTGTTACTGAATGATACCCTTTTTTTTTTCAGTTAAGGAAAGTGAGGCTTAAATAGAGCAAATTAACCAGAATTCAGCTTATGAATGTGGAGCCGGGATTTGAATTCAACCCAGGATATCCAGCTCCAGAGCACTCATTGTCAGTCATAATGATATAATGTCTTGATTTTTAACTCCAAAATAGCCTGTAATGAAGATCCAGACAGGAAGAACATTGAAATCTAGCCTCAGCACTCATTGAAAGATAGGCTAATAAAGATTAGAGTCTTTATTTGCTGGTATTTATGAATACACATACTTTAGCCATATTGGACTATACACTATCTCCCAAAAATGTGTCTGCTTGTCATGTTTCCTCCATCTGGAGCCTCATTTACCCTTTTCAGCCACATCTGACTAAACCTTACTCATCCTTCAAAGTCATTCTCAAATGTCCCCTTTTCATTAATCCCACCAGCTGATAACTTTCTCTTTGATATCCCGTAGTATGTTGTTTGTATTCTGCCTTGTATTTTAGTTATGCTTTCTTATTTACTCCACCATATTATTATAGTGGAGCTACACCTTCTTCATCTTAGTAAATAACCTTAGAGCACATGACACGGCTACCACTCCTTCATTGACAAGTGGGATCCATGTTCCCACCAAACAAATCTTAAAGGAAAATACAAAAGGGTAAACGTTTTCCAAGTAAATTAACTGTATCCCAAAGCAAAACTCAAGAATATTTATAGGAATATAAGAGTGTTCAGCACCCAACAAGGTAAAATCCAGTGTTTGGTACTCAATCAAAAATTGCCAGATATTCAAAGGAAGAGAAAAATCAATTAATTGAAACCAACCCAGAGCTGGCACAAATACTGGAATGATCAAACAAGAACATTAAATCAATTCTTATAACTCTGTTCCACACAGGGCCACATTCATGACCATGAGACCTATTCAGTCACACAGAACCAACCGCATGCTAGAAAGACCCTACCTTTCATTTAATGCTCTGCTGTCACCGTCTTGAAATTTTTAATAATTTTGAACAAGGGGACTTACATTTTCATTTTTCACTAGGACCCACAAATTATACAACTTATCCTGATTCTATATGTTCAAAAAGATTTATAGAAATGGAAGATATTTTCAAAGTCAGAATAAATATAATATATGTGTAATTTAAGACTCCAAAGTGGAAAACATAAAAAATATTTGAAGAACTAGTAGCAAAAATTTTTCCAAATTTGATTAAAACAATAAGCACACATATTCAAAAAGGTCAAAAAACTCAAAGCATAAGAAACATAAGGAAAACTCTACCAAGACACTTCATAATCAAATTGCTCCAAACCAGCAATAAAGAGAAAATCAGATAGAAGCAATCAGAGATGAAAGACACATTACATACAGAGAAACAAGGATAAAATGACAGTAGATTTCTCATCAGAAACAATATGTGCAAGAAGTCAGTGGAACAACATCTTTAAAACACTGAAATGGAAAAGCTGTTAACTTAGAATTCTACACCCAATGAAAGTATCTTTCAAAAAATAAGGGAAAAAAATTTTTTGAGACATTCTAAAGCTAAAAGAATTCACTACCAACAGACCCACATTACAAGCAATATTAAAGTAAGTCCTTCAGGAAGAAGGAAAATGATACCAGATATAAATATGGGTTTATGCAAAGTAATAAAGAACAGCAGAAATAGCGATCACATGGATAAATGTGTAAGTTTTTTTCTTATTATTCAAATCTCTTCAAAAGATAATTGAATGTTCAAACAAAAGTAATAACAAAGTAGTTTGGGGCATATAAGATTTGTCAAAGTAAAGTTATGACAATAGCACAAGAATCAGGAGGGGAAAAATGGAAGTATACTATTACAAGGTTCTTATGCTATATATGATGTGGCATAATATCACTTGAAGGTAGACTATGATAAGTAAAAGATGTGTACTGTAAACTCTAAAGCAACCACTAAAATAACAACAACAAAAAAATAGCTAATAAGCCAACGAAGGAGATAAAACTGAGTCATTTAAAAAATTAATTTAATACAAAAGAAGACAGTGGAAAAAGGGAAAAGGGAATATATAACACATGGAGCCTCTAAGGAAAAAGAATCTGAAAAAGTTTCATATATATATATATATATCACTTTGCTGTACACCTGAAAGTAACACAACATTGTAAATCAACTATACTTCAATAATAAATAAATACATAAATAAATAAATAAAAACAAGTTGCAAAATCTTTTAAAAAGAGAAAAAAACACATATGGGGCAAAAGGTAGACTTGACCTGGAGGGTATTATGCTTAGTGAAACAAGTCAGACAAAAAAAGACGAACACTATATGTTTTCACTTATATGTGGAATCTTAAAAAATAAAACAAATGAATAAATACAACAAAATAGAAACAGACCCACACATACAGAGAACAAACTAGTGGTTAACAGTGGGAAAAGCAGTGGGGGAGAGGCAAGACAGGGATGAGAATTAAGATACAAACTACTAGGTATAAAATAAATAAGATACAAAGATATAATATACAGCATAAGGCATATAGCCAATATTTTATAACTTTATATGGAGTATAATCCATAAAAATTTTGAAACACTATGTTTTATACCCAAACTAATATAATATTGTAAGTCAATTAAACTTAAATTTGTTTAAAAAGATCGATTTAAACCTAACCATATCAATAATTACATTAAATGTAGTCTAAACCCCATTTAAAAGCGGAGATTGTCGAATTACATAAAAACATAAGACCCAACTATATGCTGCTTACAAGAAACAAACTTAAAATATAAAGACACAAATAGGTTAAAAGTAAAAGCATGGAAAATGATATCTCATGATAACACTAATCAAAATAAAGCTAGCGTAGCTATCTTAATATTAGACAAAGTAAATTTCAGGACAAAGAATCTTACCAAAGATAAAGAGGGTCATTTCATAATTATAAAATGGTCGAATGATCAAAAAGGTATTAAAAATTCTAAATATTTATACACCTAATAACAGTTTCAAAGTACATGAAGCAAAAACTGATAAAACTGTATGGAGAAATAGACAAACCAACAATTACTGTCAGATTTCAAAACCTTTCTCTCTATAATTTATACAACAAGTAGACAGAAAAATCAGTAAGGTATAGAAGATTTGAAGAATACCGGCAAACAACTTGACCTAAGTGACATTCATACACTCCACCCAACAAGAGTAGAATACACATTCTTTTCAAGTGCACTCTGAACTTTTACCAAAATAAATCTGAAGGGCCATCATAACAAGTATTAGAAATATAAAAGGATTCAAATCAAGTAAAGTATGTTCTCTAACAACAATGGAATTAAATTATAAATCAATATCAGGAAAATGTCTTTAAAAATCCCCAAATATTTGGAAACTGAATAATACACTAAAGAACCATGGGTCAAAGAAATCAAAAGGGAAATTTTTAAATGTTTTAAACTAAATATAAATGAAAACACAACATTTCTAAATTTGTGGATGCTGCTAACATAGTACTTAGGTGAAATTTTAAAGCAATAACCACCTACGTTGGAAAAAAGAAGAAAGATCTCATAAGACAGGTTTCTTAAGAAAGGAGAAGAAGAATGAGAAGGAGAAGAAGAAGAGGAGCAAATTAAACCCAAAGTAAGTGGAAAGGAAATGATAAAAATCGGAGAGAAATCAATAAAATATAAACCAAACAAAAAATAATAAGAGAAAAATCAATGAAGCCAAAGCTACTTCTTTGAGAATACTTTCTTAATTGATAAACCTCTAGCCAGACTGATCCGTAACAAAAATAGAAAAGACAGTAATGAGAGAGGTGAAATCACTACTAATTCTATAGATACTAAAAGGATAATAAGGGAATATTATGAACAACTTTATGCCAATAATTCAACAACATGCATGAAATGGACATATTCCTTGAACAACACAAATTACAAAATCTCACTCAAAAGAAATAGGACATTAGTGGGAATGGAGAAGCAAGGACCTCCAAAATTCTCTCCTCTGTAAATGCAACAAGAACACACAAAAATCAACATTTCAGAACTCTGGCAATTAACCAAAGGCTTGTAGCAATCTGCAGAGCAATTATTCAAAACAAATGGTTGAATATCAGTAAGAATGGTGAGCTTTGTGGCATTTTAACTTGCTGTACTTACCTCCACCTCTCTCCAGTTCCACAGTAGCCTTGAAAACT
This sequence comes from Hyperoodon ampullatus, assembly GCF_949752795.1. Lineage (NCBI taxonomy): Eukaryota > Metazoa > Chordata > Mammalia > Artiodactyla > Ziphiidae > Hyperoodon > Hyperoodon ampullatus. The sequence goes on along the minus strand of NC_136925.1, from coordinate 31,717,330 downwards.
AACAGCCCACAATCACACCTGGAAGTCAGTGGAGGGGGACAAAAGAGGTTTGGCATTCCTCCAAAGGCTCATTCTCAAGAATTATTTTATCTGTCTGGTGGTTCACTGGAAGACCTCACTCACAGGGATCTTGTCTTCATTTGTCCTGTAACCAGCCTTTTTACCAGGGGTATTTACTGAGAAAAATAAGTGACAATAGTTTGACATCATGGCTGCCTGATGAAGTTAGACTACAGTTGGGCAAGCAATATGTTAACCAAAACACTTAAAAGGGAAAGCTGGGGAATGATGTGTCCATAAGGGATGTTATGAACTGAATTGAGCCCCGCCCCCCAAATTCTTATGTTGAAGTGCTAACCCCCAATACCTTAGAACATGACTCTATTTGGATATAAGGCCTTTAAAAAGAGGTAATTAAGGTTAAATGAGTTCATAAGGGTGGAACCCTAATCCAATATGACTGATGTCCTTATAATAAAAGGAAGAGACACCAGGGATGTGCACACACAGAAAAAAGGTCACATGAGGACATAGTAAGAAGGTAGGCATCTGCAAGCCAAGGAGAGATGCCCCAGGAGAAATCAAACCTGACAACACCTTGATGTTGGATTTCTAGCCTCTATAACTAAGAGAAATAAATTTCTGTTGTTTAAGAAACTCATTTTATGGTATTTTGTTACAGCAGCCCTAGCAAACTAATACAGGGGTCTTTGGAAAAGCCATGTACATGTATAAAGCTGTGTACATGCCCAGAGCTGTGTACATGCTCAGGAAAGACCTGAGAAAGACATAAGCTCTCGTCCCTAGCTGCCCTTGAGACTCTATGCAAGAAGTGAAGGCTAAAGCAGAGTTGTAAATTGCCTGCGTGTTGAAGGTATGCCCCAACATGCACACAGAATCCCTCAGGAAAGACAAAGATTTATTGGTTCCAGGAATTTAAAGAAATCACCATTCAATCACTAGCTGAACACTAAGCTGAGTCGAAATTTCAGTGGTGACACATGACAAAGAATACAGAGTTTACAGAATTAGTTCATAAAAGTCATTAAACAAGCAGCAATAACAAACCCTGATGGCATGGCAGGGGTAAATCTGATTTCCAAAGTTGACACATTATATTATTTAAGATGTATAATTTTCAATAACAACAACAAGTTACAAGACATCCAATAGAAACAAGAAATATTTCACACGGAGGGGGGAAAAAAGCATTCAGTAGAAACTGTCTCTAAGGAAGCCAAGATATTGGCCTTCCTAGACAAAGACTTTAAATCAGCTATATTAAAGATGCTCAAATAACTAAATGAAATCATGTCTAAAAAAACTAAAGGAAGTATGAAAATGATGATTCACCAAAGAGAGAATATCAATAAAAAGGTAGAAATTACTTCTTAAAAGAGCTAAATACAAATTCTCTCATTGAAAAGTATACAATAACTGAAATGAGAAACTTACCAAAACAGCTCAACAGGCAGAAGAATCAATAAATTTGAAGTTACATTAATTGAAATTATACAGTCTAAGGAACAGAAAGAAAAGAGAATGAAGAAAAATGAACAGAGTCTGCTCTGAGACTTGCAGGGCTCAAAAGAAGAAACAACCTAAATGCATATCAGTTGATGAATGATAAACAAAATGTGGCATATCCATACGATGGAATATTATTCAGATATAAAAAGGAATGAAGTACTGATATATGCTATAACATGAATGAACACTGAAAACATTGTTAAGTGAAAGAATCCAAATACAAAAATGCCACATGTTGTATAATTCCATTTATTTGAAATCTCTAGAACAGGCAAATCCATAGAGACAGAAAGTAAAAGTAAACTAGTTGTCTCCACCCGCTGGAGGGGAAGGGGGAAATAGGAACTAATAGCTAATGGGTATGGGGTTTCTTTTTGGAATAATAACAGTTCTGGATTTAGATAATGATGATGCTTGTATTACTTTGTATATATACTAAAATCCTCTGAACTGTATACTTTAAAAGGGTAAAACTTATAGTATGTGAATTATATATCAGTTAAAAACTTGTATGAGAACAAAATGATTAAAAGATGAAATAGATAACCTGAATAACTCTATATCTATTAACAAAAGTAAATTTGTAGTTTAAAATATTCCTAAAAAGACAGGGTCCATGGTAAATTCTACCAAACATTTTAAGGAAGAAGTCAACACAAACTCTTCCAGAATATTGTTAAAGAAGTAATACTTCCCAATTCATTCTATGAGGCCAACATTACCTTGATATTAAACCCAGACAAAGACGTTTCCAAAAAAGAAAATCACAGACCAATAGCCCTCATCAAATGAGATGTAAAAATTTAGCAAACTGAATTCAACAATATATAATAATGTTAATACATCATGATGAAATGGGGTTTATTCCATGAATGCAAGATTGGTTAGACATTCATAAATTAATAAAATTCAACATATTAATAAACTGTATATAATTACATTAAGATAGAGATATAGATATATATCAATAAATATAGAAAAAGCATTTGACAAAACATCCATCCCTTATTTTTTTTAAACTCAAAAAAGTAGGAATAAAAGAGTACTTCCTCAATCTGATAAAGGGCATCCCTGAAAAACCTACAGTTTATATCATACTTAATGGTGAAAGACTAAATGTTTATTCCCTAATGTAGGAATAACACAAGACATTTTATCGCCCCATTCTATTCAATATTGTACTGGATGTGTTGGCCAGTACAAAAAGACAAAAAAAAAAAAAGGTGAAGGAGGAAGGAAGGGAGGAAGAGATGGAAGGGGGAAAAGCATCCAGATTGGAAAGAAAAAATTAAAACTGTCTTTATTTGCAGACAATGTGAGTGCCTATATAAGATGGAATCTACAAAAAAGCTGTGAGAACTAATAAGTGAATTTAGCAGGGCTGTAGGATACAAGTTCAAGATACAAAAATCAATTGCCTTTCTATACACTAGCAAAAGAATAATAGATAAATTAAATTTTTTCTAAAAAAAACAATGTCATTTACAATGTCATCAAAAATATGAAATACTAAAGGATAGATCTAACAAAAGTTGTGCAATACCTGTTCACTGAAAATTATAAACATTGCTCAGAGAGGACCTAGATAAAGAGTTACACCATGTACATAAGTTGAAATACTCAGTATTGTTAAGATGTCAATTTTTCCCAAATTGATCTATAGATTTAATGCAATCCCAGTCAAAATCCAAGAAGGCTTTTTTGTAGAAAATTACAAGCTAATTCTAAAATTCATATTAATGCAAAATACATAAAATAGCCAAAACAGTTTTGAAAAAGAACAAAATTAGAGAACTAACATGACCTAATTTCAAAATTTACTACAACAATACAATAATCAAGGTAGTACAATGACAGATCAATGGAATGAAATACAGAATCAAAAAACAGACCCACACCACAATTGAGTTTTTACAAGGGTGCAAAGAAATGCAGTGGGAAAGAATAATCTTTTCAACAAATTATAATAGAACAATCAGACATCTATATGCAAAAATGAACTGTAATCCATACCTATCCATACCTCACACCATATAAGAGATTAACTCTGACTGGATTGTTGACCTAAATATAAAACCTTAAACTGTAAAACTTCTGCGAGAAAACATAGAGGGAAAAAACTTTGTGACCTCAGTACAGGCAAAGATTTCTTAAATAAGGTGCCAAAAGCATAATCCATACAAGAAAAAAAATGGATAAACTGACCTTCATCAAAACTAAGAACTTCAGGAAATAAATTTCTAGAAACATACAATCTTCCAAGACTGAAACATAAAGAAATAGAATATCTGAATACACCAATTACTATTAAGGAGATTAAAGCAGTAATCAAAAACCTCCCAACAAACAAAAGTCCAGGACCAAGTGGCTTCACTGATGAATTCTACCACACATTTAAAGATTCAATACCTGTCCTTTTCCAACTCTTCCCAAAAACTGAAGAGGAGGAAATGCTTCCAAACTCACTTACTGAGGGGCAGCATTATCATGATACCAAAACCAGACAAGGACTTCACAAAAAATAAAATTACAGGCCAATGTGCCTGATGAACATAAATTCAAAATTCCTGAACAAAATATTAACAAATCAAATTCAACAATACATTAAAAAGGATCATACACCAAGATCAACTGGGATTTATTCCAGGGATGCAAGAATAAGTCAACATCCATAAATCAATCAATATGACACACCACATTAAAAAAATGAAAGATAAAAATCATATGATCATCTCAATAGATGCAGAAAAAGCATTTAACAAGATTCAACATACTTTTATGATAAAACTCTGAACAAGGTGGGTATAGAGAAAACGTACCTCATAATAATAAAGGCCATATGTGACAAGCCCACAGCTAACATCACACTCAGTGGCTAAAAGCTAATGTCCATACCACCCAAGGCAATCTACAAAATCAATGCAATCCCTATCAAAATACCAATGGCATGTTTCACAGGACTAGAACAAATAACTCTAAAATTTGTATGGGGACTTCTCTGGTGGTCCAGTGGTTAAGAATCCGTCTTGCAATGCAGGGGACACTGGTTCGATCCCTGGTCGAGGAACTAAGATCCCTTATGCCGTGGGGCAACTAAGCCTGTGTGCCACAGAGAGCTCACGTACCACAACAAGAGAGAAGCCCATGCACCAGAACGAAGATCCCGCGTGCCACAACTAAGACTCAATGCAGCCAATAAATAAATAAATAAATTTTTAAAAAATAATTTTAACAAAATAAAATCTGTATGGAACCACAAAAGATGCTGAAGAGCCAAAGCAATCTTGAGAAAGAACAAAGCTGGAGATATCATGCTCCCTGATTTCAAACTGTACTACAAAGTTACAGCAACCAAAACAGTATAATATTGGCATAAAAACAGACACATAGATCAATGGAACATAAATGACAGCCCAGAAATAAACCCAGACATACATGGTCAATTAACTGACAACAAGGGAGCCAAGAAAATACAATGAGGAAACGACAGTCTCTTCAATAAACAGCATTGGGAAAACTGGACAACCACATGCAAAAGAACAAAACTGGACCACTCTCTTAAACTACACACAAAAATTAACTCAAAATGGATTAAAGACTTGAATGTAAGACCTGAAACCATTAAAAATCCTATAAGAAAACATAGGCAGTAAGCTCCTTGACATTGCTCTTGGCACTGAATTTTTTGATCTGACTCCAGAAGCAAAGGCAACAAAAGCAAAAACAAACAAGTGGGACTAAATCAAACTAAAAAGCTTCTGCACAGAAGAGGAAACTTTCAACAAAACTAAAAGGCAACCTACTGAACAGGAGAAAATGTTTGCAAATCATATATCTGATAAGGAATTAATATGCAAAATATATAAAGAATTCAATTCAATAGCAAAACAAACAATCCAGTTAAAAAATGGGCAGAGGATCTAAATAGACACTTTTCCAAAGAAGATATGCAGATGGCCAACAGGCACATGAAAAGATGTTTAACATCACTAATTATCAGGGAAATGCAAATCAAAGTACAATGAGATATCACCTCACACCTGTTAGAATGGCTATTATCAAAAAAAAAAAAAGGAAAAGGAAAAGAAATAACAAGTGTTGGAGAAGTTGTGAAGAAAAGGTAACCTTTGTACATTATTTTTGGGAATGTAAATTGCTGCAGCCACTATGGAAGACCATATGGAGGTTCCTCAAAAAATTAAAAATAGAACTACCACATAATCCAGCTATTCCACTTCTGGGTATTCATCTAAAAAAAACAAAAACAGTAATTTGAAAAGATATACACACCCCTATGTTCATTGCAGCATTAACCGCAATAGCCAAGATATGGAAATAACCTAAGTGTCCATTAATGGATGAATGGATAAAGAAGATGTGGTACATATATACTACTACCAAGCCATAAAAAAGAAGGAAATCTTACCATTTGTGATAACATGGATGGACTTTGAGAATATTCTCTGAGTGAAATAAGTCAGACAGAGAAAGACAAATGATTTCACAAATGTGTAGAATCTAAGAAACAGAACAAAAAAAACCAAAACTCATATATACAGGGAATGTTTACAGCAGACTGCCTTTGGACTGCAACTCTTCCCAGAATCGCCAGCCTGCCAGCCTACTCCATCAGATTCTGGGTTAGCCAAGCCTCCGCAATCATAATATTTTTGGAATTCAAGAATTTAGAGACCTAGGAGGATCGATAAAGGTGGCAGAGTAGGGGACATGGAACTCACCTCCCACCATGAACATATCAAAAATACATCTACATGTAGAACAGGAGGGCTCTAGTCTACATCACATAGATTTATTCAGGGACGTAGGATGAAGGGGCAGCCGCTAGCAAAGAGCAGATGCTTAGTGAATTCATTCCTTCACCAGGCAATATGGTAGATAAGAGCAAGAAACAGCTTGATAAAGTCTATGTACACAGCTGGAAGATGATGTGATGGGACCCTAACAGAAATAAAGATCAAGCACTGTCTAAGTCTACTGGAAGGTAAAATAAAACCACACCCATGGTTGTGAAAGATGCGGCATTCAAGACAGGCATTAGAGAACAGGTGTGGGGAAGTGGGGCAAAGGTCACTGAGAAAATTAAGAAAGTAAAAGTGATATAGACCTCCTTTCATAATATCTCTGGGAGAATGGAACGCAGACATTGTGGCAAAATTCATTACAAAATAAATGCCATTTCACCCGTATGTTTAACAGTTTCTTTCTCTCTCTCTCTCTCTCTCTTTTTTTTTTTTTTTTTTTTTTTGCATGTAGTAGTAGAAGTAGAAATAGTATCTGGAAAAGTATAAAATCATTATACTCGATTATTTGAACCAAGGTCAAAATGAGAACTACCATGAATGTTAGCACGTTTTTCAAATTCTATGTGGAATTGGATGTATCGTGCTCCAATGGAATTCTGAAATGAGGTCAACTTCTGGCAGATCACACGACTAACTCTATTAAGCCACTGTTCTGTGATCGGCTCCATATGCGGCACCCTTCTGCTGGGTAATTTTGTGCTCAGGCTAAAGATGTCAGGAAAAATAGCAAAATCTTGATATATTGTCAAAGTTCACACAGTATTACAAAAATCAAGGTACAAATGTATAATTGGTTCAAAATCTGAGAACAAAACATCACCTCACTTAGAGTTTATCATAAAATTATTTCTTCTCCCAACAAAAATCAAGGGAAAAAAGTCTATCCTTGCAATGCATGAGCCTTGACTGTACCTTGGGTCAGGAAAAAATTAAAATAGCCATAAAAGATATTTAGGGGTTAATTGGGAGAAATTTAAATATGAAATAGATTGTTTTATGGAATTACTGTTCATTTCTTAAGTATGATCATGGTTTTAAAGTTATTTAGGAGAATTTCTTTTTTCCGAGAAGATGCAAGTGTCATGATGTCTGCAACTTACTTTAAATATATAGAGAGGAGGGTAGAAGGGGGCATAGGGGTAGAGAGAAGGAAGAGAAGAGGGACATAGGCGGAGGGGGAGAGACAGGAGGAGGGAGAAATACAGAAACAGAATGCTCAAATGCAGCAAAATGTTAACAATTGTTAAATTTAGGTGAATACAAGTGTTTATTCTGCCATTTTTTCAATTATTCATTATATTTGAAATTTCTCAACATAAAAACTTAGGGAAATAAAAATATTCTATCTTTATTAAATCTAATTTTAACTCACATAGAATGACAAGATTTACAAGAAATTTCCTGCTTAAAATGACGAACAGAAAGGATTCATGAACAATTCTGGCATGCTTTCTTATAAGTACTACATATGCTTGGTGAAAAAAAATCTGAGGTTAAAAATTTTGTAACCTTTGTCTTCCCTCTGCTGCATTAGTATCACACTGCTATGTGCACATTTGTTGATGGAGTTTGATAACAAATTCCAAACTTGATGTAACCATCTCACTCTGTGCCATGTGCAGTTTTTTGTACTGATATTTTAGTTTTAGTTTTGCTATGAAATTACCATACACTATATATAAAATACTACAAACATTATTCCAACAGAGATCAATTTTTCTAAGAGAAATCAATATTATTCACAGATGTTCTTCAATGAATAGCCTCAAAATTAGGATTAGATCAAACCATGAAACAAAGCAGTTTTATACAACAAATGTTCAGGGGAGAAGAGAGAGATGAGGCATAGTACTCAACCCTGCATCTCTGTCATGCCACAATGCTGGTGCAGCTACATAGCAGTGCAAGAGCCAGTGTGGGGATAGAGATGCGCATATTCCTCAAGGTATGTATTCCCTTTCTGCATAGTAATCAATGCTGCTGGTAAGCAGTACGTACAGATATATTTGCTTTGTATGTGCAGTTCTAGCCATAAAGTCGTATTTCAGTTTATTTACTCCAGTTTATTTAAGAATGCAGGGATAAAATTTCTGAATTCTTTTTACTATAGAAAATGAATTTCAATTAAGGGAGTAGACAAACATTAGCATAAAATAGTCTGTGGCGGAAAGGATATAAAGGTCAGAAAAAAGTATTACAGAATTCTCCACATTCACTGTGAAATGTACAAACATAAAAATTTATGTTTGATAGTCTCATAAATTTTCAGGCTAATGTGCAATGAATTTGAATTTTGTTTAAAATATCTAAATATACAATGAGTGAGCAAATGTATCATATGCTGTGTTTAAGATATAAATTACTAAAAACAAGATAATGATGCGACTCTCCATATATTAATGTTCACAACCTTTTATTAAATTATCAAAGATAACTCACAAATAACAGCTCAACACTGGAATACACAAAAAATGCTATGCCATTTCTACAATTCTGTTCAGAAAAATAACTCAGTCTAGATGGAAATCCTTCATGAAGTTTTTGGAAATGGAAATCATGACTGGCAGCCTGATTGCCAGTTGTTTGCATATGTGGCAAATATCACATTCCCTCACTCAGGACCTCCTTTGCCTAGAAATGTCAGTTTCTTGAGACTGCATACTTAACATTTGGATAATTCTGGATTTAGTCAGAAAAATGATAATGATAAGAAGTGCCCCCAAATACAATGACCTGCATCAGGAAGTTGTGAATTCCCTTTCACAGGCAGTGTTCAAGCAAAGATCAGACAACCCCTTCACTGTAAGTTTGTGGTGGGGATGTAAGCACCACATGGGGAATTGGATCACATCCCTTAAAACTCGGTAAATCTGTTGCTCTAAGATTCTTAAAGATCTAAAGATATGAAAAATAGAATAAAATAAAAAAATAAAGATATGAAAAGGTGAACTTTTGTGGTTTTGAAAGTCTAGATATTTTTTAGGAAATGCAAAAGTTGCCTCAATTTTCTAACTTTTCTAGAAAGAAGATAAATCTGAAAATGGTCTTCTCTTTTAAGCTCTTGATATTAATCATACACATTTGGGGAATAATATAATAAATATGCTCTTTTCTCATTTTACAATGATAACATATAATGATGGTGTCAGAAATACATTAATACACTGAGAGAGCAGACCTCTGACCTGCAGATACTGACCTAAACAAATTTACATGTGAATGAGGTAAACGGTGTGCTATCACACAAGAACAAGTGAAGCCTGCCTCTTTTACTGGTTTTGGAAAGTGATTATTATTGCACCAATGGAGCTTGAACAGAACTGGAATTAATATATCATGTTTCCTTACAAACATTGTAAGTCAGTTTCTGATATATCATTTTAAATAATTGTTTCCAAAATTGCTTTGATTACCTAACGTCAGTTTAGTTCATATAATATGAATGTTTCTATGATTCCACAAATTCTCACATTTTCCAAACTCAACTTTTCACGAAAAAAACGTAAGTCCTGATAGACAGTCAAGATAAAGGATATTTGTATCTACACTAGAAGAAAAGCATGTTGATATAAAGTGAAAAGCATAATCACCTTGGATTCTGACTCCAAATATCTCAGTTGCTTGAAAATAATTCTGGTGGAATTTTTCACCTTTCACCTTGTTTACTTACAACCAGGGAAAGGGTAACCACTCAGCCCATAGTTTGTTGGCGCACAAGACTGATTCAACTGATCATCCAAAGATTTAGTTCTTTTTCTAGCTGGCCTTTGAATGTAGGCCACTTCTCCAGAAATTTCTCCCCATGTGAATAATGATTCGGGGATTTAGTTTTTAACATTTCACTTTATAACTTGTCAGTTTCCTCTCTATCACACCTTATTCTCAAAGTTTTTTCCTAGAATCATCTCACACGTCCAAGTCAAAACTGCTAAATTAATTCTAGTTTGCCATTCTCTACATCTGATAATCCCATGGAAGGGTTAAATCCACCTGAGAGTTTAAGAAAATGTGTCAAAAATTTACTTAGTTCAGCTTTCTATATACTTATAGGTGGTTTCATTTTTAAACTTATCAATTCATTGGTATTTTTATTTCAAATATGATTTTCATATAAATTTTTATATCTCATATTTTTATTATGAACTGCCATGAAATGCCAATAACTTCTATATATCACTGTAAGATGTTAGAAATACAAATATACACTTGTATTTTAATATCATGAAATGTTCATTGCACATATATTTATGTCAACAAAAAAAAACGTTATTTCATGTCTCTTTCATACCCATTACTTCTGTTAAGAATTCTTAATAAATAGATGTTGTATCATCTAAAAGCTATATATTTAGATAATCCTGGACATAAATTACTGTATACTAAAGGCACTTAAAATAATTTTACTATTTTTAAAATTTTAGGCATAAAACCAAGAAGACTACAATAAGATGATAACATTCGTATTTAGAAGCAGCATATGAATGCATTATAATACATCCAGATACTGATGCTATGTTATTTGTAAATGATTCAATTACCCACTAATACTACCACAGAATTTTTTCCTCTAGAAAGTTGTCAAGAAACTCAGTGACTGTTTTTCAAGGCCAGAGCTTACTAATGAAAAGTGAAAAATTTAGTCACATTCAGATACCAATAGATAATGATCATTATGTAGCAATTTGAATACTTTTTATATTCATCCCCACTTCAAGAATTTACATCTTAGTGAATAAGTCAAAAGATTCAGAACTTTTTATTTCTTTCCTTGCATATTTGAACACCAGTATATAGATTCATAACCTGATGACTTTGGAAAATAATAAATTAAATAATTCTGTATTTAAGAAACATTACTCAAGTTACCAATAATCATAAGAATATAAATAAAATTAATCTTTAAACTAACATCATTTATTTTTTTTATATTTCTCAAGTATTCCATAAGAAGTTATTTTTTCCAAGTACATTTTAAAATATATTATTTAAAGAATAGGATACATGAAACTCAAACATTATCACCCTGGAAAATGTTCTATCATAAGATTATGAGATTGTCTGAGATCCTAACAATTAAATTTTTATATCGAAGATCTTTATATATGTTAGGTTCACACAGTTTGTAATTTTATTTTAAAAAACAGTAATAACATACTTTTGATTTGCAGGTTTAAAACAACACTGAATTTGTAAGCAAAAAATAGAATATATGCATAAATACAGACAGCCTTATGTATTTGTATAAAAAATATCTGAACATAAAAAGTACAAAATTAAATTAGATTTTAAAAACCAATCATACTCAGAACTTGCACAATCGAAATTCTGTTAGCATTACACAAAGTTGTCTGAGGAGACTGCACTTATTGCAATGATTTGCCATTGCACTACATATTTTGGAACATTCTTCCCTCTCTTCAGTAGTGGCAAATCTCAGTCTTTGAAAGAGGATTTGGTTTAGAGAAAATCACACATCTTTGACAACCAAATTTGATGGAACAAGTTGTCAAATCACTAACAAATTTTATACTGAAATAAGATATCATTGATTTTTTGTGTGCTTCCTAAAATTATTTTAAGGCATTTCTAGAAACGTTTTGAGATATTTGCATCACTAGAATAAGTTTTTAGCTTCCTAAAATGGTCACCTTGAAAAGAATATTCATCTGGAATCTTGTCTTGAAATTTCATTACCTTCCATCTCAAACAAATGCATAACACTTTTTTATTTATACATTAAGGAAGAGGAAAATGAGATAAACATCCTCTGGTATTTTCTATAACTATGACTTGTTGATTTCCTCAATATTGGAACTTGTTTTCTCACATGAAAGATGAACTACATAAGAGACAGTAGCTGGATCAGCTCACTGTTTCTCAATCTCAATACTATTGACATTTGGGGTTGGATCATTGTGTGCGAGCGGCCCTGTGGATTGTATGTTGCTTAGCAATATCCTTGGCTTCTACCCACTGGATGCCAGTAGCAGCCCCTCAGATATGACCATCGAAAATGTCCCCAGACATTACCAAATGTCCCCCAGGAGACAAAATCATCCCTAAATGAGAATCACTGGATTGGGTAATTGGAAATGTCCTTTCAAACCCAAGAGCCTATAATTCATAAGACAATATATTATATGTGTGACTGATTCACTTTGTTATAAAGCAGAAACTAATAAATAAATAAATAAATAAATTTTTAAAAAGACAATATAAAATACATAGAGAGAACATTGTTATACATTCTAAATATCTAAAATTAAATCAATAAGTATAAAGAATATTATTATAATTTTTCTAGTTACACACATCTTCAAAGACAACTTTGTAATAAAATGATAGGGTGAACATGTTTAAAATGTATTGTCATTAAGGCACAGCCTAGTAACACACTAAAAATATTAAGGTACGTATAATACACACACATTTAGAAATATAACTATAATAATGTTTGTGTAAATCTATAAATCTATGCATACTCATAGCAAAGAATGCCTCAAAACAATATGATCATTTAATTCCTATTTAACAAACTTCATACCCTAGAATAGTATACATTTTGTTATAATCAATAAATAAATTTAAAATGACCACTCCTAAGGGAAAACTAGATAAAACAAACATGGTGGTCATTTATATAGAACCCTCCTGTGACTTTTAAACTCAATAAATGGTGAAATGCGTTACTTGCTTTCTCAGTAACATTCAAATTTCTATAGAAATGCTGTCTTTTTATATCTACCATCACAGTTACTGTCAAGAACTAGACTTCAATCAAGTAAGCAATACATTTCCTAAGGTTTGAAATTTCTTTCCAGTTACCATTTTTTTCTAAACTTATATTTAACATAAAAATCACTTCTGACAAATTAACATTAAAGCACTATTAAATACCCAACTGAAATAACATTTTGATGAAATAAAATAATAAAATAGAACCATTATGAATAATAGTAGCCCAATATTTTTTTGTTCAAAGCAACTTACCTCACTTCTGATTTAGACAATATAATAAGTCCACAGATTACCTTGCAGGGCATTTCTACTGAGCTAAGACCAATCACAAGGCTCAGTTTAGATCTACTGATTTTTGAGCAAACATTACTACTAAAAACCCCTATTATAAATGAAAAAAAGATTCCAAATGGTTAGAATTCCCTGTTTACTGGAGAACACCATAAAGCACAAGTTATTAAGAGTATAGTATTATGGATAGTGACTGTCCCTAAATAAACCTGAAAGCTTGTCATAAAGTTGAAATGATATTCTTATAAATTGACAAAATTAATATACGATTTTGAGTCACAACTCTTTAACCATAAAGAGGGCTCATGGGTATGCTGCTCTTCTTTTAATTAAAAAGTCTCCTCGGTAGTTATTGATGTGTGAACATATTTCCATAGAGAATTATTTAAATGAAGAGAAAAGCATTCAAATATAGTCAAATATAATTGTTTAAAGAGACTATACATTCATTCATTAGCAGAGTATTCTAATATAAAATCAAAAGTAAAGCATGCCATAGGTAATTATTACTGGCTTAGCTGTCAGTTAGTCAAATCAACTAAAAGGCCAATTATTCTGAGGATACCCAGGGTGGAAAGCTCATGTTGGCATTAGGTCATTTTGAGATAGTTATGGTTCCTTTTTATAGTAAATTAATTTCCCAGCAAAAATATTTGGCATGTAACTGCATATGCTATGACTTATCCTTGTGTTTTAAATCTTTAACATTTGGAGAAAAACGTAATATTACCTATAAAATGAAAGTAAGATAGTAGAACAAAAATAGATAATAAAAATTTCAGATTAAGTTAGAATATTTCCTTTTTTTCTAGTTTCATCATCAGTATGACTCAAGAAACTCAACATCAAAGGACAAGTTTTCAACTTAATAATCATATCCATGGTTGACTTCTCAATATGGATTTGAAGTTGTGTGTATATGTTAAAATAATGCATTAAAAATACTAAAAAAAATTTAGGAAGTGTTTTCAAATTCAAAAAAGCACTAAATTACCACATATTAGAAAGCCTACGGTAAGTATCAGAGGTAGAAAATGCTGTGTCTAAAACTGAGATAATATAAGTATAGTCTTCCTTCATCTCAAAATTTAAATTGTGCAGTGACCCTGGTATATTAAGTTCCTTCCCTAGGCTCTGCCCATATTCAGCATCAGGTTATTGTAAATACTAGCACAATGAGAAATTGTTTTGGATGGGCAGTCCCTCCTGGATACTACCTGGGGTCCCTATTCACTGTCCACCGTGGCACTTAGTACCAGATTGTCACCAACTGCTTTCCTGTCTCCGCGGTGGACTGTATCCCAGACAGCAACGACTGTGACTTACTCATTGCTCTAACTCCAGCACTCCAGCTCTTAACACGAGTGTATTTGGGTTAAATGAAATAAACACCTAAAAATCATGATAGTCAATGGTTCTCAAATCTAGCAGCACGACAGAATTACCTGGAGAGCTTTTAAAATGTTTATGCCCACACCACTTAAATCTGAATCTCTGGGGTGGGAGGCTCTTGGGATCTGTTTCAAAAATCTTCCTAGATAACAGGAGCTGAGGGGAGTGGGAAGGGCAGCTGTAATTTAACAGGCATAGAGTTTCCGTTCTGCAAGATGAAAAGTTCCGGAGATCTGTTTCACAGCAATGTAAACATAGGGAACACGACTAAACTGTACACTTAAAAATGGTTAAGATGGTAAAAATTTTATATGTGTTTTCTACAATAAAAAAAAATTTCTTTTTAATCTTCCCAAGTGATTCTACCATGAAGCCAGGGTTGAGAACCACTGTTAAGTATTGAATACCGGGAGAATGTTAGTTTCCCCCCCAACCAGTGCTGTTTGTTGAGTGGGAGGGAGGGAGAGAAGAGGAGAGACTTCAGTCTTTTCTAATCAGTTCCCCAACTGTGTACCAAAAACCACTTGTTCCTAAAAGAAGGAGTCTAGGTCTAAATAATTTCAGAAAATCGAAACCCCTTACCCAGAATCAAAAGGCATGTTGGAATACTTAAAAAGTTAGGAAATCCTGCAGTCAAGAAACCTGTTCAACTTACTTGTTTCCAAGACTTATTTGACTATACAGATCTCCCTCAACTTACAATGGGGTTACATCTGGAGAAACCAGTTGTAAACTGAAAATATCGTAGTTTGAAAATTCATTTAAGTCCACTCACCTACTGAACATCATAGCTTAGCCTAGCCTACCTTAAATGTGCTCAGAACACCCACATTATCCTACAGTTGGGCCAAATCAGCTAAGACAAAGTCCATTTTATATTAAAGTGTTGAATATCTCATGGAATTTACTGAATACTGCACTGAAGGTGAAAAACAGAATGGTTGTATGGGAACAGAATTGTTGTAAGTGTACCCACTGTTTACCCCCATGGGAGCAAACTTGTTGTAAGTGTATCGTTGTTTACCTCCCCTCCCCACCTCCTCCCCCAGCCCCCTCCCAGTGATCACAGGGCTGACTGGGAGCTGAGGCTCGCTGCTGCTGCCCAGCATCACAAGAGAGTATCTCAGTGCATATCACTGGCCTAGGAAAAGATCAAAATTCAAAATTCGAAGCATGGTTTCTACTGAATGCATGGTTTCTACTGAATGCACGCTTTCACACCATCATAAAGTCAAAAAATCGTTAAGTCAAACCATCGTCAGTCAGGGATTATCTGTATCATTATAAAGAACACTTCCCATCAAAATAGTTTCTAATACTTGAAAATGATATGCAGCACAGAGCAAGGCTGACTCAAAGAGCAGGAAAACAAGACAGTAGTGATTACAAACCATCACTAATGCAACATACTATCTATAGTGTCCAAACATGCATTCACAGTTATTGCCTTGTATTACTTTATTCTTTTTGGATGCTGTTGTTTTGTGGTGGAGATACCTACTGCTCTGACCCTCTATCATATGTTCACAAGGCAAAGTTCTCACGTGTCTGGCACGGCACTGGCCTGACCCTGAACGATGCTTCTTACCCTTACTCACAGCAAGTTGCATACCATGCTATATCCTGTTTCAATTCAATGCTCCTTCCTTACATATATCACAGGACAGTGTCACACATGAACTCAGTTGTTGAACAATACATTCACATGTTAATCAAAATTAGTGGAGTTTTTTGGGGTTTCTTTCAGTCCTATTTTATGTTTTTAAGTTTTATTTTATATTGGAGTATAGTTGATTTACAATGTTGTGTTAGTTTCAGGTGTACAGCAAAGTTATACATGTATCTATTCTTTTTTTAGATTCCTTTCCCATGTAGGTTATTAGAGACTATTGAGTAGAGCTCCCTGTGCTAAACAGTAGATCCTCGTTGATTATCTATTTTATATATCGTAGTGTGTATATGTTAATCCCAAACTCATAATTTATCCCTCCCCCCCACCCCACCGTTCCCCTTGTGAGACACAGCTTGAGAACCGCACCAGAGGAGGCTGGACCTGTTTTAGATATGGCTGTATCTGCCACGGTGTGTATGTGTATAATACACACTGTGGGTGGTTTGGGGAAACACAGATTTTGCATCTGTCCTTGCTACCCTTAAACCAGCACTTTTGTGACAGTGGTTCTATAACAATTTACTTGATTCTATGCCATTTCTCTCAGTAAAGGAAATAGCATCTATATTCTAAAACCAGAAGCAATGTAGTCATGAAAAGGAACCTATTTTAATGCTTTACATAAATATTTTATTGCCTTTGAATACAAAAGAGATACAGACACTTTTCAAATTTTATTTGGTCAAGGCATAAATTTGATGAAAACTACACGACAGAGTAATATTATAAAATCTGTGCACTGCTAAATTCTGTGGTGTATTTGAGAGGCGCATAATTGGGTTCCTTCAATCCAGGCTGCAATCCATTGTGTTCTTTCTTTCACAGTGAACTGCACGTGAGAATAGCCACCAAAAAAAAAAAAAAAAAAAAAAAAATACCATCACGATAACCCTGCTTTTCTGTTATTTTGAAACGTGCCTTTGCAGCATGGTTATTTAATAGAAGTGAAATTATAACAGTACAATATAAAAGAGTCCTGACCTGAACCAGGAAAAGCAATCCCCAAACTTAAATCAGTTGAAATTTATAACTCCCCCAACACCACCGTAAGTAATGAAGATGTTCATAATATAATATTAAATATTGAACATCTATCTTAGGTAATTTTAATGAGAAATGATACTTTGAAACCTAATTGAGAATAAAATTCATCAACAGTTCTTTTTTTTTTTTGCCACATCTAGATTAATAAGTGGATTTTACCATTTTTACTGGGTTCACCAGTCAAGTTAGCAAAAAAAGAGAGAGAGACAGAGAGACAGAGAAAGTCTATGCACTCATGTACACAAAAAGATCTTAAGCTCATTGTTTATCTAATTTGACTGTAGAGAGAATTTCTTTCACTTATTTGAAACACCCAACTGAGGTTGATGTAGTTTTAATATGTCTTAGTGCTCTTTATGTTTCTAATACTGACACCTTTCTTTTTTCGGATGAAATGCAAACCATAGGTAATAGATTAAAATACAATTCATTGATTGAGAAAAGTTAGATAATATTAGAAAATGCAATCATTGTTCATTTTGTTGCTATTGAGGAATTAGAAACACAATCACTTTATTTCATGAGGTTTGAGTCGTTGCAAATCATCTCTAATTTTTTTAAAAAATACACAATGTTAGAAGCTGAATTAAATGAAGGTTTGGGGGTTTATGTATCTTAACATGTACACAACACATGTACCTGAGGAGTTTGGTTACTAAGATCCCGCAAGCTGTGTGGCCCAAAAACAATAAAATAACAATAAAAGGAAAAGAATAGCAGTGGATTCATAAACTAAATATTCTTAAACATATTCATTTACTTGCATTATAAACATTGCTCCAGTAAACTAGATCTGACTGACCGAAGAAAACACAAAGTATCCTTATCATTACCGTATTAAAGGGTATTTTTCTTACAGAAAAACACAAATTACAGTTTTATACAATAACCTTAACAAGTTTCACAAACATCGTTCCAAAGTCCATCATCCAATAAGAGAAAAAACAATTTTCTTTTTCAAGGTGGTGCACATTTCACTCTGGGAGGGGTCAGCAATTTCTGGCTCCAAATACTAAGGCACATTCTGGCTTGTGCCCCAAAAGGCCATGTCATTCTTACACAACTTAATCATCGGCTACACGGAGGAAAGCAACACTGCAATCTTTCTCATCATTTTAATGAGGACCCCTGGCTATTCAGTCATTGAAATGTAATTGATTTGCTCCCCTCTTATTTTCATAATAGACACTCCAACCTAGACCACGTTTATTTGGCTATAAGAAATGTCAGGAAGAATTGGAACTTTTCTATGTGTCCCCATTAAAACTGAAAACATGCCACCCTGTCTTTTACATGAGCTGCAATAATTTTGCGTTGGTCTCATTACGCAATACA
The DNA here is from genome assembly GCF_949752795.1 of Hyperoodon ampullatus. Taxonomy (NCBI): domain Eukaryota; kingdom Metazoa; phylum Chordata; class Mammalia; order Artiodactyla; family Ziphiidae; genus Hyperoodon; species Hyperoodon ampullatus. The sequence goes on along the minus strand of NC_136925.1, from coordinate 31,698,505 downwards.
GGATGCAAATGTTCCAGTCGCCCTTCTCACCAAACTGCAAGGCCAGGAAAGTAAGCACACCAAAACTGTCTAGTTCTATCTGTACCTTTTTCTTACAGTTCAGTGTTACTTGCTCAATATTTTAGAAAACAGGAAACAGGAATAATAAGTATAAATGTTACTGATTTTTAGTAATATTGCAAAGTAGGACTGACATCTTTCTTCTTAATAATTAACCTATTTTTATAAAAATGCAAAATTTTCTTCCTCAAAATTACATAATCTAAGGATTAAATAAATGTCATCTGCAAAAGAACATTTATGCTGAGAGTCTGAGTTTGCAAAATTGATGTGCAAAATTCATTACTGTAATCTTTAAAACTATGTGAGCCCTGTGAATTATTATTTTATATTGTGGAGCTTTTAAACTTACATCAGTTAAAGCTTAAACAATCAAAAACTATTTGATAATGTAAAACTTTATAGAAATACAAATTTACTAGTTAGTCCACCATAGAAAATAACCCCCTATAAAGGAAGCTAAGCATCTTGCCATCAGAAATGCTTTTCTTAACATGGAATGTTCAGAGTTGAGATGTCATTCATCAGATTAAATAATAATTATTCCATTTAGTTCTATTTCAGTTAAGATAAATTTCTACTCATTATTGGCAAAAGTGTTGGGGGGAAAAATTGCCATATTGTTACAAAATTTTGGAGGGGAATTTAGTAATATTGGTTATTTTAATGGTCATTCTTTTTTACTCAGCAATTCCACTTCCATGAATATATCCTTGAGCTGAACAATTGCATACATGCATACACACACACACACATATACATAGATGTTTGTATACACAGATACATATACACAGATGTTTGTTGCACCATAGTCCATATTTGCAAAGAAAAACATTGATAACAAACCAAATGTTCGGGCACAGATATACTGTTAAGTGAAAGATAACGTTGCACAAAGTACATGGAGTGTAGTCTCTTTTCAAAAAATCATGTACAGGTAAATGTATGCGTTAAAAATCTAGAGGAATATACAACACATTGTTACCAGTGATTATCTCTATGGGATTAAATTAAAGAGTTCTACTCCATACTGCTTCAACATTTGTGATTCATTCATTCATTCAACCAATATTTATTAAGCACCTACAATGTGCCGAGTAATTTTCTAGGTGCCAGGGGTATAGCAGTGAACAATACAAAGTCATGAGCTTATGTTACTATTAAAATCAAAAGAAACAATAAAAATAAAGTTGATGAATTTCAGTTATTACAAGAAAATACAGGGACCTCCCTGGTGGTCCAGTGGTTAAGAATCCGCCTTCCATTGAAGGGGATGCAGGTTCGATCCCTGGTCAGGGAACTAAGATCCCACATGCCACGGGGCAACTAAGCCCGCGTGCTCTGGAGCTCACGCAACACAACTAGAGAGAAACCCGAGCACCGCCACGGAAGATCCCACGTGCCGCAACGAAGGTCCCTCATGCCACAACTAACACCCAGTGCAGCCAAATAAATGAATTTTAAAAATTCTTTAAAAATGAAAATAAAGAAGTAATAAACATTCATCTCATTATTCCTGTTGAAATTCTTTACCCTTGTCTTTTTGTTGTTCAAAACTCTTTTTCTAATATTAGACTAATTAACGGCCAAGTCTTAATAATAGAAGCCATCATTAAAATAATCTCTTCTAGGGACTTCCCTGGTGGCACAGTAGTTAAGAATCCACCTGCCAATGCAAGGGACATGAGTTCGAGCCCTGGTCCAGGAAGATCCCACAAGCCGCAACTAAGCCCATGCGCCACAACTGCTGAGCCTGCACTCTAGAGCCTGTGAGCCACAACTACTGAAGCCTGCGTGCCTAGAGCCGGTGCTCTGCAACAAGAGAAGCCACTACACTGAGAAGCCCGCGCACCACAACGAAGAGTAGCTCCCACCCGCTGCAACTAGAAAAAAGCCCACGCACAGCAACGAAGACCCAACACAGTGAAAAATAAATAAATAAGTAAATAAAATTTATTTTAAAAAATCTCTTCTAGGTCCAACAATTTTATAAAAAAAAAAGATTGCATAATATTTTATCATCCAAAACTTAAACAGTTTTGTTAGTAAATATCTGAAAATGGGGCCTCCCTGGTGGCGCAGTGGTTGAGAGTCCGCCTGCCGATGCAGGGGATACGGGTTCGTGCCCCGGTCTGGGAGGATCCCATATGCCGCGGAGCGGCTGGGCCCGTGAGCCATGGCTGCTGAGCCTGCGCGTCCGGAGCCTGTGCTCCGCAACGGGAGAGGCCACAACAGTGAGAGGCCCGCATACCACAAAAAAAAAAAAAAAAAAAAAAAAAAAAAAAAAAAAAAAAAAAAAAAAATCTGAAAATGCAATTATATGAGTAATGAAATACACTTGAGATTTCATTAGAAATACTTTATATGAAAGTGATAGGATAACTAAGATAGATAAATATGACTATGTAACCACACCTGTGAATATTTTAATAAATCTTAAATAATACCATAGGTATTTTCACCTAAATAACCACAAGATAATATTAAGTTTATGGGTCTGTAATACTTCAATACCCTCTTAATTTACCACTAACATACCTTAGAAATTTTTAAGACCGATATTAATATTGCAAGAGTATAGACAATTTTATAAAAAACTATTCTAAGTTTATTGTAAAATGTATAAAGGTTAATATTAATTCATATGTTTCAATTTTATTAAAATCTAGTAGGTAGTCCCTCAAAATTTTCCTAATGTCATAATATTTTCCCCCTTAAATTAATAAAAAGTATCTAAAGATTTATTCTTATAAGTTATTTGATTTCAGTGAAAACTCATTACACTTACTAAAGATAAAACTTTTAGAAAGCACCTAGGGTTCATATTCAAGATGTTCTAAGCAAATTATAACCAATCACCACCAGAATGGCCTAACAGACAGATACAACATACATAAAGGGGGAAAATCAAAAAACTCTAAATACTTACTAAGCAACCTTGTAACATAATGCCATGGTCCACTGACAGTGAGACTAATAAATGTGAATGGAAAGGATTTTACACTTAAAACAGCATCTATTCAGCAAGCAGATTCATTTGAATAAGACGAATTACCGAGCCATAAACTCCCGTAAATTCAAATACTTGTGCAGCAGCTAGCTGTAATTGAAAGAATTGTCACTAGATGGCAGTGTGGGTCGAATAGCCAAATGTTTACAAGTTAGCTCTTCAAATTTGGTACCAGACTCAGAGGGTAGACTCTTTGTTATCATCAAAATTAGATCTCTTTGTGAATAAAAAACACATAACCAAAACATAAGAAAAATAGTATGTAAAAGAGCAAGATTTTAAAGAAAAAAATACTCTACGCAAGTTGGCTGTGCTGTTTGCCTTTCTTAGTGTCTCAAACTTGAGAATGTTTTTGACAGCCCTGAGGAAACTGTTTAAAATTTTCATTTCAAGTCCCTGCTTCTACCCTTGAGATTCCTAATCAGAGGTCTTAGATGTAACAGAGGCTCCATTTTTAAGAACGATTTAAGGCCATTCTAATACAGGTGATCCATAAGAAACACTGCTCTAAAACTTGAATCCCCAAAGAAGTGGCACATTTGCATAATGAGCTCCAATCTAGTCACTCAGGAGGCCACAATCTCCAGCCTCAATCTCTTCCTGCATTGTCTACACGTTTGAAATATTGTATTCAAATGTCAGCAGACCAGAGAAACGACCCTGAAGGGGTTCTCACTGGCCAAATTAGAGATAATTTGAACATTAAAATAAATCATGATAGTATGGAATTTTAGCCTTCTAAATAATAAGACATCAAAAATTCCTACATATTTAAAAAAATGAATGAATAAGTTGGAAGTCTGAAGAAGAACAGGATATTTACTTTGGTTCAAAGTACCTCCATACAAATATTTATTAATCACAGAGGGGACGAGAGTAACTTTATAATGGATAAGCCTGGCAAACACCACCATCACTGAGTGATCAAAGAGAATGTCACTGTTGGACAGCAAAGGAAGCCATAAACAAAACGAAAAGACAACCTACAGACTGGGAGAAAATATTTGCGAACAATGTGACCAACAAGGGCTTAATTTCCAAAATATACAAACAACTCATACAACTCAATAACAAAAAAAAAAACAAATAACCCAATCAAAATATGGTCAGAAGACCTAAATAGACATTTATCCAAAGAAGACATACAGATGGCCAATACACACATGAAAAGACACTCAATACCACTAATTATTAGAGAAATAGAAATCAAAACTACAATGAGGTATCACATCACACCAGTCAGAATGGCCATCACTAAAAACCTACAAATAACAAATGCTGGAGAGGGTGTGGAGAAAAGGGAACCCTCCTACACTGTTGGTGGAAATGTAAATTGGTGCAGCCGCTATGGAAAACAGTATGGAGGTTCCTTAAAAAACTAAAAATAGAGTTGCCATATGATCCAGCAATCCCATTCCTGGGCATATATCTGGAGAAAATTCTAATTCGAAAAGACACATGCACCCCAATGTTCATAGCAGCACTATTTACAATAGTCAAGACATGGAAGCAACATAAATGTCAATAGACAGATGAATGGATAAAGAAGATGTGGTATATATACACAATGAAATACAACTCAGTCATAAAAAAAGAATGAAATAATGCCATTTGAAGCCACATGGATGGACTTAGAGGTTATCACACTAAGTAAAATAAGCCAGAGAAAGACAACTATCATATGATATGACTTTTATATGGAATCTAAAATGATACAAATGAACTTATTTACAAAACAGAAACAGACTCACAGACACAGAAAACAAATTTATGGTTACCAAAGGGGAAAAAGGGTAGGGGAGGGATAAATTAGGAGTTTGGGATCAACAGATACAAACTACTATATATAAAATAGATAAACAACAAAATCCTACTGTATAGTACAGGGAACTATATTCAATGTCCTATAATAAACCATAATGGAAAAGAATATGAAAAAGAATACATATATATATATATATATATACATATAATTGAATCACTTTGCTGTACACCAGAAACTAACACAACACTGTAAATCAACTATAATTCAATTAAAAAAATTTTTAAAGAGCATATCACCAGTGATAATCAAAATTGTGTGTCGCTCAATAATACGCAGTAGGAAGAACACTGTCACCGTTCTTCAAAGAATATCTTTGATATTCCTGCCTAAGATGCACAACTTGAATCTAATTATGAGGAAACATCAGACAAATCCAAATTGAGGGACATTCTACAAAATAACTGTCCTATAATCCTCTAAAGTTTCAGGTCATGAAAGGAAAGACTGAAAAACTATTACAAACTGAAGAAGACTAAAGATACATGACACTAAATGCAACATGTGATTCTGAACCAAGGGTTTTTGCTATAAAAGACATTATTGGGGCAATTGCTAAAATTTGAATATTGTATGAACATTCAATGTTGTTATCTATTGATGTTAATTTTCTGATATTGATGGTTGTATAGTGGTTATGTGGGGAAATGCCCTTATTTATAGAAAATACTAAAGTATTCAGAAATGATGGGTCATCATTTTGGCAACTTATTCTCAAATGGTTCAGGACTTTTTAAAAAAGTTATTTTCACTGTATTTCCAACTTTTATAATTTTGTGATTTTTTCAAAAAAGTAATTCATCAATCTTTTTTTTCCAAAAAGAAAATTAATACATGCACATTGTAAGCAAAGATGTATAAAGTAAAAGTTAATCATCTTCCTTGTTTTTTCTCTGTCCCTATGCCCCACAGAAACAATGTTACCATTTTTTTTTTTTTTGCGGTATCTGGGCCTCTCACTGTTGTGGCCTCTCCCGTTGCGGAGCACAGGCTCCGGACACGCAGGCTCAATGGCCATGGCTCATGGGCCAAGCCGCTCCGCGGCATGTGGGATCCTCCCAGACCGGGGCACGAACCCGTGTCCCCTGCATCGGCAGGCGGACTCTCAACCACTGCGCCACCAGGGAAGCCCAATGTTACCATTTTGATATTTATATGAACATATATAAACATTGAGAGAGAATTCTTCTTAAAGAAAAAATTTCTAGATCCCTGGAAGTAGCAGAAATTAAAAGATACACAAAACAATCATCATGTACATATCCTATTTAACAAATAAGATGGGCCTTGAAACCTTGAAATGCATAACAAAATTCTAAATATCTGTGGTTTCCCTTAGGTTTTCCCATTAAGGGCATTGAATTATGGGCCCAAACACACAGAATGACTGCATGGAAGCTTCTGAGATTTGGAAAGGAGAGAGGGACACACAGCCTTCTGAAAATGTGGAAACTGGAATATAAGACATTCTCCCAAATGGGGTCTTGCCAGGCCCGTATGGTAAGGCGCTTTCTCCTCCCACTTGCTAAAAGTAAGTGTATTCCTATTTCTAATAATGCAGTCTTCTGCTACTTTCACTTTTTTCCCAGCTACATCACCCTGCAGATTCAAAACATACTGATTTCACTAAGATGCCTACTTCTTAGAAATACATGCTGCTACCAAACCACAATACTCAACTCCCATCCTCTAAGCGCAATTGGTGCTAAGGGTTTTATTTTTTTTTTTCCCTGTCATGCTTTTTTTTTTGGATTCTGATTTTGTTATGCCAGTTTTACATCATCTCTGACTTTAATCAGTATGACTTCGTCATGGCAGTGACAGAACTACTGAAAAGATGGGTCTGAGGACAGAGTCCTGAGGCTTGCCCCTGGAGACCTCCCTTTAGTGGACAGCTAGTCATCCAGGCAGGTAAAAGCCCAATAAATGAAAAGGTCCTGCAACCCATATTTCTCTATTTTTGATAGCAAGAATTTTTTAAAGATATATTAATGTCAAGTGCCAGGCTAGAAAACAATTAGACTATACCTGCCATATTTTTTTGACCAATTTGTCTACTAACTCTAACTAAGTTAAATGAAATAGTATGTCCCAGCTTATTTTTAATGCAATGCACTTTTACTGATGCCTCGTAAACCTTGATTCTGTTTCTAAGTGCAACTATGTCAATTTTACAAAAATCTATCGTAAATCTTACCCAATCTTCTTAGTAATGAAAGAAATGTAAATTAGACAAGAAGTGATGGGACTCCCCTGGTGGTTCAGTGGTTAAGAATCCGCCTGCCAACGCAGGGGACACGGGTTCAAGCCCTGGTCCAGGAAGATCCTAAATGCCACAGAGCAACTAAGCCCGTGCGTCACAACTACCGAGCCTGCACTCTAGAGCCCGCAAGCCACAACTACTGAGCCCGAGTGCCACAACTACTAAAGCCTGCGTGCCTAGAGTCCGTGCTCCACAACAAGAAAAGCCACCACAATGAGAAGCCCGCGCACCGCAACAAAGAGTAGCCCCCGCTCACTGCAACTAGAAAAAGCCCACGCGCAGCAATGAAGACCCAACACAGCCAAAAATTAATTAATTAATTAATTTAAAAAAAGAAAAGAAGTGATAATGCATCTTTCACCTACTAAATGTTCAGAGTTTGTGGTAAATTTCTAGTGTTGTTGAAAATGTAGGGACATCAGACTTCTGTGCAACTAAAGGTGGCCTCTCTTGATGACAATCTGGCAGAAGTATCTAAAGCCTTGAAAATGTAGATTTGCTTTGTCCAAAAATTTCCTCTTCCCAGAATTTATCCTCAGGTCATCATGGATATGAACAAAGATATAGCTACCAGTACATTTACTCAGCATGTTTAAAATAGGGAATACAGGATAACATGCTAAAAGTCCTAAAACAGAAGATTCGTTAGATGTACGTCTATACAATGGAATACTAGGCAACCACTTAAAATTATGTTGTAAAATGTTTAATATCCTAGAACGGTGGACACAATTGGGGGAAAATGCAAAACAGAATACCTAATATGATCCTACTTTGTGTGTGTGTGTGTATATGTGTTTGTGTGCATGCATGCACAAATGACTAAAATGTATGTATCAAAACAGGCAGAGGGGGCTTCCCTGGTGGCGCAGTGGTTGAGAGTCCACCTGCCGATGTAGGGGACACGGGTTCGTGTGCCGGTCTGGGAAGATCCCACATGCCGCAGAGCGGCTGGGCCCATAAGCCATGGCCGCTGAGCCTGCGCGTCCAGAGCCTGTGCTCTGCAACGGGAGAGGCCACAACAGTGAGAGGCCCGCATACCGCAAACAAACAAACAAACAAAACAGGCAGAGTGTTTGTCTATGGATGATGAAGTTCAAGGAAATTTTTTATTTCATTCCATTTGATTACCTATGTTTTCTAAATATTCAATGCCCATGTATTTTATAAGGAGAAATCGCAATTAACAGCCACTGTCTATTGTAAACACTGTCTATTCTTACAGGCACAGCTGAAACTAATACAGTGCAAGTGACCTGTTCCTCTTTTTCTCCTCTTACTATCCCTTGTATTTTGTTCTAACTTTCTTATAGCCCTTTCACATCCTGCTTCATATGTATCTCAATATGATTTTACTTCCTTCCTAAATAGAAGAGTCTTTGAAGTCTAAAAATGGATTTTACATCTCTTTATATCTCCACCACCACAAAGCATATTATCTTATTATATGAGAGAAGATACATAAATAATTTCTGGAAAAGGGAATGAATAAATGAATACCTACTGAAGTGCAGATTAAATGGGGATAAACACTTTTCCAAAAGAAAAATCCATTGGTAATGTGTATGGTATCATGGGTGTTTGACATTCAAAACTGTTGCAGGGGGCTCAGCTTCCTGGAAAGAAGAGGGTTAAGCAGATCTGAACTAGGGAGCTTCTGGACTGCTAAAGAACAGAGGAAAGGGAAGGGGGCTCTGGCAGTGGGTGTTCTACCTCCAGGGTCTCAATGAGCCTCCTAGCATAACTGCCTGCTAATCCACTACAACTCCTGTTTGCAGACAGGTGAGCCACAGACATTGGCCCACTCTTGCCTCAGGTGTTCCCAGAATCATCCCATTGGTAAAGCTATGGACCTGGGATACAACTTCTGTGCATGTGCAGTGAATATCCACACTCTCTTGTTTCATGGCGAGCTCCTGTCAATCCAGGAAAGAGAGCTCCACAGTGAGTATCTTATGACCAAGCACTTCAACTCCCAAAAGATCTCTTTTACTGTAGCTCACCTCTCTTCCATGTTCCCAGCTCAAATTAAAAAAAACAGTTGCAGTTCTTGTTAATTTTTTTCCAGGCACCTTTTTTCTATTTCAGGCATTCTTATAAAAATAAGACTTCAGTTCTAAGGGCAGGCATTTGGTCCTTTCTGGCAGGGACTCCTGCCCTGGGCAAGCACACTTGATGATCACACAGTACATGGTCCCTTCTCTCATGACCATCTGCTACACTGGCTTTCTGCCCATTTACAAGCTCACTGAATTGTTTCACTAAGACACAGGTGCCAGACTATCATGGGTCTAAATGAGCAGCCCACATAATACAGCAAAATGTTCCTCTCCCCTTCAGGAAGATCCTTCCCCATGAGAGCCTTAAACTAGTGTCACCACATGACTTCTGAAGCTTGATTAAAGCCAGAGACATGGGGGAGCCAAAGAAAATATTATAAGAATCAAACCCTGAGAGACGAAGGGTCACAGAGCAGAGCAACAGTGGCTGTGCCAGCTATGGTGCAGGTAGAGGTATGGGGTGGACAAGAATCCTAGGGCCCTAGAAGGAAAGAAGTCACTCCCACACCCACCCCCGAATTTATTTAAAATCAAGGGAGAAAATATGAATTGTGTGTGTGACTGTGCCTTAACCTACAGCAGAGAGAAGAACAAGTATCATGGGAGTTAAAGCCAAAGACATGAGTATGTGACCCAACTCTGCCCCTTGAGGAGACTTACAGGCAGCCTCTGAATCTCAGTGTTCTTAACATTGCCTTTTACGATCCGCCCTTGGAAGTCACATCATGTCACTTCCACATATGCTACAGGTAGAGGGAGTTACAAAGCTCTACCCCACTGACTCATGGAGACACGTCAACAATGAATTATAAGAGCATGAGGGATGAGATATAGTTTCTCCATCTTCAGAAAATACAACCTGCCATGCCATACAAGGTTGATATAAGGACTGAATGAAATCATTCACATTCATTTTATAAGTTGTAAAGCACCATATAAATGTTATTTTTATTATAATAGTAGTAATAAAATGTTATATCTTTTATTTCAGCTTACTACAGGAATTAATTTCTAAAGGTGGGGTGAAATGGGCCCAGTGAACTTTAATTAAGAGGGAGATAAGGCAGTAGTAATAGCACAGAAGGCATCTGGGACATTATTTAATACCAAAATCTTAAAAGAAAGGTTAATACATTTCCTTTGTCCCATTTCTAAAAAAAGAAATCACCTGGCCTTATTTCTATCTTTTCCTTTCCTGCAATTTAGTAGAACCCAAATGCAAGTCTTAGATTTGCTGCTAAATCAACAGGACGCATATGAGGGAGTTGCCTTACTTGGGAGTCCAAATGACCTTTAAAGTTTCTAGAAGTTCTAGGAAGTGGAAGAGTCAGTTGGATTCTCCTTGCTTAGTCAATGCATTAAAATTCTAAGGCAACTATTTATACAGGTCCAGAATTCCAATTTTCTTTTTTTTTTTTTGGAAGCAGTAGTATAATAAATCCCCATGAATCCATTAATTAGCTTCAAGAATTATCAACACATGGCCAATCTCATCTCATCTAGATCGTTCTCTTATTCCCTTTCCATTTTTTTATACAGTAAGTCCTTGTTGGTTGTTTATTTTACACATAGCAGTATGTACATGTCAATCCCAAACTCCGTAACTATCCCTCCCCAGCCTACCTCTGTAACCATAAGTTCATTCTCTAATTCTGTGAATCTGTTTCTGCTTTGTAAATAAGTTCATGTGTATCATTTTTTTAGATTCTTCATATAAGTGATATCATACTATATTTCTCTTTGACTTACTTCACTCAGTATGATAATCTCTAGGTCCATCCATGTTGCTGCAAATAGCATTATTTCATTCTTTTTAATGGCTGAGTAATATTCCATTGAATATATGTACCACAACTTCTTTGTCCATTCCTCTGTCAATGGACATTTAGGTTGCTTCCATGTCTTGGCTATTAACAAAATTCCAATTTTCGACTTACAAATGTCCTTATTGGAAGAGTGGCAACACAGATTAAAGAGGATGAAAGAAAGGAGAGAGAAATACTGCCCATACCCAAATGCTCCCTGGGTGGATGGATGAGAAGGTTTGCAGGGCTTGGGGTTTAGGTCCCATCTAAGGTGAATCCTACAGAATGGACTGATCAAGGGGCTGGGGGGTCCCATTAAGTGCATCTATTTAAAGGAAGTTGGGATCTAATCCCTACCTGAGATCCAACATCCTCAAACTATTCTCCTGTTTCCTTGGTAGTCTCCCTTCCCATCTCAGCCCCCTCAGCAAGATAAGTATTGGAAAGATAGAGGTTTCCCGAGGTTGTAATTATTTGACTGTCACCACTGTTAGCATCAGAGAACTCTGCCTATCAGCTATTAGTAATCAAAATGACTCAGGTGGTATTTCTCAGTGAAAAAAGCAAGCTTCAGAATAGAGTATGCAACCATTTCTGTACAAAGAAAATAACATATATTCGTATATACATATTTATTCATTCAATCAATCAATACTTGTCCAGTGAATATACATGCGTCCATGCGCCTAGAACATCTCTCTGAGAGGGCACATAACAAACTGGAGGCAGTTGTGTACTCTAACAAGGGCAACTGGGAGGGCAAGGAGACAGGGGAAAGGAGGGAGACTTTGTTTTCACTAAATTTACTTTTGTACCTTTAGACTTTGTATCATGGACATACATTACCTATTTTAAAAACTGTTGGAAGTTACCCTGGGATAACTTGTGACCAGTGTGGTTGCACATGTACTAGCACAGGCCTCCCTGATAGGAGAAAGAACCCCAGGCTTCTCATGCCAAAGTTTTTTCTCATGGTAGTTTTGTACTGGTTTCTATTTAAAGTGCCTCATAAAAAGTAGCATCAGAGGGACTCCCCTGGTGGCGCAGGGGTTAAGAATCCGCCTGCCATTGCAGGGGACACGGGTTCAATCCCTGGTCTGGGAAGATCCCACATGCCTCAGAGCAACAAAGCCTGTGCACCACAACTACTGAGCCTGTGCTCTAGAGCCCGTGAGCCACAACTGAGCCCGCGTGCCTAGAGCCCATGCTCCACAGCAAGAGAAGCCACTGCAATGAGAAGACCATGCACCGCAACGAAGAGTAGCCCCTGCTCACCGCAACTAGAGAATACCCGTGCACAGTAACAAAGACCCAATGCAGCCAAAAATTAATAATAATAATAAATAAAGTAAAACACTGTTTAAAATTTTTAAAAGTAGCATCATAAAGAGTTTTTAATTTGTCTTAGCCTGGGTTCTTCTGAAAGCAGAACCTAAAACAAAGGCTTAACTGTAAGCAGTTGAATTAGGAGGTGATCCCAGGTTGCAGAACGCAGGAGAGGGCAGCTAAGGACAGGAGGGGAAGCCACTCCAACGATGAGCTCCTAGCTGGCCTCGGTTTGGACCACTGTTCTCCGTGACCCTGTGGGAATGTCTAAGAAGCCTTATGAAGAGCATGTGAGAACCAGGCTGGGAGATGAGAGAAGGAAGTAGTTAGCCATCAGCTCTCATCCTTCCTGGTCAAGGTTTGCCCCCAAGGGCTTCCTGTACCTGCACATGGACACTTACAAGCACCTACAGGATTTCCTAAGATTTCCCACCTGCAGGTGTCAGCGAAATCCCGGACAGGAAGCAAGAGGTGCTCCCTGCACAGGCCTGAGGTGAGGCACTGCTGGGATGCACCCGAGTGAGGCTGGCTGATGCCCACTCAGAGCTGGTCAGCACGGCAATGGCTGGAATCAGAGGGGAGGCAGAGAGGTGTCTAATACATTCTTAAGAACCTCCTTCATTGTCAAACTTTGTATTATTTTCATGTCCCTGGCCAAAAAAAAAAAGAAAAAAAAGCATTAATTTTGTATTTTCGAAGAGGAATTTAATATATAAAAATATTGCCAATTGCTCATATACATAAACAGTATTTCTGGAAGCGTACTCAAGAACATTTACACTAGTATTTCCATGCAGGAGAATTGGAGGTCAGGGATGATTTGCACCATGTATCTTCTTACATCTTGAATTTCAAGTCATGTGAATGTATTATCCATATTACTCATTGAAAATAAAATTACTTTTAAAAGATAAAAATATAAAACACATAAAATTAAAACATCATATTTTAGAAATTTTGCACAGTAGTAAAAGAAAGAAAAATACAGACTTTTTATTAAAAATGGAAATTTGAATATATACGTTTATCCCCACTCTATCTGAAACCCTATAAAATGAGAGTAAAGAGATGTTTTAAAGCATAAACCAACAAAACAAAGGCAACAAAAGAGAACAGAACATTAACAAAATTTTGGAAACCGGACAGTGGATGGATGAATGGTTACTGACCTATTCGACTGGAGAAAGCTGAAACCTAGGTTAGCAGAGGAAGAAACCAAAATGTACACAGATTTGCATCACAGAATTGCAGACATACTCAGGAATTAGAAGAACAGATAGCAATGAAAGAAGAGTGAAGAGGGGCTAAAACCAGGATAGTGGGTTTAAGTCAGTTTAGGAAGAAGGTGACCTTGAATTCCCCTCTCACTCCATGCAGCTAGGGCTGCCCCCTCCCATCCCAGTAGGAGAATGGAGAGGACAAACCGGAGGGACTCTGTCTGCTTTGAGGGACAGAGGGCAGAGTTGGGGACAGAAATATCTATTAGAAATGAGGGGCTAAGTCTATATCCTGAAAGGTGAAGCCCCCAAGCCCCTTCCCCCACTCAGCTCCAAAAATGCTAACACCTAGGAATTTCTCTCCTTGAGGCAGGAGACAGGAAGGTTCTTCTCCAGAGAATCTGAGCAACCTAACAGAAAAGACCGAAAGATACTGACAGCCAAAGATTCCTCCCAAGAAAGAGCTGAATTAGATCACCCAGAAGGCAAGCCCACACAGCCACAAGCCCTTCTTCCTCCCTACCCAGAGCTTCTAGTCAGCTTTGTGGTGGCCCTGTCTTCAATATGAGAGGACTGCTAAGAACCATCTAACACTGAGGAAAGCCAGAAACCAAAGGAACTCAGGAGAAACAGACAACACTAAAGAATTCTTTTTTAAAAATGTAAGCATACATTTTTAGTATCCTCTGAGAAATCAAAGAATATAATATTGTATCCACAGAACAAGAACATTGTGCTATAAAAAAAAAATTCAGAAATTTCAAGAAAAGTGTTCTTGAAATTAAACGTTATGATAACGGAAATGAAATTTTCAATAGAAGGACTGAGACTCAAAGGTAAGACAATCTCCCAGAAAGTAGAACAAAAAGTCAAACATATAAAATATTAGAGAGGTTAAATTAGTCCAGGAGGTCCAATATTCAAATAATGGAAGTTTCAGAAAGAATATAGAGGGCTTCCCTGGTGGCGCAGTGGTTAAGAATCCACCTGCCAACGCAGGGGACATGGGTTCAAGCCCTGGTTCGGGAAGATCTCACATGCCGCAGAGCAACTAAGCCCATGTGCCGCAACTACTGAAGCCCTTGCGCCTAGAGCCCGTGCTCCACAAGAGAAGCCACCACAATGGGAAGCTCGCGCACCACAATGAAGAGTAGCCCCCGCTCGCCACAACTAGAGAAAGCCCACGCACAGCAACAAAGACCCACCACAGCCAAAAATAAATAATTTTTTTAAAAAGAAAAGAAGGAATATAGAAAATGGAGGGGGAGAAAATTATTATAATAATTATAATAATTCAAGAACAATGCCCCAAACTGAAGGATAAAAGTTTTCAAACTGAAAGGGCCCACTATGTGCTCAACACAATGGATTAAAAAAAAAAAAACTCAAGGCATATCAGTGAGAAATTTCAGAAAGCTAGGAACAAAAAGAAGATTAAAAAAGCATGAAGAGGAAAATAGAGGAAATTAGATAGGCATTAGATTTATTTGACATTAACACTGGAAGCTATAGAGTAATAGAGAAATGCCTTTGAACTTCTAAGAGGAACATAGTCCCAATCTAGGTTCACTCAGCTAAATTATCAATAAAGTAGGAAAGGTAAATAAAATACTTTCATATATACATGCTTTCAAAAATAAACCTCCCATGCACTTTCTCAGGAAGCTGATGAGAGATGTGCTCCTCCACAATGAAGACATATACTTCTGGAAAGAGAAGTCCACCTCAAGAAAGAAGAGAGGCAGTCCCCCAGATGAGGATGAAGAGGTATCTGCACACAGGCCTAAGGTCAGTACAGAGGTCCTAGGAGAGTTCTTCAAGAAGACAAAACAGAGAAAACATATGATGTGTTTGAAAGTATTGAGGGAAACTTTAGACTTACGGTGAAGGGATTAGGCATAAATTAGTGAAGAGTACACAGACAGTGAAATGAATGAAAACAGAGAACAATGATCACCTCCAAGAAAAACAGAGTACAACCAGAAAGGAAATATAATCACGATACCATGTATCATGTCATGGCTCAACTGTGAAGAATATTTGTTTACATGGTCATAATAATATAAACAGTGAATGCTGGCCTAACCAAAAATGACTACGTTGGGGCTGGGAGGGGGGGGATTGATAAGTAGCTGAAGGGGTGGCCATTCACAAAATTTAATTAATTAATTGGCCAGATTTTTTTATTCCTCCATGGTAAGACTACAGACAGTGTTTAAGCTGAAATATAAGGATTCTATTCATAGATATAGAGGTAAATATCAAAACGAAAACAACTGAAGTCATTACCTCCAGACAACAGGATAATAAAAGGGAGGGGGGAAGATTGAAGAGAACTGATGTTTTATTTAATAAACCTTGCAGAACTTTCTGAATGATTAATCTATTCGTGCGTTAAATTTTGATATATATTACTTTTTAAAAATTAACAGAAAATCTCTATACATAATTCTTTAACTCAAAGACAACTATTACTGTATTTTATGCTTCCTTCCAGCCTTTTTTAATATAGTCTCATATTTTTCACATATTTCACACACACATGAATTTTGTGCTGTCTTTTACTTAAAATATTTTGAGAAATTTTTTTCTAATTCATTCTTCCCATTCTTTTAATAACAATTTCAAGTTATCTTACAAATCAAGCAATAATCAAGTGATAATTACAAATTTAATTTGCTTAGGATAGTGCCATGGACTGAATGTGTCCTCCCAAAATTCATATGTTAAATATTAACCCGCAAGGTGACACTATTAGGAAGCGAGGCCTTTGGGAGCTCATTAGGTCACAGGGCAGAGCCCTCATGCATGGAATTAGTGCCCTTATAAAAGAGGCCAAGAAAGCTCTGTTGCCCCTTCCACCATGTGAGGATACAGTGAGAAGATGGTCTAAGAGGAAGGAGGTCCTCAGCAGACACCAAATATGCCGGTACCTTGATCTTGGACTTCCCCAGCCTCTGGAACTGCGAGAAATTTCTGTTGTTTATAAGACACCCAGTCTCTGGTATTTTATCATAGCAGCCCAAATGGACTTAGATTTTCAGATATGAGACTTACTGAGTTAAAAGGATTTAACATTTTTATGGTTATTACACCATATTTTGCATCAAATTTTTGATGGGAAACCATTTAATATCTAAATTAACAATTTAAATTTTTTTAGCTCAGAGAAAACCTCATCTATTCAAATTTCAATTCTTTCATAGCTGACATGCTCAAAAACACAGCCACAAGGAGTTCAAGAAACTAAACCATGAAACTTAATCAGAGAAATACAATAAAATTACAGACCGTCCCCAATTTAAGATGGTTTGACTTAGCAATTTTTCGACTTTACAGTGGTGCGAAAGCAATACGAATTCAGTAGAAACCATACTTCGAATTTTGAATTCTGATCTTTTCCCGGGCTAGCGATATGCAGTATAGAGCTCTCATGTGATGCTGCGCAGGGGCAGTGAGCTGCAGCTCCCCGTCAGGCAGACAATCACGAGGGTAAACAACCTATACACTTACAACCATGCTGTACCTGTAGAACCTATACACTTACAACCATGCTGTACCTGTAGAACCATTCTGTTTTTCACCTTCAGTACAATATTCAATAAATTACATGAGCTATTCAACACTTTATTATAAAATAGGCTTTGTGCTAGATGATTTTGCCCCACTGTAGGCTAATGTAAGTGTTCTGCACACATCTAAGGTAGGCCAGGCTAACCTATGACGTTCAGTAGATTAGGTGTATTAAATGCATTTCAATTTACAATATTTTCAACTTACGGTGAGTTTATTGGGATGTAACCCTATCGTAAGTCAAGGAAGATCTGTATAAGTCTGTAGTTGTCACAGAACAGATATTTTTTGCAAATGAACGTTTTAAAAGATATCAAAATATGTTTATTTTCACTTAAATTGAAACACACATATTTTTCCAAAAGCAACAAAGGAGATTCGTCACTGTCCTTCAGTAGTTCTCCAGTTTCTTACCAAAGATTCCCCTGTCCTGACCTAGGTCTGTGCATGGAACTGCTTTCTGTAATGGGAAGAAAGGAGTCTGCCCTCACCTGGGAGATGTATAGGTGATGACAGGTGAGGAATACCACAGGGATTGGCCTTTCCCTGTCTCTACAGACAAGCTCCCCCCTAACATTGTGGGGCTCCGGGGTAAGACTACAAATAGGGGCCCACATACCACACGTCCAAATACTTAAAACTTTTAAGTCATGCTAACACATTGCTAAAATGAAATATATTCTTTATTCCCATCTAGTTAAATGTAACAGCAAAACAACCTGGAAGGCCAAGTTCAAGTTTAGAATTCTCAGACTCCTCAGAACTCTGCACCAGAATGTCGTGCTGAAAGGAGAGCAGACCCCCAGCCCAGAGCCCACCCTCCTCTTCGCCACACTTCGCTCCTCCACACACCCAGACCGGGCAGGTCTCACATATACAAGGTCCAGGCTCTGACCTCCACCACCCCACACAGTCACCTGGCCACCCTTCGGACTACATAACAGCAGGGACCCACCCTTGGTAGAATGAACCAAAGTAAAGGCTTGTACATACCCTAAAAGCAGGCCCCAGCTATTTAAAAAGAGAATTCCTGAGAGAACCAGGGTCTGGATGAGCATCTCCTTGGCCCCACGCAAAACTCCTCATCCTGGTGGGGAGGGACAAGGCCAGAGGAGGACCAGAGCAGGGCTATCTAAAGCACAGGTCCAGAGTACAGAATCCTCTCTTTATGGTCTGGGGACAGTACTGGCCACAGACATGCACTTCTTACCTTGGGAGAGATTTCTCTGGATTAAAATATTGTCCTCAGATAGCATGTGTTGAGGCTATAAGTACCTTCTTCAGAATCAGTTTACCTGACTGATTGCTTCTCATTTAGGAAAGCAGAAAGAGGACTTTGGGAGAGGATGTACAGAAGAAAGGACTGCCTGAGAAGCCAGGCCAGTGGGCACTGGGGCAGCAGAGTGCAACCTGGGCTCCCTGCGCTGCAGGAAAGGAAAAGAGGCTTTGACTACAACTGGCCCTGCCTCACTAGCCTCTTCCTGACCGCCCTGGGAGATGTAAGCCAATTAAGAAAGAGGAAGAGAAAAATGAAACTGGGAGGTGGGGAAATCTCCACGCTTGTATCCAGATCTTCATCTCACATCCACCTGCACAGCAGGCTTATCTTACACCTGAGTAAAATACAGGCCGACTACAGTGGCGCTTCCCAGCCGATATTTTTCAAACCCCTAGAGTTTAAGGACAATAATGGCATCAGTTCTGTTTCTATTTTGCAAGAATATCAAAACATAAAATATTAATCTAAATCGTTTCCCCAATACAACAGAATGATTTGAGAGCCTGTGAGTATGCATCAAATGAGCAAGATGGATAGTGAATACTGTCGCTAAAGTCCTAGTTAGCCATTTATCATGTAGCTAAACACCAACTGCTACCTTGAGGTTTTGACTATTACTCAGTTTTAGATACTTTCAATCTTAGTCACATATTATTTAATTTATAAATAAAAAACAGTCATTAATAACAAGTATAAAGGACACTGCCATTGAATACAATAAGTTGATATAAGGAGCATAAAAACGAAAGCGAAATTGTACAAAGATGATTTTTACCCAATAAATAAGTTGCAATCATCCTTTCATAATTCTCAAAAAGCACATCAAGATGTCTATAGAATTTTTTTTTAATGTCAAGGGGATAAAACATAGTAACTATCAATTTGTCTTTGCGTCTGTAGGAAATAAAGGCTAGTCACACCATAAATGCGCTCTTTGAATTGGAAAACTTAGAGAAAGCAGGCTAAAGCATTCTCTCTTATTTTATCTCTCAGAAATAAAATTCAAATTATTAAAAACAGGTTAAATGGTTTTAAGTCCAAACTACAAGAATTTTAACAGTCATAAAAGGAGTTTTATCTATTTTGGTTTTTTATTTAATTTTTATTTTACATTGGAGTATAGTCGATTTACAATGTTGTCTTAGTTTCTGGTGTACAACTAAATGATTCAGTTACACATATACATATATCCATTCTTTATCAGATTCTTTTCCCATGTAGGTTATTACAGAATATTGAGTAGAGTTCTCTGGGCTGTACAGTAGGTCCTTGTTGATTATCTATTTTGTGTGTCTGTGTTCCAATAAAACTTTATTTATAAATAATAAAATTTGAATTTCAATGAATTTCATGTCACGAGATATTCTTCTTACTCACAGGCTGTACAAAAAAAGCGACAGGCTGTTGTTTGCAGGCTGCTACTCTAGGCTAACCACTAAAAGTTTTTTGGTTTTTTTGGGGGGGGGTTGGCCAAAAAGTTCCTTCGGTTTTAAAGTAAAAATAAAAGACACATTTTTCATTTTCACCAAGAACTTTATTGAACAACGTATTCACCATTTTGTTCCACTACCTTCTGCCATTCTTCAGGCAACTTCATAAGTCCATCTTCCCAAAACTTTTTATCTTTTTCAGCAAAGAACTGTTCCAGGTGCCTTTTACAGTCTTCCAGGGAATTGAAATTTTTTCCATTAAGAGAATTTTGTAAAGACCGAAATAAATGGAAATCCGAAGGTGCAATGTCTGGTAAATATGGCGGATGAATCAGAACTTCCCTGCCAAGCTATAACAGTTTTTGCCTGGTCATCAAAGAAACGTGTGGTCTTGCATTATCCTGATGAAAGATTATGCATTTTCTGTTGACTAATTCTGGGCGCTTTTCAAGTGCTGCTTTCAGTTGGTCTAGCTGGGAGCAGTACTTCTTGGAATTAATCGTTTGGTTTTCTGGAAGGAGCTCATAATAGAGGACTCCCTTCCAATATCACCATATACATAACATCACCTTCTTTGGATGAAACCTGGCCTTTGGTGTGGTTGGTGGTGGTTCATTTCGCTTGCCCCACGATCTCTTCCATTCCACATCACTGTACAGTACCCACTTTTCATTGCCCGTCACAATTTGTTTTAAAAATGGAACACTTTCGTTACATTTAAGTAGAGAATCACGTGTGGAAATACGGTCAAGAAGGAACCCAAACGTCAAAGCAATGAACATAACCAAGTTGGTGCAAATGATTTTTCAGCGCTTGATTTGGATATTTTGAGTATGACGGCTATCTCCCGTGTGGTATAACACTGATTGTTCTCAGTGTCTCGATTTGATCGCTATCAACTTCAAGTGGTCTACCTGACCATGGAGCATCATCCAGGGAGAAATCTCTACAATGAAACTTCACAAACCACTTTTGACACATTAGATCAGTCACAGCACCTTCTTCATATACTGCACAAATTTTTTTTTTGCATTTCAGTTGCGTTTTTACCT
The DNA here is from genome assembly GCF_949752795.1 of Hyperoodon ampullatus. Classification (NCBI taxonomy): domain Eukaryota; kingdom Metazoa; phylum Chordata; class Mammalia; order Artiodactyla; family Ziphiidae; genus Hyperoodon; species Hyperoodon ampullatus. The sequence continues at coordinate 31,677,608 of NC_136925.1, read as the reverse complement.
TACTTTATTTTTATTTTTATTTGTTATTTTTTGCTTTATAACAAATTTAATCAGTTATACATATACATATGTTCCCATATCCCCTCCCTTTTGCGTCTCCTTCCCATTCTCCCTATCCCACCCCTCCAGGCGGTCACAAAGCACCGAGCTGATCTCCCTGTGATATGCGGCTGCTTCCCACGAGCTATCTACCTTACGTTTGGTAGTGTATATATGTCCATGCCGCTCTTTCACTTTGTCACAGCTTACCCTTCCCCCTCCCCATAACCTCAAGTCCATTCTCTAGTAGGTCTGTGTCTTTATTCCTGTCTTACCCCTATGTTCTTCATGACATTTTTTTTCTTAAATTCCATATATATGTGTCAGCATACAGTATTTGTCTTTCTCTTTCTGACTTACTTCACTCTGTATGACAGGCTCTAGGTCCATCCACCTCATTACAAATAGCTCAATTTCATTTCTTTTTATGGCTGAGTAATATTCCATTGTATATATGTGGCACATCTCCTTTACCCATTCATCCGATGATGGACACTTAGGTTGTTTCCATCTCCGGGCTATTGTAAATATGGCTGCTATGAACATTTTGGTACATGTCTCTTTTTGAATTATGGTTTTCTCAGGGTATATGCCCAGTAGTGGGATTGCTGGGTCATATGGTAGTTCTATTTGTAGTTTTTTAAGGAACCTCCATACCGTTCTCCATAGTGGCTGTACCAATTCACATTCCCACCAGCAGTGCAAGAGTGTTCCGTTTTTTCCACACCCTCTCCAGCATTTATTGTTTCTACATTTTTTGATGATGGCCATTCTGACTGGTGTGAGATGATATCTCATTGTAGTTTTGATTTGCATTTCTCTAATGATTAATGATGTTGATCATCCTTTCATGTGTTTCTTGGCAGTCTGTATATCTTCTGTGGAGAAATGTCTATTTAGGTCTTCTGCCCATTTTTGGATTGGGTTGTTTGTTTTTTTGTTATTGAGTTGCATGAGCTGCTTATAAATTTTGGAGATTAATCCTCTGTCAGTTGCTTCATTTGCAAATATTTTCTCCCATTCTGAGGGTTGTCTTTTGTCTTGTTTATGGTTTCCTTTGCTGTGCAAAAGCTTTGAAGTTTCATTAGGTCCCATGTGTTTATTTTTGTCTTTATTTCCATTTCTCTAGGAGGTGGGTAAAAAAGGATCTTGCTGTGATTTATGTCATAGAGTGTTCTGCCTATGTTTTCCTCTAAGAGTTTGATAGTGTCTGGCCTTACATTTAGGTCTTTAATCCATTTTGAGCTTATTTTTCTGTATGGTGTTAGGGAGTGATCAAATCTCATACTTTTACATGTCCCTATCCAGTTTTCCCAGCACCACTTATTGAAGAGACTGTCCTTTCTCCACTGTACATTCCTGCCTCCTTTATCAAAGGTAAGGTGACCATATGTCCGTGGGTTTATCTCTGGGCTTTCTATCCTGTTCCATTGATCTATCTTTCTGTTTTTGTGCCAGTACCATACTGTCTTGATTACTGTAGCTTTGTAGTATAGTCTGAAGTCAGGGAGCCTGATTCCTCCAGCTCCATTTTTCGTTCTCAAGATTGCTTTGGCTATTCGGGGTCTTTTGTGTTTCCATACAAATTGTGAAATTTTTTGTTCTAGTTCTGTGAAAAATGCCAGTGGTAGTTTGATAGGGATTGCATTGAATCTGTAGATTGCTTTGGGTAGTAGAGTCATTTTCACAATGTTGATTCTTCCAATCCAAGAACATGGTACATCTCTCCATCTATTTGTATAATCTTTAACTTCTTTCATCAGTGTCTTATAATTTTCTGCATACAGGTCTTTTGTCTCCTTAGGTAGGTTTATTCCTAGATATTTTATTCTTTTTGTTGCAATGGTAAATGGGAGTGTTTCCTTGATTTCACTTTCAGATTTTTCATCATTAGTATATAGGAATGCCAGAGATTTCTGTGCATTAATTTTGTATCCTGCAACTTTACCAAATTCATTGATTAGCTCTAGTAGTTTTCTGGTAGCATCTTTAGGATTCTCTATGTATAGTATCATGTCATCTGCAAACAGTGACAGCTTTACTTCTTCTTTTCCGATTTGGATTCCTTTTATTTCCTTTTCTTCTCTGATTGCTGTGGCTAAAACTTCCAAAACTATGTTGAATAAGAGTGGTGAGAGTGGGCAGCCTTGTCTTGTTCCTGATCTTAGTGGAAATGGTTTCAGTTTTTCACCATTGAGGATGATGCTGGCTGTGGGTTTGTCATATATGGCCTTTATTATGTTGAGGAAAGTTCCCTCTATGCCTACTTTCTGCAGGGTTTTTATCATAAATGGGTGTTGAATTTTGTCGAAAGCTTTCTCTGCATCTATTGAGATGATCATATGGTTTTTCTCCTTCAATTTGTTAATATGGTGTATCACGTTGATTGATTTGCGTACATTGAAGAATCCTTGCATTCCTGGAATAAACCCCACTTGATCATGGTGTATGATCCTTTTAATGTGCTGTTGGATTCTGTTTGCTTGTATTTTGTTGAGGATTTTTGCATCTATGTTCATCAGTGATATTGGCCTGTAGTTTTCTTTCTTTGTGACGTCCTTGTCTGGTTTTGGTATCAAGGTGATGGTGGCTTTGTAGAATGAGTTTGGGAGTGTTCCTCCCTTTGCTATATTTTGGAAGAGTTTGAGAAGGATAGGTGTTAGCTCTTCTCTAAATGTTTCATAGAATTCGCCTGTGAAGCCATCTGGTCCTGGGCTTTTGTTTGTTGGAAGATTTTTTATCACAGTTTCAATTTCAGTGCTTGTGATTGGTCTGTTCATATGTTCTATTTCTTCCTGATTCAGTCTTGGCTGGTTGTGCATTTCTAAGAATTTGTCCATTTCTTCCAGGTTGTCCATTTTATTGGCATAGAGTTGCTTGTTGTAATCTCTCATGATCTTTTGTATTTCTGCAGTGTCAGTTGTTACTTCTCCTTTTTCATTTCTAATTCTATTGATCTGAGTCTTCTCCCTTTTTTTCTTGATGAGTCTGGCTAATGGTTTATCAATTTTGTTTATCTTCTCAAAGAACCAGCTTTTAGTTTTATTGATCTTTGCTATCGTTTCCTTCATTTCTTTTTCATTTATTTCTGATCTGATTTTTATGATTTCTTTCCTTCTGCTAACTTTGGGATGTTTTTGTTCTTCTTTCTCTAATTGCTTTAGGTGCAAGGTTAGGTTGTTTATTCGAGATGTTTCCTGTTTCTTGAGGTGCGATTGTATTGCTATAAACTTCCCTCTTAGAACTGCTTTTGCTGCATCCCATAGGTTTTGGGTCGTCGTGTCTCCATTGTCATTTGTTTCTAGGTATTTTTTAATTTCCTCTTTGATTTCTTCAGTGATCACTTCGTTATTAAGTAGTGTATTGTTTAGCCTCCATGTGTTTGTATTTTTTACAGCTCTTTTCCTGTAATTGATATCTAGTCTCATAGCATTGTGGTCGGAAAAGATACTTGATACAATTTCAATTTTCTTAAATTTACCAAGGCTTGATTTGTGACCCAAGATATGATCTATCCTGGAGAATGTTCCATGAGCACTTGAGAAAAATGTGTATTCTGTTGTTTTTGGATGGAATGTCCTATAAATATCAATTAAGTCCATCTTGTTTAATGTATCATTTAAAGCTTGTGTTTCCTTATTTATTTTCATTTTGGATGATCTGTCCATTGGTGAAAGTGGGGTGTTAAAGTCCCCTACTATGATTGTGTTACTGTCGATTTCTCCTTTTATGGCTCTTAGTATTTGCCTTATGTATGGAGGTGCTCCTATGTTGGGTGCATAAATATTTACAATTGTTATATCTTCTTCTTGGATCGATCCCTTGATCATTATGTAGTGTCCTTCTTTGTCTCTTCTAGTAATCTTTATTTTAAAGTCTATTTTGTCTGATATGAGAATTGCTACTCCAGCTTTCTTTTGGTTTCCATTTGCATGGAATATCTTTTTCCTTCCCCTTACTTTCAGTCTGTATGTGTCTCTAGGTCTGAAGTGGGTCTCTTGTAGACAGCATATATATGGGTCTTGTTTTTGTATCCATTCAGCCAATCTGTGTCTTTTGGAGGGAGCATTTAGTCCATTTACATTTAAGGTAATTATTGATATGTATGTTTCTATTCCCATTTTCTTAATTGTTTTGGGTTCGTTGTTGTAGGTCTTTTTCTTCTGTTGTGTTTCTTGCCTAGAGAAGTTCCTTTAGCATTTGTTGTAAAGCTGGTTTGGTGGTGCTGAACTCTCTCAGCTTTTGCTTGTCTGTAAACGTTTTAATTTCTCCATCAAATCTGAATGAGATCCTTGCTGGGTAGAGTAATCTTGGTTGCAGGTTTCTCTCCTTCATCACTTTAATTATGTCCTGCCACTCCCTTCTGGCTTGTAGAGTTTCTGCTGAGAGATCAGCTGTTATCCTGATGGGGATTCCCCTGTGTGTTATTTGTTGTTTTTGCCTTGCTGCTTTTAATATGATTTCTTTGTGTTTAATTTTTGACAGTTTGATTAATATGTGTCTTGGCGTATTTCTCCTTGGATTTATTCTGTATGGGACTCTCTGTGTCTCCTGGACTTGATTAACTATTTCCTTTCCCATATTAGGGAAGTTTTCAACTATAACCTCTTCAAATATTTTCTCAGTCCCTTTCTTTTTCTCTTCTTCTTCTGGAACCCCTGTAATTCGAATGTTGGTGCGTTTAATGTTGTCCCAGAGGTCTCTGAGACTGTCCTCTGTTCTTTTCATTCTTTTTCTTTATTTTGCTCTGCAGCAGTTATTTCCACTATTTTATCTTCCACCTCACTTATCCGTTCTTCTGCCTCAGTTATTCTGCTATTGATCCCATCTAGAGTATTTTTCATTTCATTTATTGTGTTTTTAATCGATGCTTGATTCATCTTTAGTTCTTCTAGGTCCTTATTAACTGTTTCTTGCATTTTGTCTATTCTATTTCCAAGATTTTGGATCTTGGAAACAGAATCTTGGATCATCTTTACCATCATTATTCTGAATTCTTTTTCAGGTAGACTGCCTATTCCCTCTTCATTTGTTAGGTCTGGTGGGTTTTTATCTTGCTCCTTCTCCTGCTGTGTGTTTTTCTGTCTTCTCATTGTGCTTATGTTACTGTGTTTGGGGTCTCCTTTTTGCAGGCTGCAGGTTCGTAGTTCCCGTTGTTTTTGGTGTCTGTCCCCAGTGGCTAAGGTTGGTTTAGTGGGTTGTGTAGGCTTCCTGGTGGAGGGGACTAGTGCCTGTGTTCTGGTGGATGAGGCTGGATCTTGTCTTTCTGGTGGGCAGGTCCACGTCTGGTGGTGTGTTTTGGGGTGTCTGCGGACTTTTTATGATTTTAGGCCACCTCTCTGCTAATGGGTGGCGTTGTGTTCCTGTCTTGCTAGTTGTTTGGCATAGGGTGTCCAGCACTGTAGCTTGCTGGTCGTTGAGTGAAGCTGGGTGCTGGTGTTGAGATGGAGATCTCTGGAAGATTTTCGCCGTTTGATATTATGTGGAGCTGGGAGGTCTCTTGTGGACCAGTGTCCTGAAGTTGGCTCTCCCACCTCAGAGGCACAGCACTGACTCCTGGCTCCTCAATTTGGGATGATTTGTTGTCTATTCATGTATTCCACAGATGCAGGGTACATCAAGTTGATTGTGGAGCTTTAATCCGCTGCTTCTGAGGCTGCTGGGAGAGGTTTCCCTTTCTCTTCTTTGTTCTCACAGCTCCTGGGTCTCAGCTTTGGATTTGGCCCCGCCTCTGCGTGTAGGTCGCCGGAGGGCGTCTGTTCTTCGCTCAGACAGGACAGGGTTAAAGGAGCAGCCTCTTCGGGGACTCTGGCTCACTCAGGCCGGGCGGGAGGGAGGGGCACGGAGTGCGGGGCGAGCCTGCAGCGGCAGAGGCCGGCGTGACGTTGCACCAGCCCGAGGCGCGCCGTGCGTTCTCCCAGGGAAGCCGCCCCTGGATCCCGGGACCCCGGCGGTGGCGGGCTGCACAGACTCCCGGAAGGGCGGTGTGGACAGTGACCTGCGCTCGCACACAAGCTTCTTGGCGGCGGCAGCAGCAACCCCAGCGTCCCACGCCCGTCACTGGGCTCCGCGCTTTCAGCTGCGACTCGCGCCCGTCTGTGGAGCCCCTTTAAGCAGCGCTCTTAATCCCCTCTCCTCGCGCACCAGGAAACCAAGAGAGAAGAAAACGTCTCTTGCCTCTTCGGCAGCTCCAGAGTTTTCCCGGACTCCCTCCCGGCTAGCTGTGGCACATTAGCCCCCTTCAGGCTGAGTTCTCGCCGCCAGCCCCAGTCCTCTCCCTGCGCTCTGACCGAAGCCCGAGCCTCAGCTTCCAGCGCCGCCTGCCCCGGCGGGCGAGCAGACAAGCTTCTCGGGCTGGTGAGTGCCGGTCGGCACCGATCCTCTGTGCGGGAATCTCTCCGCTTTGCCCTACCCAGTTATGTGGGGAGTTTCTTGCCTTTGGGGAGGTCTGGGGTCTTCTGCCAGCGTTCAGTAGGTGTTCTGTAGGAGTTGTTCCACGTGTAGCTGTATTTCTGGTGTATCCGTGGGGAGGAAGGTGATCTCCGCGTCTTACTCCTCCGCCATCTTATCCGGAAGTCCCGTTTTTACCTTTCTTGAAATAATATAGCATAATAGGCTTAAATGTTGCTTTTTTTCCATCTTCAATATTAAAATGGCTACACAAAAATTCACCAATTTTGGTAAGTTTTTTTAAATGAACGCTGATATGACAGCTGTCACAATATAATCTACAAAAATTGTTTCAAATGAATTTAAAGACAACTAAGGGCTACTAGAGCCATCTTATGGAAAAAACTGAACGAACCTTTTGGCCAACCCAACACACTGGAGCATAGCTGATTAACAATGTTGTGTTACTTTCAGGTGTACAGCAAAGTGATTCAGTTATACATATACATGTATCTATTTTTTTCAAATTCTTTTCCCATTTAGGTTATTACAGAACATTGAGCAGAGTTCCCTGTGCTACATGGTATATCTTTGTTGATTATCTATTTTATATATAGTAGTGTGTATATGATAATCCCTAACTCCTAATTTATCCTCCCCTGCACCTCTCCCCTTTGGTAACCATATGTTTGTTCTCTAAGTCTGTGAGTCTGTTTCTGTTTTGTAAATAAGTTCATTTGTATCATTTTTTTAGATTCCACATAAGTGATATCATATGATATTTGTCTTTCTCTGACTTACTTCACTTAGTATGATAATCTCTAGGTCCATCCATGTTGCTGCAAATGGCATTATTTTATTCTTTTTTATGGCTGAGTAATATTCCATTGTATATATGTACCACATCTTTTTTACCCATTCCTCTTGTCAATGGACATTTAGGTTGCTTCCATGTCCTGAGTATTGTAAATAGTGCTGCAATGAACACTGGTATGCGTGTATCTTTTGGAATAATGGTTTTCTCCAGATATATGCCCAGTTTTATCTATTTTGTTGCTTTAAGATAAAGTTAGATTTTCATATACAAGTAAATACATATTCAATACCTTAAGCCAAAAGTAGTATGTCACTTATTTGTCAATAAATAATCCTTTCATCACATAATTAATTTAAATTTATACACAGTTACCACATGTAAAGATGTCAAATTTTTCCTTTACATAACATAGTCATTAGGATTAAATTATAAATGAACTTTATAATCTAATCTTAAATAATATACTCTTCAAAATTAACACACTTTTACTTAAAATCCTTTCTGTAGAATATCCATGTAATAATAACAGAAAAAAACTGAAGTTCTTAAAGGGATTTGCCAGATGATAACTGACTGTGAAAGGGATTCAAAAGTCAAAAGTATTCAAGAGACAGTTGTTCATAGGGTTAATGTCAGGGGTTCCAGAGACCCTGCCACTATGTGCTGTCTGAAAGCCCCTTAACAATACCAAAGTCTTTCTGTCCAGCATTAAAGTCATGTGCGGTCAGTCAGAATTGTGTTCTGATTAAACTGTCTCAGCTTCAGATTCTACATTTATAAAATGAGATCTCGTTCCCAAGATTGTTATACCCATTAAGCGAATGGAAGTGGCTAATAGTGATTAGGCATATGATCAGCATTCAATAGATTACAAACGCTTGTGTGTATAAAACTTATACACATAGATATATATCCCCAGAAGAAACACACTAACTCAAATTCTTACTATGGTCTAATTAACTGATATCACAACTTTCCTGAAAGAAAAGAAAGCAGAAAGTTAAAAGATAAAGATATTACTCATTGGGAGGAAAAGTCTCAAAAGTGAAGACAAAACAGGCCAAACACGTACTCTTGCCTAAAGAATATTCAGGATAAACAAAATATCTGCAAATAACATAAATACACCTTCCCCCGTCTGAACTAGCATGCACCTGAGGACCTCGCACCCAGGAAGCGGTCTAATGGAATAAGACATGAGAAGGAAAGACTGAGTCAGCACCAACATCCAGAAGGTTGCTGCCACGTAACCAAATACAATCACTAACTAAAATACAACTAACTAAATACAATCACACAGCCACAGGACGGTGCAGCTGAAAGGGACCCAAGAGGCCACCTAACCAGCTCCAACACTGTGCAGAAGGCAAAATTAAGGGCCTAGGTGACCTGCCCAAGGTCACACCTGATTAGAGGCAGAGGCCAAACCTGAATTAGGATTTCCGGTTCAATGCCCTTCCTTGTTTGAAAACAAAAAACAAAAAAAACTTGTGTGTATGCATCGGGGAAGGAGGGGGATAGTGGTGTGGTACAGCTTCTGGAGTGTACAAAGCAAAGGTTTCTAACGCTGCAAACAACGTGTGCTTGGCTGACAATAAGGTCCGAGGTTGGCAGGCAGCAAATCTTTCCCCTAAGGACAGAAAACATGCTACATTCTTTGTCCTACAGAAGGCAGTTAGAGTAAGACATCCCTGCTGTCAAAATGACCATTGCTTTCAGATATGTTTTCCACATACCCTTTAGAATGGAAATCAGCCCAGATCCCTTCCTCGGAAGAGTTAAGCAAGGAATCGTCACTCAAAAGGAGCAAGCAGCTTGCAGAACGGCTGCAATGAGTTGGTTCCCTAGTAAATAGATTGACCATTATCACTCTACTTCATACCCTCAATGGAACTCCATCCCATGAATGGAATGGTATATTATAACTGGCAAAAAATAGGCCACCACTTTAGTTACAACACAGGATTGTCCAAATAAACAAGCATTAATCATGCACATTATGTAGAGCATAATGCCTCAGAGAGCTTCTGCAAGCAGCTCCAAATGAACTCGACCAAATTAGACCATCTGACAGCTGTTCCGTGACCTGTGGGAAATGAGTTGGTGGTCTCAGTCCAGTTCCTAGTGGACAGGTGTCCAAAGCACAAAAACTACCTTCACAATTGGGCCTAATTAGCAACCTGGTTGTTGCAGCCGCGGTAGAACCTGGAGCCCATATCAGCGCCGTGCTGTTGAAGGCCCTTTTTGACCTCAGGTGGCACGTGCCAGCGGCTTAGTGCAGAAACGCATACCATGGGGCCTGCACAAAGCGTCGTTGCTTCAGGAGAAACACAACGGGGTCCAGGACTGGCTTTCTGCCTCTCGCCTGACTCCCCCAAGCCCAAGACGTCAGAAACAGGGCACTGCTTTAATCCATGGAATGAACATGTTTGTAACACTTAAGTGTTATGAGCTCCCACCTTTCAGAAGAGCAAGAGACTCATCTATCCCACAAAAACTTAGATTTCACTGGGTTCCCAACCATTCCTCAAAGTCTCTCCCTTCGCCTCGTTGCCTTCATTGAAACCTGCCTGCTTCTGAGGATACTGTCTCTCCCACAGCCCTCCCAAGCGTGCAGGTGCTGCTCTCTAAGGAGAACACAACCCGGCACCAGTTATGGGGACGGATTCTCCTCGTTCCTAAATGTCACTTCCAAGGTCATCCATCCCCAACCCCTGCAAACTCCTTCTCTAACCCCAAAGTACTCGGCTCTGCCCCTATCGATTGACCTTCCATTCAATCCTCCCGTTCAGAAAAGATGTTCACTCCTGGCTTAGAGTCTTCCTCTCTTAACCCCTCCTCTGAAATCATCAGTGGTGATTTCAACACCCACTTGGGTGAACCATAAACACTCTGGCTTCTCAGCCACACATTCCCATAGCTGTTCTCCAGACCTTGTCATTACCAGAAACTGCACCACCTCCAAAAACCTCAATTCAAATATTACTCTCTTGGACCACAACCAGTCATTTCTAGCTCACTGTGATATAGGGCCCTTCTCTACAACTCTCCCACCACATGTAGATCAATCCATTGGCGCACGGCCTTCTCACTATTTATTGACTCCCCCTCCGCCCTCTTCTCTCATGTCATTATTGGCGCCTCACTTTCCCTCATCCTTTACATCCAATCTAACATCAAGTCTTGTCAACTTTATCTCCAAATATTCACTTATTTCTTACTCACCACTGTATCCCCAGCTTCTGGCTCACAATACAGACTCAATATAATATTATAAATCAACTACCCTTCAATAAAATAAGTTTCCGGCACCAAAAAGGGACTGATTCCATTTTTATGACATTCTGGAAAAAAACAAAATTACAGGAGAGAAATCAGTTACCAGAGCCTGGGGGAAGTGGGAGAGGATTGACTACAAAAAAGGCACAAAGAAATTTTTGAGAATGATGGAAATATTCCATATCTTAAATGCATTATATGACTTTATATTTGTTAAAACTCATCAAACTGTATATCTAAGGGTGAATTTTACTGTATTCTCTCTAAATTCATGTATATTTTTACATTTTCATAGTAAAACATTTTTAAAATGAATGCCAGTATCATGCAAATGTTCTTCAGCTTCTATTTGTAACACACCATATACTTAGACTGCAAATGCAAGAATGCAATGCAAAACAAGGCACAGATTGGCAGCAAATGTTTACAAAACACATTCTGATGAAGGGCTTGTGCTAGAATATATAACGAATTTTAGGGACTTCCCTGGTGGAGCAGTGGTTAAGAATCCACCTACCAATGCAGGGAACACAGGTTCAAGCCCCGGTCCACGAAGATCCCTCATGCCACGGAGCAACTAAGCCTGTGTGCCACAACTACTGAGCTTGAGCTCTAGAGCCCGTGAGCCACAACTACTGAGCATGCATGCCACAACTACTGAAGCCCACATGCCTAGAGCCCGTGCTCCGCAACAAGAGAAGCCACCACTCACCGCAACTAGAGAAAGCCCGTGTGCAGCAACGAAGACCCAGTGCAGCCAAAAATAAATAAATAAATTTATTTTAAAAATAAAGAATTTTACCACTCAATTATGACAGACATATATAAGTTTTATATGTTATACATATTTTATAAGTATATATACATATGTACATGTTTATGTGTATATGAAATCTTAGATGTAGGAAAATCTTTCTCTAATGAAGGTTCGTGGAGCAAGAAAAGTCTAGCAGAAAGCTTTTGCTAAACTGAGATTTTAGTTTCAATATTCTCTTTCCATTAACAATAATTCATGATATCCCAAATAATTCCAAGCTTACCCCAGTCCTTATTCAAGAGCTGTGAAGAAGATAAAAACTTTTCAATTTTATAAAATGCATTTGGATACCAAGGCATCTTGAGCTATAGGGAATAATTAAGGAAAATAATTGTATGAAGTTCATTAATTTGCATCTGCCCCCAAATTTCCACACCTAGAACAATACCTTATGTACAAGAGCTACTCAGTTACATTTTTCTTAAAAACATGCATCGTATATGAAAGGGCGAGCTGTAAGGCAAATCTGAGGAATTATACACTGTTATTAAATGTGCTTTAAAGAATTAAGTCTGGGGGCTTCCCTGGTGGTGCAGTGGTTGGGAATCCGCCTGTCGATGCGGGGGACGCGGGTTCGTGCCCTGGTCCGGGAAGATCCCACATGCCGCGGAGCGGCTGGGCCCGTGAGCCATGGCCGCTGAGCCTGCGCGTCCGGAGCCTATGCTCCACACGGGAGAGGCCACAACACTGAGAGGCCCGCGTACAGCAAAAAAAAAAAAAGAATTAAGTGTGTCAGCTACGAATTGGCATTTTCCATTGGCACTTGCCATCTACCTCTACAAGGATTAAATCATGTGCTGCTGCAGCTGCTGACTTTCAACACCCCCTGAAAGGAGCTCAGGGTGGAGGGCAGAAATGAGGCACTCTGTGCTCTGGGAAAAACTGGCAGAATAGGTCTTCAGATAGTTAGATATTTTCAGGAGCCAATTTTATGAGCCTAATTCTCGTATCTCCTCGTATCTAGAAAAGCACTAAAATCCTTCATGGTGACGTCAGCTCCTCGTGACTAGCAGTAACCCGCACAAGACTAGCAGAAACCTTCTGTAAAAAATATGTGCTTGATTGCATGTATTCCCCCCTTCATCAAAATCACATATATACTGACCTTCTCCACTGCCTCTCTGGAACAGTTTCTCGGAGCTATTTGGGATGCTGTCTCCCGGGCTGCAGTCCTCATTTTGCCCCAAATAAAACTTAACTCGCAAATCTCATGTTGTGCATTTTTTTAAGTCAACAAGTCTTATAAATGTGTGCCTGTAACAAAGGTGCCCACTTTCTTGAAGACATATGTAGTATCTATAATTTTATCTTAGTGTAAAATCATATAACTGTGTCAGTGTAAATAAAATCATGCCCTTTCATAATTTTATTGAACTGTCTGCAAGATTACCAGGGCCATCACATACAGCTGTGTTAGTTGCATCTTCAACAAAGGCATGCGGCCCACGCAGAAGTGCTTTGAAATCTAGTCCTTACTCTGTTGCAAGCCTTGTGTCATCACTGATGGGAAGTGGCACCTTTTTTCCTAATTATCCTCCTAAATAGGAACCTTTATATAATTTGTGAGCTCAGAAGGTACACCTTTTTTAACACACACAAAGGTATTGTGAATACTTGAAGTGGTCCTAAGAACCATTACCCTTTCTTTAAAAAAATCTCAGAATAACCACTCATGCTAAGAATTAAATACTCCAAGTTCTTCTCCATTCTTTCAATATATCATATATAGAATATTTCTGACAAATATAGGTAGAAGAGAACATTAATTTTGCTTAAGAAATGACTGACAATCTTTAAATTGCCATGTAATCTATTTCATGCCAGTCACTAGCTAACAAACAAATAAACAAAACCCCTCATATACATACAAAATTCAATTCTGATATAAGATCTTCCCATCTTCCCTAAGGATGGCCAAATTTTTATTGCTCTCACTGAGCTGTGAAAAGTTGATCATTCTGCGTACACAGAAAAAAAACAAAAGCCTGAACTTGTAGCAAAACAAGATTATACAGAGAATTTGCAGCCAATTGCAATTAATAGTACATTTTGCTTTGGGATACCAGATAAAAATATTACAAATATATGCCACTACTCTCATCCTGCCTTCAGCAACTATGACAATAACTTCTAAAATCTTTTCTTCTGATGTATCTGTAAACAATTAGCATCTCTTTGTTAAACTCTAAGTGCTCTTCTTACACAGCTGTGTCACTGTACAGCTCAAGAAAGAGGGTCCAAGTGTTAAGGCGGTTATTAATAAAATAGTGCTATAACAAATGAAAGCGTTTGGGGAGTTCAAGAAAAACAGATCTCCCTCACACCCTTTGGAAACCCAAACCATAGACTATATCTTAAATGCTGAGTTTTTCTTTGTTCCTGCTCTCTTAAATATATATCCTCTTCTCTTAAATATAAATCCATATTGGAAGGCACAAGAATGTAGAGGTTGACTCCTACAGTGATGGTGGGAATGTAAGTTGGTGCGGCCGCTATGGAAAACAGTATGGAGGTTCCTCAAAAAACTAAAAATAGAATTGCCATATGATCAAGCAATTCTACTCCTGGTGCATATATCCAGACAAAACTATAATTCAAAAAGATAAATGCACCCCAATGCTCACTGCAGCACTATTTACCACAGCCAAGATATGGAAACAACTTAAATGTCCATCAACAGATGAATGGATAAATAAGAGATGGTACGTATATACAATGGAATACTATTCAGCCATTAAAAAGAATGAAATAATGCCATTTGCAGAAACATGGATGGACCAAGAGATTAACATACTAAGTGAAGTAAGTCAGAAAGAGAAAGACAAATACCATATGATATCTCTTATATGTGGAATCTAAAATATGACACAAATAAACTTATCTATGAAACAGAAACAGACTCACAGACATAGAGAACAGACTTGTGGTTGCCAAGGGGGAGGAGTGGTGGGGGAGGGTTGGGAGTTTGGGATTAGCAGATGCAAATTATTATATATAGAATGGATAAACAACAAGACCCTACAATATAGCACAGGGAACTATATTCAATATCCTGTGATAAGCCATAATGGAAAAGAATATGAAAAAGAATGTGTATATATATATATAACTGAATCACTTTGCTGTATAGCAGAAATTAACACAACACTGATTTCAACTATATTTCCGTAAAATAAATTTTAGAAAAAGAATGTAGGGGCTTCCCTGGTGGCTCAGTGGTTGGGAATCCACCTGCCAATGCAGGGGACACGGGTTCAAGCCCTGGTCTGGGAAGATCCCACATGCCGCGGAGCAACTAAGCCCATGCACCACAACTACTGAGCCTGTGCTCTAGAGCCCGCAAGCCACATCTGCTGAGCCCACGTGCCACAGCTGATGAAGCCCACACGCTTGGAGCCCATGCTCCACAACAAGAAGCCAACACAATGAAGAGTAGCCCCCGCTCACCTCAACTAGAGAAAGCCCATGCATAGCAATGAAGACCCAACGCAGCCAAAAAAAAGAATGTGAATGTGGAGGTTGAGAACATGGCCTCTTGAGTTAGACTGCATGGGTTTGAATTCCAGCTATTCCACTGACAACTGTGTGACTGGGGCATGTTACTCAACCTCTCTGGGCCTCAGTTTCTGCATCTATAAAATGGGGCTAGTGAAAATTCATAATACTGTGAGGATTACATGTCTTAACACCTATAAACAGCTTAGAAAAGTACCTTGCATATATTAAGTGCTCAGTATGTATTAGATAAACAATGTTTGTTTTTATTTATTGATGTATACCTTCCCTTTACCAGTTTGTTTGGGTTTTTTTGTTTGTTTTATTTCATTTTTCAAATTTTTAACTCACACTTGCAAACTACCCACATCCTCAGTTACTGGCAAAGCTGAGGACTAATATTCAAGTCCACACAAACTACTCATTAGTACTTCAATATCACTATAGCTAAAGCAAAAGAAAAGATTTTTTTTTCTGGGAAATAGTTGCAAAGGGCTGGCAATGTTCATTGAAAATCCCAAGTCAGTTCTAAACCTTAGAGTTTTTCACCCTTCAAAGTGATATAATATAGAATGACAACATTCCCATCCCTTTCTACTTGAGAAACTCCAAAAACTGTTTGTCCCAGAAATATCTTGACATGTTGGAAGTTTTCAGCTTCAGGAAATGAAATGTTCTACAGTAGAGGATTGAGATATCTGCAAATCTGACATGAAATTACTTCACTTAGTATAGAAGAGGACTACTCTTCAAGAAGAAAAGCCTGAGATGAAGCCCCTGTACATTTTAACCCACATTTAGTCTCTATTTGTATGCCCCACAGTCACACAACTTATTTGGCAAATTCAGTAACCAACAATATAGTTTCCACACTGAATCACATAAGCTACCTCTGTGTGCTAGTAACTAAATCCCTAGCTAATAGTGGATTAACAGGAAACATATTTAATTTTTTCACAAATAGGCTGTAAGTAGGTGGCTTCCTCCTTCCTCACTTTCTGCCATCCTCAGCAGGCATCTCCAGCCTCAGGTTTGCTGCCTCATGGCCACAAGGTGTCTGCCTCTGCTCCAAATAATGAACTCACATGGCATATTCCAAAAAAGGAGGGAAGAGAAGGAGCCTCCCTTTGGCATTTCTCTATCTTTTCCAGCAGCACACCTCACCCCAGTCCAGCAGATGTGAGCAGAACTGAATCACATGGCCACCCTCAGCTGCAAGGAAATATGAGAAAGTAAATTCCTGGTATTTCCAGGCTTTCATGGGAAGAGGGAAAGAAGAAGAATGGCTATTGAATAAGCAACAACAGCATCTGCCACAAGTGCCTATAATAGTCTTTCCCTGATTTTCCTTCTGGAAAACTCTTATTCATCCTTTAAGACACAGCACATATGCTACTCCTTTGGCAAACCTCCCCTGACCCCATCCCAGGCAGTGCTAAGTGTTTATTCCTTAGTGATCTGACAGTTCTGTATACATGTGTACATAAATTAGAACCACCTTGCATTGTGATTGTCATTAATGTTTGTTTTCTCACCACATAGTGAACTTCTGGAATGGGAAATATATATGGTAACCACTGTATCTCAAATGTCTATGACAGTATGGTTGAAAAAATTAGACCTAATTATTTAAACTATGATGATAAAACTAGTCCCAAATGATCACACATATTTTGTGCTAGATTAGGCAGCATATGAAATCACCAAATAATGCTCTGAAAGACAGGAAAGAAACTAAATGTAAGGGCAAATTGTGTTCATGATCACCCAGGTAATTAGAGTCACTCTTTTTCGATGGGATTTGTCTGGAATAACAGACAAAAGAGATAGAACATCCAGTGTCAGCCCTGGCTCTACCCCAGGAACAGGGCTTTTAGAACTTCAGAATATGGACCACATGACTCTCATAATGCCTGGGCCCATAATACAAGCTTCTGTTACTGATGTCTCAGAGAAGAAATATTAAACACTCCTAGAGCCCCCAAAACAATGACCAAACCAGTAACACAAAAAATCCAGGACTCCTTCCAGGTCTAGGGCAGGAAAAAAATGTAAGATAAGTCTAGAACCTCTTGTCCTACCAGATAGAAGAGAAGCTATCAGGCACTACTAGGGCCATGTCAAGAGAACTCAGGATCCAACGTGAAATGACTCACTGGCCAAAGGTGGGACAATTTGAACATCAATAAGAATAATAACTGCAATAGATTGAAACACATCAAATGTATTTAGAATTACAAACTCCTAATGATACGTTAAATCAGTTACCTTTAGAGGATTCTAGGGTATCACTGTAAAAACTGATGGGAAAAGAATCAAGTATTTATCTTGCCTTTCTTATAATAATTTCTTTACCACTGGGTACCAAATAGTAGATGAGGGGAAGTTTCTCTTTATAAAAGTATTAGACCCAATTATAATTCCCTTAATTAATTTTTAAAAGATTGATAGGATTAGAATATCACCACTTTGCAATCCCTAATGAACTAACGACCTAGGCATTAATCATCCACAGCTGTTAACATTACAAAACATCACGTGCATCCTAATGGAAGAACACCTCTATGAAATAGTATTGTCACAAAGAAAAAACATTGAAATGGAATCTGATTAAGCCTCTAGATATAACTTCAAAATTTAGCAAAAATACAGAGGAAGAAGGACAAGTTACTTATCACCTTAGAGACACAATCAGCAAAATATAGACCATGGGAAAGTCTATAGGACAAAGCAGTTTCTTCAACCAACAAATTACAGGAAGAAAAAGCAATGGAGGAGGAAACTTGTAGATTAAAAATGACTTAAGAGATATATCCACTAATTGCAACGTACAGATCTCATTTGGATCCTGATTCAAAGAAACTGTTTTTTTTTAATTATTACATTTATGAGACAATTGAAATATATTTTAAATACTAAATAGATGTTTATCATATTAAGAAATTACCGTTTTAAAATGTTAGCTGTTGATAATGATATTTGGTTGTTTTTTTTTAAGTTCTTGTCTTCTGCACATACGTACTGAGATATCTGCAGATGAGGAGGTATCACGTTTGGGATGTGCTCTCGGGTGATCTAAGGAGGAAGGATGCGGGGGTGGATGGAACCGACTGGCTGTGATTTGCAGGCTGTTGCAGCTGTGTGGTGAGTGCATGGGGATCCGTTATAATGGTCTGTCTACTTTTGTATATGCTTGGAGTCATCTACAGTGAAACATTTTAAAATGCTTTCCTAATTCAAAATATTAGTAAACCAAAAAAAAAAAAAATTTAGCTGCCGTAGTTCACTAAGGTAATAGAAATTAGACAAGATTGGGCAAGACAAAGTGTTAGATGGAATTTGACCAGCAGCCTATAAGGAAATGACTCATTTTCAAAGGTGGGTAAAAAATCAATACATAAGCTACAGTTTGTTAGGGCTGCCGTAACAAAGAACCACAGACAGGACGGCTTAAACACCAGAAATCTATTCCATTACAGTTCTAGAGGCTAAAAGTCCAAGAGCAAGGTGTCGGCTGGTTTGGTTTCTCCTGAAGCCTCTCTCCTTGGCTTGAAGATGGTGCCTTCCTGCTCTGGTCTCACACAGCCTTTTCTCTGTGCGTGCATCCCTGGTACCTCTCCATGCGTCCCAACTTCCTCTTCTTTTATTTTTAATTTTTATTTTATATTGGAGCATAGTTGATTGACAATGTTGTGTTAGTTTCAGGTGTACAGCAAAGTGACTCAGTTATACATATACATGGATCTATTCTATTCCAAATTCTTTTCCCATTTACGTTATTACAGAGTATTGAGCAAAGTTCCCTGTGCTATACAGCAGGTCCTTGTTGGTTACCTATTTTAAACATAGCAGTGAGTACATGTCTTCTTATAAAGACACCAGTCAGATTGGATGAAGGCTCACCCTACTGACCTCATTTTAACTTAATCATGTCTTTAAAGCCCTATCTCCAAATATAGACACATTATGAGGAAGTGGGGGGCGGGGATTGGGGCTTCAACATACAGATTTGAGGGGGTCACAATTCAGCCCATAACAGCTGCCATATGCAGCAATCCTACCTCGTGAGCTAACATTCTGGGAATTGGTCTGACAAGTCAACCTCCCTCCACAGACCTGAAAAAATGTCAGGCATTAAGTCAAGGGTGGTGGAAATGCTTCACTTCAATTAGCTCTGTAAAGATTCCAGGCCTCCAAGAAATCAAACCAGGTCTAAAAGATATTCTGCCTAGAAGAAAATAAGAATATTCCATGGAGAAGGATTAAAAAGGAAAGTCTCAAAAATATGGTGTGCAGCTTCCCATCCAAACCCAATGAACCTGCCAGAGCTTGGATAACCAATGTCTTTCTGCCTTTGCTTGAAGCACCTTATCCCATGCAGAGAAGGGAGGCGTGCAGAGAAAACACATCTTTGCCTGTAAACAACGCTGCAAATAGTCAATACAAACCCCTCTGTGTACCATCTGCATTAACAGGGAGAGACGCTAACAGGGAGAGACGCAGGAAATTTCCCGTCACGAACAACAACAGGGCTTACCCTCCAGCACCCCACAATCCCCCAAATGGCCCCCATACATGTTCTCTCCACCTGGATTCCCTGCCAACATCTTGTTCAAGGGTTTGGCCAGAACAAGCAGGGCATTCTGTTCACAGGTGGTTTGGTTTGTCCCATTCCAAATTTTCTAGGCACCTAAACAAATCACAGCACTCTGCCCTCTCTCACCCTCTCTCTCCCATCAGTCTGCCAATGAGAGACAAACTGTGATGGTTTA
This sequence comes from Hyperoodon ampullatus, assembly GCF_949752795.1. NCBI lineage: Eukaryota > Metazoa > Chordata > Mammalia > Artiodactyla > Ziphiidae > Hyperoodon > Hyperoodon ampullatus. Next base: position 31,657,999 of record NC_136925.1, on the reverse strand, counting down.
ATTAAGGTGGCATTGTTTTGCCACTTTAAATTAGGTTACATTTCCAGGGACACACTCCCCTAAGCCCTCCACTTCCCTATCCTTTATAAGAACTTACTTTACTCCAAGGTCTTATCTAATCAAACATACTGGCTAAGCTGGCATCATCGTCAGCTCTAAACCAACCACTGAAGCCTGTCAGACCTACCTGCATCGTGCTTTACCTTCTCACATTAGCTGAAATGTAAGAAGAGTTTTTTCTAAAACAACTCTGCACAAGTTTGTACCTTCATGTAAGGACTTGCCCAACCTTGTTCAATCCCTGCTTTCAGATATGCTAATTCTTAGATTTCTCCTTCGTAGCACTTACTGCCACAAAAGGGTCCTTGGTCCTTCATTCATCAGACTGACATAATAAGTTACATATTCCCCTTTTATAAGACCACTGGCATTCCTGCAGCCAACAACCCCCAATTGTTTTGTGTTCCCAAGTTCCCCCAAAACTCCTAGTCCAAATCAATGCCACCAAGTAATATCTTGAAAAAGCTAAAATGCAAGGGAAATATGCAATATGCACTGGAAAAAGGCTAGAGCAGAGGGCCTCACGGACAAAGCCATGGGGAAAAGGAAGAGGCCTGAAGCCTGCAGTATTGGAGAGAGCCACACACACCCCAGGAGTTCTGCTGGAGGGAGCAAAGAAAGGGTTGTGCCAGAGAGGAACTGGGGTGATGAGCTGGGGGACCCTCCACCGAGGTGTGGCAGCAGAAGGTGTCCTTGTCCCCAACTTACCCAACCACACTCTGCTCTCGAGACCTTTCCCCCCATGCTGTCCAGATTGGAGCACAGACTCTTGGAAATCAGGAATCTGGGCTTTGATTGGGGGCACTGATCAGCCAGAGCAAAGGACACCATGGGAAACCATTACATACCTTCCTCCTGGGTACAGTGAAAGCATGGAAAGGACCTGCACTTTGGAATCAGGCAAATTTGGTTTCCAACCCAGACTCTTCTACTTGCTATCTCTATAGATTTGGGCAAATTACTTAACTTCTCTGAACCCCCATCTTCTTATATGTAAAATGGGATAACACCATCAAAAGGTTACTTAAAGGATTAAATGAGATATGTAGATAAAGCGCCTGCCACACTGTATGGTTCAATAAATGTTTTCCCTTCTAGAAAATCTCCTGAGAGCCAAGACAAAAAGGGAATAATAATTAACTATGATATGTCTCTCATCATCTAATAACAGGAACATATAAATATCTCAGAAGAGACAAACGTTCCCTTAATCCTAGAACCCTGAGATAAATGATTAGATTAAAATGTATTAAATTAAACCAGACATTTAGTTCTTCCATCTGCCACATTCCAATGGAAGAGTTTCAATAATTGTGGAATAGAACCAAAAGCTTAGTGGGTAAGGGAAATGTAGACATTTATCTTCTGCAGCATTCTTTGGCTCTAGGTATCAACAACATCAGTGTAATGTAATGCACGAGAACTAAGATACAGCCCAGCTATCCAATTTCTTGCGGTAAGACTCTGTGTGACTCCCATAATGATCCACCATGGTTCTGAACTGTGGCTGTACAGGCCCCACCCCAGATCAAATAAATCAGGACCTCTGGGGGTAGGACGTAGGCATCAGTCTACTCTAAACCTCCTTAGACAATTCTAATATGCTGCCAGACTTGAGAACTTCTGGTCTACAGCATCAGCAGAAATGTGGTTACAGAGGTCCCTGGGAGGCAAAGAAGGCTGTGCTGCCATCTGACGCCAGGGCTGCCAAGGATGGGTTCTAAAACTCGAAACAAGTTCACGGCAGAAGAAGGCTCAGAAGGGCTTGAGCAAAGGCAGAGATTTACTGAGAAGTTAACTGACCTACAAAAACGCCTTTCTAATTTTATAACTGACACTCTATTTAATGCTAAAGGAAAAGGTAAAATAATTTTGCTAATGAAAACAACTAAATGTCTTTCAATAGAGAAATTGATAAATAAATTATGATATTTTATAGAAGTTAAAAATGAATGAATTAGATCTCTGTGTGTTAACATGGATAGATCTTGAAAACACACTGAGTTAAGAAAAACTGTTGAACGATACATAAACTATAATACCACTTAAGTAAAATTTTAAACACAAAACAGTATTATATATTATTTTAGATATATAACATATATAGCAAAAGGAAAAAACATAGATCTGACAGGTAAAAAAAAATAAGATATTGATTACTTGCTGGGCAGAAAGGTACTAGAAAGATAGAACACTTTTCATCATAATGCATAAACTTTAACTGGATATTTGTTCAGGGTTGGGGACAAAGATTAGCCATAAAAGGCATTCTTGAACAACTAGGGGAAGTTTAACATGGACTGAATGCTAGATAATTTCATCAAGTTACTGTTAATTTTTTTAGAGATGATGTTATTACGATTTATGTAGAAACTAAACCTTAATAATAAATCTTAGGAGATGCATACTGAAGTCAAACGATGTCTATGACTTACTTTCAAGTGGCAAAATACATGTGTCATACATATATATATATATATATATACACACACACACCACACACTCACACACCAAACAGATAAAATTGCCCTAGGGCTTAGTAAGCTAAAAAGAGTAGAGAAGTCCCTATGCGGCTGCCTGAAATAACTACCACAGTGGTTGTGTCTAGGAGATTTGCAGACGAATGTTGATGTTTCCAGACCCCAAATCCCCCAGTAGGAGAGTGAAGGCCAGAAAGCCGAGGCTTGTTTCTCTAGCCGAGCCTACGCTTGGATGATTTCTACTACCTGCAGGACCAATCTGTCCCCTCAGCACACTCTGCTCTCTGCCATTACAGCTCCAGTTAACACACAGAGCAATTTTCTGTTTATTTGTCTCTCTCCCCAACCAGTCCGGGAGCTTCGTGAGGACAGAGACCGTGTCTGCCTTTTTGCTGTTGTCCTTCTGGCACCTAATACAATGCCTGCCACATAGTAAGTACTTAATAAATATTTGTTTAATTAATCATTTTCCAAGGGGAGGATGCCCCATCGCTTCTCCTTGTCTACCCATCCACGCCACAGGACACAACAGATTCCATAAACATGCCCCTTAGAGTTCATTTCTGATCAACAAATGCTTGTTAAAGTGCTGTGTGCACTGAAGTCACAGGTGAAGCTGCCACAATCCCTGTGCCTGCCCAAAAGTTACTTTAAAAAGTGTTTATTTGCAGCTATAGAAAAAGCTTGCGTGATGTGATTTGATTAACCTAAATATTCTTTACTCTCCTGCTCGTCCAGAGCATTTACTATCTCTCTGAAATCCTAAGGACAGTGCTAGGCAGACACAATCATCTGCTCATCTACACATGTAACTTAATTAGATTCAGGAATTCTTTATACCATAAGTGAGTTATAGGCTGGGTAACCAGATATTTCCCCCTTGTAATTGACATAATGCCTGGTGCTTGTATCCTCATTTAGTGTTCACAGTCAAATACTGTATCCTTACTGTACGTACTCACAACTTAAGTACACATATTTCATTCAAAAAGTTACCTGGGGGCTTCCTGGTGGCGCAGTGGTTGAGAATCTGCCTGCCAATGCAGGGGACACGGGTTCGAGCCCTGGTCTGGGAAGATCCCACATGCCGCGGAGCAACTGGGCCGGTGAGCCACAACTACTGAGCCTGCGCTTCTGGAGCCTGTGCTCCGCAACAAGAGAGGCCGTGACAGTGAGAGGCCCGCGCACCGTGATGAAGAGTGGCCCCCACTTGCCACAACTAGAGAAAGCCCTCACACAGAAACGAAGACCCAACACAGCAATAAATAAATAAATTTATTAAAAAAAAAAAAAAAAAGTTACCTGGAACACTCACAGTTGGGTAGCCAGGGGTATTCTCATTCCCTTATAGTGGCTAAGAGAGTGTCCAGAAAGACCAGCCTGGCTCACCAGGAAGGTATTACTAGAGAAGAGATGAAATAAGGGAGAAAAGAGAGATGAAATAGGTCAATAATGAAACTCCCCTAAAAAATGAGCAGGTGAGGAAATATAAGAGCTATATTTCAGCAAGAAATATGATTCTCCAGAAATATGGAAAGACAAAGGACAAACGGAAGAAACAAAAGGAGGAAGTAAAGAATGAATAAGCAGAACTCATGATCCACAAAATGAGCAGGTCAAAAATACCACTTTGAGGGATTTCCCTGGCAGTCCAGTGGTTAAGACTCTGCACTTCCACTGCAGGGGGAACAGGTTCAATCCCTGGTCCGGGAACTAAGATTCTACATGCCACATGGCCAAAAAACAAATACTACTTTGAAAGACATGTCAATAGGTACAGGAGGCTGATACACCAGGCCTTCCTAATTCAAACCTTCCTACCTAACGCAATCAATGTGTGAGGAGAATTTCTGTCAATTGCATTATTTATGAATGTATGAGAGAAGTTTACCACTTAAAGTAGTCCTTTTGGTAAACTATAATTTTTTAATAAAGAATCACTCAGCGGGCTTCCCTCGTGGCGCAGTGGTTGAGAGTCCACCTGCCAAGGCAGGGGACACGGGTTCGGGCCCTGGTCCAGGAGGATCCCACATGCCGCGGAGTGGCTAAGCCCGCGTGCCACAGCTGCTGAGGCCTGCACGCCTAGAGCCGGTGCTCCACAGCAAGGGAGGCCACCGCAATGAGAAGCCCACACTCGCTGCAGCTAGAGAGAGCCCACACGCGGCAACAAAGACCCCACGCAGCCAAGGATGAAATAAATAAACAAATAAATTTAAAAAAAAAAAGAATCACTCAGCAATTTATCTTCCGTGCTGACACATTTTCATCAATTCACTTTGCTGGAACTCTAGAACACCTGTAATTTCACTACTCTCTCTGAATTTGTAACCAAAATATCAAAATTCTCTTCCCAGAAATCCTGAACATTTTTTGAAATTTTCTTTTGGTTATTTGACATAAGGAAATTGACACTATTTAATCCCTTTCTTAAACCACTGAATTACAAACAAGCCCTTTTAAAAGAAAGATGTAATGTTCTTCATTTTAAAAAATAAATATTGCCCAATTAACATAAATACCAGATGCAACCTATGATTTCCAATACATCTTCATGGAAATACATTTCCAGTATATTTACTAGCTCCATCACCTGAAAAAACTTTAAATCTCTTATTTTCTATGTTCTTAAATAATACCATCTACTTCCCTTAGAAAATAACTTTTGAAATGTAAAACTAATTACATTACCTAGATTAAAAACAAGAAAGCATTTTTTTTTATTTTCAAGAGACTTTTGAACATAAGCTACAGTAGCAATAATCTTTTGCCCCCCACCCAAAAAAAGCCTCATAGCTATCAGGCTTCAGGAAAGTTCCTCTGTAGCAACCTGTGGCCTGCCCACGAAACTTAATTAGTTTGAGAGATCATGATATAGAACCTCTTCAAACTGGATAGGAGTGGTAGCTCTCTGTGGAGAAATAGAGCAAGCTTTTGTACCAGGTAATTTAAGGAGCAGCAACAGGCTAATATGTAGACAAGAGAGGGTGTAGCATGTGGTGTGGTTCTCAGCAGAGCAGCAGGCCTCTAATGAGGCCCAGTAGTGGATAGCAGCTGGTAAACTTGGGGCTCAAAATAGGAGGGTCTGAGGGCCTTTATTTGCTAACAAAAGACTGAAAATTGCTCAAAGGCCTGAGCAGGCAATGAGAACATGTTCATATGGTGAGCCAGTATATAAATTTTCAAAACAAATATTACAATATATGAATTTACATTGCAATGAGAATCAGAAGAGTTCCATGATTGGAGACATTTTGGTGAGAATAGGTACCAAAATTGGCTACTAAATTTTGTATAAGAAAATCACAACCTGCCCTTCCATTTATTCTGGAACATCCAGACTAAAAGGCACTCAGTGTGTGTTGTAACTATTTGTGTAACCACCCCGACACTCTGTCTGCTCCCTCAGGTGAATGACAGTGAAAGCACGATATGGTTTACAGGGCATTACAGAATTAATAGAATGGATACATGACGGAATTACTTCCCAGTTACCCAATAATAAATTAATAACGTGACAAATCATATAAACCACAAGAAAAAGCTCAAATATCTTGTGAGAAGAGCAGGTGACCTAGACTGACCCAGATCTTAGGAACTGATCCTAAACAGGTTCCTATGGATCCTTCACACAGTTTTCTTTTCTTTCTTTTTTTTTTTGCATTTTATTTTTTTATCTTTTTTATTTTACTTTTTAACATCTTTATTGGAGTATAATTGCTTTACAATGGTGTGTTAGTTTCTGCTTTATAACAAAATGAATCAGCTATATGTATACATATATCCCCATATCTCTTCCCTCTTGCATCTCCCTCCCTCCCACCCTCCCTATCCCACCCCTCTAGGGGGTCACAAAGCACAGAGCTGATCTCCCTGTGCGATGCAGCTGCTTCCCACTAGCTATCTATTTTACATCTGGTAGTGTATATATGTCCATGCCACTCTCTCACTTCGTCCCAGCTTCCCCTACCCGCTCCCCGTGTCCTCACGTCCTTTCTCTACTTCGCACAGTTTTCAGATAACAAGCGCTGACTTCAACAGTCCTGCTGCCAGGGAAGCACAACCAGGGACTTCCAAAGGAAAACCATTCATATGAATACTAAATATGCTAACTGGGTAAACACTGAACTTTTTCACTTGTCATTTCCTAGCACCACCCTGAGAAATCTCCAAAGTTTGTTTCCACAATTCTGTATCCCCTGAGTAAACATTTTTAAATTTTGAAGAAAAAGCCCTAGTATAAGTAGGAATCATTGTGTGTGTGCTCTTTTAAGTTAAAGGACAGCACTTCTTGCCTCCATTACAGACCCAAAGCAAGGAAGACTCCTACATAAAAACACCGTCACAGGTCACTCTTCTCCACTCTCTTATAATAACCTGAACTGCCATTAATTGCAGGGAAACCCCCTTAGCAATTCCTACACAGGCCCTCACTGAAGGGCCTTTTTCTTCTTTGGAACCCTATAATTGTTAACTCCATCATTTCTAACTGGTGGTTCTTTCTTTTTTTTTTTTTTTTTTTTGCGGTACGCGGGCCTCTCACTGCTGTGGCCTCTCCCGTTGCGGAGCACAGGCTCCGGACGCGCAGGCTCAGTGGCCATGGCTCACGGGCCCAGCCGCTCTGCGGCATGTGGGATCTTCCCAGACCGGGGCACGAACCCACGTCCCCTGCATCGGCAGGTGGACTCTCAACCACTGCGCCACCAGGGAAGCCCTGGTGGTTATTCCTGACTCACATTTTTCCCGTCCTCCCCACATCTAATGCTTCACCACGTTTTTCCAATCCTTCATCTGAAACCTGTCTCACATTTGTAGCCATGCTCCCGTTCCGGCGCCACCATCTCAGCTCTGGAGATGGAGTCTCCATCTCGTCCTCATCTTGTCGATGCTGTTCTGCCCTCGAAGGCCTCAAACTCTCTGCTCTACTCTACTGTGTCACTCCTTGCCCAAGGGCTTGCAGGCGCTCCTCACTTCCTGAAGGAGCTGTCTACTATTACAGCCTTCTCCCAACTGTCCCAGGGTTCACACTTGCCATTTCCTGGCAGGCGCTGCTTCCCAAGGAATCCTCTGCTTCCTTGTGGAGCCACCACACACTGCCTAATTCCATCTCCATACCTTGCCTCAGCCCATCTCCCACGCAGTGGTTTCCTAACTTGCGCGTGTCTGATATTCAAACTAGGCTGTAGCCAAGAAATTACTTTTCTGCTGGCACTCAAGTAATTTATCAAACATGTATTGAGGGCACTGAATGAATCAAGTGTGATGTTGTTAATTCCCAATAATCCAGATAGACACATATGAAATGCAAGTTACAACCCACATCCTATATCAGATACAATTTTTTTTTTTTTTTGGCCACACTACAGGGCTTGCGGGATCTTAGTTCCACAACGAGGGATTGAACCTGCACCCTCGTCAGTGAAAGTGCAGAGCCCTAACCACTGGACCACCAGGGAGTTCCCTCAGTTTCTTCCTCCATTTGGGATGATTCCTGCACAGCCTCTGTCCATTAGAGAAGATAATTACATTGACCGAACAATGACAAATTCTTTCACCTCACCCAATACACACCCGTTTGCTCAACCCCTCTCTCTCGCCTCCCCTTCAACTATGCAATTCATTAAACCTTATTCATTGTTCACAATATTGTATGTAACAGCCTCATTGGAAAGTACCTCATCATTCATTGGTGAATAGGGTAAGTATTCGATCAACAGAACATGTAAGCAATAATTAGCTTAGGGGAAGAAGGTGAGGACGTGTAGGTTCACCCTTTTCCTGTTCACACCAGTACTCCCTACCCAGGCAGACACTGCTTCCTTCCAGGCAGATCGTGGTGTCCATGACAGACCAGGAGGAAGAACCCTGAGATCCAAGGAGAGTTGACTTCTATACACAGCGCACACAGCAAGCTGCTCTTTCCAACCAGGAATTCTTTCCTGCTTTCATTCATCGTCACTAAGCACACAAATTTTTGTTTATAATCCATGCCGCAGTAAAACTGATAAGACCCCTTGCTTCTGATTTGCTTCAGCAAATGGCCGCAGAAGCAGAGCGAGAAGCAAGCAAGTGCCGTCCACGGCTGCCATCTCAGACCCGTCCCCCACCATCCACTCTCCCTCGTACAGCCCTCTTCAAATCCTGATGAGCTGAGCCCATCAAAAGTCTCCAGTGTATGATCCTCATTCAATTATAAAGTCCATTCGACGTTATTATAGATCATAATGAAAATACCTGCCTCGGGCTAGAGGAGTGGTCCGGTCGGAAGTGAGAGAATAGGAGCCACTCGGCAGGGGTCAAGCAGAGCACCAGGCAGCCAGGGTTGGTGGCCCTAGGGGTCAGTCATTTGTCACAGTGAGCTTCTGGCGACATTACCTAACCTCCTAGATGCCACACTGCAGTTCCCCTACTGACAGATGGAGCCCTTGGTTAAAATATTCCTGGGCTTTGGTAAAAAGACTTATGTCTGTTTTTCATATTAGCAACTTGCTTTGACTCATAAAATGATCATTTCTAAGATTGATTTTGCTCCGCGATAGTCTTTTATATGCCACATTTTACTAGGAAATCCCAACATTAATGAGTGGGACCTCAGAGTTATTAGCTTTTACTCCAGTGTGAAGGGTAACACTCAGCTGATGTCTTCTCTTGTGTGTGTGAGTGCTCAGACCGCCACTATATTTGAGAATAACATTGTTAAGCACACTCTTACTCACATACTAGTTAGAATCCCCTACTGTGCATAACACAAGTATAATTACCTTTATAATTTCTTCCCTCCCTCGTGGATAAGAAACTCCCAGGGGGAAATGGGATAAGAATCACCTGATTTGTTCATCAACATACACACAGCCCCAAAGACAATGCCTGCCCATGAAAAAAGATGTTTGCTGAATAAATGGTTAAACCATGTAAATCACATATTAACCTCAATCCTCATTTTCTACCATCAGGATATCTGTGTCCAGTATTTGGATATAAGATAATGCCTTCCAGGTGTTCCTTAGCTTAATATCTAGTAGGATGAATCATCACCAGGAAATATACCTTATTCAAATATAGAGGAAAGCCAGGAAAATTCCAGGGGAGTGGAGACTCTCACCCCCATCCCCTCAACTTTCTGTATTGTTATCTTTTTAAACAACAAGATCGTTTTCCTCCTTGCCACCCTTGGGTCTTGACAAAGATAAGTTGTTCCTACCACCTTTCAGGAAGTCATCCAGCCTGAGTTGAGTCTATGTGTGAACAGGATACAGAGATGTAGCTTCAACCTTTCTTTGGCCTCAAAGTTCATACTTCAGCAGTACCAAAGTACCTGGAAAACCCGCCCTCAATACCGTGTCCCTCTTCATCTAGTTATTTCCTGCTTGTCCTTCAAGTCTCAGTTCAGGTTACTTCCTCCAGGAAGCCTTCCCTGACTATACTAGGCTAGGTATGGCAACCCTCCCTATACTTCCCATAGTACACTGTGCTACCTCTATCATCACACATCACATTATATTAAAATGATGTATTTGCCAGTCTTCCCTAGATTATTAGCTCTGAAAGTGCAGGGATTATGTCTTACTCTTCTTAATTTTCTCAGTTGCTAACACAATGCTGAACAAAAAGTAGATGCTCGATAAATGTGTAATGAATTAATCAGCCCAATAACTTTTGCTTAGGAAGACACAGAGATAATAAGTTAGGGGAATATCCATAGGCAATACACTTAACATTTGTCTAGAGCAGCAGCAGGGCATGGGTAACAGTGAAACTGTGAAGAGGCAGGGCAAGGTCAAAAAGGTTCTGAAGGCCCCAGGGGGCAGTGGGATTCTGAAGAGGGGGAGGAAGAGGGACAGAAGACATGGCCCTGACTTTCATCCACTGAAGGCATGAGCTCAGTCTAGCACATTAAGAAACAGACTGAAGGGCTTCCCTGGTGGCGCAGTGGTTGAGAGTCCGCCTGCCGATGCAGGGGACACAGGTTCGTGCCCCGGTCCGGGAGGATCCCACATGCCACGGAGCGGCTGGGCCCGTGAGCCATGGCCGCTGAGCCTGCTCGTTCGGAGCCTGTGCTCCGCAACGGGAGGTGCCACGACAGTGAGAGGCCCGCGTAACCACAAAAAAAGAAAAAAAAAAAAGAAACAGACTGAAAATATAAACCAATTCAGAAAAATTCATGAATAACAAGAGGTTAGGATGGTCACTCAGATTATATAACTAACTTGTCAAAAAGGACATACTCTTGGGACTTCCCTGGTGGCACAGTGGATAAGACTCCATGCTCCCAGTGCAGGGGGCCCAGATTCCATCCCTGGTCAGGGAACTAGGTCCCACACGCATGCCACAACTAAGAGTTTGCATGCCACAACTAAGGAGCTGGTGAGCTGCAACTAAGGAGCCCACCTGCTGCAACCAAGACCCAGTGCAACCAAATTAATTAATTAATTAATTAATTAATTAATTTAAAAAAGACATACTCTTGCCAAGAAAGACCCCTGGACTAGATGGGCCACAATAAAACACTGTGGAATCTGAATCTTGAAGCACATTTTGCTGGTAATGGTACTTTTGTTACTAATTGTGAAACCGTGCACCTCAGATTGGAACTTGAACCCACGTGCCGGGACTCAAACCTGGCCAAAACTCATGGTCTTCTGACTGAGATCACACACCTGGTTTCAGGACTTAATGAAGCTCAGGTTCTTGATGTCTCATGGCAGAAAGAATTCAGTGAGAGACAAAGTGATAGGTAAGAAGTGGATTTATTTAGAGAGAAACACACTCCACAGACAGAGTGTGGGTCATCTTGGAAGGCAAGAGAGGCACCAGGGTATGGGGTTGTCAGTTTTCATAGGGGTGGGTAATTTCATAGGCTAATGAGTGGGAGGAGTATTCCAGCTATTTCGGGAAGGGGCAGGGATTTCCAGGAATTGGGCCACGACCCACTTTTTGATCCTTATGCTCAGCCTTGGAACAGTCATGGCGCCTGTGGGTGTGTCATTTAGCTTGCTGATGTGTCACAATGAGCGTATACTGAGGCTCAAGGTGTAGTGGAAGTTGACTTGCCTGCCATCTTGGACCCATTTGGTTCTAATCAGCTTATGTCATGTCCTCAGGCTATGTCATTCTTTCAAAGGTTGTGCCCTGCCCCCTTCCCTCCTGTTTCAACTGGGTGATTTTCCATTTGAAAGTCCTGGCTTATCAGGAGAGAGTGGGAGCATCTCATTTTTCACTTATCCACCACCACCTTTATTCACCGCCATAGTCACATTCTTACTTCTGCGTAAAACGGGCAGAATAAAGTTTGGAAAAAATTCAAAGCATTAAGTATCAAGATCTCTATTAAGACAACCTAAATCAGAAATAACATACAACTTACATTATCTCCACGACTATGAACTCTTTTTGCTGACTAATTAGCACCCAGTACAAGAGGTTCATCATAACAACAGAGAGAAAATTTGCTTTGCAAAATGTATCTGTTGTTGTTTTATCTTTTTGTTTGGGTTTTTTGGGCCATGCCATGCAGTTTGCGGGATCTTAGTTCCCTGACAGGGACTGAACCCGGACTCCCACAGTGAAAGCGCTGAGTCCTAACCACTGGACCGCCAGAGAATTCCCTGCAAAATGTATTTTATCATGAAAAGAAATAGCTAAGTCAGAATTTTTTTATGTATTATTTTTGAATACAAATTCCAGAAAATGTTAGGAAATAAGGGTTACCTGTAGGGTTCTGGGGTCAAATAAATTTCAGATATACTGAATTAAATACAGACAGACAGGCTTCTTTACTGAAGGACTTCTCAGAGTAGTTATTATGTTAACATTCATTACAAATCTCTAACAGGATAGTATCTTATGCAGTAGTTTGTCAACTTACTTGAAAGCCCTTTTTCTTTTTTTTTTCTTTTTTTTTTTTTCCTTTTTCATAGCATATACTTTGGGAAACCTAGGCTAAATTTCTTGAAAGGTGACTGGATATTCCTGAACCAGTTAGTTGGCCAGTAGCTAGCGACCCACGGTGTAAATGGTAGATACCAGTCTCTGAAACCATATGCTGGCTTCACAGCTGTCAGTCCCCTTACAATACATGATAACCCTGGGCATGGTCTGCTCCCAGCTTCCCAGAAACCCCCCAGAGTGGCAGATGCCAAGAAGAATCAGCTGAAATCAAGTGACCTGCATCCTTGGGCAGGAGGAATGGGAAGTTAAGTAGTGCAATCAAACACACTAACATGTCAATACTGCCAAGGAAATCTTAACAGATATCTATTATCCAGTCACCCACCTTTCACTAGATTGAAATATCAAAGGAAAGCAAGACTGCACCAGAATTTTAAATAGATCATCTAGTTTTATTCCAAATTGAATTAAATTGAAATTATGGATCAAAAGTGCCCTAAGGAAAATCTTCTAAAAATTCTGGGCACATAAATTAATTTGGAGGAAAGAAAAATAAGGAAAACCAGCAGCACTAGAAAAATCACAGCCAACTGCAGAACAGGTTGGAAAGTCAGCCAACAGGAGCTGGAGATAAAGCTGTAAGAGACAAACCACAGTGGACTCCACTAATTTTCTGGGTCCTGCTTTACGCAGAGCTCCGCTGTAAGAAAAGCAGCCACTGCCGACTGATCGCACACAAGTTGCTTCACACTGCAGGGCAAGTGACCCTACCACACGGGCCACAGCTAAATGGACTGGAGATGGAGCTAAACTCAAAGGTGGCCATTTGTAGACCAGCCACAGTGAAGACAGGCCAGGATGGAAATCTTACTCCCCCTTGCTTTCTCATCTTTCGGATGGAAAATCTGATCTTCTTAATGGAAATGCCTCTAACTTTGAGAGAAGCTATGTGAACTGAAAGAACACAGGCGTGAACAGAGAAAAAGATTTACCTAATTATACCATTCTACTCTATCTTATTTCTCTTCAAAGTCTAGAAATTCTCAACCACATCTACTGATTTCCTCTGTTCAAAATGTTCAGTTAATGCACTTTGTATAATGAAATTCTCAGTTTTCTCATTCCCCTTAATAAAGGGTTAGTATCTTAAAAATGTGGAGTTGTAGAAAGAGATACATTTCACAACTATTAGCCATGGGGGAGAGGAACATTCTTACATGATTTGGTTTCTTATTTATTTTAAAAACAGATAAATTTTTCAAACTCAATTTCCCAAAAGTTTCAAATATAACCATTGATTTCAATTTTCTTCTATTCTTTATCAAGCTTCAAAACAGAAGCTGACTGCCCATCCTATGTCTGGGTGGAAGATGGATAGCCAAAATAAACAGAAGCCATGGATAACCCAGAGCCATATGCATATTCCATTTTTCCTAAAATTTCAATTGTCCATGAAGTTATTCTCCAGGCACAATCTGGTCACTGATACATGAGGTAAGATGATTACAACACTAAATCAGTGGAAGCCAAAATTAGACTCAGTGTAGCTTAAAATAAAGCATTGTTTGTAATACATTAACCTATATTTTTTTGCATTCTGTAAGTACCATGATAATATGCAGTACCTCCTCCAAATTTATTAGAACTGTTCATCAATTTTCAAATCACATTACATTTTTAAATAGACTTTCATAAAAATTAGTCATTTTCCCCAATGAGGCTCTTTCTTTATTGCTAATTCATTTCAAAAGATTATATAAAAATAGATATATTACCCCCACATTTACAAAATGTTGCCAATCTCCAGATGAGTAGCTGCACACACTTGCAGTTCTAATATGGCTTCTCTTGATCTGTCCAGGAACCAGTTTCTACTGTTGGAAGTCAGCTCCAAGCAGCCTTTTGTTTGTTTGCATCTGCCAGAGGCAAGGCCAGAGGGCCCGGATGTATAAAAGTATCTCACATTCAGAAGGAAGCCCTCAGGCCTTTGTGCCAGTAGATGTGCAAAGAAGCTTAAGTAAGTGTGGGAAAACAGCAACTGCGGATCAGAATTTGCCATAAGGCAAGCCCTAACACAGTTTTTTGTTGTTGGGATTTTTTTTTTCTGGTTTTCCACAGACAGATGGAATAACAGCATAATAGGCTAGGCAAAGGGTCTCCTAAGCTATTCTCTCCATTGTACACACACAACGGAGACAGTAAAGACACAAAGAGACAGTACTTAGGAAGTGTCTCCTTAAGAGCAAAGCCCTCTACTGTTCATTATTTTCATTAAAAAGTTGGAAAGAGGATTGATGCAAAATGCTCCTATGCTTCCCCCTGGAAGGGCAGTACATTTGTTTCTGAGGGTCAAACTTGCCCCATGGGTACCAGTCTTCACTCTCTGTGCAAAGATAGGCACTAGGGAAAGGACAGCCAAGACTTTTATAAGGCTGTATCTTAGCTCAGTGTCACCTAAAGACCTAAATTATGCCCTTTGGAAAAACAGCTGGATATCAGCCGCTGGACATCATCAAGGCAAAGGACAACCAAAAGAGCCACAAGAAAGGTTTTGGCCACACCCCTCTAGCTGAACCATAGCTTTACAAGAAAACTGAATTGTCACCTGAAATAACTGGGAACAAGAAGGACAGAGAAAGTTCCTAAAATATTCTCTATTGCTACCTCACCAAGTATATATTTTTTTGAATTTTATACAGCAGGTTCTTATTACTTATCTATTTTATACATATTAGTGTATATATGTCAATCCCAATCTCCCAATTCATCCCACCACCACCACTCCCACCCCCCGCTTCCCCACCTTGGTATCCATACGTTTGTTCTCTACGTCTGTGTCTCTATTTCTGCCTTGCAGAAAAAATGGTTCATCTGTACCATTTTTCTAGATTCCACATATGTGCATTACTATACAATATTTGTTTTTCTCTTTCTGACTTACTTCACTCTGTATGACAGTCTCTAGGTCCATACACATCTCTACAAATGACCCAATTTCGTTCCTTTTTATGGCTGAGCAATATTCCATTGTATATACAAAGTACATTTTTTAAAATCACTGTTAAATTGTGACTGCTAAACAAGTGAAGGAAGAATGGATAGCAGAAAAGACACCCTTTTCTCAAAATGACTTAAAGAGCTGAAATAAGATTGGCCATGAATTTGTCATTGTTGAAGCTAGGAAATGGAGGCATGGGGCTTCAGTATACTATTTTGTCCACTCTTTTGTACATGTTTGAAATTTTCTATGATGACAATTTTTTTATTATTTTATATTTGTATAACTTTTCAGTTTTTCAAACAAAATACAGCATGGCTATAAATAGTATAATGCTCATTTTAAAGTTCTTTTTTTAAAGCTGAGGTTAAGAAAATAGCCTGATTAAAATAAGAATCTACTCCCAAACACAATTATTCCCATAAAATAAGTTGCCTGTAGACACCTAAGAGGGAATAATGTAACTATATTATCCTTTCAGAGAGGTTTAAAAGGGACTTGGGGAGTTCTTCCAAAATTTTTCTAAGTTTTTCTAAGGAATATGATCTTAAGTCAAAATCTGTGATATGGAAAGAAACTAAAAATCACTATATTCCTATCCACTGAGAAGTTCTGCCCAAAAGCAAATGTCTCTAAGAAAGTCATCTGCTTTCTAGTGTCCACTAATGTAGACTGATATATACAAAACACACTGCAGCATAATTTCAATATATTCTCAGCATAAATGTTTCAGTTCAAAGAGGAAAGCCTTTTTTTTTTCTCTTTGCCAGCCTACTTCTATATGTCTGTACATACGCTGAGTGTCGTGTATATGGTCCTTTCCTTAATTAGATTTTTTCCCAGCTTTACTGAGGTATAATTGACAAATTTAAATTGCATATATTTAAGCCATACAATTTGATGTTTATACATATATAAAATCACCACAATCCAGTTAATCCAATTAATTTTGAAGTTATTCAGCAGTAATATTCAAGCACTAAAGATTTATTTTAAAGCTCTTATTTTTTCAAGCAGGTTCCATTTACGTCATTCGATTGAAGAAAACTTTTATGATTTAATGCTACCAATATATAGTAATGCCTGTGGGCCAGGAACTACAATAACATGGCTTTATATAAGACTAATGAGATAAGATTTGTAGTTAAGCCTAAAAGTGATATTTGGAGTGAAATACATAATAGTTTAGAGAAATGGCTGGATTGGTTTTGCCTAGGTTAATTAAAGTAATGAAATAAATAAATTTTTTTCAAGAATAGGTAGTGACAATTTTCAGCACATCAACTTAAACAATAAAGAAGAGATATCCTCCACTCTGTTAAGAAGGGGAGGTAAAAATAAAAATTGTCATTAGAAATCTTATCAAAAACATTAGAAAAAATGAAAAATGTTGCCATTTACAATCATCAGTACAATAAACGCATTGTGTCCAGCAGAGTGATCCGAACCAAGTATTCAGAAATCAGAAAGACGATCCTGTTGCCTGCATGAGTACATTTGACAGTGAGACATGTAAATAGACACTGACAATCAGTGCTCCCTTCATTAAAAACACAAAGTTGGGAGAAGACTGAAATGTAGTTTCCCTGGCAAGCTCCCTATTCATTACTATAAAACTTATTATTTTAAAGTTCATATACCAGGGGTTCTATGATTATGATTTCAATTCTAAGAGTATAATTTTAATAAATAATAACATTACTATCTATTAGTAATGATTTAAAATATGTAATCTATTTGATTCATTGATGTATTACCTGTATTTTCTCATAAAACAAAACTGAAAAATATTCACATCTGTTTTCATTATAGTCGACTTCATTTTTTCTCACTGTATTGAGAGCATCCACACCTGAGTATCATTCTCACCATCTTCTTATATTTTGTAAAGAAGAAAGAACTAAGAAGTGGTCAGTCTAGTAGCTCCCTGCAAACAACAATAACTCCCTGTGGATCCAAGTAGGGGAGTTCAGGGGAAACAGCAATAGATGTACCACTTAGCCACACGGCATCACAAAAGTAGTAATTACCTACGAAATCTGCTGCCTCCCTCTCTTCTTTCTGTTTTTTTTCTTTTTTCTGTCTTCTGACATTGCCAGTGGTGTGGACCGTGAAACAAACAAGCCTCCCACTAGACCAAGGAGAATTAAAACAGACTTGTATATTGACATCTAAAAAAGAAGGGGGGAAAACAAAAAAAGAAAAACAAGGTAACATGAGGGGAAGTATTTCTATTATTGTGACCCGAAATACAATAATAGATATAACTAAATATGTTATTACTTGAGTTGAGCATTAACTTCCATTGGTGTATATAGTGTGTGCTTCACTATATATAGTGCCATTGTCACTGGCAACGGACTTCTGATAAAAACCAAATTCCAGAAGCCTTCTCCAAATGCAATGAAAGAGGTTTCTGAATGGGATTCCGGTATATCTGTATCATTCCTCTCCCCCCAAAATGATAACCATAATTCTTAATAATAATGGCAAATATTTACAGACAGGATCACAAATATTAATGCACAGTCATCTTATGAAGTAGGTACTATCATTATTCCCATGAATACAATGTTATTACTATGTGGTGTGACAGGTTAATTGTGGCATCACTCAGCTCTTCCTGGAAGAGAGGAAGGACAAGGGAAATCTCCAGAAGATATACCTTGAGCTGAGACCTGGGGGGTAAGTCAGAACCCAACAGTTAGATGTAGGATGGGTGAAGGACATCCAGTCAGAGGGACAGCACATGCAAAGACAGAAAGGTACGGGTAGCTACACATGGCTGCAAGAAGTTATGTATGGCTGGGGCAGAGAAGAGCACTGGGGGCAGTGACTAGAAATAAAGCTGAAAAGAATGACAAAGACCTTGGCCCACCAGGCTAAGAAGTTTCAGTTTTACGCTTCAGACGCTGGAGAGTCACTGGGGGCCCTACAGACAAGTAGATGAGATCTACATTTTAGACAGATCACTCTGGTAGTAGTTTAAAAAACAGATTTAAGTGAAACCAAACTGAAAACAAAATAAGCAATTGAGAGTTTAGTTTAATAATCAGTCCAGGGTAGAAATGATGAGGGCTTGACTAAAGTAGGGGCTGGAGAGACAGAGAAGAGAGATCCTTAGGAGACATATGATGGAGAAATTCTATATAATTTCTCCAGTTCTAACATCATAATTATACTTCAAATGTGTTCACAAAGCACTTTTTTTTTTTTTTTTTTTTTGTGGTACGCGGGCCTCTCACTATTGTGGCCTCTCCTGTTGAGGAGCACAGGCTCCGAATGCGCAGGCTCAGCGGCCATGGCTCACGGGCCCAGCCGCTCCGCGGCATGTGGGATCCTCCTGGACCGGGGCACGAACCCGTGTCCCCTGCATCGGCAGGCGGACTCTCAACCACTGCGCCACCACGGAAGCCCTTTATTTTATTCACCTTACCCAAGCACAATCTTTTGCTTATTTGTGAACAATTCTGCCCTCAAACAAACATACAGAATATATTATACACAGGGACTGATTTCCACCTTTGAAATACAATGTTTAATCTACTCAGATTGTCATCAATCTCTTCTTCCTTTGTGCATCGTTTCTGCCATATGGGTCACATAAAGACACAAAAGACAACTCTTTTAAGTTACAACCAATTGATGTATTTTGTGTTGCTTTCCAGCCTTTGTGATTGATATCCCCTCTTTTAATTCTGAGAAGGGAGGTCTTCCCACTTGACTACAGATTTCTTCAATAGATGGGATGGGGGAATTACTTTTCCTTGTCTCTGTTCATCTTTGTGCCCCACCAGCAAGCACAGTTTTTGGAAAAAACAGATGATACATATTTCACTTAGTTAAATGTAATTGTCCTAATATTCTTTCTGACACACAACCTGTTCATGGTAATCATTAGTCATAGAAAACCACTGTCCTGAACTATCAGTAAATATTAGTTGTTTTATAATTTTCACCTATATAGTAAAGATTCATAAAGAAAAATATATATATATTGTCCCTTTCTCAAGAGAAAAGAGACAAAAAAAAAATCTAGGTTAATAGCAAACTTATCAGAGCTCGAACAGAAGCAAGAGGGGCTGGTACAGAGCAGACATCTCCAAAAAAAAAAAGTGCTAAATGAATGTTAAATTAAAAGATTAGGGGGCTTCCCTGGTGGCGCAGTGGTTGAGAGTCCGCCTGCCGATGCAGGGGACACGGGTTCGTGCCCCGGTCTGGGAGGATCCCACATGTCGCGGAGCGGCTGGGCCCGTGAGCCATGGCCGCTGGGCCTGCGTGTCCGGAGCCTGTGCTCCGCAACGGGAGAGGCCACAGCAGTGAGAGGCCCGCGTACCACAAAAAAAAAAAAAAAAAACAAAAGATTAGGGCTTCCCTGGTGGCGCAGTGGTTGAGAGTCCGCCTGCCGATGCAGGGGACACGGGTTCGTGTCCCGGTCTGGGAAGGTCCCACATGCCACGGAATGGCTGGGCCCGTGAGCCACGGCCGTTGGGCCTGCACTTCCGGAGCCTGTGCTCCGCAACGGGAGAGGCCACAACAGTGAGAGGCCCACGTACCGCGGGAAAAAAAAAAAAAAAAAAAGATTAAAGATGGATATTTAGGGGCTTCCCTGGTGGCGCAGTGGTTGAGAGTCTGCCTGCCAATGCAGGGGACACGGGTTCATGCCCCGGTCTGGGAAGATCCCACATGCCGCGGAGCGGCTAGGCCCGTGAGCCATGGCCGCTGGGCCTGTGCGTCCGGAGCCTGTGCTCCGCAACGGGAGAGGCCACAACAGTGAGAGGCCCGCGTAACATTAAAAAAAAAAAAAAAAAAAAAGATGGATATTTAGGGTACTAAAATCACTTCCATCAGGAAGCACCCCTGATAAGTTGACCTTCTAAGAGAGAAATAGGGGCTTTCATTCCTATGTCAGAGGAACAAAAGGATCAAAAACAGGAAGAGTTTCTGGTCTTAATATTTTTAAGACATTAGCGGACTTAGCGATTTTTTCCTTGCATTTTTGCTATGATGAAATTGATTCTTATACTTAGCTTAAGTATATATTATTAAAGTACAAATATGTATATGTTTAACAGAGGTTATTTTCATAGAACAAGTTTAATTGTGATTTATTCATTCTTAATTAATTTTTTATTTAAGTATATTTGATTTACAGTGCTGTGTAAATTCCAGCAAAATGATTTGGTTATACATATATAAACATTCTTTTTTTATATTCTTTTCCATTATGGTTTATCATAGGATATTTCATACAGTTCCCTGTGCTATACAGTAGGACCTTGTTGTTTATCTATTTTATATATAGAAGTTTGCATCTGCTAACCCCAAACTCCCACTCCACCCCTCCCCCACCCACCTCCCTCTTGGCCACCACAAATCTGTTCTCTATGTCTGTGAGTCTCTTTCGGTTTCACAGATAAGTTCATTTGTGTTATATTTTAGATTCCATATATAAGTGATATCGTATGGTATTTGTCTTTCTCTTTCTGCCTTACTTCAGTTAGAATGGTAATCTCTAGTTCCATCCATGTGGCTGCAAAAGGCATTATTTTGTTCTTTTTATGATGGAGTAGTATTCCACTGTATATATGTGTCACATCTTTATCTATTCATCTGTTGATGGACATTTAGGTTGTTTCCATGTCTTGGCCATTGTGAATAGTGCTGCTATGAACATAAAGGTGCATTATAGTTTTTTTTTTGAATTATAGTTTTTCTGGATATACACCCAGGAGTAGGATTGCTGAATCATATGGCAACTCTACTTTTAGCTTTTTGAGGAAGCTCCATACTGTTTTCCATAGTGGCTGCACCAACTTACATTCCCACCGGCAGTGTAGGAGGGTTCCCTTTTCTCCACACCCACTCCAGCATGTTATTTGTAGACTTTTTAATGATGACCATTCTGACTGGTGTGAGGTGGTACCTCATTGTAGTTTTGATTTGCATTTCTCTAATAAGTAGCAATACTGAGCATCTTTTCATGTGCTTATTGCCCACCTGCATGTCTTCTTTGAAGAAATGTCTATTTTTCTGCCCATTTTTCAATTGAGTTGTTTTTTGTTGTTGTTGTTGAGTTGTATGAGCTGTTTGTATATTTTGGAGATGAAGCCCTTGTCAGTTGCAGCATTTGCAAATATTTTCTCCCTTTCCGTGGTCGTCTTTTTGTTCTGTTTATGGTTTCTTTTACTGTGCAAAAGCTTGTTAAGTTTCATTAGGTCCCACTTGTTTATTTTTGCTTTTATTTCTATTGCCTTGGGATACTGACCTAAGAAAACATTGGTACAATTTATGTCAGGGAACGTTTTGCCCAGGTTCTCTTCTAGGAGTTTTATGGTGTCATGTCTTATGTTTAAGTCTTTAAGCCATTTTAACTATATTTTTGTGTATGGCGTGAGGGTTTGTTCTAACTTCACTGATTTACATGTGGCTGTCCAACTTTCCCAACAACCCTTGCTGAAGAGACTTTTTCCCATTGTATATTCTTGCCTCCTTTGTCAAAGATTAATTGACTGTAAATGTGTGGGTTTATTTCTGGGCTCTCTATTCTATTCCATTCATGCATATGTCTGTTTTTGTGCCAATACCATGCCATTTTTTTTTTTTTTTTGCTACCATGCCATTTTGATTACTGTAACTTTGTATTATTGTCTGAAGTCTAGGAGGGTTATGCCTCCTGCTTTGTTCTTTTTCCTCAGGATTGCTTTGGCAATTCAGGGTCTTTTATGATTCCATATAAATTTTAGGATGATTTGTTCTAGTTCTGTGGAAAATGTCATGGGTAATTTGATAGGGAATTGTAATTTGTTCTTGATTGCCATTGTATTTACACAGAACCAGCTTTACTCTCTGCCTATAAAACCTAATATGACCTAATATGGTATAATGCTATTGCCCAAATTTAAGATTATTCTCTTTTTTTGCATTTTTTCATTTTATTTTATTTATTTTTTTATACAGGAGGTTCTTATTAGTTATCTATTTTATACATATTAGTGTTTATATATATCAATCCCAATCTCCCAATTCATCCCACCACCAAATTTATGATTATTCTTTAAAGGAACAGTCCAAACTGAAATGGGTGTTACAAGGATCATTAGTATTCCCTGAGCTGTTAAGAGATTTTCCTGAAAGAAATGGCTCCATGGTTAAAAAAACTGGAAAATGCTGTTATTCCTTCCACTTAGAAAATCATATTTCAGTTAAGAATTCTATTTAACTATGCTTAGCTCAGTGTTTCCCAAAAGTATTTGACCATGGAAACATTTTTGTCAAATAACATCTATTAACATCCTATGAAATCTTGGATAACACAGACTAAAACAATTCCCCCTTATTTTAGTAAGTGATTCGAAGCACAATTCAAGGCAGGTGCTGTGTGCAAATAATTGAGTTACCAGAGTTAGGGGAAAAAAACTACAGACATAACTCGAAAATTATGCACCAGATTCAGGCACTCAGGGAAACTGACTTAGCTGCTAAAGAGGCCAGTGAAACACTATGTCTAACTGTGAGAGGTAGAAGGAGATCTAGACTCCAGGTAACATTTGTGAAAAGGGAAATGCAGAACTGACCTCAAGTGACTCTCCCTGTACACTAGACAACAATAATTAGGTCAGATACAAAGGAAATCTCCAAGCCTGAAAGACAACTGATGCCAAAAGGACAAGGTAAGGAACAACAGGGTCCCTGCCACCAGGCTAAGCTTTAGGGCTGAGTTACAATTCTACAAGGGAAACCATGGTACTCATCAGAAATCATGACCAACACTGGGTAGGAGAGAACTTTATCTACAAGGCAAAATTGGCACTCAAAGCTCATGGCTAGGATGCCAAGTCATAAAGATGATCAGCAAAGTAGTCACTAAATCCAAAAGCCAGGAAGGTGCACATGATGGCACGGCCACGTTGTTGATAGACATTCCTTGTCTCTGGAAGAACAGGCTCATGTGGTTAAGACTCAGCACAAAACTGAGAGGCATCAGTGGTTCTAGCTCTGAGAATATCAAAAGGCAGAGGCAGGAAAAATGAGGTAGAGGCTGGTATTTTGAGATTGCCATTCATTTCTTAGAAAGAAAAGGGGGTGAAAGTTGCTACGATTCAGAAAAGATTGACAGCCCTGTTCTTTTCTTCCTAAACCATTTCTATTCTTCCTTCTCTATTGTTCCCATTCTGCTCTCAAAAGACAATGAAAAAGAGAACAAAAACATAACCTTCTCCCAAATTATCCATATAATGGAACAGAACATCTCAAAAGCACTCTGGCATGTGTTATTCTAGCAGAAAACCCTATTCTGTGGAATCACTGGCCTATCATGCTTACCAGGTCACCTAGTTCCACTGTCTTTCATTTAATTTAGTAGTCATTTATTACCTGCTTACTATGACCGCAGCACTGTAAAAGGCACAAAAGGAGAACCAAAGCAAACATAGGCTCTGGAAACTTAGAGACTAGTTAGAGTCAAGAATTTATAAAAGACAACATACAGTCAAGTGCTAAATAGTCTCATCGTCATTCACTGTGAAAAGGTGAGGAATTCCTTCCTAAGTAAACACAGAAACCACAGAAGTTACAGTAGAAACTAGATATACCAACAGTTTTTACAGAAGTTACAGTAGAAACTGCTGATACATCTAGTTTTATGAAAACACTGATATATTTCCCCATATTCTATAATCCAAATTGCAAATTAGGAGAAATAAGAAAATAATAAATTTAAGCTAGAACAATAGTAAAGAGTTTCATGAAAAGTAGTATTTGAGTTAAGCTTTGAAGGAAGAGCAGAAGACATTCCAAGTGGGAGACTGACATTCTGAGTAAGAGACTGAAAGAGCATGGCATGTGCAAGGGACAGAAAAGATATTAGCAGAGGTTTCATTTGGGGGATTATGGAAACAGCAATAGATGAGACCAAATTAGGAAGAACTGTATGTAGAAGAATGGGGAGTTGGGAATTGAGAGGCAGCACAGTTTAAAGTTCTTAAGGATAAACTCACAGAACCACTGAATCAGAGAACCTCAGGGTTATAAAGGACTTCAGAAATCATGTAATAAAATTTTCAACTCAGTGCAATAATAATACCCACATGTGATCATATAGCCACTGCCAGAAAATTTTCAGTGAGAGAAATCAAATGTTCCATCCCTCAAGAGAAAGACTCAAATTGTTAGAAATGTCTTCTTTGTGGAGTTATCATTGTTCTCTTAAATTGATCTATGAAGGTATATAATATTTTTATATATGTCATCCCATTTGCACATGACAGGTAAGTACCAAGAAGTTGGTGTTTATGGCACTGGTAAGCAGAATACATTGGATAGTGACTGTCAGTTCCAAAGAGACCCTAGCACACAGCTCGAGATCCATCTCATTCCAAGAGACCACTAGAAATTGGGTCTATTCAGACAAACTCATTATTATCATGAGATAAATTAGTATCTGAACCTCTCCAAGTTGCTCAGAATTAGACTGAGTTTGGTGTCACACAAAACATTAGGATTTTCCCCAACTGTAATCTAATCTCAAGAAGTAAAAGATGTAAGCAGCCTTTGGTCAAAATATACCTAGTTACAACATTCATGGACCATGTAATTTCTCCCTGCTGGTGAAAGAACGCAGATCTGTTAAGGAATTTCTTGGTGATTCTGAAGCATGTCAGAGTTTAGCATATTAGTTCAATTACACTTCTGCAACACTAGGCAATAAATGAGTTTCTACTTTAATTATAGGAAGATGGGTTGTTTTACATTTTTATTCCTTATTTTTTATCCATAAAGAGTCCCCATAGCAGGGCATGGAAAATCCATTCTCTTTGCAATACCAATTTTTCTACTGGATCAACTATTCTCCAAACCATATAAATAACTGACTGTTGAGGAGGGAGAAGATTAAATATGCCACAGTGGCCCCTTCATAATCATATGAAGTAGGGTTTCTCAACCATGGCACTATCGACATTTGGGGCCAGATAATTCTTTATTGTGAAGGATTGTCCTACGCACTGCAGGATGTTTAGCAGCACCCCTGACCTCTACCTACTAAATGCCAGTAGCACCTTCCCTCTCCAGTCATGAAAATCACAAATATCACCAGGCATTGCCAAATATCCCTTGGGAGTCAAAACTGTCCCTGGTTGAGAAGCACTAATACAAAGATACGGTCTTGGTTAAAACCTACTCTGGGCTCTGCACTCCAGACACATTTCAAAAGTGATGGTGGCTGCCTTTTCTGGCTCACATCCACATAAAATCTGCTGTTTATTCCAATCTCTTCATAGAAAAGTGTGAACACTCCTTTTCTTCACAAATGACTTTGATTATTAGATTGTACCACAATGTGCATCAGAGTACAAGGTCAGAGCTTTAGCTCCGCTGTCAAGACAACCACTGCCTCTTCAAGCAAAAGGAAAATCAAAGACTTGTAGGATGCCGGTTGAGTCAGAACCTTGAGCCAAAGGCAAGTGCGGTGGCCACGACTGAGCACCTGGCACTTCCCTATGAGAGCTGAATACTCAAGAAAATTGAGACTTCAAATGAGCTTCCACCTAACAAGCTGCAATTTTGTTTCATTGGGGGAGAGTCAGGGATGAGTTAGGGGAAGAAACTGGAGGAGAATTCAACATGACAGTCCATTTGCTAATTCAGTGAGGAGGAGTCCAAGACAATCCTCAGAATTGGACAAGACAAAAGCATCATTATCTATAATTACTGCTTACCAGTAGCACGGATTGATAACAGGCTTCCTCCGCCAATCTTACCCCGCCATTATGAGAAGAGGCGATTAAACTAATTAACAAATCAACTTTTCTGTGCAACAGTGGGTTCAATAGCAGAAAAAAAATGAGAAAAGCTAATTAGTTGAAGGGATGAAATGAGACAGAAATCTGAAGTTAACAACAATATGGATAGGGAGCTTGACTAACTGGCAAACATATACATTTTGACATTAGAAAATTTGCACGTTGGGAAATACTGGACTATTTGTTTAAAGCCACAGTTTAAATAGAAAATGCTTTATTTGAACATGAAAAGTATATTAATTATAACAATCATGCACAGCTCTGTATATGTGACACACATAAATATAAAATAATACCTCACTATAGAGAAGTCAGATTGTCAGGAACCTCAGTCACCTTGGTCATGGATACTAAGTCAAAAAGAATCCAAAAAGTCCTTTCAGCCATAAAGTCACACTACTCTATAGGAAGAGGCAAAGAACTACGACTCTCAGACCATTTGCTATATTTTGTACTCCTCTCAACTCCCTTACTCCTTTTTTTTTTTAATTGGAGTAGAATTGATTTACATTGAGGTAGGCAGGGACACCATGTTTTATAGCCCTGTCTCTACTCTAATGCCTTTTATACACCATAGTAGGGGCTCCATAAACATCTTAAGCAGTGTTGACCAATGTGACCGTCACAACTACATGTGGCTACTGAGCACCTGAAATGTGCCTAGTGCAATTTTATTTAATTTTAATTATTTTAATAAAAAACTGATAATTTGCTCATTGGGAAACTTTTAAATGTATTTGGCTATGTGAATCTATTTTTTAACTATAAAGTTTATGAAATCTAAGTAAAGAACAAGTATCTAATAAAAATTTAGCACTGGAATTGAGATGTGCTATAAGAGTAAAATACACATCAGATTTCAAAGATTTGATATGAAAAAACTAATAGAAAATACATCATAATATTTATACATTAATTACATGTTGAAATGATAATACTTTTTACATATTGGGTTAAATAAAATAAATCATTAGAGATAATTTCACCTGTTTCCTTTTACTTTGTTTAACTTGACTACTAGAAAATTTTAAATTACAAATTTGGCTATTCGATAGGACTAGTCTATAGAGTGAATGAAGGATTTACAACACACAGCAGCATAGCAGAAGCAGTAAGAGAATACTGACAGCAACCGAAAATGACATCTACTACTTGAGGGAGACCAAAAAAATCAACCAAGCACAGTTATCCAGAGCCATTTAAAGTTTGAGTATATATCTCGACCTATTTCAGAGGGTCCTAAGGGTTTCACAGTTATTTATGTATTATAACTCAACCACAAAAAGGGGGGGGGATTCTATCTGCCTACTGTGTTTAAGAAGACATGATGCTGAATCTTGTAAATATTTTAATATTTAACAATAAGCTCCATTTATCTAAGTATTTCACTAAAATTGAACAACTCATTTAATTCCCACAACAACCTTATAAGATAGCTGTTAGTATCAACTTTCTCATTTTGTAGGTAAGGAAACTGGGACTTAGGTTAAGTAGAATTTGTCAAGGTTACACATATTTACTACGATATTCTATTACCTCTAACTTTTCCAGTATTTACATATATCTGTGCTTGACCAAAGTGCTGTTCTCTTCTATCTTTGAATATTGTCACCTTTAATGTTCTGGAGAGGTTTAGCCAAATCAACCCTGGGGATGAAAGTTCTGCCAGATGTCTCATGTAGACCTCCATCACATCCTCAAACATTAGTAAATTAAGTCCTGTTGATGGAGGGTCCATAAGGAGACTGCCTTATAAGGTCTCTCTCTTAATTTCTGGTTAAGAGTTGCAAAATTTCTAAAATTCTCTATGATTCTTCCACATGGTGGATAATATCCTTAGCAAAAACTTAACAATGACACGTGAAACTGTGAACGTGATATTTGTATTGCATTACCTGGTAATGACATACCAAAAGAAAAGATAAATATTGTGATTTTTTTCAGGTAAGTAAAAATTATCCTTAATCTCTGTGGCTTCTGCTAATATATAAAAGGTTCCACTCAGTGAAAGGTTAGTGAGAAGAATTAAGATGTTTTAGGACACCTAAAAAGATGAAAGGCTGATTGAGACTAGAAGAGGGTGACAACTAAGAAGGCTAAATAATTAAGCCAACAGGTTGAATGAAGAGAATCAGGGATCAGAAGGCAAAATGCTACAGAAAGATCAAAAGATTTAAACCCCATGTGAAATACAAGGGAAGTAAAACTGAGCAGCTTAATAAGGAACTGATTTAGAGGAGTAATAGCAGCATGCAGTGGAGAAAATGAAGCACTTTTTAAGTGTGAGCATTGTGTAACATAATTTATTAGTACAGAATGCTTAATGTGCTATGTGTTGAGCTGTTTAGTTTCTCTATTTTCTATTCATGGCTTTGTTTTTCCTCTTTGATGGTTGTTTTCTTTTTCTAAACAAAAACAAATTAATACACTGTGTCGGGTATTATAATTTCAAGACATGGAAAATTAAGCATTTGGAATCAAGATTCTTAGTTTTTGTAAAAGGAACATCAGAACATCATCTCTTATTCAATCACTATCTGCTTTTAACCTATTTGATATTATGAAGAGTGAGAAGAGCTATTCAACAGGTTTGTGGACTACTGAATACCCAGGATTCTGTAGATGGTGACCGCTATTCCACCTTTTTCTGTTGAGTGCCTTGGGAAACATCATCCTATGTATCTTTAATTTTCTTCTGGTAATTTCAGGATCACTTCTGGGGAATGAGCCTGGAGAAAGGAATCAAGTTTCTCTTTAATCTCATTAGGTCCCCACAGTGCAGACAGACTTTCCCAGAAGCTGTTTAGTGATTTTTATTTTCTGTGTTTTTCCAACAGGAGATGCTTTAAAGGAAAGACATACTGCTGGCCTGTCAATTCTGGACACTCTGCCACAAGGCCTGGCTATCACCACGAGGGTTTACCCAGCTTGCTCTGCAGGGCAGGTAACCCGACCAGAATCACTAAAGAACAAATACCTGAGAGTCCAGCAAACACCATGACACAGAGCAAAATCTGGTATGACCAACAATTCATGCTATTATCAGAGCCTTTGACAGAAAAGGCTGGAATCAGAAAAAATTGCTCTATGGAAAATTTAACGTAAAGGACTTTTAAATCTTTAACTGAAGTTTTCCTAACTTGAAATGGTATCCTTCTCTAAGTTCTTTTTATTACATAACTTTCACAGATCTCCTTATGGTTTAGTCCCTTGGGAAACGACATGTATCTTTAATATTATATTGTTTTTTCAAATCTGTTGTGTCTAAATGCTAGAAACAAGTTATTAAAGAGTCGTGACAGCAACTGCAATTCCAAACAACCTTAACAAAAGAAATCCACATTTAGAGATATGTTTGCATTTGATTATTTGATATTTCTTGGTGCTTATAAATATTCTAAATCCTTTTTATCTTGTTTCTTTTAAATTAGCTTTTGGACCTTCAGAAAGAATATACTTTTTTTGCTCACTTTTGAACATCTTTTCTGGTTTAGAACTTGTCTCAAGGGAAAACCTTGAAAGAAAATCAAACCTTCTTTTTTTAAAGCACGCATCAATTTATTAATATTTTAAAGCTTTTCAACAGAGTTGTATTCACAAATTGGATTTGTACTGTTTGATATAAAACAATTGTTTTATTCCCACTTCAAGTGCTGCACGGTTTTCAAGCTTGTTAATTAAATGTTTTATTTTTAAAAAAATGCTGCACAAGTTTCTCAAAACTTCATCTGCACCTGCTCCATAAATGAAGAGATGTCCTTGGAACAAATCCAGTTTATTAAGTGGAAAGCCATTTATTTCACACAAGAATTCAGTCTTTTACCTATAAGCTTTAACATGAGTTACTAAGCATTGTATTCTTTCACCTTTTATCTTCTGTCAATTAATACAAGCATTTTTCAGTGCAAAGAGGGGAAAAATGACATGTCATTTGGAATGTCACGTCCATTGCCTGATGCTCCTATGTGTGTGCTCAGCTGACATCTCTGTAAAGCTATTTGGTGGTTTTATCCTTCGGCCTGGCCCTTTTGGTCTTTCCCATCATCCTTTTCCCAACAAAATTGTGTAGTGTGATCTGATCAGATACAGGGATTGTGTGGAGCAGTAAAACTGCTACAACTTCTCAGAAATTTTCATAGCAGAGCCCAAATTAATGAACTGCTTTCTAGCATAGAAAAGAAATGGGAAAGCTGGCATAATTTGTTTACAGATTGGATCTGGAGCATGAGAGAAAGACAAGAGTTATGGATAACCCCCAAATATTGACCTGAATGTATAAAAGAAATGCCATTTACTAAGGAAAAATGCAGGAGGAGCACATTTGGGGGCAGAAAATCAGGACTTTAGTAAAAAAAAAAGAGAGAGAAAATAAAGAAATGAGACACACTGAATCCTATAGGACCACTAAGACCTTATGCATTCTTGCCAGAAGCATTTGAAATTGATAAGATTAAACACCACTAAAGACAAGTCCTCAGTGAATGAATTTTGGTCACAGATCAATTTAAGACGCCTGAATATCACAATTCCAGTGCCCATCTACCCTTACTTAGCAAAGAAGGCTCATAACGTCTGCTGAAATAACTGCTAGGACTCAAAAATATCAGCAATATACAATTGTCCCTTGGTGTCCATGAGGGATTGTTTACAAGTACGTTTTATAAAATGGTATAGTATTTGCATATCAACTGTGATCATCCCCCCATATACTTTATTTATTTATTTATTTTTAAACATCTTTATTGGAGTATAATTGCTTTACAATGTTGTTTTAGTTTCTGCTGTACAACAAAGTGAGTCAGCTATATGTATACATACATCCCCATATCCCCTCCCTCTTGCGTCTCCCTCCCACCCTCCCTATCCCACCCCTCTAGGTAGTCACAAAGCACTGAGCTTATATCCTTGTGCTATGCAGCTGCTTCCCACTAGCTATCTATTTAACATTTGGTAGTGTATATATGTCAATGCTACTCTCTCACTTCGTCCCAGCTTCCCCTTCCCCCTCCCCGTGTCCTCAAGTCCTTTTTCTATGTCTGCGTCTTTATTCCTGTCCTGCCCCTAGGTTCCTCAGAACCTTTTTTTTTTTTTTAGATTCCATATGTATGTGTTAGCATACAGTATTTGTTTTTCTCTTTCTGACTTACTTCACTCGGTATGACAGACTCTAGGTCCATCCACCTCACTACAAATAACTCAATTTCATTTCTTTTTATAGCTGAGTAATATTCCATTGTATATATGTGCCACATCTTCTTTATCCATTCATCTGTCAATGGACACTTAGGTTGCTTCCCTGTCCTGGCTATGGTAAATAGTGCTGCAATGAACATTGTGGTACATGTCTCTTTCTGAATTATGGTTTTCTCAAGGTATATGCCCAGTATTGGGATTGCTGGGTCGTATGGTAGTTCTATTTTTTGTTTTTTAAGGAAACTCCATACTGACTGTATCAATTTATGTTCCCACCAACAGTGCAAGAGGGTTCCCTTTTCTCCACACCCTCTCCAGCATTTATTGTTTGTAGATTTTTTGATGATGGCCATTCTGACCGGTGTGAGGTGATACCTCATTGTAGTTTTGATTTGCATTTCTCTAATGATTAGTGATGTTGAGCATGCTTTCATGTGTTTCTTGGCCATCTGTATGTCTTCTTTGGAGAAATGTCTGTTTTGGTCTTCTGCCCATTTTTGGATTGGGTTGTTTTTTTTATATTGAGCTGCATGAACTGCTTGTATATTTTGGACATTAATCCTTTGTCAGTTGCTTCGTTGGCAAATATTTTCTCCCATTCTGAGGGTTGTCTTTTCATCTTGTTTATGGTTTCCTTTGCTGTGCAGAAGCTTTTAAGTTTCATTAGGTCCCATTTGTTTATTTTTGGAGTTTTGGGGTTTTTTTTTTTAATAATTTTTTTAAATTTTTTATTTATTTATGGCTGTGTTGGGTCTTCGTTTCTGTGCAAGGGCTTTCTCTAGTTGTGGCAAGTGGGGGCCACTCTTCATCGCGGTGCGCGGGCCTCTCACTATCGCAGCCTCTCTTGTTGCGGAGCACAGGCTCCAGACGCGCAGGCTCAGTAATTGTGGCTCATGGGCCTAGTTGCTCTGCATGTGGGATCTTCCCAGACCAGGGCTCGAACCCATGTCCCCTGCATTGGCAGGCAGACTCTCAACCACTGTGCCACCAGGGAAGCCCGATTTTTGTTTTTATTTCCATTTCTCTAGGAGGTGGGTCAAAAAGGATCTCGTTGTGATTTATGTCATAGAGTGTTCTGCCTATATTTTCCTCTAAGAGGTTTATAGTGTCTGGCCTTACATTTAGGTCTTTAATCCATTTTGAGTTTATTTTTGTGTATGGTGTTAGGGAGTGTTCTAATTTCATTCTTTTACATGTAGCTGTCCAGTTTTTCCAGCACCACTTATTGAAGAAGCTGTCTTTTCTCCATTGTATATTCTTGCCTCCTTTATCAAAGATAAGGTGAGCATATGTGTGTGGGTTAATCTCTGGTCTTTCTATCCTGTTCCATTGATCTATGTTTCTGTTTTTGTGCCAGAACCATACTGTCTTGATTACTGTAGCTTTGTAGAATAGTCTGAAGTCAGGGAGCCTGAGTCCTCCAGCTCTGTTTTTCTTTCTCAAGATTGCTTTGGCTATTCAGGGTCTTTTGTGTTTCCCTACAAATTGTAATTTTTTTTGTTTTAGTTCTGTGAAAAATGCCATTGGTGGTTTGATAGGTATTGCACTGAATCTGTAGATTGCTTTGGGTAGTATAGTCATTTTCACAATGTTGATTCTTCCAATCCAAGAACATGGTATATCTCTCCCCCCGTATACTTTAAATAATCTCTAGATTACTTATAATACCTAACACAATGCAAGTGCTATGTAAATAATTGACAGCATGCAGCAAATTCAAGTTTTGCTTTTTGTAACTTTCTGGAATTTTTTTTCAAATATTTTTGACCTTTGGTTATTTAAATCTGTGGCTGTGGAACCCCCAGATACAGAGGGTCAATGTTATTGTTAAGTTTTTAAAAAGTAGATTACAAAAGTACATAAAGTCTATTTTTAAATAAAATCACATTTGTCCATATACATGACAGAGAAGAGTCAGGAAACTAATAGACCAAAGCATTAACACTGTTTTTCACCAGGTAAAGTGACACTGTGGGCATTTTTAATTGTCTTCTTTTTGCTTGTCTGAATTTTCTGATTTTTCTGCAATGAATATGTACTTCTTTTATGACTTAAAAGAATGAGCTTTTTAAAAATGTTTTTTAAAGATGTATTAGACTCTGTTATATGGAATACAAGGAGTATATAGTAGAAAAACTTCTCTATATTATTAACTGAATCAATGAAATAAATCAAGGAAATTCCATTTTGGAAGATATGCATATTATTTAATAAATAGCTTTAAAGATATTTTGATAATCATAAGAAATTGTATTATGAAGTGTTTAAGGATATGAAAATATCCATGTCTCATTATCTTCCTTTATTTCTTTATGTCATAAGTAACTGATGTTGTTTTATAACTAAATTTTTTTTTACAACTTGCTAATCCAGGTATCTGAACCCATCTGAACCCATCCTGGATTCCCTAATATCTCTCCATTTTCTCTACCACTACATAATCTAAAAAAAAAAAAAAATCAGGTATTACTTTTTTAAAATATTCTATCTCAAAGACAGATGCATCTTTTCCATTATTAAGTGGGGAGAAGATTTTTCTTAAAATTAAGAAAAGCTTCATGTGGTCTTCCTGAACTATAACTGATACTGTAGTACTCAAGGTGGTACTCTCATTACAAGGTGGGTCCCTGTACCAAGATCATATTGCCCAGAGAAAGACTGGAGGGTTTTTTGTCTTTTTGTTTGTCTACATTTTAAATTTTGTGGTTGTTGTTGGAAAATAAAATAAAATGCACCACATAATCAAGTTTTTTTCTACTGTTCAATAGCATTAAGTATAATATATTCTCATTGTTATGCAATAAATAGCATGCATATCTTCCAAAACTTCTCCATCTTGCTGAACTAAACTCTATACCCTTTAAACAACTTTCTATTCCCTCCCCACAGCCACTGATAACCACCATCCTACTTTGTTTTTCTATGAATTTGACTACTTTACTTACCCCATATATGTAGACTCATAAGTATTTTTCTTTTTGTGACTGGTTTATTTTATTTAGCATATTGTCCTCAAGGTTCATCTGTGTTATCACATGTGACAGTGCTTCCTTCCTTTTAAAGGCTGAATAATATTCCATTGTGTATATAAACCATATATTGTTTATCCATTCATCTCATGATCAACATTTGGGTTGCTTCCACCTCTTTGCTTTTGTGAATAATACTGGTATAAACATGGGTTTGTACATATCTCTTTGAGGCTCTGCTTTCAACTTTTTTGGATATGAACCTAGGATTTGGATTACTAGGTCATACGGAAGTTCTATTTTCAATTTTTCAAAGGACCACCATACTGTTTTTCATAGTGGTTGGCTCCATTTTACGGTCCCAGCAACAGCACACAAGGGTTTGAATTTCTCCACATCCTCACCAACAGTTGTCATTTTCTGCTTTTTTTTTTGATAGCAGCTATCTTAATGTGTACAAGGTAACAGCTCATTTTGGTTTTGATTTTCACTTCTCTAAAGATTAGTGATGTTGAGCATCTTATCATATGCTTGTCAGCCATTTGTGTATCACCTTTAGAGAAATGTCCATTCAAGACCTTTGTTCATTTCCTTTTGTTTTTTCTTTTAATTAATTTATTTATTTATGGCCACATTGGGTCTTCGTTGCTGCAGGCGGGCTTTCTCTAGTTGTGGCGAGCGGGGCCTACTCTTTGTTGTGGTGCAACAGGCTTCTCCTGGTGGTGGCTTCTCTTGTTGCGGAGCACAGTCTCTAGGCACACAGGCTTCAGTTTTTGTGGCATATGGGCTCTGTAGTTGTGGCTCACGGGCTCTGCGGGGGCTCAGCCCTGGCTGACAGGGGACTGGGCAGTGCCTGGAGGGGCAGGAGCACCATGCCACCCAGGAGCCTTCTCCTCTCCATCCCCCTCCTGCTCCTCCGCCATGCTGCCACCACCCCCCTCCTCCTCCTCCCTCTCCCTCATTTCTTAATCAGGTTATTTGGCTAATGTTGTTAAGCTGTAGTAATTCTTCATATGTTTTATTAACACCTTATCAGATATGTGATTTACAAGTATTTTCTCCCAATCTGTAGATTATCTTTTCAATCTTCTGATTGCATCCTTTGATGCACAGCAGTCTTTCTGTTTGATGTAGTCTCATTTGCCTATTTTTGCTTTTGTTGTCTGTCCTTTTTGGAAATCATTGCCAAATCCAAAGTGAAGAAATTTTCACCTGTTTTCCTCCAGGAGTTTTATAGTTTTGCATCTTATGTTTAGGTCTTTAATACATTTTTGAGTTAATTTTTGTATATGGTGTAATGTAAATGTCCAACTTATTTCTTTTGTATGTGGATCCCCAATTGGCCCAACACTATTTGTTGAAGAGACTGTCCTTTCACCATTGAGAGGTCTTGGCATCTGTCAAAATCATATACATGGTTATTTCTGGGCTTTCTATTCTCCATTGTTCTATACGTGATCCTTGATTGGACCCTGGATCTCTCTATTGTAGAACAATCACTTCCCTCTTTCTAGGGATATGGGGACAGCATTCTCCAGGATTCTCCAGGATTGCATCAGGTCAACTCCACTTCCACACTCTTGGAAAGCCATGCCATGCCTCAGTACCACCCTCTAAATCTCCTCCTAAGTGTCATCTGCCAACCACCAGATCTTTCCTCCCATGATCTTGGCATCTGGTTACTTTCTTTCCTCTGTCTTGGCTCCTTTCATCATTCTTTGGGACTTCAATATCCATATTAAAAAATTTTTTTTTCCAAAGCATGGTCAAGATGGCAGAGTAGGAAGACCTTGAGCTCACCTCCTCCCGTCAGCACACCAAAATCACAACCATTTACAGAATAACTATTAATGAGAACAACATGAAGACTGGCAGAAAAGACCTGCCACAACTAGAGATATAAAAAAGGAACCACGATGAGATAGGTAGGAAAGGTGGAGATACACTATAGTCAAGACCCACACACCCAGATAGGCAACCTACAAATGGGAAAATCATCAAGATTGCAGAGGTTCCCCCAAGGATCAAGGAGTCCAAGCCACTCACAGGGCTCTCCAGCCCAGGGGTCCTGCACCAGGAAGATAAGCTCTCAGAATGCCTGGCTTTGAAGGCCAGCAAGGCCTGCATACAAGAGGTATGGAAGAAGGTAGGAAACAGAAACTCACTCTTAAAGGACACACATAAAATCTCACACACTTTGAGACCCAGAGAAGAAGCACTAATTTGAAAGGATCCTGGCTCAGACCCACTCACTGATCTTGGAAAGCCTCCCAGAGATGCAGGAGACAACTAGGACTCCCCCCCTGGGGACACAGGTGCTGGCAACTGCCATTTTGGGGAACTTGTTCTACCATGAGGACACTGGTACTAGCCAGCACCATAATGGGGTCTTCCCTCCAGCCTATTAGCACTGGGGGGGGGGCGGGTTTACCCACCCTGACCAGCTAGTCAGCAACAGTCTAAGGACCCCCCAGGCCTCAAGAGCCAGCCACACAGGGAGCTGGCCCTGCCACCCCAGAAGGCCAGCAGCCTGTGCAGGAGGAAGGGTCTGGCAGCCAACTGGGCTGGGAGCCAGCCCCACCTACCAGTGCACCCACACAACCCACATAGGGCATACCCCTAGAGCATACAGCTCTGGTGACGAGAGAGGAGTGTGCTGCTGGGTCCCACAGAACATCTCCTATATAAGCCACTTCTCCAAAATTGAGAAACATAACCATCCTACCTAATACACAGAAATAAAAACAGAGAATTAGGCAAAATGAGGTGACAGAGGAACATATTCCAAAGGAACAATATAAAACCCCAGAAGAAGGAATAAGCAAAGTAGAGAGAAACAATCTATCCAATAAAGAGTTAAAAGGTAATGATCGGGGCTTCCCTGGTGGCGCAGTGGTTGAGAGTCTGCCTGCCGGTACAGGGGACACGGGTTCGTGCCCCGGTCCAGGAAGATCCCACATGCCGCAGAGCGGCTGGGCCTGTGAGCCATGGCCGCTGAGCCTGTGCAGCTGGAGCCTGTGCTCCACAACAGGAGAGGCCACAACAGTGAGAGGCCCGCGTACTGCAAAAAAAAAAAAAAAAAAAAGGTAATGATCGTAAAGATGGTCAACAAACTTGGGAGAAGAATGGATGAATACAGTAAGAAGTTTAACAAAGAATTAAAAAATATAAAGAACCAAACAGAGATTAAGAATATAATAACTAGTTTAAAAAAAAAAACTAGAAGGACTCAAAAGTAGATTAGATACAGAGGAACAGTCAGTGAACTAGAAGACAGTAGTGGAAATTACCCAAGCTGAACAGAAAAAAAATTTTTTTTTTAATGAGGACAGTTTAAGAGAACTTTTGGACAACACTGAGCATACTAACATTCTCATTATAGGGGTCCCAGAAGAAGAAAAGAGAGAGAAAGGGGAGGAGAAGTTATTTGAAGAAATAATAGCTAAAACAAATATAAATTTATGATTTACTAAGTTTTCTCATCGGCAAAGTGGAGAATAATAACATTACCTAACTCACAGAATAATTATAAGGATCAAAGTAGTTAATATGTATAAAGGGCTTAGAACAGTGTCTGGTAAATTGTTTGCTATTATTATGATTTGTTAAATGAATGAAATAACAAAAACAAAGAGTTACCAACCAGTAGAAAAAACTTTGCCAGAATAACCACATACTGACTCATTAATTTCATTTTTAAAATATGTATTACTTGCCTACTATCTTTCTGTTGCTATAAGCGGCACTGCAGATATAAAAAACAATAGGTAGTTTCAGTCCTAGAAGAGCCCACATTTTAGTAAAGATGACAGGTTCATAAACGAAGATTTAAGATGTGTTACACGGGGCTTCCCTGGCAGCACAGTGGTTAAGAATCCACCTGCCAATGCAGGGGACACGGGTTCGAGTCCTGGTCTGGGAAGATCCCACATGCCATGGAGCAACAAAGCCCACGCACCGCAACTACTGAGCCTGCGCTCTAGAGCCCGTGAGCCTCAACTACTGAAGCCTGCACGCCTAGAGCCCATGCTCCACAACAAGAGAAGCCACCAAGATGAGAAGCCCGCGCACCACAACGAGGACCCAACTCAGCCACAAATAAATAAATAAGTAAATTTATATATATAAAAAAAGATGTGTTACAAATATTGTAATACAGATATGTACAAAAGGCAGTGGGAATAATTACTACTGCAAGTAAAATCCAGGAAGTCTTCACCAAAAAGACGACATTTGAGCTGGACCTTTCTTCCACACTGAGGAAGGAACAAGCATTTGAAGCAGAGGTAACAGCATTAGCAAATATCAGTCCATGCCTCAGTTTCCCTGCACTCCCTATCAGTCCCACTCATCTTGCCATCTTTAAACCCAGTCCTACTCCTTCCGCAGTAATGAGGTGGCTCAGTGACATCATGTTGGGTCCAAGGACACAACAGACCAAGTGGAACCCTCTCTGGGTCACCTACTCATTTCACACTGAAGCAGGTAAATGTGTGCCTGCCCAGGCTCCCAAGCACTGTCTCCACAACCATGCTGGACCCCTGGGATCCATCCTGCCATCTAATACACGTGGAACAAATGAAAGCCTCTCTCATCTTACTCTGAAAATAAATCAGTATCAACACTAAGTTGAGAACTGGTTAATCACTCCTTCTTTTTGTACTCCTGTGACACTTCGGATTTCTGAAATCCTCATTTACCTGCGTGGGTCCTCTCCCAAACTGTGTACTCCTTAACAGCCTCCCACATAGCCTTCCTGATTCCACTCTTGCCTCACTCCACAATACTTTCTCCACTCAGCAGCCAAGGTGAACTTTTGACCATCCATGTCTTTGTAGCTTTTGTGACTGCACAATGCCTGGCATTAACCAGGCATTCAGCAAATATTTCATGAATGAGTGAATCAATGAGTGAACAGAAGAATCCACAAATGAATGAAAGTCAGACTTTATAATACATGTACACATGCTTTTATTTTTACAAATAATAATGCGTATACATATGCAAAGATACTGTAAGATATATAATATCCCACATATCAGTATTATTTCACATGAAACATTAGAAAATATTAGGAAGAATTTAATAAAGATACTATGGTATACGATATCTGAACATACTAAATACAAAAATAAATTATGTTAGCTAGCTATAGATAATAAATCTATGAAAGGAGAAAAAGCTATAAGTTTGTTTTTAGTTAAAAGGAAAATTATTACTCTATTATTGCTCTTGCAATGTATACACAGTA
Organism: Hyperoodon ampullatus; assembly: GCF_949752795.1. Lineage (NCBI taxonomy): Eukaryota > Metazoa > Chordata > Mammalia > Artiodactyla > Ziphiidae > Hyperoodon > Hyperoodon ampullatus. The sequence continues at coordinate 31,618,361 of NC_136925.1, read as the reverse complement.
GACATATAACCACCTGATGCCGTCACTAAACAGAAAAAAAACTCTGTTTTGTGTCTTCTGCCTTGTTTTCAAAGGATGTTTTATAAAGGATGAAATAACCAATGAAGCCAAAGTTAATGGGAAAAAAAGTACATGTTTATATATGATGTGTTATCTGCCAATCACAAGAGTTGCAGGTAATTAGAAATTGTTGGCTTAAAGTGCAATGTTTTGTTTGTTTTTTTGTTTGTTTTTTGCACAGGGTGTTTTTCCCTATTTTTATTTGTATAAAGATACCACGTTTTTTGATCAAGAGCCACTTCTCCATGTACAGACAGATTTCCACTAGTTTGCCCAAATTCTGTTTGCTTGCACTGGGTCTGACAGGCGAAGAACACAGCCAGCTGGTTTCCAGAGCAATACACTCCCTGGTCTGAGGAAGGCCTGTGAGACATGTCATAAAACAGCTGCCTCTGTCTCCCCAACCAGCCAGAAATAAGCTGAGCAGAACAAAACCTGGAATAAAAAAACCTCGACTTTTCATGCAAGGACAAAAGGTGGTTATTAGGCATACCAGGAAGGTTCTTTTATAGCTGGTAATTACAAATAAATTGGGGACATATAACAAGAAAAATCATTTCCCTCTTCATTTACTTAAAAATGTGATTTCTGCAGTCATTATATAATTACTGGTATTTTTCAGTAACATTATTAGGAATAAATGGGCTACTGTTTCTGAAATTATCATAAAGATAAAAATACTGAAACTTCCTTTTTAGAACCGGTTGTTGAATAGATGGAAAGGGAAAATGGTCCATTTCTTTAAAACAGCAAACTGAACTTTCTTCTTTGGCAAAAGGGATCAAGCTGCTATTTTCCACCTTTGAAAAAGTGATTCCTCCTATTTCTCACATATTCTTTCAAGCCCTCCATCTTGCTTAAACTCCTCCTTCAAACTTCTTGTTCTTTATTACTGCTGACCTGTAAGGAAAACTCCCCTAGACCCTAGTATCCCTCTGTTTCGTGCTTTCCAGACAACATGGTAGTCAAGAAAAGAATAGGAAACAGAGTCTTGCTTTTAGTTTCTAGGCTATTTCAAGGGCTTAAGCAGAGTCATCCTCAACAAAAGTACAAAGCAATGATTTGTTTTCTCACAGCTTTCAACATTTTTCTTCCCCTGCCTTCGACCCCCTCAACAGTCTTCATTCTTGGAGACCCTCACAGAAAAACCTGAACCAAGCCCCAGGTATGCACAGTATCTGTACCAACGGAAACCTCCTTCCCTCACCCAAGCTAATAGTTCCTTCCATTCCCAGCTATGTGCTCCAGACCCAGCTACAGAGACGACAGGTGGTAAGCAGCTAACAATAAGATAAACAAATTCCTGCCAATAGGTTCATTCGTGTGCTGGTCCCATCCTCACTCCCAGGTAACGTCATACCTTAACCTGGTTACCATTCACGAGTCTGCAGAAGGCCCTTACGGGAGAATACCACTGTTGGGGGTGTCAGATACTACAGCCAGAGAAGAGGAGAATATTTTCATCAAGCCGTCCTTTCAACTCTTCTCAAAGCATGCCACACGAACATCAAAACTATGCCACGGCATGAAGCTGACACTGTTCATAATTGTCATTACCTCAAAAGTTAACAGTTTTCAGTGAGAAAGGAGGAAGGGAGGAAATCTCCCTCTGAATCCAGGCTATTTCTCAAAGCAGCATCAGAATTACAGCAGCCAGCGTACAGCTGTGCCAAGAACTTAGCCACAGCTCCTAGGGGAAGTGTGAGTGAACTGGCTAATGCAACCAGCTACAGAGACCTGAGATTTAAAAGATAACATAAGAAATAGCACATGCAGAAGGAATGGTAGAACTAGAAAACCACTATTTTGCACCCCTAACGAAAGAATGGATCTAAGCAAGTTTCATCAACGGCTGCCGAAACCATTAGTTGGAAAGATGATGACTACACCTGGGACTTCCCTGCAGTGGTTAAGACTCCGCGCCCCCAACGCAGGGGGCCTGGGTTCCATCCCCGGCCAGGGAACTAGATCTCATATGCCTGCCACAACTGAGTTCGCATGCCACAACTAAGGAGCCCGCCTGCCGCAACTAAAGGAGCCCACATGCTGCAACTAAGGAGCCTGCCTACCACAACGAAGAGCCAGCACAACCAAATAAATAAATAAATAAATATTAAAAAAAAAGATGACGACTACACCTAAATCCAATCATCGATCTTCACATCACTAAAAGTGGAACATGCACACATTCCACACCCCCTGATGTGATACAATAAGTATGTAGCATCACTTATGAATTAATTATTCTTGCCCCCTCCCCCAAATAAAAACACTGGACCCTAATCTAATCAGTCCTCTAGCTGTAACTTCCAGTTTATAGAAAATATGAGGGATAGAGGAAGGTGTTAAATAACACACTGGGGGGGCTTCCCTGGTGGCGCAGTGGTTGGGAGTCCGCCTGCCGATGCAGGGGACACGGGTTCGTGCCCCGGTCTGGGAGGATCCCACATGCCGCGGAGCGGCTGGGCCCGTGAGCCATGGCCGCTGAGCCTGTGCGTCCGGAGCCTGTGCTTCGCAACGGGAGAGGCCACAACAGTGAGAGGCCCGCGTACCACAAAAAAATAATAATAATAACACACTGGGGAAACAACCCGGCAGAAGGCAGATTCAGAATGTGGGAAATTATAAAGGACAAATGACCTGATTTCTTCAACAAATGAAAGCGATGGAGTCGGGGTGAGGGAGAGAGAGGGAGAGCCATTATAAATGTAATAGGACCTTAAAACCATAAAGCAATGCAATGAGTGGACCTAGTTCAGATACCAATTCAAACATATCCAACCTTAAAAAGACATCTTTCAGAAAACTGGAGAAATCTGAACATGGACTGGGTATTAGATGATATATTAGTGGAAAACTGTCAGTTCTGGTGGGTGTAAAGTATTAACGGGTGAAATGATACAATGCTGGGAATTTATTTTAAAATACTCAAAGCAAAAGCAAATGAAACAAGGTTGGTAAAACATCGGAAGGCTCAATTTACCATTCCCTCAACTTTGGGAAATTTTAGAAAACTTCCATAGTGAAATGTTTGCTGCTTGTTTGTTTGGAGTTTATCAAGTTACTGTACAGCCTTGATAATTTTATTAGGTAGTCATATCCCTCATCGTCATTTTTTTAAGGCCTGATTTAATTCAGAAGATCCAGATAATCAAAAAAAGAGACAGTTCTTTGCACAAACCGTAGAGAAGGTAAATCAGCAACTCAGCCAGGTGTTTCAGAGCCAGCAGCAGCAAGCAGAGTAGGGAGGGTTGTGTGAAATCTTAGGACCTTCCACAACTGGCTTGACGAAGGCAATGTTTCAATGTTTCCCACCCTGAGCACAGACCTGCTGGCTGGTTTCCCACTCCTCATTGCCAGCTGGCTGCAAGAGTCTCAGCGCCTGTGGCCCCGGCTCCCGGGAGCAGAGGGCAGGAAACAAGAGGCAGCTCTACTTGCAGATGGAGCCGACCATCTCTGAGCCAGCTGTCCTCCTCCTCCTAGGGCTCCACACAGAGAGGCCCAGAGGGCTGACAGCTCATCGCCCCGAGCCCGCCAGCCTGGGGACACTCACTGCCATGGCACCAGGGGCCTGGGACCCAGCCACTCTCCAATCAGCAGTGAACAATTCCACTGGACGGAGCAGACTGATCAAGTTATTTCTTTTTTAAAAAGAAAATATGAATTGGGAAAATAAACGTGTCTGAGTACTAGATATTAAGGAATTAATTTTGCTTGATATGATAGTACAGTTATGGAGGAAAATGTTCTCAGTGCACACTAAACTACGAAGGGGTAATATGTCATGATAACTATAATGGACTTTACTTCAGCAGTGAAAAATACCAACATGTTAACAATGATTAAATAACATCACAGAACTAGACTTGCTAAAGTAAAATCAGAAAAGTCAGGGTAGTGCATGTGAGAATATGTATAAGCACAGCACAACTACTTTCATATTTTGCATATTACTGCCAGTCTTTATCTAAACAAATGCATATTCTGTAATAACTGCAATCATAATCATATTCAGCTTTTCTCAGTTAATATTGATATTTTCATTAAGAGTTTTCCCGTTTTATCTTAACAATTATTTTTAACATTACTTCATAATATGTCATAATATTGATGTTCCCTAAATAACCATATCTTAATTTGAATACTTCATTGCTTTTTTTTTCTATAGGATTTATTGCTGCAGTGAAAAACCACATGCATATATAGCTTTATGCTTTTGTTAAACTGTTCCTCTAGAATAAATCCTCAGAAATGAGTTCTGAGCCCATATACTGATATATAGCCCTGGCAAATTATCCACATTGCTGGACAAACAGCTTTAGTGACATCAGTAAAATGTACTTGTATCAATTTCAGAAGATTACTGGCATTTTCTTAAATTTTTATCTAATTTTTATATTTAAGGATCTTTCCATGTGCATGTCTGATTTCTACGAAAAAGAACATGTTTGGGGGCTTCCCTGGTGGCGCAGTGGTTGAGAGTCCGCCTGCTGATGCAGGGGACATGGGTTCGTGCCCTGGTCCTGGAAGATCCCACATGCCACGGAGCGGCTGGATCCGTGAGCCATGGCTGCTGAGCCTGCGTGTCCGGAGCCTGTGCTCCGCAACGGGAGAGGCCACAACAGTGAGAGGCCCGTGTACCGCAAAAAAAAAAAAAAAAAAAAGAACATGTTTGTACATCTTTGTTTACCAGAAACTTGGTTAATTCTTATCATTTGCGATTTAATTACTGGAATCATGAAGCTTTCTCATAAATTTTAATGAGCTATTTAAATATTGCTATTACCTTCGGTTATTGCGAAAACTAATATCTTTCTTGGACTACAACTGCTGTCTTTATTTACAATAATTTATATATTCAAATGCATCCATCTTTTTTCTTTTCTTTTTTAGGCTTTATTTCTCAACAAAACAGAACACCTCTAAGATCATCTTGCCCTAAAGTGAATTTGCCAAAAGCCCGTGGACAGTGTGATACTACTGAACACTTTGTAACTGTTCTATCATGAATACTCTTGACTCTCTCTCTTTCTCACACTCCCCCATCCAGGCACAAAATCCTCCCAATGTTACCTCCTAGATATTTAACTTATCCTCTCCTCTCCATCCCTTTTCCCAATGACCCACATCATCTGTCACCTGAAACGCTGAATGCAACTGCCACCTAACTTGTCTCCCTGCCTCCAACACAGTTCTCTTGCAATGCAAACCATCTGTCCGCATGGCTTACATCTTCCACAGACCCTCCTTTTATGGCCCCTGCACAACTGTCCAGTCTCTCAAAAACAATTAGCCAACATGCTTTGAATGTTTACCCTGTGCTAAGCACTTTGCAAACATTACTTCAATTAACCCTCACAAGAACCCTTTAAATACAATGCCGTAGTTGTTCCCATTTTACAGATGAGTACACTGAGGCACATAGAAGTTACATCATTTGACCAAGTTCCCATGGCTGGGAAGATGCAGAGCCAGGATTGTAAACTTAACTCTGCCTAACTCCAAAGCCCAGAAATACCTTCTTAACCACTGCACCACACTTCCTCACACATGGATCCTCATCTCTCAGCAATACTGCCTGCTTGCTGCTCTGCCCACCAGCAGCGCTGCACTGCCTGGAATTTCTCACATCAATCTGCTGCTTCTCCACTCAGTCTCTTCCCTCATGCGATCCTGTCTGTTGGAAATGTCCTTCCATCTCTCTTTACACTTGACCTATATGACTCCTACCCATCTTTTAACACTTAGTTCAGGCGTCACCTCCTCTGGGAAGCTTCTGCCTATTTAACTCCTTCCCCACCCTTACCCTCTTCTTTATCTGATCAAAGAGGTGTCCCTCCTCTGTGCTTATCTCCATCATTATACCCAGCACATCGTGTTATCAATTTCTGTTCCTGCCTTTGCTTCCTCCAGTAGACCACCAGAAGCCTGAGACAATCTTAACCATCCTGTGTCCCCAACCAGTACAATGCCTGGTATGTAGCAGGCGCTCAGTGCTTCAACATAGTGTTCAGAAGAATGAGAAATTCAGAGTATTCAATCAATTAATTCTCGAATATCTGTTGAGTATCTATGCCTAAGTATTATACCAGGGACATTTTAAAAAGCAAATGACATATTCTGTGTGCAATATATGCATTTGACAAAATAAGTGACAAATAAGTCCCAAAGACCACTTGCTGTGGAAGTTCGAGGAGGAAAAGACCACCTTGGGCTGGGACAGTCAGAGAAAACTACAGAGGACAGGGGAGATTTTAAATAGGGGTTGAAAGATGAATAAGGGTCAGAAAGCAAAGCCACATAGCAATCATCTAAGTCTAATGCTTGAGGAAATGTCTAGGTTGGGGACCACGGCTAGCAATGAAAGACAAAGCTGAGAAGATGATCTTCTTCCTCTTGATCCTCTAAGTTCAGCTCTGTAAGTTCAACCATTCCCTTACCTAAGCACAAGATGCCAGATTCAAGTTTTATTGCAAGACACTTAGCCTTTCGGTGATGAGCATCTCACAGAACTCTCAGACCATCTCCTAGGACAGACAATCATGGAAATGTTTCTAAATAAATTAAAAACCTAGAGATTGTTAGAACATGAGATACACCAATAATGATAAAATGTCAGAAACATGTGCAAACCCAGGTAATGAATTCAACAACTATCCTAAGGTCATAGATGTCTTCCTGCAAAATACATGTCATTCTGTTTGCATCAAACACAGAAAACTCATTTACAAGTGAATGTCATTTTCATCTTTGTTCCATGGCCAAGTGCATCTCAATTGCCTTCGTTTGTTTCCCTACTGGAGTGCTTGCCACTGTTCTACAGCTGGTGTGGGTTGTGCTCTGTACGTGCTACTTACCACAGGCCCACACTGCAGTCATCCAGTTACAGATGTGAATCATAATCCCAAAGATGGCTTTGCACAAGGTGTTTTTAAATAATACACATCATAGGGAAATCAAAATCTGAGGGTAGTGTAGATAGAAAAGAACTTTAAAGATTCAAATGCAAGTACACACAAACACATGTTTTCTATGTTAGTGTAACATTAGGATTTCCATGTTGCTTGGCCTGAAGAAGTGCAGTCCTACAGCTAAGGTCTCCCACGGATTCTTTGCCAAATTCCCAAGAGAACACAAGAATGGGATGGAAGCCCCACTGCTGTCTCCCTTTGAAGAATATGGTCAAGAGCTAAAGGTACTCTGAGTTTTCTAACCACGGAGAAAAGGAACAAGTTGAGCAGTCAGCCAGTCATCCATCTCCTAGAGGTTGGTCTGGTTCTGATACTATCCTGGCCAGCTCAGTCCTCACTGACCACTTCCCCACTATAATCATAGTGACACCTTCTGAAAAATAACTGAATCACACCTACAAAATCACTTAGCACAAGTTATTCATTGAAGCATTCTTTATAAAAAACAACCCACTTGTCCATCAACAAAACAATGGTTGAATAATCTATGAATGTCTACACACTAGAATACTATGCAGCAGAAAAGAGAAAAGGATAAGGAAGCTCTCTTTGGACTGCTATGGAAAGACCTTCAGAGTATACTACTAAAAGAAAAAAAACCAAAAGGTACAGGGAAAAAAATCTTCAGCTTAAGAAAGGGAGGAAAATAAGAATACATACATTCTTGGGTGTTTATACTTATAAAAGAAACACTGGAAGTACACAAGAAATCGAAGTAAATGGTTACAAAGTAAAGATCCAGATTTTGTACCTTTTTTTGGGGGGGGGACCACTTTAAGGAAAAGAAGACAAAATTAGGTACAAGTCTTGGAAGGAGCTCGCACCAGAGAGCTTCACAATAAATCTACCCCTGAAATTACCTCTAGGACTGGAGTGCACAGTAATGAGGGAGGACTAAGACTCCTAAATATCAACCTATTTATACCTATTTATCTTTGAACATGTGAGCATATTACCTATTTAAAAACCAAAATTAATTTTTTAGAAAATACCTACATCCAGGCTCCAGTCATTCAAGGTCTCACTCCTTCTCCACCTCCTTCATTCTATCCCAACCTTCTTGTTCTAGTTGGGTTTCATTCTGCTTTTCATTCTGCTGCCTTTTATCTACTGAGATTCTGCCTCAGCCTGGCTCTTTCCAGATGGCAATGTGCCTGGCATTCTATTTTGATTTTGCCCTTGTATTTCTCTCTTTCTGATCACCCTTGGTTCTACCATCAGCAGAGCAGCTTCAGGGCAGCCCAGTCCCACCCCTGCACCCTGCATGGCCTAGACTCCCAGGAATCTAGCCTGCTACAGGTGAAAAAGTTTGAAAACTGACTGAAGTACACCAGAGGTGATCAGTCCCAAGGGATGCTAGGAGACTCGGAAAAAATTTAGGGACTTACTTGGGAATTGGGTGATTCTCTGGCAGTACATAGTTGGTCCTGAAATTCTCAACAGAATCAAATTATCATACCTTCCTTTCTAGGGTCCTCAGGATCACAGGTGGGACACTCTAGACTCATCCCTATAGATACATCTTTGTGTTTAACAAGACCAAGCCAGGTTAGACTAAACGGACCCCAGACTTATAGGGATCTACCAGAATTCAAATAATTTCAAATATATAACAAGGCAAAGATGGTCTCTAATTTAACTCTAGTTCCAGCTGAAAAAGTCTAGGAACCATTGTTCTTTCAGCTCACTGCATCACTGTCCTAGTAAAACATTCACTGGATCCAGTTAAAGGATTCAAACTGAATTTCTGGACACTTCCTACAGCAGATGACAGTGTTTTAAAGAGGACATATAGAATGCTGAGAGTCAGGCTTGGATTCGACAAGCCTAGGAATACATTCTAGGACTATTTCTAGCTGGCTGAGCAACATAAGCTTCATTTCCCTTATCTGTAAAATAGGTTGTTACAAAGATTAAATGAGATGATGAAGATGTAATGAAATGAGTTCTCTCCCAAAACATTCTCAAGGCAAAGCTAATTTTTTTTCTCATTTTATAAGGAGACTACTGGCCAGTATGTATTTCAGGAAGTCCCAAACTACCAATTCACGACAGTAATACACACATTGATTTTGGAAACAAACATAAGGCACAGTATATATACAAGCACCTATAGATGCAAAGCCAGTACCCTGACCTCACATTTCAGCATGTTAACTTTAAATAATTCAGAAAGCCTACCCTATAAAGCCCCTAATGGATTTTCTTTTCTCTGTGTCTTCTTGGTTGCTAAGGCATTTCTTTCTCCAGCTTTCTGAAAATCACAAATAAGCTTATAAAATGCGACATCCTGCATTGACTCATTTCTCATTGGACTGACTTTTAGCATACCTGAAAGCATTTTGTTGCTCACAGATGTGTTCTGCTATGGTCCGATGCACTCAAGTAAGCTTAAACCTGACCTGGTCATGTCTCATTTCACCTTAAGGTGATAATTCAGGAATCAACTGCTCAGTGTCAAGTATAGAATCTTATCTTTCTGCCAGTTGTCAAGGATATTTAAAAAAAGGATTAAAAACTATCTTTGACCTTCACTATGTTCTTATGTAAAGCCATCTGCTATTGCATCTCTCTTCACTGTATCTCCTGTCATATAAGACATTTCCACCTAAGGCTTTCTACTCAAATCACTGGAATTGAGTGTCTCCCATTCAAATACAACTTGTCATGAAAAGCTGGATTTTAAATCATTCTCTACTTTAACCTCCAGGAACATTCCTGTACTGCCAACATCAAAAATAGGAAATATGTATAGAAAGCCATTTCCTACAATACTGAATTATGCAAAAGTGTATGTGGATACCAAAAAAAAAAAAAAAAGAGAGGACTATTCATGATATTTGGATATCGGATATATTTTATTTTTAATAAAGTTTCCTCTGTATGAAAACGTTCCTCTCAATCTATTTGATTCGAATTACCAAAAAAATCTTTTATGCTATCACTTTTATATTGTTTAACCAACTTGTGCTTTAATTTTTATCTACTTACATGATATGCTTAAAGCTGAAATTATTAAAACATACTGAAATAAAATCAGTGTCTTTAAAGGGTTTACACGCATAGAGTCCACCCAATCTCGGTCACTTTTTGAAGGGCCCTAGGATCGTTTGCAAGGCAAAAGCATTAACAAATTGTCTGTCTTACAACGGTTACACCTAATTTGAATTAAACTACAGTCGCAGATGACAGAAGCGCTCCTTTCATCTTTTGTAGGAAGGTCACCCAGCCCAGAGCGAGTGCCACACTCCTTCTGGAACTAAACACATTGGCCCCGCCGTCTGTTGAGTCCTCCCCTTCACAACCTACACCTGGGTGGCCAAGGGTCACGGCTGACCTCCCGACGGCGCCAGCGCCTCTTCGCTCTTCCCTTTAGGGAAGCAGCAGATGGCGAGGGCGCGCAGCGCTGGTGCCGCAGCTCCCCGCCACAGCAGGCCAGGGACACCTAAACAAGGACTAGTTCGGCGCCTGGGACTCCCTGGGCCGCCTGCTGGGCGCCGCGGGGGTTTTCCCGCGTCTCTCTCCCTTCTGGACTCCAGGACTGTTCACCTAAACGCGGCGAGACTCCCACCCTTCTGCCCGGAACCCAGACCTGGAAACCCTCATTCCCAGGGAGACACACACACACACCGACACACACACACACCGACACACACAAACACACCCCGACGCCGCAACACTCACCCAAGCGCCGACTGGACCCGGGGTTCTCGCGAGCCTGCCCGGATCTTCGCGCGCGAGCAGCCCGCTACCAATAGAAACCCTGGCTCCAAGGGACGAGCCAATGGGAGCGCTCGAACTAACGGGAGAAGCCAATCACCGCCCTCTCGGCTCTGGAACCCCGCAACCAGTACCACTAAGCTCTCTTCCAGCTCCCGCGAACTACAGTTCTAATCTGAAGGCCCGCTGCCGCCCGTCTCATTCTCTCAATCTAGGCGGTAAATAAACTTTCCCCACAGTAGAGCCTTGAGGAATTGCAGCTCCTGCCTTGTACTCCGCTCTCTGCTCCGCTCAGGAGGGAAGATGTACGCACGGTCACCTCCTTTGCATTCTTCTACTAAAACTCATGGCTCACCGCAAGCACAGCCAAGCATTTCAAAAATTAGTGACAACAGACGAAGAACATTTTTCTTCCCGTTCACGTAACCACCATGAACCATTTGAACCAGTGTCTGAATTTTAAATGGAAAGATGGATTAATAAGGAGCTTGAAGAAATTTCTCTTTATCAAAAGTGTGAAAGTCCTTTACTGAAATTGTTGAGAGTTTATCGGGGCTAGAAGTGAACCAAGGGGATAGCGAGTGCCCTGCAAAAAGATGCGAATGCTTATGAAAGGGCATCTCCCCTTATCTCGTTCGTTGATGTCTTCGAAATAAAACCACAAAGAGTTGCTAGAGGTTTGTAAATACTATTAGAGAGCTCACTGTGTGTCAGGCTTGATTCTAAAAGGAGTTTAACTGAATTAACTCATTCAGTCTTCACAACTACCTTATGGCTCATTTCAACCTGTTTTACAGATGAGGAAACTGAGAAAGATTGGCCCAAGATGCCAAGCAAGTGAGAGGAGAAGGCAAGCCTAGAACCCACGTCTGGATGATTTATCCAGGTTAGCAAAACATTTTCATGTCTGAATTAACTAGACCTAAGCAATCTAGAGTCTTTCACTTCTAAAAGGTATGAATTCTCCTATTTATATATATATATATATATATATATATATATATTTACATCTTTATTGGAGTATAATTGCTTTACAATGGTGTGCTAGTTTCTGCTTTATAACAAAGTGAATCAGTTATACATATACATATGTTCCCATGTCTCTTCCCTCTTGCGTCTCCCTCCCTCCCACCTCTCTAGGTGGTCACAAAGCACCGAGCTGATCTCCCTGTGCTATGCGGCTGCTTCCCACTAGCTATCTATTTTACGTTTGGTAGTGTATATATGTCCATGCCTCTCTCTCCCTTTGTCACAGCTTACCCTTCCCCCTCCCCATATCCTCAAGTCCGTTCTCAAGTAGGTCTGTATCTGTATTCCTGTTTTTACCCCTAGGTTCTTCATGACATTTTTTTTCTTAAATTCCATATATATGTGTTAGCATACGGTATTTGTCTTTCTCTTTCTGACTTACTTCACTCTGTATGACGGACTCTAGGTCTATCCACCTCATTAGAAATAGCTCAATTTCGTTTCTTTTTATGGCTGAGTAATATTCCATTGTATATATGTGCCACATCTTCTTTATCCATTCATCCAATGATGGACACTTAGGTTGTTTCCATCTCAGGGCTATTGTAAATAGAGCTGCAATGAACATTGTGGTACATGACTGAATTATGGTTTTCTCAGGGTATAATCCCAGTAGTGGGATTGCTGGGTCATATGGTAGTTCTATTTGTAGTTTTTTAAGGAACCTCCATACTGTTCTCCGTAGTGGCTGTACCAATTCACATTCCCACCAGCAGTGCAAGAGTGTTCCCTTTTCTCCACACCCTCTCCAGCATTTATTGTTTCTAGATTTTTTGATGATGGCCATTCTGACTGGTGTGAGATGATATCTCATTGTAGTTTTCATTTGCATTTCTCTAATGATTAATGATGTTCAGCATCCTTTCATGTGTTTGTTGGCAATCTGTATATCTTCTTTGGAGAAATGTCTATTTAGGTCTTCTGCCCATTTTTGGATTGGGTTGTTTGTTTTTTTGTTATTGAGCTGCATGAGCTGCTTATAAATTTTGGAGATTAATCCTTTGTCAGTTGCTTCATTTGCAAATATTTTCTCCCATTCTGAGGGTTGTCTTTTGGTCTTGTTTATGGTTTCCTTTGCTGTGCAAAAGCTTTGAAGTTTCGAATTCTCCTATTTTTTAAAAAACCTTTTGGGACTTCCTTGGTGGTGCAGTGGTTAAGAATCCGCCTGCCAATGCAGGGGACATGGGTTCGATCCCTGGTCCGGGAAGATCCCACATGCCACGGAGCAACTAAGCCCATGCACATAGCTACTGAGCCTGCGCTCTAGAGCCTGCGAGCTACAACTACTGAATCCCGCGCACCGAGTCGGTGCTCCGAAACAATAGAAGCCACCGCTTGCTGCAACTAGAGAGAGCCCGCGCGCAGAAACGAAGACCCAACGCAGTCTAAAATAATTTTTTTTAAATCTTTTGTTACAAAATATTCAGTTAAAATCTCAGGAACTTCCAGTGGCTTTAGTGTAACCTTCACAGTTAGCTGCGGATATCAGGATGAGAAGGATTGAGGGTTAGGGGCTGGGAGTGGAGAGAAAGGGATAGGAGACTGAAGGAAGTGACCTGAGAAACATTGTCCACTGAACCACTTAAAATAAGTAATATTGTTACTGATTGTATATCACTGACTTGATTTCATCATTAAAATAAATAATCGCATTAATTATGTATGATAGTGTGCACACCCACGGACAAATATAGAGGTTATCTGAGGCAACCTATGGAGAATTATGAATGATCTACGATTGAGAGCCTTTTAAATCTGTATTCAATTTTCATTTTTATATTGGAATTTATTCTAATAACATAGTAGATATCAATTATAAAGGGGAAAACAGAAGGCTGGAGTTGTTTTGTTAAATATTTACCAATTTTAAATGTATTTCCCTTCCGAACTATTTTTAAATTATTTCTTTAAAGGCTATTTTCACACAAAACAAGTTATAGGACTGAGTACTGAGCTAAGAAATGGGAGAAGGAAACATGACTTTTATAGCCGTTAAAACTTCCTGTGTTTCAAATCTGGGCAGCCTTTCTCACTTTCCTTGAGGACTTACATGATCTGATTTCAGAAAAGTTTTCCAATATTTCTCTGTAAGTGTGGATTTGGTTTTAAGCTTTGCTTCAAAGGGCAGGACCATAATACTACGTAGGCAGTGATAAGCCCTGGGCTCCTGGAGCCCAGGCTGAACTGGCAGATGCTTGGGTTCACTTCCAATTCTGTGTGGCAAGGCCATCACTAAACCTTGTTCCTCTGCAGAGAAGAAAGAATTGCAAATAGCATAAGGATCAATGGTAGTATCATTGTCACCATATGTAAATGTTAATCCACACATAGATTTTGTTTCTCTTTGGGCTTTCTTTTTTTTACAAAGCAAAACATTTTCAGGTCAGCTGACACTAAAAAGCCTATAATTCCCAGCATAAGTTTTCCCATAGAAGAAATCTTTTTGGCTGATCACCGCCCATAGAATTTAGATGCCCTTCATCTCCCACCCATGCCTCCTGCTGCGATGGGTTAGAGAAAGTCCCTGCCTGCCACCCAGTGACTGAGGCCGTGTTCCCAAATGGAAGACAGCAGGTTGGAGACTGCCACAGTACTCAGAATGCAGAAAATAAAGGACATTTTTAACTGAGTTAAATCGTCAGGGTCATATCCAAGACCCTTTGGTGACCCACTAGACACTTCCCACCAACCTCTGGGAAGAGCGCTGCAGACCTGGGCTGTTAGGGTACCCACCCTTAGCTGAGGAGTGTGACTTGTCCTCCTCTTCCTAGTAACTACAGTGAAACCCCAGAGAGCATGTGGGGAGAGAGAATGGGAGGTAGAGGAGGTGTTTTCCAATTTTAGCCCACAAAATTATATTCTTTGTGATATCCTTCCATTAGTTAGCATTAATTTTTTTTTGTTTTGCGGTACACGGGCCTCTCACTGTTGTGGCCTCTCCCGTTGTGGAGCATAGGCTCCGGACACGCAGGCTCAGCGGCCATGGCTCACGGGCCCAGCTGCTCCGCGGCATGTGGGATCCTCCCGGACCGGGGCACGAACCCGTGTCCCCTGCATCGGCAGGCAGACTCTCAACAAGTGCGCCACCAGGGAAGCCCAGCATTAATTTTTTATACCCATAAATAAAGTCACTGCTTCTAACTTTGCCTTCCAATTATGGTCCTCCCAGTAGTGACCTTGAAGAGTATACTTTCTCTTCTGTAAAATGGGACCCATTCAGACAGCAGGAGATTGTTGAAAGGTGTACATGGGAGGCGGGGGACCTACATAAAGCAGGTAGATCAGCACCTCCAACAAAATAGATCCTCCTTTAGTATTTGTTGAACGAATATTAAAGTGTACAAATCATAAAAGCACTATTCAAGTTTCCTTTTTCTTTCTTCCCATGGGAAGTTCTGTCAAAGTGTACGTAACAAGAAATAGTGATTCTACAGTTCCACAGTTCTTTTTGATGAGAAATATTGTGTGTGGGTGTGTTTTTCCTTGAAGTTCATTAGCTTTTTTCCATAAAGATGAAAACACTTAGCATGATTAACAATGGTTTCAGAAAACAATTGTTTTGCCTGCTAGCTGGGAGCCTGTGAAATGTACGTATTAAAAATTGTATATTTTCCTATTACAACAGTACTTAAAATTTATTTAATGAATAATCAAAGTATTCAAGTATCCTCTAATTTATTGTATTATGGAGTCTCCTTGAAAACCATTTTCAAATTTAAAAAGATCTGCTGAAATTGCTAAGTGAACAAACTCTCATTATCTTTATTTTTATTAAAGATTGCACAAACTGGAACCAAGATGAAAATACTGAATCCACTGTACATCATTCATTATAAAACAACATACATCACATTTGTACTCTACCAAATAGGACATTTTCTTTAAAATTATATATTGCGTGCTCTTAGATTCATGCTTTAGATATTTTACATTTGTCACTATTCTCTTATATATAATTGCAACTTGACCAATTTGTACACCTGCTACCACTATATCTCCAATGCAGCGAGGCGCAGTCTTTGACACGAAAACAGATGAAATGGAAACAAGTGTATGGATGTCACATCTACCGAATTGCGACTACTGTTTTGCCTATGCAGTGAAATGCTAATGTAAAATACATACACAAAACGTGGTTTCAAAAGGCACAATTTTCTCCACAAAAAAGAACAATTTAAAAATACGTGGCGGTTGGGCTTCCCTGGTGGCGCAGTGGTTGAGAGTCTGCCTGCCGATGCAGGGGACACGGGTTCGTGCCCCGGTCCGGGAAAATCCCACATGCCGCGGAGCGGCTAGGCCCGTGAGCCATGGCTGCTGAGCCTGCGCGTCCGGAGCCTATGCTCCACAACGGGAGAGGCCACAATAGTGAGAGGCCCGTGTACCGCAAAAAAAAAAACAAAAACAAAAACATGGCGGTTAAATTCGGCACCCTCGAGGGCGCTGTGGCTTCACATTAATGTGATCCTAAACCTCGAGAGCAGACCGCCTGGCTTGGGGGGTGACGGAGCCTATCCGCGGAGTCCAGGAGCCTGGAGCGCGCTGGGACCCGCGGCCCTCGGGATGCTCGGAAGGCAAGATTTCTTTAAGCCACCTCGAAACCTTTGCTCAGAGTTTCAGCATCGGACCAGCGATTTCTCACCGTTCCAAATGCGGCGCCCGACCAAAACAATACCGGTTTTGTGCGCTGGGCCCTTCTCACCACCAGCAGTTCCTCTTCTCCCAGAGCAGAAGCCCCTCTTCTCTCTGTCTACGGCCCCACACTCCCCGCTTCTCGGGAAGACTCGTTACGAGTCGCGCTCGCCACCGCCCCCGGCCTCAGGGTCGCTCTGGTCGTCGGTGAAGCAGACGTCCACGTCGCTGTCGTTGTCGCTCTTGGGCTCCCCCGGCTCCGGGGGGTAGTCAGGCTCCGCGCCCGGGCCGTCGGCCGCCTTGGCCAGCAGGTTCTGGCCGGGGTGGCGGGACTTGACGTGGCGCTCCAGGTCCCGGCGGCGCACCAGCACCTTGCCGCAGAACTCGCAGCGGTAGGGCGTGTTGCCCTCGGCGTGCAGCCGGATATGCTTGTTGAGATTGCTGGGGTCGCCGAAGGGCCGCAGGCACACTTTGCACTTGAGCGGCTTGTAGCCCGTGTGCGTCCGCATGTGGATCTTGAGCCCGTACTTGCGCGAATACAGCTTGCCGCAGTAGAGGCACAGGTGGCCCGTCTTGGGCTTGCCCGTGCCGCCGCCCCCGCTGCCGCAACCCCCAGCGCCACCCGCCGCCACGACGGCCGCGGGCAACGTTCCCGCGTCCAGGCGGCCGCGGCCTTTCCCGGCCGCCATCTCCGACAGTTGCTGCGTGTGCATGGCGATCTCTCGGTCGATGCTAGCCAGGGAGCCCAGCTCGGCCGGGCTCAGAGCGGTCGCCGCCGCCGCCGCCGCCGCCGCCGCCGCGGGCCCACTGAAATAAGAGAGGGACTCCGGATACTTGAGCAGCCCGCCGAAGTGCAGTTTGAGCGGGTAATAAGTGGCAGCGGCCGGTGAGCCGTAGAGTAGCTCCCCGTTGTAGACGGTAAAGGCCGGCATGACGGCGGGCAGGTGGCTGCACTCGCCACCCGGGTAGCCTTTGAGGCCGCCCGCGTCGAGGGCGGGCAGCACGCAGCGCTCAAGGGGCAGCCCGGCCGCCGGGGGCAACTGCGCGTAACGCGCTCCCGGCAGCTCGGCGGCTGCGGGAGGGGCGCGCTCCACGTGCTTGAAGGCGGACGCTTCTTCTGGGGGCCCGGGGAGCAAAGGGAAGCCGCGCAGAGCCCCGGAGCAGGGCAGGCCAGGAGGAGGCGGCGGGTCCCCCGCGAGCAGACACTTGGGGTGGTGGTGGTGGTGATGGTGCGCGTGGTGGTGATGGTGGTGGCCCGCTTCGCCCGCCGCCGGGTTCTCCCCGCTTCCCGGGCGTCCGCCCGCCCGGCCCCCGCCCAGCAGCCTGCTTAAGGCCAGGCTGGCCCCAGGTTTGCCGCCGCCCTCCTCCCGGTAGGGGTCGCAGTGCGCGGCCGCGGCTGCCCTGGCCAAGCCAGCGGGCTTGAAAGCCGAGCGCACGCCAGGATAGAAAGTCAAGCCGCCGCCTCCCTCTGGGGAACCGCCTACGATGCCGAGGAAGTGGCCGTGTCCCCGGGCGGCACCACTCATGTCCAGGATGCGCTCCGGCTGCTCCTTGCCCTTCTTGGACGGCCCCCACTTGGCCAGGGGGGGCGAGGTGGCCGAGGGCGCGGAGGAGGCCTCGCGCTTGATGCTCTCCCGCGCTCCGCAAGCCTGGAGGGCCGGCGGGACCTGCGGGTGGGCCCGAAGAGTGCCCGCCGGGGCGGCCGCAGCGAAGTCTGGCGCCGGGGCTTTCGGGGAGAGGCGAAGGCCATCCGCGGCCGGGGCAGCGCCTTGGCGAGCCGTGTGCTCGTGGTGCAGGTAGGCGCGGCCCCCGGCGCTGCTGAGCACACAGTGGAAACGTAGGTGCGCCTTAAGGCTGTTGGGGTACCTAAACGTCCTCCAGCAGTACCAGCAAATGTAGCGCTCCTCCCCTGGGCGAGAAAAAGTGAAAAAGCGACCCGGTGAGAAGCAAGCAAGCGAGAGAGAAAGAAAGCGCCAGCGCGCCCAAGGCAAAGCCCAGGTTTTGACCAGCAGTATGGGAAGAAGCAGGAATATTCTTGGATTCCGGCGAATAAGTGAGTTCGGTAGCCCCATTGTAGCGAGGACTCCGAGAAGCCCCAAACGGCCAACTTTGTCACCATCTCCATCCAATGAGACTACTCAGGGGCCGAGAGGGGTGACCTGGGCCTTTCCAACGAAGACTTCCTCCGGGCCATGCGAGCAAATCTTCCTTGGGAGGGCAGCGCTCAGGCAGGCTGGCCAGGGAAGAGCCGAGAGCAGCTGTTGCTTTAAATCAAGTGTTTGGGGCTGTGCTGGGCCTGGGCCCATCTGTTGGCGTTTGCAGAATAGGTGGCGTATGTCAAGGAGTTTGGGTAAACTGAACAAAGGCCAATCTAATGGTCGTGAGCGCCTCATTACCAGGCGAGACAATGTCCTGTATGTATGGGCCATATGTAATCATTCCTTTTCATAGGACAATGTCTTTTATGTCCACTACCCACCCTCCCCACCCCCTCCCAGCCTTAAACACTTTGCCTGAGGTTTTCCTGGAGCGTGACCAACTGAAGGACCACATAGGGACTATGATTTGCTATTCTTCAAAATTATTTGTATCTTTATTTCCTCTTTAACCCCGTTTAATTTGATGGGAGAAAAGAAAAAGTCTTATGTCCCGATATTCTAAAAACAGAAGGATGATGTTGCATTATCTTGTCAGTTGTTCCACCTGGTAATTAATTAACTCCTAGATAGCTGCACAAATCCAAGCTCAGTAAAGTCCTTGGAAAATATATATGGTGTATGTATGTGTGTGTGTGTGTGTGAATAATATACTCAGCTTTTGATAAGTGCACCATTTTATATCAGGGACTATATACATGCTTTTGGCATCAAACCTTTTTTGTGTGTTTAATATTATTAACATTAGTTGTTTTTAAATTTTGCTAGGGTCTATGAACACAATCAAAAGACACATGTATGAAACAGATTTTGATCACACGATAGAAGTTAATTTTCACTCAAAAAGGTCATGTTACACCCCTACAGAGAACAGCGAGCTTGCAATTGGATGTCTTTTTAAATGTTGTGGTTGATCGATAATACTGAAGGGAAGAATGTCTATGTGAAAGAAGTTAGTTGAGCCACAAGGAAGTATCCAAAGTAAATGTCAGTTTCATTAAACGTAATGGGAAAGTTAAATTTTTCCTCCTTGCACACAAGTAGCTTAAACTTCTAAAACATTACTACAGAAACAACAATGGGGGGAATTTTCAGATATTCCTCCCTTCATGTATTTTGCTTCTGAATTTGTATAAAGCAAGTAGTCCTCCCAGATAACTAAGGTGGAAGTTCAAGTAAGGAGCAGATTATTCCAGCTGAAGCCAAGGTAGAGCAGAACGAAAAAGAAGAGAAGAGGATTTGCCTATGTGCCCTATCCTAATTATTTATGGAAGACTTAAATAAAAATCAATTCAATATTTCTGTTGTATTGAACAGCCATGTAAAATAAATCTTCATAAAAAGAGAGAGAGAAGAGAATTCCTGAGTTCTCCTGGTGGGTGTGTTGATTTAATATCTTAAGTAACCTTCTTTCTGCTAAGTTCAGAACCTCCCTCTCATCACGCCTTTTTAAAGAGGGCTGCCCTAGAGTGACTCAGCTCAATGCAAAGCCAAGTAAGCTTTGTTCCTAAAACAAAGAGTCAGTATTTTTGTTAATCTTACTATGGAATTGAAACCCACTGGGGTTAGTCAATATTGGAAGAATAGCAGCCATCCCTACTTATTTCTTCCTCTTTTCAAGGTTTAAGCAAATGTATGTTTTCTGTTTCACTGTGTTTGTTTTTATCCTAATGAACTGACATGTTCTCTGGATTCTGAAATCCAACCTATGCCAAAAGTACCAAACACACTTCATAAGTGATTTTGCCTCCTCTCCCGGGTGTAACTCTAAGGTGGTCAAGATTTCAAGCGCCTCAAAGCTGTGGAAGTCAGGGTTCAAAGTAACCCACACATTCCCCAAAAGGAAAATGGTGTCTCTTTTGATATCTGTGACCATATGATGTTTATAGGCTCTATTGACTGAAATGAAAACATGAGGGCCACCACTCAAAAAAGTTGCTTTTGTACTATTTGAGAGTGTCTAAAGAAGGGTGTTCTGTGCAAAAATTCCTGGCCCCCAAAGGCCAGGAGTCCTTGGAATTGTTCTATAGTGGCAGATTTGAGAGTTTTCCACTATGGGGCTTTTGTCATGTTTCCCTTTTACTGGAAGAAGTTGACAAGAGGATGTAATGTGATGCAAGGAACAAACTAAGATAACTTTTATGAATACTGTACATACAGATCTACCCACAAAATCAATAGAATTAGTTTACAGAAGACAGTGACACTCTGAAGTGAAGTGATTCATCATTTTGGATTAACTTCATTCTCTTATTCATTAATTGTTTCTTAAGTCCCACACTGGTATTAAGATCTCTAACTCTATTTCTAAAGGAATGAGATTGAGCAGGAAATTCAGGAGAATGTGTTAAAATAGTTCACGGCATCCATGATGTTGACTTTAAATATAACTGTGTCTTTAGGAGAAATTACAAACAAAAACAACTGGCAAAGAACAAAGAAAGTCATGGAAGTGTTGTGCAATAACAAGGAGTCTCAAGATCTTAACTATTTTAGCACCTCCCAGCCTTTTTCCACAGGAAGTGTTCCTCAGTGTTCTAGGGAAGATTTGAAAATGTTTTTCTCTTTAGTTACTGCACCTTAATTTGCATAAATCCGCTCTTGGCTTTGGAAGGGGTCAAATAAATCTGAGAAGAAACTGGCCCAGTTTCGATTTAAGTAGTGAGAGGGAAATGAATAAATACCATTTAAATGGAAGGACCTCAGTACCTGCCAACTGACCAGCTGTAAGTACCGTAATGCTTCTAAAATGCTGTAGAAATACATTACTTTCCTCCAAACCAGTGAAGAGATGCCCCTCGCCTTCAAAAGCATTCCAGGTTTGAGTTACACTTTTTGGAGCTCATAAGGTGGTTACCCTAATACTACGTTAAAGCATCTTTATTGATTCTTAAGTGAGTAAATACCTGTCTCTTTGGGTATGCAATCAGAAAGGATGACCCGCATGAAATTCACGAAGAGTATTTTTTCCCTGCCATCGAGAGCCATATTATTATGGTCTGTTTTTATCATTTACTGTTGATTTAAAGGAGGTAGTGATGACGTCGCCTCTGCCCACTCCGACAGGGAGTATGAATTCAGTTTTACAAAGCGCAGGAAAAAGGCCCTTCAAGTCTAGGGACGGGCCCAAAGATCGGAGGAGGGCTGGACTCTCGCCTACCCGCGCTGACCCGAAGGCTTTCTCAGAGGCGGTACCTTTCTCGTCATGCGTCGGAGTTGCAGTCGTGGGGATGTCAAACCACTGCGCCAAGGAGTTGGAATACCACACGGTCAGCTCCTCCCCTGGCTGGACGTCTCGCAGCGCTCGGTAGAAGATCTGGGACGCAAGGAACAGGACAGCTTGCTGTCATTTCCTGGGTAATCGGTCAAAAAACAACTGAGAGGAAAGGCTGCATTCCGCGCCCTGACTCTGTGCGACGCTGGGAAAACTATTGGACCTCTCTGAACCTCAATTCCCTCATTCTTCAAACCGGGAAAATAATAGTATCTACCTTATAGGGTTGTTGGGACGTTTAAATGAGACCTTTAGCTAAAGTGCTTTGCTCTTATTATCAGTGACAGTTTGGTAGATAGAAATGGCAGTGGGGGGGGGGAAGCCCACAGTACCTGTCCTCCGGGTAAGTCTGCAATGGCTTCGAGAGTCTGTTCCTGGGGGTTCCTGGCTGCCCGGATTAACCCTATCCACTCCAGGGGGGAGCCCCCCGACTCGTCCACCAGCTCCCCTCTCACCATTCGCACCTGCAACACAAGTAGTGGTCGTTCTCCCCCGTGCCGCGGGCAGGCCCACAACCCAGCGGGCAAGTGTATCCTCCACCCCCAGCCGACTCAGGAAAATGGTTGTGCTCATGTTGGCCAGACTGCTGTGGGCTGCTGGGAGGAGAGTAAGTCCTTAGGACCCTTGCTTGGGGGAGGGAGGAAGAGGGGAGGCTGGCTAATATAACAGTCCCCCCCCGCCGACCCCGCCCGTCTTGTCCCACTTTGACAGCACGAGGAGTGAAAGCATCCTGCCCGAGTGCCTGGGCACATCTCGTGCCAAGACGTCTCCCACCCCCGCCCCAGCTCTCCGTCTCGCTGTTCTAAGAGTAGCCCCGATACCGGGCTAGAGACGTTTCTAAGTCAGTCCCAGAACGCAGGGTGTCCCGCGCCTCTTCTCTTGCCTCCGCATTCCAGCGGCACCGCACCAAAACGCGGAGGTGCCCGCGAGCCCCGCGGCGAAACTGTCTGAACAAAGCGGCTGCGCGCTGGCCGGCCATTTAAAAGCAATTAAAGCGCGTTTAAAGAAGATGGGGCGGTGCACGGCGAGCCCGGCTATACTACTCTGGGGAAGAGGATGATTGCGTGAGGAGCCAGATGCGGGTCCCGTCGACCGGGCCCGGAGCAATTCCTTACAAGAAAGCTGTAGTCTAAGGTCCTCTTCCCAGTCACCCCTGCCCACGCCACAGGACTCCTGCCTTCATTCCCGGTGGCAGTTGGCCGACCTTCGCCCGCTGAGACGCCTCGGGGCGGGCGGGGGCCTGTTAGAGCCTCTTTCTGGTCGGGGTTCGCGACGCTGTTCGGGAAGTCGGTGCGGGCGGGTTGGCCCTGACGCCTCCCAACTGCGATTCTGGCCCCTCCGAGCCCGGCTGCAGGCGCTCAGCCCCGGTGCCCCTCGCGGGTGGGCGCTCCTCGTCCTCGGAGTCTGCGTCAGAGCCACCACCTGGCGCACCCTCTCTCCATTCACCCCGAACCCGCAAGCAGACACCCGCGGAAGGAAACACCTGGGGAGGTTCTAGGAACTGAGAGTATCCAAGGATAAATTTTTCGGAGACGATGAGATCAAATTATTTGAAGGCAAATTTAAGCCTCATATTAGCTCATTGAAGGGCAGAAGGTAAGAAAAGTCCTCAGCGCCTGTGAGTTGTATAAAAGAGAAAAGGTACATTTGCCAAGAGAGGAGAGATGCGGCGGGAGGAGGGGGGCGCCTCTGCGAAGAACACCCCAGCGCTCCGGGGAAATCGGGGGTTCCGAGTGGTCCCGGCACGTAAAGAGCCCCACGCACCCCACCCGGGGGCTGTCCCCTCTCAGCCACGTCCTCTCCCCTAGCCCGGCCCACGTCCAGCTCTCGGCTAGTGCTACTTGTGGGAAATGATCGGAGTCCCCTTCCAACTGGCAGAATTGGCAGGTAACGACTCAGTCACCCCTTTCCTCCCCTGGCCCTATCCACCCCTTTCCTGGAGGGGATAAGGGAAGGCGAACGAACGGCAGGGGGCGGAGGTCGGAATGGCTAATACCTTTTTCTTGGGCCCAGGTTCCCTGCGGTCTGACAGGTACTTGCCCAGCTTGAAGGTTCCAGGCACCGGCCCGAGGCGCAGGCCGGCCGGGATGCAGCAATCGGCACTCACGCTGGTGGCCGGAGCGCGAACGGCTCCGTGCATTGCTGCCGCCGCCGCCAGGCAGGCGCTCGGGCGCACTGGGTCCTCGGCAGGGCGCGAGCGACAGAGCCTGAGCGGCGCGCTAGCTAGCGAGCCGCGCCCCGACGTGCGTTCTCCGCCCTCGGAGTGACGCGGCCGGGCAGGCACTTCGCCTTTTCAATCTGGGCGGGCGCCTTTTGGCACCGCTAGCGCAAGGGCGCGGAGTTTGGTGAGAGAGTTGCGCTTCAGAGCAGCTGCAGAGTCCCACCCGAGAGGGTCACATGGAATGGTTCCCTCAGCCCCCTGCATAATCGAGGCCTCTGAATGGCTGGCGCACAATGGTCCAGGCGACCTTCCCATTCCTAAAAATCCAATTTGTCAAGGGCGAAGAAAAGGCGCTGGTGAATCAAAGGTCCGGCGGGACCATTAATCCTCAGCATGGGGCATTGTCCTCGAGACAGTTACGATATTTTAAGTGACAAATCCACTGTATAATTTCTCCATAAATTTTACTTCCTTTTATTGTTCACCGACAAACCAGTTTTGGGAAATAAGTGACTACTTTAAGTCTACTTGGCTGATTCCTTTGAGCCTTGGTCTACTTCAAAGATTTTTAATTCTCTCCCCTTGGCTTTATTGTAAAGGAGACTAAACAAAGAGATGGGGACTGTTTGGAGGACTTGTTAACTTCTATTGATTTCTGGCGTGTGCCATACAGAAATTAGGCAGGTACTTGATGGGAAAACACCAGAAAATACCTACACTTTTTAAATAACAGCCGTATTACCATTTCAGGGGATTGGGTTCAGGCCAGTCCTCTATTTAGAACCGCTTTACCGTTCCCTGTGTCCACTTTCGCCCCGAAGTATGAACCGTCCGGACTAATTTTGGGAGACGAGGTCAGTTGTTCATCTCTGCTCCCGGGTGCACCCCAGGGCCGCACTTGCTCTGGAGAATGGGAAGAGGCCGCAGGACCGGGCGCTGCGGGGGTTCGCGTGCCCTGACCGCACCCGAGGTTTGAAGAGGGGTTCTGCGGGCTGAGTTTTTAATCATGTCTCCCCTGCACACCAACCGATGACTCAAGTCCTGCACGCTTTTTTTGTTTCTCTGAATTTTTGAATTTTATTTTATTTTTTTATACAGCAGGTTCTTATTAGTTATCTATTTCATACATATTAGTGTATATATGTCAATCCCAATCTCCCAGTTCGTCCCACCACCACCAACCCCCGCCACTGTCTCCCCCCCACCCCTTGGTGTCCATACTTTGTTCTCTACATCGGTGTCTCTAAGTCCTGCACGCTTTTAAGTTTAAAATGAGGATGGATTCCTTGGGGCTAATTTCCCCAGAACCAACACACCAGGCTTTTCCTTAAAAAAAAAAAAAAAAAGGAAAAGCACTATAGCAAAGGTCACAGAAAAGAGGGCGAGGTGGGCGTTGATAACCTCTGCCTTTAGCCCAGTTCATAAGCTAGGAGAACGAGTACTTCGTTAAACTAGAATGTTCCTCGTTTTCTTTTAGGGAAACCTCCGATTTGCGTGGGGACAATTATTTTCATAAGTTAGGCGAGTGATTGAATTCATTAGATATTTGTGACAGTTCTGCCCTCACCTGCCACGTGCTGCTCACCCCGAGCGCCACTTCCCAAATCCAGTGGACCGGGACACGAGCCCGACGTGGTATTCCTGGAGAGGACTGAATGCCTCTGTGTTCGGGCCTGGTGTTGGAGGCCCAACCACTGTACAGATGAGCAGAGGACGCCCCGCTGCCGCCACGCCGAAATCTCCACAGGCTCTGCCCGCGAAACTGCGGTTCTTAGGCCACTGGCAGGGATGACTCTGATTAACAACGGCGGCAGAACGCAAGGTGGCGACACCTGTAATTTAACAGTTCGTCCCACGAAGCCCTCAAAGAAACTACGTGTGGCACCCTTCGGTGGAGACCTGAGTTCGCAGTACTGGACAAAGTCAAGAGAATGGGGGTCATTCAGTCTGTGCTCCATCACTCAAGCCTCGAGGAATTACTTCAGAGCCTCAGTCTCCTAATCCGTAAAATGGGAATGATGATGCAGACTCTTGGCTTCCATTCTGCGATTCACTAGCGTTAGTGCGAAGGTCAACAGCAATGATTTGTAGAGTGAATGGATTTAGGTTGCTCCAAAACTCGCGGTTTGCCTAATAAGAGAATCCAAGCCAGGTCAAGGGTCTCAAGTCTAAGCATCACAAGTCAGGCGGGGTGGTGACACACGGATGGCCGCTAGGTGGTAACTCCAAGGCCTGTGTAGGCGAGGCAGCTGGAGCAGAAAAGAGCCGCTCGGCGGGTCTGGGTGACCATACACTGCGGTCCCTCTAACCGTGCATCCACACCGTGCCCAGGGCCACTTTCTGAGGGAGCTACCACTGATTTTTTTTCCTTCTTAACCCTCCAATTGCCTCTCTTCGGGCCGCGAAGGCTGCCTGAGAAGGAGAGGAGGGAGCCTTTGATCCAGCTGCCCATGAATGGCAAAAGCCGGGGGAGGGGAGGAGAGGAAGCCGCTCCGAAGAGTTGGAGGGCAATAAATTTAAGCCATGAACATGTCCCTCTAACCTCTGGCCTGGCGACTCCAGGATGACACCCAGTTTAAATTACCAGCACTGCGAGCGGGAAGGGGCGAGTGCGGGGCCTGGGTTCGGGGCTCCTCCCCGGCCCTCCTTAATGAGTGAAAAAGCGTGAACGACACGCGAACAATTTTATCAATAGGACCATGTAAAGGCCGACTGTGAGGAAAGTTATTTATTAATATAGCCAATTGTGGCTGGTTCCCAGCCCCACCAGAAGAAAGGGACTGCGCCAGAGGCATTCACACCAGCTCGCCCAGTTTTATTCTGTCCTGTGGCTCAGAGTTGAAGTTCCCCAAGTGAAATAAATTGTCCACAAAGGAGGAAAGGAACACATTTTCTTTTATTTTTCCTCCCCTAAAAAGCAAGGGTGAAACCAATCTAATGTGCCCAGTGGAGCAAGATGGGCCGTGAAAGACTGGGTGTTAAAAGTAAAAGCGGACTGTGCAGCAAATGGGATGGAAAATTAAATGAAATTAAATAGCTTGAACGGCCGTATTGTCCCTTATTAAAAAGACACATTAATTACATGGTCTCAGCCTTATTCAAAGACAATGTTGAGACTCAATCAAAACATTCCACTTGGCTTTTTTATGGACTGAAAATGGACGTCCAGAGGCCCCGTTAAAGTGAAATCTCTTCTGCGCCGAGGTGCGGGGCCAGGAGGGTTTGGGGGCGGCCCACCGCGGAACCGCGCGGCCAATGCCGCCGCGCGGGTTACAGGTTGCCCCTAAACAGGGGTGGGCGCGGGAAAGAAGCGGCCCTTCCGCCACAGGGGCAACCCGCCTGGAGCCCAGTCCCACCGCGCCGCTGCACTCAGCGGGCCTGCGCCAGGGGGCGGCCCCCGCCCGCGCCTGCGAGCGCCGCCGGAGCGCCGGGCTGGAAAAGCTGCCGCGCCGCGCACGTGTGACCCTGTTGGGCTCCGCCTAGAGGGAAAGAGCCCCAGCAGGACTTCTCGCTGAGCTGCAGGTCTCCCGGGCTCAAAGTCCTTGGGCTTCGAATCCCCAGGGCGGCGGAGCTGGCTGCTCACCCCCTCCGTGGCGCTTGGCCTTGAGGACTCGGGTGTTGGGGAGTCACCAACCCCACCCCACTCCTTGGCCCGCGCGCAGAGTCCCGAACCCCAGGATGGAGGGAGCGGTGCGGAGTCAAGGACAGCAGGCGAGACCCGGGCGGAGGCAGAGGCCTGGGTCTCCACCGAGTTTGGGCCGGAGGTGGCCTGGCCGCGCCCCCCCGGGTGTCCGCGCCGGCCGGGCGAGCGGGTCAGCGCGGACCGGCTGCGCGGCCCCCGAGGCGCGGGTGGGACATTAAAGCCGGGTCTGAATAGGGCGGCGGCGACGACGAGCTGTGGGAACGCCACCAGATGACACTCCGGCGACGGGGCCATTTTCCCCTTAATTGCGAGGCCGATGGGTGCGCTGCGGCCGGGGGGCTCCAAACGCGCGCCCAGGACTCAGCCGGGACGCCCCTGGTGGGTTTTGTGGTGCCTTTTTTTGTTGTTTTTTAAGTCCTTCATTGGAAGCGGCTCAATAAAAGTATTCAGAGTCCCTCTCAAGTTGCCTTTTAACCGGAGTTCCCCAACTTATTTCTTGGTTCTTTCGGTTGACATGGTGCAAAGAAAAGTCAGCGAGCTGTGTTGCTGAATTGCAATGTCTCGGGGCACCTTCACATTCAACGCTCCTCTGCCTGCCGCTGCCGAATGAGCCCGCACTCAATTCGATTTTCCTTGCTGTTGGGCACATTTAGGAGCGCCTCTATTTGTGAAGTTCATTTCTAGGCAAATGTATTCAAGAGCTGATGGGAATGAATAGGACCGTGTGTCAGCCGCCCCTAATTGGGATTAAAGCACTTAGGAGCATATGCAGAGAGTGACAGAAATTCTCAGGTTGCATTGTGTTCAGACTTCCACCCGCTTGGACACTCCTCCTCCAAAGGAGATTTATAAAGCTTGCAGGGAGAAACTGAGGAAAGCAAAGCGAAACGGAAAAGAACCGGGCTAATGGCTCAGGATGGGGCTGTGGTTCAGCAAGTGGTGGTGACAGCTTCTGAGAAAAGATGCTGGCGGATAATTGAACGCGGGCGGGGGAGCGGGTCTGAACTCTTTAATCAGAAAGGCGGAGAGTTAAAAGGCGAAATAAAGATGTTCTTGAGATTCCCAGACGGTTTTCCCCCCTTCCCCCCCACCCCCACCCTTGAAGAGCTCGGCTTTCTTTCTCTTTATCTCTGCCTCCCATCCCCATCCCCCAAAAAAATACCCTCTCTTGGGGCAATAATAAGAATAATTTGGTATTTGAATGGGGGGGAAGAGTCAAAAGAAACAAAAGTATCTTCTTTTGTATGTTAAAGAGAACTTCACACCCAAACAAGTCAATGAAAATATTTGCTGATGTATGTGTAAAATATACACACACTGTTAAAACACAGGCATAATGATAAGTATTCTTATACATTCAGATGTGTATATAGATGTATATTCTCTTGTAAATCTCCACTCCAAGGTGGCTGCTGGGTTTCTGAGCTGAAGGAGACTAGGCCTTTTCTGAGTTGAGGCTGGGACAGTTGTCTAAGAAGAGCGCAGTGACAGCCTCTTTTAGCCCCTGAGGATCAGGGAAGCCAGAAATGACAGATGAACACTACACAAAAGAATAGTGAAGGGGAGCACAGATTATCTGAATTTCCTTGTTTCTAAGCTCAGGGACAGATGGGGACCTCTCACTTTAGGTGTCATTTTGGTACCATAAGAATGTATCTCCCACCCACCCACCCAAAAAAAGAATGTGTTTCCAATTAAAAATTATTTTAAGATTTAATTTTTTTTAAAATCTGCGTGGGGCAAGAGAAAAAAGAGGGAGAAAAGAAAAACAGTTGATGTGTGGACCTGAAGAAGGAATAATAACCAGTGGTTTTTGTAATAAATTTCTACTCAAAATTAGGTTCCCAAACTCAATATCTCTAGGGACACTTCCCCCTCCCTGCCTCCTGCCTGGTGGGAAGGTGAGTTCTCCAGTTACAAGGAGGCTGTCTGGGCCAAGAAGATGACCATGTGACAGATGAACAATCCCCATTAGTGAGCCATAAGTCAAACATTTTTTCTCTCTTCAGTTCCTCCACAGGCCTAAAACCCCTTCTCCCCAAGCGAGCCCACCTCCTGAAGAACGAACACATAAACCTATGTTCAGGAGACAGAATTTTCCTTTAATCATGATCCAGTGGTGCATAATGGGAGGAAGCTATCCTAGCAGATACCTGTATAATCCCTAGGACAACCTGTGAGTGACGGAAGTTCATCAAATGGTCATTATGATAGCAATAGGAACAGAACAATAAAAATGCCCAGCTCAATGTCACAACTAAAAATCAAACTCAGGTTCATAACCAGCATCTCTGAATAACTGTTAGTAGGTTCACTAGTAGGATCCTGTGTACTCTCCTAATGTCACCACGAATTATGTGTTTGATTGAAAATGCGATGCCATCGCTTGTGTTATTCATGCTCATGTTATTGTGTCCATGACCAAATGGTGATACATTTTAGTTTCCTGAAAGCATGTTTGAATTTTATAGTAGGGACTTCATTTTATGGTAGGGATTCATATTCAGAAAAGCTTTCAAATATATATATGATCACAACATAAAAATTAAGTAAGGTTATGAAAGGTACGTTTTTATACATATATACAAAACATTTTTCTTAAACAGTTTTATTGAGATATAATTCACTTACCATACAATTAACCAAATCAATTCAATTGTACAAATCAATGTTGGTGGGTTTTTCTTTTTTTAGTATATGCACAGCATTGTGCAACCATCACCACAATCTGATTTTCGAACATTCTCATATCCCCTCCCCAAAAGAAAGCCCATACCCATTTGCTATCACTCCCCATATGTTCCCAAATTTCCTAGGTATAGGCAACCACCAGTGCATTTTCTGTCTCCAAAGGTTTGCTTATGCTGTAAGAATAAGCATTTTATATAGATGGAACTATATGATATGTGGTCTTTTGCAACTGAATTCTTTCACTTAGCATAATTTATCAAGGTTCATCTATGTTGTAGCATGCATCAGTATGTCATTCCTTATGTATGGATAATATTTTATTGTATAGATATATCATATTTTATTTATCTATTTATCAGCTGATAGACCTTAGGGTTGTTTCTAATTTGCTATTATGTATAATGCCACTATGAACATTTGCACACAGCTTTCTGTGTGCATACATGTTTTCATTTCTTTTTGGATATGTACCCATGAGTGAAATTGCTGGGTCTATGTTAAACTCTTTGAACAACAGTCTAACTGTTTTCCAAAGTGCTGCACCATTTTACATTCCCACCAGTGGTGTATGAGGGTTCAAGTTTCTTCATATCCTCCAACATTTCCTATTATCTACCTTTTTTTACTATACCCATCTTAGCGGGGGTGAAGTGAAATCTCATTGTTGTTTTGGTTTGCATTTCCCTAATGACTAAATGACTAATGCCCAATCATCTTTTCATGTCCTTCTTGCAATTTGTTTATCTTCTTTGGAGAAAGGTTTATACAAATCCTTTTCCCATTTTAACTGTGTTGTCTTTTTATTATTGAGCACACTTACATTTTTATAACTTTTTACATGCCCAACACAAAACAGGCTGTTAGGTTTAACTATCATAACAACACTATGAGGTAGATTTTTTTTTTTTTTTTTTACGGTACGCGGGCCTCTCACTCTTTTGGTCTCTTCCGTTGCGGAGCACAGGCTCCGGACGCGCAGGCTCAGCGGCCATGGCTCAAGGGCCCAGCCACTCCGCGGCATGCGGGATCCTCCCGGACCGGGGCACGAACCCGTGTCCCCTGCATCGGCAGGCGGACTCTCAACCACTGCGCCACCAGGGAAGCCCTGTGAGGTAGATTTTATTATTTATCTTTTACCAATGAGAAAAGTTCAGAGGAGTTAAGCAGCTTGCTTAGAGTCACATAACAAATAATAGACAGAACTCCTCCCACACCTTCTGAGTTCAAAGCCCAGTCTATTTTCACTTGACCACATTATATTCAGAAGTTGTAACTGACTTCACATATCTGCTCTTCTCCATGAGGATCATTAAATTATCATGGGATGTCCTAGTGATTGAGAGAGTGGGCTCTAGAGTCAGACTGCCTGGATTCAAATCCTGCCTCTGACATTTACTAACCGTGTGACCTTTAGCAAAAGGAAACTTTCTATTCTTCAGTTTCTTCATCTGTAAAATATGAGTAATAAGGAGACCTACTTCACAGCGTTGTTGAGAAGATTATGAGATGTTGATGGAAAGTGCTTAGCATAGAACTCAGGACAGAGGATGTACTCAAGAATGTTAGTTAGTAATATTTTTTAATGATACTTATGACACTGTACTGCTAGGCTGGGAATTGTACATGATAAATTAAATGGAGCAGGACTTCTGACACCAGAGGCCACTTAGGCAGGCAGTCACATAAGATATAGTCATGCATATCTCAGGGCAACAAATAATGCATGAGGGGAAACCTCATTTTATAGACATATTCCAGCTAATAAATGAAGAGTTCAAGAACTCAAATATTATTGTTCTGCAACCCTTCATGGAATAATGTATGCAGGCAATGATCTTCAATGATGACTAGCATCACAAAGAGCAAGCCTCCAAATGGTAATATGCAACACTGCCTATGAAACAGACTTGTCAGTACAAGCAAGCAAGCAAACAAAATTAAACCTGTATCTGAGTTCTCTGATAATAGGAAATAGAGAAGACAGATGAACTTGATAAACAAATCCACAGGGA
Source organism: Hyperoodon ampullatus (assembly GCF_949752795.1). Lineage (NCBI taxonomy): Eukaryota > Metazoa > Chordata > Mammalia > Artiodactyla > Ziphiidae > Hyperoodon > Hyperoodon ampullatus. Next base: position 31,586,015 of record NC_136925.1, on the reverse strand, counting down.
TACGGTCAGAAAAACAGACTGTGGAACACTCTACTGGACAAATGACCTGTTTTTATTTTTCACAAATAGGTTGCAAGGGGAAATAAGAAAGAGAGGGGTAATCAAAAAGATTTAAAGAGACTTAAAGGATATAATGGTTTAAAAATATGTCCACAGATTCTTTGACAATCCTCCCCTCTAAAGGTGGAGGCTTGAGCGTGAGTCAGATTTAGTAACTCGTTTGTAATGAAGTGACAGTGTGTGATTTTCAAGACTAGGCCATAAAAGGCATTGCAGATTCCACCCTGATAATCCTAGAACTGACTAAATATTTAATGACATGAGAGAGTAATGTTAATTACAAGTGGAGTAATTGTAGTATGTTTAATTTTTTAGTCCTTATTTTTCAGAAATACACACTAAAATATTTAAAGATTAAATATGATGTCTAGGATTTGCTTCAGGTAATTCTAAGGTTGGGGGCAGCGGGTACAGGTATAGATAAGGATTTTTCAACCTCAGCACTATTGACATTCTGGACTGATAATTCTTTGTTGTGGGAGCTGTCCTGTGCATTGTAGGATGTTTAGCATCATCCCTGGCCTCTACCTACTAGATGACAATAGAATCCTTCTCCTAATTATGACACCAGACATTGCCAAAATGTCTGGCATTGTCTGAGGGTCAAAATTACCCCCAGGGAGAACCACTGGGTATAGATGAAACAAAATTGGCCGTAAGTTGATAACTGTTGGATTTGAGTGATGGTAACATGGGGTTCATTATGCTATTCTCTCTACTTTTGTATGTGCTGGAAATATTCCAAAATAAAATGTTATTTTAAAGTAAGATTTAATTTTAAAAAAAACAGTAAGGCAGAGGAGATCAGAGGCAAGCAATGGGTATGTATATGTTGCTAATAGCCCACTGAAATCCGTGGGGAAAAAAATAGGCTCTTTGGTTCTATGATCTTTTAAGAAGCTGTACGAGGGATGAGCCAGAGGGAATGTGTTGAGTTGCAGAGTCTGTGATCTAAATGGCCATCTGGAATCGTCACAGCTACAGTGGTGCCCCACCAGGCCTAAAGAACCCACAGGCACAGTGTCCAAAGCTCTCACAGTCAAAAATGTTAATCCCGTGGCACTAAATAAAACTCTTACTCCTACTCTCAGTTGAAACAGAAACCACCAAATGTGTTCCGCACTTAAGTCAATTATAAATGTCCTACATTCATTCTATTGGTACAAATACCTTCCCTTAAAAGAAATCAGGGGCTTCCCTGGTGGCGCAGTGGTTAAGAATCCGCCTGCCAATGCAGAGCACACAGGTTCAAGCTCTGGTCCAGGAAGATCCCACATGCCACGGAGCAACTAAGCCCGTGTGCCACAACTACTGAGGCTGCACTCTAGAGCCTACGAGCCACAACTACTGAGCCCATGCGCCACAACTACTGAGCCTGCGCTCTAGAGCCCGCGAGCCACAGCTACCAAAGCCCATAGAAGAAGCAGGATCCCAGATGACTTAATGGGACCACCACACCAAACCTGGATTACCTATGTCTGGACTTCATTTAGGTGAAAATGAACACTGATGTCTTTAAACCATTACTTTGGGTGTGTGTGGAGGAGGAGGAGGAAGAGGAGAAGGGAAGAGGGTCCTATTACTCACAGCTGAAAGCAATTCCTCAGTGGTACTACGGACAACTGGAAGATGTTGGTTTGTCTCCTTTGGGGCTTTGGCTTTGTGTGTGTGTGTGTATGTGCGTGTGTGTGTGTTATCAATGAATTGCCTTTTTAGATTTACTTGTAATTTGGGTCGATTTTTTTTTTTTTTTTTTTGCAGAGGGACTGCCTTTTAAAATTTTATTAATTTATTTTTGCTGTGTTGGGTCCTCATTTCTGTGCGAGGGCTTTCTCTAGTTGTGGCAAGCAGGGGCCACTCTTCATCACGGTGCGCAGGCCTCTCACTATCGTGGCCTCTCTTGTTGCCTAGCACAGGCTCCAGACGCGCAGGCTCAGTAGCTGTGGCTCACGGGCCCAGTTGCTCTGCGGCATGTGGGATCCTCCCAGACCAGGGCTCGAACCCGTGTCCCCTGCATTAGCAGGCAGATTCTCAACCACTGCGCCACCAGGGAAGCCCGTGGGTCAATTTTTATATTCAAGAGATATATAAATAAGTAAACCTTTTAAACTGAAACACCATTGATTTTATTTTACTCAAAATACCTGGACAATAAAAACAAAACTTCAAATTATTTTAAAACAGGAACCATTCTCCTGAAAACTGCCACTTAATATTTTTAAATTAAGACATCCTTTGAATCCAGTACAACACTGCCATGCATTCATGGATTTGTGGTCTATGGTATAAATTATGCACATTGTCAGCTGAGCCAAAGTTTAAATATATTTTAGTAGCTGTTTAATAAAAGACATTTGACTATTTGCATAGCATCTATCTTCCTCAGTTTCTTATTTTTCAAATTTTACTTATTTATTCCTAACATCAAACAGTTGTGTGACAAATTTTAGGCTTCTCAGGGAAAAGCAACAAATGCAAAACTGTGTTAAGTGCAGGATGTAAAAACAGGTTCTTATCAATGAACAGTGAAGGAGATACTCTTACTAGTTTCCAAGATCAAACCAAAGGACATAACTGTACAATTTACCACTGATGGTGACAACAGAGGACTTTATTTAATTTCAGCTGCTTCACTTTAAATCATGTGAAGAATTGAGTTGATTTTAGAGAGAGGAATAATAACAAAGAGAAACTAGGAGAGAGAAGTAGATGATAAAGGGGCAGGAGAGAGGAAAAGGAAGAGAAGGGAAGGAGGGATGGAGAGAGAAAGGCTGTTAGAAAGAATTCTTTACATTTGAACAACAGAGACAGATGAAATGATGTGCTGATTACCAGGACTGAAAACATGGGGAGAGATGGATTCTGCCAAGACAGCATCTGGATTTAGTACTTCATAAGGAAAATATAATTCAGCAAATATTTTTCTCTTCCATGGTGACTTAACAGACATTTCAGTGGCCACAAAAAGAGTGGTTTAACAAAAGAACAGCAATCAGAAGCTACTTACTCCCTCATAATTATACGAGAGCAGAAAGGACATGTCTTTTCAGGAAATGTAGCCAGGTTATTAATGAAGTTGACAAATTGAAGACAACTTTCTGGTTTTTGTTTTAACAATGACTTGACTTTCATTTTCACAACCCAATGATTATGGGTAAAATAAAACCAATAGAGAATAAATTAGGAAAAAGCTTGGTTGCTTTTGTACATGTAAAATATCTAGGAAGATGCTTCATTTTTATCCTGTCCCTGATTCTATTGCCTTCATCCATATTTGAATTCAGTTTTAGATAATTAAATCTTATTAATTTAAAAAATATATAATAAAGCATACACAGCAAAAGTTTTATTCTTCAGACTTGGCCCTCTCATTTCACTCAGTCAGAGCTGAGAGAAGTTGTATAGCAGACCCAAAAGAATGGCTCTTGGATTTTCACAATTCCTCCAGTGATGTTTCTTTTCTCTTCAGTGGTTCATCTCCTGTGCTAAACTGTTACATCATCATCCCCAATGAACCAAACCTCCTGGTATCCATACTCTTGAATAGTGTCCTCTCACAAAAACTCTGGGTTTGGCCATGTGACTTGCTCTGCTCAATGGGACATCAGCAAATGTGACACGAGCAGAAACTTGGTAAGTATTTGCACACTGGAGCTGGCCCTTTTGGTGCACTGTTGATTACCATGTGAAGAAGCTGATCTAGTCTCCTTAAAAATGAAAGATCACGTGGAGAGAGAGACCCAGCCCCTAGCTGCCCACTGACGATTACAGCCACTTGAATAAGCCTAGGTGACACCAGCAAAGGATCCATTCAGATAAGTCCAGCTCAAATTCTGCAGAACTGAGAGCAAAAAAAAACAGTTGTTCTATGCCACTAAGTTTCAAGGCTGTTAGCTATTCAGCAACAGATAATAGATAAACATCCTGTAAGTGAATACAATTAAATACAACAGAGACAAATGGGGGGAAACTGCCTTGAGTCAAATGATCAGCTGCCTAGAAATGTGAGAGCACAACCTATAAGAGATGGCCAAGAAAACGGGGGTTTTGGTGGATCACAAGGGTGGAAAACACTATTAAGATGTCCACCCGACAGCCGTTGTCTCTACTTCTTTTTTGCTAATAAAAAAAAGTGGTCAAGTACTTTTGAGTATAAAAATGGTCAAGTACTTTTTTTTAATGTATTCTTTCAGTCTTTTTTTTAAATTGAAGTATAGTTGATTTACAATGTTGTGTTAGTTTCTGGTGGACAGCAAAGTGATTCAGTTACATATATGTGTGTGTGTGTGTGTGTGTGTATTATATATTCTTTTCCATTATGGTTTATTCCAGGATATTGAGTATAGTTCCCGGTGCTATACAGTAGGATCTTGTTGTTTGTCTATTTTATATATATATGTATATATATTAGTTTGTATCTGCTAATCTCAAACTCCTAATTTATCCCTCCCCCACCCCCTTTTCCCTTTGGTGACCATAAGTTTGTTTTCTATGTCCATGAATCTCTTTCTGTTTCATAAATAATTTCATTTGTGTCATATTTTAGATTCCACATATAAGTGATATCATATGGTATTTGTCTTTCTCTTTCTGACTTACTTCACTTGGTATGATCATCTCTAGGTCCATCCATGTTGCTGCAAATGGCATTATTTCATTCTTTTCTATGGCTGAGTAGTATTCCTTTATATATATACCGCATCTTCTTTATGCATTTATCTGTCGATGAACATTTACAATGCTCCCATGTCTTGGCTATTGTAAATAGTACTGCTATGAACATAGGGTTCATGTATCTTTTCAAATTATAGTTTTGTCTGTATATATGCCCATGAGTGGGATTGCTGGATCATATGTCAATTCTATTTTTAGTTTTTTGAGGAACCTCCATACTGTTCTCCATAGCGGCTGCATCAATTTACATTTCCTCCAGCACTGTAGGAGGGTTCCCTTTTCTCCACACCCTCTCCAGCCCTTGTTATTTGTAGACTTTTTAATGATGGCCATTCTGATCAGTGTAAGGTGGTACCTCACTGTAGTTTTGCATTTCTCTAATAATTAGCGATGTTTGTCTCCCAGTCCGTAGATTGTCTTTTTGTTTTGTTTACAGTTTCCTTTGCTGTGCAAATGCTTATAAATTTGATTAGGTCCCATTTGTTTATTTTTGGTCCTATTTCTAATGCCTTGGGAGACTGAGTGGTCAAGTTCTTTAGAGAATGCTAAGTCCCTCCAAATCCCAGGAACTGGGATTAGTTTACATCAAATCTTGGAGTCAAGATTAGTTTACATCAAATATGGCAGTCGCTTTTCTCTTGCTTGTGATTGGTTTAGAAATGTGCATGTGAAACAATTCTGGCCAAAAGGACAAGAGGGTAAGTTTTCTAGAGATACATAGGAAAGTTGTATCTTGATCTTTAAAAGGGTGTTCAAAAGGTAAGAGCCCCATTAGTTCTGTCTCTGAATGTGTGAGGATGAGATTCCTAGAATAGTTACAATCAATCATGAGGGAACAAACCTGAGGACAGAAACCAACATGGTAAGGAGGCCAGAGACTTATCATTAAGCCATTCTGAGACACTGAGTTAACCAATCTTAGAGCAGTTCTGCCTTTAGATAAATAAATAATATCTGAGATGATAAGTGCTATGAAAAAAAATAAAGCAAAGCAAATGGTGAAAGACTAATGGAGGAAGGTGCTATTTTATATCGGATGGCTAGGAAAGGTCTGTCTGATAAGATGAAGTTTGGGACTCAAAGGAAATGAGGGAGAAGGCCGTGTGAGGTATCTGGGGGATGTGCAAAGGCCCTAAGGTAGATGTGTACCTAGTAACCTCCAGGTATAACGAGGCCGGTGTGACTGGAACAGAGTGTGTGAGGGGAAGAGTGGTAAGAGATGAGATTAGAGAGAAAATAATGGGGCCATTTCATATAGGGCCTTTTGAGTCATGTTAGGGACTGTGGATTTTTCTCTGGTGATATGGGGAATCATTATAGGATTTTGAACAGGGGTGTGACACAACTGGAATTTTACTTTAGAAGTATCACACTGGCTGCAATATGGACAATAAGCTAAAGGGGACAAAGGTGGAAGCAGAGACCAATTATGAGACTCTAACAATATCCAGGGGAGATGATGATGACTTGGACCACGGTGGTGGTGATGATGAGAAGAGGCAAACTTATGGAGATGTTTCTAAGGTGGAACCACCAAGATTGGGTTAGGATGTGAAAGAAAGAGAAACCAAGGGTATGTCCTAGGTTTTTGGCATAAGCAAATGGTTAGGATGGATTTGCCATTTACTAAGATGAAAAAGACTGAAGGAGCAGAAACTTGGGGAGAAACACGAGTTTTTATCAAATTTGAGATGTTCAGTAGCATCCAAGTGGAGGAGAAGTTAAGAAGATAGTTGGAATATACAAATTTAGAATTTAGAAAAGCAGTCAGGCTAGAGATGTTGTCAGTGTAGATACTGGGAAGTCAATGAGGAAGTCATCAGTGTACAGTATGCATTTAAGGTCATGATAATGATAATGGATGAGCTTGTTAAAGGAATGAGTGCATATAGAGATGAAAAATCCAAGGACTGGGCAATGGGGCACTTCAACTTTTAGAAGTCAGAGAGGTGAGCACGGAAGACAGAAGGAACAACTAATGAAGTAGGAGAACTAAAAGAGTAGTGTCCTGGAAGTCAAGTGAAGTTTCTAGAAAAAAGAATTATGATCTCTGCCAAATGCTGCTGAGAGATCAGGTAAGTTGAGGATTTAAGAGTTGACCATTAGATGTGGCAACATGGTGGTCACTGCTGATTTTGGCAGAAGTTTCCATTGGACTGGTGGGGGTGAAAGTCTGATAGGGTGGGGTTCAAAAAAGAATGGGAGAAGAGGAAGCAGGGACAGTGACTATAAGCTACTTTTAGAATGATTTTTGCTATAAAGGGAATCAGAGAAATATGGTAGTAACTGGAGGAGGATATGGGATCAAAGACTTTTTAACAGTTGGGACAGTTGGTAGATACTACAGCAGGCTTGTACAATGATGGTAATAATTCACAAAAGAGGAAAATATTAATGGTGCAAGAAAAAGGAGGGGACAACTGCTGAGTTAATTAAGAGTTAGATCAGGATGGTTGATAATATATCCCTGAAAACTTGTAGCATACTGGGAGACAGGCTCAACAATTCAATCCCTAACACTATTCCTCCTCATCTCTCATCAAATCACAAAACTGGAGGCTTTAACCATCATCTAGTCCAACCTCTTTTATTTTATAAAGGGAAACTGCGGCATAGGAGGTAGCCATACTTGCTCAAAGCCATATAACCAATGAGAGGTGCAGCCTGCCCTTTCCATCTCACCAAGCTTCTTCTAGTGTAATTTAAAAGGGAGGAGGTGAGAGAAGCAATATCCCTTTTCATCTTGGTCCTCTCATGCCTCCTCTTGGAAGTCAGAGGGATTGACCCTATCCCTTGCAGTCCCCTGCTGCAGGGATGGAGGCTGACAGCATGGCCCATCAGCTCTCCTGCAAGCAGCACTGGGGCCCCAGTCAATTTGGGTGACCAGGATCTAAATGAGCTTTTAGATGCATTCATGTAAAGAGTTTTGATTCTGGGGTCTGAAACCAAGAGAGTTTATGGTCTAGTTTGAACTGAGCAATCATTAATTTTTCTCCCAAGCCTTGCTGAACTCGCAACCATTAACACAGCCTTACCAAAACACTAACATAACGTAGTTACTAGGCAACTCCTAAAAGCCATTTGTATTGTGTTTCATGAAGCCAAGGATCTCAGAACCAAAGGGACATCTAGAGATTCCAGGTCCCAAGCTTCATATACTTTTATGAAATAAAACATATGTATATAGAAGCAAATAGGTCTCTTCTAGGTTCTATGTTGCTGAATTAAATAAAATCCCACAGGACGTCTTGAATTTATGCTTACTGATACTGGAACAGGTGACCATCTCAGAGATACAGGTTCTTACTTCTGTTCCCCTCTTCATTCCTCTTCTCTAGGCACATTTGATCCTCCTTGATCTCGATATTTTATGGTCCAAGAAAAGAGAGATACTTCCTTTCTCATTACAACATACAAGTTATACCAAAAACGGGGGGAATCCCATGCAAAGTCACTTTAAAGTCATCAAAGCACAGGCATAAATTCAGAGCAGGTTATTATTTCCAATAATATCCCTCTATAGAAACACCTCAAGATCCTGGTGTGTTTTAGAGAAAAACAATTTAAAGGCTTAACTTGAAAACAACTGAAATATTTAAAGAGTTATAAAATGTGACAAAATGTTTACAAATGAGAATACTGAAGATACAAGGTACATTTTCTTGAATTTTATTCAATTTTAAGGAACCATAGCTACTCAGTCAAGGCTAAATTGACCAGCTATCCAAAATTTTTTTTTAAATTATTGATATTCTTTAAATGTTGGATAGCATTACCCGCAAAATTCTAATTTTGATTATTTTACATGATGTAGATGATGAGAGCGGAGAATTAACTAGACTCCATATAATAGTTACAAGGAAAATAAAGTAAATTCAGTATGTGTGTTGACCACTGAAACCATTCCTACTTCTTTCATACTGTCTATATAATGGAGAATGAATTTTCAAGGCTTCCCATTATTACAATGGAAGGCCAAGGAGATAACTTATGGAAAAGAAGAGTAAATATTGCTTAATCTCAGGAAGAAGGTTACACCCTCTTCCAAGTTGGAAAGAATCTGTGAACTAAAGATGGTTGTGATTTATTCAAAGCCCTAACCTATTCTCGGCACCCAAGACAATAAACATGGGAGAAAATGAAAATTAAGAATATACCAAATCATTAGAGAAATGCAAATCAAAACTACAATGAGATATCATCTCACACCAGTCAGAATGGCCATCATCAAGAAATCTAGAAACAATAAATGCTGGAGAGGGTGTGGAGAAAAGGGAACACTCTTGCACTGCTGGTGGGAATGTGAATTGGTAGAGCCACTATGGAGAACAGTATGGAGGTTCCTTAAAAAACTAAAAATAGAACTACCATATGACCCAGCAATCCCACTACTAGGCATATACCCTGAGAAAACCATAATTCAAAAAGAGACATGTACCAAAATGTTCATTGCAGCTCTATTCACAATAGCCCGGAGCTGGAAACAACCTAAGTGTCCATCATCGGATGAATGGATAAAGAAGATGTGGCACATATATACAATGGAATATTACTCAGCCATAAAAAGAAACGAAACTGAGCTATTTGTAATGAGGTGGATAGGCCTAGAGTCTGTCATACAGAGTGAAGTAAGTCAGAAAGAGAAATACCGTATGCTAACACATATATATGGAATTAAAAAAAAAATGTCATGAAGAACCTAGGGGTAAAACAGGAATAAAGACACAGACCTACTTGAGAATGGACTTGAGGATATGGGGAGGGGGAAGGGTAAGCTGTGACAAAGGGAAAGAGAGTCATGGACATATATACACTACCAAACGTAAGGTAGATAGATAGTGGGAAGCAGCCGCAGAGCACAGGGAGATCAGCTCGGTGCTTTGTGACCGCCTGGAGGGGTGGGATGGGGAGGGTGGGAGGGAGGGAGATGCATGAGGGAAGGGATGTGGGAACAGATGTATATGTATGACTGATTCACTTTTTTATAAAGCAGAAACTAATAAAAAAAAAAAAAGAATATACCAAATTGGGACTTCCCTGGTGGTCCAGTGGTTAAGATTCTGCGCTCCCAATGCAGGGCGCCTGGTTAGATCCCCGGTCAGGGAACTAGATCCGCATGCTGCAACTAAAATATTCTGCCTGCTGTAACTAAGACTTGGTGCAGCCAAATAAATAAATAAATATTTTTTAAAAGAATATAATCAAATTTATTAATAAATTTACTTATTACCAAATAAAGACTAAAGATATTTAGATCTGGCCAACTGAAATATTCATTTTAAAAGAAGATATTTGCATAAAATGGTGTTACCTTAAAGAGGAAAGAACACCTTTTGCTCTCAGCATCATAAACTTATTCCTTCCAAAACATATTCCCAATTAGGCTTAGTAGATTTGTTCTATTTTGCTTGGTATATCTGTTCCATCTGAGAAAATCAAGGAAGGTTTAGCGTAGATATATAAATTTTAACGAACCGGGGTTTCTACTGTTGAAAAGTCCTGTCCTAAGGAAGGTTTCTGCCAAACTATTTAAGCCTAGGCAATTAGACCTCCACATCAAAGAAAAAAAGAAATGGGTGTTTGAGTAACTTGGCAACAATATCTGTAATCTATCAAAAAAATTTTTAATTAATTTATTTGTTTTTGGCTGCGTTGGGTCGAGCGGGCTTTCTCTAGTTGCAGAGAGCAGGGGCTACTCTTCTTGCCGTGCCCGGACTTCTCATTGCGGTGGCTTCTCTTGTTACGGAGCACGGGCTCGAGGCATGCGGGGTTCGGTAGTTGTGGTTCGCGGGCTCTAGAGCACAGGCTCAGTAGTTGTGGCGCACGGGCTTAGTTGCTTCCGCGACCAGGGCTCGAGCCCGTGTCCCCTGCATTGGCAGGCGGATTTTTAACCCCTGCGCCACCAGGGAAGTCCCAGTATCTGTAATCTAAGTGTGAGATGTGGGTATTTCGCTTTTCTTCTTCCTCTTGCAAACTGGGGATTGAAATAAAAGAAAGAAAATTGATGGGAGAATATTTTTAAAAGGGGACCAGTTTTCATTTGCTTTTTAAACTAATTTTTCCAACTAATAGTTTCCCTCCTGTGCTTGCAACTAATTTACCTTTCGGCATTGTTTGGTCTTTCAAAGACTAATTAGAAATTTGTAACAACATTGCAACTCTTAGAAAATATATTCAAACAATCGATTCTACATTCTGGCCATACCAAATGTTACAGTGAATGCTGGAATCTCAAAAAGATTTTTCTTTCTGGAGCAGTGCATTTAGCCGGATTTCCAATGACTAAATGGGTCAACTCCGACAAGAAATGATTGATTGCTCAAGGCATGAGATTTTACTTTATTCCGTCAAAGTGACGCTCAGGTTCAGAAAGCTCTATTCATGTGCCCTTTTACAAACACAGACGTGAGAGTGGAATGAAACGTTAGACTCCATCAATTCCCCCATGTGGTCCTTCAGCCCCCTGGAAAAACTGTCTGACCTCGGGCATCCGCAGAAAAGCAGAGGGATTTTTGGAGGAGGAACGCTGGGGATTTTTGCGGGTCCGGCCGAGGCCCGCTCCCCGGCCGCCGAAGAGGGACGCCCCAATCCCTGGTGACCCGAAGGGCTCCACCCGACAGCCGGACTCAGGCGCAGAAGAACGGGAGGTCTGGCTTCTGCCCCACGTCCGGCGCCCCGGGGAGGAGGAGAGCCCTGGTCTCCTCCGGGGCTTGGAAAGGACCGGGCGCCGGAGTCCTTCGGCTCTCCTCCTGGGGTTGGACCCGCCGGCGAGCCAGGCTTTTTTCCGGTGCAGGCGAAGAGGAAAGGCTCACCCCAGACCTCCGCGCTGGACCTTTGCCTCTTTCCGTGGACGTCTCACGCCGCCTTCTTAGTGGTCGGCTTGCGTCACGGTGGCCCTGGGACTACGCGCTCCTGGAAAGTCGCGCGCGACAACAGAGCAGTGGCGGAAGCGCGCGTACCCGCGCGCCTCAGGGCGGATTCCTGGAGCTGCAGGCTGAGGGCGGGCGGAGCTGGGCGGAAGGTCTGCGGACCCCGCCCGCTCCTTGAGCAGTATCACCGTCAGGCCCTCGCGCCCCTCATCCTGCTCTGCGCCTGCGCCCCGCAGGCTCCCCAGCCCCGAGCGCCTCTAACCTGTACAGCGCAGGGTGCAGCAAGCCGGGCCTCCGGATCCCGCGGCCGCACAGCTCCATGAAGGTTAGAGCGGGTTTGGGGGACTTGGGTACCAAAATCGGAGCGAGGCAGGTACCGCCATGACTGTACCGGGCTGGCGAGGGACTTCCAAGGTAGGAAGCCTTTTATAATTCCTTTAAATGCTTTTTTTTTTTTTTTTTTTTTTACAGATAAAGACATAAATGATAATAAAAGAGAAGCAGGAGCTCAGACTTGTCTGTAAAAGTTGGAGTAACCGTCCTCTTGGTGTGAGCACCCTAGGTTAATTCACGCACCACTCATGCTGTAATGAGCACGTACCGTGGGGCAGCTTACTTGTGCTTGACAAGCATCATGCTAAGCCCTCCCAGACCCGTCAAATATCATCTTTCCCCACGTTTTCAGGAGCATTGCAAGGTAATTGTTACATAGACAGTTTTCACGATGTCTGGAGAGCTTCGTGACCGTTACAAAGGCACGATCACGCACAAGATATGTTGTCCAATTCACTTGCATGGTCCCAGGCTCATGTCTGTCTGGCCCAGGGTTTTTTGTTTTTGTTTGGTTTTTTTTTTTTTTTTTTTTTTTTTTTTTTTTTTTTTTTGCAGTACGCGGGCCTCTCACTGTTGTGGCCTCTCCTGTTGCGGAGCACAGGCTCCGGACGCGCAGGATCAGCGGCCATGGTTCACGGGCCTAGCCGCTCCGTGGCATGTGGGATCTTCCCGGACCGGGGCACGAACCCGTGTCCCCTGCATCGGCAGGAGGACCCTCAACCACTGCGCCACCAGGGAAGCCCTGGCCCAGGTTTTGATACTTCGAAAAAAATGGACCAAAGTCAAGCGCTTGGTGCTGCCTGGAGGAAGACCAGGAAGACTCCAAACACTATTTTTGTCATGATTGTTGTTTACTTTTTTTAAAAAGTTTGAATGTAAAATTAAGTCCATTTAGTAAAAGAATTACAACTACAGCTGAATAAACCTGTAGTCGATATAAATATTCATATCCTAAGGAAAAATACAGAAAATTGATGAAACTGTGATTGTAAAAGGTAGTGATTGGTTTCCTGTGCCCATAGTGGGCAGGCAGTATGATTCTGTATATTACGAAACACAAGAAAGAGTGCTTACCAAGACGGAAGACTTTTCTTTTGGAAAATTTTGTAGGTGAAAATGTTGAAATTGTCAGGTGATGTCCAACATTATCCTTAAGTAAGACACAAGTGGCAGGAGGGTACAGATGAAGTATTCCCGGTGGGAGTTTAACTCTTCTGGTAGTCCTCCCTCCCATTCCCCCCACCCCCCACCCCACGCGAATTCACTACACAACAATGGCAGAGCTGGCAGTGTTTGGGGGTGTCAGGCAGAAGTAACAGGGCTTCAGAGCTCTTTGCTTAATTAAAAGATGGTTAGTACGTTCCCGAGTGTCCGAGGACGGGCAGGTTGGAGACGCACACAGCGCCCAGCTTTTGGCTGCTGCTACTGCCGTTGCTGTCCCCCTGCCAGCTCCGACGCGGCAGCCGCTCTCCCTCCTCCAGATCTCTTGCAGCTGTTGAGGGTTTAAGACACAAGGGGAATTTCAAGTTCACTCTGGAACTCCGCCCGTGAGACTGGCCCCTGAGCACTGAGGGTTTCTCTGGCTCCAGCTAACCCTGGCCGGAAAAGGAAGCCTCACAGCCGCGATTTGACCCTGCCCGGACCGAAGTGAAAGCACCTCTAGGAAACACCACCGCCCCCTCTCCCCCGCCCCCTTGCACCTGGCGCGGGCCGGCGGGAAGAAGCGCGGTGCGGTGCAGCGCCGCCGCTGCCCTCTAGGCTGCGCCCCACGCACTTCCCCGGGCTTGGGAAAAGCGGAGCAGGTGAGGTCGCAGTGAAGAATTTGGGGGGTTGTTGGGGGCTCCGCCGCTGTTCTGGTTCGCAGCCTGGGGATGGGGGGAGCATCGCTCCCTGGAGTCCCGCAGGCCTGAGCCGCAGCTGGGACGACAGGTGTGTGCTGCCGAACCCCGGAGCACCGGGAAGCGTCTGGGAGCGAGAGAGGGACGTCCGGGCACTAGTCCGTCGGGAGGAATCATCTGGCATTCAAGCAGCTCCCGGGTCTGTTGCTGGCGCTGCAGATCGGTCCGCGCCGCTGGAGCCAGAGGAGCGCCAGGCCAGACCCTGCAGGCGTGCACGCCACCGAGCGCCGCCTTGCGCTGGTCTCAGCCCGGAGTTCTCTCCCTCCTTTAGGCAGAACACTTAGCGCGTCTGTTTTTGTTCTCTAGCTCCCGCCTCCACAGGAATAGCAGTGTAGTCGTTACCTCCCTATTCGTAGCTCCTAGAGTGGTACCGGCACACAGAAGCTCAATAAAATGAATGGTTCATTCATTTAACAGGTATTTGTTGAGCGCCCACTATGTGCCCATGTGCCAGGTACCGATACAGAAGTGAACAACACAAACGAGGCATCTGGCCTCAGCAAGCTTTTATTTCCAGTTGGCTGAATGAATGAAAAAAAAATCAGGTATCAAGAGCAGCGCCTCTGAACAACCTTCCCATTGACCATCTGAAAAAGGACGGGAAAGGAAAACAGGACCAGGGAGATAAAACGAGAACTATCCCCTCCCTCTTGTGTCTCTAGGGATGATTGAAGGGATCTTCTTTAATGTGTTCAATGGGCAAATTACCTACTTTCTCATGGTATTCAGTGCTATGGTCTGAATGTTTGCATCCTTCCAAAATTAGTATGTTGAAACTTAATGTCCAATGTTATGGTATTAGGAGGCGGGCCTTAAGGAAGTGCTTAGGTCATGAGGGTGGAGCCCTCATGAACGGGATTGGTGCTCTTATAAAAGATACCCCAGAGAGACCCCTTCCTCTTCTGCCATGTGAAGAGAGACACAGGGAAAAATTGCTGTCTATGAACCAGGAGACAGGTTCTCAACAGACATCAATCTGTCCCCAGTCTTGATCTTGGACTTCTCAGGCTCCAGAACTGTGAGAAGTAAATGTTTGTTGTTTTTAGGCCATGCAGCTTATGGTATTTTGTTACAGCAGCCTAAGTGAACTAAGATGTTCAGTATATATTTTCCATACTGAGGAGAGAGCTTTGTCTTTTAAGTTCTAAACATAATCTGTCATTCTAGTCTCTTGGAAGAACACCCAAAGAAGACAAAGACTTAATAAATAAGGTGAATAAAAGGGGGTGGTGAGTACCCAAGCAGTTCAATGATTAGAAACAAACGAAAAGAATATTGGGGTTAATTAACATCAAGTCCTATTTTCCCTTCTCACAAAGAAGCATTGTGAGTTTAAGTCATGTGAACTCTGCACTGTTTTTTTTTCTTTTAACATAGATCAAAATCTGCCAAATAAAGGAATTAGAATCATAAAATAAATATGTCCTGATAACCTTGCCCTGAAGTGGAAGTCATTATTTGATAATACTAAGTACTCTTCTTCCTCTTAAGGTACTTTAGCTTCTGGCTTTGAAAAGACCTGCTGGTCTGTGCCTAGGTCTTATTTATAAAGGGGACTGAGTAACACCACAGAGAGGTCAGTGCCACTGAAAGAAAAGTTTAATGTTACCCACGATTTCCCTAGAAACAAGAGGGACAGCTCACCACACAGGGCCACAGAAGCAACACCAGATCTTGATCATGAGGCAAAGGCAGGAGTGAGCAATATGTTCAGGGCAGACTTTTTATTAGGGTTCCTGTGAGAAAGGTAAGGCAGGGCAGGGTGAACAATTTAGGTTTGGCTAGTTTGAATAGTTTCCTTGAGCTTTAGGCTATAGCTGAAACCACAGAATGCGTTTCTGGACTCACTTGAGCATAGGTTCTTCTGTGTCGGTGCAGAAAGAATTCAGCGAGACGCAGGGTGACAAGTAAGGAAAGAGTTTGTTAGTACAGGACACTTGTGAGATTTACAAGCAGGCAGGCAATGGAGTGCTGCCCTGAGAACCAAAGGAAAAGTGGGGAGGGGAAGAAGACCACCTTCCTCCTCATTCTTGAGTAGACATCAAGCTTCCATCATCAGTTCCTCCTCCACATCGGGCAGGGGAGTTTTCTTGTCCCTACGTGGTCAAACTGGGACTGTCATGGCACAATGGAAATGACCAAAAAGGCGGTAACGTATACTGAAATGTGGTAAATCATCTCAAATTTCAGTATAATGTCACCTTTCCCTTATATTTTTGTTTTTAGTGTGCGCAGAGGAGCATGTCCTAGGAATCATTAACTTACTGACCTCGCTGGGCAGGATGGGGGTCTCATTCCACCACTGTTTTATTGTTTGGGGGCATGTCTCATGCTTCTGCTGCACAGGTTTTGTTGCTAAGCAAGTCTGCTTGGTTTTGTTGTTAAGCAAACCTGCTTTCTTGAGTGATCATTAACTTACAGGGGTCTTCCATACTTTTTTCTTTACTCACGATTCCCTAGGGGGATTAACTATTTAATCACTACTTTGTCCTTTACTCTGTCCCTATCATAGGGGTGGTGCCTAGTTGCCTGGCACCTAGCCCTGTGAGGATTAAGGCAGAGGAATATTGCCTCTGGGGGTGTATGGGCCAGATTGCAAAGGTATGATGGCTCTGTATTCGTTCGTTTACATATCAGAGGCATGCATCTCCTCGGACCCTTTGCATTCTCTAAGAATTGGCTAGCCCTGATAGGGGCAGTCTCTCTCCAGCCAGAAAGATTTTTTAAGATGTCAAAATGTCATAATATACTTTCTTCTCTTCAGCTCCAGAAAATGACTTTGGAAAAGAAGCTGATTAGTTTGTGTGGAGGGGTGATAGAATCAAATAAAAAAATCGGAGAAATAGGTTCAGAGAAGTAGAATCCAATGAAGGGGTGAAGTTATTAGCTAGGCTTATGGTGGGCTGTTGAGCTTGGTTTACACCATGATCAAGTCTGTGTAGCAGTGGTTGAGCTGACTTTTCCAAAGGAGTGGGTTCGCTATCAAATGGGCCTCTTTGAACTTAGAATTTGAGACTGTAAAGACTTTCATTTGTTCAACAAATCACGTTTTCCAAAGACCGCCTCCATATGTGGTCCCAACATTGGAAAGTAGGCCCAGCAGGTATTGTTATTCTGGTTTGTTCCTTCTTGGCACTGTTGGTATAATACAGAAGTCATACCCATTCTAGACTCACAGACTGGTATTGCATCCTGCCTGGCTCCAACATACCACATTTGTAGATCTGGGCTCATGTTTAACCTTTCAGCCCAAGTTTTCCCATCCATAAAAAGAGCATAATAATACTTACTTAATAGGCATGTTAATAGGATTAAGTAAAATATGTACATGTGACTATTATTAACTATTATTTCAGGTAGCTGAATTTGATTTTATGGAGATAGAAGATCAAGAATTGATTACCCAGCAGCTGAATAAGGATTTCTGTATTTCAAAAATGTGCATTTAAAAGACTGCTCATATTAAGTGTTTCTAATCATTATTAAATGTACAATGTGCACGGAGAGAGAGCAATAGAGCATGAGCTCACCAAATTCAAGTATTTTACAATACTGTGTTAATTTCTGCTGTATAGCAAAATGATTCAGATATAAGTATATATCTTTTTTATATTCTTTTCCATTATGGTTTATCACAAGGAAAACTTCTTTTTTGGCTGCGTTGGGTCTTTGTTGCTGCGTGTGGGCTTTCTCTAGTTGTGGCGATTGGGGGCTACTCTTCGTTGCAGTGCGCAGGCTTCTCATTGCGGTGGCTTCTCTTGTTGCGGAGCATGGGCTCTAGGCGCGAGGGCTTCAGTAGTTGCAACACATGGGCTCAGTAGTTGAGGCACGCAGGCGCTAGAGCACACGGGCTTCAGTAGTTGTGGCACATGAGCTCAGTAGCTGTGGCTCATGGGCTCTAGAGTGCAGGCTCAGTATTTGTGGAACATGGCTTGGTTGCTCGGCGGCATGTGGGATCTTCCTGGACCAGGGCTCGAACCCGTGTCCCCTGCATTGGCAGGCGGATTCTCAACCGCTACGCCACCAGGGAAGTCACACAAGGAAAACTTTTAAATCAGCTTACCCAAGGCATTTCTCTTACTAGCCATGGATGCCTGAATCTCTTGCCTCTAGTGTTGCCACTAATCATCTCTTATTAAATAGTTTCCATAAGATCATTTAAAGCTTTTCACTATGCTTTGTATTCCTTGATTTCCTCCCTCCTATCACATTAGAAAAAGAAAAAGGAAAAGAAAAATATGGTAATGTTTTTCTTTCTCCATTTTTTCCTGCTCCCATTGTTTTAATAATTAACATAAAAAATTATTTTCCAAGTTCAGTTCCTACAATTTTTCTAAGTTGCAAATTTAAAGAGATCATGCTGTTTTTTCTCCTTTTCAGCATTTTAAATGTCTTTGAACAGAAAAGTTTTGGAGATGTTTCCTCAAAGAATATATAAAAAGTATAATCCATGCCTCCTAATTTCAAGTCACAAATAAGTTTTATTCTATTTTCTGAGAAGTAGAACAAATAAAATCAGTGCAGTTTAATGTGATGGAAGTGCCCAACTGAGCACCGGAACGACAGTTGGAACTTGTTTTGGAGGTCTTCCCAGAGCAAATAAGATTTCAGAGTCAGTACAAGATTGGCCATTTCCTCCTGCCCTGGGAAACTCTGTGCTTACAGCCACACCACGTTTTTTGTCCTAATCCTTCTTCTCTCTCCTTCAGTGTCAATTAGGATAATCTTGTCTGTGGATATCAGAAATGGCAACTGAAAGTTGTTTAAACAATGAAGCGACTTATTATTTCCACATAACAAGAAGTCTGGAGGCAGGTTCTTGAGAGTGGGTTAATTCCACAATGAACCAAGTTTTTCCCCTGTCTTTTAGTTTTGTCATTCTCAGTCTGACAGCCTTGTCCTCATAAGCATAATACACCTGCCACACATTCTTCACTAAGGAAGACATCTCTTTTTACCCATTTATTTATTGAAGTAAACATTTGTATCAGTATGGATTCAGGATATTTACTTTATTCTTTGGGTTATAATAGTACATGATTTTGTTGTTGTTATTGCTCAAATATTTCCACCTTAGGCTATTGGGGTCTTTTTCAGGTTGACTCCTGTGTCCTTTTGATATATTTTCATCCTTCTGTATTTTTTTTTTTTTTTTTTTTTTTTTTGCGGTACGTGGGCCTCTCGCTGTTGTGGCCTCTCCCCGTTGCGGAGCACAGGCTCCGGACGCGCAGGCTCAGCGGCCATGGCTCACGGGCCCAGCCGCTCCGCGGCATGTGGGATCTTCCCAGACCGGGGCATGAACCCGTGTCCCCTGCATCGGCAGGCGGACTCTCAACCACTGCGCCACCAGGGAAGCCCCCATCCTTCTGTATTTTTGAGCACTTCCTTCCTTACTGGTAGTGTGACTCAGGATCATCTTGTATTTCCCCTGCTCAGCCTTAGAATTAGCCATTTCTCCAAGGATCCTGCGTTCCTTTTATTGGAGAATAGTATTTAGAAACCAAGATTTGGTGTGAGTGAGCTCTTTGCAATTGGAGTGTCACTGCTTTTAGCTTCTCTCAGTAGGCAGACTAGGAAATATATATGTGCATACTAATCCATGTGTACAAATATATATATGTCTGTGTATATAATAAGCTAAACAGAGTTAATTCTGTGATCTCTGACTCTCATTCATTACCATAGAGTTCCGTCTAGCCTTCCTCCCTTGATTGTGTGTAACTTCTTTCTCTGACAGTAAGAAACCTGGCTCCCATTATTACTATCCATTTACTTATTTGTTCAACCTCAGCATACATGTAAAGCAGGTTCAGAATTGTTAACCTATATTCTTATGAGAAACCAATTTACAAACCAGAGTACAATGTTTCTACAGTTCTTTTTGTTTTTAACCTTGCAGTTTCCAGTGGAGAACATCTTTTAATCAGAATGTTAATACAGAAAGAGGCCCCACAAAAAATTTTGCCCAAGACACCATATCTTAGCAGTGGCCCTGTTCTAACTATCCCACTAATCCCAGTATCATTTTAATGTCGAAGCATATTCTTCCATGTTTTTCTCCTTGCTCAAACAGGCATATAAATACATGTATGTGTACATTCGTTCTACAGAAGATTTTGGTCTGGAAGTAAAGTTTGAGAAATACAATGTTTTAGAAACCACCCAAGTAACTCTAAAATACAGTCAAGATTAAGGACCATCCTCCAAGCCAATCATGGTAATTCTAATCAGGACTGCCCCTAACTGTGTAGAGTCCCAGAAAAATATTTTGTGTGTGTGACCTCTATCTATATAAACAAACAAATAAACAAAAGAAATAGAGAATGAAGTAGAGTGGAAGTGAAGCTCAAACTTCACGATGTAGAGAAAAGCTGAAGAGCACAAAAATTAAAGTTACAATGAGCAGAGACTAGGAAGTAGACACAGAATGGGGAGATAATACAGGCTAGCTGGGAACAAGGAAACAGAGAAAACATACAGAGAGAAGTATGCCTCCATGAAAATATGTTCAACATTGCTATTATTAGAGAAATGCAAATCAAAACTACAATGAGGTACCACCTAACACCAGTCAGAATGGCCATCATTAAAAAGTCTATAAATAACAAATGCTGGAGAGGGTGTGAAGAAAAGGGAACTCTCCTACACTGGTGGTGGGAATGTAAGTTGGTGCAGCCACTATGGAGAACAGTATGGAGGTTTCTCAGAAAACTAAAAATAGAACTACCATATGATCCAGCAAGCCCAGTCCTGGGTATATATCCAGACAAAACTATAATTCAAAAAGATACATGCAAAAAAAAAAGATACATGCACCCCTATGTTCATAGCTGCACTACTCACAACAGCCAAGACATGGAAACAATCTAAATGTCCATCAACAGATGAATGGATAAATAAGATGTGGTACATATATGCAGTGGAATACTACTCAGTCATAAAAAAGAATGAAATAATGCCGTTTGCAGCAACATGGATGCAACTAGAGATTATTATACTAAGTGAAATAAGTCAGAAAAAGACAGATACCATATGATATCACTTATATGTGGAATCTAAAATATGACACAAATGAACCTATCTATGAAACAGAAACAGATTCATGGACATAGAGAACAGATTTGTGGTTGCCAAGGAGGAGGAGTTGGGGGAGGGATGGAGTGGGAGGTTGGGGTCAGCAGATGTAAGCTATCATATATAGAATGAATAAACAACAAGATCCTACTGTATAGCACAGGGAACTATATTCAATATCCTATGGATATCCATAATGGAAAAAGTATTTTTTTAAAAAAGAATGTGCATATATATATATGTGTGTGTGTATATATATATGTATATATAACCGAATCACTTTGCTGTACAGCAGAAATTAACACAACATTGTAAATCAACTATACTTCAATTTAAGAAAAGTATAAAATGAAACTTAGCTCAAAAAGACAATTAAAAATTGCCTCAATCCTGTATAGTTTTCTAGTTACAATTCTGGTGTCAATCCATATTTCTTTTTATATTGAACTGTAAATTTCTGGAAGTAACATTAGCAATCAAAAGCATCTAATTAAAATATACAGATTTGAAATAAGAATGACTGAAAAGATGGAAGGAAATTGGTCAGTGTTCCAGGGATAACGGATGTGGTGGGAGCAGTTAAGAGAGCATTCAGTCCACAGCCAGATAATGAGATCCACTTTGAGTATCAGTTTGAAGAGAAAAGTATATTAAAGTCAGATTTCAATCATTTGGGAAGACCACTGAGACAGATGGATTTCCTCAGGGTCTGAGGATCTGCCTTTTATTCTTGCAGATTCAGAAACCTGAGCTGCCAGCTTACCAAGTCTAGACCATCTCTTAGGTTTGGACACACACTAATCAAGCACACAGAAATTCATATATTAAAAGGCCAATATAGGGCTTCCCTGGTGGCGCAGTGGTTGAGAGTCCGCCTGCCGATGCAGGGGACGCGGGTTCGTGCCCTGGTCCGGGAAGATCCCACAGGCCGCGGAGCGGCTGGGCCCGTGAGCCATGGCCGCCGAGCCTGCGCGTCTGGAGCCTGTGCTCCGCAACGGGAGAGGCCACAACAGTGAAAGGCCCACATACCGCAAAAAAAAAAAAATAGGCCAATATAAATTTATTAATCTGTGAGGATAATAATAATTACCAAATTGACCAGATACTTTGTTCACTGCTCAGAGGATTATATTTCTATAGGCAAATCCATGTGAAAAGCCAAATTATTATTGGAAGATTGCTTGGTAACTATACAATCAGATCAGTAGGAGTTAGTGCTATCAAGCTATATCACTCTGAGGCATTCACTTCTATTCTAATCACATACCTCTTGAAGAGCCTAGATATTTAACTCTGTGAGCCAGAGCCTTTGAACAATCTGAAGGCACTGCAGAAGTCAGAATAATGCACCCCCTCCAAAGATGTCCACATCCTAATCCCCAGAACCTGCGATTAGGTTAGGTTACATGGCAAAAGGAAGTTAAGGTTGCAGATAGAGTTAAGGTTGTTAGTCAACTGGATTTAAAATAAAGAGATTGGGACTTCCCTGGCGGCACAGTGGTCAAGAATCCGTCTGCCAACGCAGGGGACACGGGTTCAAGCCCTGGTCCAGGAAGATCCTACATGCTGCGGAGCAACTAAGCCCGTGCGCTGCAACTACTGAAGCCTGCACACCTAGAGCCCGTATTCCGCAACAAGAGAAGCCACCGCAATGAGAAGCCCGTGCACTGCAACGAACTGTAGCCCCCGCTCGCCACAACTAGAGAAAGCCCGAGTGCAGCAACAAAGACCCAACACAGACAAAAATAAATAAATTTATTTAAAAAATAAATAAAATAGATGATTCTAGTTTATCCAGGTGGGCCCAGTGTAGTAATCACAGGGTACCTTAAATGTAGAAAAGGGAGGCAGATGAGTCAGTGTCAGAGTGATGCTATGTGAGAGTCAACTGGCCATTCTTGGCTTTGAAAATGAAAGGGGACCATGAGCCAAGGATTGTGGGCAACTTCTAGAAGCTGGAAAAGACAAGAAAAACAGATTCTCCTCTAGAGCTTTTAGGAAGGAACACAGCCCTAGTGACACCTTGATTTTAACCCAGTGAGACCCATGAATTTAGGACTTCTGACCACTGGAACTAAGATAATAAATCTGTGTTGTTATTTACATCACTAAGTTTATGGTAATAAACAAACAGACACCTTGCCAAATTTGATCTTCCTGACTTCCAGTTATATATTCCACAAATTTCCCTTCCTTAAATACCTTCTTTTTTAAGCAAAATGATACAATAACTTGGTGTAAACTTTTAGTTACAATCACAATCCAGACAAGCTTCCCTAGTTGGTTCACCTTGACTGAGCTTAAAATGTTTATTAATTATTTGGACATTTTTTGTTCTGGACAGTCTTCTTGGAGATGTTCCATTTCCTGGTCCTGAGAATTTTCAGACAATAGGGATATTTGGGCTCTAACTCTAACATTTATAACTGACACATTGTGTTCTCTCAAAAGTCATTCCAGACTAACCGAAACCAGACTAACTGAATTCCAGAATCCCCCAAATTGTTTGGGTGTTCCAAACCTAGGAGTGTACAGGGCAGAACAAATGACTAATGATATGAGTAAACTGGCACATTGTAAATCAGCACATTCGATTATTTTCCCTGTGGAGTACAAATGCATTAAAGTGTTAAGGTTAGTGTTAAGAGATAGAGTACATCTTTCTTTGCATCAAAGTAGCACTATTTTCCTTAACTCTGTAAACAAAGTTCTTTATAGTCCAGCTTGTAGAATCTAAACTTTTTTAAAATAATAAAAACTGAGTTTAAAAAAAAGGTAAAGGGTAAGAGTTATTGAGCTCTTACCATGTACCAGGCACTATTCTAGTTTCATTTAAGGTTCATTTAAACTTCATCAGAACCCTATGACTTAGGAACTACAATTAAACCTATTTTTACAGATGATGAAACTGAGGTTAGAGTGGCTAAGTAGTTTGACCAGTAGTAGTTACTTTTATAGACTGAACATATGTGTCACCCCCAAATTCACATGTTAAATCCCTAATCTTCAGTGTGATGGTGTTTGGCGGAAGGGCTTTGTGGAATTAATTAGGTTTAGATGAGGTCATGAGGGTGGGGCCCCCTTGATGGGATCAGTGTCCTTTCTCTGCTATGGGAGGACTCAGAAGGTGGCCACCTGCAAGCCAGAAAGGTGGTTGTCACCAGAAACTGAATCTATTGGCAGCTTGATCTTGGACTTCACAGCCTCCAGAATTATAAGGAATAAATGTCTCTGTTTAAGCCATCCAATCTATGGTATCTGTTATAGCAGTCAAAGCTAAGACAGTTACACAACTAGTTTGTGGCAGGGTTATTACTTGAAGGTTCAAGTAATCAGTCTAGTTTAGAGACTGAGTTCTTAACTAGTATGTTTACCATAAGTTAGAGGTTTAGACATCGTCAACAAATACAGATATCCATGAATTAAAATAAAGGGAGGCACAGTGAATGACTAGATAGAGGATATTTTCACAATGATGACTGTTAGTACCAAGCAAATTACAATAGTAATTTAATTAAAAGTGAATGGATAGTCTCCAATAATAGTGTTTGGGAAGGGAAACCTCTACTAAGAACCTGGAATAATGTGGGTCTTTTTTAATATAAATTTTATTTATTTATTTATTTATGGCTGCTTTGGGTCTTCGTTGCTGCACATGGGCTTTCTCTAGTTGCAGCAAGTGGAGGCTTCTCTTGTTGCAGAGCACCTGCTCTAGGCATGTGGGCTTCAGTAGTTGTGGCACGTGGGCTCCGTAGTTGTGGCTCGTGGGTTGTAGAGCGCAGGCTCAGGAGTTGTGGCGCACGGGCTTAGTTGCTCTGCGGCATGTGGGATCTTTCTGGACCAGAGCTCGAACCTGTGTCCCCTGCCTTGGCAGGTGGATTCTTAACCACTGCGCCACCAGGGATGCTCCTAGAATAATGTGTTTACAGTACTTTTGGTCATCACAGTTTTATTGACGCTGTATAGCTGGGTGAAAAGCTCATTGCATTGGAAATCAGAACTGTATTCTAGCTGTTCTTGACACTAACTAGCTAAGTAAGCTTGATACAGCTGCCAAATTTCTAGGCTCTAGTTTCCAAGAAATAGTATTCATGCTGCTGGAGAAAGCACTGCAAGATAAATGATAAATACTTTCTTGTCACAAGATAATCAGTATTAGTACCAAGAATTTACTGTTCACATCCCTATGTGAAAAGCACAAAGCATAAATTAGAAGGGACAAGACTGATTGATTTCAGTGAGTTTAAATTATATGGGTAGTGAGGACTGAGAAATAATACTCCTAAAATCATAAAGAAAAGTTTTTTTAAAAGTATCAGAAAACAAAAAAGCAAACTAACATGGCTCATCATCTTTTGCATCCAGGTAAGCTGAGGTATCTAGGCATTCTAACAGCCTTTGTAAATTGCTCTATTCCACCAGAGGTATCCTAAAATGAATTTGCTTTTGGTTCAAGTCAATTCAATTCAACCTACATTTATAGGGTCCCTCAGAGACGATTTACTTTGAAACTAATGAAGCCTAAGCTTCATGCCCCTGACTTGCACAGCCACTGTGTGCACTGCAGGCTGCTGGATATTTGGAGTTCTGGGTAGGAAGCAGACACCAAGTTGCACACAGGAAGCATTTCTATGCAGCATTTCTGGTAAATTGCCTATAAGTTCACAAAAGGAAGCAACCTGAATCTCCAAGCCTCTAGTACTTTGTTGTGATTTCTTTTTCTTTCATTCTTTTGCACTCACTTTTCAACCTAATTTTGTCCATAATATTATATTCTTTTTTCTTTAAGCACACAGCACCCCCCCATTGTATAAGTCAGGTTCAAATACCAGTATCTGCTGTGCCTAGTAAGTGTTATGCCCAGAACTAATGAAGATACAAAAATGAAGGGGCTCACAGTTTTGTGGGAAGAAGAGTGCAGAATTAGGTATGAAACAGAATGCTAGTCTAGTGGTAGAAACTAAGTGTTACAGGGGCACACAGGAAAAAAATCACTGAACAATGCTACTTTGTTGCAGTATCCTTATCTTCTGAAAGACATCAGGCTGACCAAAAACTCAGAGAGTAGAAGAAATTCTGAACTTCTGTAAGTAGCCTGTGGCCTGGTGTTTCTTCAGCTATTGCCTTTCAAACTTTCTTGACTATGATTTGCAGTGTAGCAGACAGTAGTGTTAATCAGTCATGCTACACGCTCCCTACATCTCTCAGCCTACTTTGAAGTTAAGTTAGAGGCATGTGCCTATTCTGGTCAACAGGTCATAAGACAAGTGACTGCGTTGTTTCAGGTTCAAGTCGCTTATCATTGATTAAAAGCCCCAGTGAGAGTCCTCTGCACTCTCTCTAGAAAGATTTTAAACCTGGCATCAAAGATCCAAGATGGAGTATTGTTGACCCTTGAACAACTCGGGGGTTAGCGGCCCAGAGCTCTCCCACCCCCAGCCCAGCGGTTGAAAATCAGCATATAACTTTACAGGAGGCCCTCTGTATTCTCGGTTCTGCAACTGAGGATTCAACCAACCTCAAACAGGTTCTGCATCAGAAGCTTCAACAAACCGCAGATCGTGTAGTACTGTAGTTTGTATTTATTTTTTTAAAAATCCACCTATAAGCAGACCCCTGAAATTCAAAGCCCTGTTGCTCAAAGATTAACTGTAGTTGAAAGATGGAAATATACTAGATCCTTGAAGATCTGGAGGAGAACCAACAATGAGAGCAGTCTAATCCACATCAGACTTTATGGGAATGACATGTGACATAAAATACTTTTATGTTAAACTACTAAAATGCATTTCACATCTTGACCTAGTACACATATACATATATAACTGAATCAAAATTTTCAAATAATACCCTTGCTATTTCTGACATACCTGATATTTTATTTCATTTAGTAAAATGCGTATCATACTCAATTTCACAACCTAATTGGTTCCCCCCCACCAGTGTGGAAAATACTCTTAAGCTACCTCAGAACACTGATCATCTGTGTACAACTTTCAGGTGTGTCAAATTATTAGATTAGCAGCTTTACAATAAATGCAATGTTACGATAATAGAAATGTGAAATACAGATTTCATCGCGTAAAATTAAATTACTGCATTTTTGGCTCTATGTTTCTCCATTTGGTACACATATGTGAATATACACACATACATATATATGTAATAAAGGAAAAATGTTTTAGGCTGTTCTGCAAAACTGTTAGTCTCTAACATTAAAAGAAAACATTGTTGCTCTAAAAGTTTGCGCTTCATTCCAAAAGAACGCCATTAAGAACGTATTCGGCTTGGTGCCGGTAGGTTTTGGTAGGTCTTTGAGGCCAAAATAATCTTTATGTCTCTTTCCAAACACAGGAGGAAGAATTGAAGTCGGGAAATCGTATATTTTAATACAAAGCCATTGTGCTGCTTTGGAAGCCTGCAACCACGCAATAACGAAAGCCCGAACAGGGCGTCGGCTTTGCCCATTTCATCCCTTCTCGACGAATTGGAGCTGCAGCAGAAGACCGAACCGCGCGGGGTCTGGCCAAAATCCACGCGAAACTCTCGCGAGAGCCTCCCGACAGCCGCGAGCCTTCGTGGGAGCCAGTTCCCGTCTCCCTTCTCAGGGCTTCCAAGGTCTGTCTCCTCCCCGCCGGCTTCCTCCGCTACCGCGGGGCGGGCCGGAACTTTTATGCATAGGAACTGATTTACACAGTAGAGCGTTGCCGGCCGGCGTCAAGGAGAATAGGGTGCCCTCCTCTTCCTCTCACCGTCGCCGCCGCGGAGCGGAGCCGTGCAGATCAGATCGAGGAGCGCGGTTACCGGGAGGGCTGGGTCTATGGTCGCTCCGCGGGCCGCTCCGCCGGCTGGTGCTTTTTTATCAGGGCAAGCTGTGTTCCATGGCAGGGAACTTTTGGCAGAGCTCCCACTAGTAAGTGATCTTCCGTCTTCTTGTCCGGGGCTGGCTCTTGAGGGTGCTGTGTGGACGGGGCCTGCGACTCCCCTTGGCCTGGATCCCGGCCCATGTCCCGAGCGCCGCGGAGTCTCCCGGGAAGCGGCGGCGGCCGGAAGCGTGATGAGCTTTTCTCGGACGACTCCCCTCACCCCGCCCCCTGGCCGGGTTTCGTTGGGGGGAAAATCTGTTGCGGGGAGGGAAGGGGGTTCAGTCTCCGGAGAAGGAAGGTTCGGGAGTTGAACTTCTGATTCTTGGTTTAGCTAGGCCGAGGAGTTGGGGCGGGGGGAGGAGGAGCGGAGCCGGTGAGGGTTGGGATGGGATGGGCACAGGTATGGGAAATGTGACACAGTATAGAACTGTGAGGCTGGCTCTTCAGGACAGTTGTGGTTCGCTTTTGCCTGGTATTTCTAAAGTTGGTCGGCATCGTAATCTTTTGTCATTCATCTTCTGTCTTGTGCGGATTTAATATTACTCCGAGGAGAGGAGGGAGTCAGGCTTGTTTCTGCTCATGAACCGCTTTCTGCCACTACCTTAAACCTAGGTGGAGTTTTATGTTTGTAAGGTATAGGACAGGTGCTCTCAACATTTGTCCATTTCGTTAGTCTGTGTCTCATATTTTGTTTTAAAAATGTATTTTCCAGGGACTTTGCCAATGTCTTTAACATTTTTTCATGAATTTTTGTTTCTGTCAGTACCATGGAAGAGCTAGAGTAATAGTGAAAACATTTCTCCCTAAATACATCTGTTTAACTTTGGGTAGGCTGTACACTGTATACGTGAAAGACGAACAGAACCTGATAAATATGATATCTTAGTGTAAATAATTTTTAATGCTAAGAGAGCATTAGTAACTAAATTTTGAGTGCGAAGAAGATGGATTCCTATATTGTTCATTCGGTTTTTTAGCCTTTTGCACTAGAAAAAAGAAACAATGGGCTTTGAAACCTGTTTTCAGAAAAGCAGGTTTTCTTCTTGCTATAAGTGATTCTGTGGAGGTGTGATGCTATAGAAGCTTTACTTCTGATCATATTTTTATTTTGCACTGTGTTCATTCACTGAAATATTTGCTTGGGCAAAATTAAAATATGGAAAATTTCTGTAGTGAAGAAGAGGTATTCTGGAAAACTTTGAAAGAAGCTGAGAGAATTGACAGGTAGTTAGCTGTTGATTATCAGAAGTTACAGCCCTTTTTCAACTTAAAAAAAGAAAAGATCCTGCCCCCTTTTGATAAGCATTCTCATTATGCTTTCATTTACTGTCGGCTTATCAAAAGGGGGCCAGGATCTGTTTTATAAAACCAATTGTTTTTTCACTTTTCAAATATAAAATACTGTAATATTAAATGTGCTTTTTTGGAAAACTGTCTTTGCCTCCCAATTCAAATAGCCCTGGAGGAAGGAGCCACTTTGTCTTACTCAGATCCCTTGAGAATCACGGAGTCCCTCATCTGCAAAAGGTGACAAATATGAAAGACAAGACAATCAATTCGGTAAAAACAAAAAGATTATGAAAGCCATTGTTTTAGGTGATTTTGGTGAAAGAGGGAAATTGACATGAAGTATGCTGTTTTCATGGCTTTAAATTGCCCATTTTAACATTTCTGCTATCAGCATGACAATTTTTTTTCTTAGTAACATATGAAATAATGGTGAGTCTTACAATCAGTGTAATCTTTTTTTTTAAATAAATTTTTTTTACTTATTTATTTTTGGCTGCATTGGGTCTTCGTTGCTGCGCAAGGGCTTTCTCTAGTTGTGGCGAGCTGGGGCTACTCTTCATTGCAGTCCACGGGCTTCTCATTGCGATGGCTTCTCTTGTTGCGGAGCACGGGCTCTAGGCGCGCGGGCTTCAGTAGTTGTGGTGCACGGGCTCTAGAGTGCAGGCAGGGTCAGTAGTTGTGGTGCACGGGCTCTAGAGTGCAGGCAGGGTCAGTAGTTGTGGTGCACGGGCTTAGCTGCTCCACGGCAATTGGGATCTTCCCAGACCAGGGCTTGAACCCGTGTTCCCTGAATTGGCAGGCGGATTCTTAACCACTGTGCCACCAGGGAAACCCAATCAGTGTAATCTTAAATTTGGTGATATGTGGTGTTAATTGGCTTATCTTCCATATTGCATGCTGTGAGGAAAATTTTTAAATATTTGTGAAATTTATCTTTTTAAAAACATAAAATGACTGTGGAGAAGAAATTGATAATTCTGGAACAGAGAGAATCCTAGTATTTTCCAGAAAGTTAAAGTAGAACACAACACATTCTTTGATCGTGATGCAGTAAAGCTAGGACACTAAACATTTGCTGGTCGACTGATGACTGATGTAATGAACAGGTAACAAAAATTAAAACTACAAAAGCAACTCGATACTTTATTGTATCAAAGGAAATTGAAAACAGTTACATATTATCTAGGAAATAACATAATGAGATCAATATATATTCATGTCTATGGGAGGTGGCAAAGCCAAATTTATAAGAAAACATCTTGAATAACTGAAAAAGAATAAAAATTAAATATTTTACTTAAGAGTATTAAAAGGGAACAGTGAAATAAACCTATAGAAGGCAGACTTAATAAAGTTAACACTGATATTAATATATTAAAAGGGAAAAAATAGTCAGAAATTATAAGAGCTGGTTCTTTGGAAGGGAAAACCAAAACGGTAGACTAAACTATGCTAGCTGAATAACGGAAAAAAGGGATGATACAGAAATACAAAATTAGGAATGAGAAAAGTAAATAATCGCAGATATACCTTTGAGTTATCTCCATTTTCAAAATAAATTTGAAAGCCAAAACAAAGTTACCAGAGAGCTACTTCTTTAAAAATTGCTCCAGGCCCACATTATTTCATGGGTAATTTTTTTCCCACTTTCAAGAGGATCTGCTATTAAAGTTGTTCTAGTTCACACAGAAAGTTTTCCAATTCTCTTTATGAAGCCACAATAACACTGATAAAATCTAGCCAAGATAGCACTAAAAACAGTCACTTTTAAATATTGATGTAAATATAAATTACTGTCAAACGGAGTCCCACATTATGTTAAAAGTATAAAAAATGACATTGATTTTGTAGAAATGTAGTCAATATTGGGAAATCTGTTAGTAAACAGTAAAGGAATTAAAAAGACACTTAATATAATGCGACATCGATTCTTGACTAAAGCTCTTACTAAAACAGTAATAGGATGATTACTTAACATCATAAAAACGTATCAGAGCATTAACAAGAGATATTTAATGGTGACACATTAGGAAAATTAGGGTGCTTCTTTAACATTGTTCCGAATATGCTACTCTCAATGTAATTGATAGGATAATGAGATATAAAAATGACAAAATTATCAATATATGGAGATAAAATTAACTAGAAAATTCAGTTAATTTAAAAATTATTAGAAATAGTAAAGGTTTAATAAGATGAGCAGTTACAACATGTAAAAATAGAAAACTTTCTTTTACTGTTGATGGAAAAAAATAATTTACAATAGCAGTGGAAAATATGAAATACTCAAGAATAAACTTCAGAAATGTGCAGGACCTGTAGGAAGAAAATTTTTACATTCTCTGGAGAACATAAAGATCTTAATAAATGGAGTTTGAATTCCAGCATTGTAAAGATACCATTTCTCCCTAATTGATCTTTAAATATAATGCAATCCCAAAGAAAATTTTGGATGAATTTCCTTTTTGGGGACTTGATATAATGATTCTAAAGTTCAGGTCTTAGAATAATAATTAGAATTAGACTTGCCAGAAATCTTCTGAAGAATAGTAGCAAGGGGGTTTTCCATACCAGTTTTTAATTACTCAATTTTATGTGTTAAAATAGCATCTCAGGGACTTCCCTGGTGGTCCAGTGGTTAAGACTTCACACTCCCAATGGAGGGGGGCTGGGTTCGATCCCTGGTCAGGGAACTAGATCCTGCATGCCACAACTAAAAAGATCCCACATGCTGTAACGAAGATCTCACATGCGGCAACAAAAGATCCCTTGTGCGGCAGCTGAGACCCGGTGCAGCCAAATAAAAATTAAAAAAAAAAAAAAAAAAAGGATGGCATAGGAACAAGAAAAACAAATTAAAAATAGGAAATTATAAAGAAGATCCAAATATAATGATAGAATTATACTTCTTGAAATTCTTTGGTGACATTTGGATAACCATCTAACAAAACATTTAGCTGGATCCCTACTCTACCCTGTATCAAATTCCAGATTGATCACAAATTGAAAGAAAAAAGCCTTAAGGATATTAGAAAGTATGAGGGAATTTTTTTTTAAATCATTTTGTATCAGGGAAGGCCTTCCCATGTGTGACAAACACAAAATCAAAGTAAACTATAGATTTGAATAAATATGTGATTCAGATTTCTGCATTGCAAATCATTAAATATCAAGAGATCATGCTAAACTTGGGGAATGTCTAGAGCATATTTGACAAAGAAATGATTTTTTTATCCATAATACACAAATTTTAGATCGTAAGATTATCTTAATCATAAAATGATGACCATCCCATTAGAAAAATGGTCATGTTAGGGTTACGATGTACCAAAGAACTATATTTGACCAATAAAGGCATGGAGAAATGTTTAACCTTAGAAGTAAATTAAAAAAAAAATAGTGAGATACTAATTTGCCTTTAAGTTGTAAAGTATTTAAAAGATTGGCAGTGACCTGTAGGGTTAAGTATTTTAAGACACCCTCATGTGTCACTCCTCTGAATGGAAATTGGTGTGGAAGGCAAGCTGACAATGCATATCAAAATTACTAGCAAAACTGACCCATTAGTTCTAGGAAATGATTCCAAATATCAATCAAATATACAAGGGTGAATTACAAAGATGTTCATTAAAGCATTACTTGTAATAGTGAAAAAGATAACTTACATGCCTATCAACAGGGATTAACTAAATAAATCATGATCCATCCATAATGCTGTGCAGCAATTTAAAAGGATGCTGAATAAAAAATTCATTGATGTAAAACTTCCAGGACATACTGAGTGACAAAAGCATGATGCAGAACATTTTGGAGGATCACGTCAATTACATGTCTGTTTAAAAATAGACTAGACTAGGGCTTCCCTGGTGGCGCAGTGGTTGAGAGTCCGCCTGCCGATGCAGGGGACACGGGTTCGTGCCCCGGTCTGGGAAGATCCCACATGCCGCGGAGCCGCTAGGCCCATGAGCCATGGCCGCTGAGCCTGCGCTCCGCAACGGGAGAGGCCACAACAGTGAGAGGCCCCCATACCGCGCAAAAAAAAAAAAAATAATAGACTAGACTAGGTAAGAGGTGGAGGCTATTGGTAAAATAAATTCTGAAGCAGCTTTTAACATGATTGGAATTTGTGAAGTAGAAATATTACTCTAGTTACTCATGAACACCTGAGAGAAGATATACTTCAAATCTAAGGCATCATCAGTCAGTGTCAATTTCACCATTATTTATCACTAAGAAAGTGTAAACATTACTGCCCATTAAAATGGTAGGCATCACTGAAGATGCATCTTGATTTCAGTCTTAAAATCAATGAAATACACTATAATAGTGACAGAGGTGGGGGTGGGGAGAGGTAGACTGAGAAGGAAGAGAGAAAAGATTAGAGCAGATTTTTTTCAGGGCATATTTACATTTATTAGTGAGGTAATTCTCAGTGTCAAAGTTTCAAGAAATGTGAAAAATATTGTCTTTCAAGGTTACTTGTATTTTGTACTTCTCAGAATATTAACAACCTCTTCAATCTTAAAATGTTTCCTGTAACTTTGTTAGTTGATTTTCTGTAGGATGTCTGAATCTTTGCTTTTTTTAGTTTGCAGTGGATTTTGGATAAACAAGATCTGTTGAAGGAACGCCAGAAGGACTTAAAGTTTCTCTCAGAAGAAGAGTATTGGAAATTACAGATATTTTTTACAAATGGTAAAGTTTTTTTTTAATTGGTTGAATTGGTACAGTTGGTTACCTGTGAATTAAAATGTTTTTCTGTAGTAATTTGTGATGAACTGTTTTAGTCCCTACTTTACATTTTTATTTACATGTGTATTCTTCTTACAACATGTATCTTTTTTTAAAGTGATTTAAAGTCTTTTGTGAATCTTACATGTCAGAGACACTCAAGACGGTCTTAAAATATTAATCTCCCTAAGCTTTATAATGCATCATTAAACCTAATTTAAGATTGGCTAAAGCAAAGTACTTTGAGGATAAATGATTCTTTGGATTGACATCCTGTATTGGTCACTCCTATCTTACAAGTTTGCTTTGGACGGAAGAGTTTTAGAGTTAAAAGATCCTTGCTCTGCCACGTGGTAACTTTGTCACAGGATCTTTCTCACCCTCAGTTCACTTTTATGCAAACCTACCTCTCTGTTGTTTTGAGGATTCATTTTGGGTTTTTTATAAACTTTATTAAGCAGTAGTTATAACACTGATAGGGGTCTAATAAGAGTAATAATATGAAGAGCATTGAAAATACTTAGAAGATAGAGGGGAAATACCTATCATCTAACCTCCTTGATTCAAGAATAGATTTTATTATGAGGCAGTTTCTGTTTTTTTGTTATTGTTTATGCGTACCTATATATTTTTTTTAACAAATTTGCAATCTTAATACTAGACCACTGTGATCCAAGTAGAGCTTTATAGCATGTGTAGGTTTTTCTCTTTGTTAAAAATGAATATAGTCATGATTTAACTGCATTGAAGTTATTGTTAAATGTTAATATAATGATTTCAGAAATACATTTAACTTTATTATTTTTCTTTTAGTTATCCAAGCATTAGGTGAACATCTTAAATTAAGACAACAAGTTATTGCCACTGCTACGGTCTATTTCAAGAGATTCTATGCCAGGTAGGGCTGTGTTATTTTGGGAATATGTTAATGCTTATTTGAAACTCTTATCTAATGTTGATGAGCCTTATATAAGTGAATCATGTGTTTGCCATAGAGTTGTCCTGATTTTTTTCCATATAAATGTTTTCTATATGAATTCTGTTTTCATATGTGTTTTTCTATATGAATGACATTTAACTTTGTTTAATCATATTTTAGGTATTCTCTGAAGAGTATAGATCCTGTATTAATGGCTCCTACATGTGTGTTTTTGGCATCCAAAGTAGAGGTATGAAATAATTTTCTGTTTTTTTTTAAAAAAATTAATTAATTAATTTTTGGCTCTGTTGGGTCTTCGTTGCTGCACGTGGACTTTCTCTAGTTGCGGTGAGCAGGGGCTACTCCTCATTGTGGTGCGTGGGCTTCTCACTGCGGTGGCTTCTCTTGTTGTGGAGCATGGGCTCTAGGCGTGCAGACTTCAGTATTTGTGGCTCATGGGCTCCAGAGTGCAGGCTCACTCATTGTGGCGCATGGGCTTCTCACTGCGGTGGCTTCTCTTGTTGTGGAGCACGGGCTCTAGGCGTGCAGACTTCAGTAGTTGTGGCTCATGGGCTCCAGAGCGCAGGCTCACTCATTGTGGCGCATGGGCTTAGTTGCTCCACAGCATATGGGATCTTCCTGGACCAGGGCTCGAACCCATGTGCCCAGCATTGGCAGGCTGATTCTTAACCACTGTGCCACCAGGGAAGTCCTAGTTTTCTGTTCTTTATCAAAGTATAGTCAACGTGTATTGGTTAATCTGCCCCAGTTTTAACATTAACTGTGTAAAAATAATGTGATTTATATAAAATATTGAAATTTATACAAAATCAAAGAAATATATACATATCTCTGTATATTCAATTAACAAACACTTATGTAGCATTTTACTATGTACCTTGTGCTATTCTGACTCCTCTTACAAATTATGACTTAATCCTCATAACAAACTATGGGCTACATAGTTGTAATCTCATTTTATAAGTGAGGAAACTTAGACACAAAGAAATTAAGTTCATGTAGCTGATAAGTGACAGAGCCAGTATTTAAACCCTGGGAGTCTGGTTCCTAATCCCATGCTCTTAACCGCTTTGCTCTTCTGCCTCTGAGACATTTATTGTTTGGCACTAAGGAGTATTCCATGAATGCCACAGCTTGTCTACTATAACCTGAGGATGTTCTTCCTTCTCCTTCATATGCTTCCTGTGTTCTGCTGTCTTCCCTTCCTGCCTCCTGATGATTGGCTGGCTAACAAGCCATAGGGAAAGCAAGAGGGAAAGCAAGGATTGAGGTGGCTGTAGCAGTATATATTCTAACGAGGAATGGTTTGGGTAGTGAGGGCTGGGAAATTAGGTGAGGGAGAGAGAAGAGAGATGGCAACTTGCAGCTGAGACCAAATCTCTGCTCACCTTATTTACCTTTTTAGTATTTTTGAGAGAGCTCAGCTAAATCCAGATAATAATAGCAGATATTATTAACTGGTCTTCATAATAATCCATGTAATCTTCAGTAGTATGAATCCTTTGTATATGTTTCTATTTTTAGATGATGTCTTTAGATTAGTAATTGTATTCCTGAATATTAAATGTAATTTAATTGTAAGTGGTAATTTAAGGAGGCAGAACCAGCGCTGTTGTTTTTAAGTTCTTTAATGGAAAAGAAGGTGTTTATAAAAGGCCCGTACTATGGGGTGGCTTTTCCAAATATTACCATGTAATTTTATGTATATGAAGGACAACCAGTATGAGAAACCAAGACAAAATCTTTATAAACTTCTACTCTTGTAGATTAACTTGGAGTTTTAATTTGTCTTGTGTGTTAAATATCTTTTGTTACGTGGCTTACTGAATAGAAACCTATTTTTTGATTTATTAGGTGAAAGTTTTTCCTTTAAGAATTTGGGGTAAAGAATTATTCCTGGAAAAAGATGTATCCTTTCATATTTGGTTATAGCATTTTAAAAAATCTTTAACTATGACCAAATCTTTCTGTGTTTTGTCCAGTTGTGTGAGAATTGTATTGAAATGGCATTTAAGAAGATGTCCCAGGCATTTAATTTTCAGTATCAGTTATTATGGTGTGAGGTTTAAATGCAAATATAAATAATACACAGGCATACATATCCCCCCCTCCCCAAACACACACAGTTAGATAAGGATTCAGGTTGAAGGTTTTTGAACAGACTGTATTCAGTTTAGTTTCTTCTGTTGGCTAAGGAACCAATTCTTGATTTTTCAGCTTTAAAAATGAAGGCTTTGGGGAAATCCCTAGTGATTCAGTGGTTGGGACTCCACACTCTCACTGCCAAGGACCTGGGTTCGATCCCTGGTCAGGGAACTAAGATCCTACAGGCCACACCACACCGCACGGCCAAAAAAAAAAAAAGAAGCCTTTAATAACTTTATAAGGTTAATCAAATTAAATGAGACTATATGTAAGGTGGATCACCTCATAAATTTTTGTTAATTTTACAGTGGCAGTATATTAAGTTCAAAGAGGAAATGGGAACTGACATCCGAAGTCTTATGCTAATCATTCTTGTCTTCCTGCTCCGAAAAGAAAAATAATTGCTTGTACGGTCTTTTGAGTTCTTTTGGTGATATTAAAGTTTATTTTCTTCAGAGATTCAACTGTTTTATTATTAAATTCCCTGAAGTACCTGTTTGGTAGTCCAGGTTCAACTGAAAGGAAGCATAGTTAATACTTATTCCGGCAATTAAGTGTAGAATCTAAAAACTCTTGGAAACTAATTTGAGTGCAAAAAGCTGGCACTGTCACTTCAGGGTCTGGTTTCTAATTTGGTACCTTCCAATAATATTAAATTATAAAATTATTTAAGCATTTGTGTTAAAGTGTAGTAATTTTAAGGAAAGGTCATAAATTTAGAGATTTAAGTACATCATTCCTCAAGTAGGTAGATAACTGCAAACATCGGAGGAATATAGGAAATGCTCCGTTTTGAATAGACCTCAGATATACTTAGGTTCATTGGGTTACTATGTACCTAATCTCGTTTACTTTTCTTTTTCTAGGAATTTGGAGTAGTCTCAAATACAAGATTGATTTCTGCTGCTACTTCTGTATGTAAGTGCAAAAAATATATCTTGCTTTAAGATTGTAATTCTAAAGAAAGCTCCATAGGACATAGATGTTTTTCAGTTTATGAGACCTATGAGAGATTAGTTGGGTCTATTAAATCTCCTGAGGTGAGATCACCTTTATGCCTAATGTATTTGGCTAAAAATTTTAAAATACAAAAAATTTTTAAACCACTTAAAGTATTATCTCTAAGACATTACTTTTAATGCTAAAAATGGGTAGTAACTATTGAGCCAAAAACATCAACTCTGTGGCTCTTAATTTTATAATAAGGTTAAGAAAGAATTTTTATTTTTCAATTTTATTGTACTTCATTGCTTCATAATAACTAGCAATTGTGTCATTCTTGTGGGTGAAATAAACTATTTCTTTAGCAATTGTAATTATGTCTTTGATGGGGATTGTGTTTTTTCACTCTTTATGGAAAAATGTGGCACAGAAAAATATGCTGACTCTTTAGTTTGTAGAGCTGATTCTAAGCACCAGTTCTGTCTCTAAGCAGCAGCTGTATAACCTTGAACAAGTTGCTTTACCTTTTGGCCTTAATTCTTTACCTAAAAACATGGGGTTTACGTGCCTGTGAATCATGGCATTAAAGGAAATAACATTGTAAAGTAGCAATCGTAAAGTATTGTACACAAGGTAATAATATTATGCTGTGTTCCATCTTCATAGGTTAAGCAAAAAGATATCACCTAACAAAAGATAATTAAAATTATTTTTTTTTACTTCTGTGATCTTACACAGAAGAGGCAGAGGCATTTTGTATTAAGTTTCTGAGCCAGAATTTCATGTTTTGGGGGTCATTTTCCTTTCTGAAAGGAGTGTAATAATCTAATTCAATCTTTTTTCATGTCATATCTTATTTTGAGGATAGAAGAGTAATAATCAGTTTTGCCATAGAATTTAATATGTCAAATATATCCCATTGGTGAAGTATTGAATTGCCTTCTGGAAAATCAAAATTATTTTAAAAATTGAAAAATGACTTCAAGGAAATGTACCAGAATGTTAGCAGTGCTCACCTCTGAGTAGATTATAGGTGCCTTATTTTCTTCTTACTTTAGTCTCTCTTTTCCAGATTTTTTAGAAGGTGTATATTTTTGAAAATGTAAAATACCTATTACCAAGGTTTGTTTTTTATTTCTCATGCAAAGGCTAAAAGGCACACTCATATTCATTTTACCAATGAATAGGGAACTTTATAGTAGACTATTTTACTTATTTCATAAATTTTACAGTGTATTATATCACCCAAACAGCTTAGTTTTCAAATTTCAGCCCCAGTGCTTTTGACATGACAAATTAAGCAAAATATAATCTCTCTGCTATATGAGGATATTAATAACATCTATGTCATATGGTTGTTGTGAGGATCAAATAAGTTAATATCAGTAAAGCTCTTAGAACCGTGCTTTGTTCAGTGTGTTAGTTTGCTAGGGCAGCCATAACAAAATGCCAGAGCCTGTGTGGTTTAAACAACAACAATTTATTTTCTCATGGTTTTGGAAGCTGGAAGTCCAAGATCAGGGCGTCAACAAATTAAGTTTCTCCTGAGGCCTCTCTCCCTGGCTTGCAGATGGCTGCCTTACTGCTGCGTCCTCTTATGGCCCTTTTTCTGTGTGTGTGCATCCCTAGTGTTTCTTCTCTTTGTAAGGATACCAGTCCTGTAGAATTAAGGCCCCATGCTTATGACCTCATTTAACCTTAATTGCCTCTTTAAAGGCCCTGTCTCAAAATAACAGCCACATTGGGGGTTAGGGCTTCAACCTGTAAATTTGGCGGGTGGGGGTGGATAATTCAATTCATAATACTCAGTAAACTGTAGTGGTTACTATCATTGTCATCAACAACAGCATCATTATCACTGGAAAACACCATACTGGATGCAGTGGTGATAAAGAATTTAAGGACAAGAAAATAAGACATCAATATACAAATATTAATACAGAAGAAACTAAGTGGCATAAGAGAGTAACAGAGAATGTAATGAATGTTTTGAGTGGGAAAAGTTGATTTGTTAGATGAATCCAAAAAGGCTTAAATAGAATTTGGTGAAGAAAGAATTTGAACCTGGGGAAATGCAGGGGAAAGGTAGTCTAGGAGCACTGAACAGTTTGATCAATATAAGGAAAAGCTACTGAGTTACATTCAGTGAATGGTGAGTAAGGAAATAGTGGGAAATAGCCCCCCTACCTGGCTAAGGCCAGATAATAGATGGCCTTCAGTGAGGAATCTGCAGCTTGTTCTGTTGTCAGTGGCGGTACCTATGAAAGCTTTATTTTTCAACATGAGGGTGATGCCAGAGTTGTGTATTAGGAAGATGATTCTGGCAGAATTATGTAAAATGAATTGAGGAGAGTGTGAGTCGAAGTAGACAGACAAAGTTTGAAGTTTTTCATGTGATACAGCATGGATGAACCTTGAGGATATTATGATAAGTGAAATAAGCCAGTCACAAAAAGGTAAATACTGTGTGATTCTACTTATATGAGATACTTACAGTAATCAAATTACTAGGCATAGAAAGTAGAATGGTGGCTGTCAGGGGCTGGAGGGAGTGGGAAATGGGGAGTTGTTGCCTAATGAATATAGGGTTTCAGTTTTGCAAGAGGAAAAGAGTTCTGGAGATGGACGGTGGTGATAGTTACATAACAGTGTGAATGTAATTAATACTACTGAACTGTATACTTAAAAACGGTTAACAGCAGAAACTAACACACCATTGTAAAGCAGTTACTCCAATAAAGATGTTAAAAGAAAAAGATAACGGTTAAAGATGGTAAATTACATGTAATGTATATTTTACCACAATTTAAAAACCACCGGGAGTTCCCCGGTGGTCCAGTGGTTAGGACTTGGTGCTTTCATTGCCGTGGCCCTGGGTTCAACCCCTGGTCGGGGAACTAAGATCCCGCAAGCCGTGTGGCATGGCCAAAAAAACCCCCCAAAAAACAAACAAAAAAACTCACGAAAAAAACCCTTTCTGAAATAGTTTTATATATACGGCAAACTGTAGTGAGTACTGTCACCACTGGGTGCTGTAAGAAGGAAAGCTAACAATTTTA
Source organism: Hyperoodon ampullatus (assembly GCF_949752795.1). Lineage (NCBI taxonomy): Eukaryota > Metazoa > Chordata > Mammalia > Artiodactyla > Ziphiidae > Hyperoodon > Hyperoodon ampullatus. Next base: position 31,545,134 of record NC_136925.1, on the reverse strand, counting down.
AGGTAGGAAAAAACTTTTAAGTTATTGAAATAATAAGGTAAACACTAATGAAGCCTTAAAATAATGTTTTGGTAGCCAGCAAGGAGAACAAGCAAGCTAGGTTTGAATGATAGAGTCAGCAGGGCTTTTGAAAAGAAAAGATTTAAGAAGAGTCAAAAATGATATTTGAGGTTTCATACCTGGGCATTGGGAGGTGAAGGTGGTGCTGGAAGAGGAGAATGAGTGGGTTCTGAAAAGAATTAGATTTACTCTTCAACATTCTGAGTGTAAATGTATCAGTAGAACATCCTATTAAAAATGTGAAGCCAGTGATAGAAATTTGAGACTTGATACCTTTTAAGAAAGAGAGCTGCATAATGTCTTTCGCTGCATAGAAGATGTATACCAAATAAAAAAACCAGACCTTTGGGTTTGTGATCAGGCAGGAAATATACAAGGTGGACCTAGAGCATCTCATAGTACCAATGAGTAAGTAAGTACTCAAAAAAAAAAACCCCAAACCAAACCCCTCATTAATGGGGGTATGTCAAAGACATATAGGAGCCAACTGAAAGAGCTTTCAATGGCCAAAGCTGGAAGAATTTGAGCAACAAAATAAAAAAGAATAATACTGCATTATAACCCAAAGTATAACCCAAGTATAAAATAAATATTCATGCACCCATACTGATATAAATAAATGATAGCGTAAATAAATAAATGGGGGGGAGACAAATCTTCCATACAGAAGAATTTCAAATAATTTATATAGCTAACTCCCCCATCAAGTAGAGGAAGCATAAATTCCTACTCCTTAGGTGTTGGCTATGCATAGTGACTTTTCTTCTAATGTGTATATTATGAAAGAAGGTGGGAGTATAATTTTACAGTGGAGAAACCTGACAAGCACTGTCTCAGCCAGGTGATCGAAGTCAGTATCAACAATGATAAATGACATTAATAGTATGTACTTTTGCTGTAATATAATGAAATGGCACTTGACCTCTGTGGTCTTCTTTCTGAAATCCCCAAACCCCGGTCTAATCATTAAACATCAAATTCCAATAGGGAATCAACCTACGGAATACTTGACTGGTTCTCCTAAAAACTGTCAAAGTCATCAAAAATAAGTTATGTCTGGAAAACTGTCACAGCGTACGGAACCTAGGGAGACATGACAAGTAAATGTAATGTGGCGTCCTGGAAGAGAGCCTAAAACAGATAAAGGACGTTAGGTTAAAAACTAAGGAGAGGGGCTTCCCTGGTGGTGCAGTGGTTGAGAGTCCGCCTGCCGATGCAGGGGACACGGGTTCATGCCCCGGTCCGGGAGGATCCCACGTGCCGCGGAGCGGCTGGGCCCCTGGGCCATGGCCGCTGAGCCTGCGCATCCGGAGCCTGTGCTCCGCAACGGGAGGGGCCACAGCGGTGAGAGGCCCACGTACCGCAAAAAAAACAAAAAAACAAACAAACAAGGAGATCAGAATAAACTATGGATTTTAGTTAGTAATAATGTATCTATCGTAGTTCATTAGTTATAATAAATGTACCATACTAACGTAACGTGTTCACAACAGGATTCTGGGTGAGGGGGCGTCTTGGTCTGCTTCAGCTGCTATAGCAAAATACCAAAGTCCGGGCAGCTTAAACAAGACATTTATTTCTCACAGTTCTGGAGGCTGGGAAGTCCAAGATCAAAGTGCCTGCCTTGATCAGTTCCTTGATTGGCCATGATTAGCTTCCTGGCCTCCAGACAGCCTCCTTCTCAGTGAGTTCTTACATGGCAGCCTACTCAAGAGTCTTACTTTTAAAAAGTAGAGGAATATAATTTGGTAGAGGTTTCATTTGTTTTGCTTTTAAGGGAAATTTGAGCATACTAGTAAGTGATAGGACAGATTTATTGGAGGAGGAATAGTTAAAGGTGCAAAGGAAAAATGTTGACTTTCAGTTGAGTAGATGAAAGCAAATGCACAAGTGGTAGGGGTAGCAATAGAGAGGAGAGATGCATTTTCCTCCAGGTCAGAAGAAAAGGATTAGGAAGTAGAAAATCAAAACGCAGAGCAATTTTATCATGGAATAGGAGAGAAGTTGACAGCATCAGGTAAAATCTAATTCAGTAAATTAGGTGTCAAAGTCCAGGGGTTAGGGATGTAGATTTGCTTTATATACAGAGATAGTTTTACCTTGTTGATTGGTTAACATTATGTAAGTACCTGTTTTGCTTGTACACTTCATATCTTGCTTACATTAAATGGATTTGTGGGGACTTCCCTGGTGGTCCAGTGGTTAAGACTCTGTGCTTCCACTGCAGGGGTGCAGGTTTGATCCCTGGTTGGGGAACTAAGATCCTGATGCCCCGCGGCATGGCCAAAAAATAAAAAAATTATAAAAGGGGGGGGGTATTTGTAAAACTCAGTAACCTTGATGGGTACATTTTTAAATTAACTAAAAGGAGAGGAAAGGAAAGGTTAAGTAGACATTTCCTAATGTCAAGTTTAAATGGCTTAGGCTTCAAATCTTGGCAAATGTTACCTATCTAAATTAGCTGTTAGAATAGTTAATTCCTACCATTTTTGAGGAGATAGAGGATTAATTAACAGTTTTTTCGTTTGTACTTTCTTAGTGACTAAGGGTGTGCGTGTATATATATTTGTGTGTGGTATGAAGAAAGTCCTAGAGACCTTTGCACATATATTCATGATTTTATTAAAATATGTCTTTTGATAAAGAAATACCTATTATAAAAAGTTTAGAAAGTTCAGATTAGTAAAAATCTGTAAATCTCAGAGGTAACTACTGTTAACATTTTTTGGTTGTATTATCCTTCCAATATTTATATATATAGTTGACCCTTGAACAACATAGGGGTTCGAGGTGCTGACCCTCTGACCCTCTGCAAAGTTGGAAAATCTACATATACAACCTTGGTTCATGTAGTACCTATTTATTGGAAAAATCTGTGTATGCGTGGACATGCATAGTTCAAACCTGTGTTGTTCAAGGGTCAACTGTGTATATTTACAAATATAAACATATATATATATATATATACTTGTGAACACATATATAACCCATGTTCCTTTTAAGCTAAATTACTAAATAGAGCAATACCATTCTAGAGCTGGAAAGATTTTAGAAATGATAAAAGCCAGTGATTTTTTTTCCATTTCCTTTAGTTTTTAAGCAGCAGAACTCTTCTTTCTTAATATATTAAATATATCATTGAAACTCTCTAATTGTAATATAGATGGGGGCCTAGGGCTTTCTGCCACTCAGTCTTTCACCTTGCCTGAAAACAAAAAAATCTGCATCCCTAAGCATATTCAAGAGCTCCTACTAAAAATTAGAAATGATTTAGCTCTACCTCTAGTATTTTACATTGTATTAAAGAAGTTTTGTGTTTATTCACTCCCCATTTTCTCAGTTTAAGTTTTGTTTGTTTGTTTGTTTTCTGCAGTGAAAACTAGATTTTCATATGCCTTTCCAAAGGAATTTCCTTATAGGATGAACCATGTAAGTATATTGTAAAAAATAAAAACTACTTGTTAAAACTGTATGTAAACTAGCTACATTTTATATTAAAATAAACTGAATAGTCTCCTAGAAATGGCAGTTTCAGATTCTACGAGAATATGGATTTTATTTCTAAATTAAAGCTAAAGTGCTTCTACCATTAAAAAAAATACTTTGTAGCAGTGGTTATCAACCCGGGGTGCCCATTAAATCACGTTGGGAGCTTTTTTTAATAATACTGATGTCAGGGCCTCTCTGGATCAACTAAATCAGAATTTTCAGGCTTGAAACCTGGACACTGATATTTTCTAAAGCTCCCAGGTGGCTACTAATGTGCAGCTGGGGTTGAGAATTACTATAATGGAACAGAATGAAAACCATACTTGAAATTTTACATTATTTTAGAAGATGCATTTCTATTGCCATTTTAATAGGCATGTTTTTCTTTTTCCACCTTGCAAGGGATTTTTTAATTCTATTTAAATTGTATTTTTGTTTCATTTTCAGTATTCTCTTCTATTATTAATTTGTAATATAACAAGAATAACAGTTAAGTGGAGATAATTACATTTTTGCATTTGTTGAGTGGGAAGTATATTGGAAAATCTGAAGCTTATACAGGATTATTTTAAATAAAAATAAGTAATAAGAATACTTATATGAGGCTGGCTTTTCCTTACAAGGATTAAAATGTTTCATAATCACAGTTGCATGCATTGTATAACAAGTAATTGTTTATAGCATATGTTTATTCTCATATAAGCTATTGTGTTTTCTTGATTTAAAGCAATTTTAGTGAAAATTTTTGATAAATGCCTAATTACATTCTTATGTTAGACTAAGTAGACTTATCTAATTTGGTTTCATGTTGACATTTATAATCCTTTTTTTTAACAGATATTAGAATGTGAATTCTATCTTTTAGAATTAATGGTAAGTATATTTCTTCCTTGTGATTAATAGAGTAAAACTTACTTTCAAATTTAGTGAAGTCATAAATTTAAAGAAATAATTGTAGGGAGGTGCATTTTAAAACCATCCAAGTGATATGTGATGATGGTAAATCATAGTACCTAGTGGCATCATCACCTATATGCTCTTGGAAGCTTGTAAAATAGTTTGTATATACTACTTAGGATGGGAAATTTTTTCTGTTCTATAGTAACTATACTAAGAGGATTACAAGCAAACCAGTCAGGACATTAAACCACTGTAAATTATTTGCACAATTTGTGTATGTGTGTGGTGTTATTTAAAGATAGATTATGTCTTTGGCAGAATTCTGCTCCTCCAGTTGGGAATTACGGATTTATAGGCTAATAAGAGGTTTCAGTGTGTTGCAGATGTGACACTTTGAGTCTCTAAGGGAATGGATGCTGACTGACTGCCAACCGATTTACCAAGGTATATTTCAGAGAGAGCACTGCCTTCACTATTACAGTAGAGTTTAGGGCTGCCATACTGCTTGCTTAAGAGAATAAGAGGGAAGCAAGCATGAGTTAGAAAAATACATTTTGAAATACACAATTAAAAATCAGTTGGGTAATGGTAAGGTTTTTGTGTTATAATAAATCTGTTTTTATACATACACATTTTTTAAACTGTTTCTAGGATTGTTGCTTGATAGTGTATCATCCTTATAGACCTTTGCTCCAGTATGTGCAGGACATGGGCCAAGAAGACATGTTGCTTCCCCTTGCATGGTAATTAGAACAGAAGTTATTCATAGTGTAACATGTTATTAGCTAGGAAGGTTGACAATTAAATATGAAGTTTAGTATTTTTAAAGTAATTAAACTAGTGCCCCAAGATATTTTATGTTGAGTGAAATATCTGCTTGTTGAATTCTAATAACTATACTGGTATAAATGCTAAAATGATAGATCTTTAAATTATCTATTTGATGAATATTTCCAATAAAATTTGATTCTTATGAAAAACAGACTGTTTACATGAAAATTAAGATTGTTATCTTTAAATTATAATGGAAAAGAATGTGAAAAAAGTATATATATGTATAACTGAATCACTGTGCTGTACAATAGAAATTAACACAACATTGATTTCAACTATATTTCCGTAAAATAAATTAAATGTTATCTTTAAAATAATCAGAATATTTTTGGTGGTATTCAACATATATATTAATTCGTTGTATAATTTCTGGTTTCCTATCTGATTTTCTAATTTTTGGAAAATTAGAAAAATGTTTATCTTATATTAAAATTTATTGTGAGGTTTTAAAATTTTAAATATATTTAGCTGTAATTTTATTCATTAAAATATGCTTATTCATTGTCACATTCATGTATCCACCTTTTTCCTTTGCTGTTCACCTTTGTATCTGTGTTACGGTAATATAAAAGAGATATAAATATATACAGATAGGGGAAATCTGGCTCTCTGTGGAGGGTAATGTACAGTCATATGAGGTAGTTCTGCTTTCAGTAATAATATGATTTACATTTCTATAGGAGGATAGTGAATGATACCTACAGAACGGATCTTTGCCTACTGTATCCTCCTTTCATGATAGCTTTAGGTATGTAAATGTGGTGTACCTTTAGTAGCTAAATTGTTGTATACCTATTTAGGTCATCCTAAAAGAAATTTCACCCTATTGTACTTTATGTTTTTATGTTCCTTGAAGTAATAGACTATTCCTTGCATGTGAACTTTCAATAATATGAACTGCAACTATCACAAATCAGGATTATTGTCCCCCCACCCCCCTTTTTTGGTAAGTTTTTTTTTTAATCGTTTAAAATAATTTTAACCAGTGTCTGAATAGAACATTTTTGTTTGTTTAGCGAGAGAAGTTTGGAATTAAGCCTTCTAATACTAGTTGTAACTTATATAAAATAACTAGGTCTTCTTTTATTTCCTGAGCCCAATTAAGTCCTCAGCAGTCAAGTAAAGGAGCCTTTTGTGGTCCTTGATGCCTTGCTAGAGAGAAAGTTAGCCACCATTCTATTATCTGTGAAAGGCAGTACTGTCATGAGTTAGAACAGATGGTCCTAGGTTTAAACTTTTCTTCCTTTACAATTGTGGGAAAATTATCTAACCTTTCTGAGTTTGTTTCCTCAATTGTAAAATTGGGGGAGGGTCCTAAAAACTCAGTATAGAGTTGTTAGAAGAATTAAACGAGTTATCTTTTAAATAATGCCTGCCATATGTTAGGCACTTGTTAGTTTCTGTTCCCTTTCTGTCTTGTATTCATTTCTATGACTCTGTCTTCTTGATTCCCCCCCCATTCTTTTACCAGTCCAGACTAATTTTTGTTGGTTTCTCTTTATTCAGTTACCCCTTAAATGTTAGTGTTTCTCCGCCTTCTTACATGAGGGGTGGTAAATAGGTTATACTTATGTAGTACTGGAGGCTCCCTGGAAGGATTCTGAAGTGGCATCTGGGTTCAGTGGGAAGGAGTACTGGGATCTGCATGGGTAGGAAGGCCATGTGCCACATCTTTGTCATCCTTGCTATTTTTGTTCTTCCCGGGCAGTCTCACTGAGGCCCGTGGCTTCTGCTATCTCTTATGTGTCGAAACATTTAAATTTCTTTATTTAACCAAGATCTTGCTCCTAAATTGGCCTGTATATCAATCTCTGCCTTTTGGATAGCTTCCTTTGGCATCTCACTGGCCTTCAGACTCGTGATTAGGACTGAACTCATCAGTTTGCCCCCAGATATACTCTTTTTAATGTCTTTGCTATGTTGGTGAATAGCACTAGTTACCTTAGTTGGAAACCCAGTAGTTAGGCTCTTTCGTCTTCCTCGATACCTACATCTAGTTGGTAACCAACACCTGTTGTGCCACACTTTTTAGTAATCTCATAGCCACCTTCTCATTTTTATCCAGGTTATCACAGCAGTCTCCTTCCTGGCTAGTTGGCCTCCAGCATCCCTGTTCTCAGAGAGCCAGTCTATCCTCCACACTTGAGCAAGGCTAGCAGTTCTCAACCAGGGATAATTTTGTTCCCCACAGGATTTTTGGCAATGTCGGGAGATGGTTTTGGTTGTAACAGCTGGGGTGGGATGCTACTGGCATCTAGTGAGTAGAAGCCAGGGATGGTGCTAAGCATCCTGCAGTGCAGAGGGCAGTCTCAAAGAATTGTCCAGTTCATAATATCAGTAGTGCTAAGGTTGAGAAACTGAGCTAGAAAGAGCTTTTTAAAATGCAGAATTTGTGCTTCAATTAAAATCTTTCAGTGCTCCTCCCAATTTCTGGATAAAATCCACAGCTTCTTTTTACCATTTATGTATATATCATTCTCTGCTCCCACTCTCACCTTTTTTAAAGACTTGGCTCAGATATCATCTCTTTAGTGACACCGTCCCCAACTCCGCACTCTCTGCATCACCTCAGTCTGGGTTTAGGATGTCTCTTTCCCTAATTTGCTCTATGTATGCCCTGTCATGGCATTTTCCACTGTATTTTTATTACCTGTTTTTATAATTTGTCCTTTAGCCTCTCAATCCTTCCTGAACCTAAGCCCTACTTTATAAATAGCTTTCTTTAACTTGGGGCAACCAGAATGTCCGTGCACGTTTGAGTTGCTGTTTGCCTAGAATGTCATTCTTAGCAAAGTCATATGGGTAACCAGACCAGGGAATATAACATTTAACAAGCTTGTGTGGGATCAAGGTAGGCAGGCTGCTTGGCAGGAATTATATTAGTCAAACTTATGATGTAGACTGTTGTCTTTGGGCTCTTTCACTATCTTTGTTAGTTTATATTGTAAGTAATGTATATAATTACATTGTATGCAGTGCATTACATTTTTTTTTTTCTCTCAGCTCTGTTTGATTACAACACTGAACTCTGTACTAGGGTGCCCAGTTTTCACCTAACTTGATCATTCGCTAATAACTTTAAAAAGCAGAGGCAACACTGCTTTTAATTGAAATACCAAAACACAGTAGTGTTGAAATTTATCAGTATATTGATTGGCTGGTTTTTTGGTTTGTTTGTTTTGTCACTCTGACTTTTGGGTGCATTTTGACCACTACTGTGTACTGCTATGCAGGGATCCTTTCCCTGCTCTGATTTCCTCAGTGGACTTCTTCCTCTCTGACGTGCCTTCTCAAGGCAACTGCATCATAACTAGCTCACAGTGAGAGCAGATGTAAGGACCTTAATACATATGTAGCCCAGTAACTTTTCCTCCCTGTAAGATTAAGTTGATGGGATGGTCAGTGGTAACTATTATATGAATCTATATAATTTTTTAAAAGAGTATAAGAAAATACACATAAAAATTTAAGTGAATATCTTGTTCTGAGTCCATACATTCCATGTTTGCAGTTAAACATGGACCTTTGTCTCTCATTTTCTCTCCAGCTTGCCTGCATGTAGCCTGTGTTGTACAGCAGAAAGATGCCAGACAGTGGTTTGCTGAGCTTTCTGTGGATATGGAGAAGGTAATCTTTAAAATTCCCTTAACTGAATATAACTTGAACATTTTAAAGTTAATGTCATATCTACTTACCATGAGCCTAAAATTCTTAGCCAGGCTAAGAATATTTTTGGTAAATAAATGTTAAGAAATGTGTTGGCAAGAAGAACTGATGTTGACCATTTAGGTTATATTTCTCTTCAGTTTAGGATTAAACAGAATGGTAAATTTATGTTTGATTGGTTGCAAAGTAGCCTCTAATTGCCAGGGTTATTTTAAAAGCTACCTAGTGACTACTGTAAACTTCTGTAACACAGACTATCTCCTGACAAAGTGATTTTTGCCCTTCTACCTTTTCTGCTGAAATGTTCTAGAATCAATCCAAGGTTAGGTCTACTCAGATGAAAAAGAAGGGCTAATTTGGAAACTGGATTTGACAGATTTGTATAGCTGCCGGTTTTTGAGCACCTTAACTCATGTGCAGAGTAGTTAGTAGAGAATCAAAACAGTCTTTTGTGCACTACCTCCCACTAAGTTGTTTGAAACAATTGGTATTAGAGGAGTGTGCTCTAAAGTGGCATACTCTTTCATGATTTAGACCTCTATTCCTAGTACCTCACTATTTTGTTTTGGTTTAAGATATCAGTAGGTAGAAGGAAACCAACTGCAGAGATGGATGAGGATACACTGAGCATACATATGCTTTCACATTTATCAGGACTGTCTAACCTAATCTGAAGGATAGAGACTATCTTTTCACTGTTTTCTAAGGGATGTCTAGGATGTGATGTGTGTTCTTTGTATACTAAATGTTGCTTGATAATTTGCCATTGAGAACTTTTCAAATATTTTCTTCTAGATTTTGGAAATAATCAGGGTTATTTTAAAACTGTATGAGCAGTGGAAGAATTTTGATGAGAGAAAAGAGATGGCAACTATTCTTAGTAAGATGCCAAAACCAAAACCTCCTCCAAACAGGTACTTTGTAGACTTTAGTTATTGATTTTATTTAATTCTATATTTCATATGCATTATCATAATTTTTCATAGATTATGTTGTTTTGTTTTTGTAAAATTTCTTCCAAAACTTCATATTTTTTCTTTTTTCTTAATTTGTGACTTGATAGATTGAGAACGTCTCATTTAAAAAAATACATTAATCTGATCATCTGTTAAGTAACCTTTCCTAATGCAATGGCAGGTCTATTACAGGTATCCCTCAACATATGATTATATACTGTACATAAATTTAAACAGAACAGAGAGAGGCAAGTTCATCTAAAATTCAGGGATAAAGAATTCTGTAGTAGTTCCATGTCAGTTTGACTTTTTCCCCCCACTACTGGCTGTTATCCTATTTATAAATTTCAGTAGCATTTTTAAAAAACATAGATGATTGATCTGATATTGTAAAGGTAAATAAATAATTTTGGCTTTTGAGTGACTCAAAGATCCATTGCAAACAGTAACATAATTTTGCTAAGTATGAGTCACTTGTTCTAAAAAGGTTTTTTGTTGTGGTGGGTTTTTTTGTGTGTTTTTCTGTTTGTTTTGTTTTTTTCAATAGGATCTGTTCATTTAAGTTCAGTGGTTCTCAGCTCTCACTGTACATCAGATCGTTTGGGGTAGGGAAAAAAGGTCAGAAGGGAAACAAAGAAATGCTACCCATCTTAATCATTTATTAAGAAAAATAAATAAGTTATATAACATTAAGATAGATTTGTAGATCTGATATGTTAATGTTGCCGTTTGGAAAAAATTAATACTTGACTTATACAAGGAGCTGTTTAAGGCAGTCATTCAAACAGCTGCCTTTGGATGCATTTTTTGCAGAAATTCCCTGAGTGATTCTTCACTAGTGGCAGGGCCTGAAGCTGCAAGATGATGATGGACAAGATAAGGCAATAATCCTATTGCCACAGTTACTGGTATTTTCAGTTTTAGTTTTTATTTTAAATATTCAGCATTTTCCAGGAAATTACCATATTTCTTTCTGACTTTTAATTATAAAGGTTTGCTGTACTTAACGTATGGTTTTATTACGCCTTTGGACAATAATTTTTTTGCCTTTGGACAATAATTTTTTTTGGAAGAACACTTCTTTTGTTTGTTTGTTTGTTTGTTTGTTTTTGGTGGTACGCGGGCCTCTCACTGTTGTGGCCTCTCCCGTTGCGGAGCACAGGCTCCGGACGCGCAGGCTCAGTGGCCATGGCTCACGGGCCTAGCTGCTCTGCAGCATGTGGGATCTTCCCGGACCGGGGCATGAACCCGTGTCCCCTGCATCGGCAGGCGGACTCTCAACCACTGCGCCACCAGGGAAGCCCGGAAGAACACTTCTTGATTTTCATAATTAGTAGGAATAAGATTTTCTATGTACGATTTAATTTTATAGGAAATTTGTCTAGAAGAAGCTCGAATCTCTATGTTGAGTGATACCTGTAATGACAACAAAATCCCATACCCTAATTTAAATTTTTGAGTGTAATGGACACTAACTTCCAGAATGCTTGTTATGTGTGAGGGCACTAAGTTACATAAGAATAAAAACATAAAACCAAATGTTAGTCTTCTGGATTTTAATTTTTCCACATCTGTGGCTTATAATTGGGAACGTCTTTGTTTTGTAGAGTTGTAACACGGAATAACCTTAAAAATTAGTAGGTTTATCAGGGTGTTGAAAACGAGTCTTTTAATTGGTGTAAAATCTCTTTCTTCCCCACTTGAACAGTGAAGGAGAGCAGGGTCCAAATGGAAGTCAGAACTCTAGCTACAGCCAATCTTAAAACATTCCGAAGAATTCTGTAGTGGACCAGTTGGAAATAAACCATTGGACAGATTTCAATAATGTCTTCAATGGAACACAAATGAAAATGAATAGCTTGTTTCTGTCAAGCATGTTGGGAAGTGATTTTATTTTTGCAAAATAAGTTTTTCCTTACCGAATTTGATTCTAGTACATGATTGATTAAAATCTATTGTTTATGAAAGTTTGGAAAGGTTCTAAGGGGACCTACAGACAGACATACATAGACATTTGAAAGTTAATAGCTTTTGATTAGTATAATTTTTCTTAATTTGGATAATAGAAATTGTTGCTTTTTATTAAGACAGGAAAGATGAAGCATAATTTGTTTAAAATTCTCTTTGGTCATTGAGCGACCAAAACAGGAAATAAAAAGTCAAATATATGAGGGTTTTTTTTTTCCCTCCTGAAGTTAAACTTTGAAACTGTATTTAAGGAATCAAATCTTACAAAATCCTGGAAGGTTTTGATAATGATGATAATTTCAGGGAAATTAATCAAGTACCTATTGATTTTAAAGCGTATTTTATTCAATAGTTTTGGTATCTTGCCATGGAGGATACTAGCCCAGCCTAGCAGAAAAGTGCAATATGTATAGCATATTTTGACATTTTAAAAGTTATATTCCATAACCATTTTGAAATGCTGGGCAAACATAAAAAAATCCTATACAGTTATTTGCATTTAATTCAGTTAATCAGGCATTTTGAAAGCTAATTGGATAAAACACCGTAATATGATTGAAATTTGGTAACATTTTAATGTTATTTTTACTCTACTGTGAAAAGTTTTTTATATGACATACACACCCTAGTTTATTTTTGTGTCTTAGTGTGGACTTACAAATTTACTACAGGTATCCTGAGCCAGGAACACAATCAGGTTGCAGACCAGTTTGATACTGGCTATTCTTAATTCTCATATGAGTGTAGGACTTCAGACTAAATGTTATATCAGTGGGACTGTGCTGTCTGTGGAAGTTAATAAATTACATGATCATTTTCTTCAGACTTGAAGGAGAGTGATAAATAAGATTTGGAATCATAGGATATTGATGTACAATTTAAGGATTAAAATTTTTTATAAATCAGTTGTGAACAATGGATTATTAAATGTTGACTTCCTAGTATAAAACTGCAAGAATAAAAGTAAATTCTCCAGCTATATTGACTAATGTCTTGAATTAATCTTTTTGAATCTGCCTTATGTTGTCTTCTGATTCTTTCTTCCTTTGGATAAGTATTAAAGCCTTCATAGTTTATCAAGTGGGTAATTAATTTCAAATGGTTTATAACCAGACTTTTAGAGTTCTGCTTCCTTGTAGATAGTATCACATAAGCTGGAAAGAGAGATTATAAAGTCAGTACCGATGACAGAAGTAGGTCTCCTAGGCTTATGAAATAAGAAAAAAAAGCTCTCCTCAGGTCTGAAGGAATTAAGATTGGGCTTGGGTTGGAAGGGCAGAGTGATTATATATTATAATCATTGACTTAACCCTAATTTTTCCTTTAAGCTTACCTATATTTCTAAAAAATTTTTATTTTGGAAATACATATGCCTAGTAGTTTTATTTTCAACCTTTTATTTAAGTAGAAAATTTAACACAACATATACAAGAGTAGATAAAATATTGTAATGAACCTCCATATACCTATCACTCAACTTTAATAATTATTGACACATGGCCAATTTCATTTCATCTAAACTCCCACCACTTCCTCCAACATGCATATTATTTTGAAGCAAATACAAGATATCATTTTGTCCATAATTATTTCAGTGTGTAATCCTAAGAGATAATGGCTCTTTAAAAAACGAAACAAAACCAAAACCCCCAAAAAACCCAAAAGAAGTCTTACTGTACCCAAAAGAGTTAGTCAAAATAATTCTGTAATATCAAATATCCAGTGTTTACATTTTCAGTTATCTCATTAATATCATAAATATTATTAAATAATTCTACTTAGGATCTAGATAAAGACCACAGATGCAATTCATTGATAAATCCTTTAAATCTTTTAAAACTCATGGATTTCTCCTTTATTTCATTTTAAAAATTCCCCATTTTGGTTTGCTTGTCTGCTAAGAATTTCCCACCATATGTATTTTGCTGAGTGTATCCTTGAGGTGCTACTTAACATGTTCTTTTCTTCTCTGTATTTCTATTAATTGGTAATTGAATGCAAAAGCTTGATCAGGTTCAGGCTCAAATTTTTTTTTCCATTATAGACTACTGTATAAAGTATCTCGTATCAGGAGGCATATAATGGCTGGTTGTCTCTTTCTGTGATTTAGCAGCCATTGATGATGTGTGTTCTTTCTAAACATCAAATATTACCATAGGCTGCACTGACAATGAGATAGCCACTAGCCACACGTGGCTACTGAACACTAAAAATGTGGCTAGTCTGAATTGAAATGTGCTATAAATGTAAAAACACACATTGGATTTCAATACTTGGTACAAAACAAAAGAATGTAAAATATCTAATTTGTTTATATTGATTACATGTTTTAAATGATGATTTTTTAGATATATAGGACTAAATAAAACACTATTAAAATTAATTTCACCTATTTTACTTAAGTATAAGAAACCTAAAAATCACATAATGGCTTGCATCATAATTCTTTTGGACAGTGTTGCTATAAGACATAAGGAAGATGTTAGGTCCCAGTCCCATTTTCCCTGCTTCTTATTCCTGCTCCCCAGAGCAACTTTTAGTCATTTCTCTGCTGTTGTGTTACTTCCACACTTCCAAGTAACAAGCTTATAACTATAGCATTTATTGAGCACTTATTATGTGACAAGTATATTCCAAGCTCTCTACATTATGAAGTCATTTAATTCTCAGAACAATCATTTCAGAGATGAGGAAACTCAGGAACAGAAGGTTAAGTAACTTACCCAGTCACAAGTAAGTGACAAAAGCTTGGATTAATATCTTATTAAAACCTGGGCATCTGGGCTGCAGGTCCCAGGCTCTTAAACACTTTACTGTACTCCTCCTCTGCTTCCCTGCAGTTTCCCTTTTTTTGCTTTTGCTTTTTTTTTGTTTTCACTTGTAAATATTATCTCTTAACTTCCTACTCTGGAAGATGAAGATTTTACCTTCTCACACACCTCCTGTTCTCCACTTCCAGCTCCCACCCCCTCCCCGCCCCCAAACTTGTTCTATCCTGGGACTTATACTCCCATCATCCTCCCAATTTAATTGCATAATTTTTGTTAAACTCATATTCAGTATATATTACATATACATAGATAATGTTGTGTTCTTTAGTATTTCCTTTCTTTTAGAATATTTTTTGTCTTTCTGGAAAAGCCTGGTGTGTTTCCCCAGACTCTATACCCTGGTGTATTTACCTGTTCCTGGTTGGGCCCAGTACTTCAGTGGTGGTTCACTCTCTATAGCTTTTCTTCTCTGTGAGCTTGTGGCTCTTCGGATCCTCACTTCCTTAATATATATGCCCTAGTAATATTTGTTTATATAAATATATAAATAAAATTTGTTTAAAGGCATGAAAGAATTACGAAGGCAGCGAGGATTTGAAGAGTCACGATCCTGGGAGAAGGAAAGCTGTAGAGGATGAACCAACATTGAATGTGTGTGTGTGTGTGTGTGTGTGTCTGTGTCTGTGTCTGTGTCTGTATTATGTGTATTTTCCAGCTTTTCTAGTTCTTGTAGGGAGTTTGCTAGAAACTAGACTGACATATCAGAAATAGAAGTTCAAGGTGATAATATCACATACCTACCACAGATTCTCCAATGGCTTAATAAGTCATTTAGGACAAAACCAAGTCCTTATAGTTTACTTGCCAGGCCTTACATGTTCTGAATGACTATATAAATGAGAGTAAAAACAGATGGGTCCGAAGAGACATGGATGGAAGAAAGCACAAATTTGTTTTACCACTCACCAGTGCACTAGTGTACTAACAAGTGTAGGACTTAACATTCCAAAGAAATATGCTAGTGGGAGTCATTTGCATTTAAACTTTTTTTCTATTTTCATTATTTTTAATTGAGATGTAGTTACAGATAATGTATAGTTTTAAAATGTTCAGTGAGTTTTGGTAAGTGTATATACCTAAGTACCAACACCTCAATCAAGATATAGAGCACTTCCACCACCCTAGACAGTTTCCTCCTTGATTTTCCTGTTAATTTCCTTCCTTCAACAGAAGCAACCACTGTTCTGATTACTTTCCCCATAGATCATATTACGTTTTTAAACTGCAAATTATATCACTACCATGCTGGTCACAGTGCCATAAGTCTTTGGATATTGCTAATGTTGTATTTTCATTGTTCATATTTCACCTACTTTTCTGCACCCCAGATTCTTGGTGTTTTAAGGTTAAGTCTTAATTGACTGGTCTAGTTCATAGCCTCTTTGAAGAGTATAGACACTATATTAACAGAAGTGGTCACACATTATGATTAGGTAATACAAGTAGCCAGGTCTTTTGGAATACTATTGAACTATACTAAACTATTTAAAAATTAATTTTTAGAATCCCAACCCTTATGTTTCCATGGCAAGTCACATACATTACAGCAAGCCTCATTAGCCTTTGGAAATAGGGGGAAGTGGTATTCCCAATTTATAGGTGAGAAAAAGATTCAACAAATAATTGACTTACACAAAATCCCCTTCCCATTAACCAGTGGTCCCAGGGCTACATTTTGATTCTTTCGCTTATTCCACTATCCTAGGCTGCACGTACACAAGGAATGGGCCAGCTTGTATCCCAAAATTCAATTTCCTTGTTTCTTCTCCGAAAATTCATAGGTTGCCCATTCCTTCCATCCTCCAGCATAGTGTTGAGCACTAAAAACATACATCAAATAATTAGTTCTCCTGCTTTACAGCACAAGGTTCATAGGAACTTTAGAGATAAATTTAGAGATTTAGAGGTGCAATGGCTTCTCACCATACTATTTAGACTTTGAGCCTATTTGAAAGATTGTAGGATGAAAAGTAGAGACTCTTAGTCTATAAGAGTCTATAGTCTATCCTGCCATTGCTAACATAGTAATTATAAGAAATTCTTCAGTAGGCCAATAAAAATATACCCATGAAATACTGCAATACATACTCTTAAACCCATTTTTATCCTTCATCTACACACCTGTTAAAGCCCAGAGATATTGCTGTGTCCATAGCCTTCTTGCTTCTCACTCCAGCTAAACAAGAAAACACTAGACTGTCAGATTTGGATGGCTTTACTTCATTGTACTTCTCTTTGAAGTCTTTTGCGTTCATCTGTAGAGCTTCATCTACGTTATCCACTGAAAGAGAATGTTAAGAATTTCAGTTAAATTTTAGATACAGTCAGTTACTGGATATATATTTCTAATGAATCAGTTAAGACACATGTCACTTACATGGTATATTGACAGACCCGGGGATTTTTCCATACTCAAGAATTTCCCATGGTTCTCTAACATCAATCAACATAATTTTTTTGGACTTCAAGAGGTTTTTAAGTTCCATATAAGTGACATCTTTACAAACAGCAGTACAAAAATTGTTGCAGCTTCCTTTTATTGACTTCAAACCTGGAAAGAATAAAATAATTTAGGTACTTTCAAAATGACATCTCTATTAATATCTGGAAAGGGTAGGTCAAAGGAATTTTCCCCATTGTTCCAGTCAGCTAACCATATTGATCTTTTGACTTTACTAAACTGTATAATCGATGTATATATTTTGCATACAGCCTGACTGAACAGTAAGATGCAGCCCTATCCTCCTGCCCTGCATACTTATGGCTGGTCTTGGGCCACCTCCAATATTCTACTCTCTCCAAGCCCTTTAATTGGGGGGAGAGTTTATAAATACACATTCAACTTTTGGTAACTGAATTTTGCAAATAGTTTGTAAATCTTACCCTAATCTAAGTTTTTCTTGTATAGTAGAGTCATATTAAACCGACGTTTAACTTTCTCTGATTCAGCAAGGAGTGGGGTGGGGAGGAGGTGTGGAGAACAGGAAGAGTAATCAGTAAGACTGGATTTCCTGTCTTTCCACTTGGTAAGCAAAAGCCTGAAGCAAGCATGGTCCCTTTTTTAAAAAATATTTATTCATTTGGCTGCACCGGGTCTTAGTTGCGGCAGGCAGAATCTTCATTGCCACCTGCGGGATCTTCACTGCGGCATGCAGAATCTTTTTTTAGTTGCGGCACGTGGGATCTTCG
The DNA here is from genome assembly GCF_949752795.1 of Hyperoodon ampullatus. Classification (NCBI taxonomy): domain Eukaryota; kingdom Metazoa; phylum Chordata; class Mammalia; order Artiodactyla; family Ziphiidae; genus Hyperoodon; species Hyperoodon ampullatus. Next base: position 31,527,241 of record NC_136925.1, on the reverse strand, counting down.
TTACAGCATGCGGGATCTTTAGTTGCAGTATGTGGGATCTAGTTCCCTGACCAGGGATCAAACCCAAGCCCCCTGCACTGGGAGCGCAGAGTCTTAGCCACTGGACCACCAGGGAAGTTCCAAGCATGGTCCCTTGATGAGTCTCAGCTCCCCCAAGCCTCTCACGGTATGAGTCTGTACTCCACACAAATTATTTAAAGCTGTAGTGTGTGTGTGTTTTTGTACAACATGGCCTCCACTTGTAAATTAACCACTTCATCTGATGCTCAACCAAAGAAACAGTGAACTGCTCCTACAGTGAAGAAAAACTGGCTGTTAGGAATCTCTGAGAGATGATGTGTGGTTCTCTTGAGGTATTTTCAAGAGTAATACACGCTATACCTAATTTTCACTTTTTGAGCTTAAACTTTGAATATACTCCAATTTTGCTGTTTCCACACTGGTAAATCCAACCTCACCTGGTTACTCCCTACAGCCTACATTACAGGATTCACAGTCCAAGCTTCTTAGTATGTTCTATATTGTCCTTCAACCCCCCCTTACCAATATAACTTACCAAACCTCCTCCTCGTTCCTTCTCTGCCCCAATTATCCTACCCTCCAGCCACATCAAAAGTATACATGTGGGCTTCCCTGGTGGCGCAGTGGTTGAGAATCTGCCTGCTAATGCAGGGGACACGGGTTCAAGCCCTGGTCTGGGAAGATCCCACATGCTGTGGAGCAACTTGGCCCGTGAGCCACAACTACTGAGCCTGCGCGTCTGGAGCCTGTGCTCCACAACAAGAGAGGCCACGATAGTGAGAGGCCCACACACCGCGATGAAGAGTGGCCCCCGCTCGCCGCAACTAGAGAAAGCCCTCGCACAGAAACGAAGACCCAACACAGCCAAAAATAAATTAATTAATTAATTTAAAAAAAAAGTATACATGTGGTCTAATCTCATTTTTATAGTGGAAAGAGCAGGGATTTTAGAGTCAGATAAACCTAGGCTCAAATCCTGGCTTGCCCACTTGGCTCTGTGACCCTGGGCAGATTACTTAAACTCTCTGGTACTTAGCTTCTTATTTGTAAAATCGAATAATATTATTTAACCTTTTAGAGTTGCTGTGAGGTTTAAATACTCTATACAGTGCACAATAAATATCTATTTTCACATTTCCTTCATGATTTATGGACATTGTTCCCTCTGAAGGGAATACCTTTCTCTCTCATCTCTACCTGGCACTCTAAGTCTCCTTTATGACCCTGTTAAATGTCACTTGTCACCTCCCCTTTGATACAACAATTCCACTTCTAGGTATCCTTGTAAAATACTTGTACATATGCACAAAAAAGCATGTACAATGATAATTATTGAGAACTTTTTATAATAGCAAAAAAATTGGAAACCAAAATATCCATCAATAAGGGACTAGTTAAATAAACTGTGGTAATTCATAGTAGGGGATATATGCAGTAGTTAAAAGATTTATATGTGCTGCCATAGAAAGCTTCTGAATACCTAGGTGAGAAAAAAATTACAGAAAAGCAAGCACAGTGTAGATCACATTATATATAGATATCTATAGTATATAGTATATATATATCTATGGTATATAGTATATATACAGAGAGATAGATACTATAGATATTCATATATATGCTAATCTATTATATAAACATACGTAGTATTTTCATGTGTACATATATTTATGTATACTCATATCTGGGGAGAGTGTATAAAGGGGACTCATGCTGTGCTTTATTGTTTGTTTTAATATAATGAGAATATAATCATGTATTACAAGTAGAATTTTTTAAATGAAACAGGCACCATTTCTCTAACACCTTCTCCAACTCAGTCCTTTCCATTGCAGTCTCATTCGACTGGGCTGTGTGGTGATGGTTTGTGTGTGTCTAACCCCAAAATGGTAAAGTAAACTGTATCCCCAGCAGGACGTCTGGCAGATTAGGAGCTCAATAAATGATTGCTGATTAAAGGTAAAACCAAATAACATAATTTGCAGGAATGACACCTCTTCAACTACAAAGGCTGTACCAAGAGTTAAAATGGAATAACTGGGGCGGGGGCGGGGCAGAAAGTGTTACGCTGGGGCCCCTGTATCTTTATCCACAAAGGTTGTTGCTAAAGGAGAGGCAGCACGTAAAGCAAAGAGAAGGGACTGGAGGCCTGCTCTGGGTTCTAGACCCACCTCCTCCACTGACCACCTTCGCTTCTCTGGCTTCTGTTTCGCCAGCTGTAAAATTAGGGGTGGTACTATTACAGCCCTAACGTGGTAACTGTAGGTTTCATCAGCCCATGAGTGCTGCCCTCTAGTGGGTCACAAGTATAACTCGCAAGACTGGGCTCATTGCGACTCTTCCGGGCAGGAACTGGAGCTCACTTCTCTGAGTCGCGAACTGACCTTCATTGCTCAGTCAAGCACCCATACCTTTATAACTGCCTTCCCACGCGAGCTCCCTGGAGCAATGTTTGCCCCTCTCCGTGCATACCCCGAGAGCAACCCCAGTAGCCCAGAATCTGAAGGAACAAGGTGTTACATTTCCAGGTGCCAAGTGTACTGGGTCTAACTTTTTTTTTTTTTTTTTTCTGGTACGCGGGCCTCCCACTGTTGTGGCCTCTCCCGTTGCGGAGCACAGGCTCCGGACGCGCAGGCTCAGCGGCCATGGCTCACGGGCGTAGCCGCTCCGCGGCATGTGGGATCTTCCCAGACCGGGGCACGAACCCGCCGTCCCCTGCATCGGCAGGCAGACTCTCAACCACTGCGCCACCAGGGAAACCCCGGGTCTTACTTTTAACTGGAAGCCTTTAAAAAAGAAGCGATCAACCTCACCAACGCCATCCCTTCCCAGGGGCCCGAGGTTAGGCGTTCTCCCTTTCCCCGGGGACCCCGAGCTCACCCCAGAGCGCAGTCTCTGCGGACCCGAGGATCGCCTGGAGCCAACTCAAGTGCAATAGTCGCAGCAGCCTCATCTCCGGATCGAACCTCGTGGCTACTAACCACTTCCTCCTCCTGGTCCTCCTCCTCCACCCGCCGCCCGGCGAACCGCGCCGGGCTCTCGAGCGCCCTCCAGCCAGGCTCCGGCCGAACCGGGTAGTGCCACTAGGAGTAATCGCGGAGGGAAACGTGCCCTGCTGTAAAACTTAAAATTGCCTGGTAAGAAACTAAGGGTTGGGTTTGCTTTTTTGTTTATGATTATTATTTTTTTAAGGAGAGACAAAGTTTAAAAGTGGAAAGAGAATATAACAAAGATAATATTTAAATATATAAAGTAAATAAATTTATCCAATTTACTTCATAACAGGATTCTCATGCATTGAATTAAAGCAAAGCACATGTGCACTTTTCTAAGAATTGCTCTTCACTCCCATAGCTGGTTCAACTGATGTCAGTATTAAGATAATCTCATGCTGCCATCTTTTCCCCACAACATGATGATATTTGACTATATTTGATGATAACTCAGGTCCAACTAATTTATAAAATGTGTTAGTTTCCAATTGCTACTATACCACAAACTTATTGACTTAAAACAACACAAATTTATTATGTACAGTTTTGAAGGTCAGAAGTCACTAGGCTAAAATTAAGGTGTCAGCAAGCCTGTGTTCCTTCTGAAGGCTGTAGGGGAGAATTTCTGTACTTACCTTTTCCATCTAGGAGAGGCTGCCTGCATTCCTTGGCTATTGGTCCGTTTCCCCATCTTCAAAGCCAACAGTTTGGCATCTTCAGATCTCTAATTCCAACCTCTGCTTGTGCTGTCACATCCTGTTCTCTTCCTCTCACCCTTCTGCCTCCCTTTCATAAGGACCTTTGTGATTACACTGGGACCACTGGGATAATCCTGATTTAATCATATGCACAAAATCCTTTTGCCATGTAAGGTAACATATTCATAGGTTCCAGGAATTAGAACACCTTGGTGTGTGGTTGTGGAGGGAGCATATTCAGCCTACAGCATATAAAGTTTCTTATTACCTTGTTTTTACTTTATTCTCAACTTAGTTCATTACCTTATTTTTAATTTATTCTCAATTTGGTTCCCAAGGATAATGAAAGCCATATTTAACTGCAAATGGATTCACAGTGAAATTTTTAAAAATTAGTTTCCAAATGGCATTATTAAAGAATGTGTTCAAGGGATAATTTCATTAAGCATGCACTTTTAAATTATTCAGCTTTCAATAATTTAATAATTAATAAAACGACTTCAGATTTCTATAACAATGACAACATTTACAGTTATGTTTTCCAAGTCATTTGAAGTTTAACCATAGTCTCTGTGTAATCTACTTTGTGGATTGACTTTGAACTAAGATGTCATTAAATATTGTAGATTCATGTACTCTCTGTGGTATCCATATCATAAACCACAGGTAGTATGGACACAGATATGGAAACAATGTACTTGGCCTCAATGAATCACATTTAATCTAATTTACACTTTTGCAAGAGCACATATTACTGAACAATTCTTTTCAAGTGTTCATGACTGATTATTTGAGAAATATTTTTCTGTAGGATTTCTTATTCTGAAAAGATGAATATGTCCTCCTATAACTAGCACAGTGCCAAACTTGGTTTATTTAAGAGGGCTTAGAGCAAAAAGATCTTGTCAAACAGGAGCACTGATCATTGCTCCTTGGACAAATGTCCAAGTTCTTCCTTCAGAGTCAGTGTGGCCGAGGGAAGTAAGGCTTGAAGTGGAATGAAAGGCAGAGAAATAATGTAATGTTTTCTGGGAAAGGTCTACTAGTGCTGAGTTGATATGAGTCATTAATTCTCAAACAACTCATTTTATTTTTCACCACAATGCAAGAGAAAGACAATTGGAAAGGAGAGGATTTTTAAGAGACTTGAGATTTTTCCCATTTCTTTCTAAATCCACATCAAGCCCCCAGATTTTAGACAGATCAAATGAAGAATTAGGAAATGTATTGCCTTTCATGCAACGTTTTTTCCAAAAGTTTATCAAAACTTGAACATCTTTTTTTTTAAATTAATTTATTTAATTTATTTATTTTTGGCTGTGTTGGGTCTTCGTTGCTGTGCGCGGGCTTTCTCTAGTTGTGGCGAGTGGGGGCTACTGTTCGTTGCATTGCGTGGGCTTCTCATTGCGGTGGCTCCTCTTGTTGCAGAGCACGGGCTCTAGGCGCGTGGGCTACAGCAGTTGTGGCTCACGGACTCAGTAGTTGTGGCGCACAGGCTTAGTTGCTCCGCGGCATGTGGGATCTTCCCGGACCAGGGCTCGAATCCGTGTTCCCTGCATTGGCAGGGGGATTCTTAACCACTGTGCCACCAGGGAAGCCCTTGAGCATCTGCTGACTCAGCACTTTCACCGCTAATAGTTTATCTACTGAAAATATCTGCACAAGTAGGCAAAGATAAATGTACACTAACAGGGAACTGATTGGGAAAAAATGATACATCCATTCACTGGAGTTCTGAGCAACAAGTAAAAAGAATGAGGCTGGTGTGGAGATATGTCCAAGATATACGATCAAGTGAAAAAAAAATCAAGTTGTAGAATAGAAAATAGACCGTAATCTAACCTGTGTTCTCTTTTAACAAATGGTAATCATATAAAAATGTAGTACAAAGGCATATTGTATGTGCAAAGACAATTCCTGAAACTATACACAAGAAACAGAAAATAGAGGAGAGGAAATGTTACCTCTGAGGAAAGCAAATGGGAATGAGGGAAGGAGGAAAAGGTGAGGAACTTTATGTGAAACTTTCATATATTACTTTTATAATAAAGAATGTATCTTTTAAAATACATGCTAAAAACTTAATATATGTATAGCTTAGCAAAGTATTCCATACATTTTCAGACAGAACAATGACGGTAAAATTAAGATACTTCACATTATTTGAAATGTATACAGAGCTGACCTTAAGCACATTTATATTTCTATTTGATGTTTTGTCATAATGTCTTTGCAATAGCACTAAAAACATACTTACTAGGTACTATTTAAAAATAATTTCCTGGGATGTGGGAACAGATGTATATGTATGACTGATTCACTTTGTTATAAAGCAGAAACTAATAAAATAATAATAATAATAATAATTTCCTTCCTTTGAAGAATCCATCAAATAGGAATCCAAGGCTCTTTCCATAAGGCCACACCTGTCCCCTGGCTGAAGAACTGTGAAAGATTACAAGAATCGTAGAGTTTATCTGTAACTAGTGTTGATGTCTGCAATATCATTCAAACAAAGTATTTTTCAACCAATTACTAAACATATGCAAAGTGCAAACCACTTTAACGGGTAATCGAGCTTCGAAGAGGTCTAGGTATAGGTCAAGAAATTTTCTAATAAAGAAGTGAAGGAATTCCCTGGTGGTGCAGTGGTTAAGAATCCACCTGCCAATGCAGGGGACACAGGCTCAAGCCCTGGTCCGGGAAGATCCCACATGACGGGGAACAACTAAGCCCATGTGCCACAACTACTGAGCCTGTGCTCTAGAGCCCGAGCTCCGCAACAAAGAGAAGCCACCGCAATGAGAAGCCCGTGCACCACAAGGAAGAGTAGTCCCCGCTCGCCACAACTAGAGAAAGCCGGAGCGCAGCAACGAAGACCCAATGCAGCCAAAATAAATAAATAAAAATAAATTTTAAAAAAATTTTTAAAAGTGAGAACGACAGGTAAGACGACAATAATGAGAAAAAACAAGACAATATATGATGTCTGATGTGATTTTATTGCACAGAAGAATGTGACGGCGAGAAGTCGGAGGCTGTGCGGGCACGCTGTCCAGCAACAAGTGGGACTTAATCCTGACTCCAAGAACACCCCAGCTGCGCTAACTCCAGGCCACTATCAGGATCCAATTAACAGTCTACTTACCATTTTTCTAAGATTAGCCGGGGCCTACCTATTCCTGCACACTTACAGGACGCAGGCGCGACGCGAGCCGGCCCCTGTCCACGCCCAACTCCGGGTGCGCGGCCACGCGAGGGGCGGACCCAATCCCCCTCCCACCGAACGTGGGGGCGGGCACACGAGGCCCCGCCCCTGCCAGCGGGAGGGGCGGGCGCGCAGGCGCAGTCTCTTCCGGTTGTAGAGGCGGCCGCCGGGCCTGGCAGGGTGAGTTGGGGCTCGGTGCTGGGGTTGCCGCAGTTTCTCCGTCTTCGTTTCCGCAAACCCGGGCCCTTGTGGCTTGACTGACCTAGGAAAGAACGCCCCCCGCCCCTCCCACGCTCCCTCGCCTTCCCGATCCTTGGGGACTCCAGGCGGTCACCGAGGGCCGCGTGAGCGTGGCCGGGCTGGCCGGGTGGCCGGGCGGCGGCGGGAGGAGCCGGCGAGGTGGGGCGGGAGAGGGGCCGCCTCACCTTGACCAGGGTCGCGGCGACCCAGCACCCTTCCGGCCTCCTTTCCGCGCTCATCCTCACGGCGCATTTTCTCTTCAGAAACTTGGGATGTTTTTGTTAGAGACCAGAGGACGAGTCTTACTGCGGGTGTCTGGCAGCATCGTGTAGTATGAGGAACCCTGGAGGTGGACTGCCTGGGTCCAAATCTCCATCCACAGCTTACTGGCTCCTGGCTTCTGCAAGTCACCTAACTACTGTGTGTCTCAGTTTTAAGTATAAAATGGGAGAAATAATAGTCACCTATCTCATAAGGTGGTTGGTGGTTGGGAGGATGAAGTGGGTTAGTCTCTCTTCAGTGCTGAGAACCGAGTGCGATGCACAAAAAAGTCTGTAAGTGCTGGTCATCTTTTTGAGCCTCTAAAAAAGAGAGTTTTGTCTCCCCTCCCCCGGCATCCCCGCCGAAAATAATCGCCCAAGGGTAGGGAAAAAAAGATTTTTTTCTTTTTTGAGAATATGGGCTTTTGTATGCACGGCCTTTTAAAAAAATTAAACATTTGTAAACAGTTGCACATCGTACATTAGAGAAAAGACAGGTGTAGGTAAACGCGGAAGTTGAAAACGAAAGTTTTGTTTGGGAAACCACGTGAGAAAAATGGCCAGAATTTGTGCTGAAAACACTTAACATAGCATGCCTGAGACTGCTGTCCTTAGAAAGGTTAGCCCTTGCTTGGCATCTGGGAACAACATGTTTTATGTTGTAGGGTACGGTTTATGCAGAAGTTTCTAGCCCCCCTAAAAATCTGCACCAGTGAGTCTGTAATGGGCTTCCCTGAGCAGAAACATTTCATAGACATTACTGGATTTTACTTACTGGGGGAAGAGTGTGGTGACCCCTCTTGGGAGGGAGAGAATGGTAAGGAAACCTGCACTTGGATTCCTCTAGACTTCACCTGTGTCTTTTTCATTATGATCAAGCTGTACGTCCATACTACATTGCTGTAATAAGTGTTAGGCATGAATACAACTATATGCTGGGTTTTGTGAGTCCTTATAGTAAATCTCCAAATGAGAGGGTGGTCTCGGAACTCCCCAGACACAATATTGATGATAGACAGTATTTGAAGCTCCAATAATCGGACTTTAATTTTGTCTCTTTTTGCCTGAACGGGGAATTGAAGAAGAAAGCTATACAGATAAGTGGCTGCTAAATAGTGGGTTACCATCCAAAATAACTCTGTATGTTTAGACATAGTACATGTGTCAGAAAAATCACTGGAAATTGACTCTACATTGCCAAGTTAAGTATGAGTCAGTGTTTTTGAAAAAAGGCATAGGTGTTTTATAGATTCTAGGTCAGCTACCTGGTTCTTTTGGTTATTCTGCCAGTATTAGCTGTGTGTTAATGCTCATCTTTATCAAGAGTTTACCTGTGCAGAGGGTGTAAAAATATGACCAGTTTCTCATGGGCCATTTTTCTTGGATTCTCTTAGTTACGCCTATCTCTTTCCAAGACATCAAGTTAAAATAGTTGGTGGTAAGTTTGTAAATTGGGGGGTAGAAAGATCCGATTTGCTATTTGATGACATCTCTTTTCTCTCAATCAAGTAGAAGACCAGATGATAATTTGGAGGAGTAGGGAGAGGAGGAGTTGGAGGTTTGGGAGAGTGAAAAGGATTTCAGAAGGCTGTGTGAGTATATAAGTGAGTTGGCCAGAAGGTATAGTAGATAATGGGGTGTCTTGATCCGTTTGCGGTTATGATTATGAATTTAGTGGACCCAATCTCCCTTCTTACAAGACTTTCTCCAGCCTGATTGGATGCATTCATGGAGAAAGTGGTTAACTGGATTTGTCTAGGATTGGGGTTCTGTTAGAGGGGTGGTGTGGTAAGTCATTAAGGCTGTGCACACATATTCTGTTCTTTCTGGGTACATGTTAAGGTTGTACTCTTTGTACATTACCCCCCCGTGCCCCTCCCCCTTTTGTCTGTTTGAAGTTAAATGTGGCCATATGACTTGCTTTGGCCAGTAAAATACACTTGCAAGTGAAACTTTAAGAACCAGCACTCGATTTGCCACTTCCCTTTCTCCCTTCCCTGCTACAGTGATCATGGAAGCACTTGTTGAGATGCAGCCTCTTGTCAGCCTGGGCACTAAAGGAGTATTGGAGTGGCTGATGAAGCAAGCCGGCAAAACTTGAAGTTGTGATCAGAATACTTGAATTAGTGATTTTGCAAGGTGGAACTGTAGGGATAAGTGGATGAGGCAGTCTGGAGGGTGAAGGCAGTCAGAAATGAAGTGGTCAAGGAACTTGGAGACCTTCTGCATCTCTGTAACCCCTAAGGCCTTAATTTATTGCAGCCTTGTTCAATAGTGATGATCCTTGGACTTAAGGAAATGGCTCTTAAAATGGTAAACTCAAAAGCTTCCTTATGTGGAACATAGTATGACTAAATCAGGATTCAGAATTTGTTATTGAATGGAAAGATTCTTCCACCTTGATCAATGAAAGCAAATAAACAACCACAAAAATTACAGTATAGCTTAGCCATGGAGTAGCATGGTATTAGGTAGGATTTAGGATATAGTGGTTTAAAAAAATGCATTAACTTGTATCTAAAATCTTTAGAATTAACTTTGAGTTTTTAAGAAATAGAAGGGATTTCTTAAAAATATATTTAGAAGAGCTTCCCTGGTGGCACGTGGTTAAGAATCTGCCTGCCAATGTAGGGGACACGGGTTTGAGCCCTGATCCGGGAAGATCCCACATGCTGCGGAGCGTGGAGCAACTAAGCCCACGCGCCACAACTACTGAACCTGCACTCTAGAGCCAGTGTGCCACAACTACTGAGCCCGTGTGCCACAACTACTGAAGCCCGTATGCTTAGAGCCCGTGTTCCACAACAAGAGAAACCACCGCAATGAGAAACCCGCACACCGCAACAGAGTAGCCCCCGCTCGCCACAACTAGAGAAAGCCCGCGCACAGCAACAAAGACCCACCACAGCCAAAAAAAAAGTTTTCCTTGTGATAAACCATAATGGAAAAGAATATAAAAAAGAATATATATATATATATATATATATATATATATATATATATACGCACATATATATATATGTCTCTGAATCACTTTGCTATCCACATTTTAACAAGATCTCCAGTTTGACTCAGGCACTGGCCTGATCTCTTAAAAAAAGCCGGTGTCTTAGGAAAGTAAGACAGTATTAGTTCTCCATTTCTTATGGGAAGAACAGTTGTAGATTAAAAGATACTGACTGACATAACCAGTACAAAGTGCAAACCTTGATTAAATCCTTATTCAAAAAACCAGTACAGATGATACTTTGGGTCAGCTGAAGAAATTAGAATATGATAGGATATGAGATGATATTAAGGAATTACTGTTAATTTTCTTAGAAGTGATAATGATAGGACTGTATAGGAGAATCTCCTTAAGGCAGTGGTCCCCAGCCTTTTTGGCAGCAGGGACCGGTTTCGTGGAAGACAGTTTTTCCATGGGAAGAGGGGGGATGGTTTAGGCGGTAATGCGAGCGAGGGGGAGCGGCAGATGAAGCTCCGTTCGTTTGCCCCCCACTCACCTCCTGCTCTGTGGCCCGATTCCTAACAGGCCGCGGACCGTTAGCAGCCCAGGGGTTGGGGACCCCCGCCTTAAGGGATATATGCTCTCTGCAACTTACTTTTAAATAGTTCAGCAAAAACAAACAAACAAACATACATATATAGATATGTCTATATACACATTGATATTTAGATAAAACCAATAGGGCAAGATATTCAAGATGTGGAATCTAGATAGTATATGGGTGTTCATTATCCTGTTCTTGTAACTTCCTTGGAAGTTTAAAATTTTTCATAATAAAAAAGTGAGGGAAAAACTCACAAAAAATGCAAGAGCTTAAAAAGATAGGAAATGTATTTCTCTTTCAGTAGTCCAGTGCTGGGCCGCCCAATGCAGGGCCGCTCAGTGCAGGTAGGGCGGCCCTGCTGTGCTTGGCACTAGGCCTCCACCCCTGGCCCGTTACGGCTCTTCCAGCTCCGCCTGTCTTCTAGCTGGTGAAACGAGAGAAAGGGCAAGGGAAGCACAGGAACCAGAAGCAGCGTACACCTCAGGTTTTTTGTATTCACCTGGACATCATACATGTAGGGAACCGTTGGTAAAAGTCAAATGGAGTTTGACTTTTTGTATAAAAAAAGTTTATTGGTTTAATAAAGATTTCTTTGGTTTCAGCTGGTGCTCCCTTCTTCCTCCTCTGTTAATTTACTAGGCCCATTAAACTTGAAGTCATTTCCATTTTAATATGCGTTAAGTAAAATACATAAAGTTTTACTTTTGAGGATTAACGTGTATTTTTACCCCCAAACTTTTCAGTAAGTAACAGATGCGGGTGAAAGAGCCATCCAAAGCTTTACCTGAGAAAGCCAAAAGAAGTAAAAGGCCTACCATACCTCATGATGAAGACTCTTCAGATGACATTGCTGGTAAATTATCATGTCTGGCATCCTGAATAGTGTTGCAGAAGAGAAATAATAATATATGTTTTTAATGACCATTTTCTGCATGAACTTTAAAATCAGCTTGTCTAGATCCTGTGGGCATTTTTTTTTTTTATTTTTTTTTTTATTTTTTTTTTTTTTTTATATTAGTTTCTGCTTTATAACAAAGTGAATCAGTCATACATATACATCTGTTCCCACATCCCCTCCCTCATGCATCTCCCTCCCTCCCACCCTCCCCATCCCACCCCTCCAGGCGGTCACAAAGCACCGAGCTGATCTCCCTGTGCTCTGCGGCTGCTTCCCACTATCTATCTACCTTACGTTTGGTAGTGTATATATGTCCATGCCTCTCTTTCCCTTTGTCACAGCTTACCCTTCCCCTTCCCCATATCCTCAAGTCCATTCTCAAGTAGGTCTGTGTCTTTATTCCCGTTTTACCCCTAGGTTCTTCATGACATTTTTTTTTTTTAATTCCATATATATGTGTTAGCATACGGTATTTGTCTTTCTCTTTCTGACTTACTTCACTCTGTATGACAGACTCTAGGTCTATCCACCTCATTACAAATAGCTCAGTTTCGTTTCTTTTTATGGCTGAGTAATATTCCATTGTATATATGTGCCACATCTTCTTTATCCATTCATCCGATGATGGACACTTAGGTTGTTTCCAGCTCCGGGCTATTGTGAATAGAGCTGCAATGAACATTTTGGTACATGTCTCTTTTTGAATTATGGTTTTCTCAGGGTATATGCCTAGTAGTGGGATTGCTGGGTCATATGGTAGTTCTATTTTTAGTTTTTTAAGGAACCTCCATACTGTTCTCCATAGTGGCTGTACCAATTCACATTCCCACCAGCAGTGCAAGAGTGTTCCCTTTTCTCCACACCCTCTCCAGCATTTATTGTTTCTAGATTTCTTGATGATGGCCATTCTGACTGGTGTGAGATGATATCTCATTGTAGTTTTGATTTGCATTTCTCTAATGATTAATGATGTTGAGCATTCTTTCATGTGTTTGTTGGCAGTCTGTATATCTTCTTTGGAGAAATGCCTATTTAAGTCTTCTGCCCATTTTTGGATTGGGTTGTTTGTTTTTTTGCTATTGAGCTGCATGAGCTGTTTATAAATTTTGGAGATTAATCCTTTGTCAGTTGCTTCATTTGCAAATATTTTCTCCCATTCTGAGGGTTGTCTTTTGGTCTTGTTTATGGTTTCCTTTGCTGTGCAAAAGCTTTGAAGTTTCATTAGGTCCCATTTGTTTATCTTTGTTTTTATTTCCATTTCTCTAGGAGGTGGGTCCAAAAGGATCTTGCTGTGATTTATGTCATAGAGTGTTCTACCTATGTTTTCCTCTAAGAGTTTGATAGTTTCTGGCCTTACATTTAGGTCTTTAATCCATTTTGAGCTTATTTTTGTGTATGGGGTTAGGGAATGATCTAATCTCATACTTTTACATGTCCCTGTCCAGTTTTCCCAGCACCACTTATTGAAGAGGCTGTCCTTTCTCCACTGTACATTCCTGCCTCCTTTATCAAAGATAAGTTGGCCATATGTGCGTGGGTTTATCTCTGGGCTTTCTATCCTGATCCACTGATCTATCTTTCTGTTTTTATGCCAGTACCACACTGTCTTAATTACTGTAGCTTTGTAGTATAGTCTGAAGTCAGGCAGCCTGATTCCTCCAGCTCCGTTTTTCGTTCTCAAGATTGCTTTGGCTATTCGGGGTCTTTTGTTTTTCCAAACAAATTTTGAAATTTTTTGTTCTACTTCTGTGAAAAATGCCAGTGGTAGTTTGATAGGGATTGCATTGAATCTGTAGATTGCTTTGGGTAGTAGAGTCATTTTCACAATATTGATTCTTCCAATCCAGGAGCATGGTATATCTCTCCATCTATTTATATCATCTTTAATTTCTTTCATCAGTGTCTTATAATTTTCTGCATACAGGTCTTTTGTCTCCTTAGGTAGGTTTATTCCTAGATATTTTATTCTTTTTGTTGCAATGGTAAATGGGAGTGTTTTCTTGATTTCATTTTCAGATTTTTCATCATTAGTGTACAGGAATGCCAGAGATTTCTGTGCATTAATTTTGTATCCTGCTACTTTACCAAATTCATTGATTAGCTCTAGTAGTTTTTCGGTAGCATCTTTAGGATTCTCTATGTATAGTATCATGTCATCTGCAAACAGTGACAGCTTTATTTCTTCTTTTCCAATTTGGATTCCTTTTATTTCCTTTTCTTCTCTGATTGCTGTGGCTAAAACTTCCAAAACTATGTTGAATAAGAGTGGTGAGAGTGGGCAGCCTTGTCTTGTTCCTGATCTTAGTGGAAATGGTTTCAGTTTTTCACCGTTGAGGATGATGCTGGCTGTGGGTTTGTCATATATGGCCTTTATTATGTTGAGGAAAGTTCCCTCTATGCCTACTTTCTGCAGGGTTTTTATCATAAATGGGTGTTGAATTTTGTCGAAAGCTTTCTCTGCATCTATTGAGATGATCATATGGTTTTTCTCCTTCAACTTGTTAATATGGTGTATCACATTGATTGATTTGCGTATATTGAAGAATCCTTGCATTCCTGGAATAAACCCCACTTGATCATGGTGTATGATCCTTTTAATGTGCTGTTGGATTCTGTTTGCTAGTATTTTGTTGAGGATTTTTGCATCTATGTTCATCAGTGATATTGGCCTGTAGTTTTCTTTCTTTGTGACATCCTTGCCTGGTTTTGGTATCAAGGTGATGGTGGCCTCGTAGAATGAGTTTGGGAGTGTTCCTTCCTCTGATATTATTTGGAAGAGTTTGAGAAGGATGGGTGTTAGCTCTTCTCTAAATGTTTGATAGAATTCGCCTGTGAAGCCATCTGGTCCTGGGCTTTTGTTTGATGGAAGATTTTTAATCACAGTTTCAATTTCAGTGCTTGTGATTGGTCTATTCATATTTTCTATTTCTTCCTGAGTCAGTCTTGGTAGGTTGTGCATTTCTAAGAATTTGTCCATTTCTTCCAGGTTGTCCATTTTATTGGCATAGAGTTGCTTATAGTAATCTCTCATGATCTTTTGTATTTCTGCAGTGTCAGTTGTTACTTCTCCTTTTTCATTTCTAATTCTACTGATTTGAGTCTTCTCCCTTCTTTTCTTGATGAGTCTGGCTAATGGTTTGTCAATTTTGTTTATCTTCTCAAAGAACCAGCTTTTAGTTTGGTTGATCTTTGCTATCGTTTCCTTCATTTCTTTTTCATTTATTTCTGATCTGATCTTTATGATTTCTTTCCTTCTGCTAACTTTGGGGGTTTTTTGTTCTTCTTTCTCTAATTGCTTTAGGTGCAGGGTCAGGTTGTTTACTCGAAATGTTTCCTGTTTCTTAAGGTGGGATTGTATTGCTATAAACTTCCCCCTTAGAACTGCTTTTGCTGCGTCCCATAGGTTTTGGGTCGTCGTGTCTCCATTGTCATTTGTTTCTAAGTATTTCTTAATTTCCTCTTTGATTTCTTCAGTGATCACTTCATTATTGAGTAGTGTATTGTTTAGCCTCCATGTGTTTGTATTTTTTACAGATCTTTTCCTGTAATTGATGTCTAGTCTCATAGCATTGTGGTCGGAAAAGATACTTGATACAATTTCAATTTTCTTAAATTTACCAAGGCTTGATTTGTGACCCAAGATATGATCTATCCTGGAGAATGTTCCATGAGCACTTGAGAAAAATGTGTATTCTGTTGTTTTTGGGTGGAATGTCCTATAAATATCAATTAAGTCCATCTTGTTTAATGTATCATTTAAAGCTTGTGTTTCCTTATTTATTTTCATTTTGGATGATCTGTCCATTGGTGAAAGTGGGGTGTTAAAGTCCCCTACTATGATTGTGTTACTGTCGATTTCCCCTTTTATGGCTGTTAGTATTTGCCTTATGTATTGAGGTGCTCCTATGTTGGGTGCATAAATATTTACAATTGTTATATCTTCTTCTTGGATCGATCCCTTTATCGTTATGTAGTGTCCTTCTTTGTCTCTTCTAATAGTCTTTATTTTAAAGTCTATTTTGTCTGATATAAGAATTGCTACTCCAGCTTTCTTTTGATTTCCATTTGCATGGAATATCTTTTCCCATCCCCTTACTTTCAATCTGTATGTGTCTCTAGGTCTGAAGTGGGTCTCTTGTAGACAGCATATATATGGGTCTTGTTTTTGTATCCATTCAGCCACTCTGTGTCTTTTGGTGGGAGCATTTAGTCCATTTACATTTAAGGTAATTATTGATATGTATGTTCCTATTCCCATTTCCTTAATGGCTTTGGGTTCGTTATTGTAGGTATAGTCCTTCTGTTGTGTTTCTTGCCTAGAGAAGTTCCTTTAGCATTTGTTGTAAAGCTGGTTTGGTGGTGCTGAACTCTCTCAGCTTTTGCTTGTCTGTAAACGTTTTAATTTCTCCATCAAATCTGAATGAGATCCTTGCTGGGTAGAGTAATCTTGGTTGCAGGTTTCTCTCCTTCATCACTTTAATTATGTCCTGCCACTCCCTTCTGGCTTGTAGAGTTTCTGCTGAGATATCAGCTGTTATTCTGATGGGGATTCCCTTGTGTGTTATTTGTTGTTTTTCCCTTGCTGCTTTTAATATGATTTCTTTGTGTTTAATTTTTGACAGTTTGATTAATATGTGTCTTGGCGTATTTCTTCTTGGATTTATTCTGTATGGGACTCTCTGTGCCTCCTGGACTTGATTAACTATTTCCTTTCCCATATTAGGGAAGTTTTCAACTATAATCTCTTCAAATATTTTCTCAGTCCCTTTCTTTTTCTCTTCTTCTTCTGGAACCCCTATAATTCGAATGTTGGTGCGTTTAATGTTGTCCCAGAGGTCTCTGAGACTGTCCTCTGTTCTTTTCATTCTTTTTTCTTTATTTTTCTCTGCATCAGTTATTTCCACTATTTTATCTTCCACCTCACTTATCCGTTCTTCTGCCTCAGTTATTCTGCTATTGATCCCATCTAGAGTATTTTTCATTTCATTTATTGTGTTTTTAATCGATGCTTGATTCATCTTTAGTTCTTCTAGGTCCTTGTTAACTGTTTCTTGCATATTGTCTATTCTATTTCCAAGATTTTGGATCTGGGAAATAGAATCTTGGATCAGCTTTACTATCATTATTCTGAATTCTTTTTCAGGTAGACTGCCTATTACCTCTTCATTTGTTAGGTCTGGTAGGTTTTTATCTTGCTCCTTCACCTGCTGTGTGTTTTTCTGCTTTCTCATTTTGCTTATGTTACTGTGTTTGGGGTCTCCTTTTTGCAGGCTGCAGATTCGTAGTTCCCGTTGTTTTTGGTGTCTGTCCCCCGTGGCTAAGGTTGTTTCAGTAGGTTGTGTAGGCTTCCTGGTGGGGGGGACTAATGCCTGTGTTCTGGTGGTTGAAGCTCGATCTTGTCTTTCTGGTGGACAGGTCCACGTCTGGTGGTGTGTTTTGGGGTGCCTGTGGCCTTATTATGTTTTTAGGTATCCTCTCTGCTAATGGGTGGGGTTGTGTTCCTGCCTTGCTAGTTGCTTGGCATAGGGTGACCAGCACTGTAGCTTGCTGGTCGTTGACTGAAGCTGGGTGCTGGTGTTGAGATGGAGATCCCTGGGAGATTTTTGCTGCTTGATATTATGTGGAGCTGGGAGGTCTCTTGTGGACCCGTGTCCTGAAGTTGGCTCTCCCACTTCAGAGGCACAGCACTAACTCCTGGCTGCAGCACCAAGAGCCTTTCATCCACCCGGCTCAGAATAACAGTGAGAAAAAGTAGAAAGAAATAATTAGTAGAAGAAAGAAAGAGAGATTGAAAGAAAGGAAGAAGGGAAGTAAGTAAGGAAGGAAGGAAGAAAGAAAGAAAGGAGGGAGGGAGGAAGGATGGAAAGAAAGGAAAGAAAGGAGGGAGGGAGGGAGGAATGAAAGCAAAAGGAAGAGTGAATGGAAGAAGCGAGGGAGGGAGGGAGGAAGGAAAGAAAGAAAGAAAGACAGAAGGGAGGGAGGGAGGGAGGAAGGAAAGAAAAAGAAAGTGGAAAGAAGAAGGGTGGGAGGGAGGGAGGGATGGAGGAAAGAAAAAGAAAGAAGGAAAGGAGGAGCGGAGGGAGGGAGGGAGGAAGGGAAGGGAGGAAAAAAAGAAAGAGCAGGTAAAGTAAAATAGAATAAAGTATGAAATATAGTAGCGTTATTAAAATTAAAAAGTAATTATTGAAAAAGAACACGGACCGAAAGAACCCTGGGACATATGGTGGAAGCAAAGCTATACAGAGAGAATCTTACACAGAAGATTACACATACACATTCACAAAAAGAGAGCAGGGGGAAAAATCAAAAATCTTGCTCTCCAAGTCCACCTCCTCGATTTGGGATAATTCGTTGTAAAAAGAGGAAAAGGGCGAAAAGTCTGAAATCTTGCTAAGTCCACCTCCTTAATTTGAGATAATTCGTTGTAAAAAGAGGGAAAAAAAAGGGGGGAAAGTCTTAAATCTTGTCCTCAAGGTCCACTTCCTCAATTTGGGATGATTCGCTGTCCATTCATGCACTCCACAGACGCAGGGCACATCAAATGGACCGTGGAGCTTTAATCCGCTGCCTCGGAGGCTGCACAGAGAGATTTCCCTGTCTCTGCTCTCACAGCTCCCGGGTCTCAGCCTTGGACCTGGCCCCGCCTCTGCGCGTAGGTCGCCGGAGGGCGTCCGTTCTTCGCTCAGACAGGACGGGTTTAAAGGAGCCGCTGATTCGGGGGCTCTGGCTCACTCAGGCAGAGGGGAGGGAGGGGAATGCCCTCTCCTCGCGCACCAGGCAACAAAAGGGAAAAAAGTCTCTTGCCTCTCCGGTAGCTCCAGACCCTTTCCCCGGACTCCCTCCGGGCTAGCACTAACCCCTTCAGGGTCTCTTCCTGCCGCCAGCCCCAGACCTCTCCCTGCGCTCCGACTGAAAGCCGATACCCGAGCCTCAGCTCCCAGCCCCGCCCGCCCTGGCGGCCGAGCAGACAAGTCTCTCGGGCTGGTGTGTGCCTGAGGGCACCGATCCTCTGTGCCAAAATCTCTCTGCTTTGCCTTCCACACCCCTGTTGCTGTGCTCTCCTCCGCTACTCCGAAGCTTTCCCCCTCCGCCACCTGCAGTCTCCGCCCTCGAAGGGGCTTGTAGTGTGTAGAAACCTTCCCTCCTTCACGGCTCCCTCCCACTGGTGCAGGTCCCGTCCATATCCTATTGTCTCTGTTTATTCTTTTTTTCTTTTGACCTACCCAGGTATGTGGGGAGTTTCTTGCCTTTTGGGGGTGTCTGAGGTCTTCTGTCAGCGTTCAGTAGGTGTTCTGTTGGAGTTGTTCCACGTGTAGATGAATTTCTGATGTATCTGTGGGGAGGAAGGTGATCTCCGCGTCTTACTCTTCCGCCATCTTCCTCCGGCTCCCTGTGGGCATTTTTATTGAGATTTTGTTTATTTTATATTTGACTTAGAATTGGCATCTTGTTGTTGTTGTTTGTTTCTCCTGGCTGTGAAAACCAAGCCCTCAAGCCAGTGAGGTTGGCAGATGACCCTGGGGAACTGCTAGCTTCCTGGCTTGCTTTTCTTTTTAACCTCATGTCTTGGGTTTTAGCTTCTTAGGATTTTCCTTACTGACCTACCAGTTCAGTTCTCCATTAAAAAAGAGGTTTTTAATATATTATTTCCATTTTTAAGTGTTTTTTAACTTGGATAATGTTTCAGGATAGATTGCTGTATTGAAGGAAGTCTGAATTATGTCTTTAAATATTTGTTCTATTCTGTTAATAAGTTTTCTTCAGGGATTCTTATTATTCTTACGTTAACTCTCTTTTGCCTATCTTCCATAGTTATCATTTTTTCTCAAATCCTCTAAAACTCCTATTTCCTTTTCGCTTTGCGTGCTGTTTTCGTTTTTATTTTTTACTGTGTGTTCAGCAGTGTTGCTTTCACCTTACACTCTTTTAGATTTTGCATTCTTTTGTGGTTTTATTTATTTATTTTTTTATCCTAAACTCTGCTAGTCACTTCCTATTGCCCTGCCACCTGAGCCTAAAGTGTTTGCTTCTTTTTTTGTGTTTTTATTGCATGGCAGCGATTGCTCTGCCATTTTTCCTTTTCCTTCCTTCCTTTTTCTTATATTATCTTAGGGTAGAATTTGTGGCTTTGATTTTCTTTGATATAGGGTTGATTTTCTTGGGCTAGTTCGTTTTAGAATATTTGTGTAAGAAGGAGGGCCAGAGCTCTGTTGAGACCTAACTGTTGGATTTGAGCTCATATAGGCTTTACTTCTTTCCAGCCACCAGGATTATGCAGCCCTGGGTTTTTTTTTTTTTTTTTTTTTTTTTGGTGGTACACGGGCTTCTCACTGTTGTGGCCTCTCCTGTTGCGGAGCACAGGCTCCGGACGCGCAGGCTCATCGGCCATGGCTCACGGGCCTAGCCGCTCCGCGGCATGTGGGATCTTCCCGGACGGGAGCACGAACCCGTGTCCCCTGCATCGGCAGGCGGACTCTCAACCACTGCGCCACCAGGGAAGCCCAGCCCTGGGTTTTTTTTTCCAGAATCCAAATGATCTCTTCTTTCCAACTGCCATAGAGATAAGGCTGTTCCCTGCAGTTATGGCTTGCTTTTTTCTTTTCACTTAGTGAATGAGAAATCCCCTTCTTTCGATTCTTCTCAAAACAATATTGGATATAGGGGTGCTCCTGCCACTGTTTTTGCAGCACAGAGATTTAGGTTTTGTTCTATGTCTGCAAAGCATGCCTTGTTCTCTGTGAAATCTACTGCTGCAGTGTTCTCTCTGCTTCCTTCTGTGCGCACCCCTGTTTGATCTCTGCTGCTTTGAGGTGGGAGGCTTTCCCCTTAATTTGTGACTTGGGGCTTCAGCTGTCTCCCGGTTTCTCTGAAAATGAACTCTGTATTTTTGTTTTCTGTTCTTTTTGCCCTTGGATAGTTTTGGGGAGGAGAAAGGGGAAGTGTTAATTTTATGGCACCATTTGCAAACTGGAAGACTCCTTGTAAAATTTTTATTAATATTTAAAGTAAAAAATATGGAGATTTTGATTATTGTTTTTGATTTGTTAATGTGAAACAACTCTAGGCTTTCACACATTTTTATATTTTTATTTAGGAATCTCTAGAGGACCTATTTGCCAAATGAAATTTAGACAATTATATGATTAAATGAATTGCAGAAAACTGAGGAAATTTACTTATTAAAGTAGAAGGATATTTTTCACATTTTTCCCCCACAAAAGATAGTGAATGCTGTTTAAACACTGGTTAGCTTTTGTAGGAAAACCTCAGACTTTTTAATTTACTTATAAGAAGTATATATGGTTGAGATATTTAAAAGCTAATAGATTTAATTTAGGGGTCTAGAAGCTTTTTTATCTTGAATTCACTTATCTCTGAATTCATTAACAGTTTCAGTTTCATAAGTCTGAATTGTAGAATCAGAGAATGGTTAAGTTTTACTCTGGCGAGATCCCACGCCAGAGATGATATAGAAGGTGTGTGGAATGATTTTTCCCTTAGAATTTTAAATTATAAAAACTCAAAGCAATGACATTTGGTAAACCATTTCTAGGTCCTGTACTTGTGTGGTCATTTTTGTTGGTCTTGCCCTGAACAGCCCTTTCTTTAATGGCATGCATCCTTGCTTTTCAAACATAGGACTTCAGAATTACTCCTTTTATGTCTATTCTTATAACTTACTCTTGGTATAAAATTAGAAGTTTTAATCTTTTATCGATTTACATATTATTTTTGTTGAAACTATTTATTATAAGTAATTTGTCAGGAAT
Organism: Hyperoodon ampullatus; assembly: GCF_949752795.1. Classification (NCBI taxonomy): domain Eukaryota; kingdom Metazoa; phylum Chordata; class Mammalia; order Artiodactyla; family Ziphiidae; genus Hyperoodon; species Hyperoodon ampullatus. The sequence continues at coordinate 31,505,602 of NC_136925.1, read as the reverse complement.
CACATTCTTTATCTTAAGAATGAAGTGGAACTAATGCCTAGTCCCTAGTTAACCAGTAGGTGAAAAGGAATGCTTTGCATTCAGAAAGGGAAGTGGAGAAAGTTGAAATGTGCATACTCCTTTTGTTTCCCTCTTCAAGGTATTCAGTCTCTGCTTGTGTTGTTTGGTTTTGGCAGATAGCTGTAGATTTCGTGTTTGGGATGTTTGAGGGTTAGAAATTGAAGTGTTCAGGTATTTGGGAGGAATGGAAGTGTTATTGAGCCCTTGAGAGAAGAATATAGTTATTTGATAAATTAAAAACATATTTGCTCATTTTGGCCATTTGTCTCCACACAGCGCACGCAGTAAGAATCTGTTATAAAGGATAATGAAGGACCATGCAAAATCATTTGTTATTTGGGAATAGTCATTAAGGAGAATTCTGATAATTCTTGCTCCTGCAAATTATGCCTTTGTTTGTTCTCCTCTTTTCTTTCTCGCAACAATGGTGAAAATAGTATCATAGCAGAGCTAGCCCATGGGAAGACTTTACTTGTGTATCTTAGTGAAAGAAAATACATTCAAAATGCTTGATACATGGTAGCTGCTCAATAAATAATTTTCTTATTTATTAAACTTTTAATTTTTGAATTAATCTTAGATTTACAGGAAGATATAACATGTATACAAGGAGGTCCCATGCAACCTTCATCCAGTCTCTCCTGTTGTAACATCTTGTATTTCTGTAGCACAGTATCAAAACCAGGAAACTGACATCGGTACAATCCTTAGAGCTTATTCAGGTTTCACCAGATATACATGCACTTGTGTGTGTGTATATGTGTATGCAGTTTAATTACATGTGTAGCTTTCTATAACCACCAGTCAAGATACTTGATTACAGTTTCACCACCTTGAGTGCTAGTTATTTATAGCCACACCACTGCTCCCCATCTAAAGCCCCTGGCAACTGCTAATCTGTTCTCCAACTCTATAATTTTGTTATTTCACAAATGTTTTGTAAATGGAATCATGCAGTATGTATCCTTCTAAGTTATTTTGTTTTTTGAATCTCTGTGCTTTTTAGTTATAGCATTTTAATATTGTTGACTTTTGCTTGCTAATGGTATCACTTTGGTTTAGCAAAGAAAATGTTCAAATTTTTTGTCTTATTCAGTAGGTTTCACTTGCCAACATGTAAGTCATGCTATCAGTGTGAATCATGTGAAAAAAGCAATAGTTGAGAATCTGTGGTCAGTTTGCTTGGAATGTTTAAAAGAAAGAAAATTCTATGATGGACAGCCAGTACTTACTTCTGATATTTGGTTGTGCCTCAAGTGTGGTTTTCAGGTGAGAAAAGTCTCTTTTATGTGAGAGTTTGTCTTGAATATTTTCCTTAAATCTTACTGTGAGCTCTGACTGTTGGTAATGCTTAGAACTTAAGATTAACTTATTCTGTGTTTAGATAGAACTCTCCAAGGCCGAGCTTAGAAATGTTTAAGGTAAAATAAAATGTATGTATGTTCAGAAATTAATCATGTGTGGTTTATAAATACTTCGAAAGGGAATCCAGCCCACTTGCAGTAGTTCTCATATGTGGCCCTGCCTTTACCTATTTGTATTTACTTAGGAAATGGATCCAAGTTTTTGGGTTTTTAAAAAATCCTTTTGGATTCATTTTTTTCTCTATGAAAAGTGATTATTCTATCTTTTCTTTCTTTTTTTTTTTTGCAAAGTAATTTCTCTTGAGAGCTTAGAAGCTATTGGTATCTTTTTTTTTTTTAAATTGGAGTATAGTTGTTTTACAATGTTGTAGAACCTATTGATATCTTTAATAAAGGATTTTTTAAATAAAATTAAAAGTATATATATATTTTTTAGAATAAGAGGCATCTTTATTATCTCACATAGAAAGCCAGAAGTAGGGCCACTTAAAGTTAGTTGCTTCAATGAACATTCAAAAGAACATTAAAAACTGAGATTTCTTCCATTTTTCTGCTGTGCCATCCTCAGTTTCATGGTTTCAGGATGGTAAAAGATGTTTCATGCACTCACTGTGTATCACACAGCAACCCTCAAAGGCCAGAAAGAGGTCAAAAAGTACCTCCCTTCCCTGTGTTCTTTTTTAAAATACGTACAACTTTTCTAGAAACATCCATGAGACTGCCCCTCATGGGACATTGACTGGCATTGAATCTCATTTCTTTACTTACCTGGTGATGGAAGTTACTGTGATTGGTCTGAGTCTCACTAGTTTTCAGTGGAGTTGGGTGGAGGTGTGTAGGGTATTAGGAAATGTGTGTATAGGGGAGGGGCACTACTGGCCTGTGAGGATGCTCAGTGTCCCACCATGCATCAGACAGAGAGCGTGGACACTTTTAAATGGTATGGAAATTAACTTGGCTCATGACTGTTTTACTATGTAACAAGAAGCAAGTTAGCCTCTTTGCAAGAAATTGAATTTAATGAGAATCCTATTGTTTTCTGAAACTTTTCCCTCCTGCTTGAAACTAAAAACAAAACAAAACTTCTAGTGTGTTTGAGTATGATTTAAGTTTTGATTAATTTGAAATAAACTTGTATGTAAATCATACAAAGAGTGTTCTGTTCATCTTTAGGGATGTGGTAAAAACTCAGAAAGCCAGCATTCATTGAAGCACTTCACGAGTTGGAGAGCAGAGTTTCACTGTATTATAATTAGTCTGAGCACATGGATCATTTGGTAAGTTAGATTTCGTTAGTACTGGTGTTCACTATAAAAACTGTCTTTGAGTTTTATAAGGTACGATATTTAAAGATGATATACCAGCTTATACTTTTTAGCCTAAACACAACCTATGGAATCATTTAAGAAAATTAACATTATCCATGAATATAAAATTTAAGTAAAAAATTTAGTCATCCCTGTAGTTTTTTTTAACACTTTCTTTGTACAATAAAGAAAATTGTTGCTAGTTGACTTTTTGGTAACGAACTTGCTAAATTAGAATGTCAGGGTTCTAGCGGAGGAAGGTACTTCAAGCAGTCAAGCCGGTTGGCCATTCTCTGCAGGGGACAAGGAAAGCCTAGGCATAGATAGTTTGTAAAAACTTCTCAGGGGATTCTACTACTTAACCCTGGTTGGGATAGATAGTTTGTAAAAACTTCTCAGGGGATTCTACTACTTAACCCTGGTTGGGAACTAAGTCCAGTTCCCTCATTTTATGTGTTAGGACACTGAGTATCATTTATTTACCTTTTTGTGGTTACAAAGTAAAGATCCAGGCACTAAAACAAGTCTTTTGATTCTTTAGTCCCTTACCAGCATACCACACTGCTTCAGTGGTTTAACTGGACACTGTATTGAAAAGCTTTTCCTATATTTTACAGCAAAATTTTTCTCATGAATTTATAGACTCCTAGGGTTATTCAGATGAATTTTCAGGAGTTTTCAAGTTTTAAGACAAAAATATTTTAACTTTGTGCTTCATTTCAGGGTTCTAAAATTAATATAAGGATATTTTGGTTTGTAGGAGAGACCATCATCCTATAATTTAATTCAGCCACAGGGTTGGACGCCTGCTGCATTTGTGTTTTGTTATTGGAAGTAATAAAATTGGGGTGAATGAGGAAAGAATTGCTAGAACTTAATATGTAAATGAAGCATTGGAGCCAAGGGAGAGGGGTATGATCCCACAGTGTGGCGGCTCAATAAACATTTCTCTGTAGTCTGAATAGAGCAGTGGTCTGCAACGATAGGGTGTATCAGAATCACTGGGAGGCTTGTTGGAATAGCTTGCTGGGTCTCAGGCTTAGAGATTCTGATTTACTAGTTCTGGGGTAGGGCCTGAGAAATTGGATTTCTAACAAGTTCCCACGTGTTGCCAGTGCTGCTGGCCTGGGACCATAGTTTGAGGACCACTGAAGTAGAAAAAGATGGTGGGAGAATTGAGTGGCACCTGGTAAAATAGGTTCATCTCAAGTGAATCTGAATTGGAACATCTGTTGTAGCTCTTAGGACCCCAATTATGGTATGAATCATGATTTAATTTCAGCAAAAAAGCCTTACCTAGCATAATCAATTAGGGTTGTTTTAATTTAATTGTTTTTAAAATTTTATTTTATATTTAATTGTAATTTTGCTTTTATAGTTATATAGAGTTACAAGGATGGTGAATTTATTGAGTTTTGTGAGATGGATTTGTGAGATTTATATTATACTGAAAATAATTTTAAGTCACGTTTGGGGATCCATAGAATTACTTCTCTTTCAAAGAAAGAAATTCAGGTTTGTCACATGCATTTATAGAAATTTAAAGGTTGTGACTATTTTCTTTTTCCCATCTAATTCTTAAATCTTAAAAAGTTTAACAATATCAGTAGAAAACTTCACTAATCTGGATTAGAGAAGGCCAGCTGGAACTAGAGGAAAAACCTGAAAAACCTGAAAAAAAGAAAGGAATATTGTAGATTTGATAATTTAATCACAACTAACAAAGTGTTGCTGGATAGTGGATTTAATGCTGCTTAAACAGATAATTATTAGTATAATAGTACAGCTGCTTCTTACCTCTGACTTCACATCAGAATCACACAGGTGGAATTTGAAAAACCCATAGGTACCAGTGGTCCTCTATTAAATCAGGGCTTCTGTATTTTTAAGTTCCATAGGTGATTCTTATGCCTAACCAGGGTTTAGAGGCACTGATTTAACACTTAGAGATAATATGTAAATGTGTGCTTTTAAATCATTCAAAAGTTTGTTGAAAGGTTTAATATTTCCCTTGTACTCTTATTCTATTACTGATTTGTGATCCCTGTGTCTGTTTCCCACCCTTAAAAAGAAAATATTACACTTCTATAAAGCTATTTATTTTAAAATGATAATACTTTTCTGATTGTTGTGAGGAATCAAACCAGAAAATGCATGTAAAGTTCTTAGAACAGTGCATGGCACATAGTAGGTGCTCAATTATTATTTTGGTTATTTCTAATGGAAACAGGTAGAATTAAATTACCTTGAGCTCTCCTCTTTTCTCCAAATTCGCTGACATTGTGCAGTTTTTATTTACTTTTTTTTTGTACTCTTAAAGTTACAATATATTTAATAACAAGTAAAAATTAAGTCTTAATCTCAGTAAAAATTTGACATTTCAATATTTTTCAAATGAGCAATTGTATTTTTATTATTTTTGCCAATCATTACATCACAAAATATTGAACATCTATTATAATGGAAGCCTGATAACTGTAATTGCTTAAATTCCATCATGATCCATTGGAAAGGTTGCTTTGGGAATGTTTTTTGTGACTCGATTCCTTCACAGATTTATCTATGTATCTGTGTATTTCTGTGTGCAAAGTGATAGAGTGAACACTCAGTAACCATTTGAATTTTGAGCGCTGTTTAGAAAAGGGACCCAAACCTAGTTTACAGCCATTGATTCCAGGACCACTAATAGTTATAAGCAAGAAGATTGTGAATATGTAAGGTCATGTTGGTATAATGCATTACATTTATAAAACACTTTCAATATGGTCAAACACTGTTCTCATTGGATCTCATTAAGATGAGAATAGATAGAAGAAACCTTTATTAACTCTATGCACTAATGAGGAAACTTAGTGGAGGGTAGTTTTCTGAAAAGGAATGTGCTTTTCAAAATCTCTTCTCTAACCCCCTCTTCACAAATAAACTCCAAACAAAATAAAACACCTCATCCAGTCTTCCCTGTCTCTGTATGTGGAACCTCCATCGCTTAAGTATTCAAGCCAGGAGCCTGGCAGTTGTTTTCTCCCCCTTTTTATCTTATTTTATTTTTCAACCTTTTAACAAAAGTAAACATATGGTATAATGAATTCCTCTATATCCACCACCCAGCTTTAAACACTATCTGCTCACAGGATATCTTGTTTCATCTAGACCAGGATTTCTCAGTCTCAATACTATTGTCATTTGGGTTGATAATTCTTTGTTGTGAGGGGGACTGTCCTGTGAGGGGACAGGATTAGCTCTGGCCTCTAACCACTGGGTGCCAGTAGCAGCTTTCCCAGTTGTGACAACCAAAAATATTTCACAACTCTGCCAAATGTCCCCCGGGGGACGAAACTGCTCCTGTTTGAGAATCACTGATATACCCACATCAGCTTCTCCCTTTCCTCTTCCTTATCTTTTATATCCAATTCGTTAACTGCTTCTACCTGAAAATATATGTCTGTTCATTTCTCTCCAGATCCACTGCATCTGCCCTGATCTCTCTCTATTCCTGATGCCATCCAATCTGACATTAGTCAGAGTGATGTTTTCAAAATGTAAATTGGATCTTATTACTCGCCTGCTTATAAGCCTCTCATGGCACTCCGTTACACTTAGGATAAACCACCAAAACTCTAATTTGAATGCTAAGGCTCTGTATGAACTGCCCCCTGCTTATTTCTGTAGACTTATTTACCTCATTTCTCTTGCCTCACCCTAAGTATCCCCCTTACCCCATGACTTAAAGACAAAAGTGGATAAATACCAACTTTATTACCTGATGTGCAAAATTATTGAAGATGCTTTCATAATATTTGCTTACATTTTATATTTTTTCAGGTGTTATGAGTGCGATGAAAAATTATCGACACATTGTAATAAGAAGGTTTTGGCTCAGATAGTTGATTTTCTCCAGAAACATGTTTCTAAAACACAAACAAGTAAGTTAACAGCAGTTGCTAAAGAAATTTGTATTAAAGTATGATATTTCATTTATTTTATTTTTTAATTAAAAAAATTTTTTTTGTGGTACGTGGGCCTCTCACTGTTGTGGCCTCTCCCGTTGCGGAGCACAGGCTCCGGACGCGCAGCCTCAGTGGCCATGGCTCACGGGCCCAGCCGCTCCGCGGCATGTGGTATCTTCCCGGACCGGGGCATGAACCCGTGTCCCCTGCATTGGCAGGCGGACTCTCACCACTGCGCCACCAGGGAAGCCCCTAAAGTATGATATTTTATAATTCTTATAAAGAGATAATAAATTCATAAAGAGTACTTTGGATTTTACTGTGACCTCTCAGTACGAGTGCCATGAATTCTTAAGTAGCAGTTTTGTGATGTTATCTTGTGTTGTATTTACATAACTAATAATGAGAAGCTGGAGAGGATAGTAACTGGATTGTGGGCTTTTGAATCAAACAATGCTGAATTTGAATTTAGGTTCCACCTAAATTACCTACTGTCTGTGTGACTTTGACTCCTTAGTTTCCTTATGTAAAAAATTAGTACGATAATTCTATCAAGTGGGAATGTTGTGAAGCTTAGGTATGTTTTCTAAAGATTTAGAAATAATGTGTGTAAAAATACTTGCGTAGTCCCCGACACATTTATGAAATGATATCTGTTATTTGTTACATCATTGGAATACTGTTCTGACACTAACTACCTGGAATTAGGCTAACCTTGCAGATTAAGGGCTCAGTTCCCCCAAAAGATTGCCCTCACTTCAGACACCATTCTCAAGCTAGGGGTTCTCAGGATCCTCCCCCCCATTTCCGACCAACTGGTTACAGGGGTTCCCACTGTCCTCTTAATTCAATAATTTGCTAGAATGACTCAGAAAACACTGGAAAGTGCTATACTTACAATTCCAGTTTCATTATAGCAACAATAACAAAAAGAAATAGAAATCAGGACCAGTCAAAAGAAAAGACATGTAAGGTGAGATCTGGGAAGGTACCAAACATGAAACTTTTCTGTCTTCTTCCTGTGGGGTCAGGATGCATCAACGTCTCAGCACATTGATGTGTAACAATACACACAGACTGTTGTTAACCAAGGAAGCTCACTGGAGTTTTGGTGTCTAGCGTTTTTATTAGGGTTTCATTGCATAGGCATGGTTGATTGAATCATTGGCCACATGATGTAACTCAGTGTCCAGGATCCCAACCCTCTAATCACACGTTTGGTCTTTCTGGCATGGCTGGCTCCCATCCTGAGTCATCTCATTAGCATACATTGTCTAAGGTCCCACAATGAATTAAAAAATACTTTGTTAACATAAACTAACAAGCGTGGTCTGAGGGGCCCACCATGAGTAAAACAGACACTCCTGTCACTCTGGAAATCCAAGGATTTAGAGGGGGCTTCTCAGGAACCTGGGACAAAAGGCAGCCAAATCCTTTATTATACAATAATAACGTATTATATATTGTACTTTGTTGTCTAACATATAAGCAGTATATAATACACATTAATATAAATTACAAATATATAGGGAAGGAGTTTCTTCATTCAAAAATATTAAGTGCCTACCACATGCCATGCTTTATGCTTTATTTGATTTGCAGTGGTAAAACAAAAATAGTTTTTATGTTGCCTTCATGAAGTTTAGAGTATAGTGGGAGAGACAGACAGAAACATAACACATATGTAACTTGTGATAAGTGCTACAAAGGAAAAGAACAGATTGCAGTGATAAGTAATAATCTCATGGTCATAGTGATCAAGAAAGGCCAATATGGCTGGAGTGTGGTTTGCTGGGAGAAAGCAGAATGTGGTAAAGTTAAGATGTATGTGGGCAGGTCATGAAGGATACTGTAAGGAATTCCATAAATAATACCCCTTGGTATTTTAGAAGTAAGTTTTTTGGGATAGTAATGTTTTTATAAGATACTTTACAAATCAAATATGAAAGTTGCTATTGAGGTTTGTAAGAATGCTGGATATGATTATGTAGCTATTTTAAATGATAATCATGAAGATTGTATAAATGTAAAAATGTCTGTATATGGTAATTCAAAAAGACTATGAAACTGTATATATTGTGTTCAAATGGCAGGATGAGAGTGATTTAAATGGAGCCTTTTTATATTTTGCATTAAGTAAAAATAACTACTGAGAGGAAAGCCTGTACCTGTACCTTAAACATGTTTTTAAGGTATACAGTGCCTGGGCTAATTTCACGTCTGATACATCTAATTCAGCTTCTCTGCTCAGTGAATCTCAACTTTTGTTCCCAGTAGCCCTTTAGACTTTTAAAAAATTATTGAGGACTTAAAGAGCTTTGGTTAGGTAGGGTATATCTATTAATATTTATCATATTAGAAATTAAATATAAAAAATTAGAATATTTATTAATTTACTGAAAAATAGCTGTAATTCCATTACATGTTAACACAAATAACATATTTTTAGAAAAGATAACGGTTTCCAAAACAACACAAACCTAATGAGTGGCATTGTTTTACATTTTTCCAAATCTCTTGAATGTCTGGCTTAATAGAAACAGCTGGATTCTCATATCTACTTCTGCATTCAGTCTGTTCTGATATCACATGGCCTGCAGCCTCTGTAAAACTGCATTGTATAATTGAGAATGAATGAAAGTAAGAAAACCAAATAACATCTTGGGCTTATTATGAAAATACCTTGGAGCTTAAGGACACCCAAAAGGGGGGGCTTGTCTTCAGATACAATTTGAGAACTGCTAAACTAGCACATTTCTGTCTTTATAATTTCTGTCTTCAGTCTTTCTTGCCCTGAGGCTCAGCTCAGATCCTACTTCAGTGACACATTCCCAGTCCTTTGTTTTATCTCTTCTATGTAGCATACTTTAGAATCTTAACACTTGATTTTGTGGTGTTCAGCTTTCATATGTATCTGTGTCTTGTTTATAAAACTGTACATGCCTTGAGGATTGTACCCTGGCTTATATTCTTTTTGATTCTCATATGACTAGGTAGTAAATACTGCTGAATTGAACTGAACTAGCACGTGAGCAGTTTTTACTGAGGAAGTAGATACGCTTTGCATTTTCACCAAAACACCCCTGAATATTATCAAATTATTTTATTTATTCATTCAGTCTATTAATATACTTGAGTTTCTACCTTGTGCCAGACACTGTGCTAGATATTGGAGATACGGTGGTGAATGAGACAGATCTATTTCTCAGTTCCTGCCATTATTGATCTTTTGGTTAGTGAGGGCTATTGACAAATCACAATTATAATTGCTGTTTAAATAGTGCTGTGAGGAGCAAGAACAGGGGACTGTGAGAGCACTTTGGAGTAGTATCTAATCTGGACTAGAGGATCCAGGAAAGCTTTATTGAGAGGAAGAGATTTCTAAGCTGGAATCTGAAGGATAGCTAGATGTTAGGTAGGCAGAGAGGGAAGGGGTGTGTGCTCCAGGCAGAGGAGATAGCTCATTGATGAGGGAGCCTGATACGTTCAGGGGATTGTACAGAGCTGCAGGGTTGAGTTTTGTGATGATGGGTGGGGGTGGGGGTGAGAGGTGAGACTCTGGAGGTAAGTAGAAGCAGTTATTGAAGGGCCTTGTAAGTTTAGAGTGTATCCTGGAGGCAATGAAGAGCCACTTATAGGTTCTAAGAGGAGAAGTGGATGATCAGTTTTGTACTTTAGAAAGATCACTTACTGTACTATGGAGATACACAGGAATGCCTTAATATGTATACCTGCCCATTCATATGTCAATATCAATTTATTATATGACCAAATAAAGATTTCTAAGGCTAATGGTTAACTAGGAGTTAGTGGAATTTTGAGAACAAACATATGAGGTAATTCTTATTTGGTTCCAAAGTAGACAAGTAGTGGGATAGCAAGTTTTTCCTTTTTACTCTTTAAAGATTAAACTTCTTTTCAGCTGTAGAAATGGGCAAATTACATTAATGCTACATGACTGGTTTAGGTAATTGCATTAAACAGTTGAGGGAATCCCAGTGCTGGTTCCCAGAAGAATGCTTACAGCTGTGTAGATGCCACATCTGATGCTAGGATTTGCTTTAAAAAAAATAATCTCTCCACACTCTCCCCCTCAAACATATATAAGAAAACTAAAAACAACAAATAAAATCCCCATATAATGAAAAGGTCATATAACACAAGATTGAAAAAGAGCAAGAAAACTTTCTTGTGAGACCCACCCAGAAATATGTATTGTTAAAAGTGGGCCAATATTCTCTGAAGGGCTTATTTCTCACTTTGGTAGTCTAGTAAATGTCATGTAAGTGTTCTACAAACACTTACAGAATACGGGAATTCCTGTTGAAATTATATCATTGAATATTGGTTTGCTATGTATGAACTAGACAGATGATAGATAATCCCACATTCTTTTCTAAACCAATAAATTTGGCCCATAATTTTAATACTGGTGGGATGCCATTTTCAAAGAACTTAAAGAGAGCATAAAATATTATATTCTGTTAAATTCATTGAGCTTATGCTCTTGGTATAAAAAGACATGTTATGTTGGTTCTTTTGGTTTTATTAAGTATAAGTTTGCTGTATCTTTTTTTTTTTTTTTTCGCGGTACGCGGGCCTCTCACTGTTGTGGCCTCTCCCGTTGCGGAGCACAGGCTCCGGATGCGCAGGCTCAGCGGCCATGGCTCATGGGCCCAGCCGCTCCGCGGCATGTGGGATCTTCCTGGACCGGGGCACGAACCCGTGTATCGGCAGGCGGACTCTCAACCACTGCTCCGCCAGGGAAGCCCTGCTGTATGTTTTTGAAATAAGAAAGTATGGTACATTTGGGATCTGAAATAATGTATCTGAGAATAAATAATATTGACTCTTCTACAGTAACAATTTGTAATGTAACACTTTGACTTTTCTTTATAAAGTAATACATTTTGTTCTACTATAAAGTGACAGTCCATATGCCTAAGAAATTTGCATTTTCATAAATAAGTACTAAAAATAGTTATTTCCATATATAAAAGGGGTTAGGGACAAAAAATGTTGAACACTTCAAAAACAATTTGTTTTACCTGTATGGATGTAAATCTGTGGTTCCTCATCTGAACTACAGAACACAGAGTTACTTGAATGACTGTTCTCTCAGTTCTCCCCAAAATGGCACTAACTTGTGGATATATATAGGGAGAAGTTAATTGGATACAGTGGGTACCTATGGCATTAGGGCTTAATTTTTTTTGAGGAACCCTTTGAGAAGGGCTACTATAAACTTTAATAAAACTGTAAATTCACACACCAAAGACATCCAGCAATTGATTACATCCAGCTTTTGCTTAAAAGAAGTGGTCTTTTCTTTCATATCACTACTAGCATTTCATTAGTGTCTTAACTTGTCACACTTATCAACCTTATCATCCACTGTTATACAGACAGATAGCAGATCCTAATGGTTAAGTGTGTGGATTCTGAACCCAGACTACCTGGCTTTAAATCTACTCCCTACAAATAGCTGTGTGCCTTCGTTTGATCATCATCTTTACAGTGGGGAAAGTTACCAGAGGAGATGATGCTCTCAGACTTTTTCTTTAAATAAGCAAACTGCAAAATAAGTTTGCTTTCCCTGTGCCTATGAGAAACTTGGGATGCACCAGTGTTCCGTTTCTGGTTTAACCAAGGCAATTCACAAATATTTATACCTTTGAAAAAAGAGAGACATTTAACATTACTTGGCAACAAATCCACAATTGGTTGTTTTCAGTTTTCTCCAAGATGAGCAAAGCTGCATCTCTGTGTACTTCTTCTTACGTTTCTGTAGGTTAAATTTTTTGGAATTTCTGGCCAATTTATAAACACATCTTAAATTTTGATTACTGTTGTTTAGCTGCCCTCCAGAAAGATTATACAGAGAGTATAGTTGACAAGAATACTTGTTTTTCCATGTTTAACTTTGTTTATAGTTTTTAGGGTTTTTCGTTTGGTTTTGGGGGGGCAGTAATGAAGTTTTTAGTGTCATTGTTGCCAAGTCCATCAGTCTTTTCTGTAATGGTTTTTTAGCCTTTGGGGTCATGCTTTGAAAGTTTTTTGTACTCCACGTTTATAAAGATATTCACCCACAGTTTTCTGGTACATTCAGGGTTTTTTTAAATTTATAACTTAATATCTTTAAACTTGGTTTAAAAAAATAATTAGAGGATCTTTATGTTGGAGTCGTTTTTATGGTAGAAAAATTTGAGGTACTTAAGGTTACTTTTTAGATATTAAATAGCCTTAGTCTTAGCCAAGTGTGGAAACAGTGGTTTTTTTCTCTTTATTTTGGCTTTGCTGGTGCTTCAGCCAGTTTTCTGTCTTATAAGACTTGAGTTATGTACAAAGCCCATCAGGTCTGCTCAATTAACCAGCTACTCTTTGAGTACTCAGATTATAGGCTTAAAGGTAAATGACAGAGATATAAAAGACCTATAAAAAATTTATCTAGAATGCCTGAAGTTTCCTCTTAATGTTCTTTGCATTCTGGGGTCTATGTTATTTTATTACATAAGTGCAATACCTGATGACAGTGTTGGTAATATAAAGGAGATAAGGTGAGATAATGATATATATATTTATATATTTTATTATAAATATCTTACATAGATAATATTTATATATGTGATATATATTATTGATAGCCTTCTAACCCCGAAATTCTGTGAAGATTCTTTTTAATTACAGACATTTCATGGGTTCAGGTAAAACTTGAGGAAAACAAAACAAATGATCAAAATTTTGTATAGTTTATCTTTTTTGTTATCGCTGTAGCAGCTTTGTCCTTTTAATTATATCACACTTCAAAACATCTTGAAGTTCAGTCCTTAGTGCATTCATTCTGTGTTTGTAAAGGAAGAGTTCTTAAAGTGACTATGATCTAAAATCACTGCCATATTGAGAAAGCTTTGTTGTCTCTGAAGACAAAATGATCAAAAATTATTCTTCATTGGAAGTAACAAATTGCATTTTATTAAAACACATACCTGTTTGTAGGTCAGATAATTGAGAGACTGATTCAAACATGCTTGTTTTAAACTAGAATCTTAAAACTCTCAGCCGACAGTTTCTTAGTGAGCAAATGTACATAAGTACTTAGTTTCTAAAAGTTTTACCAAGGTGTTATCATGAATTTAAGGCTTAATATCTCTATGCTGTTCACTATATGTCCTTATACTCTAGTCATAAATCATAGGCAATTAATTATAAATAATTACAGATAGTGGTTCATATAGTACCTGGTACACAGTGGACATTTGATAAATCCATTTTATTTGAGTTGTTAAATTTTATAAACATGCTACTTAGTATTAATAAAATGAAAAACTTGCACTTTAAGATACATATAAATAGTTCTTAGAAAATGTCATTCTATTTTCTAGTTATATTATCTGATCTATTAATATTCAAGTCTAATAGCATAATTAATTTTGAGCATATTCTCACAGACTTAATACATGTAAAAGTCAACAAACAGACTCTTGCCACTTGTGTGAAGTGTCTATTTAACCATGAAATAAACTATTTTTATTGCCATTGCCCCGTGGATATGCTCTTTCTGGCAGTGCTGTCCATATTTGGTGGCTATATGCATGGAGAGCCAGGTGGTGCTGAAAAGCATCGCACAGTGAAGCGTGGATATATCTAGGTTTGACATTTGTCATCCCTTACTGCTGAAGGGAAGGGTAAAATCTGTTTTTCCATATGCTTATGCTTTTTTTTGCCTGCAGTTTTGACCAGATGGTCTTATGAACATTGTTTACTTTAGGATGCTATCCCAGATGTTTTGAAAACTGATGGGTAAATGTGGTACACAGATACGTAAATCATTTGCATGTTATGGTTTAAAAAATGCTATTTGGTCTTATAAGACTAAAATATAATTTATTTCTGGAAGTATTTTTCCAAGTGAATAATAAATATATATTTATGATATATATTATATATCTATATATAGTTAATATAATCTATATAGTTTATTTTCCCCAACCACTCTGTTTTCATATTAATAAGCTAAAAATATTATGGCAGCATTTATTAAGGATGTTAACGAAAGGAAATACTTTTGAGAAGGCATATTTGTTTGTGGTTGCATATACTCGAATCTGTAAGAATCTTTCCTGCTAGTTTTTGTAATTCTTCTCATTGTGCATAAATCACTGAAGAGAAATTACCTGGCAAAATGACAGTGGATTTATAATCAAAAGATTATCATTACAACTTTGGTCAAATCACTTAACCTGTTGGAAACTGAGTTTTGTTAACGTAAAATCAGAGTAACAGCCTTGCCCCAAAAGATGGAGCACTGCTTGGATTTAATTACTCTTTCATCTTAAATCTCTTAAAAATCACTGTGGGCTTCCCTGGTGGCACAGTGGTTGAGAGTCCGCCTGCCGATGCAGGGGACACGGGTTCGTGTCCCGGTTCAGGAAGATCCCACATGCCGCGGAGCGGCTGGGCCCGTGGGCCATGGCCGCCGAGCCTGTGCATCCGGAGCCTGTGCTCCGCAACGGGAGAGGCCACAACAGTGAGAGGCCCGCGTACAGCAAAAAAAAAAAAATCACTGTGAAACTATCTAGTGGCAACAGCTATAATGTGAGCCTGAAACCGGCTAATTCTGGGCTTTAGTTAGAATCTCAGATATAATTAAGAGGTGGATTGCTGTCATTTGCAGACCCAGCCAGGATCTGTACGGGGCTTCCTCTTGTTTGTGTAGTGCTTCTTACGCACTGGCTGGCTTTTTTCATTTGCTTTTACATCCCCTTGTAGGTTTGAATACTGTCTGGCCTTTTCCTGCTTTTCCTTTTTTCTGTGCCTGGACTCTGCACCTCAGTGACCTTCTCCATTGATTGTACCAGCCTTTGTCCCCAAGCTCTGTAATGGGGTTTAATTTTTATCACTTATTTTAATATCTGGAGGACAGGAGAAGACATCTATTTTGCTAGTTCTTTTCTATGTTAACTCAGAATTCTAGGGTTGGGCGTTAAAAACATCTCTTCATTATCTAGACAACAGATACCCAGTAACAACCAATAATGTTTAAAGAATAAACAAACAGGGGGCTTCCCTGGTGGCACAGTGGTTAAGTCCGCCTGCCGATGCAGGGGACACAGGTTCGTGCCCCAGTCCGGGAGGATCCCACATGCTGCAGAGCGGCTGGGCCTGTGAGCCATGGCCGCTGGGCCTGCTCATCCAGAGCCTGTGCTCCGTGGCGGGAGAGGCCACAACAGTGAGAGGCCCGCGTACCACAAAAAAAAAAAAAAAAAAAAACAGGAATAAAGGGGAAAAACAGGTGATAGAGTTTATGATAAAATATTGCATCACAGGGGGCTTCCCTGGTGGCGCAGTGGTTGAGAGTCCGCCTGCCGATGCAGGGGACACGGGTTCGTGCCCCGGTCTGGGAAGATCCCACATGCCGCGGAGCGGCTGGGCCCGTGAGCCATGGCCGCTGGGCCTGTGCGTCCGGAGCCTGTGCTCCGCAACGGGAGAGGCCACAACAGTGAGAGGCCCACATAACGCAAAAAAAAAAAAAAAAAAAAAAAAAAAAAATATTGCATCACAGGATAAAAGTTAAGAGTTGAAAGAAAATTTTTTTCCTTGTAATAGATTTGCTTAATGAAAGAAACATCTGAGAAACCACCAATTTATTTCTCTCAATGAGAGGTTTCCACGTGTCAGAAAGAAAAGCCAGGATCATGAAAACCACAAAGTCAATATAAAAGGCAAAACTCATATTAGCAATTCAGAAAATCCAGTTAGAAATGAGATAAACTTGAGGGGAACACCCCCAGAAAATATAGGAAATGATTAAAGAGAGAAAAGTGAGAGCAGATAAACAGGGGACATGAAGGATAGTTCATGAAGGTATGGATTTTGGCACAAATAACAATTTCGGGGGCCTCTCTGGACTGTTTTTCACACTCTTAAATAGTGCTTAGCATTCCAGGTGCTTTGCAAAGCAAATATAACTCATTTGGGGCTTCCCTGGTGGCACAGTGGTTAAGAATCCACCTGCCGGGCTTCCCTGGTGGCGCAGCAGTTGAGAGTCCACCTGCCGATGCAGGCGACGCGGGTTCGTGCCCCGGTCCGGGAAGATCCCACATGCCGCAGAGCGGCTAGGCCTGTGAGCCATAGCCACTGAGCCTGCGCGTCTGGAGCCTGTGCTCCGCAACGGGAGAGGCCACAGCAGTGAGAGGCCCGCGTACCGCAAAAAAAAAAAAAAAAAAAAAAAAAAGAATCCACCTGCTAATGCAGGGGACACAGGTTTGAGCCCTGGTCTGGGAAGATCCCACATGCCTCAGAGCAGCTAAGCCCGTGCACCACAACTACTGAGCCCACGTGCCAAAACTACTGAAGCCTGTGCGCCTAGAGCCCATGCTCTGCAAGAAGAGAAGCCACCGCAATGAGAAGCCCACGCACTGCAGCAAAGAGTAGCCCCTGCTCGCCGCAACTGGAGAAAGCCCGCATGCAGCAACGAAGACCCAATGCAGCCAAAAATTAAAAAATAAATTAATTAATTAATTTAAAAAAATTTAGCTCATGTAATCCTTATGAAAACCGTATGAGGGCTTCCCTGGTGGCGCAGTGGTTAAGAATCCACCTGCCTAAATAAGACCAAAAGACAACCCTTAGAATGGGAGAAAATATTTGCAAATGAAGCAACTGACAAAGGATTAATCTCCAAAATTTATAAGCAGCTCATGCAGCTCAATAACAAAAAAACAAACAACCCAATCCAAAAATGGGCAGAAGACCTAAATAGACATTTCTCCACAGAAGATATACAGACTGCCAACAAACACATGAAAGGATGTTCAACATCTTTACTCATTAGAGAAATGCAAATCAAAACTACAATGAGATATCATCTCACACCAGTCAGAATGGCCATCATCAAAAAATGTAGAAACAATAAATGCTGGAGAGGGTGTGGAAAAAAGGGAACACTCTTGCACTGCTGGTGGGAATGTGAATTGGTACAGCCACTATGGAGAACAGTATGGAGGTTCCTTAAAAAACTACAAATAGAACTACCATATGACCCAGCAATCCCACTACTGGGCATATACCCTGAGAAAACCATAATTCAAAAAGAGTCATGTACCAAAATGTTCATAGCAGCCCTATTTACAATAGCCCGGAGATGGAAACAACCTAAGTGTCCATCATCGGATGAATGGATAAAGAAGATGTGGCACATATATACAATGGAATATTACTCAGCCATAAAAAGAAACGAAATTGAGCTATTTGTAATGAGGTGGATGGACCTAGAGTCTGTCATACAGAGTGAAGTAAGTCAGAAAGAGAAAGACAAATACTGTATGCGGACACATATATATGGAATTTAAGAAAAAAAATGTCATGAAGAACATAGGGGTAAGACAGGAATAAAGACACAGACCTACTAGAGAATGGACTTGAGGATATGGGGAGGGGGAAGGGTAAGCTGTGACAAAGCGAGACAGAGGCATGGACATATATACACTACCAAACGTAAGGTAGATAGCTAGTGGGAAGCAGCCGCATAGCACAGGGAGATCAGCTCGGTGCTTTGTGACTGCCTGGAGGGGTGGGATAGGGAGGGTGGGAGGGAGACGCAAGAGGGAGGGGATATGGGAACATATGTATATGTATAACTGATTAAATTTGTTTTAAAGCAGAAACTAACACACCATTGTTAAGAAATTATACTCCAATAAAGATGTGAAAAAAATAAAAATAAAAAAAAGAATCCACCTGCCAATGCAGGGGACACGGGTTCGAGCCCTGGTCCGGGAAGATCTTCTTTTTATTAGTTGGCATTCTCTTGTAAGGAAAAGTTTTTTCTTTTATCCTCACTTAAAAAATCTATTATCAGGTCAGACTCATTCTCATTTTGTTCAGTGAATAGTAATTTATCAGTGCCCTTCTTTATTTTGATATTCAAATTGTTCCAGGGTGGACCACTGGGAACCTGTTTAAAATGACGCCTGTGTGGTTTGACGTACCGTTTTTTTTTTTTTTTTGAGCACTTCCTTATTTTCTGGCACAACAAAAATGTTATAGGCTCATTTGCCTCTTTTGCTGCCCCAGGTTTAGAATCAGCCTTTCCTTCAAGGCGTCTTCATTCCTTTTAGTGGCAATAGTGTTTAGAAACCAAGATCTGGTCTTTCCTACTTTTTTTTTTTTTTCACTTCATTTAAAAATATTTTATTTTTAAATTCATCTGGAATTTATTCTACAATGTGGTTTGAGATACGGATGTGTATATTAAGATTAATTAAAATTAACTGCTTTAGCAGTAGGATACAAAACAGGAGATACTTATTTGCATTTGTATTCTTGCCCTTCAGGAACATTGATTCAGAGGAAAATCTTATTTATTTTTAAATAATACATTTAAATTATGTCAAATGATATGTATTTAATTCTAAATCTCGTGTCCATTATGTTTTCTCTAACTTAGATGCATTTTCTAGAATCATAAAACTTTATGAAGAAAAATGTGAAACAGGTGATAAAAAGGGAAGAAAAGACAGCAGTGTAACATCTGTAAAAGGAATTACAAATTTAGGAAATACTTGCTTTTTTAATGCAGTCATGCAGGTAAGAGCCATGAGAAAGCTTTGTAAAATGTAAAAGTTTATATTAATTAATTTCTGTTTATTGGCACACCTGTGGACTGTCACATGACTGCTAAATGTTCGTCTAGAAGTCTGTCTGTTTTCTTTTTGATTGGTTAGGCTATCTTTAGCCATTGTCATACACATACATACACCTTTTTTTCCACAGTGCTTCTGAAAGATCTCTGTATTTTACCATGGCTCTGTCAGTAGTAGTGACATTTATTAAATGTTAAATGCATTCAATTAAATTTTCTAAAACTTAAAAGTATTTTTGCTAGGCCAGATGATATTTGAAGCTTTGGGAGAGTATTCTGTAAAATCAGAGGCATAGTATAACTGAATCAGAAGATGTTGCTTTTGTTTTCTTTCAGAATTTGGCACAGTCTTACATTCTTACTGAACTGATGAATGAGATCCAGGAACATGGTACAAAACTCAAGATTGTTCCTTCCTCAGACTCTCCACTGGTGAGAAGTACAATTAGCTGGATAATAGCTCTGTTTAGATAAGCCAGTGATGTTGCCAAAACCTGTTGCCAAAACCTATCTTTCTTATTTCTCACAACTATCAATTGAGATGGTAGTCAGAGAATTTGAAAAAATAATTCAAAAGCATTTTGTGAAAATAAACGATAAGATTTAAAACTTCTAGGGCTTCCCTGGTGGCGCAGTGGTTGAGAGTCTGCCTGCCGATTCAGGGGATGCGGGTTCGTGCCCTGGTCCGGGAAGATCCCACATGCCGCGGAGCGGCTAGGCCCATGAGCCATGGCCGCTGAGCCTGCGCGTCCGGAGCCTGTGCTCCGCAACGGGAGAGGCCACAACAGTGAGAGGCCCGCAAAAAACAAACAAACAAACAAAAAACTTCTAAAGTCATAGCTTTAAGGTATGTTATAGTTCAAACATATCATGGGTCAGACAGCACAAAAAATGTTGAGGCAGCTTTCAAACAGATATACTAGAATAGACAAATGGTTTTGCCTTTGTTGAATGAAGTGTCTAGGATTCCTGTTTTGTAGTTACTGGTGACAACTACTTAAATGCAGCATTTTTGTTCTTTAAAGGTAGATTTAATTTTAATAGTGACCATCTAAAGGTTTTTTGGAGCCTAATTTGATACTGGGTTTTTAAACTAATGAGAAAGGGGAAAAAGGCAGCCTTTGACATTCAGAAGCTAGCCTGACACCCACAGTTTGGCCATGTTATTCAAACAATCTCACAGAATACCAGATTCGAGCTAGGTTACTCCAAGCCTGTTACAATGAGACAGAACAAGGCCACTTCATAATTTTCTCTGAACACAAACTCTACCACTTAGAAAATCCCAAACACCCTCTTTTGGCCTAAATGAGTCAATGTGACTTTTTTTTTTTAACTAGTTACAGCTTTATCCTCATTCTAGCCTCCTTTTATTGAGATATCCAATTGTAGAAATACCCTCACTTTCTGACAGCATCCAATTGAGAGCAGACCTCTGCTTCCTTAGATTAACTTCTTCCCTAAATCACCCAACTAAAGCCCAAATTCTACATCAGTTCTTTTTTTTTTTTTTTATTATTCTTTGCGGTACGCGGGCCTCTCACTGTTGTGGCCTCTCCTGTTGCGGAGCACAGGCTCTGGATGCGCAGGCTCAGCGGCCATGGCTCATGGGCCCAACCGCTCCGCAGGATGTGGGATCTTCCCGGAGTGGGGCACGAACCCGTGTCCCCTGCATCAGCAGGCGGACTCTCAACCACTGCGCCACCAAGGAAGCCCTACATCAGTTCTTTTGAATACCCTCTGAGAGACACTCCATGGTTCCCCATTGTGTGTGTTCTCCCTCAGTGGAACAAGTAATAAACCCACCTTGTTCAACTACAGATGTGTTCCTGGTGGTCTTGGGCTGGAGGGCATTTACACTAATAGTTATGATTTCAGTTAGCAATTGATTTGTGTGTGTGTGTTTTAGAGGAACAGAGAGTGAATGTATAGCTCATGATCTGGCTTTTGAAATACTTAAGAAAGAGGAGTTCTAAAAATTCTTAGCCCAGTGTAGTAATCTTAGATTTTTCTTCCAAGGAGGCAATTTTTAAAGGCAATATTGTTGTATTTTTTTGTTGAAAAGGCAGTCTGTAAACTCATTGCCTGTTCAGCCTCTTAAAGTTTTTATGTTAGAGCCCAGTGCCCTCTTCTAGATTGTAGTGAGATAGTGAAGACTACTTTACTAAATGGAAGTTAATGCTAGTCATTTGAAAAGATTTCTTATTAACTGTGATTGGATGTTAGGTTTAAGTATTTCACATGTGGAGCTGTGAAATTACTATATATGGCAGTCATATTATAGCTGATCACTGTAGGTTTGTATCATTCTAAGAGGGAAATTTTCAATCTTAGGTCTTGTTTTTTTAGGACATACAGCGGACCTGGGCTGTGGGACTATCAGTGTAGATCACTACTCTTTCAGTCACCAGTTTTATTTGATCCTTCGTAATCTGTATGCCTTTTCTTTCTTTTCCTTACTTTATTGTGCTGGCGCGAGCCACCAGTAACATGTTGAATAGAAGTAATGAGAGCAGGCATCCTTGCTTTAATCCCAAAATTAGGGGAAAAACACTCAGCCCTTCATTATAAAGAGTAGGTACAGGGACTTCCCTGGCGGTCCAGTGGTTAAAACTCTGCACTTCCAATGCAGGGGGCATGGGTTCTATCCTTGGTTGGGGAACTAAGATCCTGCATGGTGAGGCCAAAAAAAGAGAAAAGAGTAGGTACAAAATAAGCTACAAGTTATATTGTACAACATGGGGAATATAGCCAATCTTTTATAATAACTATAAATGGTGTATAACTTTTAAAAATTATGAATAATAATATTGTACACCTGTAACTTATGTAATATTGTACACCAATATACTTCAATTAAAAAAAAAGGATTTAAGACTAGACACTGCACTGAAAAAAAAGAATGAACTTAACTGTAGGTTTTTCACAGGTGTTCTTTATAAGGTTGAGGACATTCCCTTCTATTCCTGGTTTTCTGAGCATTTCATCATGAATGGATGTTGAATTTTGTAAAGTGCTTTTCCAGCATCTACTGAGATTATCTTATAGTTTTTCTTCTTTATTCTCTGTTAATGTGGTAAATTACATTGATTGATTTTCAAATGTTAAACCTATCTTGTATTCCTGGGACAAACCCCTGTTAGTTATGATGTATTCTTCTTCTGTGTTGCTGGATTCAATTTGTTAATATTTATATGAATATCAGCAGTGTGCTTACTTTTTTTTTTAACTTCCTTATTGGAGTATAATTGCTGTACAATGTTGTGTTAGTTTCTGCTGTATAACAAAGTGAATCAGCTATACATATACATATATCCCCATATCCCCTCCCTCTTGCATCTCCCTCCCACCCTCCCTATCCCACCCCTCTAGTTGGTCACAAAGCACCGAGCTCATCTCCCTGTGCTATGCACTAGCTATCTATTTTACATTTGGTAGTGTATATATGCCAGTGCTACTCTCTCACTTGGTGAGCTTCCCCTTCCCCCTCCCCATGTCCTCAAGTCCATTCTCTACATCTGTGTCTTTATTCCTGTCCTGTCCCTAGGTTCATCAGAACCTTTTTTTTTTTTTTTACGTTCCATATATATGTGTTAGCATACGGTGTTTGTTTTTCTCTTTCTGACTTACTTCACTCTGTATGACAGACTCTAGGTCCATCCACCTCACTACAAATAGCTCAATTTCGTTTCTTTTTATGGCTGAGTAATATTCCATTGTATATATGTGCCACATCTTCTTTATCCATTCATCTGTTGATGGACACTTAGGTTGCTTACATGTCCTGGCTATTGTAAATAGAGCTGCAATGAACATTGTGGTACATGACTCTTTTTGAATTATAGTTTTCTCACGGTATATGCCCAGTAGTGGGATTGCTGGGTCATATGGTAGTTCTAATTTTAGTTTTTTAAGGAACTTCCATACTGTTCTCCATAGTGGCTGTGTCAGTTTACATTCCCACCAACAGTGCAATAGGGTTCCCTTTTCTCCACACCCTCTCCAGCATTTATTGTTTGTAGATTTTTTGATGATGGCCATTCTGACCGGTGTGAGGTAATACCTCCTTGCAGTTTTGATTTGCATTTCTCTGATGATTAGTGATGTTGAGTATCCTTTCATGTGTTTGTTGGCAATCTGTATATCTTCTTTGGAGAAATGTCTGTTTAGGTCTTCTGCCCATTTTTTGATTGGGTTGTTTGTTTTTTTGATATTGAGCTGCATGAGCTGCTTGTGTATTTTGGAGATTAATCCTTTGTCACTTGCTTCATTTGCAAATATTTTCTCCCATTCTGAGGGTTGTCTTTTGGTCTTGTTTATGGTTTCCTTTGCTGTGCAAAAGCTTTGAAGTTTCATTAGGTCCCATTTGTTTATTTTTGTTTTTATTTCCATTTCTCTAGGAGGTGGGTCAAAAAGGATCTTGCTGTGATTTATGTCATAGAGTGTTCTGCCCATGTTTTCCTCTAAGAGTTTCATAGTGTCTGGCCTTACATTTAGGTCTTTAATCCATTTTGAGTTTATTTTTGTGTATGGTGTTAGGGAGTGCTCTAATTTCATTCTTTTACATATCGCTGTCCAGTTTTCCCAGCACCACTTATTGAAGAGGCTGTCTTTTCTCCACTGTATATTCTTGCCTCCTTTACCAAAAATAAGGTGACCATATGTGCGTGGGTTTATCTCTGGGCAGCAGTGTGCTTACTTTTAAAAAACTTTTTATTAAAGTATTCACACAGAGGAGTGTACATTAGAAATGTAGAGTTGATGAATTTTCACAAACTGAATACACTGAACTGAAACTAACCAACATTTTTCTCAAGAAACAGAGCATTACCAGCAGCTAGAAGCCCCCTTCAGGTTGCCTTCCATTCCCTGCTTTCCTGCCTCACAAGGATAGCCACTAACCTGGTTTCTAAAGGGCAGATTAGTTTTGCCTGTTTTAATATTATATATAAATGAAGTTATACAATATGGACTCCTTTACATTTGGCTTCTGTCAACATGTTAGTGAGATTCACCCATGTTGCATTCTCATCAATAAACTTGCTTTTGTTTTCAAAATTTAAGTATACTTTTAAAAACAGGTTATTTACTCACTCAGTTCTGAAGTTTTTAAACTGTCTCAGAATACTTAAGTTGGGAGCAGGGGATACTGCACCTTAGTGCTTGAGCTTTGAAACTGCCTTAGATTTTACTTTTGACCCTCGAGGTAGCTTTCAATTTACTGAACATTGCAGAAATACTTATGATATTCAAAAGCTATAGAAAATTATAGCCTGTCTTTTCTGTGGTTTTAGCCAGATGGCTGATTTTTAAGGATAGTTGGTATGAAATATATATGTAATTTGTATTTCATGAGTATATAAATGAGACAACATATGTGATAGTTGTCTTAGAAGATAACATTCTATAGTGTCTGAGGATTATATTTGGGATCTGCTTTTTATTCATTGTCTGTAAGGAGAGGGGTTACTAGCAAGGATAATATTTTAGAAGATAAAACTTGGTGGGGAAAAAATTCTAGAATAAAGAGTGTTGCTCCTTCACACAGTTGTAGCTGCTTTTGTCAAACTGTATGTCTCTCTCCTTTAAAAGAGGGAGATAGTGTACCAATTTGTGACTTAATTTCTCATTCCTATTTTGTTAGTAAAATATTTGGGGAAAAGAAGAGTATGGGGTTTTGCTCATAAATATAATTTATGATTATTTGTGAATTTGTACAAATATCAAGTCGAGTAATTTTATTTTAGGAGAGCACATTAAGGGACAGTTACAAGCAACAAAAGATTGGTTTTTCACTCTTAAGCTAATAGCTTTATTAAGTAAAGGGCAGAGGATATGAAAATACCTGTATTTTTCAAGGTAAGGCATTTACTTTCATTTTTTATATATTCATCTTATATACGAGGGAATAAAGCTTCTTAATACACTTGAGGTGATTTAGTCATCATTTAAACAGAGTGTAACTTAGATTTTTAAAAATATTTTATTTAAAAATTGTGTATTTCTGACATAGAGTTGATCATGTTTTTAAAGGACCCATTAGTGGTGGAACTTTCAAGCCCTGGACCATTGACCTCAGCCTTGTTCCTGTTTCTTCACAGCATGAAGGAGACTGAAAGAGGACCACTTTCTCCCAAAGTTCTTTTTAATCAGCTTTGTCAGAAGTGGGTACATCTACATTCTTAGTATAAATAATCATGAGTTACAAAACACTAATGTGTTTATCACTTAATATGAGTAGTTTGACTCTGACTGTGACATGGCTGTTATTGCCTAGACTACCAAGAGAAAGAACTAACATTCGTTTAGTTGCAGCTGTGTGCCTTATCTAAATTATATCTCATAATACTCTGAAGAAGTGATTGTTTATCCCCATTTTATATATAAGGAAACTGAGACCCCCCAGAAGTTGAGTAGCTTACCTTGTTTCATGGTGACAAAAATAGGGTTTAAATAGATATCTGTCCTGACTCAGAAGCCCATGATGTAATACCATAAAGTGAGAAAATTATAGAATTATAAAATCTAAAAGTGCTATAATAAATCATCTAACCTAGTTTTCTTATTTTTAAAAATGAGCTTTGAGGCATGCAGAATTTAAGTAAATTTCCCAAGATATTTAAAAACAAAATCCTTGTGTGCCTAGAAATAAACACATGTCATAAGGGACCTGACATTCATTTATTCCTTTATAGAAATTTGAGATCTTACTTTGTGTCAAGTAGTTGCTAGAATCCAGGGGTACACAACTTATAATTTATTAAAAACAGACCCTTTCAGGAGCTCATAAACTAGTCCAGTCCACAATTAGTAAAATATGTAGAAACAAAATTCTTTAAATGTGAACTTGCATTTTTGTATATCTCCAGGTTTTAAAATTTCATTTTAATTTAAGCTAGTTACCTAAGCCATGGTATTGTATTATATTTTACTGCATTTTATTTTATCTCATAGTATTGTACCAATGTTAATTTTCTTTTTTTAAAAAGTTTATTGTGGAAAGAACACAACATGAGATCTACCCTCTTAAAAAAATTTCAAGTGTACAATGTACTATTGTTGACTGTAGGTACACTGTTGAACAGCAGATCTCTAGAGCTTATTCATCTTGCTTGACTAAAACTTGTTCATTAATTAGTAACTCCTCTTTTCCCCTCCCCCCTTTCTAGGTACCTCATATAATTGGAATCATGCACTATGTGTCTTATTGTAACTGACTTATTTCACTTAACATAATGTCCCATGGTATTTTAAATGTAGTCCAAAATATGGAGGGTTTATTATATGTTTCATTTGGTTGCCAGGTGCTGTTTTTTCAAAGCCTGAAGAACAAAAAAAGCCTTTAAAAGTCTCAGAGACATGGGTGCCTCATAGAGTTAAAAAGTTTTTAGGACATTATATACTTTAGAAATTTGTTTTTGACTCTCCCCAAAATAACTTTGTTTTGTGTCTTTTTTTCTGGTTTTATAGAGATTTATAAACATTTTCTAATTATTATTAAAATGATAGGTGCTCATAGATAAAAATTCAGACTACTGTTGTCTGTTTTCTTTATTCTATCTAAAAGTGATTATGCATACATAGACATAAAAATAAATTGTTTGCAACTTGCTTGTTTTGCTTAATGTGTTTTGTACATCTTTCTATATTAGTACATGTAGATATAACTTATTTGATTTTACATATAGATATGTGTGTATATGTGTGTGTGTGTGTATATCATTGCACTTATGAGAGTATGTCTGTGGGATAAATAGAATTACTGGATCAAACATTATTTGAAAATATTTTTAAATTGCATTTTCTTTTGCTTTATTGTATTTACTTTAAAAAGAGATATGTATATATTAACAAAAGTGATTTGAAAAAAAAAGTCAGGTGAAGATTTAAGCCATATATGTTGGGTCTATTTTTGGACTTTGTTCTGTTCCATTGATCTATATGTCTGTTCTTACCCCAATACTGTACTGTCTTGATTACTATAGCTTCATACTAAGTCTTGGAATTGGATGGTATGAGTCCTCAAATTTTCTTTTTTAGGAGGGGTGGGTTACTGCTCTAGGTCCTTTGCTTTTTTATGTGACTTTTAAATTAGTTTGTCAGTTGGGATTACATTGAATGTGTAGATCAGTTTGGAGAGAAATGACATCTTAACAATGTTGAGTCTTCCAATGCATGATTATCAGATACCTTTTCATTTATTTAGGTCCTTGATTTTTCCTCATCAAAATTTTATGTCTTTCATCCTATGAATCCTGCACCCATTTTGTTAGATTTACCTTAAGAATTTCATGGTTTTTTTATTGGTAGCTAATTGTAATTTGGTACTTAAATCTTTTTTCAATTTCTAGTTGCTCATTGCTAATACAGAGAAATACAATTGATTTTTGTGTATTGACCTTTTTCTTGCTTCCTTGCTTAATTCACTTACTGGTTAGAGTAGCTTTATGTAGATTCTTTGGGATTTCTTATGTAGACAATAATGTCATTGGTAAACAAAGACCATTTTATTTCTTCTTTTTCAAGCTGTATCCTTTTATATATATTTCTTACCTTATATTGCTGGCAAGGACCTCTAGTGTGGTGTTCGAGTGGTATAATAGACATCCTTGCTTTGTTCCTGATATAAGGGGCAGAGCATTCAGGCTTTCACACATAAGAATGATAAGAGCTGTAGGTTTTTCATAGATTCCTTTCATCAGGTTGGGGAAATTCTCATCCCTAGTTTTTTCTGAGAGATCTTATCAAGAATGGGTATTGGTATACCTTGATTCCTGGTCCAGAGAAAATGAGATAATAAATGTTTGTTGTTTTATAAGAAAAAAGAATGGGTATTAAATTTTACTGAGTGCTTTTTCTGCATCTATTAAAATAATCATATTTTTTAACCTGTTGAAATAGTGAATTGTATTAATGGATATTCTGAATAGCTTTAGTGAACATATTTGATTTACAGTAAACTGTATGTATGTAAAGTGTAATATCAGTTAAGTTTTGAAATATGTATACACTTGGAACACCATTGCCACAGTCAATATGATGAATGTATCTGTCACCCCTAAAAGTTTTCTTGGGCCCCTTTGTAATCCCTCTCTCTGGACTCCTTCCCCAAGCCCCGCCCCAGGGCTACCCCTTACCTATTTTTTGCCACTATAGATTAGTGTGCACTTTTTAGAATTCTGTATACAGTTGACCCTTGAACAACACAGGATTTTGGGGCACCAACCCTCCCCGAAGTCAAAAATCTGCATATAACTTTACAGTCAATCGGCCCTCCAGATCCCAGGTTCCACATATGTTGATTCAGCCAACTGAGGATCGTGTAGTACTCTAGTACGTATTTACTGAAAAAAATCTGCATGTGAGTGGACCCATACTGTTCAAACTTGTGTTGTTCAAGGGTCAACTATAAATAGAATCATACAACATGTACTCTTTTTTTGGTCTGGCTTCTTTCACTTGGCGTAATTATTTTGAGATTCTTCCATGTTGTATGCATACATTGATTGATTTTTGAAAGTTGAGCCAATCTCTTGAAGTTTCTGTTATAATGGTGATTGTCAGACACTTTGACCACTTGTGATGAATTGTTGGGAGCGAGTTCTTCAGCTTTCCTCTGGCTTTTTTTTCCCCCTTCAGTATCTTATTTTGCAATAGTTTTGAGACTCACAAAAAGTTACAAGAAGAGTACAGAGTTCCTCTGTACCCTGCATCCTTCCATCAGTGATAATATCTTATATGATAGCAGTGCATTGTCAAAACCAGGGAATGGACATTAACATAGTACTATCAACTCCGGTATAGATCTTATTTGGGTGTCACTAGTTTTTACATGAACTCTACCCTGAAAAGTTCAGAGATGCTATAGAGTGATTCTATGTCTCCATTCTCATTCACGCCCATTTTTAAAAAATATCTATTTATTTCATTGCATCAGGTCTTAGTGGCTGCAGGCGGGCTCCTTAGTTGAGGCTCGAGGGCTCCTTAGTTGTGGCATGCAAACTCTTAGTTGTGGCATGCATGTGGGATCTAGTTCCTGGACCAGGGGTCGAACCCAGGCCCACTGCATTGGGAACTCGGAGTCTTAACCACTGTGCCACCAGGGAAGTCCCTCATTCACGCTCACCTTTTTGCTTCCTTTATTCCTTCATGTTGCTAACTAGTATTGATGTGCTGAGCTTTCTTGTGTTTTGTCCATGAACAAATTACACACACACACACAATATATATATATATTCCTAGTTTTGTGATATTCTGTGGTGTGTCATGTACCTTAAGGATGCCATCAAAGTCTCAAGATAAGTTGAAAGTTCAGGGACTTCCCTGGCAGTCCAGTGGTTAAGACTCCTCGCTTCCACTGCAGGGGGCACGGGTTCAGTCCCTGGTTGGCCTGGTCGGGGAACTAAGTTCCTGATTGCATGGCGGCACAGCCAAAAAAAAAGATGAAAGTTCAGTATGCTATAGTATTCTGGGTATGTTCTTCAGTATTATCTTCTAATTTACTAATTTACCCTTCAACTGTGTATAGTTTAGAGTTTATCCTATTTTTTGTATTTTTATATCTGTAGTTTTATTTTCTTATTTCTAATATTTTAATTTGCTATCTTATATCTACATGTTCTTATTTAAATGTTTTTCTATTTTTTGTAGTATCTGGGCTTTTATTGGCAGTTATGCCTTTATTTTATGTTTTTGGACATTCTCAACATATTTATGGCAACACCTTTGGGACAGTTCTATACAATTTATTTGGAGTGAAGTAAATTCATTTCAGTTGTTTTTAACACTAGATTTCTTTATGTGTTTTATAATCCTGGATTGTAGCCTTCTTTGGAGTGAATTTTTTGTTCTTTCGCTCCTGTCTTCGACTCCTTTGCTTTCTCCCATCCCCTCCTTTCCTCATATCCACCTCCTCTTTCTGCCTAAAAATTTTAAATTTTATGATAGCCTCACCCCTTCCCTCCAGGCTGGCCTTGGAGATCCAGCTCTCTTAATGATTCAGTTACCATGCTCCCCTGGTTAGCAGATGGGAGAAGAGTCTGTAGAAGGTTTGGCTTAGGTTCAGGTCCCTAGGCTGTGCCTGTGTTCTGTTGTAGCCTTAGGTAACACTTGCCTAAGGGCTTCCTTTCAGGCTCTTGGTAAGATCAACCATCCTTAAACAATGATCCTGGCTCTGGTCTCTGTCTGAAGTACTTTTAGTTTTCTTTACCCTTCAGGGCTGAGCTCTTTCAGGCCTAGAGCCCGTCAAGTCTGTGTTTTAGTCTGCCTACAATTTCGTGTTCTAATATTTTTGTTCTGTGAGATTTTTTTTGTATTGAATCCCACTTAAGCCTTTTTTGTTTGTTTGTTTTCTCTTTTTATATTATGTTTGGAGCAGAGAGAGTTTTTGGATTATGAACAGACTGATTCATCTGCACCCAGAAGACATCTCCATGAAGTCTCTCTTGTTTTAAATTTCTTTGTCTTGGCAGTCTGTTCCTGTTTTATGAGTGTGTGTACATTTTCCTCTTAGAATTTGAGATTTCTGAAAGTTCTCAACTCTTTCCCACAGTAACACTTTTACTAAGGCACAGTTCCTGTGAATGTTTAGAGTTTCCCTTGTTTTGAATAGGGTGAATTTTTTCATATATTTAGTGATTTTTCTATGTTTATCCTTTAAGTTTGAAGGTCTCTTTTGGTATTTATTGGTAGCTCAGATAGACTCCATTAGAGATTCTATAAGTCATCATATGATTTGTTCCCCAGACCTAAGTAAAAGAAGAAAGAAAAAAATCTAGGTTTATTAAATTTTCTTCAGTGGTTTAGAAGGCAGTAAGTGCTTTGTGCATGGTTGAGATGGAGCTATAGGTAGAGACATGGTGGAGACAGTTTCTCCTTTGTTTGGGAACTATTTCTTCCTGTGTGTCTGCTTCGAAAGCCATCAACTATCTCCCCCTACCTGCCACCTGGCTGGTGAGGCTCTCTGAAGGATCCCCATTTCCCCTCCCAGTCTTTTTCCACTTCACAGACCTTTCCTGATACCTACAGCCTAAGTGTAGTGTCATGCAATTTCTGCCTTTATGAGTTCCAACTGGGGAGGCCCTAAGGGTGTTGGAATTTGTATCCATCTTGGTTTCTGTCCTCATCTCTGATCTAGGAGGTGGGCACTATCCACCACACGCAGAAAGGGAAGCCCACCAAGGGAGTAAGTGAAAGTGTTCTCTACATCATGCTGCTATTTGCTACTTCTTAGCAAGAGTGAGTAACTGAAATGATGGTTCCTGTTTCAGGCTAGATTCGCTAGTAGTTCAGAGAGTGTTTTAGCACCAGGGACTCATACTAGTACATTACTAGGATGAATATTCATCATGAGATAATGAGGAATAATGCTTAAAGTACTGGACTCAAGAATCAGAAGAACTGGATTTATGTCAGTGGCACTCAACTTGTTCTTCAGTTTTCTCAAGCGTAAAACGGAGTTCGTATTACAGTTGTCCCTTGATATCCACAGGGGATTGGTCCCAGGACACCTGAGGATACCAAAATCCATGGATGCTCAAGTCCCTTATATAAAATGGCGGAGTATGTATTTGTGAATTCCTTAACAGCATTGTTGTGTACATCAAATGAAATATGTGGTATATGTCGTAATAAGACCATTGTAAACTTGTACTACCATGAGATAGTCTTACTATTTTGTATTATTTTGACAAAATTCTTTCTTCATCTTAGAGTACTTTTTAAATTTAGTAATTGTTTGCATTTAAGGCAAAAATATTCATTTTAGCATTGAGTTAATTGCAGTAAATATTACTTTTTAAAGTTACTGAAATCAGCTAAACATTTGCTGTGATTTCTCCATGAATAACCCATTATCCTTTTATTTAATTAATACACAGGAAATCTGATTGTCAAATTCATAAAATGAAAACCTTTATAGAGATAACAGTTTATAGTTCTTTATACTAATATAAATAATCTCTTGCTTTTCTTTTGGTTATATAAGGTAGGAAGATAATAGATCACAGTAGCTTGGGTTTAAATACTGTTTTTTTACCTGCTGTGTGACCTTGCAAATTAAATAGTCCCTCTGAACCCTCATATATAAGCTAAAGAAAATAGTACATTCCAAGCTTGTTTCAGGATTATGTGAAGCTTAACATATGCACTGTACTTGGCATGTAGTAGTTGCTTAATAAGTGTTTAGCCGTATTATTCTCAGTGTACTGAAGATCTCATCCTAATTGGAACAGTAATCACATTTTGTCTTTCTATTTATAGAAAGAGGAGTAAATTGAATCTTTGAATATATGTTATTTCAAGGTGATTTTAAATAATAATAATATATTGTTGATAAAATGATTGTTCTTTTTTTCTTTCCTGTTTTGTTTTTAAATCATAGGGCCCCTGGATTTAAAAGTTTTCAACAACAGGACAGTCAGGAGCTTCTTCATTATCTGCTCGATGCAGTGAGGACAGAAGAAACAAAGGTCAGGTTTCTTTGTGTTTATCACATATTCTCTCTAAGAAGAGGGTACAAAACTGAAGGAATTTTTACCAAAATTTTAATGTACGGTTCAGAGTAATTTGATTTTTTTAAAAACTTCTATTTACTTTTCTCTTCCCCCCACTTTTTTGCCACTTCTACCAGAAGATTATTTTTTCACTCTTTCACAACTCTGTTACCCTTTATTAGTTAATGCCCTTTGGCTATAAATAACAGAAATTAATTAATACTAGCTTAAAAAAAGAAAAGGGAATCTAATAATCCAAATAAAGGGGGATATAGGACAGGAAGGTTCTCAGGAATCTGGAAAGTATTCTGCTTTTTCCCCCAGTTTCTATGGCTCTATAGATTTTCTTTACCCATCTCTCTCTGGACAGAGTAGTTTCTTTGCTTCCCTGTCTGAATGGTAGCACCTGACCACCATGGCTTGCTGCTTGTGAATCCCAATTCTAAATTCCCAAAAGAGAGAAGTCCTATTATCCCATGTTGGATTGCAGTCCACTCAGGAACCAGGAAATTGGGGTCCCAGCCTCCTGGATCAGGGACTGTTCCTGAGTAAAAAAGGTCTGGTTAGATTTCCCAAACAGGGTTTATTGTAATCCTGTCCCTTAATTGATTTGCTGTTGGTTGACTTTAATATTAAATTAGTTATATTCACCTTTTTTGGTGGGGTCCTATGCAAATAGTATACAATTTTTCAGAGAAACTACAAGATATTAAAGATGCAAGATATCAAATACACGGCACATATCCTCCACATCCTCCCTTTCTCTCTCATAGCAGACCCTGCTAATCATTCATAACAGTTCCACTGAGTCAGGGTTCAGTCTCAGAATCATTCTCAACATAGCACTCTGGGCAGCCCCTGCCAATCATAATTGTTAGTAACAGGTGAAATCCTGTTTTCTGTTCAAGGTGAATACCCTTCTTAATCTAAATATTAATGTGGTAGTAGAGCAACCAGGTGAAAATGAAGTGCTGATATGTTTGTGGTAGGTGTTTACTATGTTACTAGGCAGGGTGGACCCTCCTTTTTTTTTTTTTCTGTATGTTAATTGCTGTGAAGCGGATTTTATTTTATTTTTTAAATTTTTTATTTTTTTAACATCTTTATTGGAGTATAATTGCTTTACAATGGTGTGTTAGTTTCTGCTTTATAACACAGTGAATCAAGTATACATATACATATATCCCCATATCTCCTCCCTCTTGCATCTCCCTCCTATCCTCTCTATCCCACCCCTCTAGGTGGTCACAACCTCCTTTTTTTTTTTTTTTAAATTTATTTATTTATTTTGCTTTATAACAAATTTAATCACTTATACATATACATATGTTCCCATATCCCCTCCCTTTTGCGTCTCCCTCCCACCCTCCCTATCCCACCCCTCCAGGCGGTCACAAAGCACCGAGCTGATCTCCCTGTGCTATGCGGCTGCTTCCCACTAGCTATCTACCTTACGTTTGGTAGTGTATATATGTCCATGCCGCTCTTTCACTTTGTCACAGCTTACCCTTCCCCCTCCCCATATCCTCAAGTCCATTCTCTAGTAGGTCTGTGTCTTTATTCCTGTCTTACCCCTATGTTCTTCATGACATTTTTTTTTCTTAAATTCCATATATATGTGTCAGCATACAGTATTTCTCTTTCTGACTTACTTCACTCTGTATGACAGACTCTAGGTCCATCCACCTCATTACAAATAGCTCAATTTCATTTCTTTTTATGGCTGAGTAATATTCCATTGTATATATGTGCCACATCTTCTTTACCCATTCATCCGATGATGGACACTTAGGTTGTTTCCATTTCTGGGCTATTGTAAATAGGGCTGCTATGAACATTTTGGTACATGTCTCTTTTTCAATTATGGTTTTCTCAGGGTATATGCCCAGTAGTGGGATTGCTGGGTCATATGGTAGTTCTATTTGTAGTTTTTTAAGGAACCTCCATACCGTTCTCCATAGTGGCTGTACCAATTCACATTCCCACCAGCAGTGCAAGAGTGTTCCCTTTTTTCCACACCCTCTCCAGCATTTATTGTTTCTAGATTTTTTGATGATGGCCATTCTGACTGGTGTGAGATGATATCTCATTGTAGTTTTGATTTGCATTTCTCTAATGAGTAAAGATGTTGAGCATCCTTTCATGTGTTTGTTGGCAGTCTGTATATCTTCTGTGGAGAAATGTCTATTTAGGTCTTCTGCCCATTTTTGTTATTGAGCTGCATGAGCTGCTTATAAATTTTGGAGATTAATCCTTTGTCAGTTGCTTCATTTGCAAATATTTTCTCCCATTCTGAGGGTTGTCTTTTGGTCTTGTTTATGGTTTCCTTTGCTGTGCAAAAGCTTTGAGGTTTCATTAGGTCCCATGTGTTTATTTTTGTCTTTATTTCCATTTCTCTAGGAGGTGGGTCAAAAAGGAGCTTGCTGTGATTTATGTCATAGAGTGTTCTCCCTATGTTTTCCTCTAAGAGTTTGATAGTGTCTGGCCTTACATTTAGGTCTTTAATCCATTTTGGGCTTATTTTTGTGTATGGTGTTAGGGAGTGATCTAATCTCATACTTTTACATGTCCCTATCCAGTTTTCCCAGCACCACTTATTGAAGAGACTGTCCTTTCTGCACTGTACATTCCTGCCTCCTTTATCAAAGATAAGGTGACCATATGTCCGTGGGTTTATCTCTGGGCTTTCTATCCTGTTCCATTGATCTATCTTTCTGTTTTTGTGCCAGTACCATACTGTCTTGATTACTGTAGCTTTGTAGTATAGTCTGAAGTCAGGGAGCCTGATTCCTCCAGCTCCGTTTTTCGTTCTCAAGATTGCTTTGGCTATTCGGGGTCTTTTGTGTTTCCATACAAATTGTGAAATTTTTTGTTCTAGTTCTGTGAAAAATGCCAG
The DNA here is from genome assembly GCF_949752795.1 of Hyperoodon ampullatus. Lineage (NCBI taxonomy): Eukaryota > Metazoa > Chordata > Mammalia > Artiodactyla > Ziphiidae > Hyperoodon > Hyperoodon ampullatus. The sequence continues at coordinate 31,469,892 of NC_136925.1, read as the reverse complement.
TGGTAGTTTGATAGGGATTGCATTGAATCTGTAGATTGCTTTGGGTAGTAGAGTCATTTTCACAATGTTGATTCTTCCAATCCAAGAACATGGTACATCTCTCCATCTATTTGTATCATCTTTAATTTCTTTCATCAGTGTCTTATAATTTTCTGCATACAGGTCTTTTGTCTCCTTAGGTAGGTTTATTCCTAGATATTTTATTCTTTTTGTTGCAATGGTAAATGGGAGTGTTTCCTTGATTTCACTTTCAGATTTTTCATCATTAGTATATAGGAATGCCAGAGATTTCTGTGCATTAATTTTGTATCCTGCAACTTTACCAAATTCATTGATTAGCTCTAGTAGTTTTCTGGTAGCATCTTTAGGATTCTCTATGTATAGTATCATGTCATCTGCAAACAGTGACAGCTTTACTTCTTCTTTTCCGATTGGATTCCTTTTATTTCCTTTTCTTCTCTGATTGCTGTGGCTAAAACTTCCAAAACTATGTTGAATAAGAGTGGTGAGAGTGGGCAACCTTGTCTTGTTCCTGATCTTAGTGGAAATGGTTTCAGTTTTTCACCATTGAGGACGATGCTGGCTGTGGGTTTGTCATATATGGCCTTTATTATGTTGAGGAAAGTTCCCTCTATGCCTACTTTCTGCAGGGTTTTTATCATAAATGGGTGTTGAATTTTGTCGAAAGCTTTCTCTGCATCTATTGAGATGATCATATGGTTTTTCTCCTTCAATTTGTTAATATGGTGTATCACGTTGATTGATTTGCGTATATTGAAGAATCCTTGCATTCCTGGAATAAACCCCACTTGATCATGGTGTATGATCCTTTTAATGTGCTGTTGGATTCTGTTTGCTAGTATTTTGTTGAGGATTTTTGCATCTATGTTCATCAGTGATATTGGCCTGTAGTTTTCTTTCTTTGTGACATCCTTGTCTGGTTTTGGTATCAAGGTGATGGTGGCCTCGTAGAATGCATTTGGGAGTGTTCCTCCCTCTGCTATATTTTGGAAGAGTTTGAGAAGGATAGGTGTTAGCTCTTCTCTAAATGCTTGATAGAATTTGCCTGTGAAGCCATCTGGTCCTGGGCTTTTGTTTGTTGGAAGATTTTTAATCACAGTTTCAATTTCAGTGCTTGTGATTGGTCTGTTCATATTTTCTATTTCTTCCTGATTCAGTCTTGGCAGGTTGTGCATTTCTAATAATTTGTCCATTTCTTCCAGGTTGTCCATTTTATTGGCATAGAGTTGCTTGTAATAATCTCTCATGATCTTTTGTATTTCTGCAGTGTCAGTTGTTACTTCTCCTTTTTCATTTCTAATTCTATTGATTTGAGTCTTCTCCCTTTTTTTCTTGATGAGTCTGGCTAATGGTTTATCAATTTTGTTTATCTTCTCAAAGAACCAGCTTTTAGTTTTATTGATCTTTGCTATCGTTTCCTTCATTTCTTTTTCATTTATTCTGATCTGATTTTTATGATTTCTTTCCTTCTGCTAACTTTGGGATGTTTTTGTTCTTCTTTCTCTAATTGCTTTAGGTGCAAGGTTAGGTTGTTTATTCGAGATGTTTCCTGTTTCTTAAGGTGGGATTGTATTGCTATAAACTTCCCTCTTAGAACTGCTTTTGCTGCATCCCATAGGTTTTGGGTCGTCGTGTCTCCATTGTCATTTGTTTCTAGGTATTTTTAAATTTCCTCTTTGATTTCTTCAGTGATCACTTCGTTATTAAGTAGTGTATTGTTTAGCCTCCATGTGTTTGTATTTTTTACAGCTCTTTTCCTGTAATTGATATCTAGTCTCATAGCATTGTGGTCGGAAAAGATACTTGATACAATTTCAATTTTCTTAAATTTACCAAGGCTTGATTTGTGACCCAAGATATGATCTATCCTGGAGAATGTTCCATGAGCACTTGAGAAAAATGTGTATTCTGTTGTTTTTGGATGGAATGTCCTATAAATATCAATTAAGTCCATCTTGTTTAATGTATCACTTAAAGCTTGTGTTTCCTTATTTATTTTCATTTTGGATGATCTGTCCATTGGTGAAAGTGGGGTGTTAAAGTCCCCTACTATGATTGTGTTACTGTCGATTTCTCCTTTTATGGCTGTTAGTATTTGCCTTATGTATTGAGGTGCTCCTATGTTGGGTGCATAAATATTTACAATTGTTATATCTTCTTCTTGGATCGACCCCTTGATCATTATGTAGTGTCCTTCTTTGTCTCTTCTAGTAGTCTTTATTTTAAAGTCTATTTTGTCTGATATGAGAATTGCTACTCCAGCTTTCTTTTGGTTTCCATTTGCATGGAATATCTTTTTCCATCCCCTTACTTTCAGTCTGTATGTGTCTCTAGGTCTGAAGTGGGTCTCTTGTAGACAGCATATATATGGGTCTTGTTTTTGTATCCATTCAGCCAATCTGTGTCTTTTGGTGGGAGCATTTAGTCCATTTACATTTAAGGTAATTATCGATATGTATGTTCCTATTCCCATTTTCTTAACTGTTTTGGGTTCGTTATTGTAGGTCTTTTCCTTCTGTTGTGTTTCTTGCCTAGAGAAGTTCCTTTAGCATTTGTTGTAAAGCTGGTTTGGTGGTGCTGAACTCTCTCAGCTTTTGCTTGTCTGTAAACGTTTTAATTTCTCCATCAAATCTGAATGAGATCCTTGCTGGGTAGAGTAGTCTTGGTTGCAGGTTTTTCTCCTTCATCACTTTAATTATGTCCTGCCACTCCCTTCTGGCTTGTAGAGTTTCTGCTGAGAGATCAGCTGTTATCCTGATGGGGATTCCCTTGTGTGTTACTTGTTGTTTTTGCCTTGCTGCTTTTAATATGATTTCTTTGTGTTTAATTTTTGACAGTTTGATTAATATGTGTCTTGGCGTATTTCTCCTTGGATTTATTCTGTATGGGACTCTCTGTGCCTCCTGGACTTGATTAACTATTTCCTTTCCCATATTAGGGAAGTTTTCAACTATAATCTCTTCAAATATTTTCTCAGTCCCTTTCTTTTTCTCTTCTTCTTCTGGAACCCCTATAATTCGAATGTTGGTGCGTTTAATGTTGTCCCAGAGGTCTCTGAGACTGTCCTCTGTTCTTTTCATTCTTTTTTCTTTATTTTGCTCTGCAGCAGTTATTTCCACTATTTTATCTTCCACCTCACTTATCCGTTCTTCTGCCTCAGTTATTCTGCTATTGATCCCATCTAGAGTATTTTTTATTTCATTTATTGTGTTTTTAATCGATGCTTGATTCATCTTTAGTTCTTCTAGGTCCTTGTTAACTGTTTCTTGCATTTTGTCTATTCTATTTCCAAGATTTTGGATCTGGGAAATAGAATCTTGGATCATCTTTATCATCATTATTCTGAATTCTTTTTCAGGTAGACTGCCTATTACCTCTTCATTTGTTAGGTCTGGTGGGTTTTTATCTTGCTCCTTTTCCTGCTGTGTGTTTTTCTGTCTTCTCATTTTGCTTATGTTACTGTGTTTGGGGTCTCCTTTTTGCAGGCTGCAGGTTCGTAGTTCCCGTTGTTTTTGGTGTCTGTCCCCAGTGGCTAAGGTTGGTTTAGTGGGTTGTGTAGGCTTCCTGGTGGAGGGGACTGTGTTCTGGTGGATGAGGCTGGATCTTGTCTTTCTGGTGGGCAGGTCCACGTCTGGTGGTGTGTTTTGGGGTGTCTGCGGACTTTTTATGATTTTAGGCCACCTCTCTGCTAATGGGTGGCGTTGTGTTCCTGTCTTGCTCGTTGTTTGTCATAGGGTGTCCAGCACTGTAGCTTGCTGGTCGTTGAGTGAAGCTGGGTGCTGGTGTTGAGATGGAGATCTCTGGAAGATTTTCTCCGTTTGATATTATGTGGAGCTGGGAGGTTTCTTGTGTACCAGTGTCCTGAGGTTGGCTCTCCCACCTCAGAGGCACAGCACTGACTCCTGGCTCCTCAATTTGGGATGATTTGTTGTCTATTCATGTATTCCACAGATGCAGGGTACAACAAGTTGATTGTGGAGCTTTAATCCGCTGCTTCTGAGGCTGCTGGGAGAGGTTTCCCTTTCTCTTCTTTGTTCTCACAGCTCCTGGGTCTCAGCTTTGGATTTGGCCCCGCCTCTGCGTGTAGGTCGCCGGAGGGCGTCTGTTCTTCGCTCAGACAGGACAGGGTTAAAGGAGCAGCCTCTTCGGGGACTCTGGCTCTCTCAGGCCGGGCGGGAGGGGGGGCACGGAGTGCGGGGCGAGCCTGCAGCGGCAGAGGTCGGCGTGACGTTGCACCAGCCCGAGGCGCGCCGTGCGTTCTCCCAGGGAAGCCGCAGTGGATCCCGGGACCCCGGCAGTGGCAGGCTGCACAGGCTCCCGGAAGGGCGGTGTGGACAGTGACCTGCGCTCGCACACAGGCTTCTTGGCGGCGGCAGCAGCAGCCCCAGCGTCCCACGCCCGTCACTGGGCTCCGCGCTTTCAGTCGTGACTCGCGCCCATCTCTGGAGCCCCCTTAAGCAGTGCTCTTAATCCCCTCTCCTCGCGCACCAGGAAACCAAGAGGGAAGAAAAGTCTCTTGCCTCTTCGGCAGCTCCAGAGTTTTCCCGGACTCCCTCCTGGCTAGCTGTGGCACATTAGCCCCCTTCAGGCTGAGTTCTCGCCGCCAGCCCCAGTCCTCTCCCTGCGCTCTGACCGAAGCCCGAGCCTCAGCTTCCAGCGCCGCCTGCCCCGGCGGGCGAGCAGACAAGCCTCTCGGGCTGGTGAGTGCCGCTCGGCACCGCTCCTCTGTGCGGGAATCTCTCCGCTTTGCCCTACCCAGGTATGTGGGGAGTTTCTTGCCTTTTGGGAGGTCTGGGGTCTTCTTCCAGCGTTCAGTAGGTGTTCTGTAGGAGTTGTTCCACGTGTAGCTGTATTTCTGGTGTATCCGTGGGGAGGAAGGTGATCTCCGCGTCTTACTCTTCCGCCATCTTACCCGGAAGTCACAACCTCCTTTTTTTAAAAAAAAAAATTCTACTTTGTTTGAATTGTACATAACATTGTAGTGTTTCTTTACTCCTAATGGCCAGTTTTCAGTGAAGAGAGAGTTATGGTTATAATATTTTTTCGTAAATTATCATAAAGAATGAGTTAATTATACCCTCCTGCTACCAAACAGTGTATATTACAATCCTATCCTTAATTGGCTGTTGTTAGACTTTCATATTAAATTAGTTGAATTCAACTTCTGAAGGTGTCACTCTCTTTCTGCCATCTATTTTTATGTATTTTGATTATGAACCCTACTACCTTCTATTTAGATTTACGTCTATCATCTCTCTTAGATTGTGGTCTCCTCAAGGCATGGTATCCCATGTGCCTTGCACACAGTAGTGCTCAGTGAATGTTTGTTGAATATGTTGTCTGTGCTTACCCCCTGCGCCGCGCCCTGTTTTTTTTGTTGGCCATGCCTCATGGCTTGTTGTATCTTCGTTCCGAGACCAGGGATCAAACCTGTGCCCCTGGCAGTGAAAGCACCGAGTCCTAACCACTGGACCACCATGGAATTCCCTGTGCTTACCCTTTAAATGGACAGTATTTCTTGAGAATTTTTATTGGGAAGAAAACAGTCTCTTAAATGATTTATACTAGCTAGTTACTTGGGGATTTGCTGTTATTTTGAATATGTTATAATTTGAATAAACTGTTAAATTGACCGGGTAATTCTGCCTTATGTTTTACCTGTAATTTGTTTTGAAAAAAGTCAGTAAAGAGATTTGTAATTAGTTAAATAAGTTTGGGGACAATAACACAATCCCCCTGAGCTAATATTTGATCACATTTTCTTAGATCTAGAAACTGATATCAAGAATGGAGATTCAAACTTATGTCTTTCTGACCTCCAAACTAATTATCTAATTTTATCCAATACTGCTTATTAATTTTAATGCTTGGTCATCAGTGACTAGTATAAATAACCCATTTTTTAAGCTTGCTATTTAAAATTTAACCATAATTATTTCACTATTTGAAAAAAAGTATTAACTCTGATTTAATAACTCTGATATTATTGATACTCTTATTGAAGGGGTCAATGCAAGGTAGTAAGGTGGAAAGAGATGCTCTGTCTTTGTGTTATGAGTAGTAACTGCATTTTGACCTTCTGAGCCTACAGATGACATAGTAGTTACTTTAGGATTAATTCAAACCATCAGTTGCTAGAATAATTTTTTTTCCCCTATGATTTGCAAGATACATTTGCTACATGGTGGTCATGTATCATTGTAAATGGAATTAAAAGTCACTCTTTACAATGTTTTTCTCTGTTGATATTACAAATAAAACAATAAAATCTATCCCTATAATTTTTTTTTCTGTTTTACTTTTATTACCTGATGGCATTCTTTGTTACAATTAAATTATTCTTTTGTCATAATGATGCATTATGATGATTCACAGTATCTTGAAAACTCAGGCAGTATAGCAGGAAACATTGGTTTTTGAAAGCTCTTATCTTTCTTCCTTTATTTGAGGGTTTTAGATGGTGTGGCAGAATTAAAATGTCAAGTCCGTGGATCTATTCAGTCTCGTAAGCAAGGACAGTCGTGCCAGTCAGTTACAGTGAGTACCCAAGCAGGAGCTGCATTGTCTGTCCTGGGAACTCCACAGCTGTTAATCGGGCTGCTGTTGTAGTTTGTCTCTGCCATGTGTTTTTTGATTGAAGGAAGGCTACAGCGGTATGTCTGCCACCAGGCTCTTCTAGTGATGATTAAAAACTACTGACCTCTTTTCATATTGTTTCATTAGGGTCTTTTTCTTATGACTCTGAAGTTGAGGAATATAACTCGCTGAGTAGAGAGCTAAAGGGATCATTTGTGCAAAAATTCTAAATTTTTTATGTGTGAAATAAAATCAAATTCACAATAAGAACTTCTTTTATAGGCAGCCTTTTACCTTAGAAATATATGCTTCTTTACTTTTTTCCTTTTAATTTGAGCTATCTCTAAATTAATGATAATTACATTTGCATTATCAAAGATATATTGCTTTAATACATTACTGGGTAAGATTATTTTAAAGGTAGAATATCTCAGCTAACTTAAATTATGAGTGTTTGCATTATTCTTGAAAGAAGTTTAACATGGAGATTTGAACTAGTCGAACATGGGTACTGCTAAATGATTAATGTGCCGTGGTTGTTAGTCACTCCCTAACCAAAGTCTTTTTTTTTTTTTTTAAACCTAAATGGTTCAAAGCACAACAGTCAAAGGTTGGAGATGGACCTAAGCCTATTTATTTTATTCAGCTTGATGAACTACCTATTAACTAACTCTTTAACAGTTTATAGCAGAGAATATAAATTTGTGGCTAGGATAAAATAAAAAAGCAAAAGTCTAATAGTTTAGAAGTCAATAATTTAGGGCTTCCCTGGTGGCACAGTGGTTGGGAGTCCGCCTGCCGATGCAGGGGACACGGGTTCATGCCCCGGTCTGGGAGGATCCCACATGCCACGGAGCGGCTGGGCCCGTGAGCCATGGCCGCTGAGCCTGCGTGTCCGGAGCCTGTGCTCTGCAACGGGAGAGGCCACAGCAGTGAGAGGCCCGCGTACCGCAAAACAAACAAACAAACAAAAAACAAAAAAACTGGGTAGCAAGCACAAACCTATTGCCATTATTGGATGAAGCTTCCCCCAAAAAAGATGAGAGAATCTCTGAACATAGTCTGGCTTTGGCTTCCCAGAGTTTACAAGAACTCTTTCTGGGGAAGTCAGTAGGCAAGATCATGAATGTGTTCTGAGCCACGCCTGTCAAAGTCAATTGGCAGAGGTACAGAAGAGACCAGGTACTAGCTCTCTGATCCCAAAAGGTTGGAGACTGCTCTGTATTGTATTTTCTGCTTCTGAGTTCTCATGGCCCACCTCATGGCTGTCAGGTATAGGCCCGAGCAGAACAATTCTGAGGGGTAATGTGTATCCTCTGCTGATCCAGGCAGCAGGGCATGGAGGGGAGAATAACATTAGCAGCTCATTCTCTGTATGTTCTGTTCTCAGATTAAAAACATGGTAAAATGGCAGAAGAGATCTTGGTGTCAACAATACGTCCATATCCTAAGTGTCACTGCGCCGTTCTGGATTGGTTGCCTCCCACATTAGATGTGTAGGCATCATTCTGGAATTCTTCCTTATTGTGGTCCTGAAAATTCCCTTTGCCTCTCCTATGTGTTGGCCCTGCTGTTGCCTGTAAACCACATTATTGTCTTTCTTGGTTTATGCTCTCTTTTGGTGGTGTGTATATATATATTTTTTCCTTTCTTTTTTCAAAAAGTGGCATTTACTATATATGCCCCTTCCTTTTTATCAGGTAGGATATTGTAGCATTCTTTCCATATCAGAAAATAGGAAGTGTCCTTTTTTTTTTTAACCAATTCTAACCATTTCCTTATCGATTATCGCTTATATGTTGTTTCCAGTGTTTTTGCTTTTATGAACAATGCTATGATGAATAATGTATATATGTTATTTTGCATGTGTGTAAGTATATCTGTATAAATATAGAAACGAGATTGCATGTATGTGGAATTTTGATAGCTATTACCAAATTGTCCTCCATAGGCATACAATTTTCACTCTAGCCGCAACATAATGTATGGAGAGTGTTTTCCAATAACCTCACCAAAATACTGTTGTATCAACACCCCTCACCCCACTGTTAAAATGTGAATTAAAGAAGATTAAATTCATCCACTAAGTAGGACCATAATTAGTGTAAAAGATGATAATTTATTAGCTTAAATGTGTTTATTTTTGGAATATATATAGTTTTATTCTGAGAGTTTTTTGTGAGGTTGGATCTTTCCTAAAACACATGCAAGAGATGTGGAACCATAAACCTTATCATTTACTAAAAGCTGCTAATGACTTTAACACATGATTGTTATTGACAACTAAATTAAAATAAAACAACAATTAAGATTTGGGCTCTTCTTCTTGCTGTGGAGAATATTCTGGACTTTAGTCATCTATGTATATAAGTAAAATAATCTGCATGGAGGTCATAGTGACCAGTTTAATAGCTTCTTATATATTTATACTAAGATTTTCTTCATAGGTAAGAAATTTCCTATGGTCTATTTGTTACTTTTTATCCTAATTAAGGAGTAAATCATTTTAGGGACAGAGTAGGGGAGAGGGAGGGAGGGGGCAGGAGACCGGGAGAGATAGGGGAGAGAAGGGAAAAGGAGAACTTACTCTAAACCTATAAGCAAAATGAGACTAGGCTGCTTGCTTTTTGTCGACTGAGGAAAATGCTTTAAACCCAAGAGAGAACCTAAACTTGGGAATCTTGACTTTTGTTTGGGGGAGAATTCGGCATTAGAGCATTATTCATTAATGGAATTTTAGAACTAGAAGAAAGGACATATTTGATTTTTTTAAAAATTCAGTCATTTTATTTTACTAGGGAACTGAGATCCACTGTACCTTGCTGTTCGAAAGTCCTCCTCTTATTAAGAGGATGAGGCTTGAGTTGATTGGCACTAAAACCAGATTCTATTTACAGGAACATAAAATAATGCTTTGAAAGAATATATTCTAGTATAGATTCTTAATAAATTCTTATTACTTTGTTTTATAGCGAATACAAGCTGGCATTCTCAAAGCATTTAACAACCCAACTACTAAAACTGCTGATGATGAAACTAGAAAAAAAGTCAAAGGTATGTTGACTCTTTCACTATTAAAACTTTTTTCTAGAAGAAAATATTGTAAGTTTCTTTTCGGGGCAGGGAAAGGAACTGAGCATTATGTGAACTAACGGCCTTAAAAAGAGGGTGTACTTATTCCTGTGGCTTCAAGATAGTCTAATGAGTCATCGAAAGAAAATGTTAGAATCCATGTGAATTTTAAAAAGTAAAACTAATATCAAATATACAGATTGACACTGATGCCCTTAAGTGAAGTATCTTATGGGAGACTTGAAAGGTTGTTGAAAGTAGCAACCTCTCTTAGAAGTTCACTTTTATCACATTGTATCTTTTTGCAGTTGAAGTGTGCTTAGATAGGTGGATTTATGGATATTGTCTAGTCTTAACTAGACAAAATGCTTCAGTGCTCGAAAAATTCCTGCAAGGAAACTATTATTTATGAGAGTACTATTAAATCAAGCATACATGTCTACTTCTAATGTTGACTCTTCATCAGCCAAAATATGAGGCAGAAACAATGATTAACTAATCAAAGATGATAATTTACAGTGATCAGTATTTAAGTGTGGATTTATATCCCATGTTATTAACGATTTACCTTGTCTGGAAAGTATATTCTGCCTTGAGATAGTAACTAGTGGTAATGTGTAGTCATCATTTATAGAAAATGTTTAAAAATATTATTTGTATTTTACTCTCTTTTTTAACATCTGGTTTTTTTTGGTAGCATTATGTGTACATACTACACGTCTGTAATTTATAAACAAATATACATACATTATGATTGTGTATGACAAAACTTGATGTGCAGTTAAAGGTTCAAGATTTTGAAAAATACACACTCTCAAGTATACTTGTTCTCTTGTTTTCAGATAGTGCCATCTAGTGCATGTTTAGAATAACTGCTCATTTATTGCTTCACTTCTTTCCAGTTTTGTAATCTTAACCTATTTTCAATCCCTTGTACAATTTTTGTTAATGAAACATCTTAGTTTAACATAACTTCTAAATAGTTATCATCATAATTAATAAATATTTATTGATATATCCAGATAAAAGTCTGCTCCGTCATTCAGTGCTTCAAGTAATGTTCTAAAATGATTTAAAACGTTTGCATGAAATTTGAAGGTAGAGATCCAAAAAGGATAGAAAAAAAGTTTGAAAGAGGAGTGAATAGGTTTTTTGAATATGTTTTTCCCCATGGTTTACTATGGAAAATTTCAAACTTCCATTAGAGAGACTAGTATAATGAAGACCATGTACCTGTGTGCCCATCACCCCGCTTAAATTACATTCAATTCATGGTATATTATGTTTCATCTGTTCTCCCCCAACTACATATTATTTTGAAGCAAATCATAAGTATAATTTTCTTTTATTTATAAATATTTCCCAAAGAAAATAATTTAAACATTTTTATGTAACAGGAGTTACATATATAACTGAGTTATTAATTGCCATGTTAGTTCTTTATCCTATGCAGTGTTTACTTGTCTTTTACTACTCTGTTGTTGCCATAGTTATGGTCCTGGCATCTGTAGTCCTAAATCATAATCTCTTTTCCCATCCCTCTATCTACCTCTAGGATAGGCACAGAGGCTTTAAAGGGTTTAGTTGGAGCAGTTGAGTGTGGTATGAATAGTGGTTAATACTCTACTTATTTTACCTCCTAAGTTTAAGAACAGTTTGCTATTTCTTTGAGACTACAGTAGTTGATAGTCACATTTTCTCTGTGGAATTGTAAAGGAGAAACACATTATAACATCATATAGTGAAATATATTATTAAATATGGTCCTGGATATCTGCCTTATTCAGATTTCTTTTGATTCAATGGAAAAAAAAGGCTGTTACATTGTTAGGTTAATGGTTGACATGTTTTTTGCATTAAAAGTATTATTTTTACAGCATATGGAAGAGAAGGTGTGAAAATGAACTTCATAGATCGTATCTTTATTGGTGAATTAACTAGCACAGTCATGTGTGAAGAATGTGCAAATGTAGGTACTTTGGAATTCACTTCAACATGGAATAGATTATGGTCACACTGTTTTTATTGTTTTCTTTCACATGTAATCATCAGCAGTCATTTATTTTTATTTGTCACACATGACTACACGGTAGTTTGTAAGTCTTTTAAAAATATATCCTTCACTTCTAGAAAATAAACATAATGTATAATTTTTTTAAGTAAATGTGTTATCTAATTTTTCCTCTTGACTCACCTGTGAAGTTCATTTAGCCTATTTTAATATGCTGCAATGTGTTAGCTACTCATTTGGATTGAAAACGAAAGAGAAACTTCTGCGAAGAGAGTAACTATGTTAATATAATTATGCATTGCCCTAAATTGTAATCCCAAGAGAAATAATTTAATGTCATAACGTAATTTAGGCTGATCTACTTTTTTTTTTTTTTTTTTTTTGGTACGCGGGCCTCTCACTGCTGTGGCCTTTCCCGTGCGGAGCACAGGCTCAGCGGCCATGGCTCACGGGCCCAGCCTCTCCGCGGCATGTGGGATCTTCCCGTACTGGGGCATGAACCTATGTCCCCTGCATCGGCAGGCAGACTCTCAACCACTGCGCCACCAGGGAAGCCCCTGGCTGATCTACTTTTAAAGTTTACATTTATTTGACTTGTTGGAGTTGTTTTTAAGCAGACTTGACTCATCTTTGAATTTAGTGATAATTTTCATTTTGAATGCCATCTGTACTTTAATAACTTCTTAAAGAATGTATAAATTTTTATAGGTTTCCAGTTGCTTGGTAAGGAATATTTCTGAAAGCATGTGGTGTATGATAGGTTTCAACTTCTGTCAGATTTTAATCATAAAAGAGAGTCTATGTCCATCTTCCTGTCCCAGATTATGGAGTACCTTTCCCCTCTAGTTTTATAAAGTCAGGATTATATAATATCTCCTTCTAGCCTGTCATACTGAAGCACAGAATGTGTCATCATGATATTACGGTTGACTCTTGAACAACATGGGTTTAAACTGCAAGGGCCCACTAATACGCAAATTTTTTTCAATAAATGCTATCAATACTGCAGTACCACACAATCTGCATTTGGTTGAATCTGCAGATGCGGAACCCTGGATACTGAGCACCAACCGTAAAGTTATACTCTGATTTTTGACGGTTGGGTGGGATGGGGATCAGCATCCCTAAGCCCCACCTTGTTCAATGGTCAAACCCCATTTAAATTTTTAGTGTATTCAACATAGAAGTTGATTTCTTTTTCACAAGCTAGAGAGTATTTTTTAAAATAGAATTATCCTAAAGAATCTACAAAACACAGTCAAGCTCTCTGGCTTTTTTCATGGCTTTTTCTTAACATTTCATATTTTATTTATGTTATGGCCATAATTTCACCAAAAATATGTTTATATCTTCAGTTAATCAGTTTTATTAAACACAGTTTATTTTAAAGTTACTTTATGTATTACAGGTTAGTCATATTAACAGTATTATAAAATTCACCTGGGTTGCATTTATTGATGTTTTGGGATATCTTGTTTTGATTAACAATATGTGTTGCTATACCCAATTAAATTACTGTTTGTTCCAGGAACATTTTTTAACTTAAGATTTTAGTTGCCTGGGAAGTTTGATTTCTTTAAGACTTTACAAAACTACATTGTCTATATTAGAATTCTAACTGAAGTTCTTAATATGTTTTCTTTTTAAGATCTCCACAGTAAAAGATCCTTTTATTGATATTTCACTTCCTATAATAGAAGAAAGGGTAAGGAGAAAAAAACTTAAGTCTTTTTGTGAAGGGCATTTATAAATTCATACATTTAGGCATTTGTTGAGTATATTATCAGCTATCTGAGCATCATTACTTTTTATATACAGTAATTGAGTTTGTACAGTGTACGTGATATTGGAGTTTGTATGAATGCGTAAAGTATGATATAGTTCTTCTTTTATATATATATAAATTTATTTATTTATTTTTGGTTGTGTTGGGTCTTTGTTGCTGTACGCAGGCTTTCTCTAGTTGCGGCGAGCGGGGGCTACTCTTTATTTCAGTGCGCGGGCTTCTCATTGTGGTGGCTTCTTTTGTGGCGAAGCATGGGCTCTAGGTGTGCGGGCTTCAGTAGTTGTGGCACACGGGCTCAGGAGTTGTGGCGAAGCATGGGCTCTAGGTGTGCGGGCTTCAGTAGTTGTGGCACACGGGCTCAGGAGTTGTGGCTCGCGGGCTCTAGAGCACAGGCTCAGTAGTTGTGGCGCACGGGCTTAGTTGCTCCGCTGCATGTGGGATATTCCTGGATCAGAGCTCAAACCCGTTTCCCCTGCATTGGTAGGCGGATTCTCAACCGCTGTGCCACCAGGGAAGCCCCTATGATATAGTTCTTATTCTCAAGGAATTTAAACCTTTATGCTTCATATTTTGAGAATTAATGTTTAGGAAATAATATTTCAAATGAATTAGAAATTTTAAAAAGGAGATGATATCCAGAATTTATTTCCTAAAGAAGTTTTGTGTTATATATATGGTATCTAATAGGTTTCAAAACCTGTGCTTTGGGGAAGAATGAGTAAATACAGAAGTTTACAGGACACAGATAATGGTCAATACAGTGGCACTATTACTATAGAACATACTCAGCAACCTAGAGCCACCAAGAAGCATTCTTCATCTAAAGATAAGGTAAGATTATATGCATTTGTGAGACATCTGTTTTTTAAAACTTTTTATTAAAAAATATCTCAAAAGTACACAAAAGTAAGGAAGTATGACAAACTCCCATGTACCCATTTCTCAGCGTCATAATTATCATCTCACAGCTAACCATGTTTTATCTGTATCTATCCCACATTTTCCTCCTCACCATCCTAGATTATTTTGAAATAAATCCCAAATATATCATATACTTAAATGTATATCTCTAAAAGATGCTTTTTAAAGACATAACCATTGTATCATTACTGTACCTAAAATCTTTAAAACTTCTTAATAGCATAAACATCTAGTCATAATTAAAATTTCTGCAGTTGTCTCATAAAATACTTGTTTCTGCTTTTGAAAGCATATTTGAATTTAGGATCTAAAAAAGATCTATAGATTGCCATGTCTTTTAAAAGTCTTTTAATCCACAGATTCCACCTTTTTTTTTTTTCTATGCAATTTATTTGTTGAAGAAATCATATCATTTTTTTCAGCAGTCTCTCACATTCCCACATCAATAGTGTTTCATTTTGCATGTTATAGTAATTCAGTTTTCATGTTGTGGTAATTCATTTTGCATGCAGTAATGCATCTGCATGTTGTTAAGAGGTGCCTCTGTTCCTTTTGTTTCCTCTCTAAGGCAGTTAGGGCCTTATTAGGTTTAAGTTTGATTACTTATTTAATTTTTGGCAAGAAAACTTTTAAATGGTGGTGTATATTTCCATCAGGAGGTGCACATCATGTTTGATGTTTCTCTTTCGGTAATGTTATCCGTCATTGATGACCATTGTCTAGACCCATTATTTCTCTAGGGACATACCTGGTTGATGAATTATGCCGTATACATTTAAAGACATCAATCTGAATTTGCACCTCATTAAAAAAAAACTTTTTTACATATGATTTGTATTAACTTGGCAAATTGATGTATTACCAGATTTAACTTACTCTGTTAGAAGGTCCTTTAAGGGGCAAGACTACAGAGATTATGCAAAGGTTTACACTTGAAAAGCCTCCTTCATAGCACTGTTCTACCAAAGTCCTGTTCCCTCTCCATGAATAGGTAACCATGATTGTCGGTTTCTTGTGTAAAAGTTTATTTTTAAATTAAAGCTTTTTGTTAGCATATCTTCTGTTGATTGTAGTTTGGGTAGATTTAGGAAATGGATTTCAGAGGTACTAGAAATAGTATTTTAGAAATTGTCAGATGTTTAAATAAGACTTATTGGCATTTATTTTCAGTAAGGTCACAAGATTCTTTTCTCTGAAAACACTATCAACTTACAGAATCAACTAATTCATGGCAGAAAACGTACAAGAAAATTGTCATCTGGAGAAGATAAAGCTGTTGTCATATACGAGAAAAATGAAAACCTTGAAATGAATAGAGACTCTTCATTGTTTGCAAGCATCGTGAACACTGAGTCGACTCTGACTGAAAGCCCTACCGACGGCAGTGAAAAAGAAGCCCGCCTTTCTGAAAGTAGCGTTGATGCTGACAGTGAGGCTTCAGAGTCTGAAAGTGCTCCTAAGCAGACTTTGTTGTTGAGATCCAGCTGTGGATACTATGTGCACACAAATGGACACCTTCGCCATCTGTCAGAGAGTGAACCACTCACCAAGGAGGGTGACGGTGGTGATGCGGGAGCGGCTGAAGCTATTTCTGAACTTCATTTGAGCAGCACTGTAACTGGAGATAGGGATTTTGACAGAGAAAATCAGCCACTAAACGTTTCAAATAATTTGTGTTTTTCAGAGGGCAAGCATATGGTGTCTTACAGCCCCCCAAGTGCTTTTCAGACCCTTTCTCAGAGCTATATAACCACTTCTAAAGAATGTTCAATTCAGTCCTGTCTGTATCAGTTTACATCTATGGAATTACTAATGGGGAACAACAAGCTTCTGTGTGAGAACTGTACTGAAAAGAAACAGAAGTACCCAAAGGAAACCAGTTCTGCAGGTAAATATTTAGCTTAATTTTTTTAAAGTATTCATGGATTATCTGATAAACAGTGACTAGTGGGTTATAGATCCCACAAAGAGGAGCCTAAGAACCTTGTCTGCGTACTTTAGCTGCTTGGAGGCGGGGTTGTCTTATCATATTTGTACCTCAACACTGAAGACACTGACTGGGCAGAGTAAATTTTAAGTAGATTTTTGTTGAAATAAATTGAAGGACAGGAAGTATCCATCTCTGCCTCGAAAATGCAAATCCACATAATCTTATTTCAGGGAACTAGCTATCTGAAATCTCTCCAGAAAAAATTTCTGTAAAACTTAAAATTACAACACTAGTGAGATTAATGTTCTTCATAAATCCCATCAATCTAGTGTGAAGTCATATCATAATATATAAATTTGAAGATTTTAAGTAACTATGTTATAAAGCTAGCAATATAATAACTGTGTTTTGTTGACCAGAGAAAAGTAGAAAAGGGGAATTTGTCAAGTAAGAAATTTCTGGTGTACCTCTAGCCTTGATTAAATGGAGAGAACCACTCTGATTACTTAGTGACTAGTTGTTGCAAAATACAGGTTTTATTATTCAGGTATGATGAGTCTAACAGATAAGGAGATGATTGCCACTGAAAAGATAGTTTATTACTTATAGTTCCCAAGAGGAGGGGGCATGCTAAGCCACGCCACACAGGGCCACAAGGGGAAGCACCAGGTTGGTCAGGAGACAGAGAGAGCAAGGGGGAAAATGCAGGCAAGAGCCTTTATTGTGGTTTCTATGGGAAGGAATGAATGCGGCAGGATAGACAGGCTTAGGATTGACTAGTTTTGAAATTTTCAGTGGACTCTGCCGTTTAGGGGCTGTCCCTAGCTGTCTGGTACCTGGCTCTGGTGTGATTAGGGCAGGTGAATAGTGGCCTAGAGTTATTAGAGCTCAATAAAGGAGGTGGTTGGGATATGGACTTTGGATTGGTTGGTTTGCATATGAAAGGCACACTTAAGTTGTTTAGTATCTAGGAATTAGCTAGACCTGGGAAAGTCCCTTTCCAGCGTCAGCAAGGCTCCAGATGTCAAAGCATCAGAATAAAGACATAATTAATACATTAGTAATTAAAGAAATGTCTAGATGGGAGAGGAAGAAATGCCAGCTTACATTAATCCAAGTTAAATATGCAATTGGCCATATTCAAATACTATCACAAGTCTTTTCTAACAACCTCTTATTGAAATGACCCATCATTCCCATGATACATGATCTCTTTTCACTGCAATGAGTAATGACCCAGTTTTTTCAACTACAGGTGTGTTTCTGTTGTTCTTTGACTGGCGGGCGTTGACATAAGTCACTACTGGTCTATTTGCTTTCCAGTTTCCAAAGTTATGTTTCAAGTGTCACCGCCCCTATTCTTTCTCCTTATAAGTGTGTGCCTTAAAAAAAACTCCCTTTCATATTAGTGGAGTTTTGGGAACAAGTAGAGGCTTCCTGTAATCAGAGGTCTAATTTCTTTTTTAACATTTTTGAAAATGTGGTATGATGCTTCTATTTAAATGTTTACTGTATTATAGGGTAGATAATGTATAAGATGGAAATTTACAAGTAACTTTGTTATCTTGTATTTTATGCAGAAAAGAAAGCAGGAGGGGTTTATACTAATGCCAGGAAGCAATTGCTCATTTCTGCTGTTCCAGCTATCCTAATTCTCCATCTTAAAAGATTTCATCAGGTAAATTCCCTTTAGTAGCACTATACAAATTTTCATCATATGTTTTGCAGAGCCCTAAGTCTTGTAAATTACTGTCAAGGATTAGACAGTAATTTATTGAGTTTAAAAAAATTGTCATATGAGGGACTTCCCTGGTAGTCCAGTGGTTAAGACTCCGTGCTCCCAAGGCAGGGGGCCTGGGTTCCACCCCCGGTCAGGGAACTAAGAGCCCACATGCCGCAACTAAAGATCGCACGTGCCGCCGCAACAAAGACTTGGTGCAACCAAATAAATAAATAAATATTTTTTAAAAAATTTGTCATATAAGATTTAATTGCTTTTTCATCCATAATAGCTTACAAGACTTTTCTAAATAAGGTTGTTCAATTCACAATATTTGAAGATTTAGGTGGTCGGAACCTCAGTGGCATGCGTGCGTGTGCACGCGTGTGTGTGTGTGAATGGAAAATAAGATTTATTAAGAACCCTTAGAAGCAGAGAAATAACAAGGTGCACATAACTTTCTGAGCTTTCATTCCAATGAGAGTGGTACTTGGGCTGGGTGTGGTTGGCTGGGACCAACTGCAAAAAGGGCTTCAAGGTAGGCCCCACTCTTGTAGGACTAATGGGAGAGAACCTAAATATAATGTATCAAGTTTTTATCTAATTGTTTATAGTTTTAATTCAATGCCTTGTCTCTCTGTTTTTGTTTGTTTTTTTTTTTTTGCATTTGATAAAACGATTTTAAAGTTTCTCTGGAAGAAACTTTAATAATTAAAACAGTATGGTCAGAATTGTCAATAAATAAAATTTGAGTATAATTTAAAGCTCTTTTGTTATGATACAGGATGAATCTCAAATCAGTTGGGAAAGAGGCTAGATTACTCAGTAAAGGACTTAGGAAAGATGGGTGTTTGAAGAAATAAAAATTTAGAGCTTCCTTCCAGACCATATATATCAATACTATTTTCAGATAAATGTTTTTTAATTGTATGAAACAAATTATCAAAAGACTAGAAGAAAACTTGATGAAAATTATTAACCTGACCTCTGTGTGAAAGATTTTCTAAGTATAAAACCCTTGAAAGAAATCTCAAGGGAAAAGATTGAAAGCTTTGATTATATATTTGCAACATTTCAGGTGGGCCACAGATGAGCTGGAAGAGATTTTTCTCTATACCCCCATCCCTATCCATGGAAATTCGATTAAGTTCTTGATTTTCTATAGCCAATATTGCAGAAACCCAGTGGAAATGAAATGACCATGGAGAGCAGAAGCAGATGTATTGAGTCTCATTACATCAGAATGTGAAATAGAATGTGTATATCTGCAGTGACTCTGTGTGAATGAGATAGGGTCTTGCCAGATCTGAGAATGATGTAGCACAGTTATTTTATATTTGGTACTTGCATCCCTTTTAGGAACAACTTACAGAAAGAATTCATGCCCTTCAAGGGAGATTTTTATAGATATCTCGGTCCCTTCTTGTTCTCAGGCTAAATGTAATGTCTGCAAAGCCACGTTCTCATTCTCTGGGACTGTGAATTTTAGGGATCAGATTCTCTAAGCAATGTCTTTGCTTCTGGTTTTTCAGTGTCCCTGAAAACCTGTTTCCCTGTAGTAACTTTAGAGTTGTATATCAGAAACATCCACAACACTGAAAGGCAAATCTTAACAAGATAGAGCTCTTTGTCATAAATATGGCAAATGATTAATATTGTAAATATGTAAAGAGCTCTTAAAGATCAATAAGAAAAATATCAAGACTCTAATAGTAAAATGGTAAAGAACATGAATTGACAGTTCATAGAAGAAGTAAAAATTCCAAGAAAGTATGAAAGAAAGGTCCATTCTTTCCAGCAAAACAAATGCAAAATAAAATGACAGTGAGATTCCTTTTTTAGCCTGTCCAAATTGGCAAAGATTATAATAGTGTTGATAGAAGTCTCTTCTAATAAGGGGTAATTTCTCAATAGCAAAGTACCGTCTGGGGAGGACACATTAGCCTGGAATGATCTCAGACAATGCTGGTATCAGCTGCTTATAGAGGTCACCTGATGAGAAGAAAGGAGGCAAACAAATTAAATACATATTAAATAATTATTCCTGACATATGACTTCATAATTTCATGTCTGATATCATGTTAAGACTTCTAAAGATTACTTGAAAATACAAATCACTATGTGGCTATATTTTGGTCAAAAAATAAGTTTTGTTTTGTTTTTTTCTTTAAAGGTAAGAAATAGGCAACAGAACTGTAGTAAAAGTTATGTGATTAGTATGCAAATAAAGACTAGTCGTTGAAGTAAGTCATGAAAGCTTTGCATAAAAGGTTGCATCTGTTAATTTTGTCTACCCAGACATCTCAGATTTAAGTATCTTGTTATTCTGAGAGAGTCTATTTCTATTTGTGGGTTTCTTATCCAATATCTTTGGTGGTCTATCAGCAAATTTTTATCATTACTTAAATGCAAAGTGTACATTTTTCAAGGCCTGCCTTTGGAAACTAAAAATAGGGAAAGAAATAGAGCTTGCTTAACAACATGAATATTCATTTTGATTTATATAATATGTAATGTTTACTTTTACTGTTAAAATGACTTGAGTGTTCAGATTTTTCTCTTTTTAATGAATGAATATCACTGAATTTTAGAACTGAAGGGACCTAATCTAATCCATTTATACCCGTTTTATGCCTTGTTCTAGATGAGGTTGTCTAGAGTCAAGACAACGGTTAACCAGTCGTTCAGTTAGGCCTAGAACACCAGACTCCTGACTCTTCAGTTGAGTACATTTTTATGATAGCATATGTGTCAGTAGCTGAGCTTTTATCACATTGAATTTATTTTCCCGTAAGTGTTGAAAGGCACAGTGAAAGCGATTATTTTCGTATTGTTTGTGGTAAAAATACCCATGTAAATGAATGATCTTTGCAATAACAGTTTATGAAACCTAATTGAGAACTTAGTCATATATCAGTTTTGGACTGTTCATTAGTCATATTTTTATATCTATGAAAAAACTTCTAGGATTCTTCTTTTGGTTTTAATTAACAAACGCAATGATCTAGATTAAGTTTGTTACATTAAGAAAAATTTTTTTTGGCTTTTTTTTGAGGCTGGCCTGAGTCTTCGCAAAGTAAACAGACATGTAGATTTTCCACTGACGCTTGACTTAGCACCATTCTGTTCTGCTACTTGTAAGGTATAGTATATTATTAAGATATTGTCTTGCAAATAATATGCTTCAAAATATCCTATGTATTGTTTATTAGGCCATGTCTTCCTCTCTCCCTCCCACCTTCTCTCTCTCTCTCTCCCCCTCTCCCCTCCCTTTCTTCCTTCCATCCAACATTTAACACACTGACCATCACTTTTGTCTTTTGGGAGATAGAATAAGTTGAAAAGATGCATAAAGCATGAGTGAGGCACGATGTTCATGAAGATCAGAGCTGCTTGTAATTGCTACTAGAATCAGATAGCTGCTGAGAGAAGAAAGCAGATTTTGTGCCCTCTCCTGTTCCTTGTGAATGGTGGGCTTAATTGACAGTAGTTTTAGCAGTTGAAGAGTTCTTTATCTTTTGTAAATCAATATACTAGTTCATTGTTTTTCATGCCATTTCATGTACACTACTGAGAATAGTGTACTTGTGAGCTGAGTATGATACTTTAAAATTACTAATACTTTAATACTTAGATATAGAAAGCAAATTGGTTTATAATTGCTCGTACTTGTATGTAAGAACTCTGTAGGTGAAATTGATGACTTTGCTTTCCGTGAGGGAACTACACAGTTCTAGGGTAACTAACATGTTGTCCTGCTCACAATTACTGGTTAGCAGTCTAGGATTTGTGGTACATAAACTTACTGAACTTAATACTTTCAGTACATTGATCAATGAAAGCAAAATATCTTAAATGCAATTTTTCAGTGAGTCCAATTCATCTGCTATGGAATACTAGCACTATCTGTCAATTATTCACATTCAGTATTCATAGAATTTGATAGTGTGGTAAACAAAATATCTAGCAAGCTCTGTATTAAACTTACAAAAACATATTTTTTAGAAGTACCTATTATGGAGAATTTCCAACATACACCAAAGTAGACAGAACAGTGCAATGAACCTCAAGCACACATCACCTTGCCTCCAAACCTTAGATATATGGCCAGTCCTGCCCCATCCACATGGGGCACATCTACTTCCTCCTCTTATATTATTTTTTTTTTCTCTTATGTTATTTTGAAGCAGGTATCAGACATCATTTCATTCATAAATCTTTTCCTATACGTGTCTCTAAAAGATAAGAATCACCCCCACCTTTTAAAACATAACCACAATACCACTTTCACACTAAAAAAATTAACAATAATTTTTTCATATCATCTAGTGTATATATTTTCAGTTGTCTAATAAATGAAATGTTCAAAATGAATGAGTATCAAAGTAAGGACTACACATCATGATTGAAAAATATCTTTTAGTCCCTTTTAATATACAGTGTCCCTCTCCCATCTCTGCCCCTTGCAATTTATTTGTTGAAGAAACTGGATCATCTTTCTGGTAGTTTCCTATAGTTTAGATTTTGATGATTATTCTTCTATCCTCTTTATTTCCTGCGGATAGGTAGTTGGATCAAGAGAGGCTTGAACAGATTCAGGTCTGATATTCCTCCCACTCCCGGTAAGGCTATTTCATAGGGAGTGTTCTCTTCTTTCATCAGTGGCACATAATGCCAGTTACCTTTCTGTGATACTAGCAACCAGTGTTGCTCAATGAGTTCATTAAGAATTACAGAATGGTAATCCTGTTATTCTTTCTTCATTTATTTGCTAGAATACTTCTACATAAAGAGAAATTCCTTTCATCTATTTAGTTATCTTATGGTATAGTTCTTATAGAAAAGGCAGGGTAAATGCTCAGTTCTCTCCCCGTCCCCCTTTTAAACCAGTTTTCAGAATAATGAATGAATTCACTGTCATCCTCAAACTGTGATCAGTTAATTTATCATTATGAATTCATGGATTTAAACACATTAAATATATTTCAGTTTACTGCACTTTTCTTTTAATTCATGGTCTAATACGTTAGTCTAATGGTCTCTGGTTGGCTACTGAGAGCCACTTCAAGTTGGCTCCTGGGTTCTTTTGACATGACCCTTGTGGTTGCTCTCTGAGTGATTATGCCACCAACTGGATATTGATTTGCTTAATTTTAAAATTTTCATTTTTAGGGATTGTTACTTAAATTAAAAATTTTTTGTTTAATAATTACATAAAATATTTACATAGTTCCAAAGTCAAATATATAAAACAAGGTAAATTCAAACAAGTGTAGTTTTTCACCATGTCTGTTCTACCTGTTTCTTTCCTCCCTTTATAGATAACCATTTTTTCAAATTATTGTTTATTCATCTATTATTTTTTAAAAATGTAAACAAATAGGTATATATATATGCATCTCCCCTCTTTAATAATTATAGCTTACAATATGTAAACTTTTTTCTACCTTATTCTTAACATTGTATCCTGGAGATTATTTCATAGCAGTATTTAGAGATAGTCTGCACTCCATTTTTCAAATAGTATAGTACTCTATTGTATGGATGCATTATAGTTTATTCAACCAGTCCCCAATTTATGGACATTTGAGTCTACTCCAGTTTTTTAATATTACAGATAATCCTGCAATCACTAGTATGGTACATGTCTTTTTACATATTGCTCATGTTCCTGTGAGATAGAATCCTAGAAAAAGGATCGATAAATCCAAGAGTAATACCTGTGTAACTTAGCTAGATAACATGAAATATCCCTGAATAGGGGTGTACCCCTTTGCGTTCCCATATGAGAGCATTCTTTTCCCTACAGCCCAGCCAACAGAGAATGTTGTCAAGCTTTTTCATTTTGCTGGTCTAATACAGGTGGGAACGTATACCAGTGTAGTTTTAATATGCATTGCTCTTATTTTAAGTAGGACTTGCATTTGGCTTAATTTTCCTTATAAGAAGAGTTCACTAAATATTACTAATTAATTTGAGGTTTTTTTCTTTGTCTAAAAGAATGTAAGTGTGGGAGATAAAGTTCTCTATGGTCTCTATGGCGTAGTGGAACATAGTGGCTCAATGAGAGGAGGCCACTACACCGCTTACGTGAAAGTGAGAACACCCTCCAGGAAATTACTGGAACATATCACTGGAAAGAAAAATGTACCTGGTATGCCACCCTAAGTTTATTTTATTCTTAAAAACAAATGAATTCATTCTTCCTTTTCTGGAAGAGGTAAGTTCTTTCAAGGATACTTCAAGTGGATTCACTTTAAGTGAGGAAAACCTTTAAGAGTACCTAGATAATCTTAAATACCATAAAACTGTACCCTTCAGGTCACGTGAAGTGACACCCAGTTTTTCAAGGTGTTAAGTCATCGTGTATTGCAGTGGAATAGCATTTTATTTAACAATACCAATAGTTTTTAAAGACATACCAGGTCCGCAGACTAGAGTTGGAGTTGAAAATTTGCTTCGGCAAACTAACTGTATATTTTCTTCCTTCTCTTTTAGTGCAGATGCACTTTTCCTTGAGTAAATAAATATTCATAAGACTATCTAATATTTCACTAGATATTTAAAGTAAATGATACTAATATTAACGCTTTGAAAGTTCATTTTGGAAGATGTTTAGCCCAAGAAGCCTTATGCAATAAAGTCTAGCATTAGAGTTTGTGATAAATGTGTTGTCTTTAATGTAAAGTCAGAACATACTTATTGTAAAATTACATTTCTTTTTGTTTTGTTAGGTTTGAAAGAACCTGATAGTGAATCAGCAGGCCAGTGGGTCCATGTTAGTGACACGTACGTGCAGGTGGTTCCAGAATCAAGAGCACTTAGCGCACAAGCGTACCTTCTTTTTTATGAAAGAATATTATAATTATTTGTTAATTGTTAATGGTAATGATTATTTAGATCACTTTTATTTAAATGCTGCAGTGATAACCATTATATGCAATGTGTCTTTGTAGTCTTTTCTGTAGGAATAGCATGTCCCTCAAATGCTCCTGGACATGTTTACTATTTTGGTGAATCCTTTTAAAGTAAATTAAATTTACTAAATGCTTTCAAAATTATATTCTTAAAATAAATGTAAACACATGTTTTTAAAAACATATTTGTCCTGGAAAAAAAAACCCAGAATTTACAGTAGTAGAGGAAACTCCTTTATAATGTGGCTTATTACTATCAGCATTCAGAAATGATGCTGGCTAAGTCAAATCATTCCTTAAAACAGTGTTTCCCAAATGTGAGTCAATACCACCTTTCTGTTTTCATATATATATGTATATATATCTCCTATGCCATTGTTTACTTATTATTATTATTATTATTATTATTATTTTTTTGCACTACGCGGGCCTCTCACTGCTGTGGCCTCTCCCGCTGCGGAGCACAGGCTCCGGACGCGCAGGCTCAGCGGCCATGGCTCACGGGCCCAGCCGCTCCGTGGCATGTGGGATCCTCCCGGACCGGGGCACGAACCCACGTCCCCTGCATCGGCAGGCAGACTCTCAACCACTGCGCCACCAGGGAAGCCCCTACTTATTATTTTTAAGCTTATTTTTTAGCCTTTTTAAACCATAGTCTTATTTTGAGCATATTCTACATTTTATGTGCTAGTTACATTTTTTTCTAATAAACATTAAAATAAATATATAACTAAAGAAAAATTGCTCATTCATGTAGCACTTCACTAAAAATCATCTCAGGGCTATCCAGTAGTATATTACACTGCTGTGTCGGACACATTGCTATAACATATACTTACACAATTGGCATACTGACCTTGTCATATATTTTGTATGATTCAACCATATAAAATGGTACCACTGTAGCTTCAGTAGTATGGATTTACAAATAATATACTGGTTAGCTTATTGCTTTGAGGTTTTGAGAACTGGAAAAATGCTGAAATATTTTATCAACATATTATTTGCAGCCTATTCATGATGGAGTTGAGAATAATTTGCAAGTGATTAGCCAAAGTCAAAATATATTTCTAGATAATTGTTACATGCAGAATTGGTAAATAGAAGTTGTTAATCCATATGGGACCATAGGATACCTTTGAAATGTAAATTACCAAATCATATTTGTAAATGATATAGAGAATTCTATTCTTATTATGCTTAATAGGAAAATGTAATACATTTTCTAGTTCTGTAGATCAGTAAATATTAATCATGTTTTTGGGGTTTTGAGATCACCTTTTGTCTTCAGCAAGCATCATCAGTAAGTTCAAATAGGTTTAGTTTTTATTTTAATGGAGCATAAAGTTGGCATTTTGGATTTTCTTTTAAAATAATTAATAGCAAACATGGTAGTTTTTCCCCCCTAGAAAACAAATTATTAAGCTGTCAAAACTTGGCATGAAAATGTTACCATTACTTAGGCTTAAATTTTTTAAAAATGACTACTTTGGTGTTACATTATTAAGTCAAAACACATAACTGCATGGTTCAAGCATCCTAATCATTAGGGCTAACGAATGATAGTACAGGCAGATGCTGGGTAAGTGCCTGGTCCTAGTTCATTCTCCTCTTGTTAAGGAAGGATAAGAATAATGGCTGTAGTTAATGTGTGGAAATATTTAACGAAGACTCTCACCCTTCTTAATATTTAAGTATATGTAATATTATCAGGGTTACCAGTGCCGCCTTTTGATATATGGATGAATGGAATTGTGATTAGTGTTAAAGATGGTAATAATATACGAAATTCAGAGCTTAAAAATGTCATTGCATAAATTGTATTTTTAAGCTGTTGAAATTTCAATAACAGTGATTTTCTTGATTTTTAACAGTGAAATGATGGAGAAATGTATCTTTATAAGTTAACCTGTAAATTCAGGTTGTGTCCTGTAAAAGGTAAACAGTGTTTACAGTGTTTTCTGTTTAATTGTAATGCGTTAACATTGAAGACTTTAGTACCAGAGCAGTGAAATTCTTTGAAAACTATTAGTTAATCCTCTTTATTCAAGTCAACCGTCTTGGTAATGACAGTTACCATCTCCTGCCCCAAATGTAAATATTACATTGTCTCATTTTTCTCCTAGAAAAGATACCATTAAGAGGCATGCACTTTTCATTGGATGGTCACCTGCTTCTTATTTCATTGATAGATGGATAGATGAAAGAGAGAAAGAAAGAAAGAAAGAAAGAGGGAAAGGAAGCAAGAAAGGAGGGAAAGAAACAAGACCATTCTTTTCTGTTGCCTCTTGGGTTATCCCTTACAGAGTTAAGTAGAGATGGTAAGTGATAGGTGAGGGCAAGAATCAAAGAAGGTGCCTGGTTCCTCTTTTCATTGGATGCCAGGAAATGAACTAGTGCTGAATTTATCAAATTAGGAGATCTTTTAAGCTTTATTCTGAATACCAGTTAAGACTGATTTTTCATTAAGTGAGTGATATATTGTAGCTTCAGAACATTACCTCAGTACTCAAATACTACAGTAGTTTTTATGCTTAACTTCACATTTATTCATTAAGTATATATTTATTGAACATCTACTAAGGGTCAGGCCCTGGGCTGACACTGTTTTAACATGTTTTAAAATGAAGAGGCCTATGTAAGTTTTAGACATTATTCTAGAAGTAATAAGATACTTTTATTTTCATTTCCACGGTGTTAAATGAGTTAATTCTGAAATCTGTTTTTTTATGGCCTAAAGTTTATGAATGCTTTGCTTGTCCAGGTCTGCTGGTAATGGAATAAATTTGATTTTGAGATCTAAGAATTTCCTAAAGATAGCTTTTGTAATAGAGAAAGTATGTTAAGTTACACATGGATCTACATTTAAATTTTTGTTTTTATTTTGAATATTTCCAAAGCACATTTGCAGGGGTACTAAATGACCCCTTCCAGATGACCTCAGGAAACAGTACAAATCAGTGAGAATGTTTACAGATCCTCAAAACAACTACTATAGTGTTTGGCGAAATGAATTTAAGAAGTAAAACAGGAGTTTAACTAGCTTTATTTAGAAACTAGTTTATATCTAAACTCGGGTTCCCCTAGTTTTTCCATGTTTAAAATGATACATTTTTTGACTATATGCCAATTATGTGAATATTTTTGACATAACCAAATGTATGTTTATATTTAAGATTTTGGCATTTAATGTTTTTAAAACTGATGTGAAGGCCACCTTTTTGAGTGGCCAGGGAGAGTGGTGTCACTTCTAAGAGCAGTTGATACCTGTTTTCTTACTGTAAATGTGCCAACAAAACTATTTTACTATGATATGTATTTAAGAGCTCTTAGTTCGCATGTTTGACTTCAGTCAATGATTTTATATGATATCTGAATAAAATTTCCTGAGGATTAAGCTGTGAAATATATCACCTTCATCTAATTTTTGAGGTATAAAATAGTATCTTGCCTACTTTTATTAAATTCATACTCATAATTTGTCTGCGTGCTACCTGAAAAAATAAGCCTAAACCAGATATGTTATGTGCAATAAAAGTGATTCTTTATATGTTATCTGCTGAATTAAGAAAGACTATTTTTAGATATTTAAAATGTTCTGGTTCATGTAGAAATCCATCAATTCAAATCTATTTAAAAGATAGATGACTATATTTTTAATTTTGAGTAATAATTGATTATATATCATTCCTACCATTTTATCTTTTTTTTGCAGTGCTTTTGGAAAATAGCTATGTAACTTATGGAGCATTATTTTGATGTTACTATGTAAACATGCATAAAATATTAAATTCATATTTACTTTATGTTTCAAGATTGGTCCTGGAGTTTTTTTCAATGCACATTATTGACAGAATATTTTGTGTACAAACACTGTATTTGCTTACTTAGCTATATGCAAAATATCCTTCCTATTTCAGAAGTTTATCGTTTCCAAATAAAATATCTCATGGGCCTCCTTCATTCAGATTTCAGTGTCTGCCAAGGGTGAGTCTTCATCCTTTCAGATGTTTCTTTGAGTTTTTTAGGCAGGATAATTCATTAGGAAACATTTTGTCTACCTTTTTGTATTTAACCCTTTTTAGGTCATGAAGCTCTTTGGGATTATAATGAATGTTATAGACCATCTTTCATATTTATTGAATATCTGCTGTGTGGTAGGCATTGGGGATACAGCATTGACCATGGGAGATAAAAATCTCTCTAAGAAGTGAGGAAATAGACATTCTAAGCAGTGAAGATTAAATAAAAGATATTTCAAATGGCAAATGATATGGAGAAAAATCAAGCAACATTACCCACAGAGCCATATGGGAATTAAGGTCCATGGGATGAAGGATGTTCTAGGGATAAAAGGTGTATGATATTAGTCCTGATAGTCCCAAAGAGAAGCTATGAGTGTTGGAGAAAGTGGAGGGTTTTAATTCTGGGGCCCTCTCCTCACTCCTGCTAATGGCAATAGAGAGGCTGGGAAGGGAAATCTTGGCACTTACATCTTCTTAGAAAAATATATGCCCCAGATTTTTGTATGTAATTTCAGAGGCTCACAGACCCCCTGAAGCCATTTTCATACATTTTTTTTAAGTTACACTCAGGCAGAAATATCTAAAATGTTTGCATTCCCATATGTATTAGAATAGGCTGGGCTATGCTGCAGTAACAAATAACTTCACATCCCAATGGCTTAGCACGACAAAAGTTTATTTCTTCCTCACCCAAAACCACTGTGAGTCTAGGCAATCTGCAAAAGCAACTGTTTTCCAACTGGTGACTCTCTAATCCTGGCTGACTGTCTTCTGGCTCTATCATTTTAACGCCAGGCCTCTTCACTGGCAGGGGAGGAGAACACCAAAGGTCTTGCGTCGGCAATTAAATTCTTCATCTTGGATGCGTTGCGCACAACCCGGTGGCCAGAAGTAGTCCCATTGGCCCTGCCTAACTGCAAGGAAGGATGGGTAGGAAAGAGTAAGTCTCCCAGGGCTCAGAAGCAAAGGAGAATGGCCTAGAAGTCTCTCACAGTCTACACTCTGGTCACCAAATACTCAGCTCTTCTTTCTACACGTGGAACACAGTGACTCCCCAACAGCCCCAAAGGACCATCCACCATTCCAGAACCAGGCTCTTTGGAAGTGCTATGTCAGGTCTGGATGTTGCTCCCACTGGTCTGGAGACCCAGGAGCCAAAAGAATATGTTCTGTTTTCCACAGACTTACTGTACAGTGGTGAAACCAGTGGAACTATAACCACAATAAACATTCCAGTTCAGAAAGGGGAAGAAGAATGGAGATATTGTCAATCTCTTACCCTGGGCATGGGGAATGTTCATTGTTAGACCTTTCCTCTATTCCCTAAGAATTCCCTTCTCCACTGTTCTCTGTGACTCCAGACTTCACCCCTTGGAAGAATCTTTTTTTTATTATCCTTGGCTACATCTGAATGGCTGTTGAGGAATATGCCATCCTTGGAAGTTGCACAGCTTTTTTTCAATCTGTTTCCTAGATAATTGGGGGCTGAAGTTGTTTGTTTGTTTAAAGTTTGGAATAGTCACAATTTCTGTTAGCCAAGGCTTATGGTTTCTTTTCCAGTACAACTCTTAAAAGCTTAGTAGGCCTCTTTGTTTCTGGTCAGATTTATATGTCAGTAACCATACCATTTTTTTTTTGAGACAAGTAGTTCTTGGGTTGGTTGTATTTCTTTGATTTCCTACCTCCCTACCTCTCTCCTGACCTTATGGCAGGTACCTTCTGTCTATAAGCTTTGATGGGAGAGCTATCCTCTTAACCACATTTCCATCCTTAGGTTTTTTTTTTTTTTTCCAAGTGAGAAAAAAATTAAGGTTACCTTAATTACATCCTTAATTAACCCACTGAAAATTTCCAAAATAACTATGATGTTTACACCCTTAGTTATGATCTTTGCTGCAAGGCTGAGTTTTAATGATCCTTTGTCATTTAAAGGCTTTCTCAAGTTTATCTCCTACTGCTTGGAGTTGAAAAACACAAACGTGAGGCTCAAATTCTGGTTGCCTCTATTCCCTCGTGTCAGCTTTTACAAATCAACCATTCCTCTCTGAGCTCCACTCTTTCTCATAATACCGTGCCAAATGCATCCAATAATACCCAACACACACTTATTTTTCAACTTCTTCCCCTAGCTCAAAAATCAGTAGGTACATTTTCTGCCTCCCAGGTTATTGGGGGTGACAGTTATATTAAATTTACCATTGCATAATGTGATGTCCCTGTTTCTAGCCTCCAATATTAGTTTCCTATGTATACCAACCAACCTCTAAGCTAATGCCACATATTTTCAGTTCTTTGAGCAGCACCCAACTCCTGTTACCAATATCTATATGTGTCAGGCTAAATTAGGCTTATGCTTTATTAACAAATGTCTCCAGAATCTCAGCAACTTATTTTGTGGTCATTGCAAAGTCTTCGCTGATTTGGGGCTCTTTCTGGCCACTGTTTCCCATAAGGCAACTCAGTGATCGTGGCTGACAGAGAATATACCAACCTGTAGCTGCCCCTTTATCTGCCTGTAGACTTCTTGGTTGATGTGACAATGCTTACAGTTCTTGTAAGCTTAGGTCCAGAAATAACTGTCATCACTTAACCCACAGCCCATTGGCCAGAAGTAATTCACTGAGTACTACCTAAACTTTAAGGAGGCTTAAACCTTCTGTGTGCTGTAAGTCAGTGGAGAATCAGATATTGGTGAATACTAATAATGTCTACTACATCATACAAGGGACTTAAGTATAGAAACAGTAGTTTGAATCACAAAATATTTTTAAGTAAGAATATGCCAGTCAGTGAACATAGTAGGTGTACCTTACTTTCTCTAATCTGGTCTAAATGGTCATTACATGCATGAAGCCCAGTTTGGTCCATTGTTTTTTTTGGATTTTTTTTCTTAATTTATTTTATTGACGTATAGTTGATTTACAGTGTTGTCTTATTTTCTGCTGACAGCAAAGTGATTCAGTTACATATTTGTGTATCTTTTTCATTATGGTTTATTACAGGATATTGAATATAGGTTCCCTGTGCTATACATTAGGATCTTGTTTATCCATTCTATATATAATAGTTTACATGGTCCATTGTTAAATAACTGAATTATTATTGTATGTTCTCCTCATATTTCATTATGACACATATTCTCACTACTTTCTAGGAGATGCTTAAGTAAGAATCAAAAGAGTTGTAATTTATTAAGAATTTAAACAGTTGTTTTAAGAATTATTATTATTTAAGAATTAAAAGAGTTGTAATTTTTAATAATTTGCTTGTAGCGTATTAGCTTTATATACTTTTTAATCCTCCATTGTAGTTCTACTGTGGTAAAGTAGATGTAACATAAAGTTTACCGTTTTAACCATTTTTAGGTGTATAATTCAGTGGCACTAAGTACATTCACAATGTTGTACAAATATCACCATTTCTAGAACCCTGTCCTCATCCCAAACAGAAACTCTGTGCCCATTAAATAATAACTATTCCTCTCTTCCTCCAACCCCCAGCAACTGCTATCTGTCTCTATGAATTTGCCTATTCTAGGGACCTCATATAAGTGAAATTATACAACATTTGTCCTTTTGTGTCTGTCTTGTTTCACTTAGCATAATCTTTTCAAGGCTCATCCATGTTGTAGCATGTATCAGAATTTCATTCCTTTTTAAGGCTGAATAATATTTGATTGTATGTATATACCACAGCTTTAAATAATTTTTTATTATATAAGTTTAATATATACAGCATTATAATTCAACATCTGTATACACTACAAAGTGGTCACTACCATAAGTCTAGTTACCATTAAATAATTTTTATTCTTAAATTTTAAGATGGATGTGATATGGAACGTAATAACACCTTAAAGTTTCAGATCTCAAGAAGTAGGAATATTTCTTAATTCTGTTTCTTTTCCACATCTCATTTAACTTTTTTTCCACTTTACCTTAAGGATAACTTGTTTTCATAATAATGCAAAGTACTAACTTGAATATATCCTCCCCTTCAAACGCTCTGCAATGAGGGCAAGTTAATAAAAAATTTAACTTACGAAGCGCCCTGATTGTTAGTCATAGACAGCAGATTGCTAAGACTGGCAAGATGGCAACTGTTACTGCACTTCCTAATCAAGGTGCAGAATGACTAGACTGCAGCAGCTCATGTACACAATAGCTGCTCAAATAGACACTTTAACACAAAAATACATTGTGAGAAAGTCTGGTGTTGAAATACATGTAAGTGCCTGGTGTCTCCTTCGAATCCTAAAGTTACAGGGAAATCCTGGGTGAAAGTAATGAGGGAAAGGGAAATATGGGACTGTAAAACTCATTTCCTGGTCTGGCAAACAGTGATTGCTGAGAGTGCCTCATTAGACTGGCAGAAGGAACAAACGTGAGTTATTTAATAATTCTCTCATTCGACAAATGGAGAACTTTCTGTATGCTAAGCAGTACGCTAGCCAGCTGGAGAACAGAGATGGGAAAAACAAAAAACAAAAAACTACCAGAAAACTGCTTCAACTTTACTAGGGAAACAAGCAAACAAATACAAGATGATTATAGAAAGTAGGAACATATGAAAGTTTCTCTAGGGCAATCAGGTTTCACAAGGAAGATAGAATGTTTCTCTGATTAGAATGTTCCTCAGAGAAACTTGAAAATCAGGCCCTGGGCAAAAACTTGGAAAATGATCACAGAGCAAAATCAGAGACGACCACTGATAATACGTGGTAAATGTCCTAGTTTTTGTTCCATAAACTGATTTTAAAAAACTAGGGTATTTCCTGGCGGTCCAGTGGTTAGGACTCCATCATTTCACTGCCCAGGGTCCAGGTTCAATACCTTTTGGGGGAATTAAGATCCCACAAACCGCAGGGCTGCCCAAGAAAACCCCAAAATAAATAAAAATCGCACTAGACTGTTGTGTCGTCCTTTTTTGTGTGTGTGTGCTTTTTTTGGTGAAATTATGGAAAGGGTCAAAGGAACCAAATTTTCTTTTTGCCTCCAGTAGTACTATGCACTCACATTATTGTGTTGGTAGAGGTGTAATTAGTTATCGTTTCTCCCAAGATGAAGTTGTATTTTGTGGGCCACTTGGATTTGAGGACCAGCGAATCTTTAGCTATTGAGGACTCTGTTCTAACGCTGATGCAGGAGAATCTGGGTTTCAAGTGTTTCTTCAAGAAGACTGGATTTCATGCAAACAGGATCTATTCTCACGTCTATCTTTATCTTCTTTATCCATCTAGATGTATTCGTAGTATTTTATTTCCACTGTTATTTGCTATTTCTTTTGCACAATTCCCAATGAAACAATTTAGATACTTGGTGCGCAAAAGTTTCATGTTACTCTCTAGAAAGGCACTTTCCAATATTTATTTCCAATATTTATTTTCCAATGTATCTTCGGAACATTTTTGTTTTCTTTGTAGCTTCTAGCCTGGAAATCGATACTTTAGATACCTGAACGTCGTTCATATTAAAACACCATGGAATCAAAGTATTCCATTCGAAGAACTGAATTGCATAAGTCCTGTCGGGAGGCCATCTTGTGGTTGAGAGAATGGGGCAGCAGGACGGAAACGGGACGTCTCCGCCACTTTACCCTAAAGGTCCCGGGGAAGGAACGAAACAACAGGACTAGCAGGGTGAGGCCGAGCTGAGCAAGTGTCCCCGGAAGGGGGCGCTATGTTTTCGAGGTTAACAAAGAGTGACCGCTGCGGGGGTCAGCTAAGGTCTCCGCTATGGCTACCATCTACACCGGTCACTTCACCAACGTCCGGTCTCCCTGGATGCGGAGCCCTCGGAGGCGCTCCGTGAGACCCAAGTCGGGAGTATTCCGGAAGTTCGGGCCAGACTCTGGTCGGTGTGAAATACGGCTAAGGGCGCACCGAGCAACCCGCCGGAGTTGGTTCATTTGACCCTGGGGCCCCTCCGTAGTCTGAAAGGAGTGCCGCGAACTCAGTCACCTTTTCGGAAGGGAACATACCTCCCCTTGAAGCAGGATCATGTTACTAAAGTAAAAATTTCGAGCGCGCTCTGTACAGAACACTCAAACTCTTGGCTTTCTGCCCACTGTAAAGATAAAAGTGGGTCGGGCATGGCGCTGGCTACATTAAAAGGTAACGTACAGGAATGTCCAGACATTTGCATGGTGTTGACTACATAGTCGAGGTGGTTTTGCCCATAACAAACATGGCGTCGAAACATGTTAACCGGGTACAGTCACGTGGTCAAAGACCTGGCTGGGGGACAGTATGGCTTCAGATGACAAACGGATGTTATTATTCACTTCCGGGTGAGACTAATCGGGCGCCATCTTGTCTTGTTCGCGAAGAAGTAGAAGCATCGAAAGGGTTGGAGAGGTGTTATAGGAACGGTGGCGGCACGGTGTTCCGGAATCAGAGTGGGTAAGTGGTGGAGAACGATTAGGCGTGGGGACTTGCCGGGTCATTAGAATCTTCTTGGTTTCTGTGGCGAAGGTAGCATAACTTAAACACGTAGGCTGCGTACGCTGCTTGGCGCGACCGCTGGAACCTCATCTCCCTTAAAGCGGTGGCGTCCGCCTGACTTGGTGAATCACGGCGCTGCTCCCGGTTTAAAGGAAATGTTCGTATTGAGGAGACTGCTCGCGATCTCTCCTTCTAACTGTGAGAGTTCCCTCTAGGAAGAGAAGGGAGTGATTGTTGGGCTCCCGACCGGCCGTTAAGCACTGCGCGTGCGCAGTGGGAACCCCCCGTATGGGGAGGGGGTGCAGGGGAGCAGAGGAGGCGGGGGCCCGGAGCTGGACCTTCTTTGCTGTGCACCTCCGACTCCGCAGGCGCAGCGAAGGGCAACTGTGTCCTTTTAACTAACTACAGTTAGGTTCCTTAGTTTGTATTAACCTTGTGTTTTTAAAGTCATAGACACTATGTGTTAGGTTAGCTTCGGGAAAGAAGGAGGTAGCTTCCAATGTTTCAATTTTATTATCCTGTGATGGATATCATTGTCATCTGAACATCATGGGTACTCGACACATTTTGGTTGTTGGTGGTTAATTCATAGAACAACAAAATAAACTTGGAATTTCTGGTTTGAGTGCATCAAGGCAAATGCAACAAAAACCAGAACCTTGAAGGTGTTTTGTAAGGTGTTACGTGGCTGTAGGTAAGGTAACAGTAAATCAGTTCTCTTAAGATGGTGTTGATTGAGACTCGGTTAAAATTTTGTTGTTATTGTTGTTAATAGACTTTACTTTTTTAGGACAGTTTTTGATTGACAGAAAAATTGAGCAGATAGTACAGAGTTACCATATAAACTACCCCCCAACCCCCCACAGAGAGTTTTTCCTGTTGTTAACATATATTAGTATGGTACATGTACATTTGTCACATTGAATGGACCAATATTGACACATTATTGTTATTTAAAGTCCATAGTTTATTCACGTTTCCTAAGTTTAAACCTAATGTCCTTTTTCTAGCCCAGGATCCTATTTAGAACACCCTATAACATTTCATTGTCATGTGTCCTTAGTCTTCTTTGGTTGTGACAGTTTCTCAGGCTTGTTTTCTATGACTGTTACAGGCTGAAAATTCCTACAGTGAAGACCTAACTTCAGTGCCTCAGAATATGACTCTATTTGGAGATAGGGTCTTTAAAGAAGTAAAATGGGGTCATTAGGCTAGGCCCTGTGTGCTATAATGGTGTCCTTATAAAAAGAGCAGCAGTACACAGAGGGAAGACCACATAAAGACAAAGGTAGGAGACAGCCATTTACAAGCCAAGAAGAGAGGCCCCAGAATGAAACCCACCCTGATGA
The DNA here is from genome assembly GCF_949752795.1 of Hyperoodon ampullatus. Lineage (NCBI taxonomy): Eukaryota > Metazoa > Chordata > Mammalia > Artiodactyla > Ziphiidae > Hyperoodon > Hyperoodon ampullatus. The sequence goes on along the minus strand of NC_136925.1, from coordinate 31,433,121 downwards.
CAGTTTGATCTTGGACTTCTAGCCTCCAGAACTATAAGGAAGTAAATTTCTGTCGTTTGAGCTACCCAGTCTGTGGTACTTTGTTATGGCAGCCCTAGCAAAGTAATACCGTGACCTTGACAGTTTTGAGGGGTGCTGGCTAGGGATATTGTAGGGTGACCTGCTATTGGAATTTGTCTGATGTTTTTCTCATGATAAGACTGGTATTAGAGGTTTTGAGGAAGAAGATCACAGAGGTAAAATGCCTTTTTCATCACATTCTATCAAGGCTACATACTATGAACATGACTTATCATGTTGATATTGACCTTGATCACCTGCTTGAGGTAGTGTTTGTCTCATTTCTCCACCGTAAAGTTACTCTCCTCTGTCCACTCCCTCCTTTCCATATTGTACTCTTTGGGAAGGAAGTCCCTTTGCACAAAGCACACTAAAGGAGTGGAGAGTTAAGCTCTCCCTCCTTTAGGGTGGAGTATCTACATAATTTATTTGGAATCCCTCCGCATGGAAGATTTGTCTCTTCCCTCCAATTTATTTATGTCAGTAAGGATTCAATAGATATTTATGTCATAATTTGTGTTATAATCCAGTACTACTTTATTTTGTTGCCCAGATTGTTCCAGTTTTGGACATTGGTAGCTCCTTCAGTTGTCTACTGTGCACCTTTGCCATCTTCCCCCTCCCCCCTTCCCTCCCTCCCCCTTTTTCTGAGCATCTTCTTACTTCCTGGCACTACAAGATGCTCCAGGCTCATTTTGTATATTTCTTGCCCCAGTTCTAAGAATCAGCTATTTCTCTAATGATCCCTGATCCCTCTCCTTTGTTAGAGAATGGTATTAGAACCAAGGTAAGTGTTCTTGTCGCCACTGAGGGGTTGTTTCCTTTAGGCTTTTTACATTTCTTTTTCTTTTTTTTTCTTCCAAATTTATTTTTCAATTAATCACTTTTTTTTTGGTATCTATAACCAAAGTATTCAATTCTCCAATATTTTTTGACTACCTTTCTTGAGCTGCAGACTACAAAGTATTTCAGTATATACTAAAATGCATGTCACATCAAGCATCAAAAAGTTACTACATTTCAAATAATTACAAGATTAACTTCGTTAGTGCCATTTCCACCTAATCTGAATTGATCCAAATGATTTCTTTTTGTCTTTGAGATCCATTACCTGGAGTGTAAGACTGAAATGGCAGGGGAGAAGAGGATTGTTGCGTTTTGTGGTTTCTAAACTTTGTGTTTGATATGAGAAACATTTCATTATATGCACCAAAGGATGGGTGTGTTACTGTATTTCTTTGATTTTGCAATTGATGCTTAAGGGCTTTAAAACAAGCACTACAGTTTCATTCTCATTTATCTGTCACACAGTCTAAGGGATGACTTTTGCAAATATTAATGATTGTCATTTAAGCAAGTAATTTTAAGAACCTCAAAGCAATGAATGTTCTAATATAGAGTCATGTAAGAAATAAGATAAATGACAGTCATTTCTGGTTGTGTTAGTTTCTTAGGGATGCTGTACCAAATTACCGCAAACTGGCCTTAAAACAACAGAAATTTGTTCTTTCACAGTTCTCCAGGCTACAGATATGACTGAAATAAAGGTTTTGGTAGGTTCATGCATGTGTGCTCGACAGCCCGCCCTCCCTCTCTCTCTCTCCTTTTCTTTTCTTTCTTCTCTCTTCTGTCTCTGCTCTAGGGGAGGATCCTTCCTTGCCTCTTTCTAGTTTCTGTTGGTTCCCAGCAATCTTTGGCTTTCCTTGGCTGTAGACACTTTATTCCGGTCTCTGCTTCTGTAGTCATGTGGCATTCTCCCTGTCTTGTGTCTTCTTCTAAAAGCACTAATCATTACTGGATCAGGACCTGCTTTAATCCAGTATGACCTCATCCTAACTGGACTATGTTTGCCAGGACCCTATGTCCAAATAAGGTCATGTTCACAGTTACTGGGAGTGGAGGTAGGACTTCAACATATCTTCTAGGGGGACACAAGTCAATCCATAACACTGGTCAAATTCATAAACTAGATTTTTATAGCTCTGTGTGATAATGTGCATAATCTGCAGCAAATCCTGGTTGTTGATCTTTCTGTTCTTCCCAAATCCCAGTTGTTTCCAAGGAAATAGAAATTAATTTAACCCTGTAAAGGGAAAGTCTTGTAGCCTGGCTCATCAATAATCACATTTCTCTAAACTTGAGAAATGGAGCTTAAGAATCTTTAAAATTAAGGCTAAAGGAAGAATGAATAAATTGGAATTGATTTTTGATGTTATAAAGTCAGAGTAGCAGTACTAGAGTGTCATCTTCATTGTTGAATATTAATATATTTACTTGATAATAAATTTCAGTGACTGAGTAAAATATTTTACCACTTAATATGGGCAAAGCACTTTGGAGAATTCAAATAACTATTAAGACATTTCCTCTGCCCTCAAGAAGATTCTCGTTTGAGCCAAGACAAACACGTGAAGATTTTCATGACCAGCTTCCTGATTCTTTGTATCTTTAAAAATCTGTAGTAGATTTATTTTTAAAAATACGCACTCGGGCTTCCCTGGTGGCGCAGTGGTTGAGAGTCCGCCTGCTGATGCAGGGGACATGGGTTCGTGCCCCGGTCCGGGAAGATCCCGCGTGCCGTGGAGTGGCTGGGCCCGTGAGCCATGGCCGCTGAGCCTGCGCATCCGGAGCCTGTGCTCCGCAACGGGAGAGGCCACAGCAGTGAGAGGACCGCGTACCACAAAAACAAACAAACAAAAATACACACTCATGGTTAAATAATTCAAAGAATATAGAAAGGTAGAGAATAAAAAATTAAAATTAACTCATCTCTGTTTTCCCTCTCCAGAGCTTACCAATTTTAAGAGGTTTTTGGTAATTTAGGAATTTTCTATACTAAATTGTGTTCTTTAAAAAAAAGGAACTTAAAGTGGCATCATTATTCATCCTGTATCACATGATTTTTTTCACTATACAATTCATAATACAGTTCGTACATCAGTGTGTCAGCATATAAAAGTCTACTTTATTCATTTTAATGGCTGAATAGGAGTCCACTGTATGGTTCACTCTTATCTCACCTACTGCCCTTTGAGTGTCACTGAAAGCAGATGTTCACTGTTACAGACATGCTGCAGGTTTTTGAGTTACATGGTGTGTATGCTCATCCATGGTTTTAAGTCCTTGAAGTGGAGTTGCTGGGTCAGAGGGATGATTATTTACAATTTTGATAAAATACTTTAATGCTAACTTGTCTTCCAAAAAGACTGAACATTTGGTGTTTTACCTACACCCTTGTTCAACACACCCTCTGTAGCCAAATAAAGTTTCTCAACCGCAGATTTAATTGAAGCATTTTATTGAATAGCTTCTAACTTCTTACTTCCTTGACTTTTACTGTTACCTTCTTTGCTGCGTTTTATTCTGCTCTGTTTCTCACAATTTCACATCCTTTCCATATTTTTCTCAGCCTAAGTGTATCAATCATTGTATGTGAATAATAGCCTCTATAAAAACTTTAGGGGGAGGGCTTCCCTGGTGGCGCAGTGGTTGAGGGTCTGCCTGCCGATGCAGGGGACACGGGTTCGTGCCCCGATCCCGGAGGATCCCACATGCCGCGGAGCGGCTGGGCCCGCGAGCCATGGCCGCGGAGCCTGTGTGTCCGGAGCCTGTGCTCTGCAACGGGAGAGGCCACAGCAGTGAGAGGCCCGCGTACAGCAAAAAAAAAAAAAAAAAAAAAAAAAAAAAAAAAAAAACTTTAGGGGGAAAAGAGCTTTGGAAAGCATAGTAAAACTAGAAGCGGTTGGTTCTAGTTTTACTATGTAGCCATCAGAAAAATGGCTACAAATAATACAGATCACTCTTGAAAATATGCATGTAAAACCTCTTTGTGCGTAGGAAAACATGGAAGTTTTTGTTTTGTTTTAATAAAAGCTACAACCTATGATATTGTGAGAAGTAGGGACATTCCAAAGATAAAATGAAATCTGGATAAGTCTTAGATTGCTTTAAGAGAAGAAAATGGAATTGAGTAGAAGTGGATTGGCTTGATCACCCGTCCCCACCCCCAGTTGTAAACTTGAGTGCTATCAAAAACAATACTGAGAAAGTCTTAGTGGTGATATTGACCACTACTTATTGAAGCTTTCTGGGCCAAGTCTTTATATGTTTCCCATTTAATCCTCACAATAACCCTATGAGGTAGACATTTATTACATTCACCACTTTACAGATGAGAAAACCAAGGATTAGAGAGTAGTTAATTTGCACATATTCACACAGCTAGTGAGTGGTATAGGCAGGCATCATGAACCAGGGCTTGTGTCCTTAAGTCTAGGTGACAAGTGGTAATCAGAAAACTTAAAAGGGGAATTGGAAACGTTGGCCGTGATAACCATTAAACAGGAGTAAGTAAAAGAAACTTAGTTTAGAGTGATTTCTAGAAAAGTAAATCTGTGTATTGGAAATGATGATAGGGAGTCAATATACATCATTTTCATCATTAAAAGTGGTTTTATTGTGTGCACATCTATTTGCAACTCCAGTAGGCACTGTGTAGCGCTAGTTATAATGCCTACATTGTATGAGTTTACAACCTACGACAGAAAAATCTATGCACTGAACTCTGATGTGCCATTAGAGCTTTGGAAAACATAGCAAGCTCTGCTTACACCAGCTTTTTTGTTTCTCCTGTATATAGGTCAACAGCTTTCTTATCATTAACCTTTAAAAGTAAACAGAGGGAAAGAAGAACCTATAGATCATTCATTTATTCATTTGTTGCTTAGTGACTGCTGGTCACTTGCTTTAGGACAGCAAGAAGCTGTCTGGTACCTTTGGAAAGTAAAAAGATGAATACATTTGTCTTTCTATCAGCTTTAAAAAGGTATTAATCTGGGGACTTCCCTGGCGGTCCAGTGGTTAAGACTTTGCCTTCCAGTGCAGGGGGGTGCAGGTTTGATCCCTGTTGGGGAGCTAAGATCCCACATGCCTCATGGCCAAAAAACCAAAAGATAAAAACAACAGAAGCAATAATGTAACAAATTCAATAAAGACTTTAAAAATGGTCCACATCAAAAAAAATCTTTAAAAAAAAAGTATTAATCTAATGGAAAGAAGAAACCGTTTGAGGGACAAATTATTCTCACCTTGCTGATATAATTTTTAAACTTAAAATTCCATAGAAAAATCTGAATTTATTACCTTATTTGTACCATTTAAGTTCATATCAGATGGATGAAATCTTTTAAAATGTTTGTTCCTTTTTTTCTCAGCATATATGACAATTCCTAAATTTCTTGACATTATTTTGTATTGTTAATTGTTCAAGTAAATAAAAAAGATTTTTTTGAAAGCAGAATGTTTTTAAAGCTTTGCCTTCTCATTTCTGATGTACCTGTTTCCCTTAACTTTATAATGGTAAATCTTTTCTCATTATAAAATTAATGGAAGAGAAAGTTCAAATTAATTTGGAGATGATCACACTTCCGTGTTGCATCTCTAGAATTTATTTTTATTAGTTCAAATAGCTCTTCAAAATTTAAGTGCAAACATACACTTTTTTTTTTTTCAGGGCATAAGTAATCTTGCTGCTATGCTTCCAAGCTGTAGTTCTGAATCAACCTAAATTTTAAACAGAAGGTGAACCTCTGAGGTCAGTCAAAATAGCAGTTGGTATTTCTTCTGGGTGTGTTCCTCTTTATTTATTTGTTACCTTTTAATTAAAGTTAATTGAAGTTTTCAAGAGTGCTAATGAGTTATTGGTCTTTAAAGGGCTTTAAAGGTATAGTTGGAAAAGAGGAGAGGGAAAAAAGAAGAGAGAAAATCGGAAGAGAGATTAGAAAAAGAAGTATTTTTAGCTTGGAATTGATACCCAGTACAGTTGTTGGCCTCAAGTGTGGTACTATTTAATGCCTATTTTGCCATATTCTAATAATCCCATTATAATAGAATATATTAATACAACTAGAAGATAAGTGCACTTGACTCATAAGTAAACAAGGTATAACAGAGGAATGCATCTTTTGTAATTCAGTGTTCTTCAATTGAGAGGTCAGGATCTGCCATTGACAGAACTATGTAACATTCTGAGAATGCTGCAAAGACTGTGGTTGCAAGCTCTAAGAGCCTGGATGGTAGTAGCCAATTGTCGTATTAAAGTTGGTGTCTGTTACTTCCTTAATATCTGGCTTTCCCACTTTTCGTGACCCTGCAATAAATACTAAGGCGTAGTTTTGTATTGTTTTTAGAATAGAGGAAAGGGTCAGTCTGAAAGGATTCATTTAGTAAACATTTATTTAATGCCTGCTATGTGCTAAGCCCTGGGGTACAAAAATGAAGAAACACACTCTGCTTACTATGTGTGTCATTGGTTCTTGAATAGGGTTGTATATCAGTGTTGGATGAAGTACAGAGATAAAATGACTGTAAGCATTTAAAACTTTTTATTATGGATGTTTTCAAACTAGATTACAGATAAGTAAACTAGTGTGATGAACCCCCCTGCCCCCATACTCATCACCTAGATTTAATAGGTATTAATGTATGTTTTTCCCCTCTACTTTTCCATGTTAATTATATGTTAAGAAACCTGGTCTTGGGTAGTTCCCTGGTGGCCTAGTGGTTAGGATTCCGGGCTTTCACTGCCGTGACCGGGTTCAATCCCTGGTCGGAGAACTGAGGTTCCACAAGCTGCACGATGTGGCCCCCCCACCAAAAAAAAGGAAAGAAAAGATAGCTGGTCTTGTGGACTGTCTCACCTTCTAGATTTGTCTGATTGTTTCTTTTGATACTATTTGGCCAGTACCTTTGTCCCCTAATAATTCCTTTACACTGAAAGTGAGAGCCGAAAACTCAGTTGGATTCAGGTAAACATTTTTGGTGAAAATATTCATAGTGATTCTGGGATGTAATTTTGTATCTCGTGAGGAGACACTTAATAATCTGTAGGGATGATATTTTGGCAACCTTTGAATTTTTGATTTCCCATCAACTTTTCTTTGAAGACTGCCTGAAACAGCTGTTTTTATTAGGTTTGACAATATGGTAATTTTCTAAATCTTTTCTATCTTATGCATTCATTAACTATAATTTATAAGGAAGAGTTTTCCTTCATTAGCTAGAGCTATTTGGTTACCCTCTTCAGTGAGCCTTGGTTTGAGGGAGGGTACATCACTTTTTTTTAACATCTTCAAAATAATTACATTTCCAGAGAGTTATATTGGGAAAAATTAGATTTTTTTCCCCCTTTTGAGCTAAATTGAATAGAGCTGTGCTTGCCCCCAAACTCTTGACATCAGCATTAACATGAAATTTTCTCCTCTTGTTTGCCAACTAAAAAATTCCAGTTGCCTTTGGCAACCTTTTGAGCAGAATTTTAGAGCTCTGATCACATAAATGTATCATCATATAATAATTTCTGATGTGTGAGCTTTAACATTAAAGAACACTCATTCTCATTTTTAAGCTATGTTTATTTTGTTGAAGACAGAAAATCAGATACACTTTAAGAGTCAGGATGTGGGATCAAGGAGGACAGCCTTGGCAGCAATGGCCCTTGAATCAACAACAATGGATGCAGTCATTCCAGCACCAGCAGGATCCAAGTAAGGAAACAAATTGAATTTGGGGAGTGGGGGAGGCGGGTGTATAGAGATGAGTGGGACATAGGCACTGGAATTAACGGAGGTAGAGCTGGGATTGGTTTATTGATCATTTTATGGTCAGATTTTAATTTTTTCTTGTAAATAATCTTACCTAGCATACATATTAGGGCATGGATTTCCCTTTGGAAGATTTCCTCAAAGAGTAGAAAGCTTTATGTAGATTTTAATATTTTTAAAACTGATTTAGTTCTTGTTTTCTAAAGAAAGAGGAAAGTCTTAAATGTGTTGCTTAATCATACTTTTGTTAATTCGGAATCTTAAAATTCTATGTAGATCATAGTCAACTGATGGTATGCTCTATCATTTTAAAATTTCTCTTTAATATGGAATATTTCAAGCATATACAGATGTAGAAACGAGTATAGGGAGCCCCCATTTATTACTTAGCTCTAGCAGTGGTTAATTCGTAGCCAATTTTGTTTAACTGATATGATCCCTTCCACTGTCCTGCCTTTACTGGGTTAATCTTATCCTATTTCTTTTTTTTAATAGCTACATAGCATTCTGTTATAGGACTGTACTGTAATAAATCCACTTTTAGATGATAGGTTGTCTGTGAGTTTTTGCTTTTTGAAGTCATTCCCATAATTTTGTATATGTACCATTATTACTTGTCCAATTATTTTCTTAGGAAAAAAAAATCTAAGAGATTTGATAGAGCACAGTTGTACATTTAAAAGTTTTAGATGTACATTGTCAAGTTTAACTTCATTTTCATCAAAAGGTATGAGAATATTTATTTAATCTTTGCTAAACTGAGATGTAAAAAACTATCTTAATCTACTTTGTTTACTTTATTAATAGAATTAGATCTTAAAATGTTAACTATAGATATTTGATGAAAGGAGGAACTTTAAGATAGCAGAAACAATGAATTTTGAATAAAGAATGGCTAAGAAGTTGTTAAGGAGATATATTTTGACTAGAGAAGGGAGTTAAAGATGTTAAGAAGAGTGACTGAGAAGGAACAAGAAGAGCTATCTATATTCACGTGAGGTGTATAGGATCCAGAGTTGGGATGGGACCTGTTAGAGAAAGAGTGAGGTTAATCATTTGTTTTTATAGTGGTTTAAAAAAGGAATAAGAGTTTTAAAAAATCCAGTAAACTTAAGGTGCAGGGAATAAATTTTCTTATGAGTTAATATTAGAAATTGGTTAAGAGTGTTTTTGTGGATGTCTTAAGTAATTTTCTGAATGTCTTATTAAGTAATTTTTATTATTTTATAGCCTGAATATGGGTTATTTTTATGTATTTTTTTCAACTATAACCTTCTGTAATATTTAAAATCTCTAGTAAGGAATAACTGAGAAGCTTGTTTTACATAGAGACACTGTTCTTTTAGCTCCTACATTCTGAATGCCAAATTCTGCTATGTTAAATTATGTTAGGCCAGATTGACTGGGCTGCATTGGCTCAAGCTTGGATTGCCCAAAGAGAAGCTTCAGGACAGCAAAGCATCGTAGAACAACCACCAGGAATGATGCCGAATGGACAAGATATGTCTACAATGGAGTCTGGTCCAAACAATCATGGGAATTTCCAAGGGGATTCGAACTTTAACAGAATGTGGCAACCAGGTTTGTTGTTTATGTTTTCCAAATTTTAGGACTATTTTTAAAATAAAATGAAGATTAAAATTAAATTGTTTAATTTGCTTAGTTTTATGACTTCTTGAAATTAATGCTTCTTAAAGACTAGGCAGTTTCAATTAGATTTGACCTTGAAATTTTGTGGTTAAAATTATTCTATACTCATCTGCTAGCATTGTGGCACTCAGTTTGATTCTTTTCTTGGTTCTTCATTCCTAGGCTGACAGGGGCTGGGAACACTGGAAACCTCACTTGGCATCTAGGGAAGAGAGCATTCTATGTCTCTCTGTTGCAACCTCTGGCCTTTTCAGCAGCAGCACTGGCAGAGCAAAACATGTCTAGTCTCTAATTAAGGAAAAATTGTGTCACTATGTGACAAATTAGTCTGTCAAATATACTCTGCCCCTACCATCCACCCATCTCTCTCTCCCCTTTTTTTCAGATAGTGAAGATCTTCCATAAGTTTTTATCTGTTTACTTTTTTTGTTTGTTTGCTTTTTTACTTCACAGTATGACTAGGTTCTTTGATGCTAGTTCACAGTTTTCTATGACTTGTGTTATTAATTATTTTTAACAGTCACTTCACATTTTTATAGGTGAATCTTATTTTGATTATGCTAATGGTGAAGTCATAGCTCCTTTTCTTTATTAGTACTTATTATTGTTTCTCAATGTAAGAATGGAAAACTCAGGAAGTAATCCTCTAATATCACTTTTAAAAGAATAATGAATATTCTAATCTTTAATACTGGGAAATAGTTCATTTCTAGTTTTCTGGAGTCTGTGCCAAATTTTCCCACATTTGAAAATGTTTTGGTTCCTAAGTTCATCAGTGATTCACCCTGGCATTCCCACTTCCCCAACTTTACTCTGCTGGTGTTCTTTGTGTCCCAGGCAAGTGATTTACCTCCGTGTGCCTCAATTTCCCTTCCTGAAATTGGCAAAAATAGTACCTGATTTCTCCCTACCTCACAGGGATGTTGTGAGGATAAATGTGTTCATGGAAGAAAGGAATTATATAAAAATCTCAAGGTATTATTTTTATGGTATTGTTACTGAACAGAAATAGAAAAATTCAACAGAAAATTGCTTTGGATTTTGTTATGTTCATTAAAAATAATTTTGGGCATTTGATTTCCACTTGTTTAGGATATGAATTAGAGTGGAAGTTAGCTCATTCGAATTATTTATTAGATTAATTCATTGCTTATGTTTAAGATATGCAAAAGAAATTGGACCAAGAAGTCATAAATTTTTTAATCTGTTTCTTTACTGAAAAATATAGCGTTCTTGAGATCTTAAAGATGTGTGCTGATTTTGTTATAACCCCTGTTGAATGTTTTTATGCCTAAATCCTGAATAGAATGGGGAATGCATCAGCAGCCCCCACACCCCCCTCCAGAGCAGCCATGGATGCCACCAACACCAGGCCCAATGGACATTGTTCCTCCTTCCGAAGACAGCAACAGTCAGGACAGTGGGGAATTTGCCCCTGACAACAGGCATATATTTAACCAGAACAATCACAACTTTGGTGGACCACCCGATAATTTTGCAGTGGGGCCAGTGAACCAGTTTGACTATCAGGTGAAAGATATTTTGTTGCTTTAATATTGTAGATGTGCACGTAATCCATTCTTTGGAGGTGTCTCATCAAGAGTACCTAAGATATGTGTTTCACTTTTCAGTCTTGTACAGATAAGCACATATTATGTCTCAAAAAAAGTTATCAGTTTTTGAGTATTAAAATCATGAGACTTTTATTTTCTCGTTTTTGATTTGCTTAGGAAAATGGTATAAAGGATTGTTAGGGAAAAATTTGGATAAAATGAAAAATGTGTAAGTGCAATAGCTATATGATGTTTTGTTTTCTAATTTATAATTTCAAGATGGTACCTTTAAATATTAAATAAAGTTTAGAAAATGCACGGTAGTTGAATACATTATTTATCAAAAATAGATTATGGTTAAAACATGAATAAAATACATGAAGAACATAGATCATCTTCCTAAATGCAATTCCTTCTGCTGTGTAGAGTTAAGACATTTTCTAGTGTTGTCATTTTTTTTCCATTCTGACATGACATGTTAATGGAATTGTACATAATTTTCTTTGTAGCATCTAATTCATTCCTAGGGACATAGAACTCTATGGGGAATAGTGTCATTAAGAGGGGCTATATTTTCTCTAATCACTGTGCCAGGGTCCACCCTTAAATTATAGTGCTAGGTGTCATTTTGAAATAATTGATTGCAATCGTTAACTTTAAACTGAGCTATCATTTAAAATTTTGGAAAAAACTCATATGTTATTTCACTAATTGTATGGATAATGGGCATAATCGTAAACAGTATTCACCTTGAGACAGTAATCCTCTTATTCATTCAGATACTTTATGGGGCTTCCCTGGTGGCACAGTGGTTGAGAGTCCGCCTGTCGATGCAGGGGACACGGGTTCGTGCCCCAGTCCGGGAAGATCCCACATGCCGCGGAGCGGCTGGGCCCGTGAGCCATGGCCACTGAGCCTGCGCATCCCGAGCCTGTGCTCTGCAATCGGAGAGGCCACAACAGTGGCGTACCGCCAAAAAAAAAAGATACTTTATGAATATTTGGTATACAGATAGGACAGTTTCTGTTTGTTTTGAAAAAATGTAGTAGTGGGGAGCTTCTACTTACACAACATTTGCTTGGTAGATCCCCATGCTAACAAGACACAGCTCTGTTGGCATCTGGCTTAGAAAAGCCTCTGAAAATGGCAAAATTACAAAAATATATATATATAATGTAATGATTCAGTAGCTTTTATCTTAGCTTAAAATAGATATCTCTTGCAAGATGATAGAAATAAGTTCATAACTAGGAAGTTGGAATTGATTTAAAACTTTTTTTTCCTGTGATTTTCTAGTTACAGAAAAACTGACATTTGATTTCTTGGTAGTGGAAGGATTAGTTTATAAATGGATTCAGAATGAAAAACCTCATTTATATATTCTTTTTTATACTTCTTGAATATAGTATATTATCAGCTGGATTTTATATGGCTCTTTGCATTTACATAGGCAGAAAATCTTTATCTTTCTTAAGAAAAGTAAGCCTAGGTTCTTGGGGCTACAGAAATATCGGTGGATATTAGAACATGGAATTCTTGGATTTGCTGCACACATGGATTTCTACTGTCCCAGTTCATAACACACGTGTGTCCCAGAGAGTATATTGTATTAATGTGAAGAAAAATAAACTGCAATACTCTTTCAGCATGGGGCTGCTTTTGGTCCACCGCAAGGTGGATTTCATCCTCCTTATTGGCAACCAGGACCTCCAGGACCTCCGGCACCTCCCCAGAATCGAAGAGAAAGACCATCATCGTTCAGGGATCGGCAGCGCTCACCTATTGCACTTCCTGTGAAGCAGGAGCCGCCACAAATTGGTAGCTATTTAAGTTTAGTGAACCACAATTGTCATGATTTTTTGATCATGTAAAAAGGATGTTTTATTTTCTTGAATTGTTGTAATACTCTGATATGTTAGGAAATGATACTTTAAAATCCTATCATTTTATAGTCATAAACCTTAAAATTACAAAAAAGATGCTATCTAAAATCTTTAAAGTTTTGAATATTTTTCTTTAAAATGAATCTTTTACCTTAAACTCCAGATTTTGTGATGAAATTTAAATTTATTGTGACCATAGCATGTTGATATTTCTTCAGTGTTGATAGCTACAGCTACATTATGCCAGTATATGATCAGTTCCCCCTTTAAAGCCTCCTGTTTGTTCTCTGTCTATGGACTCTTTCCACTCTCAGTTCATCTGATAATACTGCTGTCAGATTAATTTCTTTATTTCACTTTCCATAGTGTTTGGCAGAAAATATTAATTTTTAAATAACATAATAGAACTAGTTTATTGCAACTGACAAATTACGTATTTATGTTCTTTTTTATCTGGAAATCCAAATCTAGCACTTAATGGACATTTAAGCCTTTCTTTTTTTTTTAATCACAAAGTAGACATTTTAGGAAGATTCTAACTTCTGTTTTAACTTAAGGAATAATATTAGTTCAAATGAATTCTTACTGGGCTTCCCTGGTGGCGCAGTGGTTGAGAGTCCGCCTGCTGATGCAGGGGACACGGGTTCGTGCCCCGGTCCAGGAAGATCCCACATGCCGCGGAGCGGCTGGGCCCGTGAGCCATGGCCGCTGAGCCTGTGCGTCCGGAGCCTGTGCTCCGCAACGGGAGAGGCCACAACAGTGAGAGGCCCACACACCGGAAAAAACAACAACAACAACAAAAAACTTACTGTGAAGGCTTGTGATTTTGTTTAATTCTGTTCTGTTTTCACATTTTAGGAAGCAGCATAGTATAACAGTTGGCTCTGAATTAGCCCACATCACTACTTTTTGTCTTTGTAACCTTGAGCACATCACTTAATCTCTTTGAGCCTCGATTTCCTCACTTAAAAAGAGATGGAGTAATAGTAGTGCTCTTTTAGGGCTTTTGGGGATGAAGTGAGATGATGGACTTCCCTAGTGCCTTGGCACATTACAAGCATTAAGGCAGTGTTCACTCTTGCTATTAAAAGTGATGATTTTAAAGAAAAGCATTTAGTGGATTGTTTTTATTACCACTGCCATTCTGGAGAATGATAGTATTTGTCACTAGCACTCAAGTGGCACCAGAATTATTTTTTTTTAAGTTACAAAGATTGTAGAAACTTACGAATAAGAAACTCATGCATTTACAATTTTTACTTAGCTGACTTATGAATATTTTGTCCCACATGAAACAGATGCAGTAAAACGCAGGACTCTTCCAGCTTGGATTCGAGAAGGTCTTGAAAAAATGGAACGTGAAAAGCAGAAGAAGTTGGAGAAAGAAAGAATGGAACAACAACGGTCACAATTGTCCAAAAAAGAAAAGAAGGCTGCAGAAGATGCTGAAGGAGGAGATGGCCCTCGTTTACCTCAGAGAAGTAAATTTGTAAGTAGACACTCCTGACATAAAACTCCTTGTGACATCTGTGTGAAAAGTTAGTTGACTTTTTCTGTCTTATTTGACTTGGTATGATAATCTCTAGGTCCATCCGTGTTAGTGTAAATTGGCATTATTGCATTCTTTTTTATGGCTGAGTAATATTCCATTGTGTGTATATGGCATATTACACATGCACACCACGTCTTCTTTATTCATTCATCTGTCAGTGGCCATTTAGGTTACTTCCATGTCTTGGCTACTGTAAATAGTGCTACTGTGATCATCAGGGTGCATGTATCTTTCTGAATTAGATTTCATCTTTTCTGTATATATGCCCAGGAGTGGGATTGCTGGATCATATGGTAACTCTATTTTTAGTTTTTTAAGGAACTTGCATACTGTTTTCCATAGTGGCTGCACCAATTTACATTTACAATTCACAAATATCATATGATATCATTTATATGTGGAATCTAAAAAAAAAGATACAAATGTAAAACAGAATAGACTCACAAACATAGAAAAACTTATGGTTACCAAAGGGGAAAGGTGGGGGAGGGATAAATTGGGAATTTGGGATTAACAGATACACACTACTATAAGTAAAATAAACAACAAGGACCTACTGTATAGCACAGGGAACTTTGTTCAATATCTTATAATAACCTATAATGGAAAAGAATCTGAAAAAAATATATGTATACTGAATCACTTGCTGTGCTCCTGAAACATTGTAAATCAACTATACTTCAATTTTTAAAAAGTATTGAAATAAATAGATATTAATTTAGCTTATAAAAAAGTATTAGAGTAATGTCCTAGAGATTACTTTCAGTAAGTATATTGGAGATTGTTTTTATGTATGTATTGTTGAGGGTAGTAAGGAGAAAGGGGACAGCAAATTTATAAAACATTTCATTCCAGAGAGAAATTATTCACTGGGGTGCTAGATGATAGGTTTTACCTTGACAAACAAATCTGTGTTCTTTTGTTGTAGTACAGCAAACTGCCTAGCGATGGACTATAAAACAAAACTATACTTACACCAAAGGATGTAATAACTTTCATAGTTTTTGACATAGGCACTGAAAGTAACATAAAGTTTTAACTCTTTAAATCTCCATCAGTGGGCTTCCCTGGTGGCGCAGTGGTTAAGAATCTGCCTGCCAATGCAGGGAACACGGGTTCGAACCCTGGTCCGGGAAGATCCCACATGCCGCGGAGCAACTAAGCCCGTGTGCCACAACTACTGAGCCTGAGTTCTAGAGCCCGCGAGCCACAACTACTGAAGCCCACTCACCTAGAGCCCATGCTCCACAATAAGAGAAGCCACCACAGTGAGAGGCCCACCTACCGCAGCAAAGAGTAGCTGCTGCTTGCTGCAACTAGAGAAAGCCCGCCTGCAACAATGAAGACCCAATGCAGTCAAAATAAATAAATATTAAAAAAAAGAACTCCATCAGTTAGATGGCATGAGTGGCTTAGAAATTTTTTTGTTTAGCAACAGTATGCTTCTAGATGGTATGACAGCCACAGCATTGGCCAGTAATGCAATTCAGGAAATGGTTCTTCCTCCCAAGGCCATTTTCTGCTTCAGAAATAAGTATCAAAGACAGCAAATTAACTAGACTTAAGCAGATTGGCTTTGCTTAAATTCCATGAGTGCCATAAATTACTTTTATTTTTTAACAAAAGAACCATGCCAAAGATATGATTTTATTTTGAGTGTTACACCAGTAAGAAACAACAGACTGCCACTATTAAAGTTTACCTTTAACAAAGACAAAAAATTTTTTTTCAATCTTTACATGAAATAGTGGATTTTCAGGTTTGATGTTTTTTTTCAAGTGTCAAAAAAACTGTTTGGAGATTATCCTCCCTCTCCTCCCAGATGCCTTTGGACTTGTGTCACATGTATCTTCCCCTGGTTCAAATAGTCTTTCCATAGTTGTATTTAGGTGATCACCTTGTCTTTTACTTAGTAGGATTGTTAAGAGTGACTATGGAATACTTCTTTGCCTAAAGAAGAGTCCCCTTTTTAAGGTATGCTATCTGGATACTGAAACCCTAAAATCATTCAGAGAGACAAACTGCTGGTATTTCCTCTATCTGAAGTAGACCTCATTTCTTGCTTATCTGTCTGTTACGTAGCTAAAAAAAGCAAATTTCACTGGCTAGCTGATGTCTGGAAACTGACTTTAGATTTTTAAGTCACATGATTTTAGGTAAATAGCTTACATTTACAGCTGTAAAAGTTACACCGAGGGCTTCCCTGGTGGCCCAGTGGTTGAGAGTCTGCCTGCTGATGCAGGGGACACGGGTTCGTGCCCCGGTCCGGGAAGATCCCACATGCCGCGGAGCGGCTGGGCCCGTGAGCCATGGCCGCTGAGCCTGTGCGTCCGGAGCCTGTGCTCCGCAACGGGAGAGGCCACAACAGTGGGGGGCCCGCGTACCGCAAAAAAAAAAAAAAAAAAAAAAAAAAGTTACACTGAATAATATGACTGTGGTGCATTTATCCAAAATTCTACACGCCACTCATGTCTGTACCATCATATATAATGGATATTAATTAAATCAGTCTCTGGGCCTGATGTGCTTCTAGTTATTTATAAAATAAGGTAAAATTTTCTTAACTAAGGAAAGAAATTGAAAAATAATAGAAATTGATTCTCATAAGTCATCTTGTAGTCTTAATATTTCCTCTCAGATAACATTTTAAATTATCAAATGAAATCTATAGCACAAAAATGTAATTTAGAGAAATTTCATTTTTATATATCTGTTTCATAGACTTTAATTTGGGTTTTAAAATATAGAATATATAATTGTATTATAAGCATGAATTTGGGCTACCCGAAAGTGCTATTACTTTTTTTAGGATAGTGATGAGGAAGATGAAGACACTGAAAATGTGGAGGCCGCAAGCAGTGGAAAAGTCACCAGAAGTCCATCTCCAGTTCCTCAAGAAGATCAAAGTGAACCAGAAATGACCGAAGAAGAGAAAGAGTATCAAATGGTAGAATGTTAAATTTCTTACTTTTACCATGTACAGACTTAAAAAAATTTTTTTAATTGAGGTATAATTGACATGCAACATTATATTATAGGGTTTATCTTGTTTATAATTTTTTAAAATTATTGGTTGGCTATCTTAAACTTGAGAGAGAACTTGTGAAACTGTTACACAATGTATATTTGCTGGGTGATAATGTCTGCAAAATCCAAGTAACATAATACAAAATCACAGCTTATAAAGCAGTTATTTAAGCACATTTTTAATTAAACGGTGTTTTACTACATGAGACCCAAGAGAACATTTATTATTTATTATTTTTCTAAAGTGTGTTTTTTGAATACTGAAAAAAGATTAAAAGGCTACATAGAAAAATAAATTTAGGAAGCACTGGATTGAACACAGTTAAACATATTTCTTCATTGCAAGATTTCTCAAAGCCTTCAGTGCCTGTCATGTGTATTGTCAGTTTCTGAGATTGGGAATATAATGTGCTGCGTTTCTCATATTGAAAGATCAGTGATATTTGAAATGTCTTTAGATGAAGCTGATTCAGTATACTCTTATTTTAGTAGATGAGTAATCTGAATCCCAGAGAGGCCCACATTTGAAACAGCTGTTGGTAGCCAAACCAGTGCTAGAATCCAGCTCTTATTTCAAGTCTATTGTACGCTGTGCTATAGTAATCAAGAAAAAAAGGACTTCATCTCACAGAATGGAATGACGGCCTTTTTGTTATTTTCCTCGTTTTTTTCCCCTCAAATTTTACTTTGAGCTGAGGGTTAATGTAAGTTCCTAAGTGACATAAGAAAATAGTATTGTGCTGCTTACTAATAATATTATTAAGTGAAGGGATATTCCTCTCAAAACACTTGTGGAAACTTTTATTAATAGGGACTTTAAAAAAATATTTTGTCTCTAGAATTAGAATTCAGTTTCTCTACTATACAGATGTAAATTCGTATATATATTTTTTAATCCACATGATTTTAAAATTTTTAAAGTTTTGATAATACAATAATTTTCAAGATACTGTATTCCTTGGAATAGCTGGTCTGATCTCTTCTCTAAAAATGACTTTGCCTTTTAATTTTTTTGAAAATGTCAAACTGTATCAGTAACGATAATAAATTAGAAAAAAACAAAATATCCTTCCTTAGATGTTGCTGACAAAAATGCTTCTGACTGAAATTCTACTGGATGTCACAGATGAAGAAATTTATTATGTAGCCAAAGATGCACACCGGAAAGCAACGAAAGGTATATTGTGGGTGTTCTTGGTTCTCTTTTCCTGGGGGTCTTTTGGTTTTGGTGGCTACTTTGGACTTTTTTTGTTGTCCTTGTTGAATTACTAGCAGATTTTGAATATTCTCTTGCATGTTTTAACTCTTTGGGAAAGGTTAGATTTGTAGACACCATATTAAAAACTATACAGATATTTTTGTTTTATCCAACCTACCTGAGCACAGATTAGCAGTTTTGCTGTTGTTTTATAAAATGTATTGTGGAAAATTCTTGATGTTCAATTTCACCTGATTTTTTTTATATATATAGATACCATGGTATTGGTATATGATTTCTAATACAATTAGTTTGCCTAATGAATTATGAACCTTCAGAATTTTCACAGTTTACCACTTATAATTTTTACAGAAGCAGCTAATGTCCCCTCCCCCCCATATTTTTAGTAACACTTAAAAAGTATATTGAAAGAAAAATTTAAATTATGGGCCATACCTCAAAAAAAAATACCAGTGTACTGGTCAACATTTTTCCTCATTATCAACCAGTTTCAGCTCACATCAGAATTATAATTTCAAGGCCAGACATGCTACTGGTTTAAAATGAATGTTATGTTTTTAATGTTTCTTCTCTCCCCAAAAAGCAGCAATAGTAGTAGATTTAACAATACCGTAGACTCTCATGACTATGAAATCGTGGCTATTTGTGTTAACATGTTGTTCCTGTTGTTGATGTGATACAAAGCTCCTGCAAAACAGCTGGCACAGTCCAGTGCACTGGCTTCCCTCACTGGACTCGGTAAGTATTCTCCTTATTTGTGAGAGGGCCTTAAAGGGAAAAATCACACTTACCTTGTCTCTCTACGTGTTCTGTTTTGAAACTGTACTAGTCCTACACAGTTTATAAAATTTAGGTTTTAGGGTTATAGCCTCTAAAAGGTTTGCTTTTTTTTTTTTTTTTAACTAAAGCATTCACAGTGGGATTATTATAAATGTGGTGGCTAATTCATAGTTTATTAGTACAAGTTATAATAGTTCATAATTTAGCCATGATAGCATTTAAGCTCACTTTCAGAATTATTACATACATGCCTTAGGGAAAAACCTATCCACTAATGCTCTTAAGGACCTTTATTTAGATTGTGTTGCAGCAAGTCAAGTTTTTACGTAGAGGAAAGGGTTTATCTTACAGCATGATAGTAGTGATGTGTTCGTAATTTGCAATTTGCATGATATATTATCAAGTATATAAGAGCTTGACTTTGCCTTTTCCACATCATCATTTCAAATTAATATTTGTGAGGGTCAACAGAAATGGGTAAAACCAAGTGCCCATGTGATTTTGTTATGATTACTATTTAGATCACTTCAGGGTGGGGAGCAGTTTTAGCACCATACCATTTCTGTATCAGTGAGAATTACAGTATTCCAACTTTGTTAGGAAAAAAATATTTAGCATCCCTTGGATTTCTAAGCTTTGAACAATGAAAGAGTTAATTTTAGAAATATTTTCAGGATCGTCATAAATTTGAGTAAGGTAGTTTGAATTGACTATGCTTTAGTAAGGCTTTGTTACTGCCCTATTAAATGGTTTTGTTGGTTAGCATGGACAGTAAGACAGTCATTTTCAAGATTCCCTTATGGTAAGAAATATATGAAATATTCTTGAAAGAATAAGATACTAAGTATCAGTTTTCTTGAGGATTCTGTGTTCTCCTTAAGCATTGTAATTTATACTCCTCCCCACCCCGAATAAGCATATTCTTCCAAGAAAAGGCAATGAAAAAGAAATGAGCTTTCTTCTCGGACCTTAAAAAGTTTTTAGTGCCTAGAATAATTTTTACATATGATAGACTGGGCTTTATGCACACAGGTGGACTGGGTGGTTATGGATCAGGAGACAGTGAAGATGAGAGGAGCGACCGAGGTTCTGAGTCATCTGACACTGATGATGAGGAATTACGGCACCGAATCCGGCAAAAACAGGAAGCTTTTTGGAGAAAAGAAAAAGAACAGCAGCTGTTACATGATAAACAGATGGAAGGTACAGTTCTGTTCATATTTCTTCTTATTTTATAACCAACTTAAAAATACCAAAAGATAGAATTAAGGCTAGATTATAAATAATACGTGATGTAACTGAAACTAAGGTTTTTTGGCTCATTTGCAGTTTTTATCAAAGTTAAAGCCAAAATTGATTGTAAAAAGTGATAGTTTATAAAAGTTTTTTTGTTTTGTTTTGGGAGACATTAGTTCCCTTGGCTGTAAGTTAAGCTATTTAGTGTATTTTTATTTCTTATTAAAGTTCTTAACGTGACTACCCTGGTGGTCCAGTGGTTGAGACTTCACCTTCCAATGCAGGGGGTGCAGGTTTGATTCCTGGTCAGGGAGCTAAGATCCCACGTGCCTCAAGGCCCAAAACCCAAAACATAAAACAGAAGTGGGCTTCCCTGGTGGCGCAGTGGTTGAGAGTCCGCCTGCCGATGCAGGGGACACGGGTTCGAGCCCTGGTCTGGGAAGATCCCACATGCCGCGGAGCGGTTAGGCCCGTGAGCCATGGCCGCTGAGTCTGCGCGTCCGGAGCCTGTGCTCCGCAACGGGAGAGGCCACAACAGTGAGAGGCCCATGTACCACCAAAAAAAAAAAAAATTAAAACCAGAAGCAATATTGTAGCAAATTCAATAAAGACTTTAAAAATGGTCCACATCAAAAAATCTTTAAGATAAAAAAAAGTTCTTAAAATGAAAAGACTTTTGAAAGGGGAAATATATTGTAAGCTATTGAAAAGTAATTTGTAGCTAGCATATTTAAGGATAATAGAAGACCTTTTAGAAGGTTTTTTATGTAAAATGCTGTACATGTGTACAGTTCTTAGTTTATATAATGATACTAGGAATAATGAAAGAATATTTATTTAGAATTTCTTTTTTGAAAAATCTTATTTGGACAATTTGAGAAGGAATTATTGAGTTAACAGCCAAAAATTTCCTATAAATTACTTACTTACCTTCAAGTTGCCTTATTGTACAAAAGGGAAATCTTCTTACTTGCTTTACTGTACCTCTACACTTTGGTACTCTATTGCTGTACTGTCCAGGAAGGCAGCTAACTGCATGTAGCTATTGAGCATTTCAAATGAAGCCAGCCCAAATTGAGATGTGCTGTAGGTATAAAATACTCACTATATTTCAGAGACTTTGCATTAAAAAAAAAAAGGTGCAGAATATCTCAATATTGTTTTTAACTGATTACATGTTGAAATGATAATATTTTTTCTATGTTGGGTTAATAAAATATGAAAATTAATTTCACCTGTTTCTTTTTACTTTTTAAATGTAGCTGTTAAAAAGCCCTGAATTGCTTATTGCATTCTATTTCTGTTGAACAGTGCTGCTGTATTTTTGTAGTCTGGTAGCTTGAAATTTGGTAGCATGGGAGTTTTTTCATTGCACATTTGCCTTTCTTACTGTTTTTGTCTTTTTCTGTTTCAGAAGAAAAGCAGCAAACAGAAAGGGTTACAAAAGAGATGAATGAATTTATCCATAAAGAGCAAAATAGTTTATCACTACTAGAAGCAAGAGAAGCAGATGGTGATGTGGTTAATGAAAAGAAAAGGACTCCAAATGAAACTACATCAGTTTTAGAACCAAAAAAAGAGCATAAAGAAAAAGAGAAACAAGGAAGGAGTAGATCAGGAAGTTCCAGTAGTGGTAGTTCGAGTAGCAATAGCAGAAGTAGTAGTACTAGTAGTACTGTCTCTAGCTCTTCGTACAGTTCTAGCTCAGGTAGTAGTCGCACTTCTTCCCGATCTTCTTCTCCTAAAAGAAAAAAGAGACATAGTAGGAGTAGATCGCCAACAATTAAAGGTAGGCGTAGTAGGAGTAGAAGTTACTCTCGCAGAATTAAAATAGAGAGCAATAGGGCTAGAGTAAAGATTAGAGATAGGAGGAGGTCTAATAGAACTAGCATTGAAAGAGAAAGACGAAGAAATCGAAGTCCTTCCCGAGAGAGACGTAGAAGTAGAAGTCGCTCAAGGGATAGGCGAACCAATCGGTCCAGTCGCAGTAGGAGTCGAGATAGGCGTAAAATTGATGATCAACGTGGAAATCTTAGTGGGAGCAGTCATAAGCATAAAGGTGAGGCTAAAGAACAAGAGAGGAAAAAAGAGAGGAGTCGAAGTATAGATAAAGATAGGAAAAAGAAAGACAAAGAAAGGGAGCGTGAACAGGATAAAAGAAAAGAGAAACAAAAAAGGGAAGAAAAAGATTTTAAGTTCAGTAGTCAGGATGATAGGTTAAAAAGGAAACGAGAAAGTGAAAGAACATTCTCTAGGAGTGGTTCTATATCTGTTAAAATCATAAGACATGATTCTAGACAGGATAGTAAGAAAAGTACTACCAAAGACAGTAAAAAACATTCAGGCTCTGATTCTAGTGGAAGGAGCAGTTCTGAATCTCCAGGAAGTAGCAAAGAAAAGAAGGCTAAGAAGCCTAAACATAGTCGATCGCGATCCATGGAGAAATCTCAAAGGTCTGGTAAGAAGGCAAGCCGCAAACACAAGTCTAAGTCCCGATCAAGGTAGTATACTTTTTAAAGTATTTTGTCTGATTTAAAAAAAAAAAAATTTGACTGAATTTATGCAAAGTTGAAAGTGTCCTTTCTCTCTCTCTCTTTAATAAACTCAGTTTGGTACTTGATAAATGATCATAGTCTTAAGTAATTTTAGAAATCCTATATAATATTATTTATTTGAAAATTGCAGATTCTTTAGTATAAAATACATTTTTATTTTTAAATTTTATCTTTTCCCTTTCTTTTTTTCAGATCAACAACCCCTCCCCGTCGTAAACGCTGAGGAATGATGTGGCAAGAATGCCATGATGTTTAAAAAATTCCATGAGTTTTAAGGGCTTGTCTCATTATAGAGGCACATTGTGGCTGTGTAGGTGAAACCAGAATTTTTTTTTTTTAATCTGTAAATAGGTGTACTTTTTCCAAATGCTGCTCCAAGTTACTTAATAGGATTTCTTTGTATTACATTTTTTCAAAAAATAGTGCATAATAAGACTATAAACATGCCATTCTCTTTCAGCTGTAATGTTCTTAAAATTATTCTTGAATGTACTGTGATGTCAATAAAGCTCTTTAGTTCATTTTTGTTAACCTCTTGCACATTAATTTTATGATTTTAATCTAAGGAACGTACTTTTATAAAAAGGCAGCTGGAGTTTTGTATAACAGGTTTTAAAGGTACTTCCTCTCATCTCCCCCAAAGAAAATGGTTTTAAACTAATAGTTTGTCAAAATCTGTAAATTGTACCCATGGATTTTTGTCAAATTTTAACTATAAGGGTGTAGAAGAGGGCCAGAAATAGATCTTTACGTTCATTTGGAAGCATTTGACAGCTTTCTAAACTTTTCTTCCTGTTTTGGGGATTTTCAAGTAATATGTTCTCTGTGTGTATAAAGTATGGTTCACTCCTGTAAAATGAAATTGCTGGAATCAATCAGAGCACTGCACCATTAGAATTATTTATAACGAATTACTGTGTTTGACAGTAGCAGCAGTGCAAGTCTGGAACTATATTCTGCAGTTTCCCACTTCTGTTTTAAAGCATATTTTAAACACTTTGGGGTTACTATAGAACTAAAACTCACAATTTGATATATTTATTTATATTTTTAAAGTATAATATGACCTCAGCTCAGTGGAGGAATACTGTATTATTCAGGTTTCTGTCAGTTTCATAACAATAAAATGATTTGGTTTTGTCAGTTTCTTAAAATTATGATCAGTGAGTAGTCTAGCAGTTTAAGGCAGTCATAACTTAGGAGTAAAATGAGGCTCTGCAGGCACTGAAATGCTCAACTGAAACGCTTTTAGGGTCCACTTTATATGATTACTCACTTATGCCACAATAGATAAATCTTTGAAAACAAACGCTTTTAAATTTTAATTTAAAAAGGAAAAAGCAGGTGCAGGTCGCAAGAGTTTTAGAGTATGCCTTGTTACCAGCAGTAGTTCATTTTAAAGTAAGCCAGGTTTTTGCCAAGATCAGTGTTTCCTCAAAATGAAGGTAGAAATAGACTTATAATAGTGTGCTCTTGTACCTCTACATAGGTTCTTAAATAATTTTGAGCAGTTACGCATTTATCTAGAGGAAATCAAACTGTGAATAAGTGCATGTTTACCAAAATGATTGTTTTACAGTGCATTTAGTTCTGATATTTATTAAGTTGACATTTCACACAATAACTTTTAAATAGTTTAGAATTCTATATAGTTTAGACATCAGTCACATCTGAGATAAGTAAAGGAAAATGTGCAATATTTTTTACGTAGGTGAGCTAACACAGTGTACCTAATTGCGGAATTATCTGATTAATTTGTAATAGATAAGTTGTATAACATTTTCATATCTAAAAATGTCTTTTAGATCAATCTCAAGTGAAGTAATATTTTCAGAATAAAATGATACAGAAAAAGTCTACTGGCTATGATATGCACATTTTTAAGCAAGATATGAACTAGAGCCAAAAGTAGCATTTGACAGTTTGATTTACTCTGCCATAATATGCAAGCTTCTTATCTGTAGATATTTTTAAAAACATAGTCATGATGTATGTGATTATTAGTAAATACATCAGTATTATAATTAGATATTTGGGTTTTCAGTTTAGAAAATACATCATTTCACTGACATTAATGGAGTATGTTTACCTTGAATGGTAAGATTTTATAAATAGGGCTTCCATGATTTGGGATGTGAATGCTAAAACTTATACGTAAGTTAATTAGATGTGTAATTTGGTTATGAAGTCTTTTCTAAAATGATACCACCAGAAAATTAATAGATTAATTTTTTGAGACAATCATTGGTCTGGATTGGTTAATAAAAACTGTCTTAAGAGGTTTTCTTTTCAAATATTTCTAGTGTATTAATCATACTTGTTTTTGTGGAATGGGGGTAAACCACACCATTAAGAGTACAAAATGTAATTTGGAAAGAGGTAATTATAAGATTTGTTTCAGGCCCCAAAATATAAATAAAGATTGGTGTGGAATTTCAGTGTATATGTTTCCTGCCCTTGTAAAATATCTTTTTAAAAAAGCATCTATTTCTAATGGTATAATACACAATAGGTGAACTTTCCAAACATCATCTTTTTTTTAATGTCTGAGTTATTTTGTTTCTTCAAAGGAAGACATGAAGTATAAATAGTATTTTTAATTTATTGAAGTTTCTAAAATGTGCAAAGCATGGTTTAGTGGAAATAGTATTAGATTCATTGGATTGTCCTGCCTCTGCTGTTTGATATATTTTGGGCAAATCACTTAATCACAATGGAACTCAGTTTCTTCAGCTGTATAAGGGTGGGATTAGATTATCTCTAAGGTCTTAAGTTCTTCAGTTTTAAGTAGAATTTGGTTGTAATGTCTAAACCTTATATGAGAAAATGGGCTTAAAATAACTTAATAGCCCTTAAAATAACTCGTATGATGAGTTACATTGATACCATGAAGGTTTACTATAGGTGTCATCCATAGAGTTTTCCTATAAAAGCACATAAATCTGCCACATTCTGATTATGGTAATGTTAAGATAAAATTATCTTAGGTTACCAATTTATTGAATATATGGAATTTTGTAAATACAAAAATTTACCAGTTAAACCTAAGTGGATGTAGTAGTGTTATCATTTCAAAGAGGTCAAACTGTTAGCTGTAAGGGAGCACTTAACCCTTAACTTGAATGAAAAAAGTTTATATAAAATTATAAAATTGAATTTCAAAGTATTAAATCTTTAGTTTTATAGCAAAATAAACTGTAGACTCTATGACACGTTTATGGGTGAGACCATGGGGATGATCTGAGAAATATCTCACAACAGCCATACATCGCATTATAGCTGCCTTTCCTCCAGTACAACTTGGGTTTAAGTGTCATTGGAAGAGCCTTTTATTGATATTTGTAGAGAAAAGTACTGCAAGCTAATTTTGCTTATCTGAGCCAAACTAGTGGGTATTCAAGAGGCTTTTGTTTCCTGTTGGTATTAAGGCAAATCACTGATTGCCTTTGTTGTTGAACTGAAAATGTAGTGGAGAGGCTCTGAAGCCCAGTGAGGGGAATCATTCAAAGAAAGTACACGTAAATCAAGCTCTTAGAACTTTAATCATACTTGCACTTTGCTTTTTCCTGGGATCTGTCACTCCAGCAGATATAACACATGCTAAATGTTCTTCTGTGCAGAGCTTTCTGCCTTCAGTTGGAGAGATGGTCATGCATCTTGAGGAGCTCCGAAGACAACAACTGAAAAATCTGCAACCACTCTTAGGAGGAGGTCAATATTTTACTAAGAAGCCATAAGGGAAAGACCATTACTGAGCAGTAAATTTGACTAATTCAAAGAACCCTTTACCAGTCTGATCCTGCCTGTTAAAAATGTATAATGATTTTGTTTGTCTTTGATGTTGGACATTTATTATTGTTCTTACCCAAGGAAAGGCTGTTACACATTTAGAAGTAAAATGTTAGGTTGCCTGTTGTAACCCTTAAGTGAAGTTTGCCTAGCCTGAGTGATGAACAGTTTCCTGCTACATAATGTGTGCCCTGTCGGGAACATTATCAAGTCACTCACAGAAAACAAACTTTCAATCTAGACTTCTGGCCCTCTGACATTTGAGTGCCTTGAAATGGGAAACAATTCTCTTAGGGAAGAAATGTTTCGGATCTTTTGTGATTATAAGTTTCGGTCAGTGTCTTACAGGAGTGTCCTTGGGAGACATCTGTTAAATATGAAATAATTAGAGCTACACAGGAATAAAAGCTAGATCACATAGCTCGAAGTGGTATCATGACTGATGGCTACTTTGAGGTGGTCATACAGGAATAGGTGTAATGGAGGATCTTTAAGTTTATGACAGTGGAAACATTCTATAGTTTAACTGCATGCACAATTTGACATGTTGAGCGTGAAGAATAACTACAGTCACACATCTATAACACCCATCACTGCGACCATGATTAGTTTGGCTCTCGGAAACTTTCTGTTGGGGATCTTTTGCGGGAGGGACCGGAAGAGGTGGATCCTTTCTGTCGTGATGTGGGGAGGCCGCAAGCTGAGCTCCTCCGGGAGTCGATATTTAGGAGCGCATAAGTCGGCGTTCCGGGGCACACAGGCAGGCTGTCCTCGCTTAACCACGTCGGCGGGTGAGTGTGTGCTTGGGGGTCGCTCGCACGCAGCCCACGGCGCGGGCCGGCTGTTCTGCGCAGGCGCAGGCGAGGGCGGCGGGCTGTCTCGGGGCTCCGCGCGGCGTCAGCCAAAGACCTGTACGTTGGGTCCTGGGCCTCGCTGTCCGTTGAACGCTCGGTCTGGGCTTTTACAGTCCCTTACCCAGAGGCTGGGAAAAATAGCTGAGAGCTAGCGGTCCTGGCCGAGGAGAGCGCAGCCTGCGGGCCACCGCCATGTATCCGGTGACCTTTGTCTTATTTTCATTGAGCTCCTTCTGCAGGAGCCGGCCGCCACTGTGCCGGCTGGAGTCTCAAGGTCATGTGCCTTTTTCCTTTGCCCCGGTGGGAAAGGACACCAGCTGTCTCATAGTTATTGGTCGCCTTTTATTGGTGTTTTTTTTTTTTTTTTTGCGGTATGCGGGCCTCTCACTGCTGTGGCCTCTCCCGTTGCGGAGCACAGGCTCCGGACGCGCAGGCTCAGCGACCATGGCTCACGGGCCCAGCCGCTCCGCGGCATGGGGGATCCTCCCGGGCCGGAGCACGAACCCTTGTCCCCTGCATCGGCAGGCGGACTCTCAACCACTGCGCCACCAGGGAAGCCCTTATTTGTGTTTTGTTTGCACGTATCTTGCCATGTTTCAGAATTTAAGGCAGCAATATTATTTTTTGATGAATAGGTTAATTCAACACATTGTATTGGCAAATAAGATCAAGAAAGTAACACACCGAACCTGATGCTTGTAGAAGACAGTTTGATTATTTAACTCCCAATATTAACCAGAACGTTAAGTTCATTTTTTACATGAAACTCATTTAACAAATACTGTTTGCCAGGCACTGGGAATATTTAAGGAAGTGATACCTAAGGACCTCTTTAAAAAAACGTCAGGATGGAACTAAGATCAAGCTATAAAGAGCAAAAACTGGGAAACTTAAAGACCTCCAATAGAATTGACAAGTTGTGGGAGTTCCCTGGTAGCCTAGTGGTTAGGCTCCCGGGATTTCACTGCGGTAGCCGGGGTTCAATCCCTGGTAGAGGAACTGAGATTACGGAAGCAGTGTGGCCTGGCCCAAACAAAAACAAAAAAAGAATTGGTAAGCTATTACTCTCAATAGAGTGAAAAATAGTGCAACCAATAAACATGATTTAAATCAACGTGTAGCCACATGGAAAATGATTAGATGTAGTGTTAAGAAGGTAAGTTACAGAAGACCTAAATAGACATTTCTCTGAGGAAGGCGTACAGATGGCCCACGGACACATGAAAATCTGCTCAGTATTGCTAATTATTAGAGAAATGCAAATCTACAATGCGGTATCACCTCACACCAGTAAGAATAGCCATCATTAAAAAGTCTACAAATAATGCTGGAGAGGGTGTGGAGAAGAGGAAGGCTCCTACACTCTTGATGGGAATGTAAATTGGTGCAGCCAGTATGGAGAACGGTATGGAGGTTCCTTTAAAACTAAAGATAGAGTTACCATATGATCTTGCATTCCCATTCCTGGGTATATACCTGGAGAAAGCTCTAATTTGAAAAGTTACATGCACCTCAGTGTTCATAGTAGCACTATTTACAATAGCCAAGACATGGAAGGAAACTAAGAGTCCTTTGACAGATGAATGGATATAGAAGATGTGGTATATATACACAATGGAATATTACTCAGCCATAAAAAAGTGAAATAATGCCATTTGCCGCAACATGGATGGACCTAGAGATTATCATACTAAGTCAGACAGAGAAAGACAAATATCATATCATTTATATGTGAAATCTAAAAAAATGATATAAATGAACTTATTTACAAAACAGAAATAGACTCACAGACATAGAAAACTTATGGTTACCAAAGGGGATAGTGGTGGTGGGGGGGAATAAATTAAGAGTTTGGTACTAACATATACACACTAATATCTATAAAATAACAAGAATCTACTGTATAGCACAGGGAACTCTATTCAATATCTTGTAGTAACCTGTAATGGAAAAGTATCTGTCTGAATCACTTTTCTGTACACCTGAAACTAATGCAGCATTGTAAATTAACTATACTTCAATTTTTAAAAAGGTAAAAAAAAAAAACTTACAAATCAGTTTGTATTACGAACTTGGAGATATATAGCGAGAATAGAGATACATCAAAATTTTAACAGTGATTATCTGAGGTGGAGTTGGTGATCTATCATTTTATCATTCGTTATATACTTTTCATAATTTTTTTCAGTAAATATGTCTTTTATAATCAGAAATTTAGAAAAGATACAGTATAAATATTTCCAAATTTTGGAAGTGAACATAGAAGGAATAAATATTTGGGATGAGGGAAACTTCTTAAACAAGATATTTAGGGAGCTGTCTGGAAATTGTCCAGTTTTAGAAGAAGTTGGAGTGGCCAAAGGACCAGCTTGAGTATCTGTGAGGAGGTTTCTAGGAAACTGCGAGGTGTTCCTTGAAAAGTACAGTGTGGATGGAAGGCTGGAAAAGAGGGCAGAGAATGGCCAGGGATAAGACAGACATTTTAGGCCATGACAAGTACACGAAAGACCGTGTACACCTCCTGGGATTGACTTTATCTTCAAGACAGTGGGAAATTACAGAACGAACAACATACTCAGACTCGTTTTTTAGAAATAACACTTGGCAGCTGTGTAGACAGTGGGTCGGAGGCAGACAAGACTAGGCTCAGGGAGGCCTTAGAGTAATCCAGACAATAAATGATGAATGCTGGAACCACGCCATTGGCACTGTAGAGGGCTTGTTCACTGTCAGCATGGTACCTGATAGGTGTTGATAAATGACTTTTTGAATAAATTAAATGAAAAATTTCCCCATTCCTTTAAAATTTCAAATACCAGAATGATCACAGAATCGAGGTAAAGAAGGAATTGGTAGCATTCTACTAATACAAACTTGATTAGTTTCTCTCAGTTATGGTGAGGTGGATTTTAAGGCTCTTAAGAATTCTGGCCATACTGATGACTGAGGGACTAATTTTCCAGAAATAGGGGAGGTGAGAGGGAGATTGGGGTCATCACTGACCAGAGAACAAGGACTGTGTTGAAATCTTTGAGGCTCAATTTCATGATCATACCTTACACAGTTGACCCTTGAACAACACCAGTTTAAACTGCACCAGTCCTCTTAAATGTGGGGAGTTTTCTTCCAATAAATATGTACTACAGTACTACACTTCCTGAGGTTGGTTGAATCCAAGGACGTGGAGCAGCAGATGTGGAGGGCTGACTGCAAAGTTATACCTGGATTTTTGACTGCATGCGTGCTTTGGCGCTGCTAACCGCCACATTGTTCAAGGGTCAGCTGTAAATCCTTATCTGTGTATCACAGTCTACATAATTCTCTGATATCTCATTTACCTACCTAAAGTCATAAGGGAGGTGATATGTGACCTGGGTCTTAAAAAATAATACAGATAGAAATGGTGGAAGAGAGAATAACTTGAGCTAAAGCCTAGAAGCACAAACTTTTTTTCTGAGGATGTTAAAATGAATTTTGGCCAGGCTGTGAGGTCCTATTAAACAAAACAAAATTTTAAAAACATAAAAAGCTCAGGAGAAAAATGTTCAGAGACTATGAAAAGACAAGACATGAAATATAAATGACCATTTGTCTTAGTCCATTCCTACTGCTACAACAAAATACCACAGGCTAGGTGGCTTATAAACAAGAAAAGTTTATTTCTCACAGTC
The DNA here is from genome assembly GCF_949752795.1 of Hyperoodon ampullatus. NCBI lineage: Eukaryota > Metazoa > Chordata > Mammalia > Artiodactyla > Ziphiidae > Hyperoodon > Hyperoodon ampullatus. The sequence goes on along the minus strand of NC_136925.1, from coordinate 31,401,691 downwards.
CTGGAGATTGCAGAGTCCAAGATTTGGTGTCTGGTGAGTGCTCACTCCCTGGTTCATAGGTGGAACCTTTTTGCTCCCTGGGGTCTCTTTTTATAAGGGCACTAAACCCAATCATGAGGGTTCCACCCTCAAGGCCTAATCCTTCTCAAAGACCCCCGCCTCCTAATACCATCCCCTTGAGGGTCAGGATTTCAACATGTGAATTTGCGGGAGACATAAATATTCAGACCATAGCACCATTAAACTTAAAAAAAGACACTTAACCTCACTCATGATAAATTAAAGCTATAGTGAGATACCATTTTCACCTATTGGATTAACAAAGATAAAAAAGTTTGATAATACACTGCACAGGTGACTATCAAAGTATTATCAGTGTGGGGAAACCAACACTAGAAACTCATAGTTTCTAGTGAGATTGCAAATTGGTTCAATATCTAAGAAAGTAATTACCAATTTATAAATGCACATGCCAATTGACACAATTCTTGCGGTTTTACATACAGGTACTCTCAAAAAGAAATTATCTATGTAATTCAATCTTATGTTTTCGGAATAGCAAAAAATTAGAAATAACTTAAATAAATGTACATTAATAGGGCACTGCTTAAGGCAGAAATAGAGACACAGATGTAGAGGAGAAACGTATGGACACTAAGGGGGGAAAGTGCGGGGGGTGGGGGTGGAGGTGTGATGAATTGGGAGATTGGGATTGACATGTATACACTGATGTGTATAAAAGGATGACTAATAAGAACCTGCTGTATAAAAAGTAAATAAAATAAAATTCAAAAAAATATAGGGCACTGCTTAAATAAATGATGAGTTACAGCCATACAATGGATTACCTTGCAAACCTAAAAAAAAGGAAGTTCTTTATGCTCTATTATGAAAAAAATCTCCAAGATACATTGATAGGCGGAAAGAGCAAGGTGCAGAACAATGAGTATACTGTGCTACATTTTGTGTAAAATAAGAGAGAAATTGATACACAAAAATGAAATATGTATAAAATATCTGGAGGCTTACATGCAAATCTAGTAACATTGGTTGCCTGCAGAGAGGGAAGTTGGATACCTAGAGTCAGGGGGAGGAGAAGCACTTTGTAGTGTCCACTTTTATACTTTTTAATTAAAAATTTTTTATTTTGAAATAGACTCATAAGAAGGTGCAAAAATAATACAGAGAGTTTCCGTATGCCCTTCACCCAATTCCTCAGTGATAACATCTTACATAACCATAATACATTGTCAGAGTCAGGAAATTGACATTAGTATGATACCATCAACTAAACTACAGTCCTTCTTTGGATTTCACCACCTTTACATGCACTCATTGTGTGTGTGTGTGTGTGTGTGTGTGTGTTACCACACAGAGATTTGTGTAATAACCGCTACAATCAGGATATGAAACTGTTCCACAGTCACAGCGAAACTCTTGGCAATATTCCTTTATAGTCAAACCCGACCACCAACCTTAAACCTTGATCTATTTTCCATTACATTATATTATTATTTCCATTATAATTTTGCCATTTCACAAGTGTTATGTAAGTGGAATCTTACAGTATATTCCTTTTGAAAAAATGTTTCTGCACTCAACATAAATACCCTTGAAATCCATCCAAGTTTTTGCATGTATCAGTAGTTCATTCCTCTTGATTTCTGAGTAGTATTTCATGATATGAATATGCCACAGTTTGTTTAACCATTCATCTATTGTAGGATATTTTGATTGATTCCAGTTTGGGGCTGTTATGGATAAAGTTGCTGTGAACGTTGATGTACAGGTTTTTGTGTGGACTTAAGTTTTCATTTCTGTGGGATAAATGCCCAGGAATGCACTTGCAAAGCTGCATGATAAATATATGTTCAACTTTATTAGAAACTGCTAAACTGCTTTTCATGATGTCTCTACCATTTTACATTCCCACTAGCAATATGTGAGATCTAGTTTTTTCATGTCCACACCTGGTCCACACCTGGTAATATCAGGGATGGTTAAATTTTAGCCAATTTGATAGGTATGTAGTGGCTTTCATTTGCGTTCGTCTAATGGCTACTGCTATTTAACATCTCTTCATGTGCTTATTTGCATCTGTATATCTTCTTTGATAAAATGTCTGTGTCCTTTTTTTTTTTTTTTTTTTTTGCGGTAGGCGGGCCTCTCACTGTTGGGGCCTGTCCCGTTGCCGAGCACTCCGGACACGCAGGCTCAGCAGCCATAGCTCACGGGCCTAGCTGCTCCGCAGCATCTGGGATCTTACCGGACCGGGGCACGAACCCGTGTCCCCTGCATCGGCAGGCGGACTCTCAACCACTGCACCACCAGGGAAGCCCTGTCTGTGTCTTTTTATAATACCCACAGCCATTTTAAAATTGGATCGCTTATTTTGTTTTTCTGTGGGAGGTTTTTTGTTTTTCTGTTTCGTTTTACTGTTGAGTTTAACGAGTATCTATATATATTCCACATACAAGTTCTTTATGGGATATATGTTTTACAAATATTTCCTCCCATTCTGTGACTTGACTTTTTTTTTTTTTTTTTTTCGGTACGCGGGCCTCTCACTGTTGTGGCCTCTCCCGTTGCGGAGCACAGGCTCCGGACGCACAGGCTCAGCGGCCATGGCTCACGGGCCCAGCCGCTCCGTGGCATGTGGGATCTTCCCGGACCGGGGCATGAACCCGTGTCCCCTGCATCGGCAGGCGGACTCTCAACCACTGCGCCACCAGGGAAGCCCTTTCTTTTTCTTAACAAGGTGTTTTGCCGAGCAAAAGTTTTAAACTTTGATTAATTCCAATTTAATCAATATTTTCTTTTATGGATTGTGATTTTGGTGTCAGATGTGAGAACTCTGTGTGTAACCCTAAGTCAGGAAGATCTTCTCCTATATTTCCTTCTAAAAGTTTTATAGTTTTGCATTTAGATGATTTTGAGTTCAGTTTTGTATAAGATGTGAGATTTCAGTCAAAATTTTCTTTTTTGTCTATGATGTCTAATTGTTTCAACACTATTTACTGAAAAGACCATTCTTTCTCCTTTGAACTGCTTTTGTTTTTGTTTTTTGTTTTTTGCGGTACACGGGCCTCTCACTGTTGTGGCCTCTCCCGTTGTGGAGCACAGGCTCCAGACACACAGGCTCAGCGGCCATGGCTCACGGGCCCAGCTGCTCCGCGGCATGTGGGCTCCTCCCAGACCGGGGCACGAACCCGTGTGCCCTGCATCGGCAGGCGGACGCTCAACCACTGCGCCACCAGGGAAGCCCGAACTTTTTTTTTTTTTTTTTTTTTGCAGTACGCGGGCCTCTCACTGCTGTGGCCTCTCCCATTGCGGAGCACAGGCTCCGGACGCGCAGGCTCAGTGGCCATGGCTCACGGGCCCAGCCGCTCCGCGGCATGTGGGATCTTCCCAGACTGGGGCACGAACCCGTGTCCCCTGCATCGGCAGGCGGACTCTCAACCACTGCGCCACCAGGGAAGCCCTGTGCTTTTGCACCATTGTCAAAAAATCAGTTGGGTGAATTTTTTTTTTTTTTTCCTCTGTCTGGACACTCTTGTTGCATTGATATTTCAGTCTGCCTCTCCTCCAGTACCACACTGTCTTGATTACTGTAGCTCTATTATAAGTCTTAAAATTGGGTATTTGATTTCTGTAATTTTATTCTCCTTTTTAACATTGTTTATTCTGTCTCTTTTGATAGAAATTGTGTCAAACATATAGATCAATTTGGGGAGGATTTATGTTGACTCTTCCAATCCATGAACACAGTATGTTTCATCATTTACTAGGTTGTCTTTGATTTCTTTCATCAGTGTTTTATATAAATTTTCAGCATACAGACTCTGAACATGTTTTGAGGGATTTATACAACAATGGAAGTATTCTTTCTTGGACTGATTTTAAAATTTATTTATTTATTTATTTACTTTTGGCTGTGTTGGGTCTTCGTTTCTGTGCGAGGGCTTTCTCTAGTTGTGGCAAGCGGGGGCCACTCTTCATCGCGGTGTGCGGGCCTCTCACTGTCGCGGCCTCTCCCGCCGCGGAGCACAGGCTCCAGACGCGCAGGCCCAGTAGCCGTGGCTCACGGGCCCAGCCGCTCTGCGGCACGCGGGATCCTCCCAGACCAGGGCCCGAACCCACATCCCCTGCATCGGCAGGCGGACTCCCAACCACTGCGCCACCAGGGAAGCCCCTTGGACTGATTTTAAATAATAGAGCATTTTGAATTTTGCTTTCCAATTGTTCATTGTTAATGTATAGAAACAGTTGACTTTTTTTTTGTGTTGAATTTGTAGTCTGTTACCTTGCTGAACTGACTTATTCCAGGAGCTTTTTATTTTTATTTTTTAAAGATTTCTTGGGATTTTATACATAGACAATCATATCTGCAAATAGGGACCATTTAATTTCTTCCTTTCCATTCTGTATGCCTTATATTTCCTTTTCTTGCCTTATTGTACTGGCTAAGATTTTTAGTAGTACGTTGAATAGGAGTCATGAGAATGGGCATTCTTGCCTTGTTCTTGATTTTAGGTGTAAAGCACTTAGTCTATCACCATTAAGTACTTTGTGAGCTATAGAATTTTTATGGGTGTTCTATCAGATTGAAGAATTTCTCTTCTATTCTTAGTTTGCTGAGAATTTTTAGTCCTAAGTGGGTGTGGAGTTTGTCAAATGTTTTGTCCACATTAATTAGTAAGCTTATGTGTGTTCTTCTCTCAACTATTAACATGGTAGATTACATTGATTGATTTTCTACTCTTGAACTAGTGTTGCATAGCCAGAATAAATCCTACTTGGTTATGCTGTATTTTTCCTTTTATATGTTGCTGGATTCTGTTTACTAATTATTGAGAATTTTTGTGTCTGTTCATGAGAGAAATTGGTCTGTGGTTTTCTTTGCTGTACCATCTTTGTCTGGTTTTTTGCCAGAGTAATTTGTCTTCTTGGTGGATTCTCTCTCTCTTTTTTTTTAATTGAAGTATAGTTGATTTACATCTATATATGTAGATTTATATATAGATGTAAATCTATAGATTTACATCTGTATATGTAGGTTATTACATGTATATATAACCTATATATCCTATATATAATCTATATATCCTTTATAGGTTATTACAAGATATTGAATATAGTTTCCTGTACTATATAGTAAATCCTTGCTGTTTTATCATAATGTAATGTCCCTGGTAGTTTTCTTTGCTCTAAGGTCTACTTTGTTTAAATGTTTATTGAACAACTGAATGTTCTGCATCAGAGTAACTAGTTCATAAAGCAGGTCCCTGTGTAAGTTGGAACACATAAACTGAATGACTGTTTATTTTAGGAGATACATATGTCTATAAGTGCACATTTTTTTTCCTCTGTAAAATGTGTTGAGCATACATAAATATCCATTTCATGTAGCTAACATGAAAGTGACATAATTTGAACTGGTTTTGATAAATAATCTCAAAATTAATATTACCCTAGTTTGTGGGAATTCCCTGGTAGTCCAGTGGTTAGGACTCTGCGCTGTCATTGCTAAGGGCCCGGGTTTGATCCCTGGTTGGGGAACTAAGATCCCACAAGGTGTGTGGTGTGGCAAAAAAAAAAAAAAAAAATACTCTAGTTTAAAAGGTAATGTAGTTTTAATTTGAATATCATTTTTAAATAATTTTGTGCAGCATAATGTGTATGTAAAAACAAATGGCATAAAAAACTTTACCATAGGCATTACTTATTTTTGATGATTATTATTTCAGAAATATCTGATTGGAGTTAGATGGCAGAATGCAAGATTTTTATTTTATAATTTAAAGTAAAATCCAAAATTAAGGGGAAAAACCCTTTTGTTTATCAACTGTAATATAAGATTGCTGTATAAAATAGTTTCTTCAACTACATGCATATCAGGGATTCATACTGTGCAATGCTTTCTCTAGACATTTAATTTTCTTTTTTCAGCTTATTCAAAAAATCAGCTCAGTTGGACTCTACAAATTAAACCATCGGTTTTCAGTGAATACAGAATCATGTGTTTCAAATCCTATAGCATGACTTTTGCCTGCCTGAATAGGATGAAAAGTTACAGGTAAGTTTATTCATTACTGTGGCAAATATTCACATAATTATGTGCAATAATAGTTTAGTATTGATTGTGTTTAATAAACTTTGTCAGTATAGCTCATGTGGTTTGATTAAGGTAGCTTTTATTTATTTAAATATTCTTATTTTTCCAACAACTTTTAAATTTGGGAAACCCACAGAAAATTTGTAATATAGTATACATTTAGTGCATGCCTTTCATCCATATTTAGCGATAGCTTTTATTTTTAATGCAAGACTATATTACTCAGAGAACTACTTTTTACTTCCTCATAATATCCTTATGATAGGACACAAATAACTCAGTGCTTAAATCATAAACGATTTGGGTGTAACATAAATATAAGGTGGCTAAGTATACATTCTAGATAGTAAGATTGAATCAAAGTAATATCTTTATGTATTCATATATTAGAAACCAATTTCTAACTTTGTGAAAAATATTGCATTGGGTTAAGGTATGAGCTCTGTTTTCCAAGTGCATGCTCCACTTCTCATAGATGAACTGGCTCTTTTAAGATTGGCTGTCTGTAAAATAATTCTTAGTCAACTGAGCAACCACCTACTGTTAACTATTGTAAGTTAGTCCTTTTTAAAAAATTTTTATTTTATTTATTTTTGGCTTCGTTGGGTCTTAGTTGTGGCATGCGGGATCTTTCATTGCGGCACACAGGCTTCTCTCTGGTTGTGGCGTGCAGGTTTTTTTTTTCTCTCTAGTTGCGGCGTGCAGGCTCCAAAGCACGTGGCTCTCTAGTTGAGTTGCGTGGGCTCAGTAGTTGTGGTGAGGGGGCTTAGTTGCCCCATGGCATGTGGGATCTTAGTTCCCCGACCAGGGATTGAACCCATGTCCCCTGCGTTGGAAGGCAGATTCTTTACCACTGGACCACCAGGGAAGTCCCTGTTAGTTAGTCCTTGATTACTGAGGCTTTGCATGAAGCATGAAAAAGAGGGTAATATTCATAAAATAATATTAAAGAAGAGTGATATTTAACTCTTAAAAGGATATTAAGTAATCAATATAGAATGTACTCTATGTAGCTTAGAAAAACATAGTAAAAATTTAAATGGCATTACCTATGCTAATGTAACAACCTATTCTCTTTTACCCAAGAGCCTCTGGAGGATTTTCCTATCATGTACTTTGACATGGGACCTGGTGTAGTGTCTGTCTGATCCCCATTTAGTCCCTGTTTGATTCCATTTGATTAAAAAATATATTTACGTGAATTATATACTTTTCTGGGCCTTCTCCTTCAGATTATTTATTTGACAAATATTTCCCGAGCACCAACTGTGTTTTAGGAACTGTGCTTGTCACTAGGAATAAAATGGTAAGCAAGACAGCTTATGTTCTAATGGAGAGACATGATCAACTAATCACATAGGCTCACAAAGAAGTACAGAGTTGTATAGGAGTTAAAATAGGACAGTATTAGATGACATTCCATTTAAACTAAGGTCTAAAGGATGAGAAGAAATTAATTAGGTGTGTAGAGGAGGGAAGGGAGAATGTGAGAACAATGTTCCAGGCAGAGGGAATGACATGTCCAAAGTATCTGGGGAATGAACAAGCATGGCCAATTCAAACAACTTAAAGAAGGCCTATGTGGCTGGAGTAGGGAGGACGAGGAGAGTAGTGGGAAGTGACTTTGGAGAGGGAAGAAACTGGGGACCAAATAATTCAGAATATTGTATGCTATGCTAAGGATTTTGGTCTTTCTCCCAATGTCACTGGAAAGCCATGGAAGCATTTCAAGTGAGAAAATAGCATAATCATATTTATATTTCAGAACACTCACTCTGGGTATTGTGGGGAACAGATTAGAGGGGGATGAAGTCCTAAGCAGGCCAACTAATTAGAAGGCTAGGACAATAGTTCAGGCAAGAGATGACAGGAGCATGGATTAGTATGATCAAGCAGTAGAAATGGAGAGAAGGCTGAGGCATCTGAGTTCAAATCCTGGCTCCACCACTTAATCTCTCTGAGCCTTCCTTTTCTTGTCTGTGCACTAGAGATAATAATAGTACCTACCTTATGGAGTTGCTGAGGATTAAATAAGATGACATATGACATATAGGGATTTCTTAAACAAGCAGTACCTGGCATTTAGTAAGTATTCAGTAAATAGTTACTACTTCTACTACTACTACTACTACTACTACTACTACTACTACTACTACTACTACTACTACGTGACCCAAAAGGCCAAGTTTTATAAAGTTTCATTTTTGTTGTAACTTACTTCGAAAGCAAATTAATTTGTTTCATCTGTGACTATATATATATATATGTATATATACACACATATATACATATATATATTTATTTATAAGCAATGTGATTATAAGAAAACTTGTTTTGAAGCATCAAAAATGAGTGATACATGTATTTAGAATCTAATAAATTTCAAATTAGAATATCTTTCTACTTAATATATCCCATGTTGCATTTTTTTAAATGGCAGTTTTTGCCTGGCTCTTCCTTCTGACCTCTTAGACTCCCTTGGACAAGACTGTACAGTACTTCCCGGACCACTGTAGACAGCAGTGAGGTGAAGACCTTCCTGGCCTTGGCGCACAGGTGGTGGGACGAGCAAGGAGTATATGCACCTCTTCACTCTATGAACGACCTGAGGGTGCCGTTCATTAGGTAACATTACAGAAATTCTAGGCCTTTTAAAATACAACTCTTTTCAATAATTCATTTTCTTTCGAGTTCATTTTTCTCTCGGTTTATGCCTAGGTTCAAAATGCTGCATTTTAACTTTGCTTTAGAAATTAGGGAGATTCTCTTCAATGTCCATTGTTTGACACTATTTATTTTATTTTATTTTATTTTATTTTATTTTATTTTATTTTATTTTTTGCGGTATGCGGGCCTCTCACTGTTGTGGCCTCTCCCGTTGTGGAGCACAGGCTCCAGACGTGCAGGCCCAGCGGCCATGGCTAATGGGCCTAGCCACTCCGCGGCATGTGGGATCTTCCCGGACCGGGGCACGAACCCGTGTCCCCTGTATCAGCAGGTGGACTCTCAACCACTGCGTCACCAGGGAAGCCCTAAATATTTTTTTAAATTTGTTTTACATATTTATTTTTGGCTGCGTTGGGTCTTCATTGCTGCACACAGGATTTCTCCAGTTGTGACGAGCAGGGGCTACTCTTCATTGCAGTGCACAGGCTTCTCATTGTGGTGGCCTCTCTTGTTGCAGAGCACAGGCTCTAGGCGTGTGGGCTCAGTAGTTGTGGCTCACCGGCTCTAGAGCGCAGGCTCAGTAGTTGTGGCACACAGTTTTATTTGCTCCACGGCATGTGAGATCTTCCCGGACCAGGGCTCGAACCCATATTCCCTGCACTGGCAGGTGAATTCATAACCACTGTCCCACCAGGGAAGTCCCGAAACTATTAATTTTTTAATAGCATCACTCGAATTCTACACCGTTTCATAAATTGAAGTATTTTTGGATATTATCGAGTTAATTAAAATTAAATCCATATGAAAAGGAATTAGGGTCCTATGGCATCAAGGTCATTTTATAGCATCTTTGGCCTTTAGGCAGTTCTGATAAAGAGAATAGTACTGAGAAAGTTCAATTCAACAAATATATATATATATATTTTTTTTTTTTTTTTTTTTTTTTTTTTTGCGTTACGGGGGCCTCTCACTGTTGTGGCCTCTCCCATTGCGGAGCACAGGCTCCGGACGCGCAGGCTCAGCGGCCATGGCTCACGGGCCCAGCCGCTCCGCGGCATGTGGGATTTTCCCAGACCGGGGCACGAACCCGCGTCCCCTGCATCGGCAGGCGGACTTGCAACCACTGCGCCACCAGGGAAGCCCCCAACAAATATATTTTTGAGAACTTAACTTGTACAGAGCTTGGGGGCTAGAATTTGTAAAAGCTACTGAGATATTCATCATTCAAAACACAGTCCGTGTGCTTCAGGAACTTAGAGTTTGCCATGGGAGATAAAGGCAAGGGTTCATCAGACTCCACTTATCAAGACTCCACTTATCAATTGTTCATTCGTTCTTCTGTCCATTTATTTATTTATTTATTAAACATTTTTGAGCAGCCGACATGGGCAAGGCACTGTGATAGACACAGAATATCAGATTCAGACTGCCCTCGAGGAACTTCCTGACTGGTTTTTGCTGGTTTTATCAGTGCAGCAAAAAGGAAAATATTGGCACATTCTTATTACCACTGAATTAGTGGATCATTGAAACACTAAGGCAGAGAAAAGCAGAAATGTCATTCTGTTAGGCTAGATCAGTGGTTCTCAAGGTTAGCCCTGGACTAGCAACATCAGTATCACCTGTGATCTTGATAGAAATACAAAATTCTCAGGTCTCACACTGGACTTACTGCTTTGGGGAGTCAGCAGTCTGTGTTTTCCTTCCAGGTGATTCTGATGCACGCTCAGCTTGAGAACTACTCTGTTCCAACTAATGTGACATTACTAGTTAGACATCACACTAAAAAAGACCATCCAGGGCAGTACAAATTATGGTTAGAAGCTTAGATTTTATTCTGATCATAATTAAAACCATTGAAAGGAAGCAATGTGATCTAAACTATGATATAAAGAAGTCATTTTGGCCATTGTGTGAAGAATGGATTGGATTTCATTTGAAATGGGTCCTTTCTGTATATTATAACGTCCTGAAATTAACTACTTAACCACTATCTAGGTTTTTCTTAGAAGTCAATTAATTTGAATAGCAATAAAAGATTTCCTAAGATGTCCTTATTATATGACATTTATTTTAATATAAGTATAATTAGAATTTGTATGTAGTCCAACTTAAAAGTTTAGTTTACGATACTGTTAGCTATATATATCTGTGTGTGTATATGGGTGTGTATGTGTGTGTGCTTACATTTGTGTATGTGGTAAAATATTGCTATGATTATCTTAGAATTAAGTTTACTTGATTTGGATGCCTGTTTACATGATCATGAAAACACCACTAAGAAGATGAAAAGTGACTCAATTTAGAAGGGAATATAGGCAAATTCTGAAAATATAGATCTCCAGTCTGCTTCTGCTAAACCCTGTAAAATAACCTATTTGTTGCTGATATGAAATGGGTCTAGCAAGTACTAGCAACATAGCTAATAATACCTCAGGTGACATGATATCTCAAGTGAATAAAATTAGGTTAATCTAAAGTAGATTGTTTTTAAAGTTTTTCTTTAGATTATTACTAAAGTAATAGTTGTCATAATTATTACTAGATTATTTCAAGAACTTTACTTTAAACCTCCTGCTTCTGATTACTAAAAATATCTTATAAATTAAGCATAATGTCATTTTATGCTGAAAATAAAAGTTTTTTTACCCCCCAAATCAATAGTCTATTTCAAAAGAGAGTTTAATATTTCTTTGAAAATTATGCACTTTTAAGACTTAAGATAAAATTAATAATTTGTTTTTATATATTTTGAATTTTTTTAAAAGAGACAATCTTTTAAAAACAGTTGCTGATCACCAGCCAGGAAAACCTTTGTCTGGGATGAAGATTCTTGATGTTGGCTGTGGTGGTGGATTGTTAACGGAGGTAAGTGATTTACAACTTTCCTGCCATTTTTCTTTTTTTTTTTTAAAGGGAACTTTATTTTTATTTATTTATTTATTTATGGCTGTGTTGGGTCTTCCTTGCTGTGCGGGCTTTCTCTTGTTGCGGAGCATGGCCTCTAGGTGCGCAGGCTTCAGTAGTTGTGGCACGCAGACTCAGTAGCTGTGGCTCTCGGGCTCTAGAGCGCAGGCTCAGTCGTTGTGGCGCACGGGTTTAGTTGCTCTGCGACATGTGGGATCTTCCCGGACCTGGGCTCAAACCTGTGTCCCCTGCATTGGCAGGCAGATTCTTAACCACTGCGCCACCAGGAAAGCCCAACTTTCCTGGCATTTTTAACTGGGAAAAAAAAAAATTGAGAAAAAGTGGGCTTATGCCTCTTTTATCCTTTTAACAATATTGTTCATTTTAAAAACAGGAAGTGTATAATGTTTTTAATATTTTTATGATTATAAACTAGTACATGCTTTTTACTTTCTTAAAAATATATAAGTATTTCAGAAAATTATAGTGAGGAATTCTTTTTTTTACACAAAAATGGGGCACTGGTAAAAATAAATAAATGGGACCTAATTAAACTTAAAAGCTTTTTCACAACAAAGGAAGCCATCATCAGACAAAAAGGTAACCTACTAAATGGGAGAAAGTATTTGCAAATGATATGCTTGATAAGGGGTTAATATCCAAAATATATAAACAGCTCATACAACTCAACATCAAAAAACAAACAACCAGGTCAAAAAACAAACAACCAGGTTAAAAAACGAGCAGAAGACCTGAATAGACATTCTTCCAAAGAAGATATACAGATGGCCAATAGGCACATGAAAAGATGCTCAACATTGCTAATCATCAGAGAAAGGCATATCAAAACCACAATTAGATACCACCTCACACCAGTCAGAATGGCTATCATTAAAAAGTCTACAAATAACAAATGCTGATGACGATGTGGAGAAAACAGAACTGTAGTACACTGTTGGTGGGAATGTAAATTGGTGCAGCCACTACAGGGAACAGTATGGAGGTTCCTCAAAAAACTAAAAATAGACCATATGACTGAGCAGTTCCACTCCTGGGTATACATCTGAAGAAAACAAAAAAACTAATTCGAAAAGATACACGCACCCCAATGTTCATAGCAGCACTATTTACAAGAGCCAAGATATGGAAGCAACCTAAGTGTCCATCAACAGATGAATGGATAAAGAAGATGTGTCTCTCACACACACACACACACACACACACACACACACACACACACACACACACACACACACACACACACACACACACACACACACACACACACACACACTGGAATAATAGCCATAAAAAAGAATGAAACTTTTGCCATTTGCAACAATGTGGATGGACCTTGAGGGTATTACACTTAGCAAAATAAGTCAGACAAAGACAAATACTGTATGTTATCACTTATGTATGGGATCTTAAAAATAAAGCAAACAAATGAATATAACAAAACAGAAACAGATTCACAGATACAGAGAACAAACCAGTGGTTGCCAGTGGGGAGAAGGAAGGGGACAGGGACAAGATATGGGCAGGAGGATTAAGAGGTACAAACTACTATGCATAAAATAAATAAGCAACAAGGATATATTGTACAGCACAGGGAAATATAGCCATTATTTTATAATAACTTTAAATGGAGTATAATCTATAAAAGTATTGAATTACTATGTTGTACACCTGAAACTAATATAATATTGTAAATCAACTATACTTCAATTTAAAAAAAAAGCACTGGTCATTTGGATAGTTTTGGAAATTTTATTGTCTCCTCTCTCCCAAGATATTAGACAATTTCTGCTGGTTTAAATGCACTGATAAGCTGTCCTTTTGCACTTGCTTCCGTATCAAAACGTAACAGAATTTTGCCTGCTTTGGGGGCTCTCCCCTTCTTAGGTGCTCTAGAGTACTTCTCCCTGTGAACAATACTTGCTTTAGCTGACAGAATATTTATGCCCTACAGTTCTATTTTGTAATCTCCTATCAACACAATAACTTTTTGTTTAAATGCTGCATCATAATCTTTGCTTGAAATATATTTTAAGCAAACAGTGCAGGATACAAATGTAAGTGAAGATACAATGGTGTGTGTTACTGTCAAGGTCATAACAGCCAAGTTGACAGTGAGGTTAACAGAGGCCTTTGATACATAGCTAAGTTTCCATATGCACAGAAAATGTGTTCTTCATATGGCAGTGCGCTGGTTTCTCTTGACATCAATTATAAAATTTCAAGAAATGTAAAATATGTGAAAATACATCTCTTAGAATCAAGAATATGAGGTGTATCAAATTGTAAATTAGTACAATTTTACTGTATGTGTTCTATGATCTTCTCCGTGGATTATTACAGATTTATGTCTCTAACGTTAAGATAATTTGTTTTATACTTTTAACTTATTAACTAAAGAATTATAAAATAAATGCTATGCAGTTTTGATCAAAACAAAGGCTGTGTTTAAAAACCTGGGCAAGTCATGGGAAGTGACTGAATATAAAGGCTGAAAGAAGAATTAGCTACGAAGAATCGTTTTTAGTCAGTCACAAGAGAAACTATGGAGAAAAAAATGTGCTTTAGAGAATTTGAGTATTAGAAAATTTTGCTCTTTTTACAATGACATGTTACATTTATTGCACTTTAAATATGTTAATACTGTACTGTGTGCCTATAAATATATCTAGAGAATGTAGACAAAAATTTCCTCACTATTCTTAAGCAGTTCTTGATAAGTTTTGTTGTTGTTGTGATTATTGTTCTCAGTTTTAAGCTTTTTATTATGGAAATTATCAAACATGTACAAACTAGAGAAAATGGTATATTGAACTTTCGTGTACCCATAAATGATCTCCAACAGTTATTACCTCGTGCCTAATCTTGTCTCCTTTTTGAGAAGCTTTTTCTTGCTAACGTGTGTTCTATTTTCTTCCTGAGGGTAATGTTTTTTTATGCCATTAGCCTCTAGGGCGGCTTGGGGCTTCAGTTATTGGAATTGATCCTGTGGATGAGAACATTAAAACAGCACAGCACCATAAATCATTTGACCCAGTCCTGGATAAGAGGATAGAGTACAGAGCGTGTTCCCTGGAAAAGATTGTGGAAGAAACTGCAGAAACATTTGATGCTGTCGTAGCTTCTGAAGTTGTAGAACATGTGATTGATCTAGAAATGTTTATACAGTGCTGCTGTCAAGTGTTAAAAGTAAGACTTACAGAGTTTACTTATTTGTTTTTTCTTTTGAGTTTGTGTATGTATCCATAGCAATAAATGTTTTATAATATTTGAAACCAGAAAGACAGGATGAGGGGACCGCATCTCTACTGGAGATTACTTCTGCCTCTCAGCCTGCCCTCAATATCTGGGGTTTTACAGATCCAGTATCTTGATGTCCAGGGATCTTGAAAAATGTTGGTGCTAAACACTGCAATACAAACAATAGATTTATAGTGGTATTTTTCTTTGGTATAGTCTGGATTAATTACCTAATAGGCATTGAATGACAATTACTAAGAAATTGACTTGGATTAATACTTAAAAATAAAAAACCATTATTAGCATAAATTGGTTAGCCAGCATTTGTTAAGTTGCTCTGTATATGTGATATGTGTAACAGTTATCAGCTTATAACAGAATACTTCATACAAATGATTTCATCAGATCTTACCTACAACCAGATGAGGAATGTAAGGCAGGCATTGTGACCTCCTTTGACCCAATGAAGATCAGAATCTGAGAAGTGTCAGAGGTCACATGGTCTTCAAGTCAAAGGTCACTAGGCACTTAAGTAGGGTTTAAGGCTACATCTTTTTATCTGCTCAGCAGCATGTGGGACCTTCCTGGACCAGGGCTCGAACGTGTGTCCCCTGCATTGGCAGGCGGATTCTTAACCACTGCGCCACCAGGGAAGTCCCTACATTATTACGCTTATATAATTTGACACAGTCCTCTGAAGGTGGTTCCAAATTTTCTTTTAATAAATATTTCCAAAGTAGTAGTAGTATTATTACTATATCAACTCTGTTGTTTATGTATTCAAGAGGTAACTCCCTAAGGTCAAGAGCTAAAAGAATTAAATGCTTAGCCTTTATCTAAATAGAGCTTTTAAAAAATACTTTTTGTTTTAAAATAATTTTAGATTTATAGAAGGGTTGGAAAGATAGTACACAGTTTTCCCACTGTGAAGGGTGGTGAAGGGTGCCCTTCACCCAGTCTCCCCTACTGTTAACATTCTACATAATAAAGGTAGGAACTGGGGAGAGGCAGGTGTGGCAGAAAGTCAAAGGCGGCACTCGCTTTTCTGCGGCAGTCCTGCACTTGCATGCCCCAGAGAGTGAGCGCCTCCTTGGATTTTGTGCCCTCAGTACCTCACTTGCCCCACCATACTCCTAGCCCTGTATGTAGCCCAGTGTAGTGTCTCAGTCAGTGTGTACGGATGGAAGTTCTCACATATATTAGGGATACTGGCATCGTGGAATTTAAAACTAATTTTTGCTTTAATGGAAAGCCTATTTTTAAAAAAATGACCAATGCTCATCACTATTTCCTTAGAGTAAGATTTTATGAAACACAGATTAGATATTTATAAGTAATTTTTCCCTTAGCTCTACTGAGATATAATTGACACGTAAGTGATTTTTAATGAGATATTTTAGAATACTAGAGTTTTACAGAGAAAAGTTATAATGTGTAATGAAGTAGTGTCTGATATTTTAGTTTTAAGGGCACATCCCAATATTTCAGGGCCTTCTCATCATTTTTATTTTTGGTTTAGAGTGGTATTTGAGATATTTTCATACATATATATCTTAATATGATTATTTTGGAAGGGGTCTTTGGCATTTCATCTCCATCAGGTGCTAAGGAGAAGGTGTGGAAGAGACATTAATGTTCTTGCCATTTGTGGGAGTAGATACAGGAAACACTATAAATATAGTCACTGAAAAATGGCAGACTAAACAATCCTGTAAGTGGTTTGCCTTCACTGAAGTTCTTATCTTGATCTCTTTATATTCTTTATACTAATGAAATCAAAACAAAACAAAACACTTTCGTACCTTAATCATTAAGGCTTTTGTAAGAGAACACCTATTGGCCTTGCCAGCCTGCACAAACCATGGGGCAGTGTGCACTGTACCAAACAATTTAGGCAGGCTCGGCACCCAAAAAGAAAGCAGTGTTGACACATTAAGACATCAATGTGGACATGTAACAAGGAAGAGCAGCCGATCTCATTTCTATATTTTTATTATAAATTATTTGATATGTACAAAAGAATGTATAAATATAAACATAAATCATAGTAATGTATGATTTTAGGAGTTAGTTGTAAGCACTGTTGCATAAACTCAGTACGCGCATCTATAGTGGACTGCCCATAACAATGAACTTCCCGAGAGAAAAAAAACCTCTATTTTGGTAGATTATATTTTATTCACACTTGTGGGTTTGTGTTTTGTTTTTTTTTTTTGGCCGCGCGGTGTGGGATCTCAGTTCCCCGACCAGGGATCAAACCTGTGCCCTCTGCACTGGGAGCATGGAGTCTTAACCACTGGACCCCCAGGGAAGTCCCCATACTTGTGTATCTTAACTGCACTTAAATTGTTTGGAAGGAAGGAGGAGGGTGGGGGAAGCCAAGCCTTTATCTAACTGATACTCCTAACATTTAAAATTTTACTTCTACACATTTTTATTTTTAGCCCGGTGGTTCTTTATTCATTACTACAATCAACAAAACACAGCTGTCCTATGCCTTGGGAATTGTTTTTTCAGAGCAGATTGCAGGTATTGTACCAAAAGGTACTCATACATGGGAGAAGTTTGTTTCACCTGAAAAGCTAGAGAGCATTCTGGAATCAAGTAAGTATTAAAATTTTTTCCAATTTCCAAGGCCTAACTGAACTTTTAATGTGCCTATAATTATTAATCACATAACCTAGCACTTAATGAAATAGGCCACTATTCTTTGGATGTTGGTTTTCTCTCCTCAACTAGATCATAAATGCCTTGAAGTTAGGATTAAGTATTACATCCACATTTCCCGCACCTATGGACCAAGCAAATCATAGATGATCAATGAATACTTTTTGGCTGTTTAGTCCTCACCTGTTTAAGGATGAGGTACAAATGTCTTTTAGTTACACATCCTCAGTTTGTCCTATTGAGGCCGTGCTTGAATCAGCTTATTCTACGTATTACTTTTCCTGATTCCTTCATAGTCAGATATATTTTGAACTTCCTTGTCACTTTTTTTTTTTTTTTTTGCGATACGCGGGCCTCTCACTGTTGTGGCCTCTCCCGTTGCGGAGCACAGGCTCCAGACGCGCAGGATCAGCGGCCATGGCTCACGGGCCCAGCCGCTCCGCGGCATGTGGGATCTTCCCGGACCGGGGCACGAACCCATGTCCCCTGCATTGGCAGGCAGACTCTCAACCACTGTGCCACCAGGGAAGCCCATCACTTTTTATGTAGCGTTTTATGCTAGTTATAGCATGCCTTATAGTACGGTTATTTAGTTCTTAACCTCTTTCTGGCTTGAAGGCAAGACTCTCCTTTTTGTGCTCCCCACAATGCCTAGCTCTGCTTTACACCTCGTGAGCACTTGATTTACCTGTTGAATTCCTGTCAAGTAATAACACTTGTCAGTTCATTTATTTGGCATTTGGTATTCCTCTTAGGCTCATGTGTGTCTCATGCTTTTTGTTCATATAACGGTATATCAATAAACTTGATTTTACTTTGAATAATATTATCTGTCCAATGAAATGTGGTAATTTCTTCTCTGCAAGTAACTGTTGAAAATAGAGTAGAAAAAATATTTTAAAGATGATTGGAACAGTCAGTTGTTGGCAGGTATTTTCTAAAAACAGCTAGCATTTATTGAGTACTTACCAAATTCCAAATACCATGCTAGAGTTTATGTTCTGCTGCAGTAAAGAATGAGCTGTACATGGCTACAAAGTATTTGCGCCTATTGAGTTAAGAATCCTTTTTTAATTTGGAGAGTTGCATGAGACTCTTGGCATGTGGAAGGTAAATATTTATTAAATATGCTCTGTCTGATTTTTTTTTTTTTCTCAGACGGTCTGTCAGTTCAAACTGTGGCAGGAATGCTCTACAACCCCTTCTCAGGTTACTGGCATTGGAGTAAAAATACCAGCCTTAATTATGCAGCTCATGCCGTGAAATCCAGCATTCAGGAACACCCAGCTCCTGCCGAGTTTGCTTTAAAGGAGGAAACAGAAGAGCTCCGAAATGAAACCTCCACCAACTCAGGTGTGCATGAAGAGCTGAAGAAATGAATTGTTTCTAAGGACAGTAGTAAAATGGCTTGAAAGTCTGATGTTTACAAATACACAAAATATACCATTTGTCTTTTGAGACAGGATCATAAAGAAAAGAAAGTCAATAGAAAGGGCTAAAACCTTAGATAAAAGCTTTTGTTGTTTCATCTAATAGCTACCTTCAAGGGATTAGTCTATGTATTAAAAAAGTTTTCATGAGGTATTATGTGATCTAGGAGTTTAAGTTTCTCAGCCTTTGTTATATAAATAGGGTATACATATTTCACTTCATCTTACAGATTATATGATATTTTTCCCACGTGTATGCACATACATATATACTGTAATGTTTTAATTTAAGTAAATTTGTATCATCTAGGTTCTTCTTTATTTGGTTTTAGTTACAGGCAGTTATGCTTCTGACTGGTTTTATTTTATACCACATATTTAGGAAGATAAAATGTCTTTTTTCCTTTAAATTTTGGTTTTTGGAAAGCAAATTGATTGTTAAATATAAACTGGGTTTGGTCAAACATTAGAATCAAGGAATTCAGATTATGTTGGACATTTTTCTCTGTACAGTTCTATAAATGTTTTGTGGTGCCTTTTTTAAGTAGAAAAGATTTTTGAACTCAATTTAAGAGTTTAGTTATGGAAATTTTCTTTTTCGGCTAACATTTTGTAATTAGAGGGACTCACTTGAAATATACTTTCACGCCTCTTGAAGTATGTGATTTTTTGGCTTTTTCTGAAAGTCCAGAATGTATAAGGACTTTGATAGAGGGTGTTGACCAAATATGAGAAATATAGGTTGAACGCCTGTGACTCATATAGGAAGTCAGCTTTTACTTTCTAGCCTTTCTCACCGTTTTTTGTTTTTGTTTTTGGCTGCACCCCACTGGACCATGGGGAATTCCCTAGGCTTTCTCAATTTTAAGCTCATAAGCTTTCTGTATTTCTTTGTCAGTGCCTGTTGGATTGGGCTCACCACGCAAACAATTCCCAACCATCTTACCTTATCATTTGCTTGTTCTCAGTGGCATTCCAGGGAGGAAACTGAAATTAAAAGGGTTAAAAGAAATTTTAACTTCAGTTGCTAATGTCTAATTAGGACACTAAAAATCAGGAGTTCCCACTGGGTTTCATTTAAAAGTTTGATTCTTAGTCTGAATTCTAGTAGTTTTGTTACCAAAGCAAAGCTTCATCATTCTATCTGTTGGGGAAAAAAAAAAAAGTGTTGGTATTAGAAATTAATCTAAATGGAAAACCAGAAACCGTAAAACTCTTAGAAGAAAACATAGGTGGAATACTCTTTGACATAAATTGTAGCAATGCATTTTTTTTTTTTTTTTTGGTCTCCTAAAGCAAAGGAAACAAAAGCAAAAATAAATGAATGGAACCCAATTAAACTTAAAAACTTTTGCACAGCAAAGAAAACCAACAACAAAACAAAAAGACAACCTACCGAATGGGAAAAAGTATTTGCAAATGATATGGTTGATAAGGGATTAATATCCAAAATATATAAACAGCTCATACAACTCAACATCAAAAAACAACCAGATTAAAAGATAGACAGATGACCTGAATAGACATTTTTCCAAAGAAGATATACAGATGGCCAATAGGCACATGAAAAGATGCTCAACATTGCTAATCACCAGGGAAATGAAAATCAAAACCACAATGAGGTATCAACTCCCATCTGTCAGAATGGCTATCATCAAAAAGTCTACAAATAAGTGTTGGCAAGGATGTGGACAAAAGAGAACCCTTGTACACTGTTGGTGAGAATGTGAATTGGTGCAGCCACTACAGAAAACAGTATAGAGATTCTTCAAAAAACTAAAAATAGAACTACCATATGACCCAGCAATTCCACTCCTGAGTATTTATCCAAACAAAACAAAAACAAAAACACTAATTCAAAAAGATCTGTGCACCCCAACGTTCATAGCAGCACTATTTACAATTGCCAAGATATGGAGGCAACCTAACTGTCCACCAACAAATGAATGGATAAAGAAGATATTATTTATATATATATATTGGGTTGGGCAAAAAGTTCGTTCAGGTTTTTCCAACCGAACAGTTTTTTTTTTGCCACCCTAATACACACACACACACAAACACACACACACACACAATGGAATACTACTCAGCCACAAAAAGAATGAAATTCTGCCATTTGCAACAACATGGATATTGTTGGAGGGTCTTAGATGCTAAGTGAAATAAGACAGAAAGATAAGGTGAAGGGGCAAGATAACAAGAGATACAAACTACTATGAATAAAATAAGATACAAGGATATATTGTACAGGGACTTACCTGGTGGCACAGTGGTTAAGAATCTGCCTGCCAATGCAGGGGAGGTGGGTTCGATCCCTGGTCCAGAAAGATCCCACAGGCCATGGAACAGCTAAGCCCGTGCGCCACAACTACTGAGCCTGCGCTCTAGAGCCTGTGCACCGCAACTACGAAAGCCGGCAAACCTAGAGCCCGTGCTCCGCAGCAAGAGAAGCCATTGAAATGAGAAGCGCGCGCACAGAAACGAAGAGTAGCCCCTCCTCGCCACAACTAGAGAAAGCCTGTGCACAGCAACGAAAACCCAATGCAGCCAAAAATAAATTAAAAAGTTAAAAAAAACGATTAATCTAAGGACTGTGTAATGAAATTGATTAAAAAGCAGCCCCCAAACAAAGGGCATTTATTTTAGAAAGAACACTCTAACTTTCAATTATTAAAAATATACATTGTTAAGTGATGGAAATTCAGTATAATTCAGTAGTAGCCCCATTAGGTAGGGACTACCATCCACTCCATTTCACAGAGATGTTAAATGTATTCAGCCTCACACAAGTAGTAAGATGCAGACCCAGGCAGTCTGATTGCTGAGCTTGTGCACATCACCACTTTGATACTTGTACCTAGTATCTGTGCCATCATATGGTCATCGTGGTAGCATAACCACACACAACTGGATTATTATCACTTATTTGAATTGTCTGTATGCAAGGTAGCACCTTCAAAAGCATTTAAATCAAACAGCATCACAAAATCTAGAGTCTGGGCTATTTGCCTCAGTTCTCTTAGAGCTTCATTGCCTTTCTATGACTAAAACAATTACATGCTACTGATGACAAATTAATAAAATGCTTTAAAGACCCCAAATAAAATTATAGTCTTACTTTCTATTATAGTTACAGGTTTTACTATTGTATTAATTATAAATTGAAGAGAAGTATTGAATTCAAGTACTACACAACAAAAATATCTCAGTCAAGCAAAAAAGTAAAAAACTTTGACATTTGAAATGTCCTTTTGATGTGTGCTAGGGACACCCACGAGGGCTTCCGTGCTACTGTTGACCTGGAATACACAATATTGAGAGGCATCAAGTAAAGATTTAGAGAGACTGCTCGGTAACGAGGCATAGGAGTAAGTCATGCTTACTGGAAATATTTTTTAAACCTGGATTGGCAAGGTCCCTGCAATTCTGTAAAACATATTTGTATAATTACAGGCTTACAGACATTGATCCAAAAATCTACAAATCCTAAGAAAATGTCAATGGAGAAATAAAGATGGAAACGAAACCAAATGAAAGTGTTAGAACAGTCAACACATAATTGCTTTTATTAACTTACAATGTGACTCTATCTCCCTTAGAAGGGAGATTCTTACTTGACTATTACTAATGAGATGCAAATGATATGCAAGTCTTCTCTGTATCAAAAAAAAAAAAAAAAGCGAAAAATCCTGACACTGATGGTTTGCATGAAAATCAAGCAAAAGAATGTATTGTGAGATCAATAAACCTCTTGTATCCCAGCAAGAAAAGGATGCAGCACATATAAATGAGCCACTGTCTAGGAACTAAAAGTCACCAGTTGGAGCCAAAGGAAGAAAATATGTTCTCAAGATGATGTGGACAGAACTGAGAATGGGGGTGGAGAGTTACAAAGTAAATATGGACACCAGATGTTTCCACTCTGATAGATTTCAATCTTTGTTTCCTGTTGACAGATGGGACCCAACGGACATAAATTCACTGACATCATGTAAGATCTGCACTTGTCTTTCTGACTCTAAAACAGCCTCTGTATCTGGGGTCCTGATACAGGCTTCTGAGGTTCTGGGAGCCCCCTGAAATAGGGAACAAAATTTTGCGTGTGTGTGTATTTTTCTGCCGAGAATGTCCCCTAGCTTTCATCAGAGTCTCAAAAGTTTCATGACCCCCAAAAAAGGTTAAAGGTGACTATAGTTAAAATACTGCAGTAGGGAAATATAGTCTTTACTTGACAGAATATGTCAGGAAAAGAAAACTATGGTCACTCTGTCTTCTGCTTATATTTTGTAAAAGTGAACATGAAGGCTGTCAATAGCTGTGGAAGGTGAAAACTGGATCACGATTTAAATTGCCTCTTTTTGGTCATTCTTTTGATATTAAATTGAAGAGACATTCTGGGATTCTGTTTTTAGACTTAGTTTTGTCAGGATGGGATGGTAGAAGGCCAGTCTAGATTAATTAACAATTAGATTTATGCAACGTTTAAAGAATTTCAACTCATTAAAAAAAAAGGATTGATTTATTATTTATGTATTTATTTATTTTTTGGTCGCGCCCTTGGCAGTGAAAGCACAGAGTCCTAACCACTGGACTGCCAGGGAATTCCCAAAAGATTGATTTTAAATAGAGATAAATAGTTGGATTAACCACCTAGGTAGCAGGCTAGGTGGATGGATGGATGAGAAATATGCAACCCAATGTTATCAAGGAGCCTAAGGGAACTGCCTTGTGCGGTGGGATATCCCAGCAGCTCTCCTTCTCATCTTCATCTGCCCCCATCCTCACACACACCACCAGGTAGCACCCAGACTCACCACACAGTAACAAGGGCTTTGCGCTCTCAGGCCTCTGCTTGTTTACCTGAGCACCCACCGACCTGGCAGTTTTGCTCTCGTTTTTCCCTGAGAACCAATCAATGGATGCTGAACCTTAACTCTTCCAGAGGCAAATCTCTTCGTGCTCTTGAGATGACATCTTCCTCTGAGATCAATCAGTTCAGGCCCAGGTGACTGGCACTCCACAGACCTGCTGGGGCCAAATGTTTTTGACACTCTTGTAGCCTGATAAGGATCCCTGCAATCTCTAGTCGTTGCCCAAGATTCAGACACCCACGCTGATTCTTTTCTATGATCTCTCCCTAAGACTGTTTCTTGAATTTGTCTTCCCTGACTCAACCTCCCACTTCTCCCTTCTACATTTTCTGCTGTGACCTCTATAAGCACCAGTTCATGATTTATCAACTACCCTACTTCTCAAGTCTGCATTGAAGTTTCCTTTACTTTCTACCTTAACTGAAACCTGGCTTTCCTCTGAGGGTATGGTTTCACCTGCCGCCATTCTGAGAGGAAGTTTCCTATTGTCTATGAACCTCAGAGTTGCGAGATGGGATGTGAGCCCTTTTCACTCACTGCCATTACACTTTTTTTTTTTTCTGCTTTTTAAAAATTCTTTTACAGAAGTGGACTCCTACTACATATGAGGTTTTATAAATGTACTGTTCAAATTTATTTATTTATTTTAGGCCCCACCATGTGGCATGTGGCACCTGGTTCCCTGACCAGGGATTAAACCTGCACACCCTGCATTGGGAGTGCGGAGTCTTAACCACTGGACCATGAGGGAAATCCCACTGCCATTACTCTTTTTTTTTTTTTTTAATATTTATTCATTTATTTGGCTGTGCCAGGTCTTAGTTGCGGCATGTGGGATCTTTAGTTGCAGCATGCGAACTCTTAGTTGTGCATGTGGGGTGTAGTTCCTTGACAGGGATCAAACATGGGCCCTCTGCATTGGGAGCGAGGAGTCTTAGCCACTGGACCACTGCCATTACTGCCGTTACTCTTGAATAAAAGCTCTCATGTCTCCAAGCCTCAAGTCTAGCTCTCCTAACCGCTACTCCCCGTTTATTGCCAAACTCCACTTCTGGCCACAACCCTCAATCACAGTGTCTTTGTTCTTACCTAAGGCCTCCCAGCTTCCTGAGTAACTCCAACGTCTGTGTGGATGGTTTGTGCA
Source organism: Hyperoodon ampullatus (assembly GCF_949752795.1). Lineage (NCBI taxonomy): Eukaryota > Metazoa > Chordata > Mammalia > Artiodactyla > Ziphiidae > Hyperoodon > Hyperoodon ampullatus. The sequence goes on along the minus strand of NC_136925.1, from coordinate 31,376,629 downwards.
TTACCTCATCAGCAACAGAACCTTGTCTCTAGAGGCTTCTACCATACCTTTATGGTCAACACTTGAGGTTACCTAAGAACATCTGAAGCCATAGATTGGAACATCCCACTCAGAGGAGAAGGCCTCTTTGAAACTATGATAGAAAACCAAGAAGCCGTAGAAGAAAAAATTGAAAAATAGCAAGCTGGGGAAAATATTTGCAAACTAATTTACAGAAAAAGAATTCTCTTTCTCAATTAGGACCTCATATAAATCAATGAAAAAGACTAATAACCCAGTGAAAAAAAATGAACAGTTCATAGAAAAGTCAATACAAATGCATCTTTCAAAAAAATGTACTCAACCTCACATGTAATAAGAAACACAAATTTAAAACTACAATGAGACACGGCTTTCTCATTGACAATTAGGAAGGATCAAAATATTTAAGAATATGTGTGGTTAGGCTACGTATGAGAAAAGAGACACTTTCAAAACTATGGAGAGTGTGTATTGCTCTTTATGGAGAACAATATGGCAACATCTATCACAATTACAATGCATGGCTCTTTTGACCCAGAAATTCCACTTCTATATATATATATATATATATATATATATATCTGTGGTATTCTATGAAGAAAGAAAGAAAGGAAGGAAGGAAGGAAGAAAGAAAAAGAGAAAAAGAAAGAAAGAAAGAAAGAAAAGGAAAGAAAAAGAAAAAAAGAAGCTTGGAAGTTCTATGTTTAAGATAAAAAAGAAAGTAAGGTGCAGGACAGGCAGTTAAATGATATAATTTGTGTAAAAATAAATAGAAAATGCTTTTATAATGCATAGAATATCTCTGGGAATAAACACAGAAGCTGATGGTTGTATTTGTCTCTGGGGAGGGGTCTGGGGAACAGTTAGGAGGAGACTATCCTTTAGCGTCCCAGCAGGAAACTGAAGGCACATGCAAACCGGATATTTTGAGGACCATTTAATAAAAGGACTATTTACAAAAATGCAGAACCCCAGCGCTAGCAACAGCAGGAAGCCATTGCCAGCCCTCCGGCTGAAGGAGAAATGTGTGGACTTTGTTCCTGAAACCCACAGAGGGAGCCACGTGAAGAGAGACACAGCATGGGGCAACTCTGCAGGAAAAGATACTAAGGGATTGTCATCCCTTCCTTACTCCCCTCCGGTCCTCTGATCTCCATCACAGGCAAGCTCCACGGCGGCAGCTTGGGTACCCACAACCACTGCTATCCTTCACAAAGGTCAGCATCTGGGGCAAGGTGCAGGGTGCATCCAGACGCGACATTGGTGTGTGTGTGGGGATATCTGGGTAGAAATTGACTTTTCATTGCATTCTCCTCTGTAGCTTTTGAATTTTGTACTGTGTTTATGTATTAATATCAAAAATAATGCATGTGATCCCTTTTTAAAAAGAATGGAGAAATATTTATTCCCCTCTCTGACGATCAACCTTTGCTTCCTCCTTTCACAGCCAAATTCATTGTGGGTGTTTTCTGCACTTACTATCCCACCTTCATTTTTCAAGCCTGGCTTCTGACCCCCTGACACTTGAAAGTGCTCACCTGCCAAGGTCAGTAATGTCTACGTTGCTGGGCTAAATTTATTTTACTTGACTTGTTAGGAGCATATGATGCAATTGATCCCATCTCACACTTTCTTGAGACGCCCTCTTCCCTTGGCTTCTGCGGCCCTACACCTGTCTGGCTTCCCTCCTGGCCTCTCTTTCCTTCTCAGTTTCCTGGGTGGTCCGTCCTCTCTTCCTCTGGCCATCCTCTAACTGTGGTGTTCTCAGGGCTCTGTCCTTGGCCCCTGTCTCTTCTCACTTAGCATTCACCCTCACATTCTCATGTCTACCCTTTAATGACCCCCACCTATCTCGTTCCCAGGCCCAAAGCTCTTTTCTAAACCCACACATTCTGTTGTCATTGGGCATCTCCATTTAGGCATTCAATAGGCTGTTAGGGGTTGAACTGTGTCCCCCTAAAATCCATATGTTGAAGTCCTAATGGTCCAGTACCTAAAAAATGTGACTGTATTTGGAGGTAGTGCCTTCAAAGGTATAATTAAGGTAAAATGAGGTCATTAGGGTGGTTGTAATCTAATATGACTGATGCCCTTTATAAAGAGAAGATTAGGACATAAACGTACAGAGCAAAGACCATGTAAAGACACAGGGAGAAGATGGCCATTAACAAGCTAAGGAGAGAGGCCTTAGAAGAAATCAACCCTGACAACAGCTTGATCTCAGACATCTAGCCTCCAGAACTGTGAGGAAATATATTTCTGTTATTTAAGCCACGCAGTCTGTGGTACTTTGTTAGAGCAGCCGTAGCACACTAATGCACTGCCCAAGCTAAAAATCTTCCAAACCCTTTCATGACCCACCTTCTTAATTGCCCCTCACTTATCTGAGCCTGGTTATTATTTGAATATCTTTTCTCAGCATCAAGTCAATCTTCAGGAAATGTTTTCTGAGTGTTGTATACTGATTAATAAAATGCCCAAGTCCAGTGGATCAGAAAGTAGATAGGCAAAGTCACCTTATGGTGACAACAAGCTTTCAGCTATAACGTTGGGTATCTGGTTAGGGGAATATTAGATCTCTTCTCCACAAGTCAAGCCAAGAAAGCAGAAGCTTTACAGTAAAATTCAGGGTAACATTATCAAGTAAACTGTTTATTTTTTGAATAATACAGAGATATTTTAATAAAATAACATTAAATTTCATTATATAAAACCAGCAATAATGCTAACATCACATCCACCTCTTTTAAAAATATATTTATTTATTTATTTATTTGGTTGCTCTGGGTCTTAGTTATGGGAGGCAGGCTCCTTAGTTGTGGCTCCAGGGCTCCTTAGTTGCAGCTCGCTGGCTCCTTAGTTGCAGCACGTGGGCTCCTTAGTTGTGGCATGTATGTGGGATCTAGTTCCCTGACCAGGGATCGAACCCGGGCCCTCTGCATGGGGAGCATGGAGTCTTATCCACTGCATCACCAGTGAACCCCACATCCACTTATTACTACAAGAGCAGGATCTTAAATCTCTTAAGCTATATTTTGAAGCATGAAGTATAACATTCTTGTGAAAATGCTTTCCAGGATAAAAGAAACTTATAAAATATTTTATTCACTTGTTTATGCTCTTTGTGTTGGTTCCTGAAAAAAGGTGCCATGATGTCACTACTCCCCCAGGATACTCTGTCTTCTCCCTCTTCTCCATCTAACGCCCTACCCCCACCTCTCTTGCCCCGTGGCTTCTGCCCTCAGCTCCTAGAACTCGAGCATCAGATGAACTTCTCATAAGGCATATGCATTATTCTGTGTTCTAATTGCTTTTCTTGAGTCTTGATTCATTTTCTTTCCATTTCTGATTCTACTGCTGCCCCAACCCTTTTATCTGTGTGTCTAGCGTCCAGACTCAGCAAGAATGGTGACTTAATTGGGTTGGTTAGGAACCATCCAACATGGGATTCTGTCTCTTTGGGGCAGAGTTTTTGGGGGTTTTTTCTTTATTTTTTTGTGCTTCATTTTTTTTCTTTTTAAAACATCTTTATTGGATTATAATTGCTTTACAATGGTGTGTTAGTTTCTGCTTTATAACAAAGTGAATCAGCTATATGTATACATATATCCCCATATTTCCTCCCTCCTGCATCTCCCTCCCACCTTCCCTATCCCACCCCTCTGGGTGGACACAAAGCACCGAGCTGAACTCCCTGTGCTATGCGGCTGCTTCCCACTAACGAGCTATTTTACACTGGGTAGTGTATATATGTACATGCCACTCCGGGGCAGTTTTTTTTTTTTTTTTTTTTTTTTTGTGGTACGCGGGCCTCTCCCGTTGCGGAGCACAGGCTCCAGAAGCGCAGGCTCAGCGGCCATGGCTCATGGGCCCAGCTGCTCCGTGGCATGTGGGATCTTCCCGGACCAGGGCACGAACCCGTGTCCCCTGCATCGGCAGGCAGACCCTCAACCACTGCGCCACCAGGGAAGCCCTGGGGCAGAGTTTCTGATGCCTCTCATAAGCTAGTGTTCTAGACCACTGATAATCAAAGTGTGGTGTGGCTTCACCTGGAAGCTTGTTAGAAATGCAGAATCTCAGACCTCACCCCAGAACTCCTGAGTCAGAATTTGCACGTGAACAAGATCTCCAGTGATTCGTATACACAGTAATGTTTGAGAAACACTGATCTAATTGTCCCTTTTGATCATTGTGGCAGATTCTCAGATGATACATATATAAAGTTTGGGAAGCACTGATTTATTTGTCCCTTGTCATATCATTATGGCCAGGCTGCAGAGTGACATGACACAGACATAGCAATATCTGCGTAAAGGAATGGCCTAAATCTACCTTTCTCAAAAGGTGATAGCATAACAGGCAGGTGTTTGAGACTTTGTAGTCATTGGATTTAGACGTGGTTCAGAAGACTGAGCCACAGACCGATGGCCTAAAGAAGAAATACCATGGACAGCACTCCAGCACTGGTACCTGGGATGAGAGCCATTGTAGGTGGTGGAAAGCCCAAAGGGCTGCTGGTGTGGGACACATGGGGTTTGAATCCTGGCTCTATCATTACCTAGCTCTGGGACTTGAGCTTGTTAACTTACCTCTCTGAGCCTCAGTTTTCTTATTTGTAAAATAAGGATGCCAATAGTTAGTTAACACAGATTGTTTTGGTGAGTTACTGAAAAATGTATCATCACTAGACAGACAGGTGTTCAATAAATATTAGCCCCTTTTTTTTTCTCTCTCTCTTGTAATACCTCAATAGTAAAACAAGTTTCTTGAAAAAATAAAAATAACAAGATGCCTCTAGCCTGGAGCTAATGTCATGGTTATGACGCCAAGGCTTTCAGAATTGGCAGTGGTGGTGGGAGGGGTGGAGTAAAGATGCTCACTCTGGCTCCCCAGGTCTTCATACCATCTCACTAGGTCCTCATGGCTGGACCTAGACACTCAGGCCAATAATTAGGTACAAACGGATACTCTTTAAATACTGGCTCAACATTTAAAGAGAGCATAGGCGGGTGCCATGGGGGAAGAACAATGGAGAATCCCTGGTGCCAGTGCTCCTTGCCCCCTCTCTGCACAGAGCCTTTAGTTCGGATCCCAAACCTGTCCACTCTGCTTCCTATGCGGCCTCCTGCTCTCTCTCCCCGGAAGACAGTCTGGTGACCACCTTTGTCTCTCCAGCAGGCCTTTGGGTTCCACTCCTTGCAACCTGCCCGTGGAAGGTTCACTTCCAACCGCACGCTCTGCTTCTTGCTGAGAGGTCCCATAAACGTCTGCAGGGGTGTTTGAGACCCCTTGGTCTGGGCCCTGGCTGGCCCCTGCCCTTATCTGGTGGGGGCTGGCACCACGCCCCACATTATTAGCTGTATGACCGCCCTCACTGCCTGCTCTAAGGGGCTGGGGCGGCAGGGGAAGTCGAAGGGCGTGTCCGCCTTCACTCCAATGTCGGCTCTCTCACGCAAACGCGTGGAGGCTTCCTATATCCATCCTTTCACCTTAAGAGTGATAACCGCCCCCCACCCGCCACTTGAATTTTTTTCAATTCCTTCAAACGATTTTAAACTATCCATGCTCTTGCTAAAATTTGTGTGTACATCATACACTTGTATGAAGCACGGTCCTATTCTTTGTACGTAGGAACTTTTAAAAATGATGTTAAAGGGAAGAAAATTGATCACACACACACACACACACGATTGACAGATTTTCTGCACCGAAAAGGAAAGGAAAAACAACAACACGCCACATTCCCTGAGTTCCCTGATAATGATTTCCAAGGGGAAAGCCTAGGACTTGGGCTGCGTCTGTCGGAGGGGAAATCGCTCTAGAGTACATTTTTGTTGTTATTTATCAAACCAGACATCTCTCCGTGGGCACACTGCCGAGACTTAGGTAACTGTGTAATGTGATAAGTGTTTTTATGAGTTATGCAAAGACACAGCGCTTTCCTGACGGCCGGAGCAACGTAATTCGCGACCTTGTCCGGGCCCGGGTTCCAGGCTTGCGCGGGGCGGTGTCTCTGCCCGAGCTCCGCGCGGCCGCAGGTGAGTCCTGCGCGCGCCTCGCTCTCGCGCCTGCGGGAGGGGCTGGAGCGGAGGCAGAGGACGGGCCGGGAGTGGCGGAGGGGGACGGAGATCCGGGCCCGACTGCAGATTCCTCCGGGGGGAGCCGCATTTCCAGCCACGTCCGCAGCCCTGCCCTCGCGCGCCGAGCCGTTCCCGGCCGTGCCGCCTGGAGGCGCGGAGCCCGCCGGGGTCGCCCAGCCCTGCAGCTCCGGCCGGGGCGGAGGCCGCCGGACCGCGGAGATGCGGGGCGGGGGCAGGGCGCGGGGTAGGTGACTTTATCCCGCCTCTGTTTCCCTGCCCCAGGGAGCAATGACATCACGCGGCCTTCTCCCGGCGCCGACACAAAGAGCGGCGCGGAGAGGCCGCTGCGGGGGGAGCCGGCGGCCGCCGCTGCCGCCCCGGGCCGCTGGGCCCCGCCGGCCAGGCCCGCCGCCCGCGGCCCGCGCCCTCCCTCTTCCTCCGCCGCCGCCTCGGTCGCCGCCGCCCGCGCCGCCCGCACCGCCAGTGCGCCGCTGAGCCCGCGCCCGGCCGCGCCGGCCCCTTCCCATGCGGGCGGCGCGGGCCCTGGGAGGGGCGCCCGCAGCCAGCCGCGCAGCATGCACTGGGGGGTTGGCTTTGCCTCGTCCAGGCCGTGCGTGGTGGATCTGAGCTGGAACCAGAGCGTCTCCTTCTTCGGCTGGTGGGCCGGGTCCGAGGAGCCCTTCTCCTTTTATGGGGACATCATCGCTTTCCCTTTGCAGGATTACAGTGGGATCATGGCAGGGCTGGGCTCCGATCCCTGGTGGAAGAAAACCCTTTACTTGACCGGGGGAGCTTTGCTGGCCGCAGCTGCGTATCTGCTCCACGAACTCCTGGTCATTAGGTGAGCCGGAGAGAGGGCCCCATGCAGGGGCGCAGAGAGGGACACCTGGCCAGGGCAGGGTTGGCGCGAGGGGGGACCCGTGCCAGCCCCTCGGTCACAACGCCCAAACGCCCGAGTCCTGTCCTTCTCTTTCGCCAGAGGCAGTCCGTGGTCACCTGGCCGTGAGGGGCAGTTTGGAGTTGACAGGAGAATTAAACTGGTACTGGGAGGGAAAAACACTTGTCTCCCTATCATTCGGTGCTAAACGCAAAAATTCTCTGGGCTGTTATGGAGCATAATAGTCTGTTATGAAGATCTTAACTGCAGTGTGTTTGCAACAATAGAATTAGGTCCTGCAGAAATACTAAGTTACATTTTTATGCAATGCCCTATTTGTTTATAGATGATAATGCTGGGATATTAACCACTAACCTTATCTTTTACTTAAAGGTTAGTTCTCCACTGTCCCTTCCCCAAGTGTCAACATCATCAAAAGACTGAAATTGCAAAAGCTTCAGAGACCTCCAGGTCCCTGTTAGGGATGCACAGCGGAGTGTGCAATTTTGATGCAGCCTTAACCCGGTTATGTGCTAATCTGGTATCTAAAGCTAAGCACCAGCTTCAGGTTTAAATGCCATTGTTGTGCGAACAGGAGGAGATCCGGGGACTGAACTATCACAGGGGCCTGCATGGGAGTTGCCCCAGGCCCTAAACAGTTGCCTCTGCCGCCTGCCGCAGAATGTTTACAGGATTGACTTGGAAATACCAGAAAATGGAGGCCCTGCTGTTGGTACATCCAGCCGGACACGAGATCTTTGTTTGAGTAGAATAATGCCATAGGCTGCCAGGACCAGTGGTTTGGCTAATTGATACGCCAATTTACGGTTAAAATTTCCATGTGTTTGAGCCCTCTGTCACTGGGGGGAGGACCAGGAAAGAGCAGTTTTCAATAGCTCAGAATGTCCATCTTAGCCAATATTTTCTAAAGAGTGAGAAAATGTGTCTTACATGTCTTCTTCCCGTGGGGGAATCCTACACAATAGGTTTATAAACAAAGACAGTGATAGGTGACCTTTAACAGGCCTGCAGGGATTCCAAGAGGACACTGTAGCAGCCTAACAGGTATTTTGAATATTTTTAGTCTCTGAGAGTGGAAATCATTTAGGTCTGGGGAAATGTATTGTCTTTCATAATTGGGAAGTTTTATTTTAAGCTTATTGAATTCTCTCACTTAGCACAGTGTCTTGAATCTAGTTGAACCAAATTAAAAAAATTAAGTGATTTATTTCTCTAGATTATTGTATATATTTTCCAGTTTTAGAACTCTATTTCAAGCTAGGTTTCAAGCCATGTGGAAAACGAAAACATTTGTGCAGTGCTTGAAATGGTAACCCAGTTGTTCTGAAATTCATATTCCAGTCCAAAGCCTTTGGAGGATTCCGAACCATGTGGCTTCTCACCAGTCTTCCACTTTGAGGAGGGAGTGAGACACAGCTTCACAGGACTGAGTCTCAAACTTGCTTAAATGACCTTGCAGAAATGGGGAGGTGGGTGGGGGAGCTCAGAGTTGACCTTGGGAGCAGGCCACACCCTGGTAGGTGTGGTCTCTGTGCCCAGAAGAGCCCGCTGCCCACTTGGACACTTACTTGAAAAAGTGTTTTTAATCCTTGGTTTATTCACTTTTGTTTCTTGACAGATGTTTACACTGAGTTGGGAAACCCTGTTGTAATGCAAATAATAAACAAATGGCTGCCTGTTTTTGAGCCCTTAATAGGTGGCTCTGCTTAGAAGTGCTTTACCTATGTGATTGCATTTAACCTTCGCAACTGCCAACTGCCGTTGAATGCTTGATCTCCATTTCTTAGATGAGGAAATTTAGGCTGAGAGAGGTTAAGCAATTCACCCAAGATCCCGTAGTAAGAGTAGTAGGATCCAGATTCAAATCTGAGAATGTGTGTCTGCGGAGCCCACACTTCTACTACTTTCTCCTAAGAAGTTTCAATTCTGGAATAAGTTTTGATGGTGGAGAGGAAGAGAACTGGGGCATTGCTCAGGGAAGACAAGTCTGTGGCACAGACCTGAGTTTTTGACAACAGCTAGGGGCACAGAGGGAATAGGGGAAGAAGACCAAGGAAAATGCGGCCCTGGGATTTGGAGGTTACACGATAGAGACCTTCACTTGACGGGAAGTCTAAGTTTCAATTGTCTGTGTAGTTTAGGCAAAACACAAAACAATCTGAAATATGTGGGATGGAAAATCCATCTTGAAATGGCTACGCTGTCTGAGTTCACTGGCAATTATATTCTTCACCACGGTACTTGGATTTCCTGCTGCGTAGACTTAACCTTAATCTATGGGTACATCTCCAGAGTGGAAAGTAAAGTTGACAGGTAAGAATTATTTAGGAAGTTTAATTAATGAGTAAAATAACCAAAGTAGGTATTTTGGATTTTACTCGTATTTTTCCCATCACAGTATTTTTAAAGAAATAGAGTCCCAGCCCTTTACTTTATCCTCCCCTAGTGGAGAGAGCCTTGCAGCTCTCTTCAATTCAGTCCAGCATTTGAAAATGTGTTGTTTGTAAATTGAATGACCCAGGAATGACTTGTTACCCATAGCTTGTTTGTACTTTAGGCACATGGGCTCAGCCTGCCCTAGAAAACTTAGGGAATCAGAGCAGCCCATGAGTCATGTGATCTCTATAAACTAACAGCCCATCCGCCGTACACAGAGGCATGGTCATCTGTGATATCCTTCACCATGGGAGTAGGGGCTAGTCTTGCTGCTTGACAGGTGTTCTCTTAGACAGTCCTCACTGTAAGAGCACTTTATAAAATGTAGCTGTCCAGATTACCTGCTCCTCTGGTCCTAAACTACAGAGAGAGCTTCCTGACCTGGAGGGAGGGCTCTAGAGCCAGATTGGGTTCAAATTCACTCTGCCTTTAACCAACCATGTAACCTTGGACCTGAGAGTAAGCTTGGTTACTCAGTTTTCTCATCTGTGAAATGGAAATAATAATAGTAGCCTTCCTCACAGAGGCGATTGCATGAGTTAACACATGTGAAATGCTTAGCCAGAGTTCGACGTTATAGTGAACATTCAATAAAAGTTGGCCATCATTAATCATTACAGACTTTCATCAGAAAGTTCCAGGCTTGCATGGTCTGAGTCAAACCAGCTACTTTAATAAAATTAACTGAGGTATTGCCCATTTTTGGTGTAGTCGAAGTGCTTGGGAACTAGCGTTATTAACAACTTGATCTTAAATTGGTATTCCTTGGGCAAGTTATTTAACCTCTCTGAGCTTCAGTTTCCTTGTCTACTGTAAAATATAAGTATGATATAATATTCTAAATTTAAACTATAGCAATATCTGCTCTGTAGTGGTACTATCAGAATGAAATAATTTAATATGTATGATGTACACAAAGTCATTGGCATATGCTGGTCACATCCATTCTTATTATGACATGGCCCAAGTTAACCATCAGAATTAGATTGTTCTGGCCAGTGGAACAGGGGATTTTACATTTATCTCCTCTCTTTCAGTTCTTAAATTTTTTGCCTGGCTAATTTACGTGAAATTACCACTCTGAGTTGAATTACTTGACTGTCCAAAGTCAGTTAATTGTCAAAGCTACAGTTTGCCCTTTTTAGAAACATAGTCTAAGTGGCTTCTTAATTTTAGTATCTGACCTCCCAAACATTTCATCTAAGTGAAAACCTTTGTTTTATAGCAAGTATTGTCAGAAGTCAGCAAATATTTTTATTCTTTTGACTAGTATTTTCAAAATTAGTCATTCTTAACTCTTTAAGTGGAAAGGGCACTCTGGTGGTAAACTTCTCCAAAAAGAGTGTGTTTTACTGAACGGAGTTTCTGCAGAAAGTGGGCATCGTTGTGATGATGATATGAAGAGCTTGCCCTTGCTTGCTTGGGTAGAAGGAAGTGTGGGATTACACTAGGAACAGTGTGAAGGAACCAGAGGCTTAGGGAAGGCCAAGGGGGAAGGGTGAGGTTTATCTGACTGGGAAATAGTTGGGGAAAGTGAAAGATGGAAGTTGCAAAAGGTTCCCGAATGTGGTGTATGAGTGCCCCTGTGTGGAATGAGATTTTGTAGTTTAAGGGGATAAGACCATGTCTCTTTGAATGAGAATAAAGTCCACCACTTAATGCTTGATAGCTCACCAAATGTTTACAGATATTCTCTTATTTAGTTCTCACGATAATTGAGGCAGAATTGGTACTGTCCTCACTTTCCAAATGAGAGAGGAGGAGAGCTCTTGGGTGACGTGGCCAATAGGAAGTAGGGCTTGCACTTGACCCCAGGTATCCAGAAGTGGAATCCAGCGTTTGATCTCCTACATGGTGGCTATTGAAAAACTCTACCAGGGAAGTCCTCACCACCCAGAAAAGTAGCCAAAGGAAAAGATAGATATGTGGCTGAGACAGAAGAAAGGGAAAAGGCAGGGGTACTGGGATATATGCTGTGTGGTGAAAGTGGGGAACCTGTGAAGGTGGAGAGGAGGAGAGAGCACCAGAAGCCAGGTTCCTTGGCACCACAGGTGAAAGGTCAGGTGAGGGCATGGAGAGTTTGGAAGAGGGACCAGAATATACAGAGCCTCAGATTCCCTGCAGACTTGAGTCGTGGCAGAGCAAATCTGCACTGTTATTCCAAGGTCCTGTGGATGAATAGACTGTTTCATGGTACAGTCTCGTGGTCAAGAACATAGGCTCTGACTACATGGTTTAGTCCAAGTTCTGCCGTTTACTAGTAATGGGACTTTGGGCAAGTTTATTCTCTGTGCCTCGGTTTCCTTATCTGCAAAACATGGATAACGGTAGTACCTACCTCAAAAGGTTATTGTGAAGATTAAATAATACCCGTGAAGCCCTCAGAACAATGCCTGATGCACAGTAAGCACAGAATATCTTTTTTTATCCATCCAACTTGTCCCTGGCAGGTAGACATAGCCAGCTGGAGAAGAGGTGGACCTATACCAGAAAGTACACATCCTGCCCATAGGCCACAGGTACCAGAAAGAGGTTGACAGGTAGTTACTCTCCTGAGCCCTTGCAATTATGGAAATAGCAGAGTTTGTGAGGTTCTCTTGTGTTTTGACCAAGCTTTCCCCCTCGAAGTGCTTGTTGGTGAGGTAAGCCCCTGTGACAAACAGACCTGCTTGTCCATTGAGGAGCTACAGCCCAGCAGGGGCCTCTAAGGAACTAAGGGAACTGCATGTGTAACACGTGGATTGTTCTTTTTTTTTCTGTTTTGGTTTTGACAGGAAACAGCAAGAGATTGACTCCAAAGATGCTATTATTTTGCATCAGTTTGCAAGACCTAACAATGGTGTCCCCAGTTTATCTCCTTTCTGTTTGAAAATGGAAACTTATTTAAGGATGGCTGACTTACCCTATCAGGTACTTTTGTGCAAATATGTTTTATCCTCGTGGCAGCAATATTGGCTAGGGGGGGAAGTACTTAATCTCACAGGGTGGGAAGGGCTTGCTCTTGGTGCCAGAGGGGTGGGTATGAAAGCAGTGGTGCCCAGTCCTTAGTAGATACTTAGGAGACTTGATCCCAGTCTGTTGATTTTTACATCCAATTTAACGAGTGATCACAAGGGTCTGGACTTTCGTAGTGTTGAAGGCCATGTTATTTTTTCCTGACAGAGTATTCTTTGGTTAATAGTTTGGCCTACTGGGAACCTATAAATAAAGGTGAGCCTGATGTGGTTCTTTCCTTTAGGTTTCTATTTGTTGGAAGCATTATATTTATCTCTTATGAATCCTGGGGACAAACGTCCAGCAGGCCACCAAAGAGATATTTGTAGATTTTGTGAGAGTTTTTCCTACTGATTTGTTGTTCTGTTTGGGTGACTTTCAGGGAAGCACTTGCTCATTTCAGCCTTAGAGAGGGAACAGAGGAATGAATGCGTTTAAAATATAAATTTTTCTCTGAGTAATGCTTGAGCCGTGTCTCACAAATTTGACAGGTTGTGTTTTCATTGTCATTCAATTATATTTTTTAAAAATATTCCCTTATGTTTTTCTTTTTCGCCTAAGTTCTAGTCATAGGCATTAAAAAAAACTTTGATTTTTGTTATTGTTTTTTAATGTTATGGTCAAAGCAGGTAGTCTTTGTGATATTAATTCCTTGGAATTTACTGACATTTTAGCCTAGTGTATGGCTACTTGTTTATAAATGTTGAAAATAGAATCATATTCCCTGGGAATAGAGCTCTCGCTTTATCTACTTGTTTGAGCATGTTTAGTGTATTGTTTAGACCTGTTATATCTCTGTTTTTTTAATTTAGTTTTTTAAATTAAAAAGATTATTTTATTTTATTTATTTATTTTTGGCTGCATTGGGTCTTCGTTGCTGCACGCGGGCTTTCTCTAGTTGTGGCGAGCAGGGGCTACTCTTCGTTGCAGTGTGCGGGCTTCTTATTGCGGTGGTTTCTCTTGTTGTGGAGCACGGGCTCTAGGCATGCAGGCTCAGTAGTTGTGGCGCACAGGCTTAGTTGCTCCACAGCATGTGGGATCTTCCTGAACCAGCGCTTGAACCTGTGTCCCCTGCATTGGCAGGCGGATTCTTAACCACTGTGCCACCAGGGAAGCTCCTCTCTTTATATTTTGTCTGCCTCTTCTAGCATTTTCTGGAAGGATTGGGTTTAAATATTCAAGTGTATTTGTTGATTTCTCTCTTTTCCTGTCATTCTGTCAGTTCTTGCTTTAGGTAAGAGTATGTGTCTATTCGAGGTTATATTGTTAGGTCCATGTAATATGAAAGATCACATCTTTTACTGGTATATAGTACCCATCTCTGTCCCTTATGATTTTTTTTAACCTTGAATTCTATATTATCAGATATTCAGATCGATTCTCCAGCTTTCTTTTGGTTCATATTTGTTTGGGATATCTTTCTTCATCCTCTTTCTCTATTATTATTACTTTTTTTTGTATTTGTCTCTTGTACGCAATGTATTAGTTATAGCCAATCGGAGAGTCCTTAATTGGTGAGTTTAATCCATTTCACTTGCAATGATTATTTTATTAGGACATATTTCTAACATGTTATTTAATATTTTTCTCCTTACTATGTTTTTTATTTTTTCTCATTTCCTGCTTTCTAATAGGTAAAAATTTTTTTCTTGTCATTTAAAAACAAATTCTATTTTTGTTGTTATGGTGGTTGCTCTTAAGATCCAAATTTGTGTTTATTTATCCCCACTCACTTCTTATATGGGTCAAAATCTGTGCTTTCCTTCTAATACTACAAGTCTGTTAGTAGGTTTGCGTGAACCTTGGGTCTCTTTCTTCCCAGGGCTTATCCCAGGTGTGTTGCTGTTATCTGATATTTTGATTCTGGAATTTTGGAAATGCTTTCTCTTTTTATGGTCCTTTTTTAGGCCAGAAAACTTACTAAGTTATTTGACTAGCTTTATTTCCCATATATCTTATCCTACAGGATTTATTTATCTTTTTTATATGAGTACTTCCTTGATGAATATTTTGAATGAGCCTTTATGGGGCAAACTTTCAGTGGCTTTGCATGCCCAAGAACATCTTTATTATGCCGCACATTTGATACTTCTATGTCCAAAGTATGTTTCCTTCAGTGCTTTGAAAATATTACTCCATTGTCTTTTTGGTTTGCTGTTGCTATTGAAAAGTCTGATGTTAATCTGGATCTTTTTCTTTCTCTCTGGAGGCTTTTAGAATTCACATTGAATCTCAACATTCTTTTTTTTTTTTTTAATCTCAACATTCTCAAATGTCATCATAACTGGCTTGGTGTGGGTCTTCACGTATCTTGTTTGGTCCTTTATAAACTCTTTTCACCTGAAGTCTTTAATCTCTTTTTGATTCTAAGAACTTATCAATGTTCTTCACATGTTTCCTTTTTTTAAAAAAAATTATTTTTTATTTATTTTATTTATTTATTTTTGGTTGCATGGGATCTTTGTCGCTCCTCACGGGTTTTCTCTAGTTACAGCGAGCAGGGGCTTCTTATTGCTGTAGCTTCTCTTGTTGCGGAGCACGGGCTCTAGGCACGTGGGCTTCAGTAGTTGTGGCACGTGGGCTCAGTCGTTGTGGCTCGCGGGCTCTAGAGCGCAGGCTCAGTAGTTGTGACGCATGGGCTTAGTTGCTCCGCGGCATGTGGGATCTTCCCGGACCAGGGCTTGAACCCGTGTCCCCTGCATTGGCAGGTGGATTCTTAACCACTGCGCCACCAGGGAAGCCCTCCTTTTCTTTTTTGTTTGTTTGTTTCTCCTTCTTCTTTTCTATTCCTGATTATCTGGATCCTGGAATCTCTGCTATTATTTTCTGTGTTTCTGAATCTATCTCTTTATTCTTTTCTTCTTCCTTCTTGGAGAATTCGTCTTTCTGAGCTTCCATTGCATCCCTCTGTTCTCTTCTTGTATCCATCCTATTATTTATCTCATCCATTGTGTTTAACTTCTACATTTTTCTTCTTAATATTTTCCCTTGGTTTGTATTACAATCTCTTCCTTTATCCCTTGGAGGATATTTCTTACGCTAATTAGATTTTTCGGTCTGTCCCAATCATTCTGCCTCATGTTGTGTATATTATCTGTTGCCCTTCTCTTACAGTAACTGTACCCCTCAGGTGTCTAGTTATTTTGGTTTGAGGTCTCCTTTTACCAGGGATGTCAGCTTCCCTGCCCAGGAATTTGCACTGGGCAAAGGCTAAAGCTTAGGACACAGGTTGTGTACCTCTGAAGGAGTTTAAGAAAAGTAAGGAGGTGAGCCCCAGGCATCCCCGCACCACTGTGATTCCTCCAGTTTGCTGCTACTCCTCCAAATGGCTCCCACTGGTCAGGGGTTCACCTTTAAGCTCTTACAAAGAAGCAGCATAGGGAGGGAGTGGTCTTCTTAGCAGGAAACAGAGCAGCTGGGAGGTTGGAGGGGGAATGTTCCTCACCCAGCCAGGGTTTTGGCGCCCTGCTAATGATATTACCCCCCAAGTCCCGCCTCCCCATGGCCTGTGCTTTCTGAGCTGGTTTCTCTACAGAAGAGGGCATGGGGGTGGCAGTGATGCTCCTAAGGCAGTGCTGGGACAGTGGAATGACATGCTTAGCTTGGTAAGTGGTGCTCTGGGAATATGGCACTGAATCTGGACTTCAGTTAGGGGATCTGACAGGCATGAGGTGTTTGGGGAACAAAAAAAGGGTCTTTATGATGGGGAACTGGAATGCAAGGGGTCAGTCTGGACAGAGAAGCAGGGAGATTATTCAGGACTTTCTAAGCCAGCAATGGAGGAGAAAATAGCAAAAGACCAGACAAGGTTTGAATCATCTACACACATTGGATCGGATCTGAGAGATCCTTGTTCAGCTCGGCGTTGGCTGTCAGCACTTGAAGATGTGTGTCACTGAGGGACTCACGTTGAAGGAAGAGACCGCTCCCTGCGGTTGCCTGTCTCTGGGCCGTTGTCACTCCCCACCAGGTCGCTGCATTTAGCCAGGACAGCTTTGGGGCAATTAGGGCCCCAAACCTGAGTTTCGTGCTCTGCAGCCTCTGGTGGCTTTCTTGATCTCCTGTGCCCCCCACCCTTGATGAAGTCCTCTTGCTGTTGACAGCGGCTGCAGCAGCTGCCAGGCTGTGGTGCCCTTTCCTTTCTTGCCTTCAAGCCATCAAGCACTGATTACCCCAGGCTTGTCTCTGCCAGCAGCCTAACACCTTTGGTCATGTTTCAGAGCATGTTGCTGCACTGTTACGCAGTAACAGTGCATATACTGCTTTTAGTTAGTATAACTGGAACAACTGGATACATGCCTTGCTATGAAGCCTGGAGAGGCTTTCGAGAAGGGGACTGCTTACCCCCTTCCAAAATTAGTATTTCTTGTTAAGTATATTTTTTAGGAAAGGAGTGATATAGGAGTGTTTTTTCTTCTGTGAGGTCTCTATGGAAAATAGATGAAGGGAGTGTTCAGCGGGGTAGGTAACAGGAAAATGGTTCTATGGCTTAGAAAGGGACGCCCTGAGCCCCCGGGGAGGGGAGAGGGCGTGGGGGGGTGGCGTTGGGGTGGGGGGAGGGACGGTGCCTTGAGACCCGTGTGCCGTCAGCGAGGGTTTGTGTGCATGCAGGTGGTTCCTGGGAAGTGCTGGTGGGGCTCATCGCTTGGAGGATCAGCAGAGAGGTGTTCTGTCACAGACCCAGGGAGCTCTCCCCTCTTCCCCTTCTGTGCCCTGTACCTTTTAAAGAAAGATTAAAATGTCATCTTCCTAAGAGCACGACTTTATATTTGAAGCTTTTTTATTTTTTAACAGAAATGAGACGGGGATAAGTATTTGATGACCATTAGTAGGAACTCACAAGGGTTTTCTTAAAAAGCCTGATGTGGGGCTTCCCTGGTGGCGCAGTGGTTGAGAGTCCGCCTGCCGATGCAGGGGACACGGGTTTGTGCCCCGGTCCGGGAAGATCCCACATGCCGCGGAGCGGCTGGGCCCGCGAGCCATGGCCGCTGGGCCTGCGCGTCCGGAGCCTGTGCTCCGCAACGGGAGAGGCCACAACAGCGAGAGGCCCGCGTACCGCAAAAAAAAAAAAAAAAAGCCTGATGTGTTGGTTACAGTTATTATCTTTTAAAAATCAGAATATAAATATTGGTGGGTCAATTTTTAAAACTTTTCATTTTGTTATAATTATAGATTCATAGGAAGTTGCAAAAAGTGTACAAGGAGTCCTGCAGATATGGCTAATTTTTTTTCAAACTAAAAACGGATTTACCGTTTCTTTGTTTTTTGTGTTTTCCTGATTACATATAGATGGCATAAGGTCCTTATAAGAATTTCAAACACCACAGAAAAGTGTAAGGGGAAAATGAAAATCGCCTGACATCCTACTAGCAGGAGATTATCATCACTAATTCTTCTGACCATCTTTCCATACTTGTCTTTAGACATACATATATAAAGACATCGTTTGCCATAACTGGTTGTATAAGAAGCATGTATTTGACACAGTCACTCTTTTAATATACAAGAAAGAAAAAAGAAGGAAAATGGCTCCTTTGGAACTCTCTGCTTTGGCTCTTAGCACTAACTTCTTTTTTAAAAATTTTATTTATTTATTTATTTATTTAATTTTTGAATTTTATTTTATTTATTTTTTTATACAGCGGGTTCTTATTAGTCATCCATTTTATACACATCAGTGTATACATGTCAATCCCAATCGACCAAGTCAGCACACCACCATCCCCACCCCGCCGCGGTTCTCCCCCCTTGGTGTCCATACGTTTGTTCTCTACATCTGTGTCTCAATTTCTGCCCTGCAAACCTGTTCATCTGTACTATTTTTCTAGGTTCCACATATATGCGTTAATATACGATATTTATTTTTCTCTTTCTGACTTACTTTACTCTGTATGGCAGTCTCTAGATCCATCCACGTCTCAACAAATGACCCAGTAACGTTCCTTTTTATGGATGAGTAATATTCCATTGTATATATGTACCACATCTTCTTTATCCATTTGTCGATGGGCATTTACATTCATTCCATGACCTGGCTATTGTTAATAGTGCTGCAGTGAACATTGGGGTGCATGTGTCTTTTTGAATTATGGTTTTCTCAGGGTATATGCCCAGTAGTGGGATTGCTGGGTCATATGGTAGTTCTATTTTTGTTTTTTAAGGAACTTCCATACTGTTCTCCATAGTGGCTGTGTCAATTTACATTCCCACCAACAGTGCAAGAGAGTTCCCTTTTCTCCACACCCTCTCCAGCATTTGTTGTTTGTAGATTTTCTGATGATACCCATTCTAATTGGTGTGAGGTGATACCTCATTGTAGTTTTGATTTGCATTTCTCTAATAATTAGTGATGTTGAGCAGCTTTTCATGTGCTTCTTGGCCATCTGTATGTCTTTTTTGGAGAAATGTCTATTTAGGTCTTCTGCCCATTTTTGGATTGGGTTGTTTGTTCATTTAATATTGAGCTGCATGAGCTGTTTGTATATTTTGGAAATTAATCCTTTGTCCGTTGATTCATTTGCAAATATTTTCTCGCATTCTGAGGGTTGTCTTTTCATCTTGTTTATGGTTTCCTTTGCTGTGCAAAAGCTTTGAAGTTCCATTAGGTCCCATTTGTTTATTTTTGTTTTTATTTCCATTACTCTAGGAGGTGGATCAAAAAAGATCTTGCTGTGGTTTATGTCAAAGAGTGTTCTTCCTATGTTTTCCTCTAAGAGTTTTATAGTGTCCGGTCTTGTATTTAGGTCTCTAATCCATTTTGATTTTATTTTTGTGTATGGTGTTAGGGAGTGTTCTAATTTCATTCTTTTACATGTAGCTGTCCAGTTTTCCCAGCACCACTTACTGAAGAGACTGTCTTTTCTCCATTGTATATCCTTGCCCTCCTTTGTCATAGATTAGTTGACCATATGTGCGTGGGTTTACCTCTGGGCTTTCTATCTTGTTCCATTGATCTATGTTTTTGTTTCTTTGCCAGTACCATATCGTCTTGATTACTGTAGCTTTATAGTATAGTCTGAAGTCAGGGCGTCTGATTCCTCCAGCTCCATTTTCTTCCCTCAAGACTGCTTTGGCTTTTCAGGGACTTTTGTGTCTCCATACAAATTTTAAGATTTTTTGTTCTAGTTCCGTTAAAAAATGCCATTGGTAATTTGATAAGGATTGCACTGAATCTGTAGATTGCTTTGGGTAGTATAGTCATTTTCACAATATTGATTCTTCCAATCCAAGAACATGGTATATCTCTCCATCTGTTGGTATCATCATTAATTTCTTTCATCAGTGTCTTATAGTTTTCTGCATACAGGTCTTTTGTCTCCCTAGGTAGGTTTATTCCTAGGTATTTTATTCTTTTTGTTGCAGTGGTAAATGGGAGTGTTTCCTTAATTTCTCTTTTAGATTTTTCATCATTAGTGTAAAGGAAAGCAAGAGATTTCTGTGCATTAATTTTTTTTTTTTCTTTTTTTTTTTTTTTTTGTGGTACACGGGCCTCTCACTGTTGTGGCCTCTCCCGTTGTGGAGCACAGGCTCCGGACACGCAGGCTCAGCGGCCATGGCTCATGGGCCTAGCCGCTCCGCGGCATGTGGGATCTTCCCGGACTGGGGCACAAACCCGTGTCCCCTGCATCGGCAGGCGGACTCTCAACCACTGCGCCAACAGGGAAGCCCCTGTGCATTAATTTTGTATCCTGCAACTTTAACAGATGCATTGATTAGCTCTAGTCGTTTTCTGGTGGCATCTTTAGGATGCTCTATGTATAGTATCATGTCAAATGCAAACAATGACATTTTTACTTCTTCTTTTCCAATTTATATTCCTTTTATTTCTTTTTCTTCTCTGATTGCCGTGGCTAGGACTTCCAACACTATGTTGAATAATAGTGGCAAGAGTGGACATCCTTGTCTTGTTCCTGATCTTAGAGGAAATGCTTTCAGTTTTTCATCATTGCGAATGATGTTTGCTGTGGTTTTGTCGTATATGGCCTTTAATATGTTGAGGTAGGTTCCCTCTATGCCCACTTTCTGGAGAGTTTTATCATAAATGGGTGTTGAATTTTGTCAAAAACTTTCTGCATCTATTGAGATGATCATATGGTTTTTATTCTTCAATTTGTTAATATGCTGTATCACATTGATTGATTTGCATATATTGAAGAATCCTTGCATCCCTGGGACAAATCCCACTTGATCATGGTGTATGATGCTTTTAATGTGTTGTTGGATTCTGTTTTCTAGTATTTTGTTGAGAATTTTTGCATCTATATTCATCAGTGATATTGGTCTGTAATTTTCTTTTTTTGTAGCATCTTTGTCTGGTTTTGGTATCAGGGTGATGGTGGCCTCATAGAATGAGTTTGGGAGTGTTCCTTCCTCTGCAATTTTTTGGAAGAGTTTCAGAAGGATGGGTGTTAGCTCTTCTCTAAATGTTTGATAGAATTCCCCTGTGAAGTCATCTGGTCCTGGACTTTTGTTTGTTGGAAGATTTTTAATCATGGTTTCAATTTCATTCCTTGTGATTGGTCTGTTCATATTTTCTGTTTCTTCCTGGTTCAGTCTTGGAAGGTTATACCTTTCTAAGAATTTGTCCATTTCTTCCAGGTTGTCCATTTTATTGGCATAGAGTTGCCTGTAGTAGTCTCTTAGGATGCTTTGTATTTCTTTGGTGTCTGTTGTAACTTCTCCTTTTTCATTTCTAATTTTATTGATTTGAGTCCTCTCCCTCTTTTTCTTGATGAGTCTGGCTAATGGTTTATGAATTTTGTTTATCTTCTCAAAGAACCAGCTTTTAGTTTTATTGATCTTTGCTATTGTTTTCTTTGTTTCTATTTCATTTATTTCTGCTCTGATCGTTATGATTTCTTTCCTTCTGCTAACTTTGTGTTTTGTTTGTTCTTCTTTCTCTAGTTCGCTTAAGTGTAAGGTTAGATTATTTATTTGAGATTTTTCTTGTTTCTTGGGGTAGGCTTGTATAGCTATAAACTTCCGTCTTAGAACTGCTTCTGCTGCATCCCATAGGTTTTGGATCATGGTGTTTTCATTGTCATTTGTCTCTAGGTATTTTTTGATTTCTTCTTTGATTTCTTCAGTGATCTCTTGGTTATTTAGTAACGTATTGTTTAGCCTCCATGTGTTTATGTTTTTTTCCCTGTAATTCATTTCTAATTTCATAGCATTGTGGTCAGAAAAGATGCTTGATATGATTTCAATTTTCTTAAATTTACTGAGGCTTGATTTGTGACCGTGACCCAATATGTGATGTATCCTGGAGAATGTTCCGTGTGCACCTGAGAAGAAAGTGTAATCTGCTGTTTTTGGATGGAATGTCCCATAAATATCAATTAAATCTATCTGGTCTATTGTGTCATTTAAAGCTTCTGTTTCCTTATTTATTTTCCTTTTGGATGATCTGTCCATTGGTGTAAGTGAGGTGTTAAAGTCCCCCACTATTATTGTGTTACTGTCGATTTCCTGTTTTATAGCTGTTAGCAGTTACCTTATGTATTGTACCTATGTTGGGTGCAAATATATTTATACTTGTTATATCTTCTTCTTGGATTGATCCCTTGATCATTATGTAGTGTCCTTCCTTGTCTCTTGTAACATTCTTTATTTTAAAGTCTATTTTATCTGATCTGAGTATTGCTACTCCAGCTTTCTTTTGACTTCCATTTGCATGGAATATCTTTTCCCATCCCCTCACTTTCAGTCTGAATGTGTCCCTAGGTCTGAAGTGGGTCTCTTGTAGACAGCGTAGGTATGGGTCTTGTTTTTGTATCCATTCAGTGAGCCTGTGTCTTTTGGTTGGAGCGTTTAATCCATTAACATTTGAGGTAATTATCAATATTTATCTCCCTGTGACCATTTTCTGAATTGTTTTGGGTTTGTTTTTGTAGGTCCTTTCCTTCTCTTGTGTTTCCCACTTAAGAGAAGTTCCTTTAGCAATTGTTGTGGAGCTGGTTTGGTGGTGCTGAATTCTCTTAGCTTTTGCTTGTCTGTAAAGCTTTTGATTTCTCCATCAAATCTGAATGAGATCCTTGCCGAGTAGAGTAATCTTGGTTGTAGGTTCTTCCCTTTCATCACTTTAAGTATATCATGCCACCCCCTTCTGGCTTGTAGAGTTTCTGCTGATAAATCAGCTGTTAACCTTATGGGAGTTCCCTTGTATGTTATTTATCGTTTTTCCCTTGCTGCTTTCAATAATTTTTCTTTGTCTTTAATTTTTGCCAATTTGATTACTATGTGTCTTGGCGTGTTTCTCCTTGGGTGTATCCTGTATGGGTCTCGCTACGCTTCCTGGACTTGGGTGGCTGTTTCCTTTCCCATTTTAGGGAGGTTTTTGACTGTAATCTCTTCAAATATTTTCTTGGGTCCTTTCTCTCTCTCTTCTCCTTCTGGGACCCCTATAATGTGAATGTTGTTGAGTTTCATGTTGCCCCAGAGGTCTCTTAGGCTGTCTTCATTTCTTTTCATTCTTTTTTCTTTATTCTGTTCCGCAGCAGTGAATTCCACCATTCTATCTTCCAGTGCACTTATCTGTTCTTCTGCCTCATTTACTCTATTGATTCCTTCTAGTGTCGTTTTCATTTCAGTTATTGTATTGTTCATATTTGTTTGTCTGTTCTTTAATTCTTCTAGGTCTTTGTTAAACATTTCTTGCATCTTCTTGATCTTTGCCTCCATTGTTTTTCCGAGGTCCTGGATCATCTTCACTATCATTATTCTGAATTCTTTTTGTGGAAGGTTGCCTGTCTCCACTTCATTTAGTTTTTTTTCTGGGGTTTTATCTTGTTCCTTCATCTGCTACATAGCCCTCTGCCTTTTCATCTTGTCTGTCTTTCTGTGAATGTGCTTTTCGTTCTATAGGCTGCAGGATTGTAGTTCTTCTTGCTTCTACTGTCCGCCCTCTGGTGGATGAGGCTATCTAAGAGGCTTGTGCAAGTTTCCTAATGGGAGGGACTGGTGGTGGGTAGAGCTGACTGTTGCTCTGGTGGGCAGAGCTCAGTAAAACGTTAATCCACTTGACTGCTGATGCATGGGGCTGGGTTCCCTCCCTGTTGGTTGTTTGACCTGAGGCAACCCAACACTGGAGCCTACCTGGGCTCCTTGGTGGGGCTATTGGCAGACTCTGGGAGGGCTCATGCCAAGGAGTACTTCCCAGAACTTCTGCTGCCAGTGTTCTTGTCCCCACGGTGAGCCACAGCCACCCCGCCTCTGTAGGAGACCCTCCAACACTAGCAGGTAGGTCTGGTTCAGTCTCCTATGGGGTCACTGCACTTTCCCCTGGGTCCTGATGCTCACACTACTTTGTGTGTGCCCTCCAAGAATGGAGTCTCTGTTTCCCCCAGTCCTGTCAAAGTCCTGCAACAAATCCCACTAGCCTTCAAAGTCTGATTCTCTAGGAATTCCTCCTCCCGTTGCCAGACCCCCAGGTTGGAAAGCCTGATGTGGGGCTCAGAACCCTCACTCCAGTGTGTGGACTTCTGTGGTATAAGTGTTCTCCAGTCTGTGAGTCACCCACCCAGCGGTTATGGGATTTGATTTTGCTGTGATTGTGCCCCTTCTACCGTCTTATTGTGGCTTCTCCTTTGTCTTTGGATGTGGGGTATCTTTTTTGGTGAGTTCCAGTGTCTTCCTGTCGATGATTGTCCAGCAGTTAGTTGTGATTCTGGTGTTCTTGCAAGAGGGAGTGAGAGCACGTCCTTCTACTCCACCATCTTGGTTCCAATCTCGCAATCCTCCCTTTCTTGCGCAAGGATTAAATTAGGCTTTTACATGTTAAGATTGAAAAATCATGATTTATTTAACATTTTGAATATAGAAGCTAAAAATAGGTATTGTGAGGTTACGAGGTTAGGAAACAGAAGCTGGTCTTTCCCCTAACTTCTGATGTTCTATGTATTTGCTGTTTTTGTCTGGGCACTACCTCCACCATCTTTTTGTTTCGGAATTTTTCTAAGCTACAGACAAGTTAAAAGAATAATACAATGAACATCCATATACTCTTCACCTAGATTCGCCAATTGTCAGCATGTTGCCTTCTTTCCTTTATTTCTCTTTATATATACCTTTATGAACAATTTTTTTGATGCAACATTTGAACATAAGCTGTAAGAATCATGACAGTTCTCCCCTCAATTCCTCAGCATGCATCTCCAAAAAAGAAGGACATTCTTCTACAAAACTACTTGTAAAGGGAAGTCCTCAGAGTCTTCCTTCCTGTGTAGGGAAAACCAGTTCCTCCCTACTGTGTGTTTCTCCCCATGAGTATCGTTTACTACTCACATGAAACACTTCATTTCTAACACTTAGGGTCAGATGTGTGGAGGCTTTTCCCCGCACCAAGTGATTCACTGACACCAGCTGGACATCCTACAATTTAATTCAATTCTGACACCACCCACAGATAGTGTCAGATCCCACACGTTAAGGACTCAGTCCCAAAAGACTGCCCCCTCTCCCCGACCCCCAGATGCCAGCTGCAAGCCCAGATTGTCACCTGTGCTTCTGACCAACCGACTGTAGATCAGAGGTTCTAATGACCCCTCCTTAGGTCTGATTAATTTGCTAGAGCAGCTCACAGAACTCATGGAAACAATTACTTACATTTACCAGTTTATTAGAGGATATGATAAAAGATACAGATGAGCAGCCAGATGAAGAGTGAGGTTTGGGAGGGTCCTGATTGTAGGAGCTTCTGTCCCTGTGGAGTTGAGGGTGTCACCTTCCCAGTGTGATGGTGTTCACCAACCTGGTAGCTCTCCAAACCCGATACTTTGGGGATTTTGTGGAGGCTTCCTCATGTAGAGACGATCAGTTGATAACTCCATGTCCAAGCCCTCTCTCCTCTCTGGAGGACGGGGGAGGGGTTTGAAAGCGCTAAGCTTCTATTTGCGACTTGGTCTTTCTGGTGACCAGCTCACCCAGGCGCCTCCTCAGACTCACCTCCTTAGAACAAGCGGTGCTCCTAGTGCTCCTGTCACTTAGGAATGTGTAAGGGCTTTAGGAGCTCTGTGCTGGGAACCAGGGGCAGAGACTAATGCCTGTATTTCTTATTCACAATAGTGGTTGCGTGAATTTTTTTTTTTTTTTCGGTACGCGGGCCTCTCACTGTTGTGGCCTCTCCCGTTGCGGAGCACAGGCTCCGGATGTGCAGGCTCAGCGGCCATGGCTCATGGGCCTAGCCGCTCGGCGGCATGTGGGATCTTCCCGGACCGGGGCACGAACCCGTGTCACCTGCATCGGCAGGCGGACTCTCAACCACTGCGCCACCAGGGAAGCCTGCGTGAATTTTTTTCAACGTGTTATAATCCACAAAAGTTGCTCAAAGGATCTCAAATTTAGCCAGTGGGAGACCTTTCAAGATGGTTCCAGAGGTGCAGTGAATGTAATGGGTATAAATTTAGCTGAAAAGTTGGGGATGCTGTGCCCAGTGTAGCATGTCAGTTTCCCAAGACTCTGGGATTTTCTTTTAAGGCCTCAAGTTCTCCATTTTGAAATGGTGATGGTAATGTTAATACTTCTGATGAAGGCACTCTGTCAAACACTTGGTGTGCATTTTCTCATTTAATTCAAGCAACTGTTATTATCCCCATTATATAGATGAGCCCAGGGGGGATTAAGGGAGACCAGGGAGGTCCAAGGTCACAGAGTGACTAAATGAGGGAGCCAGATTTTTAAACCCAAAGCCTATTGCTTTCACTGCTGTGCTAATAATGTAGTGTAAGTGTAGATGCATTCAACTCACCTAGGACAGACTTGCAGGGGGAAACATCAGCTTGGAAAAGAGGTAAAGAGGATTTACCTCTTCATCTTTCTTCTTCAAATTACTTTCAGAAACTACTCTAGGTGGGCCAGTCAGACCCCAATTGCTTAGATAAAAATAGACCAGGAGTTCTTTAGTATATTTAAGGAAGTTAAGGAAAATCAAGTATTATTTAAAAATTATATATATTTATTTAAAAAATAATATAACCACATTCAGAAAAATTGAAATTCATGGAAAAAGATCACCTGGCTCTCACACATAGTTTTGACAATTACTTTGGACATTTTTATGTTTCTTTTTAAAAATATTTTTTGAATTCATCTAATTTTTAGATATACTCATAGTATCTCTAAAATGTTGTCTCCTGCTTTTTTTATCCAGTAAGCAAAAAAAAAATTTTGATAATGAAAACCTACTAGAACTTTCATTCCCGTAAGAGTTCATCACTGATTTTTATTACCCCAATTAAAAAAATGGTCTAGATAAAAATGTACCAAGTCCTCAGGGAAGGAATGGACTAGAGGGAAGGGCAGATGTATAAACAGCAATTCTGAAAGGGGAGGGGAATATACACTGCACAGTGGAAGCATGGAGGAAAGGCAGATAATGGTTGTGCCTTGAGGAAATGGTTCACCAGCAAGGTGAAATTCCAACTGAAGTTTTTAGGATGGATAGGACTTTCAGAGGACGGGCAAAAGGATTCCTGTACAAGGTACGGGAGTGTACAAAGTCAGAGAGATGGCAGGACTTTGACTTGGTTAGGGGTAGGCAGTTGGAATTCAGGAAATCAGAGGCACTGGCACAGTGAGGCTGGGCAGGTGGGTGGCAACTAGATGGTATGGGCCTAGACCGCTTTGTGAAGGGGATTAGACTAGACCCATTAAAGTCGTTGGGTAATTTTGAGCAGCAGAGGTCCTGCATCTCATTTGCACTACAGACAGTTCCCTCTGATGTCAGCGTGCAGGATAGAATCCATCTGTGAACGACTAGAGTCTAGAAGGGGATGTGGAAGGAGGATCTGGGTGGTATCAAGAGCAGTCTGAAGCAGATACTATGTTATATGGTAAATTCACATCTTTAGTGTACAAATTATAAAGATGTCAGATGTACTAGCAACTTTTAAAACTTGACATTTCTCAACATCAGGAGTAATGTCTAGGGCTGCCATGTATAGTTGTGCAGGTTGTTCACTGCACAACAGTGCCTGGCCAAGGAGTGGGGGCAAAATCTGGACCCACCTCTTGCCAAGCTGTGAATCCTGGCATGGACTGTATCCACCCAGAGGAGGCTCCATTTTCCAAATTGCACAAAAACAATATGGCTAGCAGCAGCCCGCAAAACTCCCTTTTCCAGGTTTAGGACTAGAATGAATTTCTTTAGAATAATCAATGAGATAAGAAATCAAGACACCAAGAGTCAGAGAACAGTTAAAGTCCCCATTGTTCTCTACCAAATTCATTGTGTGTGTATCAATAGTTCATTCCTTTTTATTGCTGAGTAGTATTCCATGGTAAGGTTATACCAGAATTTGTTTATTCATTTACCTCTTGATGAGCATTTGATTTTTTTCCCTGTTTTTGACAATTGCAAATAAAGCTTCTATGAACATTTGTGTACAAGTCTTTGCATGGACATATGCTTTCTTTTCTCTTGGGTAAATACCTAGGAGTGAAATGGCTGGATTGAGTGGCAGGTGTGTACTTCACGTTTTAAGAAACTGTCACATGGTTTCAAAGTGGTTGTGCCGTTTTACTTTCCCACCAGCAATATTTGAGAGTTCAGTTTCCTCCACAGGAGCCAACACTTGCTATTAGCCCACAGTATCTGAACTATCGACTTGTATGAAGTATGAGGAAGAGTTTGTAATAATCTGATTAATTTAGTCTGTGTAGGCCACCCAAAAATGGATTCAGATTTAAAACTCAACTTTGGGTTCTACACAATCCAAATTTACTGAGAAAAGGGACTGAGTAAATGCAATCATTACCACAGAATTCCCTCCATCAGCATGGTTAAGATCTTTTAATATAGTGAGAAGATGTTGCTCTGTCATTCTCAGTGTCTATGAAGTGTGCGACTCCACCTCCACCTCCCCACCCAACCCCATTCTGGGATCAGAATCCCCTCTGAGACACTGTAAGCTTCTAGTGTGGGTGTGAATCAAAGGGAGCTTGTCAAAAACACAGATTTCTGGGCACTTTTCCCTGGATTCTGATCCAGTGATCTGGGTGGGGGCCCAGGAATCTGCATTTTCACAGGCACTGGAGTTAAGTCTGTTGGACACACTTTGGTACACCTAACTTATAATTTCTGGGACCACTTGTTTGCAGTGTAGTGGTATTAAGCATTTGCAAGTGTAAGCTACTGGGTTTCAAGTGAGGTTTTTGATCAGTAGCCTGGTCAGTACAAGCCTCCTCATGGTTTATGTTTACTTTTTGCATTTTTGGGTTGTTCATATATTATAACTAGACTGACTCTTACCAGGATCAGGATCATTTCAACACCTCCCTTCCTCCCTGCTCTTTTTTTTTTTTTTTTTTTAAACAGTAAGCCAGAACCCGTGATAAAATCTATGGGAGTAAAGTACTATTTTCATGTGAGACAAATCTTTTTTTTTAAGAGTAACTACTCATTCCCTCAAGAGTTTATATGCTGAGTTCATTCACTTGAATAGTGCAGCCACTATCAAATATGCCGTTGGAATATTTGTTTCTGTTAATCATACAGTGAAGTTTAAATAAAACATTGCTTTTCTCTTTTTAAAATTTACTTTGCTTAGAACTATTTTGGTGGAAAGCTCTCTGCTCAAGGGAAAATGCCTTGGATTGAATATAATCATGAAAAAGTTTCTGGGACAGAATTCATAATTGACTTTCTGGAAGAGAAACTTGGAGTGAATTTAAACAAAAACCTTGGTCCTCATGAAAGAGCCATCTCCAGGGCAGTGACTAAGATGGTGGAGGAGCATTTCTATTGGTGAGTCCCCGCGGGCGCCTGGGTGGGTGTCCAGGGCCTGTCCCTATCACTTGGAGTAAGCTAAGTTGTTTCACTTTTCAGACACTCCCCCCACCCTCCGCCTTTTCCAAAGTGTTCTACATTCTGACTGACTTAGGGGTCAAAGTTACGACTGTTAAGTTTCTAGGTATCTAGAGCAGGGTTGACATTTTCTGTGGAGGCCCAGCTAGTGCATATTTTAGGCTTTTCGAGCCATATGTGTCTGTGGCAACTACTCAACTCTGCAGTTTTAGTGCAAAAGCAGCCTCAGATTGTACACACATGAGTAAGTGTGACTGTGTTTCAATAAAACAACAAAAGCACTGAAATTTGAATTTCATTTAATACGAAATACTATTCTTTTGATTTTTTTTCCCTCAACCATTTACAAATATGAAAACTTCTTAGCCCATGGGCTATATAGTTGGCTGACCCCTGATCTAAGTCACTGAGGTGAGGGAGATATTTCAGTAGACTGGGCTTTTTACCAGTACAAACTGCTGAATTAAAGTGATAGTACATCAGATACCCAGAGGAGGGAACAGAAGACTAAGGCAGGACAGAAGTCTCAGGTGACATAAATTAAGCAAGCTTTGGCAGAGTATCGTCAGTTTTCCTTGGATGACAAGAGCTTCTCTATGATCCAGAAGTAAAGCATACGACTATTTTCTGAGCAACTTGGCCCTGATTGGCTGACTGCTGGCCTGTACTTTGCTGATTGGCTGACTCCTATCCTGTACCTTGCCTTGATTGGCTGACTCCCAGCCCTTATTCTCTGAGTACGAAGCGTACCACACACTGTGTGGATGAGGTAGGTACCCCTGTGCTGCACCTGGCGTGCTGGCTGTGACATCGCCTGAGTTAAGCAGACTTGGTTCTTCTTGCTTTACAAGCTCATTGATATGTGGGTTTCTTCATTTTCTTTCATCCGTCTTCTGGAGTTTTAGCATCTTTCTATACACTCCAATAGATAAGAGACGTTTTCTCCCTGATTTCTGCACTTTATCTTGTTCCAAAGATTTAATAAAAAATTGCCGAGCCCACTTTTTTTGGCATTAATTGTTACTCCTGGGTTATTGCTCACCGAGTAGCTTTTACCTCTTCCACCAAGGGATTCACTCACTGTGGGGTTGATTGTAGAAGGTTTTTTGCCATCACATTCCTATTTCATCCATTCAGCTCTCTTTCTAAATGGAAAACTTGTCTCTTGGATTTTGTGACCATCTGTTGTTCTTTTTCTTTTTCCACTTTCAGTTCTTGCTCACTTTATTCCAGGGCTGACCTGAAGCACCACTTTCTTCCCCTTCTCACTGCAGAGGGTGGGAGGAAGGAGGGAACCAGACAGAGAGTGGAGTCAGGGGTGCAGATCAGCCTGGGAGTGATCACAGACTCCGTGTGCCCAGAGTGAACTCGGGTCTGTTCCTTATAATACCTGTGGAGAGCTGCTGGCCCTCCCCTCTCAAAGAGTGCAGGGGTTGCAGTGTGGACCAAAATGCATGAGTGCAGGTGTCATGCTTAGTCTCAGGGAAAAACCTTTGAGGGACACGGTCGTCTCACCTGCTTGCCAGGTTCCAGTCCCCGCTTTGCAGCGATCAGGGAAATGAAGAACCAGCACAGGCACGCAAGCCCTCGGTGTCTTCCGTTGCTGAGGCCCCCGTCAGAGTGCTACATCGTTTAATGGATGGGCCCGTTAATGTGGAGAGCTAGCACTTTGTCAGCTGCCTGAAAAGCCGAAAACCTTACATTTAAGTTGGTATTTTTCTACACTCTTTGTTTTCTGTAGTGGTTCATAAAATTTATATTCAAGTTAGAAAGACTTTGATCCAGCTAGGTTCCCAAGTACCACCCATCACTGCTTCTTGCTCTGGGTATTAGTGACATTTTATATATGTTTACTCTCCGGTAGAAGTTCATCTCCTGCTCTTCCCTTCCGTTCTCTTCCTAATGAGAGGGTCCCTGCTAACGAGATGGGGTGTGGTGGGGAGGGGTGGGAGGGAGAGTTGGGAGGTGGTACCCTGGTGGGGAAGAATCTTAATTTTACAGACTACAAACCCCCAAGTGCTTGGGAAGTTGCTTAGGTCATTTGTAGATTCTTCTCTCTCTCTCTTTTTTTTTTTTTTTTTTGCGGTACGCGGGCCTCTCACTGTTGTGGCCTCTCCCGTCGCGGAGCACAGGCTCCGGACGCGCAGGCTCAGCGGCCACGGCTCACGGGCCCAGCCGCTCCGCGGCACGCGGGATCCTCCCTGACCAGGGCACGAACTGGCGTCCCCTGCATCGGCAGGCGGACTCTCAACCACTGCGCCACCAGGGAAGCCCCTTCTCTTTTTTTAATTAAAAAAAAAAATACTTTTTTGGGGTTAGCTACTGTTTCTCATTTGTGTCTCAAGGGTTAATTTGAGGAACAGATAGTGAAGGTGGGAGGTCAGGTCTTGGCTGAGATATAAATATCCAGTGAACTTACAAAAAAAAATCCTAATTCCTCCAATTTCTTTTAGTCTCTAGTAGCGGAAGGAAAAACAAACTTTCTCTGTTTCATAAACTTTCCAAACCTTTAGCCAACTTCTTGCTTTGGGGAGATCCTGAACAGGCTTTCCTGAGAGCTCTAAATCCCAGGGGAGAAAAGACACACACACACACACACACACACACACACACACACACACACACACACACACACACACACACACACACACACACACACACACCCCTCCCAGCCCCACACTGCCCGTGCAACCCATGGTAAGAAAATGTGTACCTGCGGAAACCGGGGGCCAGCATAGGGAACTGACCACAATATGTAGGAAAATATTACAACTATGAGCTTTCCATGAGAGCTTGTTAAATTCTGACCACCAACATGCTCTAAGGTTGTGTTTGTACTTACAGAAGTGGAAGAGGTGGAATCAATTGTTTGACTCAGTTGATTCAATTATCTGGAGTTTTCAGATATGTTTATTTTGGTCTGAAACTTTAAAAATACTCCACATGTGATTTTCTGAAAAGCAAAGACATTGGAAGGCTGTCATTATATAACATCACATAATTCTGAAGCTCTGAGTTAGGTCTGTTCAAATAAGCACACTCAGCTATAAAGTGGTTTTTCCTGAACTTGAAATCCATACACATGAATTATACAGCTATTATTGAAGATGATACTTTGTTCCACTGGATGCTCAAGTTAGATCTAATGCAGGGAAGCCGGTGTACAGCGAAGTCTGATTACTGGAATGAAATTTGAGTTTTGGTAACAGAAGCTATAGCTGCTTCTGTGTGACATACTGCCCCCTTGTGGACACTACTGAGTGTCTTGAGCGCCTTCCAACCCCATAGGGACGTGTGCAGGGCACCGTCGTCAAACTATCTATAGCCATAACAGTTTTACCCATAAAAATATAGGGGTTAGAATAGAGGATTCAAATTCATTTTTAGGTTGGCCATAATTTTTAAATTTTGATTTTTGGCTTTTGGTGAATGGGAGAGATGGGATGCTTTAATGAAATGACTTACCCAAGATCTCCTTCTCTAAAAGCCAGGAGACACTCTCTCCCTGATTACAGCTCAGTTGATGTGGTCCCTTCTCCTTTCTTTTTTTTGTCCCCCTCCACCCTTACTTTTAGATGTAGTGAGGACCCCTGTTTGGAGAGGCTAATCTAATGCCTGTGAAACGTGGTGAAATTACAGAAGCAGATCATATGCTCTCGCACCCTTGAGCATTTAGAGTACAAGTGAAAGATGGTAAGGATGTTGCATGACCCAGAAAAAGGCGTTCTCATGGTTGGGAAGGCCGTATGCTAAGACTCATTCGTCAGACAGTAGTTTGCCATGGTTTGCAGTTTCTCACATGTGTACTAATAGTCATTTCTGCTATGGGCCAGGCCTCATGTTAGGTTATAATGAGGGATATCATCATTAAAACATCAGAGGTCTGCTTTTGTTTCCTGCCTTCCTCATCTGCTTTAAAAAGGTTTGAGCAGGATTTACTCTTCTGTTTGAAGATAATCAATATGGAAAAAAGAAAAAACCTCTTTGACCTCCTTTTGTAGGAGAGACCAGATACACCAGTTGCGATAACGAAAATGAGTATCAACTTCCTGAGAGAGGCTCTCAGAATGAGAAATTGTTTTCATTGCTCCACCTGGTCTAGTTTCCGAATTGGCCTTCCCCATCCTGTCCAGTTAGTAATTCATGATGCCTTGTGCAGTGGGCCTCTTCCCAGCGGAGAGTGAAGAGGCAGGTCCCGGAGGAGAACGGTGGCCGCCCCGTCCTCTTCATCCTCCATAGGCATCTCTCTCTCCATTTCCCTGTGTAAAGACTGTCAGCCCGTAGAAACACTACTTAGCAGAGGCTGGCTCAGAAGTGAAGGCTTCTCATTCAGTCCATAATTCATTCTTTCAGCAAACTTAGTGAATGGATGACTACCAGTAGCTGACACTGTGCTGGATGGGGGCCGGGAAGCAAGGTGACGAGATGCTGTCCCTGTCCTCAGATGGCTCCCAGGGGAGGGAGGCACCCAGCTTGCATAGTGGCCAGCGCCGGGGGAGCGTTTGAAGAACCGAGGCCAGGCAACCGGCACCTGCCGGAGCGATGAGGGGAAAGCTTCCTGAGGAGACGGTGCCACAGCAGAATCTAGGGCCAGCTAGGGTGGCAGGCGAAGGGGCCAGGTGGGAGGGGAAGATGAGGATGTCCAGGCAGAGGGGGCAGCAATCTGCCAAAGTTCAGAGGCAAGAAAGGGGTGTCTGGGCGGGGGGCATGTGTTATTCTGTGTGGTGGGTGCACGGGAGGCGATGCAAGTTTTGGGGTCTGGCTGTGGGAGGGATGGGAGGCTGGCGTGCCAAGCTAAGCAGCTATGGGGATTTAATGAATGACTGAGAGGCAACGAGGTGCCATTCGATTTGTGTTTTAGGAGGCTTTTTGTGGCTGCCTTGGGGGAAATGGATTCAAGGAGGGCCTTGAGGGGCTGTCAGGAGACCTGCAAGGAGGCCACTGGTCCTCAGGGTTGAGCAGTGATGCAGCCTGCACTGCAGTGTTAACTGAGGTGGAGAAAAGGGCAAAGCCACAGGGTGACGGGCTCTCAGGAGTGAGGCGTGGGGAGTGGTGAACAGGAACTCCTGGGGTTCTTTCTGGTTTGGGTGAAGAGTAGCAGAATTGGAGGGAAGGGAGAGGATGGATCCCACTTTGGAAATGTCGGTTTGAGCTCCCGAGGCTCCTTCACCTGGATCCATGGACCTCAGGGCAGAGGTCTCATGGGCAGTCCTCACTTTGAAATCATGAATGTGAAAATTAGATCACCCTATGAGTGACGTGTAAGAAGCTGGAAGGAATAAAGAGAAAAATCTTGGCAACATGGAATAGGTGAGAGGAAAAGCAGTAGAGACATAAGCTAAGGGAGAATTCTAAGAGGATGATAGTGTTGGCTGCTGCTGAGAGTTCAAGAAAGATAAAGATGGAAAGAAAATGTATTTGAACTTTGCAATAAGAAGGGATTGTTGACTTGGACAAGAGTGGTTTCGGTGGAGGAGTGGGGATGGAAGACCCACCACGTGGAGAGTTTTCAGGAAGCTTGAGTGTGGGAGGACATGGATTAGTGGTTGTTATGATATGGAAGCATGCATGAGTGATGTCTTTGACCTGTAGAAATTGACCTGACATTGTCGTTTATACACACTTTATGGGGCTTGACCCTGGAAGAGCCTGCCTGGCCTTCATTTGCTTCTCTTCCCTGATACTGGTCTGTAATTTGGGGCACAGGGGGTGAAAGAGAGGAAAGAAATAGAGAGCAGGGTGGGAAAGAGAAGGGAAGAAGGCCAGACGGTTTCTGAGGTTACTTTTAGCTGCAAAATTCTGAATCAACCCAGTGTTTCTTCTGTGCCCTGCATCCGACCTGCTAACGCAGGTGGAGAACCTTACACCATTGCATCGGGGCCGGGAGGTGCTTCTCTTCCCTGCTCGGCTGTGAGGCCCGGACAGCAGCTGCCCCTTCCCTCCCCACCTGCCCCTCTAACCCGTTCATCTTCTCAGACTCTCTTCCCAGTGCTCCGTGCTCGTCTTCTGCCTGCGCCCTCATTTCCTGCTCTCAGAGGAGACCAAGTTCATCAGGGGGGAACCTGGATCCCCTCTGCAGCCCCTCACATCTCCATCTCACAGAGAGCGGTGTCCCTACTTCTCTCCAAGCTGGCCCTTCCAGCCTGGCCGTCTAGTCTTCTCACTTACCCTTGAACTAGGTTTCTTCCAAACCACTCCTTTACCCTAGAAACTTTCTTAGGCGACCTCAAACTCCTCTCACAGCCTTGAAACTGCCTCCGCCATGCCCCTGCCCATAAATTCTTTCTCTTGAGTCTAAACCTATCTCGTGAATTCGCAACCTTCGGGACATCCTCCCTTGGAGGTTCCGTGGAACCTTCAAATGCAACAGGTTAATTCATCTGTCGTCACCTAAATCTGTCCTGCCTCGTGTATGCTGGTACTGGTTACCATCCACTCCGACCATCAGCCTGGGAGATGACTTCCTCTGTGGTTTCTCCACTTCCGGTCCTTTCCTCACCTTGCCACGCATCTGATTATGTTTCTCGTCTGCTTAAAACCTTTTGGTGGTTAAACTTTGCTTTCTGAATAAATCTTAGCACCCTTTGCATCAGACCCCTCCTGAGCCAATCCTTGCCCACCCTTCTAGCTTCAACTCTTACAAGCTCCCTCAGGCATCCCGGACCCCAGCCGCCCGTCCTGAAGTTCTTGCAGTTCATAGAGCAGCCAGGGCTCTTCATGCACATGCCTTCTGCTTCTGCTTCATGCTGGTGAACTTCTGCTCATTCTTCAAGATCAGCTGTGCTTGTGATAAAGCCCGTGCAGTTTGTCTACAAAGAATGTATTCTTTTTCACATCAACCTGTCCGTTTAGAGCCACCATATTCCTCATTTTTACACTTTACATGCTTCCTGAATGCTATCATTACCTGGTCATACTTAACTTAGGATAATTTAGTTTTATTCCCAGATCACTGACTTCCAAAATAATCAAGGATGGTCTAGGCCTTTTATTGTGAATTTAGATCTAGTACAGTTAGAATCAAAGTGCTGATTATTCTGAAGAAATTTGAAAGTTGACACCCTCATGACTGCAGGTATAAAAAGAAGAGCAAATAGAAAAGCGTTTTGTTTGCATGTTTATAAAGAATCTATTAGAATAAATGAAATCTTTTATATCAAAAGTGTTATTGACTCACTGCATATTAATTAGTCACCATTGCAATGTACTTTTTCCTCTTGTCAGTCAAAATTTCTTTCCTCCTCAATACTTTATTTTGAGATCCTTACAAAAAGAGGTACACAAATATTTCTAACAAGATTTGTAAGCATCTTTTAAAAAGCTAGTAAAGAAGAGTTGTGGTTATAATACAGAGCATGTTGAAATTGGTTGTGGGACTTTTCAGTAAAAATCAGGAAGGCTTAAAAAAATGAGAGAAATCTTTTTTTTTTCTTATTTTCATACTCAGGAAAGAGCACTGAAAAGAATAGAACTATATAAAATGATCAAAATTTCAGGGCCTTATTTTCCGCTTTTGTTTCTTTTTCTTGAGGTGGAAAGTAGCTACAGTTGGCTATCAACCCTTGCGTTCTCTCTGTAAAAAATATTTTAATTCCTCTGATGTTTTCCAAGTGACCATTACTGCTGTATCAACCGACAGTGGGAGTAGGGATGACTCCAGTACAGCTTTTATTGCTCACTGTAAGGAAAAGCTAAAACATCTTCCGCCTGTATGCCTATAGCTACGTTTTTCTTAGCCTTCAGTAGGAAAACCTTTTAATTTCTACCTACCAACACTATGAACCATAAAAACATTCCTACAATTGCCCAGGTTCAGAGAACAAACTCAGCAAAGGCCTGGGTATTGCAACCAGCATAGCACATGAGCAGTGAATAGCTGCTTAGCTGTCCACACATACCACGCAGGAGCCCCTGGACAGGTGGGTGTCTGCCATGAGCACCACCCAGATGGGAAGACTGATCCAACCAAGTTCCTTTGGTGTTCATGCTCACCCTAGGGTCCTGGAGAACAAACCGAAGCAGAGAGCTGCCTTTCTGGAGAATGAATCATTTATGTACTATTTGTAATTTATATGGTTTATAGTAAACATAGACAGCTATACCTATTCTCTGATCCTGTCAAAAAGACAAAAAGATTTCTTTTTAAAAAATCCTTTCATATCAGGAAATATAAAATGCATAGTCAAAGTGTACAAGACAAAAATGTGCAGCTTAATTAATTAACACAGAGCATAAAAAAGAATAATGACATTTGCAGTAACATGGAAGGACCTAGAGATTATCACACCAAGTGAACTAAGCCAGACAGAGAAAGACAAGTATCATATGATATCGCTTATACGTGAAATCTAAAAAAAATGATACAAATGAACTTATTTACAAAACAGAAATAGACTCACAGACATAGAAAATAAACATGATTATCAAAGGAGAGGAGGGATAAATTAGGAGTTAGGGATTAAGATACACACACTACTATATATAACATAGATAACCAACAAGGACCTACTGTATAGCACAGGGAACTAAATTCAATATCTTGTAATAACCTATAATGGAAGAGAATGTAAAAAAAGAATACATGTATATAAGTATATATATATATATTTATAAAACTGAATCACTTTGCTGTACACCTGAAACTAACACAACATTGTAAATCAACTATATTTCCATAAAAGTTAAAAAAAAAAAACCCCACAGAGCGCAGACCTTTGTAACCATTACTTTGATCAAGAAAGAAAAGCCAGCACCCCAGTCCTTGCCGCCTCCTTCCCAATGTCCCCCACCCCGCCACGTAGGTACTCACTGTCTTGTCTAAAAGCCTTTTAAAGTGGGTTTCTACTTGTTTTCTGTGGGGCTGGCTGAGAGAAAGCAGAAGCATGGCCTTGGGGGCTGGGGGATCTGCGGGCAGCTGCAGTTTGGTGGGATGGTAGCATGGCAAGCTCTCTGCGTTTGTCACTGTTTCTCCCTCGGGCCCTAAGTCCAGGCATGGACTAGAGTCTGTTGTAATATCTGCCGTGCAGACTGCTCTTTGGAAAAGCTGCAATGATTCAGTCCTCCAGAGTGTGCTAAATTCCCAACCCCTCACTGGAAATTGACTCTGTGGACCTGCTATGTATCTAACGCACAGTAGTAACTTGTTTCCACGCAATTGCAGGACCTTAGCTTATTGCCAGTGGGTGGACAATCTCAATGAGACCCGGAAGATGCTCTCTCTTAGTGGTGGCGGTCCCTTCAGTAACCTGCTGAGGTGGGTCGTGTGCCACATAACGAAAGGAATCGTGAAACGCGAGATGCACGGCCACGGCATTGGCCGCTTCTCAGAGGAAGAGATTTACATGCTGATGGAGAAGGACATGCGGTCTTTAGCAGGGCTTCTGGGTAACGTACCATGTCTTCTATTCTATATTTTCTATCCTTACTTTTTGCATGATTAGTAAAGCACTGTTAGTTTACTGACTTAAAGTTTTATTTTTGTTCGTTTCTTTGCTTCCACATGTAGGTTGCAGTCACACCATTTAACCAAGTCCCCTAATTTTCAGGAGCACATGTCTCTCTTTTTAATCACTAGAGCATGACTGTTTCTAGTGTGGCGTGGCCTCGTGTAAAGAGAACGTGGAACATGGTGTAGCATTACTAACTGGCTGTAAGTGATGCTGGCGTTTCTGAATGTGTTGTGAGCCAGGGGGGATTTTGAGCAAGGAAGCTCTTCTATTTATAAACGGGTCAGGGTAAAAGGCTGTTTATAAACACTTCTGCTCAGAAGATTCAACTGGGTACTGTCAACATCAAGCTAAGAGAGATGCTGACCCAACCCGAGTACACGTGCAACATTTGACATTTTCTCACCTCTTTCATTTCCCTTTGTAATCCGAGTCCTCCTCTTATTAGCATGTCTTAACTCTTCTGATTTTGTATATACTGCACCCAGTGGGTTTAGCTGTGTTGGGAAGCCTCTCAAAGAGAAGCACAGAGCGGCATCTGTTCGTGGGTGGGTGAGGATGCTGAGGCGAGTGACATGCCCTTGCTCACCTGGTCGGCTGGAGGTGGCTGGGCTGATGTGACTTTGTACTGGACAGAGTTTGCGTCTCAGCTCTGACAGATCACAAGCAGATCATGTGAATTCAGGAGCTTCAGTGTGTAGGATGATGGCCTCTCCTGGGAACAACTAGCGTATACGGAGCCAAGGTCATAGGACCTAGTCCTTTGGGGCTGCTGATTTTGTCTGGGGACAGTGGGTTTTCACTGACCCTCTCTCAGCACCCTCATTATCTATTCTGGAGCACAGTAGGTACTTCACCTCCTCCGGGAAGTGGGGTTTGGGATTTGTTTTGTTGAAACCTACCTGGTGCCAAGGAAGTGGGGGCTGTGCTGGGTGTAACCACCCCCCACCCCACCCCGTGCAGGGTGACCCACTCTGATAGGCTCCTTCATGCTCTTTGCTCCACTTACTGGACCTGAAGTCTTCCCCTGAACCTGGCCTGCAGGGGGAGAGCCCAACAGGGCATCCAGCTCTTGGCCCGCTTTGTCATATGGGGGGTTTGATGCCGCTGGGCTCCTGCTCTAAGTAGACACTTAGGAGCCCTGCCTGGCTTGGAGGTTGACGCTGTCTGGACCTCCTGGTGCTTTGCCTCCCTGGGCCCAAGTGGTCCTGCCTGATGTAGGTATGAATGGAATTTGCCTCGAGTTTGCCTCGTTCCTTTGGAAACTTAGTGTTGGACTCTCGGCCTCGCACAGAGCAGGTGCACAGAGGGCCATTTCCTCCTAGCAGTGGCTCTATCTGCTCCTGGCTTCCTTCCCAGCTCATGCTGTTGGGAGTCCCAGAAGGCCAGGAGTGGAGACGCTGAAGTGATAACAGCTCATCTCTGACAGCAGTGTTCGTTCCTTAACTAGAGTGGGGTGATCGTCTCCCTTCTAGAGCATTTCTGGTTGGGAGAACCTGGGGGCGGGGTGATAGCAATGATAACGATAACGCCAGTGTCTCTCTGGTATTTAAAGACTCAGAAAAATGCTTCCACCCCAGTGATGGTGAGATGGGAGACAAATGAATCACTGATAGCTAGGCTACCAGTGGCAAGTATTCACAACAGCATCCCAAGTCCAGGTGATTTTCTAGGATGAGAAACTGAGTGGGTTACTTGCAAAGCTGGATTTTCCTAGAGTTATATTCTGTATGGGGGCCCAGGGAGCAGTCTAGCTTTGAACTCTATCACAGGAGAAGCACTTTTTCTGCATTTGGGGAGGGAGAGCCTCTGGGGCTGAACATCATAGTTTTTCTTACTAAATGAGGCAGAAAGCAGCTATTTCTCCCTTCACCCAGGGTTATAGCTTACTTTTTTTTTTTTTTTTTTTTTGCAGTACGCGGGCCTCTCACTGTTGTGGCCTCTCCCGTTGCAGAGCACAGGCTCTGGACGCGCAGGCTCAGTGGCCATGGCTCACGGGCCCAGCCGCTCCACGGCATGTGGGATCTTCCCAAGCCGGGGCACGAACCCGTGTCCCCTGCATTGGCAGGCGGACTCTCAACACCTGCGCCACCAGGGAAGCCCTATAGCTTACTTTTAATGTCCGGCTGCCTAAGAGACTCAAAATGCAAAATGACTTTTTATTGAGTTATTTCAAGATTTGGGGAAATTGTCCAGGGATGTATTTGACTCATTAGGATAAATTAGTTATTGCTGTTTCAGTTCAACTGACTTCAGTGATTTGACACCTTCTATGTGCCAGGAGCTGGGAGATTGATTACAAAGATGAGTTAGAGCTTGTTCCCGCTCTCAAGTGCCTATAGTCGAGTGGGAGGGATGAACCTATAAGCCAGGAGCAGGCAAATTACAGCCCATAGCTGGTGGCCTATTGTTGTTGTTGTTTTGCTTTTTTAAATGGCCTGTGAGCTAAGAATCATTTTTACATTATTAAAATGTAAGGAAAAAATCCAACAGAGATCAAATGTGGCCTGGATAGCCTACAGTTTTTACCATCTGACCCTCCTTTGAAGAAGTGGTTACCACGCACAAGTGCACGAGTCAGGCTGCGGTAGGGCCCGTGATAGAAGTCTGTGCTCCCAGGGGCAAAAAGGCAGGAGAACCATGCAGGGCTGTAGGAGAGGTGGCAGCAGCTGTGTTGGCTCAAGAAAGTAAACAGTTGTCCCCATGCAGAAAATAAGGAATGGTCTCCCAGGCAAATCACGAGAAAAGGAGTCCTGGGTGAGGGGCATTTTGGGATCATGGTTGAAATGAAGATCAAAAGGTAGTTGGGGCCATATTATAAAGGGTAATAATTATCACGCTCAGAGATGTATACTTTATCATGCAGGAAACATGGAGGTGGGAGAGCCTGACAGCATAGTTGGGCAACATGAAAAAATGATAACTTCATGTCGGAAAGGAGGAGTCAGAATTGTTATTTACTGAAATTAAGAGATTAAGTAGCTAAAATAATGGAGAATCAACTAAAGTTATAACAGCTAATGGGAGTGTCCAGTAAATCTGCAAAGGTTGCAAGCATGCAGACATCTACAGTTTTCTTGAGTATCCCAAATAAGCAATTAGAAAATACAATTTAAAAAATCCATTCACAATAGCAATAAAATTTTAAAATATTAGAAATAGAATTTGTCAGAAATATTTAGTATCTAGAGAAATAAAAATAAACAAT
Organism: Hyperoodon ampullatus; assembly: GCF_949752795.1. NCBI lineage: Eukaryota > Metazoa > Chordata > Mammalia > Artiodactyla > Ziphiidae > Hyperoodon > Hyperoodon ampullatus. Next base: position 31,334,745 of record NC_136925.1, on the reverse strand, counting down.
CCTAATGAGAGAGAGAAGGATTTTTAGAAAATGGAGGGTATACCTTGATTGATTGATGGATTGACTCATTCGAGAGTGATGACCCGAGAGCCAGAGGCAAACCCCAGCTTCCTCACTAACTAGCTCTGAGACCCTGGGCACATTTCTTAACTTCTCTAGGCCTCAGTTTCCTTATGTTTGAAATGGGGACAATCACCACGAGAAGAAAAGTAATACATGTAAAGTGCTCAGAATGGTGCCTGGCATGTTGGAAGCAATCAAACAACAAGCAAGTTAAAGTACAAGGAGGAGAGGAAATTCAGGAAGGAGAGGTTCAAGGTGCTGTGAGAGCTGATAAGAGGGTCGCCTAGTGGTCAGTGCTAGTCCCTGTTTAGTTCTGCGTGGTCCCCTGACCCCTCTTTATTTTTTTTTTTTTAAATTTATTTATTTATTTATTTATTTATGGCTGAGTTGGGTCTTTGTTGCTTCATGTGGGCTTTCTCTAGTTGTGGTGAGCGCGGGCTACTCTTCCTTGCGGTGTGCAGGCTTCTCATTGCAGTGGCTTCTCTTGATTCGGAGCACGGGCTCTAGGTGCATGGGCTTCAGTAGTTGTGGCATGTGCGCTCAGTAGTTGTGGCTCGTGGGCTCTAGAGCGCAGGCTCAGTAGCTGTGGCACACGGGCTTAGTTGCTCCGCAGCATGTGGGATCTTCCTGGACCAGGGCTCGAACCCGTGTCCCCTGCACTGGCAGGCAGATTCTTAACCACTGTGCCACCAGGGAAGCCCGACTCCTCCGTTTAAAGCAGAGATACCCTCCATGTAGTAAGTGCTTGATTGTCACCTCAGGCGAGAAGGGCACACATTGTCTGTTTCCATCCTCCGCCCCAAAGGGTAAGAGTCTGAAGAGCATGAAAGATGTAAAAATTAAAAACAAATGTTAGGTTTTGGGAAGCAGTGTGGGTGGAGGCAGGCAGCCTCGTGGCTGCACAGGAGGGAGTTCTGGAGTCAGATCCCTGGGTTCAGACCTTGGGCTCCACCACTTGCCAGCTGTGCAACATCACATGAATAACTTAAGTTTTTTTCACCTGTAAAATGGGGGTTGGAACCTAGAGAGTGTGAGGACTAAAGGTGCTAATTTATGCAATATACTTACTATGTCTGGCACATAATAAATGCCAAATAAGTATTAGCTATGACCATTATCACTTTTACAGATTTTGTATGTAATACAAGTTCACTAGGAACATTGTTTTCTGGGGGAAAAATGTTTGTGAAGAAAACCATTTTTCTGATTTTTAAATTTATTAGTTAATTATAGAAATTTGAGGGACTTCCCTGGTGGTGCAGTGGTTAAGAATCCGCCTGCCAATGCAGGGGACACAGGTTCGAGCTGTGGTCCAGGAAGATCCCACATGCCGCAGAGCAACTAAGTCTGTGCGCCGCAACTACTGAGCCTGTGCTCTAGAGCCCACGAGCCACAACTACTGAAGCCCACGTGCTACAACTACTGAAGCCTGCATGCCTAGAGCCCGTGCTCCACAAGAGAAGCCACCGCAGTGAGAAGCCCGCGCACCGCAACGAAGAGTAGCCCACGTTCACGTCAACTAGAGAAAGCCCGCGTGTAGCAACGAAGACCCAACACAGCCCTAAATAAATAAATAAATAAATAAATAAATAAATAAATTTATAACAAAAAATTTTTAAAAATAAAAATATCAGAAAAGTATTTAAAAAAATAATTTTGGTAAGGTTCAGAAAAGCATAGAGAAGGAAGATTAAGTCCTTAATCTTATAATGTACTGCTAACCACAGTTACCATTTTTGTGTGTATCTTTCCAATATTTTTATGCATAATTTTGAATCTTATATATGATTACCTGTATTATATATGTATGTATATTTGTGTACACACACATATATAATTTTCCAACCTGTCTTTTCCCTGTTTAATATATTGCACATATTTTCCTCTATTATCAAGTATTCTATACCATGCAATTCTGTGTGACTGGTATCACATTTGATGCCATAAAAGCTGACTAAGATTCGTCAGTAAAACTCTGTTTTGCACTCTGCCTCGCTCATATTTCCGTCCTATTATTAATTCTGAGTCTACAGGTGTGCACATGAAGTGGAAGGAAACTAAGACAGAATGAACATAAGAAATATGTAGCTGTATCCCTCATTAGCATAGAGATCCCCAGCTGTGGCCATTAGAGGTGAGATTAAAGTAAGAATAGAGGATGGAATCTGGTATAAAGTAACAGCACCCATTTGGCTGCTGAGGAAACCGAGGCACAGGAAGGTTGAGTGACTTGTCCACAGCTGCACCAGTCATAAGAAGTGGAGGCAGGAATCAAATCCAGGCTGTCTGACGCTAGTCCCCTGCTATTTTCTGGCCCAACAGCTACCCTGCAGTTCCTTGGGAGCTGAGACTTAAAGTGGAGTGTGTGTTATGTTATGTCAGGATGACTCCTTTAGAGCATTGTCTGAAGTTGCCAGAACTTTAACTGGCAAGTTAAAATGTAATCTCCAAGGTAATTTTACAAGCTGTTTTATGATGCTGATCTTGGAGGCTGAGAGCAGCACAAACTATGGAGTCTCATCATTGATGTCCGTTTCCTGGGCTTTGTGAGTTGAAGTCACCCCCATGCTGAGGAGGCTGGCTCCCAGCAGAGATGTGTTAAAACTCCAGGAGAGGAGAAAAGGTCTCTTTTTTAGGAGCTGTTATTGAAAGAGCCAAGTAATAAAGTGGAATTTGTAAATGAAAGTGAGAAAAACAAGCTGATTTCCAGCCAACTATACTTGATTAATATAAAGTGAAATGCACTTTTCCCTCCTGGTCTGAGTCATGAAAATGGCTTGGGGAGTCTTTAGTTTTCAGAGTCCTTGTTGCCATTGGGTTAGCACATGTCAAAGAGCCAAATCTATTGGTTATTTTAATAAACACCAATGTGTGATCTTGGCTATTTATTAAAGAGGAAAGGGATGCAAAGTAGTGATTCCTTTCAAAGGCAGCAAACAAAGTGAGTCACTTGCCACATGTGCTTCATGTCACCCTTTTCAGCATGTATAGTTACAATGTGGTATAATTTTTCAGAATGATTGCATTTTGCTATTGAACTGAAAAATAAAATCATTTAAAATTTATTTATTTGTTTATTTTTCAGGTTGTAAATAATTTCATTTTTTAAATACATAGATATTCAACTGATCACTTAGTTCTTTAGTTAAATAATATATAGAAGATTAAAACTGGCTTTGTGATTAGTAATAGAAAATCTCTAGCCCATTTTTAATCAGAAATGCCTTTGGGGTTCCATCCCTCCAGACTGAAAAACCTTGCTATGGAGCAGAAGTGGTGATGCGGTATATTAATTTTGTATCCTGCAACTTTACCGAATTCACTGGTGAACTCTAGTAGTTTTCTGGTGGCATCTTTAGGATTTTCCATGTATAGTATCATGTCATCTGCAGACAGTGACAGTTTTACTTCTTCCTTTCCAATTTGGATTTGTTTTATTTCTTTTTCTTCTCTGATTGCTATGGCTAGGACTTCCAATGCTTTGTTGAATAAAAGTGGTAAGAATGGTTATCCTTGCCTTGTTCCTGATCTTAGGGGAAATGCTTTCAGCTTTTCACTGTTGAGTATGATGTTAGCAGTGGGTTTGTCACATATGGACTTTATTATAAGAGGGCTGGTCTCAGAGAGCTGGGACTCCAGAGCAGAAAGCTGGGCTTGGTAAGAAATAGATAGGGGGTCTTGTAGCTGCAGCACAGGAGCTGCTCTCTTTGGGAAGTGTGGCCAAACATTTCTGCATTAAAATATTTATTTATTTATTTACTTTTGGCTGTGTTGGGTCTTCGTTGCTGCACGCGGGCTTTCTCTAGTTGCAGCGAGCAGGGGCTACTCTTCATTGCGGTGCACGGGCTTCTCATTGCGGTGGCTTCTCTTGTTGCGGAGCATGGGCTCTAGGCACGCGGGCCTCAGTAGTTGTGGCATGCGGGCTCAGTAGCTGTGGCTCACGGGCTCTAGAGTGCAGGCTCGGTAGTTGCGGCACACGGGCTTAGTTGCTCCACGGTATGTAGGATCTTCTGGGACCAGGGCTTGAACCCATGTCCCCTGCATTGGCAGGGATTCTTAACCACTGTGCCACCAGGGAAGTCCTTTTTCTGCAGTTTTATGCTCCATGTCTTGTGGTTCTCAAGCTTCTCCTAGTCGCAACGCAAGATTGCAATATGATGCTTTTGGAAAGCAGCTTTTGTCAGGTGGACCGGAACTAAGGGTTATAAAGGAAAGTTGAGGTGGCAGCTCCTTGTGTGTGGGCGTTGGGGGTGGGTTGAGGCTGGATCTGAATTTCTTCTCTTGTCTCTAACTCACCCTCGGGTTCAGGCTGGGGAAACAGGCTGCAGGATGGGGGTGTTGGTGGTGTTGATAGTTCAGACTGTTACAAAGGGGTCTTAAAGAAACTGTCCATTTACCTGATTGTGATGAAGCAGCACAGAGGACTGAACTCTAATGTTTGTTTGCTTTTGACTGGACTTTTATAGACCCTGCATGGTGACGCAGCACTTATGTCATGGGAAAAGCAAATGAATAATTGGCAGCTAGAGTTGGTTTGGGAGACATAATCATATGGGGGAGAATAATAAAGGTACAGTTTCAGTTATGAGGCTCAGCTGGGCACTGTTGGTGGGCAATAAATAACTGCTGGATGAATGAAGGAAAGAACGAATGAATGTCAGGACACGTTTAGCAGGCAGCCCACGTGGCAGTCCAGGATCTGTGGGTCTGAGAGTACTTTCTGAGCAAAAAATTGAAATTTGTGAATGCTCTTAAGAGGTAGGATCAGAAATAGTGCTGGGCTCTCTAGGTGGAAACTGCAATTTCCTATCAAAGAATGCTCTTTTTAGCCATGGCTAGAGACCGTAGGAGGGAGAGTATACTTGTAATAATTAGAATGCAGACTGAAAGATAATGCCTTTGACTTAGGACTGTATGAGTCTGACTGTATGGGCACACATGCATTCAGCTCTTTGAGAGGGGCTGTGAGCAAGTTGGGGACAGCCCTGGCTACTAGCACTGCCACCTGAGGGAGATCTTGTAATACTTATAATAGCAACACTTGTGAGAAGTGCCATCCTGGAGAAGTACCAGGTGCAATGAGGGCATTTTTTTCAGGGGAAACTGACATGATCAAGGCTACTTTGAGGGGATGACATTTAAGCTGGGCTCTGAAGGTAAACGGGGGTTAGGCAGGCATGTGTGTGGGGAAGAGGAATCGGACGCGGCAGGGAGGAGATGAGCATGGAACGTGGAAGGAACTCCGCCCGTGAAGGCTCTGAGTGGAAGAGCAGCTGGGAGCCTTCAAGGAATGAAAAGATGGCCAGTGTGTCTGGAAACTGTGTGAGAGTAGAGGTGTGGCGTGAGGTGGAGGTAGGCAGGGGCTAGATCATACAAGCCTTCCACGTCACGTAAAGAACGCAGGCTTTGTTCGAAGAGTAGTGAAAGCCTTAGGTGGTTGAAAGTAGGGAAGAGGCGGGACCTTATTTATGCGTAACCCGCTGGAGGGGCCGAGGGTGGATTCGGGGCCCAGTGAGCAGGCTGGTGCAGTCCAGGAAAGGTAAGATGGCGTTTGGACTACGACCATGGCCATAGAGTTGGGCATAAAATTTAGTGATTTTAAATGTGTGTGTGGGGGTGGGAGGTGGTGATGGAGAGGGCAGGGGTGAAGAATAACCAAGTTCTCAACACGAAAATTGAGTAATAAGCAAAGTAGCCATTCCCAGAGTTGGGGATCACTGGAGAGAAAGGGAGGATCACGAATTTCAGTTGTGGATATGCCGAGTTTGAGATCCTGGGAGCCAGGTGCATGAGTGGAGAGGAACTATATGAAAAAGGCAGCCTTCTGAATCAGTGGAGAAAAGATAAATCAATTCAGTAAAATGGTGTTGGGACAGCTGGCTAACCATCTGGAACAAAATAAGTACAATCCAGACTTTGTCATGTACCTGAATAGATTCCAAATGGATTAAGCACTTCAGTGTAAAAAATAAAACTGTAAAGATGCCAGGAAAAAATACGGGAAACATTTATATAACGTTAACTTGGGAATATTTTTCTAATAATGGCACCAAAGGGAGAAACTATAAAAAGAAAGGTTGAATTGGTGGATTACGTGAGAAAAAGAAAACAAAAATTGCCATAAATAAAGTTAAAATTGAAATGGTAAGTTGGAAAATGTTTGTGACATGTGACAAAGCCATATTACTGAACTTGTGAAGAACTTCTGCAAGTCAGTAAGAAAAGTGAGTGCCTGAAAGGGAAAATTGGGCAAAAGACATAAAAAGGTAATTTGCAAAAATAATACAAATAATAAACACATGAAAAGTGTTCAATTTCTTTAGTAATCAAAGCAGTGCAAGTTAAAAAATCAGGCACCACTCTGTTAATCAAACTGGCAAAGTTTTTTTTTTTTTTTTTTTTTTTTTTAATAGTGTGAAGTAGCTGCAGGGGTGTGGAAGAGGCACTAACCTCTGTTGGTAGGAATAAAAACGAGTACTTTGGGCTTCCCTGGTGGCGCAGTGGTTGAGAGTCCGCCTGCCAATGCAGGGGACACGGGTTCGTGCCCCAGTCTGGGAGGATCCCACATGCCACAGCGCAGCTGGGCCCATGAGCCATGGCCGCTGAGGCTGAGCGTCCGGAGCCTGTGCTCCGCAACGGGAGAGGCCACGACAGTGAGAGGCCCGCGTACCGCAAAAAAAAAAAAAAAGTTGTTTCCGCAAGGAAGCCTTTCTGGAACTTTCTCCCAGAGTGTGTCTGGCAAACCTGTTCCATGCTCCCAGGCCCCTGGTACTTTCTTCCCCAGAGCACTCCCTGAACCTTCTCTGCATGGTAGGCTTGACTGTCTCCTCAGCTGGACTGGGCACCAGGCCTGGTGGGTTGGTTTCTGACTCTAGGGCCCGAACAAACGCCTGGCACACGTTAGGCTTTCAGCAAGTGTTTGTTGAACAAAGGATGCAATTTTCAGTTCTGGGAGCCATCTTTTAAAAGGAATGTGGCCAAACTAGGGTGTATTCAGAGAAGGGTAGTTAAGAAGGGGGTTAGTCTCAAAAAATTTTCCTATGAGGAATTTGAATATACTGGGCATGGATAATGTGGAAAAGTGTAGATATAAGGGTCATAAACTAGCTTTTTTCAAGTGTTGAAAGTGGGTAGTGACTTAGGCGTTGTTGCAGGTGATGGGTGTGTTTGGGCAGAGGACAGAGGGGGACTGGGTGTGTATGAGGTGAAGTAACAGATTGCAGCTCAGGGTGAGACAGCACTGTAGAGCAGACCCATCTAAAGTTGGGAGGGCTTGTCTTATGATGTGGTAGGAGCTGCCGTTTTTTGGAGTCACCCCTTGAGGGTGAGGACCACCATCAGGATAGCTGAGGAGTCTTTTTACAGGCAATATGATGTTTAAGTAGAAATGGTCTCTGGGGGTCCTTTCAGTTCTGATGATTTGGTGATTTTATATTCATTCTCTAGAAAGAAGAGCAGAGACAGTTTTCCAAGTTATAAAACATATAAAATATGTTTGTCATTTACTATAGGGCAGACAGAAGGGCTGGTGTGGGTGCTGGAAGGAGGACAGGTGGGTAAAGAGCCATGGAAGGGGCCACATGAGGGGACTGTCTTGGTTAGGGTGACCCTGCGTGGGTCTGTCTTCATGGTTCTTAGCCCAGTCCTTCCTTCTTTCCGTGTCACCAACCTATTACGCAGACTGCAGGGGTTTTGTGTGTGTGGATAAATCTTAGACGCTGTTTTTAACAGCATCCTGAAGATGTTGTAGTCTTAACAGCACCCCTGAGAGATAGTTATTTCACAGAAGGGAAAGCCAAACGAGGGTCAGAGAGACGAGGGAACCAGTCTTGGGCTGTGCAGCTAATGACAACGCGTTTCTTTTGCTGCAGGACAACTTCTGTATATTTGCATTGGTGGTTTGTTAAAATCACCTGCAAGAATAGTAATAATTTGACCTGGAAACCATAAATTCTATTTTTACCTGTATTGATTGGGTCCCCGTGAGTGCTTAAGCTTTTTACAACTTCATATCGGAATCCGATACTAACTGAAGTGAACTGATCTACTCTGAAAGATCCTTACATATTACTCAATAACTCTAAATTGCTTGCAGTTGCTAATGGAGAGGACCATTAGATCAGATGCTCAGAGAGCAGCACCTCTTCTCTTCAGGCATCGCATCCATTCCAGACTTCCAGAAAGAGGGAGCAATGGAGGCCTGGGGGCCTGGCCATCTTAAAGAACCAGGGATTGGGGGGGCCAAGCCCTGCTCATCCTAAAGTGTTTGCAGGACTTCCCTGGTGGTCCAGTAGTTATGGCTCCGCGCTTCCATTGCAGGGGGCACGGGTTCCATCCCTGGTCTGGGAGCTAAGATCCCACATGCCCTGCGGTTCAGCCAAAAATAAATAAATAAATAAATAAAGTGTTTGTATCGTTATGGGGACTAGGCAGTTGTGGCTCATTTCTTTTCCAGGTTCATTGTTGCTATCTCAGTTGGTAAAAATATGTTGATTATCCATGAAAACAAAAAGAAATTACTTTTAGCAGATTAAAATGAAATGGTAATCAGTGCTGAGTTCTTGGAAATCTTTGTGGCTTATTTAGCAACACAAATTGGTTGATGTAATTCTGACAGAAGCAGTCTAGTTTTTGCTTTATCCTGGGGGTGTTCTAGCTGTTTCTTCCCTGAGCAAAGTGACTTTGTGTTTAAATTTTCAGGGTTCCAATTCCTGAATGATTAAAATAAAAGAAAAAAAAGAGGAAGACGATTCACAAGATAGTGCCATGTAGACAATAGATTCTTAAATCTTATGTAGGTATGTACGTGTTAGGGATGAGCACAGAATGAGAAGGCTCAGTGCTTTTCCTGGGTCGCCAGATATGGAAACCCTCCCCATTTGTGTCATGGGATTGGGGAACTTTCCCTTTGCACTCCTCTCTAGTTCTTGTGGCTGGACTAACACACAAGACAGATTAACAGGAGAAAAACAAATTTTCATTTGCGAACATGCAGGTCTCACAGAAATGGTACCTAAGAAGTGGCCAAGGAAGGGAGCTTTTATATTTTTTAGAAAAGAAACAATATGGGAGGAATTGACAGACAAAGAAACTTGGGTTTTGGGTGCTCAATTAGTGAAGAATCTAAACAGGGTTTGGGCTTGGGGTAGTCAATTAAAAACGTAATGAGGTTTGTTTATACAAGCTTCTCAGCCCCGAATTCCCTGTCTCCGGGTGGTAAGGGTGTCCTTCTACTTCCAGAGTCAGGGAGTGCACCTTCCACATGGGAGATTGATTTCCTGTTTTCAGGGAGACAGAGAGGAGGGCCAGAGTGTCCCTCTTGCACTGGCCATTTCTTTTCTTTTCTTTTTTTTTTTTTTTTTGCTGTACGCGGCCTCTCACTGTTGTGGCCTCTCCCATTGTGGAGCACAGGCTCCAGACGTGCAGGCTCAGCGGCCATGGCTCACGGGCCCAGCCGCTCCGCGGCATGTGGGATCTTCCCAGACTGGGGCACGAACCCGTGTCCCCTGCATCGGCAGGCGGACTCTCAACCACTGCGCCACCAGGGAAGCCCTATTTGTTCATTTCTTGCATTTGAAGGAGTCCTCAGTGACATCCTTGGCCTGACTGAGACTCTTTGCCTTAGTCCTTGGCCACCACGCAACTGCAGCAACCACTTTACCGAGCTTCCCTTTCTTGTCAGTTTTACAGAGGCCCCCTCATTCCCCTAGTTTCTTGTTGTCATCAACCTGAATTAGGTTGATTTGGTCTTCAGCACAAACAGCCTCCACCAGCTTGACCCACACAGGCTCATCACACAGAGATGGATACGAGCACACAACGATGGGCTCGGCGCTGGTCTAAGGCTTTGGCAGCTACCCGAATTCCACGTGCGAGGCCATCGGTGGATGAGGGTGGTCTTCGGTACCTCCTGTAAAGTATCGTTAATGTCCGTTACACCTTCCAGCAGCAAAGCAATGCCTTCCTCAGCCATGGCTGTGGGTTACAGGTGGAGCCGAAACTGGAATACACCCGCCAGCTTGGTGGCAGCAGGGAAAGAGAACCTTTTCTTTATTTTAGTTTTTAATTTTGGATTTTTAGAAGTAGGGAACTTTTACCTGAAAGAGAGGCTTTGAGGAGTCTCTTCCTTGCTGTAAGGCTGATGGAAATGACATTTCTTGGGTGTGTTGAAGCACAGAGGATTCAGGCTTCCTCCTCCCCCAGAGGCTTCATCCTCCATTTCAACTCTACAGATTTCCGAGCATGAGACGAGGAGGCATCAGTCTCCTGCTGTTTCAGGTGTCGCCTGATTGTTGGCTGGTGGGTGTGTGTGTGTGTGGGGGAGGTGTGGGGTGTGTGTGTGGGGGGGGGTGTGACCTTCTAACACATGCAGGCACATACTTTTCATGTATTAAGTCATTTACTACTCACAGTGATCCTGTCCGTGGGGAAATTTAGGCTCAAAGAGGTAACTTGTCTGGGAACACCTAGCTATCATGGATTTGAACTGAAGTAGTCTAGGAGAAGCCAGAAATCATTGCCGAACACTTTTTAGCCTTTGTCTTACTCATTGGCTCTTCTGACCCTTTTTCCCTGCTCTCCTTTTTAGGTTCCTTAAATGTTGATTGGTCTCAGAAGCCAAGCCCCCCACCCTCTATTCATCTCCTGAATCCAGCTGTTTTCTGTATCTTCACTTAGACTTCCCACAACCATGTGAGATTCAGCACATTCCCAAACAGAACCCCTCACCCTCCCACCAAACCAGCATCCCCTCCTGTGGCCTCTCTCTGTGAATGGCACCATCCTCCATTCAGTTATTCAAGTTGGGTGCCAAAAGTCATTCTAGATTGCTCCTTCTCTGTTGCCTTCCACCTGGCTTTCAAAGCCCTAGACTGCCTGGGCCCTGCCTTCTTTCCAATCTCATTTCTTAACCCTCACTCCTTGCCCACTCTGTGCCAGCCATCCTTGTCTTCTCTCCGCTTCACAAACACACCAAGCTTATCCTGACCCTGGGGCACTTGTCCTAGCTGTTTCCCTTGCCTGGAATTCCCAGTCTCCAGATCTGTGCATTGGTAGATCCTTCTCGACATTCATGTCTCTGGGTAAATATCAGCTCCACAGAGAGGCCTTCCCTGACCACCCAGTCTAACATAGCTGTCAGTCACCCTCTATCACATCACCTTACTTTAATTCTCTGCATTGCACTTATCACTGGCTGATGCTTTCTTATTTATTGATGGATTTGTTTATCATCTCTCCATGGGATGTAAACTCCATGAGAGCAGTGACCTTGTCTGTTCTGTTAGTCCCAGGATCCCAGCACCCAGAGCTGTGTCTTGCATATAGTCAAAATAATATTGATAAGAGCTGACATTTGTGGAGCATTTCCAGTGTGCTTAGGCAGATAGTAGTACAATATATAATACCCTCATGTGGTAATATGTACTTTCATAATAATATACATAGTGTATATTATATATTAATTATATAACATACAATAAAATACATATATTATACATATGATATATGTATACTATGTAATATAAAATACCTACTATATACAATATATATCATATGTACATATATATGTTTGTGTGTATGTATATCCTCATGGTAATATAATAACAATACCTATTCTCATATGGTTTGGTGAGAATTAAATGAGGCAGTATTAGTAACAGCTTATTATGATTATGATTGTCATTAGTATTATTATGCCTGGTTTGTAAATGAGGAAACTGCGGTACATAGTGGTTAACTACCTTCACAGGATCACGTGGCTGAGACGTGGTGGGGTCAGGCTTGGACCCAGGAGTCTGGCTGTAGAGCCAGATGCTCAGTAAGCTCACTGGGAGCTCACCGGACACCTTAACCTCTTAGCTCCTTTCTGCCCCGCAGCCGTAGGGGGAGCACCCAATGTCTGTTGCCTGGATTTTGCCACAGATTCTTAGCTGATGTCCCAACCTCCAGGTCTGCTTTTGATTTCTACTAGCGTGGTCAGTCAGAACTGTTAGGCTCCCAGTTCTCTTAGACTAAAATCCAAACTCCTGTTCTTCATAAGCTAAATTCTCTTCACATCTCTGCCCACATGTCCTACTTCTTCCCCATGTGCACCTTTATTCCTAACGCACCAAATTACCCTTGGGTCCCTGAACACACTGTGCTGTTGCAGCCTCATGCAAAACCGAGGCTGTTTCCCTTGCCTTGCTTAATTTGACAGATTCTCAAAGCTTGTTTCGACTACTTAGAAACTTCCTTAGTGTTCTCCCTAACCTCCTCCAACCTCATGGGGCTGCCTACATTGGGTGTTCTCTCCTCTCCTGTTTCACTTTGTGCACAGTTGGATCATGGAAGTACTATACTGTACTCTTCTGGGCTCCTGCTATGCTCCCCAACCTCCAGCCTTCCCTCAGCCTTTCCTGTGGACATTATCATTTTGACTGGCTTCCCTCCAATCCTGGTACCTAAGAGAACGCCTGGTAAATATTAGGCACTCAGTAACTATTTGCTGAATGAATACTAACTTCCAAAAGGAATTTGAGGCAATCCTATATAAGACAGAGCATTATAATATATTCAACATTAATACAAACATTTCAGAAACCAACTAGAAAAAAGTTATGGTCTTGGAATGAGTTTATTCCTGGAATTGGGCACAATTTAACTTTGAGTTTTTTGGCTACCAAGATAAAAAGGGAGATGTGTGGGGGCAGTTTCATCTTTATTTTCTAGGAAAAGGAAAAGGTTCTTCAATTGAGACAAGTTTTTTCGTGGTCCTGAATTCTAGGGAGAGATTCTTCCATGGAAAGGAGATTGGATTTCCTTAAGGACAGTGTTTTTGAATGTAAACATTTGTAAAAAATTTTTCTTATTAAAAGCTCAAGGTTTAATGTTGAATTGCAGCTCCAAAGGCATTTGTTTGGGGTCCTACTTTAATACAGTGCCTGTATTTTTTATTTGGATATATTTATTATAGGGGTGGAGCTTAGAGAGCCTAGAGATTTTGATAACTTACCCAACAACCATAGCCCAGGCACCTCTTATCAATAGATCCACTTTCCAATGTAAGTTATCTTTTGGGAGGGGAAGTGTGTGGGTTTAGGGCAAGCTTTGGCAAGTCCTGAATCAGCTATTTTACATTTGGGTCTTTGGTGACTACCAGGGGTTTAGCTTTTCCATGTTGTTCGTTGAAGAGATTTCTTGCATTAGACACCAGGTGGTTGGTCCACCTTTGGAGGATCTCTCATCAGAACTTAAGGGCCTGCACAACTACTGCATGCCACAACTACTGAAGCCCGCGTGCCTAGAGCCCATGCTCCGCAACAAGCGAAGCCACCGCAGTGAGAAGCCCACGCACCACAATGAAGAGTAGCACCTGCTCGCCGCAACTAGAGAAAGCCTGCATGCAGCAACGAAGACCCAACACAGCCAAAAAAAAAAAAAAAAAAAGAAAAAAAAGAAAAAAATTAATTAATTAAAAAAGGAAAAAAAAAAAACCCCAAAAAACTTAAGGGCCTGACTTGTGCTGCCTGGTTTGAAGACCATCTTGCCTTCATGAAACAGTGAGCTCCAGCAGTGTGGGGCAGGGCCACTGTAGTTCTTCACAAACTGTTAGCTCAAGCACCTATATAAGCCCTGGCTGAGCCTCAGAGTTGTACATCCTAGAGTTCTGTGCCATCAAGTGTGGGGAGGGATAATTTTGGTCTAAAAGATTTAAGGACAAAGTATTATAAAATAGTCTGCATTCACTGAAAACTATATTTACTGAGCACCTGTTGGGCGCCGGGCACTGGTGGGTACTGGGGGATACAGTCTTAGTGCCCAGGTAGAGCTCACCATCTAGTATGATTTCTGTCTTCACTGATTTTAAAATCTAGACGGAATCATAAAAGAGCCATTCTGATGAGACTGTCAGGGCAGCCATGTACCAAATAAACTCCTAGGTAGCTGAGTTGGTTCACCTGTCAGATGAGGATGATTTAGGATTGTCCATTTAAACATTGGGGGGGTGTCTGCCAAATGTTACCATTTGAGATTTAGCATAGTCGATACAGTCTCTTCCCTTGGCCCCTTGTCAGTGAACAAGATCAGGTATTTTTTTTGTTTGTTTTTTCATTACGAAAATTTTCAAACACACAGAAAAGTAGAATAGTAGCCCAATGAACAGCTTTATAACCATCACCTCTATTCAATAGTTGTGAACATTTTGTCATATTTGCCTCAGCTATTTTTTTTCTTGATGTGGATGTATTTTAAAATTAGTTACAGATATCATGACATTTAACCTCCAAACACTTTTGAAGGTAGCGCTGATATTTTCCTCATGTGGTCAGCAGCCTCCAAGGTGGCCCCCAGTGATCCCTGCCTTCAGGGATTCATCCTCTTGGGTAATCCCCTCCCATTGAGTGTAGGCTGGACTTATTGATTTGCTTCTAAGAAATAGAATATGGCAGAAGCAATGGGATGTCCCTTCCAAGATTAGGTTATAGAAAGATTGTAGCTTCTGTCTTGGGCATCCTCTCTCTCCTGTTCTTGATCTTTCACTTGCTCTGATGCAAGCCAGCATGGTTGTGAGCTGCTCTATGGAGAGGTCCACATGGCAAGGAACTCATCTCTGGCCAGGAGCCAGCAAGAACCTGAGGCCTGTTAACCATGTGAATGAGTTTGGAAACATCCTCCCCTAGTCAAGGCTTGAGATAACTGCAACCTGGCTGACATCTTTTTTTTTTTTTTTTTTTTAATATTTGGGATTTTATTTTATTTTTTTTAATTAAAAAAAATTGAAGTGGGCTTCCCTGGTGGCGCAGTGGTTGAGAGTCTGCCTGCCGATGCAGGGGACATGGGTTCGTGCCCCAGTCTGGGAAGATCCCATATGCCGCGGAGCGGCTGGGCCCGTGAGCCATGGCCGCTGAGCCTGGGCGTCCAGAGCCTGTGCTCCGCAACGGGAGAGGCCACAACAGTGAAAGGCCTGTGTGCCGCAAAAAAAAAAAAAAAAAAATTGAAGTATAGTTTATTTACAATGTTGTGTTAATTTCTGCTGTACAGCAAAGTGACTCAGTTATACACATATACAAATTCTTTTTTATATTCTTTTCCATTATAATCTATCCCAGGATATTAAATATAATTCCCTGTACTCTATAGTAGGACCTTGTTGTTCATCCATTCTATATGTAATAGTTTGCATCTACCAACCCCCAACTCCCAGTCTATCCCTCTCCCCCCACCGCCGCTTGGCAACCACAAGTCTGTTCTCTATGTGTGTGAGTCTGTTTCTGTTTCATAGATGAGTTCATTTGTGCCGTATTTTAGATTCCACATATAAGTGATATCATATGGTAGTTGTCCTTCTCTTTCTCACTTACTTCACTTAGTATGATAATCTCTAGTTGCATCCCTGGCTGACATCTTAATTGCAGCCTGTGAGAGACCCTGAGCCAGAGGCACCCAGCTAAAGCTGCCTGGATTCTTGACGCACAGAAACTGTGAGGTAATAAATATTTGGCCTTTTAAGCTGCTAAATTTTTGAGGAAATTTATTATGCAGCTATCAATAACAAACACACCTACATAGCTCCAATCCCATTAATCCTAGTAGGAGCCTCTTTGAGCAGCTGCTGAGCTGTGAAGGGTACAGCCATGTTGTCAAGAGGGAAGAGTGCTTATCCTGCTATGATGGGCGGCAGGCATCGAATTTCAGTTGCCTCAAGTTACATAGATAAAAGGTTTTACATCTTTTAGAAGTAGAGTCTTATCTTTTAGTCTCTCAGGAGACTATTATTACTACCCATTCTGATTTTAGCAGTGTTCTTTTCTTGGCTGTGAAGAAACCTGGATCCATTCCAAGATTGTAGAGCTTGGCACACAGGAGGTTTCTGTCTCTGGATTCAATGATTTTTGAGAAAGTAGTGTGCAATGGGGAGAGAGTTATGTGGGACATTCTTAACCATCTAATGGTCAGGATACATGGACAAGAATGTTCAGTAGGGTAGTAATAAGGCCTCCCACAGAGTAGGAGCTAAAGACTCAGTCCTACACTTGGAAAGAAGCATCACACAGAATTCTATAAGATATCCAGCATACTCATGCACATATCATTTGAGAAGGTATCAGATTCCCAATTTTTTTTTTTTTTTTTTGGCCATTCTCAGATCAAGGATCGAACCCAGGGCCCGGCAGTGAAAGCTCTGAGTCCTAACCACTGGACCACCAGGGAATTCCCTAGATTCCCATTTTTAAAGATGAGGTCAATAACAGTTTGATTCCATCCAAAGGGATCTATGCCTTTTGTGTGAATCTGAGTAAGGTCCATCACTCTGGGCAGGTGCTAAACAGTTCTGGTGGTTAAAGTTTGCACCAGTTTTTGGTGATTGCTCAGATGTTTGAAAATGGTTGAAGATCCTGGATTCCAGCTAAGGTGAAACCTGGGGTCCATAAAATGATGACAGATCCTCCAGAAATGTGGAGTCTGCTTGCAGGGCCCTGATGGCCAGACATAAAACCTGCCATTAGAATCTGCTACTATTCAACTTTTTTAAAAGAAGGATAAGTTCCTTATAAAAGGATTTGAATTTAAATTTCAGCATGACATTGAATTCAGTCTGATGTGTTGTTTCATTAATTAAACCGTATTTGGGGGCTACCAGATAGTCTTTATTGAATAAAGAGACAGAACAGCTGGTTCCTCTGATTACCCAAATACAGAATAGCCAGGACAGAAATGAAATTAAGGGGAAAGCCTCTCTTGGGATGTAGTTTGAGTAGGGTGCTTTATATTCTTTACCCTCAGAAGGTGTACTTGGGAAAGTGAAACAGGGGAGACCCATAGAACTTTTATACCCCTCAAATCTCACTGTTTCAGTTGAATGTCTAGTCAGACTCAAAAGCAGCAATATTTCAGCAACTTTAAGAAGAGAGATAAATAAGAAGGCCGATCATTAGTGAGTCAGTAACGCTGCGTCATCGTTAGAGACGTTAGCTATGGTTCTTGAAGACTTCCAGAAGATGCTGTTGAATGTTATTAAATTATAATAATAAGTGAGTCTGAGCAGGCATTTGCCTCCTCCTGAGAAATATTTTCCTAAACTGGATTTCCTGTGTGTGAAATTTTTCCACAACTGGTACAAATCCTTTATCCAAATTTCCTAAAATGACAGTATATGTGCATGAATGCTTTGAGTGCATGGAGTTCAGAAGGTGCTCAGAAACATTAATAGGAGGACTGAAGTACAGAAGAGCAAGTGCAATCCCATCCTTATAGTGGGGAGTGTATGTTCATCCTTGTCTCATCCATAGGGAATTTTAAGAGCTGGGACATCAACAAAGAGAAGATTGGGAAGAAGAGGCGAGATGATTGGTATTGGTGGTCATTGGGGAAGGGGTCAAGATAGTTCATACTGGGCTTCCCTGGTGGCGCAGTGGTTGAGAGTCCGCCTGCCGATGCAGGGGAAGCGGGTTCGTGCCCCGGTCTGGGAGGATCCCACATGCCGCGGAGCGGCTGGGCCCGTGAGCCATGGCCGCTGAGCCTGCGCGTCCGGAGCCTGTGCTCCGCAATGGGAGAGGCCACAACAGTGAGAGGCCCGCGTACCACAAAAAAAAAAAAAAAAAAAAAAAAAAAAAAAAGATAGTTCATACTCTCTGGAAAAAATTTTCTTGTATGTTCTTCTAGAGAATTTTGTAGAAGATTGGAGGAGTATCTAGTTGCCTTCCAGAATGAAATCTGAGGAGGGATTAAATTTAGGGGCTTCTTCTGGTATCCCCCCACCCACCTTTATTTTTTCCCAGAGTGTGAGCCAGTTGGTGCAACTAGTAAATGTCAGAAAGTTGTCAAAGTTAATGGTTTTAATTCTGATATTTACTCATAAGGACCATTAATAACCTCATATATAAGATAGCACCACCCCCCTCATAGTTGAAAGAATCACATATCCAGTGATTTTAGAGTATGCTGGGAATATGAACAAGAGCTGTTTAAAGGAAGTGGCCTGTCATATGATTTCTGACAAAGAGAGGTCTGACCAGGAGTGTAAGAGAGACTAGAACATAGATTTCCTTCAGCTTTGCCCTCTGGGAGAGTCACATGCAGGAAAAAGAGCTTCAAGGATGTGTTCTTTGAAGGTTGGCTGGTAAGATTACTGTGACCTGTGCTCCTTGGGGAAAGCACTCAAAGTCTTTGTCTCTCAGTTGTTCTTAAAGTCCCAGTTAATTAAAGGTTGAGAGAGGGACAATTAGAAATAGGAATGATATCAGCATTGACTTCACTGGAATTATCTGCTTATAAATCCCATCAGTGCTCAAGTATAGGGAACACTAAGTAGGTGAAACACGTAATTACTCTTAATTCTTAGATTAATAGAAAAATGAGTGCTTGAAAGTCTTTTGACTATTAATCTTTAATTTCTCTCTAGAACGATATTCTCCCCACAGCCAGTCTTTTCTCTTCTGCCACTTATAGCATTTGGAAATTTAGCTAAATGGCAGGAATAGAGCTGGTAGTGGCCAGTAAAAGCTGGGAGCAGAATTAGTAAGGGAATAAGTGGATATAATTCAGAGGTTCATTTCTATAGCTACTTCCAGTGCTCTGAAACAAACATTCTGCCCACTGTCCCATAGTGATATATGTGAACACAAGTCATCGGTTTTTACTTAGAAGTATGTTAGTGGAGGCTTACTTTCCTAGGGTGTTGAGCAAAATAAATATGGCCGTAAGTTCTTTGTGTGATTCCAGAGGAAAGAACTGGGATCAATGGTAGATGTACCAAGGGGACATATTTTGTCTCAATGTAAGGAACTGTCTGACCAGAGAATTGCCTGCCTTGCCCAGGAAATGAGGGAGAAGTCCCTAGAGGGGCTGCAGTTGGGGACTATCTTGTACGGAAACGGGAGAAGGGATTTCTACACTGCGTGGGAGGTTAGACTGTTCCGCCCACAGCTGTAGTACTTGTTCTATTATTGTCGATGAGTGTAAAATAATTCCTTACGTTAGAGTAGCACCTTCTAGTTTGCAAAATGCTTTCACATTATTACATTTTTCAATCCTTATAATAGTTCTCTAATCTAAGAAGAGATAGATCAAACATACTTAAGGCTATCAACACCTTGATTGATGATTTCTACTGTGATAGGTACCAAATGGACAGAAAAGCAAAGCAGAGGGTTACCTGCCCTCAAGGAGATTAAAAACGACTTGAGGAGATAGGACACACACATAAATAAGACTGTGAGATGACGTGTGAATTACCTAATGAGTGATCTAGACCAGTGGTTCTTAAAGTGTCGTCCGTCCATCAGCAGCATCAGCATTACCTGAGATCTTGTTAGAAAGGCAGATTCTTGGGTGCCACTCCATACCTACTGAATCAGAAACTCCTGGCTTGGGGATGCCTGGGGGATGAATCAGTATTTTTATTTTTTATTTTATTTTGTTTTTTTAAAGTTTTCTACATACAACAGCTTTCTTTTTTTATTTTAATTTATTTATTTTTGCTGTGTTGGGTCTTCGTTTCTGTGCGAGGGCTATCTCTAGTTGTGGCAAGTGGGGGCCACTCTTCATTGTGGTGCACGGGCCTCTCACTGTCACGGCCTCTCTTGTTGCGGAGCACAGGCTCCAGACGCGCAGGCTCAGTAGTTGTGGCTCATGGGCCTAGTTGCTCCACGGCATGTGGGATCCTCCCAGACCAGGGCTCGAACCCGTGTCCCCTGCATTGGCAGGCAGATTCTCAACCACTGCGCCACCAGGGAAGCCCCGAATCAGTATTTTTAAAAAGCCCTCTAGGTGATGATGATGCATGCTCAAGTTTAAGACCACTGATCTACTCTAGTCTAGACCAGTGCTTCTCAAACTTGAACATGCATAAGAATCATCTGGAACAGCACTATTCAAAGTGTGTCTAAGAACTGCAGGCTCTCCAGGGAATTTTTATGCCTCTAAAGTTTAAGAAACACTGACCTGGAAGCTTGTTGAAACGCAGGTTTTCTCCCAGTCTCACTCCCAGTCATTCTGATTCAGTAGATGGGGCCTGAGCATTTGTGATGCTGATGCTGGCATCAGGCTATCCTTTGAGCAGCCCTGCTCTAAGCAGTTGTCCCTCTGGGGTTTGGCAGGGGAGTGGGCAATGAGAGGTGCTAGGGGACTGGACAGTGCAGGTAGCCTTCCTGGACTGGAGGAGGGAGAACTTGACCTGAGTCATAAGGGAAGCGTTGGGTTAGACAAGTGCAGGTTATTTGAGACAGGAAGGATGGGATGAAGGATGGTGATGGGATGAGCTCCCGGCATATTTGACTGAACTAGAGCATTCACATGAGGTAGACCTTGACTTGTCCTGCCAGGGCCTAGAGAGACCCATCTGCTGGCAGCTCTCATGCATCCTCCCCAAGGAAGAGGCTGAGAGGCAGGCAGCAGGCAAACAGCCTAGACCAAGAGTGCTTCCTCATTTGCTCTGTTTTGTGGTCCCTCCCTCTGGTGGGACTTTTAAGATCCATGTTGCTCTCTATTAGTCCTCTCCTCATCCCTCAGCCCTTAGGGAGCCCCATGTACCCTGGGTCCCTCACCTCCCAGTGTTTCTGATATTTTCAGTCTTTATTTGCTCTCACCAATGGTTCATGGTCCACACACCAAATCTGGGGGCTGGCAGGGAGTTACAGGTGCTCCTTCTGTCCATCTCTACAGAAACTGGGGGGGTGGTTTACCTACTGAAAATGAGGCTTGAGTTGCCTCGTCACCCAAGCCTGCTCCTTCAGTGCCCTTCAGAAGTGCCCGTAGTATTTTGTTTTTGTTAACACCCTCCACTAAGGAAAAATGGGCTCACTTGGTGAAGCCTGGGCATGCTGCAGACTTGAGACTTTGGCTTGTCCTCTTCATCTCTAAGCAGAGTCTAATCTAAATTCAGTCTCCCCCTTAAAAATACTTCCTGCCAAGCTCAAAAGGCCAAATCTGGAACAATTTGAGCAGCAAAAAGAATAATGAGAGTACTGGATTATAGGCCATAGAATAAAATAAATACCGACAAGTACACACTTAAATAAATAATGGAATACGTCAGTAAATGGGGGATGAAGGGAACAGTAGTATTTGGATCAATACATGTAGAAGGATTGAGGGAAACAGAAAATCCTGATTAGGCAAACACCACAGTAATAATTGTTTCAGATGATATCTACTGATGGATGCTAAAATTAGTGGGCCAAAGTTTGAGGAGAAACAGGATATTTATACAGTCTCAAAGTTTCTCTCCCAAGGCTATTAATTGCAAAAGGAAAAATAGTAACATTACAGTGAAGAAACCTTATAGACACCACCTTCACCGCACGGTCAGGGTTAACATCCCCAGTGATATGGACATATGGACATTGTGGACCCCCTGATATGATGCCCTGAGAAGGGGTATTAGGGTTCTGCAGAGAAACAAGCTAATAGGAGATCTAGATATAGATATCTAGATCTATCCATGTCTATTTCTCTTCTATAATAAAGTTATATTGACTCATACAACTATGGAGGCTGACAAGTCCCAAGATCTGCAGGGTGGGTTGGCAGGGTGGAGACCTGGGAGGGCTGATGGTGTAGTTCCAGTATGAACTGGCTCAAGACCAAGGAAGAGCCAATGTTTCCATTTAAGTCTGAAGGCAAGAAAAAGCCCATGTCCCAGTGCAGAGGCAGTCAGGCAGGAGGAATTCTCTCTTACTCCAGGGAGAGTCAGCCCTATTGTCCAATAAGGCCTTCATCTGATTGGAGGAGGCCCACCCACATCAGGGAGAGCATTCTGCTTTACCCACTCTACCACTTAAATGTTAATCTCATGCAAAACACCCTCATAGAAACACCCAGAATAATGTTTGACCACAGAACTTCGCACCCGTAGTCCAGTCAGGTTGACATAAAATAACCATCACAGAAGGGTTCATAAAAATGCATGACTGCTCCAATTATTAACCACCTTAGACAAACCCAAGTTGATGAAAATTTTACAAAATAACTGACCAGTGTTCTTTAATAAAAGTGTCAAGGCTATGAAAGACAAGGCAGGCCTGAGGAGATTGGAGGAGACTAAGGCAACCTGATAACTAAATGCAGTGTGGGATCCTAGCTGGGATCCTGGAACAGAAAAGGATACTAGTTGAAAAACTAATAAAATTTGAATGAAGCTTATAGTGCAGTTAATTGTATTATATTGATGTTAATTTTTTAGTTTTGGTAAACGTACTGTGGTTACCTATGATGTTAATCTTAGCAGAAGCTGGTTGAAGGGTATACAGAAAGACCGGAGGATTTCTTAGTAACAGAGGGTTTTTTTTTTTTTTTTTGCGGTACGCGGGCCTCTCACTGTTGTGGCCTCTCCTGTTGTGGAGCACAGGCTCCGGACGCGCAGGCTCAGCGGCCATGGCTCACGGGCCCAGCCGCTCCGCGGCATGTGGGATCCTCCCAGACCAGGGCACGAACCCGTGTCCCCTGCATCGGCAGGCGGACTCTCAACTACTGCGCCACCAGGGAAGCCCCAGAGGGTATTTTTATATTCTTTAAATTTATAACTGTCTTGTGTGTATATATACATATAATTGTGTATCTACCATGAAGGCTAAATTCTATCCTTTTTTTTTTTTTTTTTGGCAAGTTCCTTTAAAAACCCTTAGACTTTTGTTCTTTTTTTCCTTCTGTATTCTGTGTTCCCTCCTGACTTAAGCATCCTTTTGTAAACGTTCACAGCTCAACCCTCTTGCTGTTCCATGGAGGGTCTTTATCTCTGAGGTGGTTCTCCTCACGGCATATTGTACAGAGCAGAGAGCATCAGGCTGGGCGTCAGGAGGCCCGGGTGCCAGCATTTTTAGTCTGGTTCTGTTATTAACTCAGTATCCTTCCAGTTTTAACATTCTGAGCCAAATGGCAAATTTGGGCTGAACACTATATGCGTTAGTTGATGTATGGATCCAAATGATTATATTTAGTATTTTTTCCGTTTTATCAAGGTCTTAAGTGCTCTATTTTTAGATTTCCCAAGTTTTTATAAACTCATGTACGTTTTTTCCTCTTGCCCCCAAAGTCTTTGGAGTCTACAACAGAATTCACCATTTACTCTGGCATTTCCCTTAGACTCTTTTCTTTTAGCCATTGAAGGAAATCAACATTTGGGGGGGCCAGGAAGCCAGTGTAGCTCTCCTTTCACTTGTTTTCTCCTCTCTGAAACTGGGTCATATGTGTAAAAGTGAGATTTGAAACAGGGCTGTCTGAACTGAAAGCTTCTATTGCCCAAAGACGGCTTTGACAGGAGGCTTCTGGTGGAAAGATGGATAGAATCTACCAGATGGAGAGAAGTGGGGGCACATATGGGTTTTGGGGGGAAGGGAAAGGGGTGGGCACAGCATGAGCAGAGACGTGGCAGTGGGAAGCATGAAGCGTGCTGGGGAGTGGAGCTGTTCTGGGTCTGCTAGGGTCAAGGAGGATGAGGGATAAAGCTGGAACAGGGGTGGGAACAGAGTGCGATGAGCCTTGGATTCCAGGTTGAGTTTGGACTGTATTTCATAGCCCGTTTCATAAACCATTGAAGGTCTTTGTGAAAGGGAGTGCCACAGTGAAAAGAGTGTCTTAGAGATTTAAGTATGGGTGGGATATGGAATGGACCGGAGAAACAGAGGGTCTCTCCTCATGAGTGCTGGTGTCTGATGAGTTAACCAGATATGGCGCTCAGTGCTTTACATGTGTTATGTCATTTAATCCTCACAGTAGCCCTAAGAAATACCCTTAATAGCATCCCCATTTTCCAGATGGGAAAACTGAAGCTTTGCGAGGTTAGTTAATGACCAGGCTTTCCGTAGGGAATCACAGTGGTGGCAGGATGGGAAGTAGGATGGATCCGTTTCCACCTGGGCTGCCTCTTTATCCTGCAACACAGTGGCCTGGAGACAACCTGGGGCAATTGTAAAAAAAATAATAAAGTAAGTGCTGAGGCTGGGTGTGCTTGGCTGGGGTTACTAGAGATGGTTTAAGCAAACTTCCAGGTGTTCTCAAGCACCTCAAACTTGAATGGCTAGAGTTGGAGACAAGGAGGTGCCTCTGGAGGTCTGGGGGTGATCAATTCTTCCTTTTTTCCATGAATCCCCTCTCTCATCCACATATCTTGGTATGTTTCCAGTTACTTCCCTGCTTTGCTGTTGTATGGGTTGATATATCACAGAATTGTTTAATTTGCTTTACTTTTGTTTCTAGTTATAAGTCAAAGGGGGTACATGCATTTGGTTTTGCAAAGCTTTTTTTTTTTTTTTGCGGTACGCGGGCCTCTCACTGTTGTGGCCTCTCCCGTTGTGGAGCACAGGCTCCGGATGCACAGGCTCAGCGGCCATGGCTCACGGGCCCAGCCGCCCCGCGGCATGTGGGAGCTTCCCGGACCGGGGCACGAACCCGTGCCCCCCGCATCAGCAGGCGGACTCCCAACCACTGCGCCACCAGGGAAGCCCTGGTTTTGCAAAGCTTTGGATGCACACTTAAACGGGCATATAATGGGTGCGTGCTGAATGCTGTTGTGACGTAGTGGATGGTGAGGGCTGGCCCAGTGACCTCTCTCTGCTCTCTCTGCTGCAGGTGACAAGAAGTACATCATGGGGCCCAAGCTTTCCACTCTAGACGCCACCGTCTTTGGACACTTGGCACAGGCAATGTGGACCTTACCTGGGACGAGACCTGAGCGGCTGATAAAAGGCAAGCCCTACGAAGCTCTTCAGGTTTGGGGAGTTGCCGGGGGGCGGAGGGTGGGAGCAGCACGATGGAGAATTCTAGGCCAATGCCCCTGAGCTTGGCTGTGCTTTATGGAGGCGCCAGGCCTTGGTGTCTGGGGCCAGGGTCGGTTTCCTGTGCTCAGGACATGTAGAGGCTTCTCACCTGCCATCTTGCTCAGACCATGTTCTTAGCAAAGCGGACACAAATCCTGCTGTGTTCTACACCAGGGCTTTTCTTCCAGCTCCTTACGTAGTGGACTTAATACTTGTCGCTGAAACAGGGCTTGCATTCCCCCTAGTGCCCTTGTTTTGTGGGTCTCCCTTACTTTCCTTTGGACTGCGGTGGCTCATCAGTTTCTGGTTTATCCAGCACTGTGGCAGCCGTGGTCAGGTGGGGCTGATGAGCTCACTGCCCATCTCACATGCTCCTTTTGAGTCTGAACTGGTCTCAGATATTTCACACGTGCGTATAGGTACATATGATTCTGCGTCATTTGAGTTCAAAGCACTCTCTTCTCCTATTCCGGCGGGGTGTCTGTAGATCATACGCTGATCTGGGAAAGTGTCAACAAATGCTTTGTAAGTCTAGTGCTATGTGAGGTGTTATTATGGATATTATTATACATGTATTTTGACCAAAGAAATGGTATCTTTATTGTGTGATCTTGATGTAAGGCCCATGAGAATTACAATTCTAAACTGGAGGGGTCGAAGTGGGATGAGTGGGACCAGAGCTAGAGGATGCACATATGTGTGAGGTAGGGATGGGGGTGGTTGCCGGGAGTAAAATTGGCAGTGGGGCAGGGAAAGTCAGCTCAACCTGGGTTGATGTCAAGGGACCAGATCTTCATGTGTGTATGTGTGTGTGTGTGTGTGTGTGTGTGTGCGTGTGCATTGGAGTGGGGTGGTGGGATATACATGGCAGCTGGGGCCTCTGGGAGAGGCTTCCTCTGCCTTGATGAATGGGAACCATTTTGAGTCATCTCTGGTTTTAAACAGTACCTAAGCAAGTGCCCGGGGCCTGGGAATGTGGGCATCAAGCTTCCATATTTCGATTTGGGGAAGGGGATTGACAAGAGTTAATCAGGCTTTTTATACCCCAGCTGAGAGACCGGAGGTGTACATGAGATCACCAGTGAATAACATATAGAGTACTCTTAATTAATGTTGGATGGATGGATGGATGGATGGAACCAAGCAAGACAGAATCATACAAGAAACTGAGGCAAGTGAGCAGTCATGTGTGGTAGTCGTGGGTGGGTGGGTGGGGAGGTTGTTGAAGTCTATAGCTGTGTGTGTGTGTGTGTGTGTGTGTGTGTGTGTACTCATGTGCATGCCCAGAGATTCAGAACAGGCTAAAGGCAGCAGGAGTAACTCTCCAGATTGGTGGGGATGGGGCTCCAGACTTGGTTGGAATGGATCAGGCATTGACTGAAGGTCTTTTAGAACAAAAGCTAGGTGGGGACAGGGATAGTGTGGACTTATATTTAATTTCCTGCGTGATCAGAATGGAGGTGTTCCTTGTCTTGTGATGAGTTGGAAGTTATCTAAATTGAATATGTTATCATATTGGTGATGTTTGTAGCACTTAAAGTAGTTTCCCTTTATTTTAATCAGATTCTCATGGTGGTCTAAAAGATAGTGATTTCTTTTCGTTCATCTAGGGGTGTGTTTTGTATTTACTCTTGTTTCCTGTTTCTTCGTACTCCCTCCTTCCCTACCACGCCACCTTTACACACCTATGAGTACACACACACTCACATCTACTCATATGCTTCTATACCCACATGCCCTGTACACACTCACTTGTACACATACATTTACACTTCTACCCAAGCACATACACACACACACACCCTATGCATACACACTCACACACACACCCTATGTGTGCACACACACACACACACACACTACAGTTGACACTCAAACAACACAGGTTTGTACTTCATGAGTCACTTATACGTGGTTATTTTTCAGTAGTAATGAATACTGTACCACACAGCCCATGTTGGTTGAATCCACGAATGTGGAGGAACCTTGGATACAGGGGACAGACTATAAGTTCTTTGCGAATTAACCCCCATGTTGTTTAAGGGTCAAGTGTATTGAGGTCTTCTGTTATTTAGTCAGAAAGATTTAGGTATCCAGTATCAGTAGCAATCTCAGATTGTACAGAATCCCTTCTCGAAGAAATGAAGCATCTTTTGTGAATTTATTTATGACTTGGACCTTTCCTCTGTTACTTCCTGGAGGGACTTGAGGCATTTAGTGTTCTTTTTAAAGAAATGATCAGTGTTTTTGGAGAATTGATTTTGAGTCCCATGTGGAGACGCACACATTTGGGGGAATCTGATGCTGTCACCTGCAGGGCACTTTGGCACGTAGATGCAGATTCTTAAAATAAGCCGGTAGCTTCCAGCTCTCCATGGGGACTGGCGGAGAACAAATCATTCAAGTCCACAGCAAGCCTCTAAAGCTCATTTCAGTCATTATTCTATGCCCCTTTCTAACCTTTTGATCGGAGCTGCTAATGCAGGCAAACTACTAATTTGATCTCAACTTCTTTCTCTGCCTTTGCTCTTTTTGTGGTGGAGACCTTCAAAGGAGAAGTAGAAACAAACAACCAAGAGTCTGGATAATTTAGAACTGGCTCACATCCAGGAGTGGAAGCGGCTTGGATCTGGCAGTTTTCTGCCTTAGCTTTGGAACAGCCAAGCCACTATTGTCCTTGCCATCTGTGTGAGTGTGTGTGTATCAATATTAGCTTTTTGGTCCTAGATATTTAAAATAATCTAGCCACACAGGCTACTCCGGGAAACATCCAGAATCATGAGAACTTTTCCTTAATTTGGGTGAGTAGGAGGACAGACTTTGAATATTCAGCAATTCTTAAAATATACATAATATGTTTGTGTATGTTATGAAATGTCATTTCCTTACTAGAGAAAATTTAGAAAAGATAAAAAAAAAATTAACTTGTGACCACATAACCCGCAGAGAATTTCTGTTAATATTGTGGTATGTTTCCCTATCTTTTATCAAGTACATGTATATATGTATGTTTAAAAATTGGGATCATTATATTGATATAGTTATAACCTGCAGTTTTTTAAAAAAATTAATTTATTTATATTTGGCTGCATTGGGTCTTCATTGCTGCACGCGGGCTTTCTCTAGATGTGGCGAGCAGGGGCTGCTCTTCGTTGCAGTGTGTGGGCTTCTCACTGCGGAGGCTTATCTTGTTGCGGAGCACGGGCTCTAGGTGTGCGGGCTTCAGTAGTTGTGGCTCATGGGCTCTAGAGCACAGGCTCAGTAGTTGTGGTGCACAGCCTTAGTTGTTTCGCGGCAGGTGGGATCCTCCCAGACTAGGGCTTGAACCCATGTCCCCTGCATTGGCAGGCAGATTCTTAACCACTGTGCCACCAGGGAAGTCCGTAACCTGCAGTTTTTAATTAACTATGTATTATGGCCATTTCCCTTGTCATTAAATATTCTTCAAAACAGTGTATTTAGTAGTTGCATTATATCCTATCCCATGGCTACATTGTAATTTATGTGATTAATCTTTTTCTGGACTTGTGGGTTGTTTCAAATAATTTTTACTAACATTCTATATTAACCACTGTGCCACCAGGGAAGTCCCGAATCTCAGTTTTATTATCAGCAAGTTTTTTTTATTAAAGTATAATTGACCTACAGTATTATATTAATTTCAGGTGTACTACATTCAATGTCTATGTCCATTTTGAAATGATCACCACAATAGGTCTAGTTACTGTCACCATACAAAGTTAATACAATATTATTGATTATATTTCCCCATGGTGTACATTAGATCCCCATGATCTATTCTCTTTATAACTGCAAGTTTGTACCTCTCAACCGCCCCCATTCATGTCCCCACCCCCCGACCTCCCCTCTCCTCTGACAACCACCAGTCTGTTCTCTGTATCTGTGAGTCTGGTTTTGTTTTGATTTTTTTGTTTGTTTTTAATTAAAAATTTTCATTTTAGTAGCAAGGATACTTTATTTTTTTAATTAATTTTTTTATTATAGTTGATATACAATGCTGTTTTTATAGTTTTTTATTATAGTTTTTTAAATTATAGTTGATTTACAATGCTGTGTTAGTTTCTGCTGTACAGCAAAGTGAGTCAGTTACACATATACTGCTTGTTTGTTTTTTAGATTCCACATATAAGTAAAATCTTATGATATTTGTCTTTCTCTGTCTGACTTATTTCACTTAGCATAATACCCTCAAGTTACATCCATGTTGTCACAAATGGCAAGGTTTCATTTTTTATGGCTGCGTAATATTCCATACTATGTATGTATGTGTGTGTGTGTCTTCTTTATCCATTCATCTATCAGTGGACACTTTGGTTGCTTCCATATCCTGGCTATTATGCTGCAGTGAACATAGGGATGCATGTATCTTTTTGAATTAGTGTTATTGTCTTCTTTAGTAAATACTCAGGAGTGGAATTACTGGACCATACAGTAATTTTATTTTTAGTTTTTTGAGTAACCTCCATACTGTTTTCCATAGTGGCTGCACCAATTTACAGTCCCACCAGCAGTGCACGAGGGTTCCCTTTTCTCCACATCCTCACCAACACTTGTTATTTCTTGTCTTTTTTAGCAACCCTCTTAATGTGGAGTCACATTTGATATTTTGATCAGAGTATTCTTATTAGAGAATTGCATGTGGATTTGGCACTCTTTAAAATAGACGTGGAGAGTTGGAGAGCCTAGAAAAGTGAAAGTAAAGCACAAAAGGGAACGGGTTCTGTCGCACAGCTGCTTGCCCTGGAGAGCCGTACCAAACCCAGAGAACCCAACACTGCTTTTCTGAATTTGTAAGGAACACAACCTTCTGTGTTTTAAGAAAAACAAACACTGTTCAGCAACTCTTTTACCATCAGTTATTTATTGTACGTGGATTATTTTTTTGGCTTATTATTTGATTGATTAAAAGGTGGAAAAAATGCTGGATATCTTTGAAAAACATACACGTATATGCCCACCCCATACTCTTACTGTTCTCCATTCAAAGTGTTTAGGAAGAGGTTGTGGGGGAATTTGGGTCTCAGGGAAGGGCTGGCTCAAATGATCTTTGCTGGTCTTTGTATCCTGAGATCTGTGAATTAGCTTCAGTGAGACTGGGGAAGGGAAGGTGTCCTCATTACCGCATTCAAGTTTGCTAAGAACTTTTTAAAAAAAATTTTATTTACTCATTTATTTTTGGCTGCGTTGGGTCTTCATTGCTGTGCGTTGGCTTTCTCTAGTTGTGGCAAGTGGGGGCTGTTCTTCATTGCGGAGCACGGGTGCTAGGTTGGTGGGCTTCAGTAGTTGTGGCACGCGGGCTCAGTAGTTGTGGCTCATGGGCTCTAGAGCGCAGGCTCAGTATTTGTGGCGCACAGGCTTAGTTGCTCCACGGCATGTGGGATCTTCCCGGACCAGGGCTCAAACCTGCGTCCCCTGAATTGGCAGGCGGATTCTTAACCGCTGCGCCACCAGGGAAGCCCTGGTGAGAACTTTTCTGAAGAGGAAATGTTCAGCACCCTTGCTGCCTGTGTGACACAGTGTTATAGGGAGCAACCAAGGACACAGCCAGCACCTACCACAGGCGTGGAGCCAGGAGGTGCTGAGTAAATACCTGGAAACCAAAAGAATGTGTGTGAGCACCAGCCCTAGGTTTTCCGGATATTGGCTGGTTAAGAACCCGGGGCTGGCAGTGGTGCTGGGAGGCATTGGAGAAATATAGGAAAATAAAAGGAGTCACTTTTTCCAAAGAGCCGTGGGGAATGTTTCCATTTGACAAACTCCAAGAGAAAAGCTCTTTATTCTGTCCGCTACCTTGGGGTAGCGGGCCATTTGGCTTTCTGATAAATATCCTCTCAAGTTGTCTGAGAATATCAGTAATCACTCATTAGT
This sequence comes from Hyperoodon ampullatus, assembly GCF_949752795.1. Lineage (NCBI taxonomy): Eukaryota > Metazoa > Chordata > Mammalia > Artiodactyla > Ziphiidae > Hyperoodon > Hyperoodon ampullatus. The sequence continues at coordinate 31,304,056 of NC_136925.1, read as the reverse complement.
CATTTTACTAATTTATTTTATTGGATTTTTAAATTAAAAAGGTAATACGTATTGTCACAATAAGTTGAATTAAACAGGTATATTTTAAAAGATTTATTACCTTCCCTTCACCCATGTCCAGTGTCACTCCCATAGAAAACTAATACTAAGGATTTGGAGTGAACCCTTCTGTGCCTTTTTTTTTTCATATACAAATTTACATACATGTATATAGCTGTTTTGGTTTGTTTGTTTTTATTGTTTTAAAACTAAACAGTGGAATTGCATTATACACATTACTTTATAACTTGTTTTTTTCACTTAATAAAATATTATGTCTTTTTAACAGTTTCCCAATATTCTATAGAATTGATATACCAGAATTTATTCAATCAATCCCTACTGATGGACATTCAGGTGTTTCCATCTTTCTTTTCTTTCTCTTTTTTTTTATTGACATAATACTGCATTCAACATCCATGCTCATCTATCTTTACATACTGATGATTTTATTTTAGTAGAATAGAGTACTAAAAGTGGAGTCCTGAGCCAACAGATAACTGAATTTAAAATTTCAATAGATAACATCAGATTACTTTCCTAAAAAGCTTATAGCAATTTATACTTCCACTAGCCATGTAGTATAATGCCTGACCCTCCACACTGGATGGTATTAGACTTTTTTTTACCAGTCTGATAGGTGACATTATCTGATTGTTGAGTACACTTTGAAAAAAAACCTGCAGTTTTAAAAAAATTATTTCACAAAGTTTACATCTTCAGTATAGGCACTTATGTTAACACGGGCATCTCTCTCTCTCTCTCTCTCTCTCTCTCTCTCTCTCACACACACACACACACACGCACACACACACATTACACACAGCCTGTTTCTACTGCCGACTTTTTTCATTCTTTTTGGCTGGTAGCACATTGAGTGGGTCAGCTGGTGGAGAATCTAGGAACAAGCAAGGATTGGGAAAACCAGATAAACGGAGAACTCAACTGTAGATTTTCACTCTTTGTTTCACTCTTTTTATCAGGGGCAGGATATGAGGATGGGCATGTGAGCTCGCAGCCCTTGCTTATCAAAAAGCACACCCTTTCTTCACTGTGTGATAGAGGGATCTCTTCTTCACGACAGCCCATTATCTTTGAGTGGCGACACCTGTCTCCTCAAAATTCTTGAGACTCCAGAAGGAATTACAGAAAAATATTCTGTAACAGGTAGTGGGAAGCTATTAATTCCCAGGCCAGGCTGTCAGCTCATCAGGAGAGAGGCCGAGTCCAGTCATGGTGAAGGGAATGGAGTCTGGAGACTGCTTGTGTCTGAATCCTGGGTCAGCCACTATATAGCTACGTGACCTTAGGCAAGTTAATTAACCTCTCTGTTGCTTCAGTTTTCCTATTACAGATGGAGATATTAATAGTTCCTGCCTCATAGGATTGTTGCCAGGACTAGGGACGGGAGTTAATATAATTCAACAATAAATAAAGCACTTCAAGTAGTGCCTGGTACGCAGTAAGGCCTATATACATGTGTGCTATTATTAATTTTTATTATTGCAGACTGAAGGGGTTCTAATGTCACACAGTCATGAAGGGGGCAGCTCTCCTGGAAGAAAGGTAAAGAAACAGGCTGTAGAGAGAATGGCTACAAAAGAAGTAGAGACAGTCATATATTGTGTAGATCCCATGGACATTGTGACTAGATTCTTACTTTCTGGGAATGGACTTGATTGAAGCAAACAGGGTTGTCCCCAGGGCCTGCTGTGAAGTGACCACAATTCATCTTTGATAGTCCCTGCCTCCAATGGCCCCTTGCTGCTGCTTCTGCGTCTTTATCTAATTTTTGGTTACCAGCAATACCTGGTGAGGCGTTTCGTAACTGCTTCCCTGAGGGAGAAAATAAGGGAAAGTTTTGCGTGCATCTGCCCAAAAAGGAGCAATGATGTTGGCTTCTTAGCTTCCGAGCGCATACAGAAAGTCTTCGAGTTGGGGGCAATCAGAATGGACTCATATAAGTGTGAGTTGAACTATTTTGATCTGAGAAGACTGAAAATGGTGACCTGGAACCAATACAAATCCACTGGTTTACAGGATCCATGAAGCGGGGGAATTTGCCTTATTATGTTTTGTAACGGATGTATTTAAGCAGAACAGCAATCAAGTTTTGAAAAATTTTAGTGGGAAAATGCTTATAATGTTACAGTAAGTGACAGGTAATGATAATAATGACAATAAATAAATAGAAAAAAATACTGAAAGAAATCACACCAAAATGTTAATTGTGATTACCTTGGATTGGTGAGATTATAGGTGCTTTTGTTTTCTTCTTTATATGTGTGTGTGTATATATATATATATATATATATATATATATATATATATATAATGTATATTTATACCATTTCTATATACAGACTTCTAATTTTCCAAAATGAGCATATATTATTTTCTCTGATAGAAAATAAAATAGAGTAGTTACAGGCTATAACCACTAGAGCTGTTAATATAGAAACAGCCTAAATGGCTATAATAAGGGATTGGAAAAAACAAAATGAAACTATGATACATCTGTATAATGAAGTACTATGCAATTATCAAGGTGGTCATGGAGTGAAATTAAAAGGTTTACATTATATGTTGCTAAGTGAAGAAAGTAGCATAGGAAACAGAATATATAGTAAATGCTATATAGCAAATGTAGATATATGTAAATGCATATATAAATATGTAAATTTCAGGAAGAGTTTAAATGAAAATGTTATTATGGCAAATGGGATTATTGGTAATTCTTTTATTTTTTGCTTATCTGTATTTTCTAATTTCCTGCAATAAAACATGGATTACCTACACAATAAGTGAATGTTTATATAACTTTTAAAAAATAAACATCCAGAGAATATTCTTAGGGCAATAAAGTCCTATAAGAGACAGTGACAAATTATATACTTATGAGGAGTGTTGCCATCTGGTGGATCAAAAGCAAAAACTCACCCTCTTTCTACATTTTTCATTTGGAATTAGGAAATGAAAGCCATATACCGTGCCATATTTCAGATGAATGCCTGGACAATTTTAGCAACTTAACAAAAATGTTCCTTTGATTCACAGGGAAAAGAAGTAGACCAACGACCAAGCCCAGCGAACCCAATCGTGGGTGCACTGTTGAATTTTATTTAAAAAATAAAAAAATCTCTGTTTTACTAAATATGTTTACAGGCATGCTCATCTATAAAGACAATTCTGAATTACCTATTTTATGGATGGTTCAGGGCAAAATTTCCATCCTAACCTAATTTTTTTTCAACTAGTTGGCATACTGACCAGCCCATAATGACACTACAAATATTTGTGGAATGAAGGATCACTTCTGGCTGACTTAATCCAACTAACAGTTGGTGTGTTTTCATGGACTATAAATTAATTTAGATATGAACCAGTCGAAGCACTAGTTCTCTTGATATGCAAACATAAAATAATAAAATATTTCACAAAGCCAAATGATGGTAGTTTAGCTGCCATTTTGGATAAGCTACCCCCTCACTTCTCACCACCATCGGACTCACTCTGAAATTTCATTCAGCCCATTCACTGAATTTAACTTTTCCCACTCATCTTTCTCCTTCTGTGTATAAAAATCTAAACATTTTGACAGTGCCTCTGTGGAAAAACATGGTTAATGCCTACTCTACCCCATCCTTCTAAGTTTCCCAGAAAGCCAAGTGGCTGGTAGATTGCTGCCTTTGAGAACTAACCCTCGCTTTCCTCACCACCCTGCAGGTGAGCTGATCAATCTTGCCATGTACTGTGAGAGGATAAGGAGGAAATTCTGGCCTGAGTGGCACCATGATGATGACAACACCATCTATGAGTCCGAGGAGAGCTGTGAAGGCAGCAAAACGCATACGCCCCTGCTGGATTTCAGCTCTTACTCAAGGACAGAGACCTTTGAAGATGAGGGAGCAGAGAACAGTTTCTCCAGAACCCCAGACACGGATTTCACTGGACACTCGCTCTTTGATTCTGATGTGGACTTAGATGACTACACAGACCATGAACAGTGCAAGTGACATTCAGCCCTGCTGACCCTCCTCTGTTGGAGCTGCCATTCCCTGGGGTCAGTCCAGTTTCCCAGGTAGAAATCCATCCGAGCTGGGAGGAGATCTTCGTGCTTGGCACAGTTCTCACAAGCTAACTGGACTAGAGCAGCCTTATTTCTTTTTTGTACAAACAAGACACAGAACCATTCCGATGGCTCCATTTAAAACAAACCGGCAAAAAAAAAGTCAGCATGGTTCCTGAAATCCACTTTTGTTTTCATTAGAAAACTAAGATTGTGTGGTAGAGCAGGTGCAAGAGCAGGTGCAAGAGCAGGTTGTCCACAGATGGTGTGTACATCGATCCGCTGCAACCCGAGGGCTGAGGTGCAAGATGGATTCTTGAACGTCCTTCATCCAGCAGGATTCAAAGTCAGGAGAGATGTCATCAGAAGGAATGTAGGAGATAAATGTTCTGTGGTGGCTGCTTGTATTTCCTGTGTGTATATTGTATGTTGAGATATAAGTCAAATAAAATCCATAGATATTCAGTGAATACCTACTATGTGCAAAGCACTGTGCTAGGTGCTAGCCAGTATGAGTTTTATCCTAAGCCCTGCCAGTGGCTAGCTGTGTGATTCTGGGCAAGTCCCTTAATTCTTGTGTGCCTCATTTCCCTCATCTGTAAAGTGGGGGTAACAATAGTCCCCGCCTACCTACCTCACAGGGGTGTTGTGAGGATTCATGTGGTAACATACGGCGCTTTAAACCTCTCAGAAGAGGTGTGACATAAACATTTTATTCTTGATTTTTTTTTTTTTTTTTTTGAGATACACGGGCCTCTCACTGTTGCGGCCTCTCCTGTTGCGGAGCACAGGCTCCGGACGCGCAGGCTCAGCGGCCATGGCCCACGGGCCCAGCCGCTCCGCGGCATGTGGGATCTTCCCGGACCGAGGCAGGAACCCGTGTCCCCTGCACCGGCAGGCGGACTCTCAACCACTGCGCCACCAGGGAAGCCCACCTTTTATTCTTTAATGTGCTTCGTGTGTGTGGAGATTGGAGGGCAAAGGAATTCCACATCCAGGCAACAGCGGCCACAGTCACTCGCCCAAGCGGAGCCAATGGAACACACACCAAGGCACAGTTAGGACTCTGTCATCATCTTCTTTGTGATCTTGCTTGAATCGAAATCTTTTGTTCAAAGAACCTTGGAAATGTTTCTACAGATCATCAACAGCTACAAACAGTCTTCAATTCTACTGTACACTTGCAGAGAAGCCTTTCTTTCGTTGCCTGAACACACACTGGAACGTTGTCCTTTGTTGATTCTGGAGTGTTAAGTTGCCTACGTTTGGTTTACTTGGGGGGAATAAAGCTCAGGAATAGGATGGATTTAATAGTGGTGAAGGGGAAAGGATTTGACTGATTTTTGTAAGCAGAAGCTCGCCAACTTGTAATGTCCTTTTTTTTTTTTTTTTTTTGCGGTACGCGGGCCTCTCACTGTTGTGGCCTCTCCCGTTGCGGAGCACAGCCTCCGGACGCACAGGCTCAGTGGCCATGGCTCACAGGCCCAGCCGCTCCACAGCATGTGGGATCCTCCCGGACCGGGGCACGAACCCGTGTCTCCTGCATCGGCAGGTGGACTCTCAACCACTGCGCCACCAGGGAAACCCTGTAATGTCTTTTTTGAAAACAAACCTTGCAAGATGTATTGGAAAGATGAAGTAGGAAGAGGATCATTGTAACTGGTAGCAGAGAACTTTGTGCAGTGTAGACCCTATGCAGTTTTATTAACGCAACTTTTCTGGTGTTCTCAGCCATTGTCCGGTGAGGGGAAGGCAACGCTGAGGAAAATCTTAATGTTTCTTAAGGATTTTTCCTCCCCTCCCCGTCCTCTCTCTCCCTCCCCATAGAGCCCCTGAACTCTTGGGGTTACTGTGTTGACTGAGGCACTCCATCTCTGAAGACATAGTTTTGGTTGACTTAGAACATTTTCTAGTGAAATATGGGTTGAAGATCCTAGGCTGTGGATTTGGGCTTCTGACCACAACTGAGTGGGGAAGGGTTATTTCTTATGGGGTTAAAGAGGAACTTCTTAAAAGACAGCATCTTCTGGTAAGTTCACATACTTTATTTGAAAAAGTCTCTTTATTGAAAAAGACTCTCTTTGAATATGGTTTTGACGAAATAGTCCTAAAATGCTGTGGATTCACAAAGAAGTAAAGGGGGAGAGTTTTTGAGGCTATTTACCATTTAAGCAACAGGGTAGGGCATATGTAACTGGGAAGAAATGCTGAAATACCCCAAGCTAGACATTTTTATTCCACAGAAAACTCAGTTGTTAATATCTTATTAAAGCCCTTCATCTTTTGAGAGGACTGTTTGATGACTAATAAGAATGTGTTGGAGGATGTATGAATGGATAAGCCTGTTTTGTTTCCAGCATCATTTGGACTGTTCACCTCTCTTCTCTCTAGCTTAGTGTGTTGCAAGGCCAGCTGGTGGTAGTTCTGTGTGACAGGGAAGCGCCTGGCCTGAAAATGTGAATGTAGTGAACAGGTAAACTGTGGACCAATCTCCACAAGGACTGAGTTCCCCTTTCCACACCCTCAGCTGGAAAGAGTTGTGTTTGAAATTTTGTCTACAGTTTATTCTTCCTGTATAGCACCAAGTGTGCTGTATCTTCAAGCCAAGAATGATTAAGTTATGAGTATGTAGAAGTCACAGATATTGTTTATTGTGTGTTACTTGGAGGGCAAGTCCATGGAGAGCCAGCATTCAAAGTGAAGTTGTAAGACCTTCATTCATTCTCTTCAGGAGCCTCCCACAGGGGCTTGAACGGACATTGCTAGAGTCCTGGGTACTCCCTGACAGCTCATGACTGGGTATTCAGCATTTTGTACGGGTAACTTGATTAGGAACCCTAGAGTAGACCCAGGTTTTACTTTCCCAAAGTTGGTTATGGGAACAAAATGACCAAGACAAAACCCACTGGGGAGTGGGTGACTGATGCACTCTTGATTGGGAAGGCTTTAATTTTATGTGCTTCATTCTAAAGCTATCCAGGTTTGAAGTGTTCTCCAAGTTGATGAACAGGTGCTACTTGTAAGAAAAATAAGAAATTAGGGGATATTTTGGTCAACTAGCTTACTTGTTCAAGTTCTGTATTTCTTTTTTACTGGAAGGTAACTTAAGGAAATGTGATCTTTAATGGTAATAGACGCTTTTGGATGGACAGAAGACCCATGGGCTACCTGTTCTTTTTTTTACCTCTCACTGTAAAATTAAAATCTGTCCTTCTCTCCACTTCCCTTTGCCTCACCCCACCCCTGTCTCCACTCATCAGGATGAAGGAGCAGCATCACGCTTTGCCCTGCATATGCCAGAGTAGATACAAGGATGATTAAATTTACGCAGAAGTAAACTATATTGTCAGAGGTTCCCATTTCTTGTTGTAACATCATGACTTGTGAATAGTGACACTACCAAGGCCACATGCTACTCAGCTGACTGATCACAGACTTAGAGCAACTGGACTTGAATCAGAACTGCAGTCTGGTCTTCACGTGAGCCCTGCCTGTGTGCACTGAGGTATGAGGATGTGTGTTTGTGAAACAACTAGGGTTCAAGGAAAGGAAGCTTTAAGGGTTATAGCCATGGGGGTCTTGCCCAGGTTATTTGAGAGAAAGTATAGACTCTTAGAAATGGATAGCTGGGCCATGGATTCACTCTAGAAAGCCATATTTATTTGGAGGACAGGCCCGGAACGGAGGTCTTTCACCTTGCCTTTTACAGGGTTCTTCCCATTACATCAGCTTGACTTGGATTCTTTTTAGAACCCACCTCCCCAAGAGGTCACTCCATGTTCATAGAACCAGCACATCCCTAGTCTGTCTCTGACAGTGCTTGGAATTCTCCACTCTTGTCCCCTGTATCTCTTCAGCCTGGTCTAGGCCAATTCAAAGGATCTTTCTTCGGTATCTACTCTGTGCAAGGCGCTGCCGGGCTCAGTGAATGATACCCAGAGGAGATCCAAGTCACCAAGACTCTTCATTCTTGGATTATATCTTTTAAGGAATCCATGCCCATATGCTCTCTCACTGGATATTTAGTTACTCACTGGTGAGTTGATAGCCGCCTACCCTGTGCCTGGCCCTGGGGTCCACACTGGATATAGAGTGGTGAACAGGACAGACATGGCACCCTGGTTTTAGGGTATTCTCTTTTACCTAAGCTTCTGTGTTAGCCTCTTTTACGTGCTTAGCCACTTCCCTGATCCATTCCACTCATCACCACTAGATTAATATTTCTAAAAAGCTCTAATAGGGCACCGTTTTGCTCCAGGCTGAGGTATTCCTTAGGGCCTGGTGTTCTCACCTCTTTCTTCACCTTGTTTCCTGGGGCTCCTCCACGTGGTCCGTCCAGTGCATCCAAGCTGGTCCACTGGCCTAGACATGCCTCATGTGCCTGTGCCGTGCCTGCGCTCATGCCAGCCCTCTCCTGAAATGCCTGCCTCTCCTCTCCACTGGCGCAAGTCGTATGCACCTCGCAAGGCCCAGCTTGGTCAGTTCTGCAAGAAGAGATCTCAGCTCATTATAATCTCCCCTTCCTCTAGAAACACAGCTCCCATCATTTCCTTCCCTGAAGGCTGCATGGGAAAGGCATGCCCAGAAAGTGGGTCGTACACTAGAAAGTAATGGTTTTCAATTTTTTTATCTCCATCGATAATCTGCTTCAAGTCCTATGCCCTAATCCAAGAAAACTACGTATATGCAGATATATGAAATTTTACATGTAAGTTTAGGAGATTTAGAGACATCTTGGCATTATCCGTGGATTCCTTAGGGGGTTCATGGACTGCAGGTGAAGAAGCCTTCTTCGAAAGAGTCTTTAAAAGTCACTGTTGCTAGTGTTTGTTCTTGCTTGCTTTTATCACAGCCAGACAGGAGACATTGGAATGGGGTGTGCAGGCAGAAGTGATCTGTCATTATCCCCGCGGAGACTGAGTGACAGGGGAGGAGGATAAGGCCTCTCATATTAGTTGAGAAAATATCTTTGTTTTGACAAGTGCGGCATTTTGAAAGTGACAGGGTTTCGTTGTCATCGTCGTTGTCATCTCCCTTCTGACCACCCAAAACGTTGATTTCACAAAATCATTTCAGGGCCAGGGGAGCTTCCCTTCAGCCTTGAAACCCACCACTTCTGCTGGCCGGCCTGGGCTTAAGGTGGGAGAGAAGGCGCTGGATTTTTCCTTACAGGAAAGAGTTCTACACAATCAGGTTTTTCTGCATTAATTAAGCAATTAATTACTTCATAGAGCAGTTGAGTGTATTTTCAATAAAAGGACGGTGCCTTTTGTTGATAGGGAACAGCTCAGGTTCCTCCTCTTCCTCTTCTCCTTCCTCCTGCCCCTTGCCTCCCCCTTCTTCCTTTTTGTTTTCAGGGCGAAGCTCCTTTCGTATGACCCAGGATCCTTTGTTCTCCTTTTTTTGCGGTACGCGGGCCTCTCACTGCTGTGGCCTCTCCCGTTGCGGAGCACAGGCTCCGGATGCGCAGGCTCAGCGGCCATGGCTCATGGGCCCAGCCGCTCCGCGGCATGTGGGATCTTCCCGGACCGGGGCACGAACCCGTGTCCCCTGCATTGGCAGGCGGACTCTCAACCACTGCGCCACCAGGGAAGCCCTGTTCTCCTTTATATGTAGTGCTGTTTAAGATGAACACAGACTGATGAAGGTACATTCAATGACAAATACTTCTTGAGTCTAAATGCTGAACTCTGGCAACCCATTTCTAACGGGCCCGGGATCGATGGCTTGACCTTCCTTCACTTGCTTCTGGTGGTCTGGATGCAACTTGCAAAGTTCAAAAGGACCCCTTGGTGGGTGGGACCCCTCATCTGGCCGGCAAAACCCTTGCTAGTGCCAGGAGTAAATGCAAATGGATGTGAGGCTTTCCTCATTTAAATTTCTTACCAGAAATTTAGGTTTTTAGTCCCTGACTTTAAAGAATATCTTAAAGATATTTAAGATTCTTTAGTCTTTAAGGTAACTGGAACCAGCAACACATTGGCCTTGCACGTTTGAGAAGGTTACAGAGAATATGAAAAATAGCGTAAAAGGAAACAGCTCACTGTTTTGGGGCTAACAGTGTGACCTTCTCAACCATTCTGGCTCTTGCCAAAGCAGGGAACTTGCCCCCAGACCAAAGCTTCTCTGAAGCTTCTGCTGCTGGCTAGACCATTAGGATGGTCTCAATGTTCAAGAGGATTATTGCCCCTAATTGTCAAATTTGTAGACAGTAAAGGGGACCATTGCAATAATAAGACAACTTATGAATGTGGTCCAGCCAGCACCAACACTCTTGATTATTTCCTTGGGGAAACAAGTTATCTAGAGCAAAAGATTGGTACAGTACTTTTGGTGTTCTGTACACAAATTTCAGCAATTAACTTGATGGCCTTCTTGAATATTTTTCAATTGCTGTTGTCCCTAATTACAGCTTTAAATATTTTGAAACAATTCACTAACTATAGAGCAATATATATTTATGATGATATTTCATTTTATGAAAAGTAGTATTACTAAATGTGACCAATTCACCTCCTTCCCCCCATCCATTGGCAAGCATCCTTACCGCCCCCGCCCCGCCTTTTTTTCTGTTTTACTTTTAGCTCTAGAATAGAGTAACTTTTATTTATCAGTAAAATTTAAACCTTCTTTAGCATTAAAAAAAAAAAAAGTTACCCCGTGGCTTTAAAAAGAATAGGATTTAGCTCCTGAATTGTCAAGTTAATCAGCAGTGGCTAAACAGATAGCAGAGGGAATGTGATATAATTGGAGGCTAGAAAAGAGTAATGCTTTGGGTATTTACTACCTCCCTCCCTTAAAAAAATACAACAATCTATGGACTTTTCTCTTTAATAGTTGTTCAGAATTGGAAGTGTTCTCTCATATTCGCTTCTAGCCCCCAACAACAGATCACATTTGGCTTATTAAAACATCAACGATGTCCAAATGATTGTATTTTTACCTTTAACAAATTATATCTGAAATTTTTTGAAGCAATAAGACTAAAGATAATGCTCATCTTTTGGGGGGATCTCTGCTTCAGTAGGGGCAACGTGTTTGTGTTAACTTCTGTCAAAATGATTTTACCTCAAGTGATCAGTCTCACAGGATCATGCTTATTGTAAACATGTTTTTTTCCCAGCGATCTGTATCCTGCTGAGTGTCTGACAACTCCACCGTTGATGAGGGTGACGGTTCCTCCATGGTGGTGATTGAAAAGATGAGGGTCTGAGTTCTTCATCTGGTGGTATTTGAATTTCACTGAGTGGGAGGAGAGAAGGAATGATGAACAGATACTGGGGCTTCAAGCAACCACGAGGTGTGGCTGTGTTTGAGATGTGTCAGGCACAATGAAAGTTTTCTGGGTGGTGGCATCCTACTAAAGCCATCCAAGGGACTACGGGTTTAAATAAAAAACAAATGCAGTCTGTAGGGAAGGATTGTCTGTGAATATCCTGTTGATCTTTGTCCTGGTTTCTGGCTTGTTCTCCTGGTTTGCCCCGCCTGAGGCTGGGCCTGGGAACTGGAGGAGTGGTCCCAGTGTGTTCACTCCTTTGATTCTGGAACTTCCTTCTAGTCTCTCAAGAGTGTTTGTGTTTCTCTTTCCAACTTACTTCACTCTGTATGACAGACTCTAGGTCCATCCACCTCATTACAAATAGCTCAATTTCGTTTCTTTTTATGGCTGAGTAATATTCCATTGTATATATGTGCCACATCTTCTTTATCCATTCATCCGATGATGGACACTTAGGTTATGCTAACACATATATATGGAATTTAAGGAAAAAAATGTCGTGAAGAACCTAGGGGTAAAACAGGAATAAAGACACAGACCTACTAAAGAATGGACTTAAGGATATGGGGAGGGGGAAGGGTAAGCTGTGATAAAGCGAGAGAGTGGCACAGACATATATACACTACCAAACGTAAAATAGATAGCTAGTGGGAAGCAGCCGCATAGCACAGGGAGATCAGCTCGGTGCTTTGCGACCACCTAGAGGGGTGGGATAGGAAGGGTGGGAGGGAGGGAGATGCAAGAGGGAAGAGATATGGGAACATATGTATATGTATAACTGATTCACTTTGTTATAAAGCAGAAACTAACACACCATTGTAAAGCAATTTTACTCCAATAAAGATGTAAAAAAAAAAAAGAATGAAATAATGCCATTTGCAGCAATATGGATGGACCTAGAGATCATCATACTAAGTGAAGCAAGTCAAACAGAGAAAAACAAATATCATATGATATCACTTATATGTGGAATATAAAAAAATGACACATGAACTTATTTACAAAACAGAAACAGACTCACAGACTTTGAAAACAAACTTATGGTTACCAAAGAGGAAAGGTGGGGGGAGGGATAAATAAGGAGTTTGGGATTAACATATACACACTACTATATATAACATAGATAATTAACAAGGACCTACTGCATAGCACAGGGAACCCTACTCCATAATCTATAGTAACCTATATGGAAAGGAATCTGAAAAAGAATGGATATATGTATATGTATAACTGAATCACTGTGCTGTACACCTGAAACTAATACAACATTGTAAATCAACTATAATATAAAATAAAAATTAAATTTTAAAAATTTGCAAAAAAAAAGTGTGGCATATAGTTTCCATTTTATGATAGAAAATGTACAGAGTGTATTTGTATATTCGTTTTATAGAAGACCTTTAAATGTTTAGAGACACCCCGAAGGATCCCTATATAGGCAGTGGTCTCCAAACCTTTGTGCCATTGACCTCATCAGTAAAACTATCTGAGCATGCCCCACAGCTTATTTATTTATAAACACACACACACTGCTCTACTGATATGTTATATACATTAAAAGCCATAGCAACATAGAAATTTACAAAGAATAGTCTCTGCTCAATAGAGTTTAGAGTATGGGGCGAGGAAGGCTTAGGCGTAGCACCCAGAATGTGGCAGTTGGTTAAAGAATGTGTAGGTAACGTTGGTAGGAAAATGGATGTAAAATAGGCATGGACGCATGATTTTAGGTCAAGGTTATTCATTTATTCATTCAATCTTTTTTTTTGGCCATGCCGCACAGCACGCGGGATCTTAGTTCCCTGACCAGGGATGGAACCCGTGGCCCCTGCAGTGGAAGCACGGAGTCCTAACCACTGGACCTCCAGGGAATTCCCCATTCATTCATTCTTAAAACAGGCATTTTTGGTTAGGAGAAGAAAAGAGTGAATAATTAGATATGACGTTTACAAGAGCTCTTTAAAATTCTGTTTTTGGGACCACTTGATCTAGAACGTCTTGTCAATTCCTGCAAGATTTCTCAGTACACTGATTTAAGCAAAACAAGAAAAGAAAGGAGGGGAAAAATCCCCATTAATGCAGATGCTGGCTCTAATGCCTGAGAATTTCTGAATCTGAAAAGCAAGTTTTGATAATTCCTGGTAATCATCATCTCACTGATTATGTGTCTTTTTTCTTTCCTTCTTTCTTTTAATAGATCTTTATTGGAGTATAATTGCTTCACAATACTTAGCTTCTGTTGTACAACAAAGTGAATCAGCCATATGCATACGTATGTCCCCATATCCCCTCCCTCTTGCGTCTCCCTCCCACCCTCCCTATCCCACCCCTCTAGGTGGTCACAAAGCACCGAGCTGATCTCCCTGTGCTATGCGGCTGCTTCCCACTAGCTATCTATTTTACATCTGGTAGTGTATATATGTCCATGCCACTCTCTCACTTCGTCCCAGCTTCCCCTCCCCACCCCGCGTCCTTTCTTCTATTTGTTTATTACCCTGTGTCTCCAAACGTGTGGAAGATGTACAGATTTATTTTCAGATATCTGAGATAGGAAGGATCAATGTTGGTGTGATTCAAACCCACATTTCAGCTGCTTGGGGGCTGATGGGTGGACACTGCCTGGAAAATATTTACGTGCACCATCTGTTTTGCAAACACAATGAATAGCATCTTGCTGAATGAGGGCCTCGACGTGGAGGTGGCATTCCAGTGTTTATTTCTGGACCTATGAGTTACTTTAGCAGTTATTGTTAGTAGTTTATAAAGCCATATTTAAACTTGTACACTTGACTGTAAGATAGATTTGAATTGTGCACTATGTTGATTACTGTATATAAATGTGGAAATTCTGTATATTTGGTCTTAATGCTGTATGTATTTGATGTGTAAATGATAACTAATGGATATGAAATAGCTGGCTCTGAATGTCTTTATTCCAATTCACTTCTCTTTTGCAAATTTGAATGTTTAAACTTTACACCCATGGGGAAAATCTGAGATTTTTGCATCTAATATACTGTTAAGTGGTGGTCTCAGATGATTGGGAGAATATTTTAGTTGTAAGGCTCTGGTATAATTAGAACAGAGGTAATGAATTTTTTAGGCATTATGACTTTCTGAGAGAATTTTAAATGAATGTTTTTTAAGTAGAAAAACCAGTCTCTGGATTACGTTGTCTTTACTCTCCTGCCTTTGATTCATGCCCAGCGTTCCCGTCGGAGCCCTGTAAGGACTGATGTCCACTGGCAGAGAGAACAAGAGGAGGTAGAGAGACTGGAACACATGCGAACCTTTACTGTGGCGTCTGGGCCTGATGATAGACCGATTTTCCTTCTATATAAATATGTCTCAATTAGTTTTCCCAACTGTTCAGTGCAGTAATTCTGATTCCCATTTTGCAGATGAGGAAAGAGGCTTGGGGAGGTGAATTAGGACAACGTGGCTGAGATGCTCAAGTTATATATTGGGATCAGAGATTCACAGCGAGGTTTTAGAAACACAAATCTTATTACTGTTTCACACACACGTGCCTGGTGAGGAACGGCGAAGGATAGCTGAGCCTGTGGTCATTTCAGGATGGGTTAGAGACATTCAGGATGTTTGAAATCCGATCTACAAATTTGACCAACTATTATTCAAATGTTAGCTTCTTACCATTTAGAGCAAATTACATTAAAATCCCCAAATCCCCCCAATATGGGGATATCTATTAAGTAACAAATGAGAGAACCCCCTAATCCCACATTCTAGAGATAATGGTTTGGTTTTTATTCTTTTAGAACTCCTTTCTCTCTTGACCTATAAATCCTAACTATTCAGCTCTGCTTGTTAATAACACAGATGCCGCCTGGAAACGCTTTGGGGCAAATCTATTGTGTATCTACTTCTAGAACATGGGTGGGGTCTTACCCTCAAGCTTGGTGTCTGTACCTTTACGGAAGCTTTATTCTCCTTGCTTTCAGGAGGAAGCGGGTTGTTTGCCTTTCCAACGCACAGTGCTCTCAGAAGTGTTAAGAGAAATACTTTGTGAACAGTTGTGCCGGATATCGCATGAAGCCGTTTTTCACATTTTTGTCCTTTGCTTTTAGGGCAGAGACAGCATGGTCAGCCTCCTGTTCTCTCAGGGGCTACCTGTGTTTTTTGTAGATGGTGCCACTGTCAGCACCCATTAAACGCTGCCCAGCTGGGCTGGTACCCATTAACAGACTTTTAAAATCTGCCAAGGTTAAAGTAGCTTATCCTTCGGATGAAAGGGGACTTTGGAAAACAAAGAGGAAAGAGTACCAGATTCCTTCCTCACGGGAATGACTGCATTGCTGCCCCGTGTGCCTGAGAGGTACCTGGTCGGTTTCAGTGATGGTGTTCTTATTGTGAAGACATAGGGATCATCTCCGAGTGAGGGACCATCAGGACTGGAGTTTACCTCCCTGGGTGTTTGGCCTGGGCGAGCACACTTGGTAACTCGTGCTCTGCACGTATCCAGGAAAACCCTGATGAAAACAGCATCCCAGGCAGCCTTGAAAGGGAGGAGACTTGAGGAAAGGTCTGAGTGTGGGAGACAGCAGCCCCGGGCCTCTTCCCAACCCTACTGTGTCCTCGGGTTTATTGTGTGGAAGCCCGGCTGCTGCTTCTCCACCCTCACAAGGCTCCTCCAGCTTTAGCTGCTGCCTTCCAAGGAAAATAGCAGAAATTCTAAGGGCTGCTCAGGGGTGTCAACAGTCCCGATTCACCGGTGGCACAAAAATGGGAAGGGGGGTAAGTGGGGAGGAAGGACTCGGGGCCAGACTGTTTGGAAAGTCATCCCTTGGGCGGTAAGGAGGGTTTCTGAGCAGGGGGCTAATGCGAGGAAAGAATATTTAAATAAGATTCACTGATGACAGCCTGGATGCAGGGCTGGTCAGAGAAGAGGCTGCCGCAGAGCAGCTGGACCTGATCTCAGTGGCTCAGAAAGAAGTTATAGGTGGGAAGTGAGGACAGGGAGGGGAAATGTGGGTGTGGGGAGAGCAGCCACCGTGCACGAGGACACACTGAGAGCCCCGGATGTGGGGAGCCCCCGGGGGGAAGGTAACGCCGGGAGATTGGGTTCGTGATGCTGCTGCTGACAGATATGGGAAAGATGGAGGAGGGGGAGCTGATTTGAGGGAAAAGCAGCGTTTGGTTTGAGCCCCCTTGAATTTGAGGAACCAGTAGGAGATGCAGGACGGGAACTTACGAAGGGGTAAAAGTGAAAGCACAGCCCCCGAAGGGATGGCTGAAGCAAACGGGCTGGAGAGAGAATCAAAATGATTGGCACCTTGCATTTGCATAATGTATATCTTTGAGATACTGTTAGAGTCAGTAACACCCGGACCGCATCACTTACCATCTTCGTTTACAAAATGAGAATCTTACGGCTTGATCTTTAAGAGAGCTTCTGGCTCAAAGCTCCTTTTATCCTTCCCTGAGGCTGAAAACCGCTTCTCTGCCAACACGGATTCCACCTCCTGCTTTGCTGATGCTCAAGCACTAAAGAGAGGAGTTTTTTGACCAAATCAAATAGTAATAGCTCATTAATTAATATTGATAATGTTCATATCAACTCTAACAATATAATTATAATGTAATATTATATGTAATTATTATACTATATTAATATTAGCTAATTAATTAATGAGCACCATATTAATTACTGTGTACCGAGCACTGTGTTCTTAGCAGCCTACTTCTATTCACTCGTTGGCTCCACACCACAACCCTGTGGGGTTCTGTCATTCATCGTTATCCTCATCACCACACCCTCATCCTCATCATCACCATCATCACCATCTCTAGTTTACAGATGAGGAAACCAAGGCAGAGAGACGTTAAGTAACTTTCTCTAGTCTCTGCCAAGTGATCGGCAGAGCTGTGGTTTAAATGCAAAGAGTCTGAGTTTGAGTCCAGCTTTAACCTAAGTGTCCATCGACAGATGAATGGATAAAGAAGATGTCGCACATATATGCAATGGAATATTACTCAGCCATAAAAAGAAACGACATTGAGTTATTTGTAGTGAGGTGGATGCACCTAGAGTCTGTCCTACAGAGTGAAGTAAGTCAGAAAGAGAAAGACAAATACCGTATGCTAACACATATATATGGAATCTAAAAAAAAAATGCTTCTGAAGAACCTAGGGGCAGGACAGGAATAAAGATGCAGACGTAGAGAATGGACTTGAGGACACGGGGAGGGGGAAGGGGAAGCTGGGACAAAGTGAGAGAGTGGCATGGACATATATACACTACCAAATGTAAACTAGATAGCTAGTGGGAAGCAGCCGCATAGCACAGGGAGATCAGCTCGGTGCTTTGTGACCACCTAGAGGGGTGGGATAGGGAGGGAGGGAGGAAGATGCAAGAGGGAGGGGATATGGGGATATATGTATACATATAGCTGACTCACTTTGTTATACAGCAGAAACTGACACAACAATGTAAAGCAATTACACTCCAATAAAGATGTTAAGAAAAAATATCCATACTACAAAAAAAAAAAAAAGAGCCCAGCTATGGGGACTTCTCTGGTGGTCCAGTAGTTAAGACTTCGTCTTCCAATACAGGGGATGCGGGTTCGATCCCTGGTCGGGGAGCGAGGATCCCACATGCCTTGCGGCCAAAAAACCAAAACATAAAACGGGAGCAATATTGTAACAAATTCAATAAAGACCAAAAAAGAAAGTGTAAAAAAAAAAAAGAGTTCAGCTTTTATACTACCATCTACCACTAGCTCTACAGCACTGAAGAGGAAAAGGAGGCAGAGGTATGGAAAATGGGCTAAAATGGACACAAGTGTCTCTGTGGTGGCAGGGACAAGGTTTTGCTCAAGAGACACCATGCCAGTTGCTTGGAGGCAGGTGGTGTGGGCAGGTTGGGTGTCTGTGCCTCATGTCTTAGCATCAGTGAAGTCAACCCCTTCTCCTTAAAAGCAGCCTCCCCAAGTCACTGGGCAGCTTTTCTCTGTGAGCGGAGCCCAGGAAACTACTTAGACAGAGCCCCGAGGATGGAGCACTCGGGGAACCCTACTGCCAAACACCTGTGGCTGTAGCTTCCTTAAACATTTGTTTCACTTCTTTGTTGCTGTTGATGGGTATTTACTCCCCAGGCAGGGCTCTGTAGCTGGCTGTAGGATGTCTTATTTCAGGTGTTGGGTAACTTTAAGGGTTTAAGGCCTGCAGCAGCTGGAGGCCCCCAGGGGAGAGGCACACTGCAGCTCTCCCCATAGCTTGGTGCGTGTAGTAAATGATCAGTAAAGGCTGGTTACAGGAACGGACAGATTCTCAGGTAAAAGACAAATCAAACTGCAAAGAAATATCCAAAGTTTGAGGTTTGACAAGACAGGCTGTGCAAAGGCAGCCCGTAAATTACTCATAGAGCAAACTGCAGGTGACTGAAATATGGGGTAGTAATTTCTGGAAGCTCAAGTGGTTTATGCAGCCCTCAGGATCCCTTGATGGAGTTATAGCCCCATAATTCAAACAGCTCCCATTTCCTTGACACACAGATACCACGCATCTGAATCCCAAATCCTGCCCACGGTTGGCACTGTCTTCTTCTCCACCCCTGCACTCTTATGTCGCCCAATAAATTCTTTTGTTAGAGCCTCTGGTGTTAGGTACATTCACCGGCTCTTTGTCTTACATTGTTTCTATGTATTATAGGATATTTAACTTATTAATGAGACTGCATACATTAAAACTCCGTGTATAGCTTTATGTTGGGGTTTTGGAAGCTTATGCCTTTTAGCTCTCAGTTTCTGCATCCTATAGGAAGCAGAGTGAGGTTAGTGATGCATTCTTTGGATTTAGCTTGAACTCTGCACATAAAGATAGAGGGAGGAGTTCCTGGTAGGCAGGAGATAAGTCTTCTTTTACATTTTTCTCCTCCTGCTCTCTTTCTTTACGTTAGGAATTTGAATTCATAGTAATACGCCAGGGCTTCCCGCAGAAAAAAAAACCCAAAAAACATAGTAATATGCCACTGTTCTTAGCCCTATTTCCTATACTGTCTCATGAGTATGTAACTAGTACCTTAAAAGCAGACATGTCAGGTACAATTATACATTATTATTATTATTATTATTTTGCGGTACGCGGGCCTCTCACTGTTGTGGCCTCTCCCGTTGCAGAGCACAGGCTCTGGACACGCAGGCTCAGTGGCCATGGCTCACGGGCCCAGCCACTCTGCGGCACGTGGGATCTTCCCGGACCGGGGCACGAACCCGTGTCCCCAGCATCGGCAGGCGGACTCTCAACCACTGTGCCACCAGGGAAGCCCCTAAATTATTATTTGTTTTAATAACTGCCCCTGCAAAGCCACTCCACGGTGCTAGTATTTCCCCTAATGTTGGATGAAATTTTAGGCAAGTCTCATTGTTTCTCTGCTCACTCTTAGACAATTGAAAGCTGGGGATCCCTCCAGTCCCTCAAAACAGTTGCAGTTCTGTTATTAATATGTACAGTCAAGGGCAATAATACAAATTCTGAATTGCATTTAACACTGAAGCTACTCCTCTGCTTAGCCTGAGTCTCTATCAGAAGAGGGGCATGGTCCTTTTTTTTTTTTAAAAAATAGTTGTTATTTTACACAGGGTCACCTGGGAAAGTCTTTTTATTTAATTTAATTAATTTATTTATTTATTTTTGACTGCATTGGGTCTTCGTTGCTGAGCGTGGGCTTTCTCTAGTTGCGACGAGCGGGGGCTATTCTTCGTTGCAGTGCACAGACTCTAGGCATGGGGGCTTTGCGGGCTCAGTAGTTGTGGCTCGTGGGCTCTAGAGCACAGGCTCAGTAGTTGTGGCGCACGGGTTTAGTTGCTCCGCGGCATGTGGGATCTTCCTGGACCAGGGCGTGAACCCGTGTCCCCTGCATTGGCAGGCGGATTCTTAACCACTGTACCACCAGGGAAGTCCGGGCATGGTTCTTTTATTTTCTTTATTCTATCAACTTCTCCCTCTCTCCTCCTTTCCCACCCCATACATGCATTGGCCAACTGCAGCTTCTGACCCTTCTAGGGATAGACCAGAGAAAGGCAGAGGAGTTTAGAGAGTTTAGAGGTCTAACTCGGCTGCCACCAAAACGGTTGTAGATATTTGCAGGTGTTTAAAGATGACTCTCTTGTGGGCACTTTCACAGGCCCTTTGGAGACCTCCCTAGTATCAGGAAATCTTTCACCTGGATGTTCCCATGATACAGGCAAATGCCTCTCCTCTGGCTGAGCCCTTATGACTCTAGCGTTGCCCCACGGCTGGGGTTGGAATTCTAGCTCTCTTCTAGAAGGCCTCATAAGCAAAGTCTCTTTTAGATGGTGCCATCATCTCTGTTTCTCTCCGTGCTAAAATGTAGACCTCTCCACCAAAACATTGAGCTCTCCACCAAGCCCCACTCACAAAGCCTGAGGCAACTGGAAACTTCCCCTACCCACTTGCCCACCTCTGCTTATGTGTCTAAGACCCCACTGCAGAGTGGGATTAGTTAATGCCTACTGTCTTGGGGCCTCAGTGGAAGGTGAGGGTGCAGTCCTGTAAAATGTAGCAGATACATGTGAATGAGAACCAGATAATTATTTTTAGGTGAGTTTAATGGTCATGAGTCTGTGAATGTCCTCCACTGACATCCTCACCTAAATGGGCGGCATTCTGGCGTCTCTTCTCAGGCTGGTTATGGGAGGCTCTTATCACAAGGACTCAGGGAAGTTATAATGATTTGTATTTTTATTATGCCTGTGTATAAGATTAGGGTTAATCTAAGACTTGTCAAAAATAGTAGAACTCCATGCTCTTAAAGTCTGGGTGTTACATGCTGTCGTGCCCCTGGTGACAGCAGGTACAACCAGGAACAAAAACCCACATTAAGTGCTGAATTTGTTAAAAAAAAAAAAAAGTTAAAACTTTTTGACATGTTAAAATTATAAATGATGAATTATACTAATAAGATGAGTGGAAAAGATTATAAGTGCAGATGAGTTCCTAGTAAGTGAAGCCAGCATGGGCAAGAGATATCACTGATGACCGTGGGGAAGATGTGGACTCGAGCTTCTTCTGGATGAATGGGTAGGATTCAGGCAAAAAACAGTGGAATGGGTGTTCCATTGGACTGTGGGTCTTCCGAAGTAGCACTCTATTTTATGACCATTTCATTTTCACATCTAGCACAGAGCTGGGCACAAAATGTGTGACCATATATGTTTGTTCATAATGAACTGTGCATATGTTGGAAACAGAGAGCAGCAGGTTGACAGTGGAAAGGTCTTGTTGTAAGTAAGTGGCAAATGAGTCTGTAGTAGATCTGTGCAAGGCCATGGAGCATGGCGGGTCCCAAGAGGAGGACTTTGGACTTTGTGTGGGATGCAGTGAGGACTTTCTGGTGGAAGATTCATAAGATGATAAAGGAGGATTAATCCAGCAGTAGCGTGCATTAGAAGGGAAGAGCAGGACATCCTGTGTATTTGTTCCTTCCTTTCTGTTCACATTGTTGCTCTCAACTTGAGTCCTTCTTGCTTCTTGTCAGAACTTCTTGCTCAGACACCTTTGTTGGTTCTTCCCCTTCTACAGAGTAGTCTCATCTCTTTAGCCTGCTTGTCAAGGACTTCCTGTACAGCGTTCCCCCACTATCAGAAAGTATGAAATCTTACATGAGCTGAAATGTTATAAAACAAAGAAGCAATTACCTTAGAACTCATCTTGCCAATGGATGCAAAAAATAAAGTGAGATAAAGCCCAGGTACTCACAGACACAGTTCAAAGTTATAGCAGCTGGATGCTGTGATGCCAAGTGTAGTTCCCAGGGAGCAACTCGGGTAACCACTCCCCCTGCCTCTGTAACAGCTCACTGCAAAACAGTCACTGGATGCTATTTTGTCTTTTCTCCTTTTTTTTTTTTTTTTTGTAAAAGTGAAAATCCTTTTTGGATTTCTTTTGGTTAGTGGAGATAAGTAGGTCTTTCTTAAAAGTGAAGTCACACAAAGCAAACTTTCAAAAAAGGGGGGATTCCTCTATTTTGGTCCTAATGATTTCGTTTTCCTACTCTTCAATGTGAAGTCCGTCTTTTACCCAGAGAGCTGATTTACTCAAAATTGTGTCAAACTCCTGGCCACTTTCATGCCTTGGCTCATGGGATTTCCATCCTGTCTGCTTATCTGTGCCCTGAAAACCATGTATTAAGGCCATATCAAACTCCTCCTTCTCTGCAAGTCTTCCTGCTCTGAGAAATGGCCCTTTCTTCTTAATTTCTGAAGCAATCCTTGTTCATCTGTTCACTGATCACCTAGCATATGCTTACATGCTCTCCTAGTCACCTCTTGCTGTACCATGTCCCACTTTCTAGATTGTAAACTTCTAGAAATGACACCTGAGTTCTTGTGTTTTGTAAAATTTCCTCTGAGCCTTCGTGTTGTCCAAAATGGGGGCAGTGGAAATAGAGGGGAAGAGATAGAAGTATGAATGATTTCAAAGGAAGAATTCACAGAATTTTGTGATTACTGCCTTATCTAAATCCTTCTTGGGGACTTATTTTTATTTGTATGCTGTTCAAACTCTTGAGATAATAGGTTCCATATACATCCACACTCCTGTGTAAAGAAATTCTTCCTTTTATTTGTCCTAAATTGCCCTTTATACTGATGATCCTATTTAAAGCATAAGGTCTATATGCCTTTTAAAGGTTAGGGCACTGTTTAGCCAGACGCCCAAATATTTATATACTGAGACCTACAGGAGTGTTGTCTGATTAATACCTGTCTTCTTGGGAAAGCTGTGAATAATGTCAACATGAACTACATTATTCCTGCTAAAAATTCATCCATTTAGTTTAACTTGCATGTAACTGACACCTGAAAGTCAGGAGCTGTTTGCTGAGCGCATTTGCAATACTGTTGTAGCTCATTCATCACAAATGGTGATGAAATACCTTCAGCATATGAAATGGGAGCCCCAGCATAAATTGGAAATTTAGGGGCTCCTGGAAACCTTTAATATGTAATGAATGTAAAGGGAAAGTGCAATGGGTCTCAGAGAAATCCTTGTTTTGGGAAAAAAAGACGCCTTTAGTAATAAAATTGAATTGGGTATTAAGATGATGGTATTAACCACATGCTTTATGTTAATGCCAGTGGAAATTTATCAAGATAGCTGAACAATAAAGAAGGTGGAGATGGGGGTATTAAATAGAGCTGGGAAGGGCCGGGGAAGGCAGAAACTCTCCGTCTTTTTATCCTTCTCTTTCCTCTTTTTTGATTTCTTCTTTTCTCTCCTGTTACATGGTTCTGTTTATGCTTTTTCTTCCCTCTTGAAAGCTTTTACCTCCCTCGGGGTCTTTCATCAGCTTCTCCTCTTTCCTCTAACTGCAGCTTCCTTTCTCCCCTCCCACTTCTTTCGTACTCTCTGTGAATCTACCCTCCCTCCACTTCAGATGATCTGTTCCCCCTCTGTTGTAAATTATGGAGGCTTGCAACGAGAGAGACCTTGAGATCATGTCGTTTAGTTTTCTCTTCTTACAGATGAGCCTGAAAAGCCCAAGAAAAATTAACTTGCTTGCTCAAGTCACCTAGATAGTGAGTGACAGGATCTACACAAGAGGTACCACATCTTAGTATTGAAAGGGATTGGAATGTCATCTATGCCATTCTTCCATCCGATGCAGAAGCACTTTCTAAACTGTGTGGAAATATTTAGCTTGTTTGTGAATATTCCCAGCAGGACTGAGAGCCCATCCCTAGGTAGAGTGACCCTTGACTTGTCTATAAGAATCTGGTGGCTTGACTGAGGTAATAGGCCTTGGAGTTATCCAGCTTGGTATGAGTGAGGGGAGAATAAGGAGAGGTTTAGATTTAGTTTCCAGAAGCTTCATAATGGAGAGTAGGGTGTTCTGATCTCCCAATTTCATCACCCTGTGTTTCCACCATTCTCCCATTGGCTGCCTGCTTAGACATAGGCCCTGGAAGAACTCAGACAGTTCTTAGGAATAATCAGACCCAAAGCTTCATTTGATAAATGAGAAAACAGAGAGGTTTTAACCTCTCACACAGCTAGTTAGGGCAGAGCCAAGGATTTGACTCCAGGTTTCCTGTTTCCCAGTTCAATTCTTTTTCTCCAGATCACCCTGACTCTGAAGCCAGAGGAGGTGTTTTCTTTTTGAGAACTGTATTTCAAACTAGGGTGGGATCAAAGCTCACATTTATTTTAAAAATTAATTATTTCATAAAATTTCCAAAGATACAATTACTGTTATTAAAAAAGAAAATATTTTATAATCAAATATATTATGTATTAGTAAAATATATTATTAAGAATAATTAATAAGTTACAAATATTTTATAAAAAATAAACAGCTATGGAATGACTCACAAGAGGCCAATTAACTGTCTAGTTGTGGGGTGGGGTAAAGTAGATCATGGAAAGCTGCTGGGAGGAGGTGACATTTACCCTGGGTTTTGAAGGATGAGTAGTAATTCACCAGGTAGTGGGGGTGGGAAGGACAGGGGAGACATCCCAGGGAGATCAGCGTAAGTGATGAGTTAGGGGCCCATGTAGTGGGATGTTTGGAGGAGTGGCCAGAGAGGAGAGTAAGAAGGGGGTGGGACCAGGCTGTAAAGGGCCTTGTTTGCCTTGCCAAAAATTTTCAACAATATCTTATAGAAAAGTTCTGTTTAAGAGCCCCTTCTGATGGACAGGGCCATGTCAGGGGGTGTGTTTTGGGGTGTCTGTGAGCTTAGTACGACTTTAGACAGCCTGTCTGCTGGTGGGTGGGGCTGTGTTTCTGTCTTGCTCATTGTTTGGCCTGAGGCATCCGTCACTGGATCTTGCAGGCAGTTGGGTGGAGCTGGGTCTTGGTGCAGAGATGGGGACCTTGCAGAGCTCAAGCCAATTAATATTCCCTGGGGCCGGGAATTCTCTGGTGGTCCAGGGTCCTGGAATTGGCGCTCCAACCCCAGGACCCCAGGCCCGACACCCCGCTGGGGGACCAAGACCCTGCAAGCCAAAAAAAAAAAAAAAGGAAAAGAAACCACACAGTCAAATAAAACCCAAGACAAATAACAAAAACAAAAACTAACAAACAAATAAACAAATAAGAAGGCCCCTTCTGTGATCTTGGAAATGTTTGTCATTTGTATTGTCCAATGTGGTAGCCACATGTGGCTACTGAGCACTTGAAGTGTGGTTGGTACAATGGAGAGGCTTTAATTTTAATGAATTAAAATGTAAATTTAAATAGACACACGTGGCCCGTGGCTACCATATTGGACAGTGCAGCTCTACAATATGTGGGACCATAAGAGATGCTAGGTAGGTGAGATGTATGTTTAGGGATTCCTCCATTTGAGGAATCATGACTATGAAGCTGAATTTATGCGATGCTAGGACAGTCAATCAAGTAGGAAAAAAATAAATTCATTGATCAATTTCTGCACAGACCAGCCTCAGAATGAAAACAACAGTGATCTTGGGATGGAGGATGCTCATAAAACAGGCATGAATTCTCATGGGATCAGAATGAATGCTGCTTTAAAACCACAACTCCAGCAATGGTATCAGTGGCCTTTGTATTGTGATATACCAATAAGGAGATAATAGCAAAAAAAACACTGTTTTATTAAGGTTCCCCTCTTTCCTTCGATTATTAGACTATGCAGCTGCATTTCTATAAGATTTCTGAAATTTCATGTATACATTAAGAATATAATAATTTAAAAAATTCATTCCGGTTCATTTATCCATCACTAGTTAAGTTGCAAGCAATGAGTCGTCAAACAAGGGAATCTTCAATGTTTCATTAGCACAGGTAGTCTCCAGAGAGACAGCAACTGCAACACACATTCTGGATATATTCTAAGCTAGGGAGTGTATCTTTCAACGATCCTAAAAACAAAAACAATTTTCTGATCTCCTGACGGGCTAAGGTCTTGTTTGGCCCAGTGCGGGTAAGACTGGGGCTGCAGTGGGTGTATAGCACCCGCTCCCTGCCCAGGCTGCCTTCAGTGTGGATTCACCTCCCCTCCAGCTCCCTGGAGCCTGGTTTGGTTTCATAGTTGATCTAGTCCAGGATTTCATAATGGGCCTAAGCCCCTGACTTTAGTTCCCCACCCCCCATTACCCTTGCCTGGACCAAGGTTGGGCCGAGAGCCCAAATCCAGATTGTAGCACAGGAAAATTATAAACACTGTAAGTCAGACATTTTATTGTTTCTTCTCCTTCACCTTTTCCTCCAAGGCTAAAGATATACCCAGACTTCCCTTGAGTACACTGAGCCTTGGCTAGAACTAGACCGATTTCCAGACACACATGGGATGGTCGGGAGCAAGCAAAGGTACAGTTTTTCCAGGTGCTTTGCAGAGGTGAGCAGAGCTTTTGGACACCAAGTCTATGTCCCTCCTTTTTGCCTGTGTCTCATCTTGGAAACTTGGAGGGACAGGATACCAAGTCACCCACAAGAGGGCAGCAAATGATTTCCATTCTAGTTTTGTTTCCCTTCCACAGAGCTTCTATTTAGTCAAGAAATAAAAATTTGATGCTGTTGGGAGGAGCGGGACCTGGGGCTCATTTCCCTTCGCAGCTTTTGCACATTTTCCCGGGTATCCTTGTTAGTACATCTTATTGCTGGAGTGTGGCAAGTCCTGGCTGGAGGTCCCCCAGCCCAGGCACGCAGGATGGGAGGCCTGTGGGGATGGGGCCTTGTTTCCACTCAGCTTTCGAGGTCATGGTTTATCCCTGAGGAGAGGAACATCACAGCCCTGCATTTAGTAGAGCATTTACACATTACCTTGTTTCACCTTCCCTTGTTCTGAAAGATCCCTCAGATTGTGATAATTTGTGGACCAAGTTATCAGATGCTGCTCAGTTGCCAATTTCCCTACACAGGAGACTGAACTCGGTGGGGGTGTCTGGAGGGCAGAGGTCTTTGCCTTGGTGGTCATCGTCAGGAATCCGCCCTGCTGGTGATGAGGTGTGATAATTCCTGTGTTCACACCACATGAGGCGCAGACAAGCCTAGGCTGAACTGTGAGAGTGGCCCCAACCTGGCATCGTTTGATTACCTCCTTCTCTGTGCCCCTCTCTTGTGGGAGGGGTTTTCTATAGTCTCCAAATTCAAATTGAGGAATATTTATTAAGCACCTCCACTGTCAAGTCACTGGGTAGATGCTGAAATGGCCATCAAATGACACTAATAATAATTTAATTATTAACTGTGTATGCTTAGCTCATTTCATGACTACCCTAAACAACCCTAGCAGGTAGGTATTGTTCCCAGTTTGCAGATGAAGAAATTGAGGCTGGGAGAAGTGAAGCAGTTTGTCACTTAGCTGGTCAAGGGGAGGAACAGGAATTGGAACCCAGGCTTGGCCAACTCCAGAACCCTAACTGCACTGCTATATTGGTTTTCTTCCTAGAAAGACCTTTAGTCTCAAAGACCTTGTAATTTACTACAATGGGTTTTTAAACTTGAGTCTACATCAGAATCACTTAGGGAGCTTTTAAAAATCCCAATGCCAGGGTCTTATCCCAGGCCAGTTAAAGCAGAGTGTGTGTGTGTGTGTGTGTGTGTATGTGTGTGTGTGTATGTCTTGGGTGGGGGGGTATACTAGGCATCAGCCTTTAGAAAATCTCCCCCCAAGTGTCTCCCTGTGCAACCAGATTTGAGGAGCCCTAAACGGAGGGGGAGGGATGGGTGATATAAAGTCCAGGCAAAATAACGAGCAGAATATATTTGTTTTTGCTGGGATTGCCTGTCTGTGTTCCTGCAAAGATGGGTACCTGTGTCCAAAAGGAATTCCCAGTTAATAATGGTTATAATAACTAATATTGGTTTGAGTGCTTGCCCCTTGTGAGGCAGTTTTTAGATTGTCACCTATATTAACTCTTTTAATCCTCACAAAAACCTAATGTGGGAAGTCCTACATTTTCATCGAGTCTAAGAGGCCAGGGTTCCAAGATGCATCATCATCGTATGTACACTAAGAAATAAAGAAAAAACCCCACCAATTCATTGTGTCACCATAAATGATGATTTTTTTTCAGAGATGTTAAAATGTGGGAAAACATGCATCCTAAGATTAATGGAATAAAAAGAAACGAAACTGAGTTATTTGTAGTGAGGTGGATGGACGTAGAGTCTGTCATACAGAGTGAAGTAAGTCAGAAAGAGAAAAACAAATACCATATGCTAACACATATATATGGAATCTAAAAAAAAAAAAAAAAAAAGGTCATGAAGAACCTAGGGGCAAGACGGGAATAAAGACGCAGACCTACTAGAGAATGGACTTGAGGATATGGGGAGGGGAAGGGTAAGCTGGGACAAAGTGAGAGAGTGGCATGGACATATATACACTACCAAATGTAAACTAGATAGCTAGTGGGAAGCAGCCGTGTAGCACAGGGAGATCAGCTCGGTGCTTTGTGAACACCTAGAGGGGTGGGATAGGGAGGGTGGGAGGGAGACACAAAAGGGAGGAGATATGGGGATATATGTATATGTATAACTGATTCACTTTGTTATAAAGCAGAAACTAACACACCATTGTAAAGCAATTATACTCCAATAAATATGTAAAAACAAATTAATGGAATGTGGTTGTATTTCCACTTATATATGAGGAAACAGAGGCTCAGAGAACTTCAGTAAGGTGTCCAAGGTTGCTCAGCTAGGAAGCATTGTAAGCATTTACCATGTCATTAGTATTCTTCCTAGACATAATTTTTTTTTTTTTTGGCCACATGGTGGGGCATGCAGGATCCTAGTTCCCTGGCCAGGGATGGAACCCATGCCCCCCTGCAGTGGAAGCATGGAGTCCTAACCACTGGACTGCCAGGGAATTCCCTTCCTAGACGTAATTTTTAATGGCAACAGTAAGTTTCATATAAATAAACCATAATTACTTTAATTACTCCCCTCATTTTAGTTGATTGTATCTCAATGTAGGTTTTTATATGTGTCTTTTCCCAGGGCATTGCCAACCATGCATTGGGTGCTGACTATTTTACAGCTGATAGTTCAGTTAAGTCGTCCCCACTGGTGTGAGATAGATGCTGGGACAGTGCAGGCCTCCCGCAGAGCTTTCTCTTTTTCACCCGACTGGGCTGCTGATTGGCTACACATTGGCTAGTCTCATTATGCAGCATCTCTAGTCCTCTAACTTCTGATTGGTCCTCCTCTCTGGACTGAGCCAGTTAGTCGCTCTTTGAGACTGACTGATAATGATTATATGGTAAATCAGGTCTTGGGTGCATTGCTTTTCCTGCAGTTTTGGGAAGTGAGTGGATGATCGCCACCTGAGGGTTGAGATCAGGAAAAGGCGTCTGGGGCTTTCTGATTCCGGGAGATCCAACCCTCTTTACTGCAAACCCCTGTAGACATTCTTCCCGTGTGATCCGTGATGAGATGTTGGCACTTCTACGAGAAGCCTGACCCGTCTTTTGTAGAGTCTATCCTTCCCTCTAGCAGTGTGCTGCGGTTTGGAGTTAAGGCATTGATGAAAGTGACATACTTTGTAGCTTATGGGAGAAGGTGGCAAGTTACCTCAGCTGGTTGAGGGTTTGGTTGGCAACACCTGAAAGCAGGTGTCTCACTCTGAAGAAAATCAGCCGGACGCCCACTTCCCTGTCCTTTCTCCATCGCCCTCTTTTAGCCAAGTGTTACAGTGTTTGTTCCCCACACACTGGGATGCAGGTGATGTAACAACTGACCGCTCGTCGGTCATCTGGAAGTGTTGGTTATTTTCTTCCACCCAAGGTAGATTTCTGGTAGGTAGGGCTAGCTTCTTGAGATCCCAAGACTACTTTTGATTTACCAGAACTGTGTGGTATCAGTTATTTATTATTGTGTAACAAACTTCCCCATAACTTAGGGTCTTAAAACAACCACCGTTTTATTATTTCTCATTTGGTTCTGTAGGTTGACTGGGCTCTGGGCTCAGCAGAGCAGCTCCGCTTGTGTCACTTGGAGTCTCTTTCAAGGAAGCACAGTCCGATGGTGCATAGACCTCGAGTCATGAGGAGGGCTACCCTAGCTACCCTCAGTGGGAGGGCTGGGCCTCCGTCCCTCTCCATGGTCTAAGGACCTCTTCTCTCCATGGGGTCTCTCCATCAGGAGAGTCAGATTACCTGCATGGTGACTCAGGGATCTCCAAAGAGCAAAGGTGGAAGTTGCCAGGCTTAGGTCTGGAACTGGTGTGGTGCCACTTCAGTTTGTTAGGGAGTCACAGTGCCAGTCTAGATGCAAGGGGAGTGGTTCATAAATGACTTTTTAAATTTTTAA
Source organism: Hyperoodon ampullatus (assembly GCF_949752795.1). Lineage (NCBI taxonomy): Eukaryota > Metazoa > Chordata > Mammalia > Artiodactyla > Ziphiidae > Hyperoodon > Hyperoodon ampullatus. The sequence continues at coordinate 31,273,404 of NC_136925.1, read as the reverse complement.
TTTTTTTATTGAAGTATAGTTGATTTACAATGTTGTGGTAGTTTCAGGGGTACACCAAAGTTATATATATATGTAATTTTTTGAGATCCTTGTCCCTTAAAGGTTGTTACAAAACATTCAGTAGAGTTCCCTGTGCTATACAGTAGGTCCTTGTTGGTCATCTATTTTATACATAGTAGTGTGTGTATGTCAATCCCAAACTCCTAAGTTACCCTTCACCCTCTTTCCACCTTGGTAACCATAATAAATGACCTTTTTATGGAGGGAGTTACAAAGAATTTGAGGCCATTGTTACTCTGCCACTTATGTTCACATTTGGTGGTGATACCGGCGAAAGTAGGCTAAGAGAGGGATCGGACCCCAAGGGTTTTAGGGTGTGCAACTGCTTCCCTACTGTTGCTTTGATGAAGATGCCAGACGGGTCTTGTGCGCATTGGCAAATGTCTTATTAGGAAGAAACAGGAAAGTGTAGTGGACGGATAGGGTGCCTTGTGGTCTTTCTGCATTGGGCGTTGGCCGTCTCATCCAAGTACAGAAAGGAGAGTTGGGCACTTTTCCTACTTAAAACTGAATTCTTACCTCCAAGTTTAGCTATAATTTGTTTGTTGTCATGTTTGCTCTGTTTTGGTTGGTGAAGCTCTTCTCTCAGCTATTCGTGGCCTTGGAGAGCTCCCAGCAGAGCTGCTGCTGGGCTGAATGACGAGAGAGAGTCTAGCTCTCCCCATGTGAGATACGTGTGGACGTATCTCCTGGAGGACGGGCCAGTGTCTTCGCTCCCTTTGTGACTATAGTGCCTGGCATAGGGTAGACAAGCAATTGATTGGTTTCAGTCGAGCCACAGGTGTCATGAAGGAGACAGGGCAAACCTAGGTAAGGTCAGATAGTGAAAAGCACAAGAGACAAAATAAAAGTACTGTCTTCCTGCACTCAGCCTCATATATGGGCGGAGATGGGACAGGTTAGCAATAGGGACCTGAGGCTGAAATCAGGACAGGATCACTGAGAAAAACTTTAGGTATATTAATCAAAAGAGAGATGACTCAGGAGGGCCAAGTGGGTTGAGGAATAGAGGGACCGTAATGTAGCACAGGCTTTTCAGACTTTGACGTGCAAGGAAATCACATGGAGGTCTTGGAAAAAAGAGAAATGCTTGCTTAGTAGTTGGAATGGGGTCGGAGAGTCTGAGTTCTGAACAAGTGACCAGTTATTGCTGATGCTGCCTGTCCAGGGAAGATGAGGTGGAAAGGAGAAAAATGAGGCAAGTTTTCAGGTTGGAGAAAAGTAGGCGAAGCTCGGAGGTGATGCAAGGGCCCTGCTAAAGGAGTCCTTTCCTCTGGACGGCTCTTACCTTGGAAATTTTCTCTAGCAGGACTGTGAAAGGACATGTCCTTCCAGAAGGCAGGTGTGTGGGAGGCAATGGGGGAAACCGTGTCAGGTTTTTTTTTCTATTTATTTTGTGCCAAATAGACCTCAGATATTTTCTTAAACATTCCCCACCTCACACTCCCCTCCCTCAGGTGTGCTGGGATTCCATCTTTCCAGGTTACCTGTAAAATGGTCTCAGAGATTCCTTCTGGGGGAAATAGGGAATTTGCTAATTTTGAAACTGCTTTGAGATATGGACAGATGCCATGATAGCCCACAATACATTTGAAGATCAAAGTGATGTTTGAAAAACCTCAGATGGCCAACAAAGATGAGAAATACTTGAAAAATCTATATCTAAAGACTCTTTGCCATTTAAGGATATTATTTATTTTCATTCTTACCCAGCAAGACTTTCATTTTCCCAGTTCAATATGGTAAACATTTTAAGTAGTGTGGGGTTACTTCTAATTCTAAGAATATGCTTCTAGGGTCCCAGTAAAATCCTGTTCATCCCAGGAGCACTCAGTACTGACTGACTAAAGGGGAGATTATACCCAGGAGATCTCTGGCTTCTGCTGTAGCTGCATAGAGTTCAGTGTCTCCATTCCATCCGAGACACATGGGCCCAGGACCACCATGTCCTCCATGGTGAGAGCTGTTACGGACTGTAATGGGAAGTGAACACCTCTGCAGGTTTATGACCTCCAACCACCCCCCGTGACTATCCAGATAGACAATATCTCCTCTTATCACATCCCTTCTGTCATAACCTGGGAGATAGTGGTCAGGGTCCAAATAAATGATACCACTGGAGTTCAACTGGTGATTTTTGTATCACAGTAGCGATTTCAGGTATATACTCTCAAGCTCTGTGAGATGCAGCCTCATGTCTTTACTGTAGAGGAACTGTTGATTTTTTTTTTTTTTTTTTTTTTTTTTTTTTGCGGTACGCGGGCCTCTCACTGTCGTGGCCTCTCCCGTTGCGGAGCACAGGCTCTGGACGTGCAGGCTCAGCAGCCATGGCTTACGGGTCCAGCCGCTCCACGGCATGTGGGATCTTCCCGGACCGGGGCACGAACCTGCGTCCCCTGCATCGGCAGGCGGACTCTCAACCACTGCGCCACCAGGGAAGCCCAAAACTGTTGATTTTTAACACTAATTTTCCAGATGATTGTTTTCCTTGGTCTTGTACTGCTGCAAACCACTCCCTAGAAAGCTAATATTGTATCGTCTTCTTCTTTTAAAGTGGTCCAGTTTAGATAAGGAAACATGCTTTCAGATTCTTATCCAAAGCCTATGCAAACCACTTAGGTTTAGAATATTGGTCTGTAAATCTTACAGGGTCTGGGATATTCTTGGGCACTTACGTGGTTTCAGGTGGATCAGAAATTGATGCAGTGTGTCCTTGGAACTACAGCCTTGCTCTCTGAAGCCAGCCTGTAACTGCAAATACTGGGCAGTGTTACGAAAGGGATAGGAGAGGTACCTGGATGCTTTGAACTCTGAAAAGGACTTCTGTTTCCTTTCCATTTCAGCTTAAAGGTCAGTCCTCTCCAATGGCAAAGCTTGTCCTCTGGGGCTCACCCCGCCTTGATAAGAACAGTTTGCCTGCTTTCCAGGGGTGCCAGCTGAAGGCAGCCAGCTGGGAGTGACGCTGCCTCTGCCCTGTCTGCTGAGGTTGAGATGTGTGTGGTACTTGGGGTAGCCAGTGACAGAGACAGTAGCAATGATATGCAGCTTGCTGGTGTGCATGGCTTGTCCGGGGAGAAAACAGCGATACCTGCTACCATTTATTGTATGCTTACTGCCTGCTGGGCTCTGCATGTTCATTATATCATTAATTCCCTCAACAGCCCTGCGAGGTAGGCATTGTCATTCTCCAGCTTTCTGCCAGGATGACGCAGAAAGGCCTGTCAATACAGCTAGCTTGCAGTATCTTAGTTCCCTGACCAGGGATTGAACCCCCTGCAGTGGAAGCTTGGAGTCTTAACCACTGGACTGCCAGGGAAGTCCCCAACAGTGGTGAAAATTAATTGGGTTGGTTTCCACTTCCAGCTTTATCCATACCTTTAGTTTCTTTGTCCTGCCTCCCTAACCCTGCTTTATTCCTTAGGGAATCCAAGAAGGGCGAGAGGTGAGGAGGAGGGAGGAGAAAAAGAGGATGGTGTTAGTGGTTCAAGCTAGGACAAGCTCTCGAGGAAGTGGAAGTGAATGGAATAAAGTTGCTCTGTCTTGAGTTCCAGGCCCTGACATACATGAGAATTTTTTTCACGGGAAGGAGACATGAGTGGTCCAGCCAAATTCTTCTTTGAAAGAGCATGGAGGGCAGGGCTGGAGGAGTGGTTCCCTGGGGTAGGATCGCCTTGGCATCATTGCCAGCACCAAGGGTGCTGTGGTGTGGAAGATACAGGCATCTTCCATTAGTATATGGGGGTATTCTCCTATTCTCTAACGACAGACCAGTGACTGCCAGCTTATTCACATTCAGAATTCAGGCAGTTTTTTTCACTTTTCTCAGTGCAGGGAGCCAGACTTTAGGGAAGCACTTCCTTTCCTTTGTTACCAACACTCTGCTCCAGGGGTAAGGATGCTGCCGGATGGCGCTTCACAGAGCTGTGGGATGAGGTCCCACAGACCCTGGTTCTGGAAAGTCGAGGCTTCCTTCTGGAATCCTCCATTGCGGCTCTGGGTTTACAAGGCAGCTTGTCTCTCTTCTTTGAAACCAGGGTTATTTGCTAAGCAAAGGCAGCAGTATCACATCTCACTGACACTTCCAGCAAATGATCCTCTTAAGCAAGTGCGAGGGGCTGGAGGCAATGCTGGGGGCAAAATCTATGGAATGAAAACCAAAACAGCTGCTCAGCCTCAACGCCAGCGCACATGAGAGGACACCTTCAGAATGCTGATGTGGAGAAGGCTCCTCAGAACTGCAGGTGGAAGGATGGGAGAAGGGGCTTTCCTCCATAAGAGCAAGCTGCCTCCATCCCGGGGCACCGAGTCAGTGACCTCAGCTCTTCAGCTTTGCCTTTTTGGCTGGAGAGAGGCTCAGCCACGGAGGCCAACTTGGATGAGGGCATAAGAGGACTGGACCTGGGCTGGAAAGGGAAGTCCATCCCATCAATTTTAATAGGTGGCAGAAGTCCCTGCTGCTCGAATGTATGGTCTCTGTTTTGATTTTGGAAAAAAAAATCCTTGGCTATTTTTCACATCATCTTTGCTCAGTCTTACCATTCCTGTCATCAGTTTATTCTAAATCAAAGGAATTCCCTTTCCTGATGGAAACCTGGGACAGGGCTCTTTGCACAGAAGAGAAGTCAAGGAATATTAGTGGCTGGTAGTTCTGGTGTTACCAGGTTACTAGTGTAATGGCAGCACATAGAAGTGGGACCACATGAGGATTCAAGCTCTCAACCACAACGCTGTTGGTCTGCTTTCAGACGACTGTTGGAAAGGTCCGTGGAATTTGATGTTTGCATTTTTCTGGAGCTTCATCTCAGTTCTCCTTTCTCTTCACTGGAGTTATTAGGGTCCTCTTGGCTTCCCAGGTTGTCTGATTTCCAGCCACAGTTGTCTCTTCTCCCCAAGGCTGGGTCTTCCTGAACACACCTGTAGTCTCAGCTCTGCCCTGGGCTCAAGGACTAATCTCACTTGCAAGCAAGAGGGATTTAAGGAGTTTCAGGTTTGAGCATCAAGTGGCCTTTGGTGCTGGTACAGCTTTGACCTCACGCGCTGATTCTGATAACTGAAGTTGTGTGCCGGTCCTGAGACATCCATCTTACCCTGTGCCTTATGTCTGATAACTGAGCTTCTGTCTAGCACTCAAGACCCAATTGTTGGCATTTTCATTGGAGAGTTTAGTTTTTGTATTATTTGCCTGTTATATATTGTTTCAACAATCTTCCATTTATTTTTCTTTCTTCAGGGTGAGGATTCTCTTCATTCTCTCTCCCTGAATACCTTCTATCTGCAGATGGATATCTCTGATGCTGCCTGCCTGTCAAGGCTGCTGGGTTTCTCCTGTGTCCCTTTTATCCCCTGATTAGCTGCCTTTTTAGTTAGCATGATATCTCTTTTCGGACTCTGAATCTGAATGCCCATTCATCCATGCATTCATCCACCCATCAACTTCCTATCCACCCTTTCATTCACCCATTTACCCATCCACCCATCTACCCATCCTCCCACCCACTCATCCATCTATCCACCCATCCATCCATCCATCCAAGCGTACCTACTGTATCAGGCATCATCTTCTCTGACTATACCCTTTAGAGACGATATTGCACCTGTCAGGCTGTGTTTCCTCCCAGTGCTTATAACTAGATCTCTCTTTTAACTCCATTGAGTGGATGTAGGTGTGGGGCATTCTTCCCTGATGTAAGACCCTTCCAGCCTCTCTGTCTAGTTGTACTTTACTGAGATTTCTCATTTGCCCACATAAGCCAGAGGCTTCAATTCAGTTTTTTATTCTTTCTTTTATGATTCTGATCACCATTATGAAAATATATAGTTTCACATTTTTAATCCAATTATTATTAACTCCATACTATTCTTTGAATTTTATTAAGACTCTGGATCTGGTCAATATAAACATAATTTTATTGTTTCATATATGTTCAGATTCCTTCGAAGTTGTACAATTGGTTCATATTAATTCTACACCTACTTTGATCTTGATAAATTTTAATATTGTATTCTTCTGAGAAATTTTGTATCATTCTATCAAAATCTCTCATATTTTCAATACACTTATGGAAAACACTTATGGAAAAAACAAGGTGCAAAAGAATAAATTTCTTGCCCAACTCAGGCAACCTCAGAGAGTGACAAGCCTAGAGAGAAAGCCATTCCGTGTTCTCTCTTCAGACTCCTCAATGGGCAATTATTGCTCAGCTTTGCAAATGAATTGTTTAAAATTATTTCCTTTGAAGTGGCAGATTTGTTCTGCAAAACAGTAAAGTGGTAGAAAGAGTTAAATTAAGAAGACATAATAAAATTATGAGGTTTAAAGGAGTATAAAAAGACATTTGATAATTTGAAAATATGGTGCAGGAAAAATTTTTTTAACTTAGAAATTAGTGGCCTACACAGATGTAGACAGCAAATGTGTTGGCACCAAGGAGGGAAGTGGGGTGGTGGGATGAATTGGGAGATTGGGATTGACATATATACATTAATATGTATAAAATAGATAACTAATGAGAACCTGCTGTATAGCACAGGGAACTCCACTGCGCCGTACAGTAGAAACAAACACAGCCTTATAAAACAACTATACCTCAATTTAAAAAAAATTAGTGACATAGGTAATAAGTGAGTCCAAAAGCAAGTGCTAAATGCAAATTAATTGCTAAACTCAGCGAGTGGGTAGAATACATAAATCTCTCAGGGAGAGGAGATTGGTCCTTTTTTGAGGAAGATTGTTGGAATCTGGGTGACATACTCAGGAAGGTCAGAGGTTCCAGGACTGGGGTGGAGACATTTAAAGACAAGCAGACCCCACCGGAATCCTGGACACTTTCATTTATGCTTCCAGACAGTGTGTTCTGAACGAGCACTTGAATAGTTCCTCTGGGCAAAGTCCTTAGATGTGGTGGCTGGAAGCCAGTCCTATTATCTCCACAGTCGTCTTTCTCGCTCTTAACTTTATAACAATTCACTTGATTCCCAAATGAAATGTTTCTCACCCATCAGAATCTTTGATCTGGCATGTCAGCGTCACATCAGATTGTGTCACCTGCTCCCTTCTCTCCTTGCTATATCATCTTACTCTGTTTCTTCTGAACTGCATGTCCCTTCACATTTGGATGATTACGTTTGAAAACGCTGCCTCGACATTTTCCCCATTGTATCATGTGTCTCGTGCTCCCACTGTCTGTTGGAAATGAGAATGCACAGTGAAAAGAAACCCAAACATTTTAGTTAACAAGATAGGATGGAAACCTCCCTATGTGTACTACGCACTGGAATACGTCTGAAGAGACACCCTTGAAAAAAAGCACTCTTCTTTAAAGCATTGCATATAATTCATTTAGAGTAGTTAAAGTTTAGCAGTCCCTAAATTCTGCATAGACTCTGACTGGTCCATTCTCTTCTGCATTTTGGCAAATGAAGACCTACCTGCTGAGTTACTTGGTTCTCTGATCTTTATACAGCATAGTATATATTATTTATTATAGAATAGTATTACCGTATGTTATATTGTTACTTAAGCATGATCACAGTCATCTGGACCCTCATCAACTTTGTAATAGGTCCTACTTATTAAGCACATACTGTATGGAGTAGCGGTTTTCAAGTGTGGGTGCACCTCAGAATCACCTAGGAAGCTTTTAAAAATCCCAAGACTGGTGGGCTTCCCTGGTGGCGCAGTGGTTGAGAGCCCGCCTGCCGATGCAGGGGACACGGGTTCGTGCCCCGGTCTGGGAAGATCCCACATGCCGCGGAGCGGCTGGGCCCGTGAGCCATGGCCGCTGAGCCTGCGCGTCTGGAGCCTGTGCTCCACAGTGGGAGAGGCAACAGCAGTGAGAGGCCCGCGTACTGAAAAAAAAAAAAAAATTCCAAGGCTGGGACTTCCCTGGTGGTCCATTGGTTAACACTCTGTGTTTCCACTGCAGGGGGCGTGGGTTCAATCCCTGGTCGGGGAACTAAGATCCTGCTAACATCCTGCATGCCATGCGGCATGGCCAAAAAAAAAAAAAAAAAAGAAAAAGAAAAAATCTCAAGGCTCAGGCCACACCTCCAGGTCAACTAAATGAGAATCTTGGGCTGGGACCCAGTCATCAGTATTTTAAAAATTTCCTTGACAAGGTGTAGCCAGGTTTGAGAACCAGTGATATAAAATCTTGCTCCTCAAAGCTTGGTCTGTGTACCAGCAGCATTGGTGTCGCCTGAGAGCTTGTTGGAAACCTCATCCCAGACTTAATGAATCAGAATCTGCATTTTGTCAGGATCCCAAGAGGCTTCCTTATGCACTTTAACGCTTGGGAAGCACGGATGGACACGGAAGGGCACTCTGCTAAGCATTTTAAGGCCATTCATTCACAGACAATTTATTATGTTTCCATAATGTGCTGGACACTGGACAAGGCTTAAATTCATCGCTACCTGGCAAAGTAGTACTTGAGCATTATTTTATGAGGAAATTGAGGCTTAGCCAGGCTAAATATCTCAAAAGACACTCAGCCAGGATTTGAATCCAGGCCTCTGTTACTCTAAAACACAATTTCTGCCTGCAACACCAAGCAGCTTCTTAGTTCTTGGATATTTTCTACAGTAGATCAAATAAACAACACTCTCTAAATCTTTACGCTATTAATAACATCTTTAATCTATTTATCAAGAACAGAATTAAAGGCAATTTCACCTGGCGAAACATGTATTTCCTCGCAGGGAAACAGGAAGGTGATGAGTCGTTTGTTAGTCACTGATGCAGAAGGCAGGGGACAGGACAAAAATATTCCCCTTTGGTTATGAGGACATCCCAGGGGACACATAGAATATCCATTTTAAAGATGAAATATCCTCAATTTAGTTACATGGGGGCTCTAGTGTGCCAGACTTCGGGTAACAGGTCTGGAAGAACCAAAATTGCCTGTGGGGTAGCTTCGAGGAATTCGACATACATTCATCTCACTCCGTTGCTTGCCTCAAGGGGATCATTCTGAGGTTAGTTGTTCGAAGATTTTGTGTAAGCAGTTCACGGGGACTCTGGTAGCTAGGATGTGAGGGATATTTGATATGACTGAAAATGTGCTCAGCGATGTATATTGTATGTATGGATATTATTTCAGCTAAATAATAATAATGATGATCTGCCACTGTCATTCTCTTCCACAAGTCTAATTCTTGGCTATCTTGTGTCAGTTTTCTTCGCAAATTAGAGATGGTTTTAGTGGGACATTTCTAAGTTATATTAGATGTAATAGCATGGAATAGGTAAAATAAACCCTACCTTTTCACTTAGGTAAAATAAACGCTACTTTTTCACTTAAACCCTACCTTTTCACTTAATCACCCTATCATTAAAAACCATAAACATGCAACAGCTTTTCAAAATGACTGTCTAATATTCTAATCTATGGATACATCTTAATTTACTTCTCCATCATCATACTTTGGCTATCTCACTTTTTTCTATTTTATATGAACATGTTTCTCCACAGACTTTTCTTCACCATTTAGATCTTTTCCTTAGGATGTGTTTCCTAAGCGGAGGTAGTGAGTTAGAGAGCATAAACATTAAACTCTGAAAGGGAAGGTATTCATTTACAATGAAAAAGATAATTATCAAAAAGACCACTCATCGACACATTCTTTCCTTGTCATAGGAAAGTAGAGATATTTTAAAGGCTCATGATCCACATTGTAAAGTTCCTTTCCAGAAGCTTATACAAGTGTGCATCTGCACCAAAGAGGTGGCTTTTTTTTTTTTTTTTTTTTTTTTTTTTTTTGCTGTACGCGGGCCTCTCACTGCTGTGGCCTCTCCTGTTGCGGAGCACAGGCTCCGGACGCGCAGGCTCAGCGGCCATGGCTCACGGGCCCAGCCACTCCGCGGTACGTGGGATCTTCCCGGACTGGGGCACAAACCCGTGTCCCCTGCATCAGCAGGCGGACTCTCAACCACTGCACCACCAGGGAAGCCCAGAGGTGGCATTTGAACACCAGCTGCCCGTGCAGGGCTTGTGATGGTGATCAGCCTGGTGGAACAGTCGTCAGAATGGGAGCCGGTACAACAGGGAGCTAAGCCAAGCTCTGCCACTGGAGATGCACTGGAGACTTAAAATGAGGGGTCAGACTTTGTCTGGAGAATTAATTAAGCTTCTCCAGGAAAGTGATAGTTCTACTGAAACCCAAAGGATGAGCTGCCTAGAGGAATGATGGTAGAGACTCTTTCAGGTGGAGGGAATAGCTTATGGGAGACATAGGAAGACCTGGGGTTGAGAAGGATCGCAGTCCATATAAAGAAGTCCAAAGTGGCTGGAACAGAGGAAACAAGAGTGGTGCAGGCCGTGGCTGGACAGGTGGGTAAGGGCCAGATCATGTGGGTCTTGGAGGCCAAGGTAGAGAGTTTGGGTCTTGTTCTAAGGACAGTGGGGTATCTTAAACCTTAAAGTTTAAGCAGCAGAGGGACATGATTATATTTGCATTTAAAAAGATCACTGTAGCTGAAGTATAACTAAGAGAGATGAGCAAGGCTGGGGAGTGTGGAGTCCATCAGGAGGCTGCGGCAGTGGTCCAGGAAGGACAGGGTAGTGTCCGAACCAGGTGAGGATGGTGGAGGTAGAAGAAGGGGGAGAGGTATCAGAGACGTGCGAGACAGAATCAGTAGGATTTGGATGCAGGGGAGGAGGAGGAGGAAAGGGTGCATTCGCTAGAGGGTCCGCCTAGATGACATGCAGAGTCCTTTGTACCTCTGAGGTGATATTCCATGAGCCGGGGGCATAGGCAGGGTCAGGTGAATTTGAAATTTTGTTTTTGTTAAGAAACACACTTGGGGCTTCCCTGGTGGCACAGTGGTTAAGAATCTGCCTGCCAATGCAGGGGACACGGGTTCGAGCCCTGGTCCGGGAAGATCCCACCTGCTGCGGAGCAACTAAGCCCGTGCGCCACAACTACTGAAGCCTGCGCACCTAGAGCCCATGCTCCACAACAAGAGAAGCCACCGCAATGAGAAGCCCGTGCACCTCAACGAGAGTAGCCTCGGCTCACCGCAAGTAGAGAAAGCCCACGTGCAGCAACGAAGACCCAATGTAGCCATAAATTTAAAAAAAAAAAAAAAGGACTACAATTTCATAAGTTTTGACATATGTACATGACCATAACACCATCATCGCAATCAAGATAGCGAACATACCCATCACCCCAAAACGTCTCCTGGTGCCCCTGATGGTCCCTCCGTGCCACCCCATCCCCAGTCAAACACTGATCTCCTTTGGTTACTATAGATTAGTTTTCATTTTTTAGAGTTTCATATAAATGGAATCATATAATGTTGTACTCTTTTGGGGGGAAGTTCTGGCTTCTTTTATTCATGAAACTCTTCTATATACCTTATCTGATTATTTAAAAAATGACCCTTTATCAAGGAACGGATATTCAGAGAGGCTAAGTTCCAAGTTCTCCCAGCTGAACAGTGGCAGCGTTGGTCTCGGAGGCCATGCTTTCCCTGTTGCCACACACAGCTTGGCTGGTGCATCCCTGCCCCCGTAGCACGCGTAGTCTCTGAGGTGCTTCATCTTCATGGCATGAGTCTAGGAGGAGGGGCCTAGCCCACGTCTCATGGATTTGGAGGTTGGAATCAGGACCTGGCGAATCTGAAGATGAGCCCCTTACCTCCACGACAGTGTACCTGTGAAGAATTCCAGTGGCAGAGAAACAGGCATGGGTGGCCTGAAGTTTTGTAGGATCTTCATTTGTGAAGGACACCAGAAGCCTGGGCTGGTGGAGACAGAAGGGATTAGAAGGGTGGGACAGATTGTCTGCTCCCTTGGTTTTGAAACAGAACCCAGTGCAGACCTGGGTTCAGCAATAGGTAGGGGGAGGGCTCTGGCTGCCCACCTCTGCCTCAACCATAGCAGCTCTGTTCTACCTATTCCATACATTGTGCTTCTGGGAAAGATTTTTCTTTTTTTTTTTTCATCCATGCCATTCAGCATGCGGGATCTTCGTTCCCTGACCAGGGATCGAACCTATGCCCCCTTCAGTGGAAGCACGGAGTCTTAACCACTGGACTGCCAGGGAAGTCCCCAAGACTTTTTTTTTTTGACAGGAGACCTTCGTTCTTTAAAAAGTCTGAAAATCACTGATCTAGTTGAATATTCCATCTAGAGATGAGGAAACTGAGGTCTCGCTACAGCTGCCAGATAAATAGCAGGATGCTCAATCAAATCTGAATTTCAAATGTACAAGGAAAAAAATTTTAGTATCTCAAAAATATTGCATGGGAATACATATTAAAAATTATTCATTTTTGCTAAATTTGACGACCCTAAGCCTAGAGAGCGTAACTGCCCTGCCCAAAAGAAGGTCAGGGCTGGAGTGTAGGAGAGGCGTATGTGGCTGATGCAAATGAGTAGCCTCCTGTCCGGATGTGGACCTTGGCCAGAACATGTTGTGTAGGAGTTCAGATCTTCCCATGCTGGAGGCCTGGAAGTTGTTTTTCAGCAGAGCCACACCCCTTTCCGGGCTGGAGTGAGGGAGGTTGGTGGAGACAGAGCCCTGGATGAAGCCAGTGGCCGTGCTGGCATCCACCGTGCCTGCTTCCTCCCTTCCCAGCTGTGCCCTGGGGTCTGGGGACAGAGCAGCCCACGACCCTTGGGGTGGTGGAGAGCCATGGACGGCTCCAGCACGGGCGCCTGCGGAAGGGGGCGCGCCCTGAGAGCGCCCAGCTTTCTCTGGAGCGGGGAGAGAGGAGAGGAGTGCTGGGGGAGAGAAGGGGCCGAAAGTTAACAAGCAAAGTCACTCAAATGATCTCCTGTCTTACTCTTCCCTGACTCGGCCTCATTAACACAAGGAGGCTAATATTTGGCTCCGGAGCGAAGGCAGGACTGAAGCTCTCTCCAGTGGCTCTGTTAAATGTCATAAATTGCGAGCGCCCAGCTTGAGGAGTTTGTAAATGGCATCTGAGCCCGAGGCCATCTAGTAATATTTATACTGTGGAAGTTCAGCCTTTTCCCCCTTTAGAAAAAGTTTCCGATTTGTTTCAGAGGATGTCCATCTTAATCACTGTTTCGGGCGCTCTAATGGGCAGGCTTCTCAGTTCCCGGCTGCCAGGGGAAGGGGCGGAAGACGCCAGACTCCGCACTGCGGCTGGCTGCTCGGTGGCGCTCAGATTGCTGACCTTTATTCCGCCTGATGCCTTCTTTCTCTTTGGGGTACAGTTAGGAAACAGATGTCTAGCTGTCGTGGGCCAAGAGAATCATACTTATGTTTGGTCTATAAAATCCAAAGAATGAATTAAATGTGCCTGTTTAGCCATGTCCAAAGAGCGTGAAACTCCTCAGGTGGGTTGATGAATCTCACCAAAAATAAGAAAATAATAACATACCTAAAACTTATTACTTGCCAGACCCCCTGTTCTAAGCTATATAATATATCATATTATATTATATTAGCAGTATATATACTGTATATATTAGCTTAGATATATAAGCTATATAAATGTATGTATTTTGATATACATATAATATATATTATATATACATACATGTAGATATATTACCATGAGTTAGGCACTGTTATTATGCCCAATTTAAAGGCCGAGAAACTGAGGCTGGGGTCTTAACCGCTAATCTCTATTACACATCCAAGTAGAGGGTCATGCTATCTGCTTACACTTAGGCTGGCTTCTGAACCCCATAGTCTGGCATTCTAGGCCCCTCACAGTTTGTCCCTAACCTGTCTTTTCAGTCTTATTTTGCACAACTCATCTCTGGGTACAACTCAGATGTGGCCCTACTGTCCCTGAGGTCACCAGGCACACTCCTCCTCCTCTGAGACTCTGGGTCTACTGGGCATGTTGTGAATGTTGGCTGCCCATCTCTTCATAAAGAAAAAAGTTCCGTCCACCCTTGGATCAGGTCCTACCTTCTGCCCAGACATCCTCATGGCCACTGCATACCATCGAGATTTCTCTCTTGCTCTGAATTATTGGAGAACTGCTCCTCAGTCGGTTAAGCCTGGACAGCCTTGAAGTTGCTTTGTGCTGCTGCCCAAGTCTGATGCTGTTTCTTAATGACTCATCTCTTTTTCTTGTTCCCAAACTAGATTATAAGCTTCAGGAGGGAAGAGGCTTTGAATGAACATAATGGTCCCTTGGTCAGAGATACTGAAGGATAAGGGGCTGAGTGCTTTGTTTTACACTTGCTGACTCTTAAAAGAACCACAAAAGAGGTAAGTGGTTCTCTTCATGGGCAGTTGGGATGCTGCTGGTGTCTCTTGTAATAGGCAAGTTCTGAGATTTAATACTGAATATAAGCAGACACTTATGCATTTCTGGTCTTACCCAAATTCTATTTTCCTCAAATAATTCTATAAAGCCATAGTAAGATTTTAGAGTCGCAGAGAGTTAGGGTTCTTGCAGGAATAGAGAGTCAATGGTCACAAGCAGCAGCCGCTCTGAGCAGGGCTTTCTCTTTCTTTCTGGGATGATGTGGGTGACCACGGGAGAGTTAGCCTGGAGTATGTCAGTGTTATCCATGTCATTGTCCTGTCAGCTGCTGTGAGTTCCCGTTGATCGCCTCACTAAGTGCAGAGCGCCGACTCTGGAAAAGCTTGAGCTCTGACTGCAGACGTAAGGGTGAAATCCAGCGATGTGAGCACCCACTTTGTGCCTAGTCACCGATGGTTCAGTAGATTCAGCTCATGCTTATTTTTATAATGTGAAAGTGAGCTCTGATGGGGGATTGAAAGGAAGAAAAGATTATGCTGAAGTGTTTTTGACTTTCACAAAATTTGAGTTTTGCAGAACTTTTGCTAACTGAGCATTTGGGTGTCTTAGAGAGCATTTGTCATTTGTGCATCTGGGTGAGATAAACCAAAGGTGAACTCTTTTTTTTTTTTTTAATTAATTTATTTTATTTTTGACTCTGTTGGGTCTTTGTTGTTGCGCGCGAGCTTTCTCTAGTTGTGGCGAGCGGGGGCTACTCTTCGTTGCGGTGTGCGGGCTTCTCACCGCGGTGGCTTTTCTTGTTGCGGAGCATGGGCTCTAGGTGCGCGGGCCTCAGTAGTTGTGGCTCACGGGCTCTATAGCGCAGGCTCAGTACTTGTGGCTCACAGGCTTAGAAGGTGAGCTCTTTCTGGAAACGTGTAAGCATTTTGTGCCCGTGCCCTTTGCGAGGTCTCCAAGCTCACACCCCTGGTTCTTCTGGCCTCCAGGCTTTTCCTCAACTTTCCTTATTGCCCAGAGAGAGCTGTTTGTCCTCATGATAAGGGGAGGAGACCTGCTGGGGACAGAGAGTGATGACTGCTTTTCTTTTGTGTTCATCCTAAAGATCGATAATCTGCATATAATTTCCACATTGGACGTAAGGAGCAGTAATTATGAAATAATTAAATGTGCTAAGGGTGGCCAGGACTGTTAAAAGAGCAATTATGTAGCTAACTCCTCTGGGTTGCCTTCACTCCGAGTCAAAATGAAATAATTTGAAACATAACATCAGGTTTCAGAGTGAACATTTCAGAGTCCTCTTCTGTTACACACTGTTTACTTGTGTGTTTATCTGTTCATTTACTTAATGAACAGATACCAGTCTTAGGATGTGAAACCAGGGCAGAGACAAAAGGGAATTCAAGACTGTGCCAAGGTAGGGCCATCCCTACTGCATTTGTTCATGCTGCTAGTAGCAGCCTGCCAGTCTTTCAACATCTAGTTCAAATACCACTTTGTCTTGAAAAACTTCTGTGATTTGAATTATCTTGATCCCCTCCCTGACCATAGTACCTCCACTTCTATAGTAGAACTCTGTAAAATCTGTCTTATTTTATGGCTTTTTGATAATAAACATAATGAAAACCTTTCTAAAGTGCTTTGTAATTTATAAAGCATTTTCACATATCTTATCTCATTTTTATCCTCATAATAACCTGTTAACTATACAGAGTATTGCAAATTTATAGCTGAAGAAACTAAAGCTGACATGACTTAAAACTTTTAAACTCAAATGCCCGTAGGAGCTAAGCAAATACAAACACAAAATAATCTCTTCAGGTATGTATCAGTCAGCATAAGCTAAAATATGGGCAGTAACAAAGTGATCCCCCAATCTTGGTGGCTTTTATCAACAAAGAGTTACTTCTCAACCAGGTTTTATGTTCATCGCAGGTTGACTGTGGTCCTGCTCCATATATCTTCACTCTGGGATCCAGGCTGAGCAGCAGGGGCATTGCTGGGAGTGAGACAAGAGGTAATATGGTACAGCTGTGTGATGGCGTCTAAAGATCCTACATGGAAGTGGTACACATCTCTTCTGCTCACTAATTAAAACGTGTCCTTTTCCTCAGGCTTCTCTAGTAGATCTGTATGAACCAGACATTCATCCTGCATTGGGGTTGGCCAACTGATTAATGCTCATGGGCCAGATCTGGCCCACTACTTGTTTTTGTATGGCTTGTGAGAGAAGAATGGTGTTTAGATTTGTAAAAGGTTGAAAAAAATCAAAAGAAGAATAATATTTTGTGAGATGTGAAACTTTTACATGAAATTGAGATTGTAGTGTTTTTGTAAATAAAGTTTTACTTAGACAAAACTACTCATTTGTGTATTGTCTATGGCTGCTGTCACGCTGCAATGGCAGAGATGAGTAGTGGTGGCAGACTGTATGGCTCACAAATCCTAAACTATTTGCTGTCTGGCCCTTTACAGGAAAAGTTTGTTGCATCCTGTCCTGTATCATTGGTCAGAAATCAACTTGGCCAGGTAGGAGCTCAGACTAAGTCTCAGCTGCTTTTTTTTCTTTACAATCTCTATGGACAATGTGTTTGGAATCCAGGACCACTGCATAGCTGGTGGGTGCTGTTCAAATCACTTCCAACCTAACTAGAGCCCCTGAACTTGTGTGATGTGGTGCCTTGCTCCCATCAGTGGATGTTAGGGTCTATATGTAGAAAGTTTCTTACTTCTTACTTGGAGCACTTTCAAAATGGCATATAAATTATAACTAAGTAAATATCCTAAGTGATATTAAAAAACAAATGTTAACCTGTGGGAAATCCTGGCAACAAATATGGTAGACCAAAGGTGGTTATTTTTAATGCATAAAGAGCTCTTAAAAATAAATAGGAAAAGATAAATACCATAATATAAACAATGAATAAAAGTTAGAAATATTTAAGCAAATATCCAAACAGCATATGATAAAATGTTCAAGCTCGCTAATAAACAAAGAAATGCCAATTAAAACAGTGTGCTCTCAATTTCACCTATTAAATTGGCAAAAATGTGGAAATGCCCCCTATTGGCAAAGGTACAAGGAATAGAGCATAGTCTACAAATATGTACAATTTTTGACAGGCAACTTGTTAGTATAAACCAAAATCTTAAAAACATTCATACTCTCTGACTTTGTCTACTTCAAGGGATTTATCATAAGGAACTAATAAGTAGAGATGCACAGAAAGATTTATGCACGAGAACTTTTACTACTGATGTTATTTCTAATAGAGAAAATTAGAAACTACTTAAATATCCATTAAAATTATGTTGTAGAAGAAAAATTAATGTCATGGGAAATTGTTTGAGATATTAAGTAAAATAAACAGAATACACATAGTCTATACAAAATGTTTCCATTTTTGTAAAAAACAAAAAACTAGGTGAGACAAATGTACATACACAGAAAAAACACTGGGATATATTCACTAAAATGTTAATAGCAGTTATCTCTGAGTTACTGCATAACGATTTAAAGTTTTACCTTTGTGGTTTTCTGTACTTTTCTAATTTTCTACCATAAATATATACTTGGTAATCAGAAAAAAAATTAAGCATGTTTAGACTGAGGAAACTTATAGGATTCTCATGACTATATTGAGGACCATATAATCTTCTTCATTATTTCCTTCAACTTGGAAGAAATCATTTTGGAACCACTTTTTAGGTGAATCATGAGCTTTGTTTTCCTTGATACTAGAAAATTTGTGAGTCCTGATCACACTGGAAAAGGAACATCCTGATTCAGTCTCTCTTACCTGGGTATTAAGATGTATTAAAGAGGAAATGTTTTGTTTGGATGCTCTGAGGTATTTAGAGAATTGCTTCAGCTCAACAGACTACTTTATTAAAACAGCTATGGCTTGAGACAGTTGGAAGCCAGGGTGCTTTCTGAGATGCAGTGATCCAGCTTTGAACAGAAATGCTCTTCTAAATTGGGGTAGGACCTTGAAGCCTGTGGTTTTCATTGAGAGTCAGCATGCTTCTCCACCTCCCGAGATGAGTGGGCGCCTGCTTGCCCAGCCCAGGCACGCCTGAGCATCAGGGGGAGCAGCCTGATGGGGCCTCCCTTTGGAAAGGTTGCTGACTATTACTCAAGAAAATTGCTTTTGTTCTCCAGCTCTTGTTACTGCTAGTCTGGCCCTGGGTGTCTGCGGTAAATGAAATTCTACGTAAAGTTTGAAGAAAGTTGAATACTTTTCTTGGGTCTGAGGCTAGAAATCTAGAAAGTTCTGGGCAAAAGCCTGTTCATTTTTATTTTGGAAGTCAGCTTTTGCTCGACCTTTGCACATGGTGCCATCGCAGCGTCGATTACCTGCCATCTCTGGTGTCCTGATGTTTCCTGTCCTTTTTTGGGGATTCACACTTCCCTGGATCAGGGGCTCACAGGCAGATGGGGCAGATTGAGGGAAACTGGGGAGAGGCCAGGAATGGCTCTTGGTCTGCTTGCAGCAGCCGAGGGAGGCTTGGTTTGGCCAGAGCAGGAGAGATTCCAAGGAGCAGGGAAATAGCCCGGCAGAGTCAGCCATGCAGCCAGCAATGGGAATCCAAGACAGGGTAGCTGGGGGCCCCAGCAGAGAGGCAAATCCCAGCAGAAGGAGTTAGTCAGTGATCTGAATACCCAGTAAGCAGCCTGTCAGTGGGTAGCAGGGCACCAGACACCACAAGTGTCTTGTGCTGGACACTTAGCACAAGAGAGTGGTATGGTCCAGCATTGGCCATGTGGTACAGCTGAAGGGGCATGGACTTTGGGATCAGACAGACCTGGATTTAATCCTGGCTTCACCACTGACTCACCATTGGTAAAGACCTCAGGTGTCTTACCTTTGAGCTAATGCCAACCTAGCTCTGGGGGGTGTTGGGAGAATTAAGTAAGTTGGTATATATTGTATAATGCATTCAGAGCAGACACACAAAGGGACCTTCTTAAGTTCTATTGCCCTAGCTCAGGATTAGAACTGGGAGGGCCCCTAGGCTTGCAAGTGGAGAACCAGTTGTCCCAGGCAGGAGACCTGTTGTGCTGAGGCTGAAAGCCAGCCTGGGTCTCACACTTTTGATGGGAATTTTAGGAAAATATTCCCGCTGGATTTTTCTACTTTCTTTTCTAATGGCTTCTCTTTGGAAAGCCAAGGACTTTGATTTTATTTGATCATCATCTGAGATGATTAGAAGAAATGGGGGTGGTCTGAACAGCAACTGAAGTTGGACTTGTGGAGAGAATTTCAAGATGCAGCGAGAAATTCCTGCAAAAAAATAAAATTATGAATGTCTTGGAAAGGGACAATAAAAATGTAAAGATTATTGTTTATATGACATATTGCTTTCCAATTTCAGTGAAAGAAAATGAGTGTGGACCTATTCTTATGGTTTTAAACTGTTTGCAAATAATCTAAGAAGAGTTATTGAGGTCAATATTTTTTTTATTAGTCTGTAAAATTACTACCATTGTCACCCTTTCAGCACTGCATTAAGAAACTCCAGCTTTTCTATAGTGATGACATAATGCCCACTATGACATTCAGTGAGAATAAAATAAGGATGTTAACTCCCTGAACCTACAGGAATGTGCCACATTCACCTCTGCCTCACTGACTCATTAGCATAGTATTTCTCGCTTCCTTGCAGGCTCTCAATAAAGGGTTGAGCTGAAATGAATGAAAAATGACATTTTATTTTATAGCTTTATTGAGGTATAATTGATTTACAAGAAGCTGCATCTATGTAATGTATATAATTTGAAGAGTTTGGACATATGTATACACCTGTGATGCCTTCACCACAATCAAGGTAATACACATACTCCTCACCTTCAAAGGTTTCCCAGTAAACATCACTTTTAATTGAATGCTCCATTTATGCTCCATTCTAAGAAAACCCAAAGAACATTGAGATTACCAAACAGATACATAAGATGATGGTGGTTTGGATGTGAGGAAAGTTAAAATTCGTACTACGAATGGTTTCTTATTTTACACAGTAAAAACAACTTTAAAGAGAAGGTTCCTGTGCTGAGTTAAAAATAAATTCAGCTTTGGGAAATTCATCTTTGCATCCCATTTTGGGGACGTGTTTAGTTTCATGAACCAAGGAACATAGATATTTATTTTTCTATTAAAGCCATTTTTAAAAAAAGCTTGATTTGGACTTCCCTGGTGGTCCAGTGGTTAGGACTCCACACTTTCACTGCACAGGGCATGGTTTCGATCCCTGGCTGGGGAACTAAGATCCGGCATGCTGCATGGCCAAAAAAAAAAAAAAAGAAAGAAAAAGCTTGGGACTTCCCTGGTGGTGCAGTGGTTAAGAATCTGCCTGCCAATGCAGGGGACATGGGTTCGAGCCCTGGTCCAGGAAGATCCCACATGCCGCAGAGCAACTAAGCCCGTGCGCCACAGCTACTGAGCCTGCACTCTAGAGCCCATGAGCCGCAACTACTGAGCCCGTGTGCCACAGTTACTGAAGCCCACGCACCAAGAGCCCGTGCTCCGTAACAAGAGAAGCCACGACAATGAGAAGCCCGTGCACCGCAATGGAGAGTAGCCCCCACTCGCCACAACTAGAGAAAGCCCACGTGCATCAACAAAGACCCAACGCAGCCAAAAAAAAAATGGTTGATTTCCCTTGAGGTGTCAGAGAATATGTAGTCTCTGACCCTGATGAGAAGAGGAATTTAGGTCCATAGCAGAATTTCCCAATTCTGCTATGGACCTAAAATCTGAATTCCTAAGACTGAGATTCTAAACCCTTCTCTAATTCACCCGCTGAAGCCTCTACCCCAACTCTGTGTCCTTACACATGTGGTGGAACAACAGTACTGGGGACAGAAAGTCCCTGGACAGGAGGTGTCGGTGTGTCAGAGTCTCTTGGCCTCCCAGCACTGGTCATTCTTGGTGTGGGAATTCTCTGCAAAGAGCTGAATGACTCTGTGGGTGCTGGGCTGTGGGGAGAGATCCTAGTTCCAGAGTAGCCAAGTGGCAGAGGCAAGACCTCAGTATAATGGTGATACACTCAGAGAAGAGGATTCCCAAACTATAAGGGAGGAAGTGGGTTATTTATGGTTCGGCTGTAAGATTCAGCCTTGTTTACATTGCCCTGAAGTGTTTGTTTACCAATGCTGAGAGCCATGCCCCTGACATATTTTGAAGCATCTCCTGTGTGTCATAAAGATTATCTGTAGTTCACCAGCAAGAGCACTTCATAATCAATATTGGCAGCCACTCAAAGACACAATTTTAGCCACAAAGACAAGGTAGATTCAATCTGAGCCTGCCTCTTGGTCAAGTCAAATAGTTTGCCATTGAGATAGAGTAAGGTTCTTTATGCAGGGATGGAATTTTTTAAATGTCATCTATATTTCTAAAATTATTTCAAACTATCCACATTCCATATTGATCCTATAGCACGTTGATGTATAATCCAGCTCTCTCATACCTACCCTACTGTATTTCTCCCAGCCCCACTACGTGTTATCCCGAGGTCCAGATTTGCTGATTTATTCACTGTTCCCTTTGTACAGCCTGTGGTTATTTGCCTCTGTGTCTTTGTTGAGGCTGTTCCTTCACCTGAAATATCCCTGCTCTCCGCAAGCCAAATACTGTCTTTCATTTAAGACCCTGCAATGGCACTGAATATTTGTGCCTCCCCAAAATTTGTATGTTGAAACCTAATGCCCAACGTGACAGCATTAAGAGGTGGGGCCTTTGGGAGGTGATTAGGTCATAGGGGTAGAGCCCTCATGGATGGAATTAGTGCCCTTATAAAAGAGGTCTGACAGAGCTCCCTAGTCATTCCCGTGTGTGGTTGCAGTGAGAATCTGGCTGTTTATGAGCCAGGAAGTGGGTTCTCACCAGATAACAAATCTGCTGAGAACCAGCCTTGATCTTGGACTTGCCAGCCTCCAGATCTGTGAGAAAAAATGTTTGTTGTTTATAAGCCACCCAGTTTATGGTATTTTTGTTACAGCAGCCCAAACAGACTAAGATAGACCCTGCTCAAGTACTGATTCTCCATGAAGACTTCTGGAACGCAGGCTAGTTGCCCCACCCCGTTCCCTTACCCCATCCAGAGGACCCGCAGATGGGTCCTGTAAACACTGGAACTTCCTCTGGAGAGTATCCTCCGGCCACAGGCTGGGATTTGAGCTGCCAGGCAAAGAGAGTGAATGTCCTAGGAGCTACCTTCAACCCTGAGCGATGAGAGTTGAGGGGAAAACACTCCAGCTTCTTCCTCCCTCACTGTGATGATTCTGAGGCGTGTTCAGGGCTCTTCCAGTGGCTCCCCGTGGAGGTGAGCCCCAGCTGCTCATAATGGTAACCTACTCATTACAATATCTTGTTTTGGTCTTCCTCATTTTGCTGCCTTCTACTCCCTGTGCTTCCTGAGAGCCTCTCCCCCACCAATAAACTACTTGCACTCAGATCTTTGTCTCAGGGTCTGCTTTTGGGGAAATAAACTCCCAGACAACTTCCCCGATATTCCAAATGCCAGTAATGTCTTTCCATTCCCAGGACACATGCCACTCTACTTCTTCTATCATTGCAACAATTATATTTTACCTTATCTTCGAGAAATTATATCTGTGAATTATTTCCTCTATTAACTTTTTTTTTTTTTTTTGCGGTACGCGGGCCTCTCACTGTTGCGACCCCTCCCGTTGCGGAGCACAGGCTCCGGACGCACAGGCTCAGCGGCCACGGCTCAGGGGCTCAGCCGCTCCACGGCATGCGGGACCCTCCCGGACCGGGGCACGAACCCGCGCCCCCTGCATCGGCAGGCGGACTCTCAACCACTGCGCCCCCAGGGAAGCTCTCCTCTATTAACCTTTTTGAGGGCAGGATCCTCTGGTGAGCTCTCCTTTCATTTTCCACATGGCCTAACACAGTACTTTTCACGGGATAGATATTCAATATCTATCTGTTGAATAAGTGAATAAGTGACTGATGAATGGATGAACGAATGAATGACAAAGCTCCTTGTGCTTTGTCCGTATCGGTGGAGACAGAACACATTCCAGAGGCTCTGCCTCCCCACTCTTTGCACATGGGAAGAACTCAGAAGGTGTTAGTGGCAGGAAAGAAAAGCCTATTTGGCGGAAACAAAGCGATCCTCAGGAGGGGCCAGAGTCTTTTACCAGGCCCGTGCCCAGCTCGTGGTAACTTGATCCAATGGTATTCGAGAAGCCTGCATGTTCTGCAGACTCTACAGGTCATTGGCAGCCAAACCCAGTTTGCTGGGGCCTCACAGAAACAGCTAGAACGGTCTGTCTGGGCTCTGTCCCTGTCTCTGTGAATAAGCCTCAGGACTGGCTGTTGGCAAGAGGGAAGCTTGCTCCCTGACAGCTGTCAGCTGCCCATGGATGGTAGGAAACCAACTCAAGTGGCAGCCTATAAAATTCAGACTACTCTGAACCACTGAAGGGAAGCCTTAAAACCCCTCACATAGTGCCCTAGGGCCCGATCTCAGCCTGGAGAAGCCCCTGTGGGGCTGGAGCTTGGCCGGACTCCCCTGGGATGCATGGGAGAGGGAGCCCAGAAAATTCTTTGGCTTTTGGGAGTGTTGAGGAGACACTGAGGCCCCAATTCAGACTCTCAGCTGCTGAAGTTTTTCATGCTGGTGGACTGTGTTGATACCCAGGGTCCAGGGTGGTAGAGAGGTGACAGCTACTTCCAGTGTGAAGGGAATTGCTTAGTGTGTTAGGACAAGACCTCACCAAGGGCACTGAGTGACCGCCCAACGTCACCTCTTGGCAAGGAGCGGACTTTGGGAGTTGAAATCACGGAGGGACGGTAGAAAAAGGCAGACCTCGTTCTGATGCTCGTAAGCCCCGGGCCACGTGCAAGTCTCATAAATACACTCAGCCACAGTTGCCTTCCCTGTTACTGGGAACAGTAATGATGACCTAGGACAATTAGGAGGATTGTGGGGGACAGGTATGTAGAGCGCCTGGTCCACAGTAGCTGCTCAAAGCCTATGTCCTTTCTTTTCAAGCTCTCCTCTCCTCTCCCCTTTCCCCCATTTCTTTCTCATTTCTGTTGCACCTTGAAAGGATAATAAACTAGAAAGTATTCTTGACGTATCTAGTATTTTATCCTTATCACTAACAAACTGTCAGTTGACTTGTGTGTTTTTTGAACACTGCAGAGACTCATGCAGGAACACGTACATTCCAGTCACTTGTCAAGAGCAGCCCCAGGCAGGGAGCCCCTTGTTTGAATTCTTCTCCCGGCCAGTCTAGATCCAGGGCTTTGGGTGCCACCCTCTCCTCCCACACCCCTGTGCCTTGGCTGGGCCGGTTCTGACCTGAGACCCCAAGCATCTACCTGAGAGATCTCCCGGGAAGCTGATGCTCCCAGGTACATCTGAGGCAGGAAGCTTCTGAAAGTGGAAGAATTCAGAAGCACTCTGGTTGATGGAGATGGTCTTGCATATTCCTGCCTCCTGAAAGGAAGCAGAGAGATATACTTAGTTTAAAAAAAAAAATAAAGAGAGACAGAATCCCCTGCGAGCATCCCACACAACTTCGAAAAGACCTTAAAGGCGTCACAATTTCCCATGTTAAAAAAACTTATAATTTAAATACCTACTTGATAACAGAGAAACAGAAATGTTACATTGATAATAAACTTTAACACTTTTATCTTTGTTGGGAGATTGGGAACAATGAGGGGAAAGTGAAAGTTCGTAAGCCAAACCTGTTTTGTTACGGAGAGAAAACAAGTTTTGAAAAATCTCATGTTACAGTACTTCCCTGGTGGCGCAGTGGTTAAGAATCCGCCTGCCAATGCAGGGCACACGGGTTCGAGCTCTGGTCCGGGAAGATCCCACACGCTGCAGAGCAGCGAAACCCGTGCGCCACAACTACTGAGCCTGCGCTCTAGAGCCCGTGAGCCACAGCTACTGAGCCTGCGTGGCACAGCTACTGAAGCCCGCAACCTGGAGCCCGTGCTCCACAACAAGACAAGCCACCACAATGAGAAGCACGTGCGGTACAATGAAGAGTAGCTCCTGCTCGCCGCAAATAGAGAAAGCCCGCGTGCAGCAACGAAGATCCAACGCAGCCAAAAATAATAAATAAATAAATAAAAATCTCTTATTACAGGTAAGTGAGAACTCTCCTGTATCACAGCTTTTGCGGTATGCGGAGCTCTCACTGTTGTGGCCTCTCTCGTTGCGGAGCACAGGCTCCAGACGCGCAGGCTCAGTGGCCATGGCTCACGGGCCCAGCCGCTCTGCGGCACGTGGGATCTTCCCGGACCGTGGCACGAACCCGTGTCCCTTGCATCGGTAGAGGGACTCTCAACCACTACGCCACCAGGGAAGCCCTGTATCTACCTTTAAATACCACGGTTATGCCTCCTCAATGCCGAGCAATTGGATTAATTAATTTCAGCTTTCCCTGAATTGGCCCGTTGTGTGCCGTTCACGTGGAGAGAGCCGCAGAGAGCTCCTTTTTGTCTTCAGTGACAGTGTAACCGAGCAGGACCCTATGGGGGCCTTCAGGGACAGACCCCTCCCCCATATCCTCTGTTGTAGCTCCTGTCTGAAGTACCTAGATAATAGTATCTCATGTATATTGCCTGAGTTTTTCAGATGCTGAAAACCACCACCAAATGGAAGGAATTAACTGCTTGATGATTACGAGCGTGTAGCCCCCAGACCTTCTGGCGCCTAAGGGTTGATTGTGTTAACCTCCCTGTTACCTCACCATCAGCCAATCAGAGATTTGCGCACGAGCTGATCGCATATCCTGCAACCTCCCTCCCTCACCTGGCCTTTACAAAAGCTTTGCTGAAATCTTTTGGGGAGTTGGGGGTTTTGAGGGCAGGAGCCCCCCGTTCTCCTGGCATGGCCCTGCAGTAAACCTTTCTCTGCTCCAGACTCTGACATTTTGGTATTGTTTAGCCTTACTGTGTGTCGGGCACACAAGCTTGCATTTGGTAACAACAGAAATGGAGGCCTGAGCCGCTTTCCAGAAGACTTCCCAGCTGAGTTGATTCAACACATCGCATGAGCGTATTTAACCAAGTGCCCTTTCCACGCAGAAGCACCAAACCTGGAGTCACTTACAGCCAAGGCATGGACACGGGCGTCTCTAACGGAGAGCCGAGCTCTCTCAGAGCCAAATCCCACCTCCGGAGACTGACGACGCTCCGAAGCCACCGGGAGCTGGAGCCCATCTCCACGCACGTCAATCTGCGTTTTGATTCCAGTCATGTTCTCCACCAGCCGAGGAAAGAGTCCAAGGTGAGCAGAAGCTCTGGGGGGCTGAACTTCTCCTTATTTCCTTATGAGAAGACCTAGGGTTTCTCATAAAATAACACCTAGCATTTGTTTTACTGGATGAGGAGGGAGAAAGAAAGCAAAACCTAGTAAAACAGAATACATTTAAAATAGAATATCTCTGTAGTTGAAAACCTGAGATCAGACTCCTGCCCTGGGTGTCTTTCTCCTCCTTTGTGTGACAAATAGCAACTCACGGTTGATCAGATGACCACCATAGCCATTATTAGTATGTGTCAGTCACACAGCCCCAGAAACGTGCAAAGTGACTTACTCTCATGCTTCACAATTTTTTTTTTTTTTTTGGCGGTACGCGGGCCTCTCACTACTGCGGCCTCTCCTGTTGCGGAGCACAGGCTCCGGACGCGCAGGCCCAGCAGCCATGGCTCACGGGCCCAGCCGCTCCGCGGCGTGTGGGATCTTCCCGGACCGGGGCACGAACCCGTGTCTCCTGCATCGGCAGGCGGGCTCCCAACCACTGCGCCACCAGGGAAGCCCCATGCTTTACAACTTATTAAAGAGAAAAGAATTCTTTGAAGTGAATTGACTTTTCATCTGGGAAGTGTCTACTGATCTCTGGTTCACTTAACTCAAGCAGCCAAAATACATGGCTCATTTTTCACTCCTGAATCTGAGCACCTTTGTACACAACCTCCAAGTTTCAGAATTTAACACTTTGGTGAAAAGTAAAAGCCAGATACAGTTTCTGTGAAAAAATTTTAGCCTTTTATAAATACATCCCTTTGGCAGGACTTGTAATATTGGTAGTTAGAGTGAATTAAAATTAAAAAGAGAGAAAATAGGTTAGAAGGAAGAAGAGAATGAATTGAGTTGGAAGCAAATGTTGTCACCTGCACTACCGTGATCCTAATGCAGCACTTAGATTACCTTGTGCTGTCTCCCCTCCGCCTGTGCATCCTCTACAGCGACAGGCTCATAGAGGTGAGCATGTCTTCTCTTGCTTGAACTTGTTGATGGCTTTGCATTGCTACCCAGTGTCTGACACACAGTAGACAGAAAGCAAACACAAGTTGAATTTGTTTGTTGAGATTCCCATTTATGATACCTCTAGGCCTTAGAGAAGGAGGAGGGAAAGAGAGATTTTTGACTGATTACTAATAAGGTGAGATGTATTCCCTGTGCTTGTTGAACTTTTGTGTGTGTGTGTGTGTGTGTGTGTGTGTGTGAATTTCCTGTATATTCCCTCATCTACTTTTCTGATGTGGTGGGTATACTTTTCTTTCTTGATCTCAACATATACTGTTTAGACAGTTTCTGGTAAAAATGTGATAGGCCAGCTCTTAGCTCTCTTGGCCATGAATGTGCACTTGTGAGCACACACACACACACAGCTGTTCTGTGACCTCTGCTTTGCACCATCATTTGGTAAACTGTGCTTAAACTGCTTCACTAAACAAGTCCTAGCCTCATATTCTTTTCTTTAAAACCTTGCCTTTTCTCCCTGTCCCAGACCTAAAGCACACATTAGCAGTACTAATATTGTCTAAGTGTTTAAGTCTCACCAACGTAGTCTTTTTTATTTTATTTTAAAAATTTATTTTATTGAAGTATAGTTGATTTACAATGTTGTGTTAATTTCTGCTGTACAGCAAAGTGATTCAATTATACATATATATACATTCTCTTTCATATTATTTTCCATTATGGTTTATCACAGGATATTGAATATAGCTCTCCGTGCTAGACAGTAGGACCTTATTGGTTATCCATCCTATATATAACAGTTTGCCTCTGCTAATTTAAACTCCCAATCCATCCCTCTCTCACTCCACCCTCCTCTTGGCAACCACAAGTCTGTTCTCTGATAGAGGACGTAGTCTTAAGTACAGCGTTTAAATAAATTCCTTCACTAGGGAGGCCTAAGCTGTGTTCTGGAGTGAGCACTCTCCCCATTGCTGGGAATCCTTTCCCAGGTCCCCGCTCTGCCCATTGGCCCTATCTGCAGTCTTTTCCTTTTCCCATCAGCCCTGAAGGCAGCTGGGAATGAAGGATTAGGAAAGGAATTGATGTTCAATGAATGCACGAAGGAGCACTTCCTGCACTCTCATCACTGGGCAACTGGTGCAGAAAACGTGTTCCCTTCCCATGCCCCCACCTCCACCCCTGAACTTGACCAAGTTGGGTGGTTGCGCCATAGAGACAACATACACTTCAGTTGTGAAAAAATATGAGGCCATAAGTGGTTAAGAATTTGAGGAACTGGTTTAGATAATAAGTGCCATCGGAATCAAAGAAAGGTGAGATCCATGGGAACTAAAAGGATGGGGAAATTTTGCTAGAGAAAATGGGACTTGACTTGGAATTTGAAGAGTGGCTAGTTTGGATTGCAAAGATGCTCCAGGCGAGAAGAGAGAGTCCGAAATGGGGTTTCTATTGCAGAGAATGAGGAGGTAGGTGGATTCATTGGGTGGGTCTGGTTATCATGTGGCCTGGGGGACAGGTAAAGCATGAGCTCTGGGCTGAGGACCTGCTGGGGACTTCCGAGCAGGGCCGGTGGGATCAGAGTTTCAGAGAGATGACTGCTGGCGACAGTGGGTTAGCAATGAAGAGGAAAGAGCCTGGATGGTGGAAAACCTTCTCCTGGGCCCAGTAGTCCAGCCGTGCTGTTGGAGGAGGGTTTCATCTGAGGAGGGCAGCCAGAGTGGACAGGCTTGACCAGATACGGGGCCTGAGAACTGACTGCACATAGGTCAGAAGTTTAAAATGTGACTGTGTGGTGGGGTCCCCGACAATGGCTTGCAGAATAGGAGGGAACTCTGTGTCTGGTCTTTGGTGAAAGAACCAAAGAGCTGGTTCAATTCTAAAGCTTTGAGGGAGAGTGTGCACTGGTCCTCCGAGGGCCAGGGCCTCTGTCTCTCAGTCACTTCCCTGCTTTCACGATCACCCAGGATTGCTTGGCTGTTTTGGTGCCACCCTGGGCTGGAGGAGATTTCATGAGGCCATCAAAGGGCCTGTGACTTCCATGCCAATCCTGACACTGATTTGTCCTGCTGCTCCCATGCTTTCCTGGGAACTGGATGTGTGTGATGAGGTACATATCAGCCTAGACACAGCGTGTGGCTCTTTCCTCCTTGGGCATAGGGAACTCTGCATCACTCTGCTGTTTGCCTGAGCTCTGTTCAGGACGAGCCTAGGTTCCCTTTGCTCTCCATTTTTTCCAACCTATCATCATACTTCATGCTCTTCCCCAGCACACACACACTCACACTCACACACACACACACACACACACACGATATGAATACGCTCTTTACTTTTCTGCGTCTCCTTCAGCTCTTCCTTGATCCAGGCAAGAAGGTCTTTATCTAACCCTGGGGTGGGGTATGTGGGGGGCTTTGCTCTTCTTCACATTGCATCTTTCCAATTATTTTGCCTAAGCCAGGGCAGAGCATTTGAATCAAGAACTGACTCCTGTGTTTTCCACTTTTTGATGTGTCATCTCTTCCCTGTGGTAATTAATAACACATCAGGAAGAGTAGGAGCAATAAGAAATATTATGGAAAAATCCTGACTAATAATTCAATATATGAAGCAAATTTGGGGATGGGAGTGTATCCTGCTATTTTACTTAAAATTATATTTTCATTATTTTCCTGTCTTATCAAATATTTTTCTAAGACATAATTTTTTTTCATTCATAATTTGTTTTTAATTTGGCTTTTCAGCATTTACCCATACCCCCATGCCATTGTTTTCTTTTTCTTTTTTCTCTATTTTTTTAATGTCTTTCTTTTTCTTTATACAGCAGGTTCTTATTAGTCATCAATTTTATACACATCAGTGTATACATGTCAATCCCAATCGCCCAGTTCATCACACCACCACCCTCACCCGCCCGCCGATTTCCCCCCTTGGTGTCCATACATTTGTTCTCTACATGTGTGTCTCAATTTCTGCCCTGCAAACCAGTTCACCTGTACCATTTTTCTATGTTCCACATATATGCGTTAATATGCAATAGTTGTTTTTCTCTTTCTGACTTATTTCACTCTGTATGACAGTCTCTAGATCCATCCACATCTCAACAAATGACCCAATTTCGTTCCTTTTTATGTCTGAGTAATATTCCATTGTATATATGTACCACATCTTCTTTATCCATTTGTCTGTCGATGGGCATTTAGGTTGACCTGGCTACTGTAAATAGTGCTGCAATGAATATTGGGGTGCATGTGTCTTTTTGAATTGTGGTTTTCTCTGGGTATATGCCCAGTAGTGGGATTGCCAGATCATATGCTAATTCTATTTTTAGTTTTTTAAGGAACCTCCATACTGTTCTCCGTAGTGGCTGTATCAGTTTACATTCCCACCACAGTGCAAGAGGGTTCCCTTTTCTCCACACCCTCTCTAGCATTTGTTGTTTGTAGATTTTCTGATGAAGCCCATTCTGACTGGTGTGAGGTGATACCTCATTGTAGTTTTGATCTTTATTTCTCTAATAATTAGTGATGTTGAGCAGCTTTTCATGTGCTTCTTGGCCATCTGTATGTCTTCTTTGGAGAAATGTCTATTTAGGTCTTCTGCCCATTTTTGGATTGGGTTGTTTGTTCTTTTAATATTGAGCTGCATGAAGTGTTTATATATTTTGGAGATTAATCCTTTGTCCATTGATTTGTTTGCAAATATTTTCTCCCATTTTGAGGGTTGTCTTTTCATTTTGTTTAGGGTTTCCTTTGCTGTGCAAAAGCTTTTAAGTTTCATTAGGTCCCATTTGTTTATTTTTGTTTTTATTTCTATTACTCTAGGAGGTGGATCAAAAAAGATCTTGCTGTGATTTATGTCAAAGTGTGTTCTTCCTATGTTTTCCTCTAAGAGTTTTATAGTGTCGAGTCTTATATTTAGGTCTCTAATCCATTTTGAGTTTATTTTTGTATATGGTGTTATGGAGTGTTCTAATTTCATTCTTTTACATGTCGCTGTCCAGTTTTCCCAGCACCACTTATTGAAGAGACTGTCTTTTCTCCATTGTATATCCTTGCCTCCTTTGTCATAGATTATTTGACCATAGGTGCGTGGGTTTATCTCTGGGCTTTCTATCTTGTTCCATTGATCTATGTTTCTGTTTTTGTGCCAGTACCATATTGTCTTGATTACTGTAGCTTTGTAGTATAGTCTGAAGTCAGGGAGTCTGATTCCTCCAGCTCCGTTTTCTTCCCTCAAGACTGCTTTGGCTATTCGGGGTCTTTTGTGTCTCCATACAAATTTTAAGATTTTTTGTTCTAGTTCTGTAAAAAATGCCATTGGTAATTTGATAGGGATTGCATTGAATCTGTAGATTGCTTTGGGTAGTATAGTCATTTTCACAATATTGATTTTTCCAATCCAAGAACATGATATATCTCTCCATCTGTTGGTATCATCATTAATTTCTTTCATCAGTGTCTTATAGTTTTCTGCATACAGGTCTTTTGTCTCCCTAGGTAGGTTTATTCCTAGGTATTTTATTCTTTTTGTTGCAATGGTAAATGGGAGTGTTTCCTTAATTTCTCTTTCAGAGTTTTCATCATTAGTGTATAGGAATGTGAGAGATTTCTGTGCATTAATTTTGTATCCTGCAACTTTACCAAATTCATTGTTTAGCTCTAGTAGTTTTCTGGTGGCATCTTTAGGATTCTCTGTGTATAGTATCATGTCATCTGCAAACAGTGACAGTTTTACTTCTTTTCCAATTTGTATTCCTTTTATTTCTTTTTCTTCTCTGATTGCTGAGGCTAGGACTTCCAACACTATGTTGAATAATAACAGTGAGAGTGGACATCCTTGTCTTTTTCCTGATCTTAGAGAAAATGCTTTCAGTTTTTCACCATTGAGAATGATGATGTTTGCTGGGGGTTTGTCATATATGGCCTTTATTATGTTGAGGTAGGTTCCCTCTATGCCCACTTTCTGGAGAGTTTTTATCATAAATGGGTGTTGAATTTTGTCAAAAACGTTTTCTGCATCTATTGAGATGATCATATGGTTTTTATTCTTCAATTTGTTAATATGGTGTATCACATTGATTGATTTGCATATATTGAAGAATCCTTGTATCCCTGGGATAAATCCCACTTGATCATGGTGTATGATCCTTTTAATGTGTTGTTGGATTCTGTTTCCTAGTATTTTGTTAAGGATTTTTGCATCTATATTCATCAGTGATATTGGTCTGTAATTTTCTTTTTTTGTAGTATCTTTGTCTGGTTTTGGTATCAGGATGATGGTGGCCTCATAGAATGAGTTTGGGAGTGTTCCTTCATCTGCAATTTTTTGGAAGAGTTTCAGAAGGATGGGTGTTAGCTCTTCTCTAAATGTTTGATAGAATTCCCCTGTGAAGCCATCTGGTCCTGGACTTTTGTTTGTTGCAAGATTTTTAATCACAGTTTCAATTTCTTTACTTGTGATTGGTCTGTTCATATTTTCTATTTCTTCCTGGTTCAGTCTTGGAAGGTTATACTTTTCTAAGAATTTGTCCATTTCTTCCAGGTTGTCCATTTTATTGGCATAGAGTTTCTGGTAGTAGTCTCTTAGGATGCTTTGTATTTCTGCGGTGTCTCTTGTAACTTCTCCTTTTTCATTTCTAATTTTATTGATTTGAGTCCTCTCCCTCTTTTTCTTGATGAGTCTGGCTAATGGTTTATGAATTTTGTTTATCTTCTCAAAGAACCAGCTTTTAGTTTTATTGATCTTTGCTATTGTTTTCTTTGTTTCTATTTCATTTATTTCTGCTCTGATCTTTATGATTTCTTTCCTTCTGCTAACTTTGGGTTTTATTTGTTCTTCTTTCTCTAATTCCTTTAGGTGTAAGGTTAGATTGTTTATTTGAGATTTTTCTTGTTTCTTGAGGTAGGCTTGTATAGCTATAAACTTCCCTCTTAGAACTGCTTTTCCTGCATCCCATAGGTTGTGGATTGTCGTGTTTTCATTGTCATTTGTATCTAGGTATTCTTTTATTTCCTCTTTGATTTCTTCAGTGATCTCTTGGTTATTTAGTAACGTATTGTTTCACCTCCATGTGTTTGTGTTTTTTACTTTTTTCCCTGTAATTGATTTCTAATCTCATAGCATTGTGGTCAGAAAAGATGCTTGATATGATTTCAATTTTCTTAAATTTACTGAGTCTTGATTTATGACCCAAGATGTGATCTATCCTGGAGAATGGTGCGTGTGCACTTGAGAAGGAAGTGTCATCTGCTGTTTTTGGGTGGAATGTCCTATAAATATCAGTTAAACCTATCTGGTCTATTGTGTTATTTAAAGCTTCTGTTTCCTTATTTATTTTCATTTTTGGATGATCTGTCCATTGGTGTAAGTGAGGTGTTAAAGTCCCCCACTATTATTGTGTTACTGTCAATTTCCTCTTTTATAGCTGTCAGCAGTTGCCTTATGTATTGAGGTGCTCCTATGTTGGGCGCATATATATTTATAATTGCTATATCTTCCTCTTGGATTGATCCCTTAATCATTATGTAGTGTCCTTCCTTGCCTCTTGTAATATTCTTTATTTTAATTTCTATTTTATCTGATCTGAGTATTGCTACTCCAGCTTTGTTTTTATTTCCATTTGCATGGAATATCTTTTGCCATCCCCTCACTTTCAGTCTGAATGTGTCCCTAGGTCTGAAGTGGGTCTCCTGTAGACACCATATATATGGGTCTTGTTTTTGTATCCATTCAGCAAGCCTGTGTCTTTTGGTTGGAGCATTTAATCCATTCACGTTTAAGGTAATTATTGATATGTATGCTCCTATGACCATTTTCTGAATTGTTTTGGGTTTGTTTTTGTAGGTCCTTTTCTTCTCTTGTGTTTCCCACTTAGAGAAAAGTTCCTTTAGCATTTGTTGTAGAGCTGGTTTGGTGGTGCTGAATTCTCTTAGCTTTTGCTTGTCTGTAAAGCTTTTTTGATTTCTCCATCGAATCTGAATGAGATCCTTGCCAGGTAGAGTAATCTTGGTTTTAGGTTCTTCCCTTTCATCACTTTAAGTATATCATGCCACTCCCTTCTGGCTTGTAGGGTTTCTGCTGATAAATCAGCTGTTAACCTTATGGGAGTTCCCTAGTATGTTATTTGTCATTTTTCCCTTGCTGCTTTCAATAGTTTTTCTTTGTCTTTAATTTTTGCCAATTTAATTACTATGTGTCTCAGCGTGTTTCTCCTTGGGTTTATCATGTATGGGGCCTGCTGTGCTTCCTGGACTTGGGTGGCTATTTCCTTTCCCATGTTAGGGAAGTTTTTGACTATAATCTCTTCAAGTATTTTCTCTGGTCCTTTCTCTCTCTGTTCTTCTTCCTGGACCCCTATAATGTGAATGTTGTTGCATTTCATGTTGTCCCAGAGGTCTCTTAGGTTGTCTTCATTTCTTTTCATTCTTTTTTCTTTATTCTATTCCACAGCAGTGAATTCCACCATTCTCTCTTCCAGGTCACTTATCCGTTCTTCTGCCTCACTTATTCTGCTGTTGATTCCTTCTAGTGTAGTTTTCATTTCAGTTATTGTATTGTTCATCTCTGTTTGTTTGTTCTTTAATTCTTCTAGGTCTTTGTTAAACATTTCTTGCATCTTCTCAATCTTTGCCTCCATTGTTTTTCCGAGGTCCTGGATCATCTTCACTATCATTATTCTGAATTCTTTTTCTCGAAGGTTGCCTATCTTCACTTCATTTGGTTGTTTTTCTGGGGTTTTATCTTGTTCCTTCATCTGGTACATAGCCCTCTGCCTTTTCATCTTGTCTATCTTTCTGTGAATGTGGTTTTTGTTCCACAGGCTGCAGGATTGTAGTTCTTCTTGATTCTGCTGTCTGCTCTCTGGTGGATGAAGCTATCTAAGAGGCTTGTGCAATTTTCCTGATGGGAGGAACTGGTGGTGGGTAGAGCTGGGTGTTGCTCTGGTGGGCAGAGCTCAGTAAAACTTTAATCTGCTTGACTGCTGATGCGTGGGGCTGGGTTCCCTCCCTGTTGGTTGTTTGGCCTGAGGCAACTCAACACTGGAGCCTACCTGGGCTCTTTGGTGGGGCTAATGGCAGACTCTGGGAGGGCTCACACCAAGGAGTACTTCCCAGAACTTCTGCTGCCAGTGTCCTTGTCCCCATGGTGAGCCACAGCCACCCCTGCCTCTGCAGGAGACCCTCCAACACTAGCAGGTGGGTCTGGTTCATTCTCCCCTGGGCTCACTGCTCCTTCCCTTGGGTCCGATGTGCACACTACTTTGTGTGTGCCCTCCAAGAGTGGAGTCTCTGTTTCCCCCAGTCCTGTTGAAGTCCTGCAGTCAAATCCCACTAGCCTTCAAAGTCTGATTCTCTAGGAATTCCTCCTCCCATTGCTGTACCCCCGGGTTGGGAAGCCTGACGTGGGACTCAGAACCTTCACTCTAGTGGGTGGGCTTCTGTGGTGTAAGTGTTCTCCAGTCTGTGAGTCACCCACCCAGCAGTTATGGGATTTGATTTTGCTGTGATTGCGCCCCTCCTACCATCTCAATGTGGCTTCTCCTTTGTCTTTGGATGTGTGGTATCATTTTTGGTGAGTTTCAGTGTCTTCCTGTCAATGATTGTCCAGCAGCTAATTGTGATTCTGGTGTTCTCACAAGAGGGAGTGAGAGCAGGTCCTTCTACTCCACCATCTTGGTTCCAATCCTTTTTAAGGTCTTTATTGGAGTATAATTGCTTTACAATGGTGTGTTAGTTTCTGCTTTATAACAAAGTGAATCAGCTACACATATACATATATCCCCATGTCTCCTCCCTCTTGCATCTCCCTCCCACTCTCCCTATCCCACCCCTCTAGGTGGTCACAAAGCACCACTGAGCTGATCTCCCTGTGCTATGCGGCTGCTTCCCACTAGCTATCTGTTTTACATTTGGTAGTGTATATATGTCCATGCCACTCTCTCACTTTGTCCCAGCTTCCCCTTCCCCCTCCCCATGTCCTCAAGCCCATTCTCTTCGTCTGTGTCTTTATTCCTGTAAGACATAATTTTTAATGGCTGCATTATTTATTTAACTACCTTTCTGTTGTTAGGATTCATTGTGTCTTAGTCTGTTAAGGCTCCTGTAACAAAATACCCCGGAATGGATGCCTTATATAGCAGAAATTTATTGTTCACAGTTCTGGAGGCTGGAGGTCTGAGGTCATGGTGCCAGCATGGTCAAGGAAGAGCCCTCTTCCAGATTGCAAACTTCTCTTTGTATCCTGACCTGGTGGAAGGAGGCTAGGGATCTCTCTGGGGCCTCTTTTATAAGAGCACTAATCCCATTCATGAGGGCTCCACCCTCACAACCTAATCACCTCCCAGAGGCCCTGCCTTCTAATACCATCACATTTAGGGGTTAGGATTTCAGTATATGAATTTTAGGGAGACACAAACATTCAGATGATAGTACTTTTGTTTCCAAGTTTTTTTTCTTTTTTTCAATTTCAAGTAACTGAGTGATGAAAAACATTGCACATTAAGTCTTTGACTACATTTCTCTTTGTTTTCTTAACATGGATTCCTACAGAGGAATTGCAGAGTCAGAGCACATAAACATTTGAAGGACTCTTGATAATTGTGTCTAAATTGCCTTCCAGCTAAGTGGTTCCAAACCCTCCAAACCAAAGCACCTATTTATTCACACTGTCAGCAGCCTTATTATATTGAGTGTCATCAGTTCTTAGAATCTTCTCTATTTTGAGATTCCATCTTTCTGTGTAGTTTTAAGTGGAATGTCTTTATTTGTAGTCAGGTTGGCTATTCAAAAAGTATTGGGAAGCTCTCTGGAGAAGTGTGGGTTTGGGTTTGTAGGGGAAGAGGGCAAGTGCCTTGATAGACTCGGGAAGGGATTACTGTGGGTACCCAGGAAGGCAGGTGAGAATGTGGGGTGAGAAATGGGAAAATGAGACCTCAGGCATGGTGGTAGGGTGGGAGGTCTTCCTGGGATGAGGGGATGGAATCAGGACACCCACGTGCCACCCAAACCTTCAATTACTTGAGAATCTCAGCGTAGTCACACTCACTTTTATTTTGCAGCCACCCTATTAAAAAAATGAAACCTCCCTGTTTTTTTTCTAAGTAAACTAGAAGACAGGAAAACTGTGGGGCTGACGTACAGCACATTCCAAGTGGGACCCATTTGCTGGGTAAGCAGTAGATCAGCCCAAATGATGAGCATTTAGACGTGTTAACCTACTAATTGAGGGTAGGGTGAACACTAGACGATGCATTCTCCCTGGGTGCCCTTGATCTTCCCCCTCCTGATGCCTGAAACACCAATTAACACTCTCAGCCAATAACAGAAAACATATGGTGAGGATAAACACTACCCCATAAAGAATCTCACCCCTGCTCTTCACAGGACATTAACTGACCCATACTGGCACCCCTAGGGGGCAGGCAACAGCAAATTGTAATGGAAAAGTTACTATCTTCCTATTTAACTTTCTATATGAGAAAAAGATCCTTTGGATGTCTAAGAACAATAAGAAAGTGGGGTGTGTGTGCGTGTGTGTGTGTGTGTGTGTGTGTGTGTGTTGGGTCTTTGTGTTCTATCCCTTTCTCATTCTCATGCACACGTGATGCTCCGACTGTTGTTGCTTTGGTATAAGAGCAGCCTAATTGCAAAGGTGGGGAGAGGAGTGAGTACATGGTGTATTTTGAGAATCATCTGAATAATTTCCCAAATGAAGTCTGAAATTTCACCATTGGTCCATCATCTCCCTGGGTCAAGTGGTGCCCCTTCCTCCGGGAGTGCCTGTGTCACGGGAAGACTTGGGGAGTCTCTTAGCATGGATTAGTTCATCACTTCACACTCTTTCCTCACAGAAGAAGCCACCTTAGAAGCAGGGGTGCTCTGATGACCTGCTGGGGATGGATGGCAGCACTGGCCCTTTGGCCGAGGGCTCTGTGTAGACAGTGTTCTCTAGAGCAGGCCTTCCATTCTCCATCCTGAGCCAGTGGTTCCTTTGCCTTCCTGTTCTGCTTACCTGTGGTGGGCAGAATGGTGGCTGCAAAGCTGTCCATGTCCTGAGC
This sequence comes from Hyperoodon ampullatus, assembly GCF_949752795.1. Classification (NCBI taxonomy): domain Eukaryota; kingdom Metazoa; phylum Chordata; class Mammalia; order Artiodactyla; family Ziphiidae; genus Hyperoodon; species Hyperoodon ampullatus. The sequence continues at coordinate 31,234,828 of NC_136925.1, read as the reverse complement.
CCTGGAACCCATGAGTGTGTTAGATTACACAGCAAAGAGAATTAAGGTTGCAGATGGAATGAAGTTTGCTAATTAGCTGGCCTTGAGTTGGGAAGAGTACACTCGATGATCCAGGCTCAATATAATCATAAGAGCTCTTACTAGTGGAAGAGGGAGACAGAAGAGAGAAGACCAGAGAGAAGGCTGAGTGAGAAGGGCTTGGCCTGATGTTGTTGGCTTTTTTTTTTTTTTTTTGTGCGGTATGTGGGCCTCTCACTGTTGTGGCCTCTCCCGTTGCGGAGCACAGGCTCTGGATGCGCAGGCTCAGTGGCCATGGCTCACGGGCCCAGCCGCTCCGTGGCATGTGGGATCTTCCCGGACCGGGGCACGAACCCGTGTCCCCTGCATCAGCAGGTGGACCCTCAACCACTGCGCCACCAGGGAAGCCTGATGTTGTTGGCTTTGAAGTTGCAGAAATGGGACCATGAGCCAAGGGATGCAGGTGGCCTCTGGGAACTGGGAAAATCAAGGAAGTGAATTCTCCCTTAGAATCTCCAGAAGGAATGTACCCCGTGACGATACCTTGATTTTACCCTAGTAAGACCCGTTTTAAACCTCTGAGATCCAAAACTTTAAGACAATAAACTTGTGATAATTTTTTACAGCAGCAAAAGGAAATGGATACAATGCCCAAGATATCTGTTCTCAGCCTGAGACCCCAGTAGGGACACTGACTGAGTTCCCAATGTCGCAGCCCATCTAAGGTTGTCCTTAGTCTCTTGGCTGGTATATGCTGGTTATTTGGTAGAAGCTTATAATTGCCAGGGATGGGGCACCTGGGAAGATGCTGCAGAATATCTCTAAACTGTACGAGCTGGGTTAGTGAGGAGATGGGAAAGATACAGGATGATACTTTGAGACCCGATGCACTTTAAAACTCATAAATAGTAATTTTGTGGTCCCTGTTTAAATCATTCAGATCTACTGTCCACTTGAAATCCTCCTTGTGTTCTATCCAGCCTAGGCAGTTACTCCAGGACGTCTGTGTTATTCAGAATGTGAAGAATCATGAAAAGAAGGTTTTTGTCTTCAAAGCATTGGGCTGACTGGGAACATGTATTCATTTATTTATTCAATGCAAATTAACTTAAAGTTTTTGGTGTTTAAGCTGGCATGAGAATACATATGTCTTGTTCAGGAAAGGCAAACTTGTGGGAAGGTTCAGCTGAAGGACATGGGATCTGCCCTTGAAGTACTTACCCTCTAGTTGAGGAACTGAGACAGATTAAAAAAAAAAAAAACCCTGTTATAAGGAAGATTGTGACAACTCCCCAAGAAAGGTATTAGCAGGGGGCAATGTGAGTTCAGACGATCAAAGACAAATGGATATGTTGGGACATTGGAACCGGTCTTTAAAGTGGGACAGATCATTTATTGCAAAGGTTCATCTTTCTTTGAAAGGAATTTAGTATTCAGGGCAAGTTCGGTTTGAGAGACAAAAGTCTCAGTGCAGCCACAGGAGCAAACCAGCATTTACCCTGGGGGCCAGAAGAGCTAAACACATTTTTAAAATGGGTTTACTTTTTTCAGGTTTCCTGATAATGATGCAAGTGTACAATAGCAACGTACTGTTCTTGAACAAAGGATCCGGGCTCTAAATACAAATGGTCAGAGTGTGACAGTGTCCTAAGGATGTGGATCATAGGAGGGCAATTCCAGAGCACTTACAACTGAGTTGTTTTGTTGTCTAAGCTCAAGTAATGAGCCAAGCAAGTATCTGTGAGTCATCCTACTTCTGTTTCCAAAACAGACTCACTGACCTAATTTAAGAGGCATTAAAAGGGACGAAGTTGACATTTGCAAATATATTTAACTTATTTGTCTTGCAGGCAGAGAACATGTTGGGACAACTTTCAACTGCATTATGTGTGGTCCAGGAGCTTTGATCTCTTTATGCTTGCTTTATGTTGAAAAAAAGCTTTGAACTATTCTGCAATAATGAATATAATAGACGCTTGTTGTAATGGGTTGGTATGAAATTGATTTGACTCTACCAAGGGTCAACTCTTGTCTCCTGATGAATCCCTCAGGTGCTGTAAAAGTCTTTTGCCTCCCAGTAACCTAAGAGAAGAGTGTTAGTCATTCTTCCTATTTTCAGCTCACGGAGGGATATTTTCCATTTGTTTCTCCTTCAAGTCTTTGATTAGATAGGGTATCTGTGCCAGAATGGCTGTTGCATTGGCCAATACAAGTGGAGGTGATGTGATTCCCATGCACCTACCTCTACGTGATGTTTTTCAGTTGTAAATGAGCTTTTTGAGCGAAGCTGGTGATTTTGACATGATGCTTTTGCTTATGACTGTTCCATTGATCAGGGAAACTAAAGCGAAACCTAAAAATAACAGTCTCTTGGATTTATATTATCCATGGATCACAGATAGGTTTAGTTTGATTTTACTTGCCACTTCAGAGCACATAAAAAGTAAACCTTGTGTTTGATCAGCTGAGCATCCCTTTCTGAGCTCTTTGCCCAGGCTTTCCAAATTGGCTCAAAGAATTGGGAGCTCTACAGCCCCTGAGATCCCACCTTTGCTGGGCCTTGGGGCTCAGAGCCAAGAGTTCCTGAAGGGGGGTGGCATGCACCAGGGGTCACTGTGATCCCTTGCCATTCTTCAGGAGACTGAACAAGCCTGGAGAGCATATGTGTGCTTCCACTAAGCAGGGAGAACTTTCCTTTTTCTCCTTCTTCCTTTCCAGCCTCCCTCCTCATCGTGGTCCTTTCATATTCCCAGGCTTCTGGCCGTGTGGCATCGCCCTCTCAGAAGTAGAGAGGGGTATTTGGGAACAGAGTGCTTGTGGTTCCAGGTTCCTGTCCCCATCTACACTGAGACGGCCCTGTGTGGCATACAAGACTCTGTCTTGGTTTTTCCAAACACTTGTCTCTCTTTTGAGAAATGCTTATCCCATGGGATGGATCATGCGCACCCACTGGATTTTACATCTTCTGAGTGAGGCTAACCCTCCTCAGTTGATGCTGTGTTGAGAAGGGAGTGAGGGCACAGTGATGCACCTAGGTAATAAGTGTCTCCCCTGTGCTGGGTGGGTGGGTGGGAATGTGTTTTTATGATTTAGGGAGTGTGGCTGTAGACATAAATGATGAAGACTGGAATTCCAACAATGAGACACTGGTCTTCAATAAACTCCAAACAATCTCCTCTCACTGGATTGACTTTCACATCAGGAAGATCTGTTTGGGGCCTGAAATCCATTCACAGTGCTCCTTTAATGAGAAAAATAGTGACCTGGGATGAGGGAGGCCTGTTTCGAGCACAAATAGCTATTATTACAATTTTAGATAACCCAGTCTAACAGAAGGCCATGTGATTGAAAGGAAAGATGATAAAATCTAAATATGAGCAGAGCCTGAGAATGCCCTCTTTCTTCTAGTACTGACTGTCTAGTTGTGCTTGTTATCTAACCCTGTAATTAGGATGGCATTCAGAAAATATGAGGAAAGTTGGTATTCTTTTCATAACCCCCAAATCTTTGCATTGCTGCATGAAACTTTTGGCTTCAGTTTTTCCCTGTTCATTAACCATGCCAAAATTTTTAATCTAACACCACTGTTAAAGAGTGGCAGGCTTCCAGGGAAATATATCAGCCAGGCTTATTAATTTCATGCCAAGTGCTGGAGGCGTGAATGTAGAGAACGCTGTTTGACTTTGGATAATAGGAATCAGGCAGCTTAAAGGCAAGGGATAAAGATCAGGAGCCCTGGTCTCAAGAGGAGGAGCAGGTGCAGCCTTCAAGCAAGGCCTTCAGGCCCAAAGGGGCAGCCCATGCTTAAAACAATCTGCAGTGCATTTTTTTTTTTTAATTTGGCATGTGCCTCTCGCAGCTTAACAGACCGCTGCTCCACAAAGAGGGGTAAACAGAGAAAGGGAAATTAAAAAGGGAAGTCCCAAGGTAGACAAAAACAAATTAGGGCAAACAAATTACACAGAGTCAACAAATAAACAAGGGAACATCTGTGAATATATTTCTTGGATTTTCTGATTCTGAATGCAACCTGAGAGATGGTAGCGGGAGGTGAGGATCTTAATCTGGAGCAAAGTCCTTTTTGGAGGGAACGAGCAAGCTGATCACAAAAAGAGGGAGAGGTACTTGATTCTTGGCAGGATGCTGCTGGGGGAGATCAGAGATTCTCCAGGGGCGCCGGGCAGCCTAGAGCAGTGACCCCAGGTGAGCTGGTCTCCTGTCTCCCTGCCGACCCTCTCTCTCCCTTAGAGGACTGTTGATGCTGTCGTTTCTGCTGAGCTTCACATAGGAAAGGGCTGTAGAAGTAGAAAGAGGCTGCAGTCCACTCACATCAGCAAGAAAAAGTGAAGCAAGCCACATTCCAATAGTGGATGTGTGCTCACCTAATCCATTTTCCACCTCTATTCCAGTTACCCCTACCAACCACTAGACACTTGCCAGGTGTTGGCTGGATAGTGGGACGTATTTGAGCTGCTCCTTCTGGCAGTTTGGTTGCTACCGACACAATTTCCCTTTTACCCCAAGGCTGGTGAGATGGGCTCAAGTTTATAAAGGAAGTTCGGCATATTGCATGCTGTTAACCAAAAGTGGAAACAGCGTTACTGAATTTAGAGACTATGTCTTTATCTAAAAAGTGGAAATTAGTTTACAACATTGACCATGGATCTTCTCACTGTGGAGAGCAGGCAGTTATAATACAGGAGTCAAGAAGTGATGAATATTTAATTTATTCATTGCATAAACTCAAATTATACTCGTATAATTTCTAAAACTTCTCCGTTTAGATTTTTTTTTTTTTTTTTTTTTTTGCGGTACGCGGGCCTCTCACTGTTGTGGCCTCTCCCGTTGCGGAGCACAGGCTCCGGACGCGCAGGCTCAGCGGCCGTGGCTCACGGGCCCAGCTGCTCCGCCGTATGTGGGATCTTCCCGGACCGGGGCACGAACCTGCGTCCCCTGCATCGGCAGGTGGACCCCCAACTACTGTGCCACCAGGGAAGCCCCGTTTAGACTTTTTAAGCTTCGTGAAGTTTGAGGGTGCATAGGATCTGAACTACTCTTTTTTAATCTTACTGTTCTAAAAGCCCTATTTACTTATCCCATCTTTTATCTTCATCATGCAGGTGATAGTAACCTACTAGAAACGTTCAACAAGGTGGAAACATGTTTTGGTAAATGCAAGAAGGGAATGAGAGCCCAATTCTCTCACTATTCTTCACTTATATAATTTTGCTATATTGCTTTTTCATAAATAGGACAAAATAGGTGTGAGCTGTGCATTAGAAGAATTATACCAGACGTTGTTAATTTGCAGACATGAGAACGGTACCGCTATATTAGAAACAGTCTAGCAGTTAGGATTTTGTCTATGAAGCAAGCAGTGTAGGGAGTAACAGTAAGCAGAAATCAATAACTCATTCGATGGGTAGTGGGGACACCCAGGCACTTGACCTAGCTGAGGTGGGCGTGTGATATGACCTTTGTTGAAATATTTAATTTCTGTGCTGTAGAATGGGCAGAGGCGTATTTGTTTCTTCCTAGTCTTTCAAGAAAAGGTAAGAAGTCCAGCCAGTCTCTATGAGACACTTTCAATTCTGGTCAGAAATTGGCTATAAAAATGCCAGCCTCCATTTATTATTAATTCTCAAGTCACAGGGCTGCAAGGGGCCTTATGAGGGCAACCTATTCTCACCCAGCTTGTGGTGCTTGTTGTTTAGAATCTTGGAGAAGCGTGATGATGGATTATTCCAAATTCCTTTGTGTCAAGGAATTAAGATGAGGTACCCAATTACTATCAAAGCCCCACTAAAAACTCATCCTAGGATGCAAGAAATCAATATCATCAAATATTTATTGTATGTCTATTGGGTGCTTTGTGTTTCATTTGTAACTATTTACTATGATTTAGAGCTCAGGTCTACAAGCTCTTACTAGCTTATTTAGTAACTTTTCTCCCCATTCAGGTTTCGGGTTATTTTTAATCTTTAGATTTTTCTATAAGCTGAATATGCTTCTCTGGAAAGAATTTGTGAGAAATCCAGGTTTAATGCCAATTCTGGAGAGAAGTCATGGAAAAAACTGCAACTTCATAGGAAAAAATATCACTCAAAGGCTACTGCTACAGTAAACCTGAAAGGATAAACAGAATATGGTTTGTAATATTGTCATGGCATCACTCACATGAGAAACCTGATTCTGAATTAAACTGCAGTATTTGTTGTCCTATAAATCTTATAGAAAATTATTTCACTGTAATAGATATACCTTGTTTCATTTTGCTTTGCTTTATCGTGCTTCACTGATACTGCGTTTTTTTTACAGATTGGAGGTTTGTGGCCACCCTACATTGTCAGAGGGTGGTTAGAATTTTTTAACAGTAAAGTATTTTTTAAGTTAAGTTGTAAAAGACATAATGCTATTGCACATAATAGACTACAGTGTATTGTAAACACAACTTTTATATGTACTGGGAAACCAAAAAAAATTGTGTGATTCACTTTATTGTGATATTCCCTTTATTGTGATGGTCTGGAACCATACCAGCAATATCTCTCAGGTTTGCCTGTAATTATATTTTTAAAAATATAATTTGAGTAGCCTTGATGCAACCTATATATACTCTGCTTGATGAAGTATCCAAACCAGCACTTAGTACATGCTATATAAATTCCATATCCCTTTAGGTCACTAGAGGTTATGGGGAGTGACATGCTTAATATGAACCATGGTGTACTTGAGGGGAATCTATTTCCTAGGATTCAAAGCACTTCAATGATTTTGCCAATCAGCATGTTAGTACTCTTTTTATCTAATTTCTCTGAATGGCTATGTACCTGGGAACTTGTTATTTTATCCATTATTCCATTTTAAAATTACAAATTAGAGCTGGAGGGAACTAGTAATGGTCCTTTTTTAATGTGTAGAAGTGCTTTGAAATCCTTGGAAGAATGGTGCTGTGGAAATTCAAGATGGTTATTAGTCTAATTAGCCAAATAATTGAATGAATCCAATTAGTTCTTAACTTTGTATTGCTTATAGCCTATTTAAAAAGTAATTACCACTCCTGCTTTCCATTAAGATTGAGTAGCTAGTATCAGACTAACCTTCCTGCTAAAAGCAACTATAAAACAGTTGTTTGAAGGCAACAAAGGGAAATCAAGGCAGCCAGGACTTGACAGGTCAAAGTTCCAAAGAGAAGGAAAACTCACTGAAGTGAGTCCTACATTCACTATCAATTTTTCCTTATAGAGCAATTGCCAATTGTAGGGCAGGGCACAGAGTCTGGACAGAAACTTTGCAGCAAGTGTGCTCATTAGGCTGGGAGTCAAATATTAGAGTTCAAGATTCCTGGGGCGGCCAGGACTTGAGGATCTTAGAGATCTTAGAGGAAAGGGTGCTGTAGGATATTGAGCCCAGTATCCTGCCTGTAATTTCTCCTTGAGTCATTTGTCACATCTTAAGAAGTACACGCTTGGAATGGGATGCTGATAAACTAAGTAGAAAGTAGATGCAAGAGGCCAAAAAGCTAAGCAGAGAGGGTGGTGTCACAGTGCTAAGGAGACTGAAATTGGAATTCAGGATGAGGGGGGCTGGTAATGAGCTGTAGCTTTCAGTTGGGACTCCAGGAGGGCCAAGCCCTGGGACAAGGGGAAATAAGAAATAGTCTCACCTTACCTGGATCAGGATGATCTCCCAGTTCTCTGTCTTCCAGGAAAAAAAAATTAAATCCTCTCTGTGGAGTTATACACAGACAGGATTTCTCACACATTAAAATAAGAGATTACCAGGCATAATAGGAAACAGGACCAAAGGACTGAAAAAAACCCCCAAAAAACAAAAAAACAAGGAAAAACTATAAAAGAAACAGACCCACAGGTGATTCAGATATTGGGGCTCTCAGACACAGGCATAGTTTAAAATAACTATGATTAATGTGCTCAACAAAATGGAGGAAACAATGGAAAATTTTACCAGAGAACAAGAACCTATACAAATGAATCAAATAGAAATTCTATAACTACAATTACAATTAACTGAATTTAATAATTCAAAGGTGGGTTTAATAGCAGATTAGAACACATGTAAAAGAGGATTATTGAACTGGAAGATAGGTCAGTAGAAAATATCCAGATTGGTGCACAGAGGGAGAAAAACGATGAAAAATATGCAATATGAGGTATATATGGAAATAATGAAAAACTCTAAATGTATGTAATTGGAGTCCTAGAAAACAAAAAGAGGGAAAATGGGTCTGAAGTAATATTTGAAAATATATTGGCTGACAATTTTCATAAATCCATGGGACATCAAACCACAGATACAGAAGTTCTATGTATTATAATTAGGATAAATGCAAAGAAAACCATACTTAGACACATCACAATAAACTGAAGAAAAGACAAAATCAGAAACAAAAATTTAAAAGGAGTCAGAAAGAAAAGAAACATGCCCACGAGCAAAAATATGACTAACACCTGACTTTTATGAGAACTAATGGAAGCTAGATAAAAATAGAATGGCATCTGTTAAGTGGCAAAAGAAAGTAACTGTCAGCCTAGAATTTTCTACCAAGGAAACGTTCTTTAAAATGAAGGTAAAATAAAAATGACATTTTGAAATAAACAAAAGCTGATGAAATTCATCTCTAGCATTTGAACATCAAAAGAAATAATAACAGGAGTTCTTCAGGCAGAAGAAAAATGATCCCATGTGAATATTAATGAAATTAATATCAGGTAAAGTAGATTTTAAGGCAAGAAGTGTTACTATAGAACAGGGCTACTCAATTCAGCACTACTGGAATTTTGGACTGGATAACACTTCGTTGGTGATGAGGGGTGGTGGGAGGACTGTCCTGTGCACTGTAGGACACTTATAAGCATCCCTGGTTCCTACTCACTAGACACAACAGCACCTGCCACCCCAAATTGTGACAACCAAAGTTGTCTCCAGACATTACCAAATGTCCCCAGCTGAGAAGCACTGTTACAGATAAAAAGAGACACTTCATAATGGTAAAAGAGTCAACTTACAAGGAAGATAAAACAATCATAAATTTAAGCTGTACTCTTCTTCCAACATAAGCATTAAGGTTATACATTTTTCTTTAAGCACAGTTTTACTTAGGTTTTATTGTGAATGTTTCTTTGATTTGTGGATTAATTAGTATTATATTGCTTAATTTCCAAACTTTGGTGATTTTCTAATTATTTTTCTGCTATGGATTTTCAGACAACAAAATTTAGTCAGCACATAAAAAATGGAAACAGCATGATCCACAAAATTTACCTAATTTCATATAAGGACTATTGTATTGAACGACTGCAGATATACACTTTCTTTTCAAGTGAATGTGCAACATTTACCAAAATAGAGTATATGCAGGGTCATAAAACGTCTTGACAAATTTGAAAAAATAAAAATCATACAGAGTATATTCTCTGACCATAGTGGAATTAAGCAGAAATTTAACAGAGTGAAGGAGAAAAAAAATGATCACCTCAATGAATTAAGAAACTACATTTGATAAAATTTAATACCAACTTATGAAAAAGTCCTTAGCAAGCTAGGAATAAAAAGTAACCTTTTTTTTTTTTTTTTTTGCGGTACGTGGGCCTCTCACTGTTGTGGCCTCTCCCGTTGTGGAGCACAGGCTCTGGACGTGCAGGCTCAGCGGCCATGGCTCACGGGCCCAGCCACTCCGTGGCATGTGGGATCTTCCCGGACTGGGGCACGAACCCATGTCCCCTGCATTGGCAGGCGGACTCTCAACCACTGCGCCACCAGGAAAGCCCAAAGTAACCTTCTTAATTATAAAAGGAATCAAACTCCCCTCCCTGCCAAATCAACAACAAACATCACTCTTATTGATTAAAGAGTGAAAATATTTCCCCAGATATCAGGGATGAGGCAAGGATGTCTACTACCACTACTTTTATTCATTATTGTACTGGAATTCCTAGCCAATGCAATGAGACAAAACAAAATATGTAAGTATTATATAGGAAGAAATAAAACTTTTTGTTTGCAGATGACAGGATTGTGTACACAGAGGTTTCAAAATATCTACAAATGAACTATTAGAATCAATAATAGTTAACTTAGTAAGGCCACTGTATACAGTAAAGTCAACATATAGATATTAATTATATTTACATATATCAGCCACACCAAATTGGAAAGTAAAGTTTTAAAAAGATGCCATTTATATGAACAACAAAAAATATTAAGTAGTCAGGGAATATGTAATAAATGCAAGGCCTCTACACAGAAAACTATAAAATATTATTGACAGAAATGAAAGAACTAAATAAATGGAAGACTATAACATGCTCATGGATCTGAGGTTCAATATGGAAAAGATGTCTGTTCTCCCAGATTGATCTATAAATCTAATGACGTGTTAATAAAAATTCCAGCAGTTTTTAAAAAATGGAAAATGACAAATTGATTCTAAAATTTGTATGTAAATGCAAGAGTTAAGAATAGTGAAGACAATCTTGAAGGACAAAGTTGGAGGCTGTAGACTTTCAGATACCAAGACTTCTTATGAAGACACAGTAATTAACACTATTGGACCAAGGACAGACAAATTGACTAAAGGAATAGAATAGAAAGTCCAAAAACAGACCCCACATATATCCCTGGCCACTGGATTTATGACAAATGTGCCACAGCTGTACAGGGCCAAAGGCTGTTTTCTTTCTTAAATAAATGGTGCTAGATCAATTGCATATAAATATGGGGAAAAAAGGACTTTGGCCCCTATCTCAGACCGTACACAAATATCAATTCTTGGTGGATCATAGACCTTAATGTGAAATAAATATTCTAGAAGACAACATTGGAGAATGTACTTAAGACCTGGGAATATGCAAAGATTCCTTAAATAGGACACAAAAAGAACTAAATATAAAGTGAAAGTTTGATAAACTGACTTCATTAAAATCAAAAATCTCTTTTCTTACCATTAAGGAGAGTGAAATGAGAAGCAACAGAAGAAGATATTTACATTAGACAGGAGAAGATATTTACATCACAAATATCAAGGATTAGCACCTAGAATTTATTTTAAAAATTCTACAAATCAATAAGAAAAGAAGAAAATCCAATTAAAAATGGACAAAAGGCTCGAATCAGCCCTCTTCAAAAGGGAATATCTCACTAGCCAATATGCATACAAAAAGATCCTCATCATCAATAGCCATTAGAGAAATGCAAAATAATACCCTAATGAGTTATTCCCAACCACCATGAGAATGTTTAAAATTTTACAAACTGACAATACTAAGTGTTGTAGAGAAAGTGGAGGACTGGAACTCATATATATTGTTGGTGGGAGTATGAATTGTTAAAATCAGTTCAGGAAACTGTTTGGCGATATCTTCTAAAGCTGAACATATGCATACCCTATGTTGCAGCAGTTCTACTCTTAGGTATAAACCCAACAGAAATTCATAAATGTGTGTACCAAAGAGCATGTACAAGAATTTTTATAGCAGCATTATTCATAATTGCCCAAAGTAGAAACAAACCATATGTCCATCAACAGTGGAATGGATAAATAAATTGTGGTATATTCATAAAAGGGAATACTATACAGCAATGAAAAAGAATGACTTAACGATATCCACCACAACATAGATTCACCTCATGGACATAATATCTGAGCAAAAGAAGGCAGACATAAAAGAGCACATGTGGTATGATTGCATTTATATAAAGTTCAGAACACATGTGGTATGATTGCATTTATATAAAGTTCAAAAAAACAGGCAAAGCTCATCTATGGTGATAGAAGTCAGAACTGCAGTCACACTTGAATGAGTTAATGTCTGGGAGGAGCTACATGGGAGGCTTCTGGGACACTAGTAACATATTTTGCTCTGGGTGCTAGTAACACAGGCTGTTCAGTTTGTAAAACCTCACTAGGTGTACCCTTAAAATTTCTGCATGCTGATGTATATCAATTGAAAATTTACAAAAATAATTACCATCCAATAATCTGGATAGACCATGGGCTGCTTCTCCAGGGTAGTGGAAAAGTACCTTCAGAAGACTGAATCATGTCAGGTTTTTAACTGCAGCCTTCTAAGAGGGAAGATTGTCCTCAAGTCCCTCTGATCCCTTATTTAGTGAAATTTACCTGGTGATTAGATAGTTATGCTAAATACAAGGGAAGATTTTTGTTCTTTTAACCGTTCAGACTGATCAGTTGAGTCTGGTTGTTCAAAGTGTTGTTTACTGCTTTTTGAGACAAAAAACACACTTGGAAATAACAAACTCTTTTTACTACCTTCTCTCCAGAACTGGAGGCTGAGACTGAATTGATAAAGCTTTTCTCATACTTGGATTTTAAATCAAAGGAAAATTACTTCCAGTCTGGCATCTTTCAGGGCAAACAAAAGGAGACATGTGGGCAAGGCTAGGGGTGGTAAGCGTGGGACTGTGGATTGGGGATTGAGAAGATCCAGAGAGCAGGATTCAGAGCAGGTAGGAGAGAGAGAAAGGGAATGTCAGAGGCCGAGAGTTAAGAGGCAGTGAAGGAGCCTGGAGTGAATTGGCATTTGTTCCTTTGGATATGTAAAGCACCTAAGGGAGAGGAAAACAGGTGCAATATGAATGCATTAATGAAATGAAAAATGAGGCTTGACCTATGAATAAATATTCAGAATAAAAGCATTTAAAAATGTATCTTAGTTTTAGGGCACTTACTCTGGCAGCTAATTCAAAGTTTTCATGGTCACACACACTCACATACATGGTTTGTTAGCTTCCTGTCTGCCTGAGACAAACTCACTGTGGTTCCCGGTGTCTGTGTGCCTCCTTCTCCCTGCTTTGCTGCTCAGTCTTGTTTCTCTTATGAACAGAGTCTGTCTAAATTGTGTAAAACAAGATTCCTTATTATATAGACTCAGGTGGTCAAATTATGTCACCAAAAATCATGAGCTAGACCTAAAACCCAACAGCAATCCTAATGGCTGGTTGGTTGGTCCATTTTCTCCGGAAGAGCCTTCAATGTCAGCTGCATCAAAATCTCACCAGAAACCAATGAAAGAAAAGGGTATTATAAGTTATTTCCCCCTTAGAAATGTGGCTGGTGGCAGGTTGGGTGGAGACTCCCATAGTTCATATCTGTGGGGAGTATCTCTGAAACACAAGGAAATAGACTTTCAAAATGCTTTCCTCATCCTGGAGATGTGCAGGGACACAAGGAAATTGAATTCCACCCACAGCTGTCCCTCTGGCCTGAGACGTGAGCACAGAAATGGGCCTTTCCACAGTTTAAAGGGCTCTACTCCTCAGCCCAAACATTGAAAAGTTTTCTTCTGACTCAGCGGGGACCCTTCTGTTAGGGACAAACTAAAATCCCTTAGGGCAGCTAGGCTTCCATCTTCCCACCTGGAGGCAGTACTCAGCCTTCTCCATATACAGGGATGCCCATAGCTGCCTCCCCTGTGCTTTGTCCCGTCTTATCCTACCTTCTCTGTGCTGGCCTTGAAGATGCTAGCCAGCCTCAGCCTCTTTAGAAGTTCAATATCCTGAAGATTATAATAATTTTGATTTTTTCCTGCTGTTATTAGATAATATCTTTTTTTTTTTTTTTTTTTTTTTGTTCTGCACCGCATGGCTTGCAGGATTCCCTGACCAGGGATTGAACCTGGGCCATGGCAGTGAAAGCCTGGAATCCTAACCACTAGGCCACCAGGGAACTCACTCTTTTCTTAATAACAGTAATAGTGATAGCCAACACATGTATTAAGTCATTTATATTTACAACAGTTCTATGAAGTAAGAACTGTTATTAGCCCCATCTCATAAAAGAGGAAGCTGAATTACAGAGGTAAGTGACCTGCCCAGGGTCACCAGCTGGAAAGTGATGGAGCTGGCATTTGAACCGTTGCTCTTAACCACTATACTGCTTCTTTAAGAAGAGTCCTGAGCTTATCTTGATAAACTACAGGCCATGGAATCAGATAGGGCATAGATAATCTAGCCATAGAATTTGGAAAGCTTAACTGTCTCACTCCTATATTGTTTGTTTGGTTGATTAATTAATTCATTCATTTAAATAATGAGAATCCACTATGTGCCAGACATTGTGTTGGGTGTGGGGAATTCAGAGATGAATGAAACAGGGAACCCATCTTGTAGGAGAAGATGTATGTTTACAATTATTTACTAAATAATAGTACATATGTGAATGTGGAGAAAAGTACAGCAGGCTTTTGAATCATCCAGGAAAAGGCAAAGGAAATCAGGGGAAGATTACAGAGTTGACATTTGAGTAATGCGTAGTAAGAAAACAAAACAGAACAAAGACAATTATTCAAGAGATACATTTGCTGTATAAGAATGCAAACTGTACAGAGTGTATAGAATAAGAAGGGAAAAACTACCCCCCTTCCAGAGGAATCTATTAAAAGTTTAATATGACATTTTTCTATATATTTACATAAATGTACACATATGCTAATACAGTTAGGACTAAAACAAAATGGGTGCATATTATACATACTGTCTGTATATTTTCCCCCCACTCCAACTTAGAGATTTTTCCATGTCATATCACATAGGTTCATCTCATTCTTTTAATTGTTGGCTAATAATTGATTAAATGGTTATAGCACAATTTATTTCCCATCATACTGCTAATGGGCATTTAGATTACAGTAGTACCCCCTTATCCGTGGTTTCACTTTCTGCAGTTTCAGTTACCTGTGGGCAACTGTGGTCCAAAAATATTAAATGTGAAATTCCAGAAATATACAGTCGTAAGTTCTGAATTGTGTGCTGTTCTAAGTAGCGTGATAAAATCTCATTCCGTCTCATTGGGTCCTGCCTGGGACCCCCAGCCATGGACGTTGTCTGCTCCTAACATCAACCATTGACATCATCGTGACTCAGGGATCCAGGATCACTGGAGCCAGATGATCCTCCTTCTGACATATGGTCAGAAGATCGATAGTAGCTTAATGCTACATCTCGAGGCCTCCATCATTCACCTCACTTCATCTCATCAGGTAGGAATTTTATCACCTCATATTATCACAAGAAGAAGGGTGAGTCTAGTACAACAAGATGTTTAGAGAGAGAGACCACATTCACATCACTTTTATTACAGTATATTGTTACAATTTTTCTACTTTATTCTTAGTTCTTTTTGTTAATCTTTTACCATGCCTAATTTATAAATTAAACTTTATCGTAGGTGTGTATGTATAGAAAAAAACACATAGTATATATAGGGTTCTGTGCTATATGCGGTTTCAGGCATCCACTGGGGGTCTTGGAATGTATCCCCTGCAGATAAGGGGGGACTACTGTAGTATTTGAGACATCTACCTGCCACACAGATCTCGGCAATAAGCTATCTGTAAGTTAAGTGATGGGTGACATTATGTGTTTTGTCCTCTCCTCTCTCCTCCCCTCCTCTCATCTCCTCTTCCATTCCCCTTCCCTCCCCTCTAGCTCTCTTTCTCTCTCTCCCTGTCTTTGTCACTTTCATGTTAGCTAATTTAATGGTAGCTTCAGAAGGGATAGTTAGCCAGACCCCATTTTAACAAATATATTTTGACTGCTTCAACTGTAAGACACCTTAGCTGTTTCCTTTGTGCCTTGGCATTTGGATAAAACAATTTTTTGGTTTATTTTTATTTATTTATTTATTTGCTGGTAAAGCCTCATGGCCCCAGATAAGCACTGATCCCAGTGTTACTGGACTCTCAGTGGACTGCTCACTGGACGCTCTTGAGCCTCTCAGTTTCTCTTGCCTCCCAGTTTAGATTACCATTGAACTAGGTACTTAGAGTAGCAGCATGAGAAGGGTGGAGTGATGTGGTACTGGGGTCAGTGGTGGTGTTGCATTTTAAAAAGAGGAAGAAAAAGTGTGCAACGGGGTAAAGACAGGAGGAACACAGTGCATGTGGAGAGTGTTGAATTGATGAGACTATCTTAGTCCTAAGAGTTTGGGTTTTATTATTAGACCAGTTCCATTACTTATGCTATGTGTGAACTTTTACAGGTCACTGAGACACACTCCCTTTTCCTCATCTGTAAAATGGGAACGCTAAGAGTAGCTAGTTCATATGATTGTTGTACAGATTAAATGATATAATACATGCATGCTAAGGACTTAGCACAGAGTAAGTGTCAATACTGTAACTGTTAGGTTCTGTTACTGCTGTTATTACCATTCATGTTTAATTGTGAACTAAAATGCAGTTGGAGCCATAGGTGTGGTCAGAGGATGACCCATGGTCAGAGCCGTAGGTATGAGAAAGCACCAAAAAGAGCAGGGACAGTGACATGACTGGATTTGTGTTGAAATGTCTGTCTGCTGTGCTTTGAAGAACAACTTGAGTGCAAGAGACAAGGGACCCGGCTGTGGTGTGTTGGACAGGGTATGTATCAGATGTGAGAGCCAATTGTTAGGTTTTCAGGAATTTTCTGCGTGGGTTATTGAACATGGATGTTATTAAATATTAAATTACATAAAGTCACTATTAAGTTATATTGAAAACAAAGACAATACATGCGCAAAGCGTATCACTTCCTAATTATCTTACCACATTTTACCATTACCTATGCTCTTGAGGTTATCTATGTGCACTGTATCTGTATGGTGGAAACACTATATAATGGTGTGCTGCTGGGCTGCTGTCCCCAGCACTGTCATTGTGGTGTCACACTGGTAGCTAGAAATGAGCCAGGGTGGGAGTATTTATACTATAGAAATCAGCAAATTCTACAAATCAGGGCCTTTACTAATCTCCCACTGGGCCAGAGAGACCCATTTGAAAGCTATGGAGACAGTTCTGTAGAGAGATGTTGAGTGTTTGAATCTTAGCATTTGGAGTGGAGAGGAGACAGATTTGAGAGACACTTCAGTGTTAGAATGAGCAGGACGTACTGACTGACTTACTGAATGTGTGGGAAAAGAAGATGGAGACTGAAGCCTGAGTGTGTGGCTTGAGCGACTCTTCCTTGCAGTCTGATGAATCGAGCTGCCCTATTGTGATCAGACTTATGGAAAGGCCCACATGGAACTGAAGGAGGCTCCTGGCAGATAAGCCAGCAAGGAACTGAGGCTCTCAGTCCAACAGCCTGCAAGGTGCTAAATCTTGCCAACAACCATGTGAGCTTGGAAGTGGCTCCTTCCCCAGTTGAGCCTTCAGATAAGCTTTGGCTGACACCTGACTGCAGCCTCTTGAGGTAGAGGACCCAGCTAAGTTGTGCCCAAATTCCTGACACATCAAAACTATGTGATAATAAATGTGTGGTGCTTTGAGCTGCTAAGTTTGTGGTAATTTTGTTCTGCGGTGGTAGATAACAAATTCAAGGTCTTTAACTACTTACCTCTGGGGAGCACCTTTCTGCCCTGGGAGTTGAATTGACTGGAGCCTGGCCTTCAAGTCCATTGAGCAGAGTTCCACAGTGGAACCTGCAGTGGGGTTTGTTCTGGGTGACAGGTGATTTGGCTCAGAGCTTGTCATGCTGGACTCTGCTTTTCCTGTGTGCACCGAGTGAAACCTTCAGGCTCTGGAAAGTGGTCAGCGGTGCCCTGTTGGGCAAATCTGGGTAAGAGTGATAGCTGATGTGAGTCCTGCACTGGCAGGCAGAGCTGCTCACCGATCCAGCATCGGCTGTGAAGAATTCCTCTCTGGTGATGAAGCCATGATCCTTCCTGTGTGGATGACTTCTGGGCTGGCCAGAATTCATGCTGGAAGATCTGCTCAATTTCCAGAGGTGGGAAGGGCCCTTAAGAGAAACATGGGTAATTTTTAACATTAATTGTTTGACATGAGAAAGACCACATGCTACCAGATACTCTTTTTTTTTTTTTTTTTTTTTTGCTCTTCAGCAGAGAGGACTTAAAAAACTTTCATGAAGGGCTTCCCTGACGGCGCAGTGGTTGAAAGTCCGCCTGCCGATGCGGGGGACACGGGCTTGTGCCCCGGTCTGGGAAGATCCCACATGCCGCGGAGCGGCTGGGCCCGTGAGCCATGGCCGCTGAGCCTGCGCGTCTGGAGACTGTGCTCCTCAATGGGAGAGGCCACAACAGTGAGAGGCCCGCGTACCGCCAAAAAAAAAAAAAAACTCTCATGAAGATTTTGTTTATTTAAATTGTGCAGCATAGAGGAAAACCAAGGGTATACATTTTGAGATGATGCTAGTCATAAAAGGATCTTTGAATGGGATTTGGAAACTAACCGGCAAAAGTGGGGGTCAGCATCTTGCTCCTGATCCCTGAGGCTGAAGAGAAGTTGTGTTTTGACTTTGTGCCCCAGATATGAGGTTTAAGAGGACCATGGTCAAAACAGGAGTCTACTAAAGAGACATCTTCCCAGACTCTCATTTTTAAAACAGCAGTCTAATTGCCTGTGGGAATTTAAATAGCAAAAAATGTAATTTATTTTAAAAACTAATTACCGTCGTTTCAAAGGCTCCTTCTGTAGGATGTCAAGCTGAACCCCTCATTTAAACGGACCTCTTAATAACACACCCATTGAATTTTTTTTGCCTGAAACAGACTAATTTTAAATAAGTATTTTTTAAAGTAAGATTCATTTATTTATTCACGAAATATTTACTCTGTGGCTACTTGGTGCCAGGCACTGTTCTAGGCACTGTCTTTATTTCAGTGAGAAAGAAAAACAATAAGTAGATAACATATTATATAGTATGATAATATAATGATATATTATCAATAAAATGTAAGTAACATATACAATATGATATTAATTTTGAGTAAAATATGTTTATGACATATAGTAAAATTAATCAATATATTGGCAACAACTTTAATGGATTAATTAACAATAAATACATTTATAGTAATTAAATAACATAATGTCAGGTAGTGATAGATACCACTAAATTCATAAGCACACAAACTCTAAAAAATGTATTCCTTGGGCTTCCCTGGTGGCTCAGTGGTTGAGAGTCTGCCTGCCGATGCAGGGGATATGGGTTCGTGTACCGGTCCGGGAGGATCCCACATGCCGCGGAGCGGCTGGGCCCGTGAGCGATGGCCGCTGAGCCTGCGCATCCGGAGCCTGTGCTCCGCAACGGGAGAGGCCACAACAGTGAGAGGCCCGCGTACGGCAAAAAAAAAAAAAAAAAAATTCCTTTGTGGTATCATGCTGAAATGGAAAAAAAGATAATTTACTCTTCAGGAAAATAAAGACTATTAAATAAATCCTCTTTCTCAAAGTAGGAAAAGGATGAAGAAAAATTTAAAGATAGCTCTGGCAAGACATTTGGTGGCCCTGTATGTTAAGTAGGAACGCTTTGGCCTGCATGTGACAGGAAACTCAGTTTATAGTGGCTCACGTAACAAAGGGTCAGGGAAGCAGGCAGCTGCCAGAGTTGGTTCAGCAGCTTGACAATGTCACGGTCAGCTTTCCCTTGTACTTGTTGCTTCCTAGCCACAAAATGGCTGCTCCAACATCAGATATTGCACTTACCTTCAAAGCAGAAAGATGGGGGATTGGGCAAGGCCAGCTATATTTGCCTCTCTTATCAGGAAACCAAAAGCTTTCCCAGGACCATCCTCACCTCGGCAGACTTCTACTACATCTTACTGGACAGATCTATGTTACGTGGTTAACCCTACTTTTAGAAAAGCCTGGAAAAGTGCGTACTTACTCATTCCATGTTCTATAGTAGAAAGGACCAAAGGAGCAAGAAATTGGGTATGGATGTTGCATCAGCCAATCAGCAGGGTTTGCCACAGGAACCTCTGAGGTGGGGCCAAAAAATGCATTGACTTGTTCTCAAAGCTTTCCCTGCATCCCATCCTTATCTTTTTTCTTTTTTTTTTACTAATCTTTTTTTTTTTTTTTTAAACGTTTTTACTATCCTTACCTTTTGATGTGGAGAAACACAGGAGCAGTTGGGTAGCATCAGCCTCAGGATGAACTATATACTTATTTTGGTGAAGGGGTTTTGGAGAATCATAACAATGGCATAAAATGAGGGGTTTTGGTTTAAAATGACAAACATAGTGGAGAACTGACAATAATGGCCTGGCTCCGTGCTAGGGGTGAGGAAGACCGTGAATTAATGGGATTGTAAGAAACAAAACAAACTGCTACTCCTTGTCAGGAAAAGTGGAGGGAGGGATCATCTACTTTTAAGTCCGTATGATATGATACAGCAGAGGTAGTTCAAAGAAAACAACCGGTTGTGGGCAATACAGAAAGATGTGATTTGGATAAGAGAACCCAGTGCGGGGGGGAAACCAGGTTGAAAGAGTTTTAATGTTGGGTTGAAGCTGGGACTATGTGGATACTGAGGGCTGGTGGAAGTAAAGCAGAAGAGATGTCACCCTTTTTTAGGTCATAGGCAGAACACCTGCTTGAGTACCAGGCTAGGAAACAAATACAGAAAGACAAAAAGCAAAAGGCATCAGAGGATGTGTGGGTCACACCCTATATGCCTTTAGAAACAAAGAAAGTGGAACAAATCCCACTATTATTCTTAGTAGAGTTAGATTTGTGTTGGTTCACTACATGCTCATTGAACTAGTTTGAAACAAACTTGGGTCACTGGCAAGGTCTGGCATGTGGGGATGATTCCCTAGTGTTTGCCTGTAGGATGATCTTTGTTATTCAGAGATAATCTTTACCAATTAGCCGAGAAAGTGTTTGTCATGTTGAAGGAACCCCATCCAAACTCTAGACAGAGGTTTACTGACTGACATACAAGAGTGGTGACCATCAATCCCTGACTGGTGGGCATAGATACCTTCGTTGGAAAGTAGGCTCTTTCTTTGGAGGAATTATAGGTGTTTCGGCTCAGTTGATGAAGGTTAAATATGATCACCATTAGGAAAGTTAATCTCCTAGGTTCAGAAGTAGAATTTTAGGGCACTTTTGTAGGATTATTGAAAGAATAAGCATTTTGAAGTATTAGAACAACTAATATGACGGGAACCCATGTGGCTTGCCTCATACTTTAAGAAACAGTCCAGCAACCATAAGAAAAAGTAATTTCAATCTTTACTTGTATCTCTTGAAGGATTAAAGAGAGATTACACTTATAATTTAGAGTACTACTTATTAAGATCTCCTTGAAAATTTCTAAATCTCTAAATCTCTCTTTTTAAAAAAATTTACTTTATTTATTTATTTATTTTT
This sequence comes from Hyperoodon ampullatus, assembly GCF_949752795.1. NCBI lineage: Eukaryota > Metazoa > Chordata > Mammalia > Artiodactyla > Ziphiidae > Hyperoodon > Hyperoodon ampullatus. The sequence continues at coordinate 31,213,670 of NC_136925.1, read as the reverse complement.
GGCTGTGTTGGGTCTTTGTTGCTGCATGCAGGCTTTCTCTAGTTGTGTTGAGCGGGGCCTACTCTTTGTTGTGGTGCACGGGCTTCTCGTTGTGGTGGCTTCTCTTGTTGCGGAGCATGGGCTCTAGGTATGCAGGCTTCAGTGGTTGTGGCTCACGGGCTCTAGAGCGCAGGCTCAGTAGTTGTGGCACACGGGCTTAGTTGCTCCATGGCATGTGGGATCTTCCCGGACCAGGGCTCGAACCCGTGTCCCCTGCATTGGCAGGTGGATTGTCAACCACGGCGCCACCAGGGAAGCCCTCTCTCTCTCTCTTTGTCATGACTTTCTTCAACATTCAGGATGCTTTGTTCTTCTGTTTTCCTCATTTCTTGAGTTCTTCAGCATATATCAGGCAGATAAACTTAGGCTTCTTGTTTCATTTTGTTTTCCTACCTCATGGACTATTTCCCTAGATTTTCTACAACCTAGGAAAGACCAAGAACTGATCTAGCAAGTAAGTTTACACCCTCACCCCTTGAAATTTGGGATATTTGAATTTCTTTCAGCTTATAAGCCATGAGGAAAGTAAGACAGTCAGAAATATTGCCTTGAGGCAGTGCCTTTGGTGATTTTATATGTCAAGAAACTGTACAAGGGCCTTAAAACTAGATATTCTGGCTTTGTCTAAATCTCTTGGCAGAAGAAATAACATCTTATGCTGGTGGGGTAGGGAACCGGAGCAGGGGGAGGGGAGAAGAGTTCGGTAACTTGTCAAGTTCAAGACAATAAAAAAGTGCTTTATTTACTTAATTTGAACAGGAAAAGCTTAATATAAAGAATTATTGATTTCAGTAGGGGGTTGGAGCAATGAGGGATTAGCTAACAAGTGTAAAGAGAATCTGAAGAAATAGGAGTAGCAGATACCAGGAGCAGCTATCACCCCTCTTTTAGGGCCCAGAGAGAGCATCTCAGGAAGAACCCTGCCCCCCAACTCACCCCTCCGCGGGGGGCCTGAGTTCAAGACTTGTTGGCGAGGGCTCTGCGGATGGAGGGCAGTTGCTGAGATGCTCTGTCGTCAGAGTGTGTTGGAAATCCTTCTTTGGGAATTCAGAAGCAAGCATCCACAGCGAGGTACAGCGTCTCAAAACTCACTGTGAAGCCACCTGAGGGGCTGCTGGGGGACTGGGCAGGAGCTCAGCACTGGAGAAGCCACGTGCACTGCCCCTTGTTTTATTTTTCTGGCAAGAAAGTACACTAGGTCTGAACTTGATGGTTTGTAAATCTCAACTTCTCCCTTGTTGAATGATCAAGCAGCTGCTTTCTGCCAGGTAACTTTTGAGTGTGTGGAGAAACAGCAAAAGAACTCATTGCAAACTGTTTTCATACGTTCACATTCATAGGGGTTTCCCTTTGGCTTGAGGTTTTAGACTCTGTTAAAATGCAAATACCCTACAGAAGAAGTGGCATTTTAAAGCTGTCATTTATACCTTAGTGTTCATGAAGGTACTGTCTCCTTTCCAGAAAGCAAGGTTTGATGTGATAGTTGGGGGTGGAAGGGAGATGAGATGATCCTGGACTTTGGAAAGGGATGCTCCCAACTGGAATGGACCCTGGGGTACCAGCCATGACTGAGCCCACTTCACAGTGTTTGGGACTCCTGTCCTGACTGAGTTCCATCCACACATCAAATGCAAAATCCACTTCCTTTGTAGAACATTTCCCTTATGTTTCTTCTCTTTTCTTACTTGCTTCGGGGAGGTTTATGGTTTGAAAAATTAAAGTGCGGATCTATTTTCATTACCAAAGGATTTGCAAAACTGAGCTGGGCCTGTCTGAGCTCACATTTGCATTTGCCATCCCGTAAGCTGATTTTCAATGCTGAGCAGCTATTTTAAATGTTTTCAAGAGCCTCCTTTTTAACTCTTTTCCTTACTTATGTTATCTAGTTCTGCAGTTAAAAAAATTCCATTGCATGGGGATATATGTATACATATAACTGATTCACTTTGTTATAAAGCAGAAACTAACACAACAATGTAAAGCAATTATACTCCAATAAAGATGTTAAAAAAAAATTCCATTGCTGATTCCTGGTGGAAAATCCCCATACGAGATGCCAAGGAAATGACTGGGCAGTTGGAGCAAACATCCCAGGGGTGGCTTAGCCCAAAAGCCCTGCTGGGGGTGTGGCTGGCAGCAGATCTGGAGTCTCAGAGGATTTAGATGACTTCAAAGTTTCTTTATGGCTGGAGCAGTGATTGGCCCAGAGCTGGGACTCAAAAAATATTTGCTGACATGAATGGGATAAAGGAGGGAAAAAAAACTGCCGGGGAAATGAGGAAATTATCCATTGTTCAATAATGCTAGGTGAATGGCTTATTGGCTTCCCATTTCCTACAGGATAGACCATGTGAAGTCCTCCATATGGCATGACGCTTCCTAACGTGGCTCTTGCTTGCCTATCCAGCCAAATCTTCCCCCTCCCTGCTTCATATTTTGTGCTTTCACCTGAAATGCTGCTGAGGCTTCTTTGTGAGGCCTTCCCTGACTCTTCTAGGGCGTGGTTCTTCTCAGCTTTCACCATACCTTGTACATCCCCCATTAAAATAATGGTCATCCTGCTTTTATATACCATAATTTAATTATAAATTTTGCTTATCTGTCTCCCCATTAGACTAAAAATTTGTTGCTTCTGGGCATCACGTCTTTGTCTTTGAGCCCTTCACTATGTGTTTGTTGAATGAATACATGAACTTGCAACCATAAACTACAAGCAGATTAGCAGAGCTGTATCTAAGTAGCCACAATGCCTATGGCTATGGAGTTGGCCCCTGGGGCAGTTGGTGGTGAGCCCTGGTGCATGGTAGTGAAAAGCCAGTCAAGGAGAATTATATAGCAGAAGGCCAACCCTATGCTGATTCCAGGACCAATTGCTAGCCCCAGTCTAACTATCTGTGAGAAAATGATTATGGTTGACTTTTTGTATTTTTTTTGTGTACCATTACTTGTGTAAGTTCATTTCCTTTTCAAATTTATTTTTCCTTTCTGGGTAGTAGCAGAAAACTTTATTTGTATGAACTCGTACTTGATAACCCAACCCTAAGAGAGAAAAAGGGGAAGGTCTCTGGTCAAAGCAGGCACAGAGCATGTAGAGCCTCCAGAACTGGTCCCCCTTCACTTCTGTGTGTGATAGACCCTCGGACTCCAAAGGGGCACAATTTGAAAATCACTGATTTGGATTAAGGAATAAAGTGAACACATGGGAATAAATCATTTCCTGGTATATTAAGTAGAAACCCTTTGGCAACCAGGTTATATATTTACCAAGCCTTTCATATGTCTCAAAACTCTAACTCCAAATCAGTTTTTACAGCTTAAAAATTGGTATTGAAATTGTTACTTGGGTTTAATTTTAGAAAACTCAGGTCAATCAATATGTATGACTTTTAAGTTTAATCCTTCCTTTGGGGATCACGGAAGCTCCTTCCGGCTCCAGTGCTCTTTGATTTTCTGATTGTGAAGGGCAAGGTGGGAAAGGAATAAACAAGGTGACGAGGTTTCAAGGGCTAGCTTTCTTGGCATGAATGAGTAATTGGAAAGCCAGCATAATCAAAGTAATTTCATCCATCATGTACGGAAAGGGAAATAGAATTCAGGTTATTAAGGTTGCATGAAACTGCTTTTTAAATGTATGTACATATTTCTTCCTAGGGGCTAGGTAACGTTTCCCATTTTTATTTCTAAAAGGAGTTATGGAAAAAGACAACTGCAAATAAAACAGGAGCTGCGGTCTCAGAGCAAAACTAGAATCATTCATTAAAGAAAAGAAAAGGGTTTTAAGTTTCTCTTTTGAAAGAACAACCTCGCAAACCAGAATACCTGGTTTTAGTTCCTGAATGTCCCCTAGGCCATGATTCAGCAGTGTCATCTGTGACTCCTGCCCAGGGTGGGAACCGGTCTTGAGAGGCTGACAAGAAGCTTAGTTCTTAGTTCCTCAGACCCTTGGTCTGGAGGAAGGAATCACGTAACTGACTTTTGGCTTTCACAATTGTCTAGGTGTATGACATTTTGGAGTTTGGGGAAAACAAACAAAATGGGGGAATCGAGGAAAAGAAAACCTCTATTGCAGGTAAGAGAGATGGAGAAGGGAGCCAAGGAAGGCCAGATCCAGAAAGCAGAAGAGTGATTTGCTAACTAGAAAAACAAGGAGGGGTCTTCCTGAAAAAGAACCAGCAGGCAAAGGCTCCAAGCTCTAGACTCAGGGTCAGAGAGGTGGTGTAGGATAGACTGAAAAAAAAAAAATCTAGATTGACTTTCACTACACCATGGGGAATTGGACCTAAGTTATATTTGAAGCTTTGTTTATCTCATTCTTTTTAAAAATCATAAGATGGAGAATTGTTTCTCCCATTGGCACAAAAGCTCAAAACTGTAAGAAATTTGTTTCTTTTGTTCACAGCTGTGTCTCTACTACTTAAAGCAGTTGTAGTTGCTCAATAAAAAAATTCTTATGTAAACAAATAAATGAACTTTTTCCCTGTATTTCCCCCTCTTTCGATTTTTCTTCCTTTTCTTTCTTTTTTAAAAAAGAGATTGGTATCGGTAGAGAAAGTGCATTCCAGGAGCTATGATGGTTGCCTTCTGGGGCAGTTCGGGGAGGGTGGATGAGAAGAGTATGGTTGTATTTTCTCAGTGTTAAATGGGCCCAGATTGTTGAGCCTTCAGGGTTCTGCTTCATCCGTTATTATTCATAGTTGCTACTCTCTGGTATCAGCTGGTCTAATTAGAGCAGCCTCCCCATTTTTCTCCTACTTACTGTTTCAAGTTTGCTGCTTCTCCAAATCTAGGAAGAACTGAAGATTGTCTAAGAACATGTCACTAAATCTGTTAAATCGTCAACCTCATTTTATATACATTTCTAAGTCATGGCTAAGGGCAAAAGGTCTCCATCTTTTTTTAAAGTAATAAAGAAAAATAAAAAGAGGGAAAAAGAAAACCATAAAGTTTTTTACATACACGTAACTCCATGTACGAGTACCAATACTTTCCCCTGCACATCCACTTGAGACTAGTTCTGGTAGCATCCTTCAAAGCCCAAGTGCATTAATTCCATGAAGTCTTTCCCAATTAGTCTCATTTTAGTTCGCCTTCTCTGAACAGCTATGACATTAATTTTTTACTTAATCATGAATTATGGCATACAATTCCCTAATTGATGTTTGTGGATTTTCTTCCCCCAGCTATATTTTAATTTCCTTGAGGACAGAATCCTGTCTCATACAGTGTTAAGATATCTATCTCCCTCGGCTCCCAAAACAATGCTCTGTGTATAGAGGGTACACGTTGGTTTGCCAATTTGTTCAGCACACCAAATGCCCAGGGAGAGCTTCTACAAAAGTTTTACCAAACCAGGAAAGGACAGGCTAGATTCTCTGGCCTGCCAAAACCCAGCATATACACTGGTCACCACAGCTTCCTAGTCTGTTAAGTCTTTCAATTTGTTCCTGATACGAAAGGAGTGTAGGGGAAACTTATCTTCTCCTTGAGAGAGGCAAAAATCATGTGTGGGACCATCTGACCCTCTAGCTTAGAAGTTAATGTTTGGTCCTAAGTCAAGTAACTTTCCCTTTACTCAACTTGCTCTTGGAGTTTTCCAAATAATAGTAACTTATCCTTAAAAAAAAACAACCCAAAAACAAAAACAAACAACCCCCCCCCAACTCTGGGATCTAACAATACAAGAAGAACTTGTATTACTGTTATTTAACCATTGCTATTAATAGTTATATATTTTGCATCTGTCCCCTGGGGACTGAAATGAACCCTAGACATCTTAATTACATATAATGTCACTCTCTCTAACCTGTTACGTTCCACAGGGTCCCTAAATTCTATGTAATGAGACTATTTCTGGCTTCTGCATGTTTCTTCTTTCATCCTCATATTATATCTGGGCTTGCAAAAGCAGGAAATTTAAACAGCACCAAAGTGAGAGAGAGAGAAAGAGAAAGAGAAAGAGAGACTTGGCATTGTTCCTAAAGACTGACAAGCTTTTTTTGAAATTCTATTTTTCCAGCAAAAGTTTCAGGTTCCCTTTGACTTTATTATTAATACCCCGAGGGTTCATGCATGATGATACAAAGATGATGTAGCCAAAATATAATTGTGTTTGAAATTTTTGAGCTTAGTTCCTCACTTTTCTAACCTGTAAACCTCAAAATTATGAAAAAAATACCATGAATTTTATTTCCCTTGTTGATGTTATTTTCTCTTTAGTTACAAGATTAAAATCTAATATAGAACATCTGGGATTTTCTTTTCATTGAATTTGGACTATAGTATTTATGGGGAAATTGTCTTTTATTTATTTGGTGTAAGATACATTGAAAACAGGAGAATATTAGAGCCATAAGCGGTTCCAGTTGCATGTTAGCATTACCTGCGGAGGTTTTAAAAAATATGGAGATTCTGTCCCAGTAGATCTGTGATGGGGCCCAGAAGTTTGGAATTCTAATATAACTGGTCTACCTATAGTTTGGAAACACTGGTTTAGATTTTACTTTGTGGGATTCCAAAAACTGGTATAAGATACTGATCAGAGAGAACCAGGTTTTTTTCCCCTGGATCTAAGTTACCTGTTGGTTTTAACTTCAACACTTTTGGGGCTTACATTAATGACATAAAACAAATAGCATGCACTCTGAGTGCACAAAAGCACTCCTGCCTGACTGTTGTTAAAAATCATTGAAGCTCCTGAAGGTGTTTTTTATATACAACCATAGCGTAGATAGCTGTTGTACTGGGAGAATCATATTCAGATTTTCTTCTTGTTATTTTTCAGCAAAAACAGTCAATTCATTCTGGATAAAATAGACCTGATTTTGCCAATGAGGGAAGTGTGAATTGTTTAGATTTTTCAAAAACCTTAATACTTTATTTTATTTATTTATTTTTACACCTTGATATTTTAATAAATGTTCTAAGGGCTCTGGACAGGACACCTTTCAGGGAATGATTTTCTCAGAATAGCTGAGCTTCCAGATCACTGAGAGGTACTCAGGACAGCCGCCATCTCATTCTTTCTCCTTTATGTTTCTGTGCCAGGCACATAGCTGCTCCTCAAGAGATACCGTTTAAAGAATAAGTGGATCAAGCCATAGTCTCCTCTTATTGTTATTGTATATTATGAATATCTCTGCCTTTTAGACTATAAGCAAATGTAATTTAACTTTTTTTTATGATGGCTTATGCCATCGTGCTGAGCTCTAGTGCCCTCGGGGGTCTGTTGTAGTATGCAGAGTGTTTTTATTCTACACTAAATGATCCTAAACTGCTGTGATTTTTACTTCTTTTGTTTGCCTTCTATAGTTATTTTTCCCCATTTCCATCCTTGCTGTTAAGCCATCAGCTGTCACTGGTTACTGTTATCGATGTGCCTCTTCTAGTCCTCTTTTTCTTTTAATTTGCTGTTCTTATTGAGCTGTTTATTTGGAAATCATATCACCAAGCCTATTAGAATTTCCAAAGAGGAAAAGTAGACCTCGAGTAAGAACACTAAGAAATCCTTTCTGATAAAGCTCACTAATGAGGGTGTGTTCTGTGGTGTAGAGGTGGCTGTTAGAGGTCTCTTTTGTTCGTTTCTTGGTTCTCAGCTGTTTTCCAATGAAGCAAGTGCTGAGTAAACAAAGTGACAATGTGTCTTTAAAGAGGAGTGAGGTTCCCTCTACTCAATACTCTGTAATGACCTATATGGGAAAAGAATCTAAAAAAGGGTGGATATATGTATATGTATAGCTGATTCACTTTGCTGTGCACCTGAAATTAACATGACATTATAAATCAACTAATATTCCAATAAAAGTTTAAAAAAAAATAAAGAGGAGTGAGGTTCCCTTCTTCTACATTTCAACTTCTTATACTTCTTGGCAATTAGAGATGGTTGGCAAGCATTTTTGTCTCCAAGCCTCTCCTTTCGGAAAGGAATTAGCTTGAACCCAACAAGGCAGTTCAGGGCAGTTTGAGGTTGAGACCCAGTCTTCTTAGGCCCAAGGTGGTGGAAAGGGCTGGCTGCTCTACATTCAAGCCTTTATGAAGCAGAGTGAAAGGGAGGGGAGAATTTCTAACCCTGGGAGGAAAGCAGGGCGGGTATTTCACCCTCATTTATTACTCTCATTTTACAGATGAGGAAAGTAAAGCACTTGCCATAAAGTGGCCACTGGGACTCAACTTTAAACTTCTGCTAACATTAAATTCCACTGGTTATAATTGCTTTACCTCATGGGCATCTCGGCCCTCCCCTAATATGGTGGCTTTCAAGACTGGTGAGCATGTCCACTGGAAACTTCCCCTTTCCTGGGTTTTCCAGGAAAAACTGCCTCTCCTCTTTCTCCTCCTCCCTCTCAGGCTCCTCCTTCTCAGTCTCATGGCAAACTCCCCTTCCCCTTCCTGTCATCTGAACATGGATGCATCCGAGAGCTTCATCCTTAGTCTTCTTCTTTCCTTTCTCCTTACATTTGCCCTGGTGATCACAACCTAACCATGGCCCTGCCTGATTTGATTTGCTTCTTAAAAACAATGACAATAACAACACAGAAGAAGACCCCCTGGAGCAGTTACCTAAGCACGTGGAGTCCCTGAGAGACCAGCAGGTGGCTTCCTCAGGCCCCTTTCCCATCTGCCTGCTTCCATCCTCCGTGTTTGTTGGCTACCATGGTTACTCTGTCTCCTTTGGCTCCAGTCTTTGGCTCCCACTTTCTGTCTGGCCCTTCAGATGTGGCCTGTTTACCAGGCTTGACCCTTGACTTTCCTTTGGCGTTAGGTCCTTATATCCAACAGAATTCTAGACCTGACCACCTGAATGCCCTATAACAAGTTATAGCAAACTCAACATGTCGAAAATAAAACTGATTATCTACCACCTCAGCCAGTAACTTCTGAGTCATTCTTTCACTCACATCAGCTCAAACTCTACTTCCTGTCAATGCTTTCTTCTGAATATACTACTTATTTGTCTCCTGCTATGTATATCTGTATTTTTTATATTGCTGCATGAAAAACTGCCACAAATTTAGAAGCTTAAGACAACACACATTTATTATCTCACAGTTTATATGGGTCAGGATTTCAGCTTGCTGCCTCCTATCTAGAGGAGCCTAGAGGCTCCTGCAGATCCTCGCCATGTGATCCTCTCGTAGGCCTTCTCATAACAGAGTAGCTTGTTTCTTCAAGGCCAGCAGGAGGGTATCCCTGATGGTTCCAGTCTCTGACCTCTCTCTATATTTTTTTAAGGGCTCATCTGATTAGGTTGGGTCCATCCAGGATAATTTCCCCTTTGAGTAACTCACAGTCGACTGATTAGGAACTTCAATTACCTCTGCAAAATTCCTTCACCTTTGGTGTATCACAGAATGAAACCCATCATATTTTTAGTCCTCCCCCACACTCAAGGGAAGTGGGTTTCACAGGGAATGTGCACCTGTGGGTGGGAATTTTGGGGCCATCTCAGCATTCTGTCTGCCGCAATATCTCATGACCTCCTGCCTGAAAACTGTAGCCCCTTCCATATAGATCTCCCTGCCTCTTCCTATTCTAGTCTATCTAGCCTCAAATCCACCTTCTACACTATTAGCACAGTGATCTTTCCAATGGGTAAATATGATCAAATAATTATCCAGCTCAACTCTTCAAATGTTTGCTAAAAAAAAAAAAAAACCCAAAATCCACAAAAAACCAAAATAGGATAAAACAGCTTCTTTCAGGTAGCATATAAGACTCTTTATGATCAAACCCTTACTAGTTTCCAGGCTCATCTGTTACTTCTTTCCGCCCAACATCAAATATTGTGCTTCAGCAAGCAAGCACACAAGCAAGCATGTATTTCCCTGAACACACAGTACTTTTTTCGTTCCTCTAAGTCTTTGAATTGGCTGTTCCTCTACTTTCCTGATATTCCATCCTCCAGCGTGCACAATGATGGTCTGACTCATGAAGTGCAAGGCATATTTCAAATCTTATCTCCTTAGTGACGTTTTTCAGACTCAGCTGCTTTTTCTGCGCCCCACTGTACTTCCTCCACAACTGCACGGGTGCTGTCCTCACTGGAGCCCAAGAAGGAGTCACACTTGTCAAGATGTGTCTGTGATCTGGTGGGAGAGACCCCATAGAAATGTATTGCCATTGAGGCTAAGGAACCTCCTGGGAAAAGAAGCCAAGCTCTGTCCTTTTCCAAGATTCAGGCAGGTTTGGTGATGTCGGCACAGCCAGTGGGGTGGCCTGGCTCAAGGCCTTTCCAAGGAGGTCAAGGAGCCTCTTGGAGGCTTGGATTTGTCTCCTGGCCAAACGCACATTGGCCTCATTCCGATGAGTCTGAATCCTACAGGTCTGCAGGTGCAACTTCACTAAATTCTGTAAAATTTCTTTAGAGTCTACAACATGGTGAAACACAAACAGGAGAGGGTTATATCCTCTTAATCTGCCACAGGCTGGTCTTGACTAAGGAGATTTTGGACAAGGGGAGATGGGCGAGGGTAATAGAGGTGTGCAGGAGCAGCATGCACTGCCTTGGTCACAGAAGCAGCTCTGATAGAGTGCCAGGGGAGACTGTCCTACAGGAGGAGAGGCAGCAGCAGTTGTGTCTGATGGGAGAGGAAGTGTTTGGGCCTCAGTGTGGGAAGCCTCAGTGATGAAGCACGCAGACGGTCAAACCGGGGGAAATTTGTTGCATACCGATTCTCATTTTGAGCCGTTAATTGTTAGCACGTTTTGTCTCTTCACTAGACAGTATTTGTTTTTGAGGATAGACACTGAGTTCCCACTGCTTGGTATACCTGAAATTTAACTTATGCAGTGGATGAATGAATGAATGACTCTTTTCACCGTATGGAACTGAGCTCTTTGCCCTCTTAGGAGCACTGTATGCATAGAACTTTGAAAACAGATTGGGCCTGCATATTTAGTCTTAGGTGAAAGCCTTTTGGAGGTCTACTGGATTGTCTATTGCAAATGTTAAAAATTGTCATACAATAGTGTGTGTTCATGATAGAAAATAATAATTTTATTGGAAATAATAATAATAATATTTTATTATCTCTTTCAGAGATACTTAACCTCACTGGTCTGGCAGCTTATCCAAGGAGACTTCTTTTTCTCCTGTTCGCTATGGAGTGCATATTAGGCCGCTGGAGGGAGAAGAGTGGACAACGTGGTGAGTAGTTTCAAAATGGTTCTAGATGATTTGAAAACTACAAACTATGACTTGAAAACTACAAACTATGATTTGAAAACTACAAGCACGAGGGGGCCTTGGATGATCTCCAAGGCCCCCTTTCTGCTTCATGTGTCCCCGGTAGCTGTATCAAATTGATCCTATTTGACCATGAAACATGGAGTACTTGAAATCACCAGACTCTTCTATTCCTACCCAGGGGAAGAAAAAACAAAAAGAAAAAAGATTTCTCTTATTGGACTTAAAGTTTGGCAAGATTACAGATGTGATCAGGAGCTCAGGACTGGATGTACAGAGACATTAGTCAGCAAAATTGTCTATGATTGAATGGCTGGTTCCAATGTAATTCCATTAGCCTCATTCTTTTTTTTTTTTTTTTTTTTCGTAGAAACAATTAGAAAATTCAAATGCTGTATTCATAAATTGCATTTGGGATTTAATGGTGGTATTCTCTCCCCAACTGGAATGCCTCTGTGAGTTGTCCTCTAATTCCCATTTATTTTTCCTTTATGCTTGAGCCTAATTCACATGTGGCTCAGAATAAAAGCACTTTGTGCAATCTTTTAACTGTTAAATTTGCCATCCATAGAGGTCTTGGGGTCCTGACAGAATGCCACTCTTTTGACTGCTAATGTTAAAAAAGGAGCTCTCAGGAAATGTGGCAAAAGGGCTAACATTTCAATGTAGCTGTTCTTTTAAAATATATATTTCTATTTCAGTTATAGTCATCTTGCTATTGACTTAAGCTATTTATTTATTGATCTTGAATGGAATCTCCCAGTGGTTATCTTGAAGCTAATAAACATATTTATTATGTGTGTTTGTATTAAAACAGCATTATTTTCTAAATTATGTGAATTACGTACAAAAACACAGGGAAATTTATTTACAAAGCACAAGATGCAGGAGATGCAGTGGGGGATTTGAATGTAGAATCATTTGCTCTTTATCCTCTGTAGAGTCAATAAATAAAATGTTGTTGTTGTTTGGTCAATTTATTGGAACTCTCCATATTTTACTTATTTATTTTTACCATATTTCTTTGTCAGAAGAATTGAGTTGGTTGTGGGTGTTTATTAGATCCTTGTTGACTTCATTTCAGGAATAGGTACTGATAGTTGCTCTCACCTAGAATTGGTCCGTGTGAACTTTGGTTGGCTGAATCCCTTTGGCCCAACCAGGGAAACTTTCCAGAAATTAGGTCGAGCCAGGGTAAACATCATGTGAAATGAGCATGAAGAAGTAGCAGGTAAAGCCTACATGATTGAGCCTAAGTGAACTATGTATCTATAAAGGAATACTCCAGTGAATAAGTATTTGCTGAGAATTCACAACATGTCCAGTACTGAGGGTATACATACGCTCTTCCTTCAGGAATCCAAAATATGCTGAAATTTGCATTCACTTTCACAATGAATGTGATATGGCACATATGTGACATACACATACATCAGTGCAAAGAATATGGCAGCTGGAATTAAATAGGGATTTCAAATTCTGACTTGGCTACTTATTCTGAGTTACCTTTGTTCAGTCATTCAATCAACATGAGGCTCTTTTTCCACTTGAATTATATACTGACGACAATAAATACCTGGTTGTTGTCAGTATTAGAGATAATGTCTATACAGTACATTGCATAGGACCTGACCTATACGGAAACTTAATGACAGATGATAACATGTAAACATGTTTGAAGTGGGGTTTCACGATTTCACATAGGCTGAGAACACAGATCCACGTTGTTTGTGACTGCTGATATTGTCAAAGCCCTTCTTCCAATCATACACCTTGATGAAAATTGTCAGCAACAGCGTTCTTACAAAAGCAATCACACCCTAGCAAGCCAGGTAAGTTCTCCTTAGATGATCCTCCATGTCTCAAAAGACGAGTAGTTGTGGCTCCTTGAGGCACCAAAGATTAATTCATACTTTTTTTTCTGAGAATTTGTGCTTTGTACAACCAGAAATCTCTGCACACTTGCCTTGCAGGGGGAGAAAGCTGGGTGGCCATTCTCTGGGAGGGTAGGCTGGCTGAATCTCACCAAAGGCACGTCTTTCTTGGGAAGGAGCAGAGGGCGTTTCCCCAATCCTTTTTGTCAACACAGCGGGAGTTATCTGAATTTCATTTGGGTATTACGTGCTGTGTGAGTTGGCTTTCTCTCTGTTAGAAGAGCTGCTGTTATTGGATTAAAACCACAGTTGTTGGGAAGCACTTAAGACTCCATGGGAGATTTCTCCAGCAAATAGCAGGGTCAGAGTTTTGGTTTTTTCTCTTTTCTAGTAACCCCACTCACCAGAGATTCCTGTTTTCGAGGTAACTATATCACATAGCTGAAGACCAAGGGGATGCAGAATTTCTTTCTTATTACCAAGGTGCCAGACTAGTCAGCCCAGAAATTATCCAAAGCTTGATTTGGCTCTTGGCTGTGGGATGGGACCACAGCCTATCTGGGGACACAGAATTCAGCTGTAGGGGAGAATTTCGTAAGCAACAACCTCCACATTCTCATGTTGGGTAAAAAGGCCACCTTATGAATATTAACTCACTCCCTGATTCTCCTGTGGTTTACATTCACTGTAGATTTTATCTTTCAAGACAGCCCCTGGCATTTACCAGAGTGATGTTCTCCTTTAGGTAAAAGCTGGAGGCCAATGCCAGAACCACTGGTATGTGCAGGGTGATAGCCGCCTGCCCACTGGGCCAAGAAACCGAAAGCCTGCGTTCTAGCCCCACACCTCGTCTGCCAGCGCTCAGCCAACAAATCTGCCCGGTAAGGAGAAGTGCATTCGGATGCCTTGAAAGTTTAGCATCTGCTTCTCTTTCGCTCCTGCTGCTTTAGAAAAACATTTGGAAGTTTCTACTGGATTTGGATGAGACCGAGAAGGTGTATTTTCTCCATCTTCAGAAACCTGCACCCCACTTGGGGAGCTTCATTTACATGCACATCGGGTGCCGTCTGACTGCCTCGGACTGTACCTTTGAGCAGATCCGATGGGATCTCCACGTGCATGTAAATGAACCTCCCTTAGCCTGAGCCTTGCTCCAAAGAGGCAAAGAGCAGGCTTTTCTTGAAACTTGCTACCGCGACAATCTCAAACCAGACTCCACAATAAGGAATATTTTTTTTCTTGCTTGTGTGTGTGCCAGGAGGATGCCACGTAACTTGGTTTTCCAGACCGAGGTAATTTATTTAAACATGGATTATTTGAAAAAGGGGAAGGGATACAGGGCTTGATTTTAATCCCTGCTAACACAGAGAAAAGAATGCTCGCGTCACAACTCAGTGAGTGTAAAAATTAAAAAAGGCTGAGACTATTGTTTGAAAACAGGCAAAATAATTAAAATTATTATGGAATAATCACATATCACACAACAACCTCCCACTCTGACGAGCAACAATCCAAAACAGCTCCTCCAAAGCGGGCCCAAGGGCAGAGGTTCTGTATATCATTCAAAGACCATCTGTCGTGCAATTCCTGTAGCGCCTTTGCACTATTCTGGGGGCAGGCTGAAATTTAGTCCTGGCAGTTCTCTTTCCATTTGCTAACAAACAGCAGTGATGGCAGATAAATACGGCAAACAATAGGCATTTGTAATGAACTGGAAAGGGATGGGGAGTTCTGCACCCAGCACCAGAATCAGAAGTTTGAGGTCCTGTGCTGGGCTCCTGAGACCCCCAGGGCTTGTTCTTGCCATGTGGCAGCTCAGACAGACATCTGCAGGCTGAGCGAGGTTTCCACGCATTCAGCCAACCTGCTCAGGGCCTGATTTAAATAAAGTTCTTTTTTCTTAAAAAAATTAATAATCACAAAGACTCAAAGTTAGGGTTTTTTTTTTTTTTTTTTTTTGTCCGTCATTGCTGTTGGTCCAGGAAAGTCAAACATGGCACATGGTTCCCAAAGTTGACGTTTTAGTTTGCAGTCTGTACCTTTATTCGGAGGCCACATCGCCTTCCGTAACTCCTCTCACTCATGTCTTCTTGTATCCTGTCTCATTCTGTGGTTTTACAGAGCTGGTTAGAGCATAATCTCCATCATGATGCTCCATGCGGTGTTAATTTTCCTTGTTTCAGAAGTATCAATTTTGAGATTTGATTGTTTGATATTGAATCAAAAAGGCAAGATATTGTTACATCAACCTTCAATAATTAACAGTTTTAAGTCACAAATTAGGAATACCTGAGGAACTCTGCATTAACGCTGTGGTTTTGAATGTTCAGAGCAAGCTAGAATTCTGACCCAAACCCTCTTTTAAAATCATTTGTTGGTCACTTTTCTGTGAACCGTATCTATGTACACACAAGCTCATAGGCTCATATACCCAGCTCTCCATACCCTATTTCTACCCCGTTTCCTCCCCTGTCCCAATCTCTCTGTTTGTCTGTCTGTCACACACACACACACACACACACACACACACACACACACACACACACAATTCATTAGGCAGGATTTTCTGGAACACTTCCCAGCAGGTTCAAGAATGGATCACATAATGACTGGAACAGTGTTATTTGCAATGGGCACAGAACTTTTAATAATTTAATTTCTAGTTGGAGTAATTAAAAGGTTGTTGCAGCTCATCTTGTAAAATTAGCACTTCATGCCACAGAGACCCTTGTCTATATTGATAAGGAGCCCATGTGGACCTTGAGTAGCAAGGCCTCCCTAGACCTGTGAAGTGGACACTGGGAGGGGTTGCATTTGTGTAGTCTGCGGTTCAGGCCACAGAGGAGCTGCAGTGGGTGGGTGTGGAGAAGTTCAGAGGCAAATCCAAGTCCTCCCTGACTGAAATTACTAAAAGGCAAGAGCTGACATGGGGAGCTCTTCCCACACTGCCCCTGACTTGCGTTCTCACTGACAATTCTGTCAGAATGGTGTGCTCAGCTCCTGTGCTAAAGCGCTAATGACACACACTCAGGTTGTAATTCATGCAGGTTTTTATTTCCACCACTACTTTGCAGCAAGCATAAGTTTTAAACTCAAAACAACTGAGTGATTAAAAAAAGAAATTCCACTTGGAAGCCTAGGATTTTAGAGTCGTAAGGGACTTTATGGGATTATTTACTTTATAGATGAGGCAAACTGAAACTTAGAAAAGTTAACATGATTTTCCCAAAGTCATTCAGTAGAGGAATAAGGACTATATTTGGGGCTTTCCAATCCTAGGTCAGTGCTTTCTGTCACACCACACTGTCCCTTTAGGTCTTGGTAGCATAGGTCCCTGAATCATACCGTGCCTGGTGATTTAAACTGACATACAAGTGGAATTTGTGGAATCACAGGATTTGAAGACCCCGACCTTTAGACCAATCCATGCCAGTATTACGATAGTGTGGCGGACAATTGAGACATCTCTTCAGTCTTTGTGAACTAATTGCCAGAGCCTTCTTTCGTGTGCAGTCCACTGTGTCATTTTAGTTGGTTCTGTATGTAACAGATCTGTTTACTTATCTGGCTGTTGGCAAATAACTATAATTCAGGTTACCTGACTTCTAGAACAGTTTTTTTTCCCCTTCCCACTCCACCATTTTTTTTCACCCTACAGGGTGCGGAAGATCCCATTAGTTGGATACTTTTGCCACATGTGATTTCTTCCCTGCCCAGTGGTGTGCTGGTGGTGCCACTCTTGAGAGCCAATTTTTGTCAGGAATTTTGCAAGTTAGTTGTTAAATGGCTGACAGCTTTAAAAGGACCGCGGTGGATTATTTACACCACAGAAATTGGCAAACATTACAAGTCAGGGCAACCCCTCCCCAGAGAGCTGGTTGTTCAACATTTACCAGCACACAATGACTCCTGTCCTTACTTTCCTATCTTTCCTAAGACCAATAGGTGAATTAAAAGAAAAGTTAAAGCTCAGTACTTCTACTGCTGCTGACTGTCCGGTGAGACAAGGGTAAACGACTCTATGTATAGCAAATCTGTACTAACCAAAGAATAATCTGACAGCATTATTGTTTTCATTACTGGTACTTGTAGCGGTGGCTTAATTGGAGACACATAGAAATATTTATTTCTAGATCTTTCTAGAACTGTCTCACTGCTCATATAGACAATATTTCACAAGCCATATCCATGTACGCTGCCAGAAAGGAATTTGTTCAGACTACTGAATAAATTCAACACATCTCCATTTAATGTCTGTGGATTCTTACCCTCTCCTTGTTTCAGACGAGGAAATGAAGGCCCTGGGTTATGCTAGCTCTTACTGGGCTTCCAGGGCAAGTGCAAGCTTTGTCTCTGCCAGGACAAGTCAAACTGGAACGTGAGCTGAAGGCAGATGCTGCTAAAAACCATACAGGGAATCGAGCTACTCCAGTACCTCCTGGGTAGTAGAGTCAAAACAGCGAAGAGAGAGTTTCAAGCTCAATGCCAGGTCGACTCCTAAGTCACCAAACCTGGTTAATAAATTAGCCATTTTGTGAAAACCTATGTGTGCATCTCTGGATAGTATTTTTTCTGGTGAGGCTTCCTCTTCTGTCCTCCTGTTTGATCTCGAGTGACTACGGTGGGTTATCTGAGAACCACTTTTCCTTGAAAGGAATCAAGTGTGAAATTTCTTTCCCTGTCCAAAACAGTGAATATCCTAACTGCTGGCAATGTTTTGCACTGGAAAACATAGAATAGAGGAGAACCGAAATTTAGTTCTAGTCTGTTAGTGCTAGACCAGCCCCGTGACACTGGGCAAATGGCCCAATCACTTAGAGCCTCAGTACACTCATCCCTAAATGAGATTAAAACTACTGGATCTGTATGTATACATATGACAGCAGGCTGGTAATTTTCTAATACAACCACTTGGGATCCCCTCTTCCCATCGTCCACATTTTCTTCATATAACTCATCTATTTTACATCTCCCACACCTCTTTTAATATTCTAAAGGAAGTCCTCTATCTTTATAGCCATGATTCTTCAAGAGTGGTCTCCAGACCAGCAAGGCCAACATCACTTAGGAATTTGTTACAAATGCAGTTCTCAGGCCTGATCCTGGATCGGCTGAATCAGAAACTCCTTACATGGGGGCCTAGCGATCTGTGTTTTGACAAGTTTTCCAGGTGATTCTGGTAGACAGTGTCAGGCAGGCAGGTCGAGGGGTGGACATGAGGAGTGGGATGGAGCAGCTATCTCAAAATCCCTCTGGCAGACTTCCCTGGTGGCGCAATGGTTGAGAGTCCGCCTGCCAATGCAGGGTACACAGGTTCGTGCCCTGGTCCGGGAAGATCCCACATGCCGCAGAGCAGCTGGGCCCGTGAGCCATGGCCGCTGAGCCTGCGCATCCGGAGCCTGTGCTCTGCAACGGGAGAGGCCACAACAGTGAGAGGCCCGCGTACCGCAAAAAAAAAAAAAAAAAAAAAAAAAAAAAAATCCCTCTGGCAATTAAGGCCAAAGTTTTCTCTAAAGCTGGGCACTTTTATCCAGTTTGCAAAAAGCATACTAGGTACCAGCTTGCAAAAGTGAAGAGTCTGAGATGACGATCGTTAATCGTAAAAGCAGTAATAATGTGTGTGTAGTGCTTTTTACATTTCAGTATTTTTACCTCATTTTCTCAGTTGGGGCTTGGAGCTGGCAGCTAGAAGAGTGATGGTGAGAGGCTGTGATACTCCGCGTGGAGGCCTAGCATCTTAACAGGCTGATTTCCATTCAAGGAGGAATGTGGTCCCTGCTCCCAGGCCACATTCCCTGGAGTGTGGTGATGGGCAAAACGCCACCGGTGTCACACACAGATTCTGCTGCTCTCTCGGATTTGGATCAACAATCTTTTCTGGGGAATTGTGGGTCCAGCAGACCCATAATCACATATCTCAACCAATGACAGATACCACAAGGGAAATGATTTTCACATTTAAGTCACCCAAGTCCGTGACCAAACAAGTTACAGTGTAGATGGAAAAACTCTTGTTTCTGCAGCACGTGGGTGAGAAGAGCCTGCTGACTGGGAATTATTTACACCGCAAGTCAGAAGGGGCTGCAGAATCGGGTGACATATGGCCCTCGGGCCTCTCACTCCTGTGATTGGCAGGTCACACTCTCTGGTTTTTTGACTAAGGCCTGTCACAGTTGAAAAGACAGCTAGTGAAATGGTTTTCACTTCACTGAGGGCGATGCCACAGGTCACCCAACGCTGCTACCCCAACAGTGAAATGCCGCAGTGCCTCTCCATTAAGGACCATGCTCAGAGTAGTTTCGCTCTGCTGTGTGTTCCTGCTGGATGAAATGGTTGCCAGATGGACTAATGGGAAGAAGAGGAAACACTGTAACTTACACGTATTTGCCAAAGCCGGCAAGACGATGTATTATTTATTAACAGACTTACAGGGAAGTTAGAATCACAACAGAGCAAATATGAGAAGGAAGTGTGTCCAAAATCGCTTGTTTTGGACAAGAATTAAGAAACAAGAAAACACCACAGCAACATCCTGATGAAGTAGGACATTTATAAGGAAGATCTAGAAACTCAAGAGTGTCTTTCAAGGGATAAATTTGATCTGATTTGATAGAATCTGGAGTACAGTTGGTGGCAAACCTCTGCAGAGTTTCCCTGGCTTGCACACATCACACAAAAGCATATATTCATTAATGCAAATTCATATTTAATTGTCCTTAAAATGAAGTTATATAGCATTTATAAATGAATAAATGCATAGCCCTTGGGATTGTTCATGGTGACATCTCTCATTCATTTTGTGTGTGTGTGTGTGTGTGTGAGTGTGTGTGTGAGAGAGAGAGAGAGAGAAGCCTCATTCTCATCAGTGATGGTCTTCTATGGTTTCAGAGAAGGATATGGTTCATTCTGGACATTTGATAGAATTTGAAATGGTAGGGAGCCTGGACCCTGTGTGCCTTTTTCTAAGCAACACTTCCTTTCTCTCTTTCTGTTTTTTCCTTTCTTTAAAAAGTTTTTAAATCTTGAATTGGTGCTCCAACTCATCATGGGACGTGATTAGAAAAACAGAAAATAACGTCAAATCTGATAACACTGGTGAAGCATATCTTTAAAGGGATTAAAAAATCTAAAACCACATGAATGTATGTATCTAGCTTTCACATCTTTGCTGCACCCTATTTCAGAGAGCACATTGATTTTTGAGTGTCGTCTTTGGTGCAGCTGTCGAGATCAGGAGATACTGCGCAGTTTCTTCATCACAGGAAGGGCGGGTTCCCAGAATGGTTAAGGAGAAAATTGCACTGAGAGTAGTATATATTTGGTCAAAATAAAACAATTCTATGGAAATGAAGATTTCTCCTTTTGTCTCGCCTTGTCTGTCTGTGGTTTTTAAAAAAATTTTCAACTCTTATTTTTCTTTCTCACAACTACTGACGGAAAAAAAATTAAACTTTGACTTCGAGGTTTTAAACTTTCTGAGTGAGTTGACTGTACACATCATAATTAAAGACCAAACATTGGCTAATGTCCACCTGGTAAAAATCGATGGCGAATTAATTAAACAGAGTGCTTTTTATTCTATATAATCAAAGCTAGTTAGTCATTTCTGCTATTATGTGAATAAATGTGAAAACAGTTAATCTGAAATCCATAGGTAGGTTTAAATTTAATTCCTATTGTAGCTGACAATAGGGACCCAGGCTCAATCAGTGTTTTTTTTTACAGCGAGACTTTTTTTTCAACTTAAAGTAACAAATGATCATCCTTTATGTTAAAAGTTTGAACTATATCCACAATTCATGCATGATTGTTTCCTGCCATGGATGTTATGATTAGATGTTATTATAGTGGTTTTATATATGCATGTTTGACGATACCTGCTAATTTATAGAGTTTATCACCATCTGAAATCCACCCTCCCGCCCCCCCTGCACTTTAGTCAGTTGGTGGTCTTTATTCAGAATGCCTTTGCTTGTTGTATGCCCAGCCTCGTCCACTAGTAGCTGTTTTTTCCTATGTTCATCCTTTCTCAGACATTTTGGTTTTGGCTGTTTGCACGTGAGGTCAAATGACAAAGAAATTAAAAATCCTGCTGTCGAGTAAGCAAATGCCCCAGTTGACTTACCGAGTAAATTTGTTTTTGTGTAGTTGTGCACAATACAGCCTGACTGTAAGACCTTGGAGGGAAGATGTGTCTATACTTCTAAGAGATATATTTCACCTTGATCTTGAGTTTGAAGATCATTCAAGTTGTGGCTCGCTTTTTCCTTCAGCAAACCTGTGTGATCCAAAAGTAGGCAGACTGGGGTAGGTGGCGAATTCCATCACCTGCCCCTTTGGCTTTCATTCAGTTAGCAACAAGGCCACTTTTGCCCATTTCTGCCATAGAGTTCAGAGGACAGGTTAGATATTCACTTCGAAGGGTCTTAAAGAGTTGTGTACATGACACTCCAGTTTTTTCACCCTCTCAGGATATCTTTCATTCTGAATCTCTAAGCAAATTGGAATAAGTTGAAACAGCTTTTGTCTAGTGAGTAGTGTTAAATAAAAATTATTAGCAATTCCTGACTTGTATTAATTTCAAATATTAAAAGCTCTGTAAGCCTTTGCTTTTTGGTTATATGTAACCACTCTATCTGTTCTGGTGAATAGTGTACTGGTCTTCCAAATTCTGACCTAGTTCCTGAGATAGCTGCTGATGTCTTTTTTCTCCGTTGGAAGAACTTTTTGAAGAACAGTACGTGCATCTTAAAATATTTTTCTTACTACAGAACTGAAGTTTATTGTAGAAAATATAGATTATCAAAAAGAAGACAATAAACATCACCTTTAATTTTACGTTCTACAGATAAGCACTCCATAGTATGAGGAATTTACTTCTAGACATTTTCCTCTATGCATATAAAAAAATGAATATTATTTCCTTATCAGGGCTTAAGGGGTTAAAAGAGAAAGAGGATTATTTCACTTCTTGCTTACATTTTCAGCTCCCTCAAGGTCCCCTCTTTAACAGACTGTCTCTGGAGTGATTCAGGATGCCGAAGCAGTTGATCACTGAATAAATCTTCCCTGACTCTGAAAATGTTACAGTATAATGCAGCACACACAACGCAGGTTGCAGCTGAGCTGCTCTGTGGCCAGAGATGATCTCTGGGTAAAGAAACTGCTTGGAATTACCCAGGGGAGTTTGCATTTCTGTAGCGAAACAGTGAGCACAGAAAAGGAATTGAGTGACTTGCTCAATATTTTGGCCATATAAACACTAAGCACTGGCTGGGGGAGCAGAAGATATAAGAAATCTCGGTACATTTTGATTCAGGGAAGAGAAGGATACCTTACAAATGTCACTCATTTGGAGAGCCCCAGAAATGGGCATTTCAAATACATCATCAGACGGCTGGCAGGATGGAACGTCCTGGAAGCCCCATTTCTCTTGGTGCCACCGTGGACAAGAGAGCCATGTAGCATGAGGTAACGTCTGCTTCACAGAGCCTCGGAGCTTCAGATGTCGGCCTGTCCTCTGTGTCGACGTTGGGATGTGAGAGGCGGGGTGGGCAATTGCTGGGGAGGAACACTTCAAATAGATTTTCTGAAAGATCGGTTTTCTCAGCCTTCGGACAGTGAGAAATCAGTTCTTGCACTTGGATTGCAAGGAATATTGTCCTGCCATTCTGACCATCAGAATCATTTTGAAACCTATCCCTCCAAACTGTGAGCTACTGGTCTTATTCAATTTTTGTATTTCCTGTGCTGAGGCAGGTGCCTGAAACATACTAGATGCCCAGTAAAAGCTTACTGAATGAAGAAATGAGTGAATGTGTGTCGTTAGCAATGACTTAGGATTAGCTACAATGTGTGATGGCCATACACAGCAGAAGATCCTTTTGTGTACCATCTCTGCTTCATGTACCAAGAAAAGTAAACCCTTAAGTACGGCCACTATGGTCTAGTCCACAGAGGTTGCAAACTGTCAGTGTCAATTCAGTACAGAGACCTGTTTTCCAGGGGCATGAGGTGGGGGGAAGGGTGGCAGAGGTGTCTCAGAGTATTAAAAAATATTCTCAATGTCAATACCTTTGGAAGAAATACTTATTTTCTTAGACACACACTTACTTGTGTTAAAAGACATTGCCCTATACCCCAATTTACTTGCCTTTCTTGTGAAGGCATGTGAACTTGACAGCCTTGGTGTGGTGCAAAGCTTCTCTGTAGACCAAAATGTACTGAATCTGACTCTCCAGGGGGAGGAGGATCAGGAATTTATAATTTCAAAAGCTCTCCAGATAATGCGGATACAGGTGGTCTGCACACAGGCATTTGGGAACCAGTGGTACAGAGGAAGGGCTAATGTGGCTTCTCCATTTTTCTATAATTTATGTGAATCATTTAGTCTTAATGTCCAATTACTATGCAGTGCCATAACAATTACCACGTGTATATTGTTAAATGTGTGCCTGATTAACTTTATTACAGGTTGTATCTGAAATAGCAGTAACTGTACCTACATGGGGTCTCGGTCTTCAGAGATTTTATGAGCAGAATATTAGAACCATACAGGAGCACAGTTTAGGGCTAAACTTTGTAAGTTTTTACGTGTATCTCTGTTTGGAAAGTTAAGCTGTAAACACTTTGTCATCATTTTTTAAACATTATTTTTAATCTGTAGAATATTGTTATCTCTTTCATGGTACTTGGACTTTGATTTCCTTTGTGATGAATTTGGGAGAAAGGAAAAAAAGATGATCTAAAAGTATGCAGAACAAGCAAAATTTTGTTGTGATGGCAGTCTCCCTGTTGATCTAATATCAGACCATCCACCGGTACCCACCCACTCACCTGGTGACTGGGGAACAGGGCCAAGAAAGCTTGAACCAGAAGCCATATTGAATTCAAAGATCCATTCCAAGGAAAGAAAGAACATTTTGCTCAGGACAGACTCTATAAATGACCGATGTGTCCCTCATTCTACCACAGAACTTTACTACACCAGAAATTGCTGGCCACGACTTGTTTATAGCACCCATGACACCAGATATGACCTTTTCTGACAGTGGTCTTGAAGTCAAATTTCAGCCAGTTACCACCATCTTGTCCCCTTTCAGTAAAAAAAAAAAAAGAGGGAAAAAAAAAGGCAAATTGAAAGGATTATATGGATGAAATAAGTATACAACAAAGCACATTTCTGGAGATGGGTCATTATTTTACCTAACTATTGAGGGTGGTGGATGGACAAGAAAGGCCCCTTCCTGAGTGCCACAGGGGATAGAACAATGACGTGGTCCTCACCTTCAAGAGTTCACAGTGTGTCAGGCTTCCTCTGGGTCTAACCATCACTGGAATCAGCAGGAATATCACTTCCTGAATCACCTGGCCACTCATTGACACCAACCCCCTTCAGGTTTAGCGAAGAGCTGAGCTCTGACATAAAGGAGCTGCTCTAGCTCCATTTCCACCTTGAGTGACCCCCAGGGAGGCCATGATGATTATTCAAGCCTGGGCTTTGGTGCTCAGGACCACCTGACTTCACATTCCAGCCTTAATACTAACTTCTGGTGCCATGCAGGGCTGGTTACGGCAGCCCCTTGTTTCTGTAGGTGATAAACAAAGAGGATGATATCCACCTTGCAGTGTTGCTTTGAGGATTAAGTGAGCTTGTGTAGGTACAGCGCCCATCACATGGTCGTTACTGAGAGGTGCCATTTTCCTATGCAAGGGGCTGTGGAGCTGGCTTAGGGGGTCCGGACGCCACAGTGGAGGGTTCAGACTCTGTTCCAGTGCGGGGGGACCAATGTGGCTTTCCAGAGGAGGGGATCTTCTGCAAATCAACCCTCTCCCCCAACCCCCAAGGGTAACTGGGCAGTTGTCTGTAACCAGGAGCACTAATTTGGACCTGGGGACCAGGTCTTACCAGAAACGTGTTACCAGTCTCACAGTTGCACGCTCTGTTAAAGTGTCATACAGAGGCCTGGCTGGCACCCAAAGGGGCCAAGAGTGAGCTGCTTTCTGCGCATGCGAGGGAGAAGGGGCGTCCAAAGGGCCAGAGACCGCTATGGGTCAAGGTTAGGAGGTGCTTTATGATTCTTCTAAGAACCTGCAGTTGTTTACAGCAGTGCATTTGAGGGGTAAAGCAGATTAGTCAGAGATATTTTACTGCAACGGGGCTGTCTTTTGAAGGCCGCCTTCCCCCTCCCTTCCTCTTTCCTCCTCTCCTTGTGACCAAGGCTGTTGACCCAGAACCATACCCCTGCCCTTCCCTCTGGGGAAACGTTCAGAAAACCACCACCAGCCAGATCCTCTAGCTGTACTCACAGCACAGGAATAAGAGAGTCTAACCACAAGAAAGGTGGTGCAAGCTGGTTCAGCTCCAAAAGTGGGACCAACCTTGCCCTGCAGCCCATTACCATCTCGTAATAGTAAGATCTCCGCCTGCTGTGCCATGATGGTTTGACGGGCTCCTGACCAGAGGCCAAAGGACCATACGAGGACAGAAAAGAGGTGGCATCCCAGTTCTTGGAAGAACCCTGCCTATTCCCAGAAAACCAATACTTTTGCCTCCTTTCCATTAGCCTTGCCTTTCAACCTTGTCTCAGTTGCACCCCGGCTGAGAAGTTGATTTTTGAACTAAGTTCCCGCTTCTCTATACTCTGGCCCTCGAATAAAGCTTGCCCTGCTCAATCTCAGCTTTGGTTTCGTTTTCTGGCTGCGTGATTCAGAAGGTTAAAAAGAAACTCCCTGGCCAAGACAGGGGGATCTCCACTCAGGCTAGGGCCCCAATGGGGGGGGTTCATACCACCCAGTTGGTGGCACCTTCAGGGTTTAACAGAGCCTAATGCAAGCATCCCCTTGGCTGGAGGGCATCTCCTGATGTATCCTATCCACATTTGGTCTTGTTCTTTAGTTAATCCTCTGACACTTTGTCCTACCAGTGATTTGGTGTGATGTTTTGCAATGTCTGCTAATTATTTAACAGGTTTACTTCTTATCTCCTTTAAGGAGGAGTACACTTGAAGGATTGTAAGCTTCAGAAGGGTAGAGAAGAATTTTCCATTTCTTTTGTCATTCTTTCAGCTCCTAGTCAGGGCCCCTGTGCATACGGGTAAGTGTGGCAACAAATATCAGTTGCATATACAAGTGCTCATGTTTCTAAAAGGCTGTCGGATGCAGTCAGTGAGTTCTTATCATACGACAGATTGGAATTCATTGGGAAAGGGATATTCCTTTATTAACTCTCCCGGTCACCTTAACTTAATGCAGAATATTCAACATGGTTGAACTTCACTTGCTAATCAAGGAAGGATGTCTGGAGTGATGAGCAGCACAGACCCAAAGTAATCCCTGGTTTTGTTTTCAAGAAGAGGTGTAACTTTTCAGACAATTCACTTCAGCATTTACTGTTTCAGCTTCCTCATCTGAGTTGAGTGTTGAACAGATAATATCCAAGTTTCTGGTATTGTCTAAGACTTTGTTATCTTTAAGTGTTTTAAGGTTTCTCTTATGATTATGACTGCTCCGTGTATCTCCCATAGCTGTCTTGGAAGATGTAGAAACTGAAAATTATTTGTCTTTTTAAAAAATTACATTTCCAATGAACAATTTTTTGTTGGTTTTGCTTACTTTTGATAAAATTACAAAAAATTATCTGATAAAATGAAGGTTTTACCCAAGATGAGGATTCTAAAAAGGTATTTTAAAAAAAATCAAGAATAACTTTCTAGTAATTTTTATGAAAAATATTTTATAGCATTTCTATAACTATATTTTAAAATTTTGTGTTTAATTTAAAAACTCAAAACTCAATGCTATAAAGCTGTGAAAAGTAGAGAGACTAAAAAAATCTAATATCTAAGTAAATTTTTTTTTCTGGGAAAATTATAGGCAGTATTATGAATGTTCTGCCTGATTCACTTCCGATTACAACATTCTAATTGGAAAAGTCCTTCAGGTAAAATAGGACAAGCTGTAGTATAATAATAGGCTGAGAAACATGGCTTCATGGACACAGTCAGGCATCAAGTATTTAGCTGCTCCTGGGGTGTTGAGTTCTGGGCTGGAGACTTATAGGGAGACAATAAATTTTGATAGATTCTGTCCTCAGGGCATACATTCTGATATAGGACTTGTATTTCCTATACAGTATAATATCTATGTCTTATATGTACTTATCTCTTTATTTCTATCAACTGAGTAAATAAATCCACCCAACCAGACTCTTACTTTAAAAAAGAAAACAAACAGACAAAACCCCCTCCCCAAAACATAAAACAGTAGTTTTGCAGTTTCTTTTCTAACATAATTTTCAAAGTTCTACTTACTCTGAAAATTTTACATTGGCTGTCTGCACTTGAACCCCAGTGACTGACATTCTGATAACCTCTGGCCTGCCCAGATTCTTTTTCTTAGCTGAAAACACAGCATTTGCCTGAAGACAACATCTCTGAGTTGTTCTACAAATATGAATTCCGTTAAAAACCAATCAGAAGAAAAACACAAAGAGACACAAATAAATTATCCTGATTTCTTTTAGGCCCTGGACCTAAGTTTATTTTCAGGCCCATCTCAACATTTTGTATTTATTTATGCAGAGTCTGCTTTGTTTTAAAAAGGACTTAAGGTTACTCTGTGTTCTCTATTTTTAGTTCTCCAGCAGAACTAATTTGAACAAATCCACCAGATAGTACAAAGTGGGTCCTATGTTGAAGATGTGGCAAACGCCCAACTGTCACTGAGAAATTAGAAGGGTGCTGAAAAGCCTTATGAACCTAGAATATTTTCCCCCTTTGACTTTCTCATTATCAGATTTCATTAGAATCACTTCTTAGGAATCTTCTGTAGACAGGCATTTTAACTGGGTGAAGATGTTACCTGGGAGAGGCGCCAAATAAACTAATCTGTGTTAATGTGTTATATATCTGATTAATTCATGGTTGCAAACACAGTGCCTCAGGGGCCAGGCCAGTAGCTTGCGAGAGGGCTGCTGACTGCGGTGGCGCTGGACAGGAGTGGCGGGCCAGCTGCGGCCCGGCCCCTGCGAGTGTGTAGGACTGAGGTCCAGGCAGCCGTTTGCCTTCCTTTTGAAAAGATTAATGCCTGAAATAGCCTGAGTTTTAAAATGTTGATAATTAATTCAGAATTTCTGGAAACACTGCATGGTCCTACAAAATCTCTATGGCCACCCTGATTTGGGCCGGGCTCATGGGCCTCCAGTTTGCCACCTCTGGATTAGTGCATTAGTCGTGTTGTATCCTAATGGCAGGTCCAGAAGCCGGTGACTGTTCTAAATGTTCTGTGAGGGCATGAGTGGAGAAGGAGGTCTGGGGATAATGCCCAATACCTGGGCATGGGATATGGGGGCGCTGGGCAGGGCTCGGGTCCTGTAGACCTGACTGGAGTCAAGTCTGAAGGAGGATGAGGGGCCGAGGAGGGTTGGATGGGGGCCACATCCTTGTCTCTTCTGCCTGGAATGAGACCCTGAGTGACTTGGAGGCTTTCGTCAGCTTCAGTAAATGACACTCATTTTCCTTTGATGTGGAAGCTGCCCTTGTCCGGTGTTCAGAGAGCTCTTCGTGTTCTTTGGTTCTCAAGGTGCTCCTGAGCAGAGCAGATACCAGGGTCCTGCCCTAACAGTGAGCAAACAACCCCCGCTGTGAGGCTTGCTGGCTGCTTCTCAGCCAGAGGATTAGCGGTGATTTAAAGGAACGCAGGAGGACACTTAGAGGAGTGTCTTCTTGGCACTGGAGTCGGCCAACAGCTGGCCTTCAGGAGGAAGGCAATCCTTTAATTCAGGACCAAAACCATAATTTTTCAAACAGCTCCCCTGAGTCCACTGTGACAGTCTGGCATTTATGACAAGGAGACGCCTTCAGAGCCAGGTTCATCGTGAAAGCTCTTCACTGCGCCCCAGGCATGAGCCTTACTGGGGGACAGGGGCACCCCACCAGGTGGCCTTGACAAGTGGGATTCTAACACAGAACCTGCTGGCGATGGTATGGGAGTTTGTGGGTAGAGGTGAGAGGGTGCAAGGAGGGCAAGATTGTCTTGAACAAGATTAGCATTTGAGAGGTGGCTTGCTTTGTTTTACGAAATACAGGGCTGTATGAAACTTCCGGTTCTCCGTTTTATCCGCTTCCTGGGCCGGCCATTAGGGGGAGCTCTGCGCTTGACTAAGATGCATAGATGGCTTAGTTCAGCGGGCGTCTGAGATTTTCAGAGAACTCAGTCCTCATTTTCTTTTCCTTTTCATGCTATGCCTTTGTCCTGCAGCAACAAGTGATGACTTTAGGGTATTATTTCAGGAATGGATGTGAGAAGGCACTGGGGGTGGACAAAAGAGAAGTAGTTGGTGTTGATTTTGGTATTTCGGAACAAGAGGAAGTTCTGTTGGAAGAGTAGTGTGTGTGTGTGTGTGTGTGTGTGTGTGTGTGTGAATACGAGAGAGAAAAAGAGAAGAAGGGAGTGAGGGAGGAGGAAGAAGGAGAAAGAGAAATTCTTAGTTATTATGGGACAGACTGTATATGACTTAAGTGAGTCTTACAGGGGCTTCTGGTTTTCATTGATAGGACCACTGCATTTCCTTGTCATAGACACTGATTAGACTCCTGAGTTAATCATCACAGAGCAGTTGACCAGCTGACCCATAGATCAGATGGAGCTAAGAACAATCTGCGATGGAGTGCGCTGCTCAACAGCAGATAAGCGAGTGGCTGGAGCGTTTGCACCCACAGCTAAGATTTTACATGGTCCCTTTCGGTTTGTGCTGCTGGCTGCAGTGCATTGATTTAATTCCCAGTAAAGATGAGGATCTGGAAATACACGCAGGATCGTAGCTGTTCTGCAGCTGCACACACAGAAACACCGTGCATGTTGCTTTTTTTTTTCTTTTTTTGCGGTACGCGGGCCTCTCACTGCTGTGGCCTCTCCTGTTGCGGAGCACAGGCTCCGGACGCGCAGGCCCAGTGGCCATGGCTCATGGGCCTAGCTGCTCCGCGGCATGTGGGATCTTCCTGGACCGGGGCATGAACCCGTGTCCCCTGCATCGGCAGGGGGCCTCTCAACCACTGCGCCACCAGGGAAGCCCGCATGTTGCTTTTGTAATAAGGAGGAATCTAGTCTCCGACATTCTCTGCCTGGCTCCCTTCTTCCTCCTCAGCGTCATCTTCCTGCGCTTGTTGTGGACTTGCTACTGTTTCATTCTCACCAGTTAGCAGGGAATGGAAGAAAGAGGAAGTCCGTGAGGTCGACTATGTTAATTTACCAGCCTTTATTCGTTAAGCAAATAACAACAAACATCTTTGGCCAATATGAAATACAGATTTTGTGTATGGAATTTGATGATCCAGATAACCCTAGGCTTTCACTAACTTCTATACGTATATTTCCTAAATAGCAATATCAGCAAAACATCACAGGCATTAAGGTGGGTAATAAGATTTCTTTGAAATGCTTAGGAGAGGGGTTTCCCTGGTGGCCCAGTGGTTAAGAATCCGTCTGCCAATGAGAGGACACGGGTTTGAGCCCTGGCCTGGGAAGATTCCACAAGCCTCGGAGCAACTAAGCCCGTGAGCCACAACTACTGAGCCCACGAGCCACAACTACTGAAGCCTGTGCACGTAAAGCCTGTGCTTCTCAACAAGAGAAGGCACTGCAATGAGAAGCCCGCGCACCGCAACGAAGAGTAGCCCCCGCTCTCTGCAACCAGAGAAAACCCATACTCAGCAACAAAAACCCAACGCAGCCAAAAATAAAAAAAATGAATAAATTTTTAAAAAGTACTTAAAGTCATTTCAAAGCACTTTAATTGCCATGAAGTGATTCCACTTCCCACTTAACTTTTTCTGCCGCAAGGTCCCCTTTACTCAGACTGTCTAAGGCATGATTTAGGGTTTTGGAAGCCGCTGAAAGTGGCATAAATCTGGCCAGACAGGGAGGGTGCTATGGAACTGGCAGTACACTCTGCTGGCCAGTATGCCCTAATGTCACAGGAAACACTCCAGAATGAAGCAAGCAAGGACTGCTGGGCACCCTGACCAACGCAGACAGGCATATAGCTATCCTGGTATCCACGAGGGACTGGTTCCAGGACTGCCCCAATACTGAAATCCTCAGATGCTCAGGATCCCTTACATAAAATGGCATAGCATTTACGTATAACCTACGCAGATCCTCCGGTACACTTTAAATCATCTCTAGATTACTTATAATACCTAATACAATGTAAATGCTATGTAAATAGTTGTAAATACAATGTAAATGTTATATAAATAGCTGTCTGTGTACATCAAGTTCAAGTTTTGCTTTTTGGAACTTTCTGGAAATTTTCTTCCCCCGAATATTTTTGATCCATGGTTGGTTGAATCTGTGGTTCTGGAACCCGCTGATAGGTAGCATCTACCGTATAAGGAAAGGAGAAAATGTTGGGTCATGTGTTTAATTTGGAGAGGTACAATTCGAGAGTAGTTTTGGCCCCAAGAGGGGCAATGCTGGAAAGGCCTTGGGCAGTGTTCCTCAAAGTGGGTTTTAGAAATTGACCAGTAGTGGGACTGCAGGCGTTTCAATCTCACCTCTGACCTACTGCACCAGAGCAAGGGAATGTTTGCTTGAAAAAGTGTCCTGGGTGATTCTTTGCACACCAATGTTTGAGAACAACTGCTTTAGGGACCCCAAGGCCGCTATTCTGAGAGGAGAGAATAAGGAAGGGAGGGTGTGGGCCAAATACATCCCAGGCCCTTTCACCTGTATCCTCATGTATCCTCAAGCAAGAGTAATACCAGTGAAAGTATGGAAGCACAGAGAGGTTAAGCAAATTATTTAAGGTCACACAGCTGGTAAGAGGCTGAGGCAGCCCTTGGTTTGGAAGTTAGTGTTCTTTTCACTAAACCATGAAACGTAGAAGATTTTTCATTTCCTTGTCAAAGAGTCCCCAGACATCACTCATTATAACCAGGCATGAAAAGAGTTTAATTCCCATTTCTTTACATTTGTTCGGTTACTTCTCAATCTCCTGAGAGAGGAATCTTGACATCTGCCAGCTGTGGAACAAACCCAAGCTGTCCCTCACACTTGAGAGCAGCCACGCTTTTCCTTGGGGCCATTCTGGAAACTTGGGAGAGAGGAAAGAGGCATGCCCTCTCTCCAGGGAGAATTCAGACCCAACACTCCTGAAATTTTGTATTCTTCTAGCCAATGTGATGCAGCATGTCTCATACCAATCTTTGGTTTTCAATCATTTGTTGAAATAAAGTCTCCTCTTAGGTGAGTTTTAGGTGAAACTACTCTCTTTGGAGGTTTGGCAGGATTCACTATTTTTCAGAAGATTTTAATTTACAAAAGAAAAGCTCACTTTGAAAGGGGTTTTTCCAGGAGAATCTACCACCAGTCAAGGCCCTGGCCTCTTAATTTTTGAGATCCTGATTTTAAAGCACCTGAAAAATGTTTCTTAGTGAAATCTTACCTACAGCCTTTGTCTTTCAGATCAAGAGTGGAATCAGCATAATTTAGTGAAAAGATTAGAGGCTCTGGAGGCAGACAGAAGCAAGCTATTGAACAGTTTTGGGCCCTTGTTTCCTCAACCATTAAATAGAGATAATAAAACCAACCTCACAGAGTGGCTGTGATGATTAAATGAGATAAAGGGTGTGAAGGGCCAATCCCAGCATGCACGGAAGGAGTCAAATGCCACTTCCTTCCTTGATTCTGGAAGGTCGAAGAGACAAGTGATGACCATGGGCTGGGAGCCAGCAGCAAGGGAGGCTGAGGTCAAGCACAGGTGAGGCTGTAGTGAAGGGCACCAGCTGACAGAGACCAAAATGTAGGTATTTCACCTTTACAAGACAAGGGTTGTGCTCATCTCAGCTTCTTTGGCTCCAAGCTCTGCAGCCAGGCAGTGCACCTCTTGAAGAGTGCTTTGCGGTGTGTAAAGCTCTGTCAAACTCACAGTTGATTCCTTGGGCTCTTATTCCAGCTTTGCCACTTACTCATTGTGTGACTGTGGACAAGTTACTTTCTCGATTTCTTCCTCTGTAAAATGGAGGTAATAATGGTGCCTACTTTAAGGGTCTTGGTCAGGATTAAAAGTGAAGTGCTTCCACAGTGCCTGGCATGCAGTAAGTGCTCCATAAATGCTATCTCCTTGCTTCCCATGCTGTGCAATATTTACTTTTATTATCCACAGAATGCAGTTGGAAAAACTGCTTTAACTCACTGAGGTCCTCTTTCTCTCCTTGGGGGTGCAAAGTTGAGTAGGGGCAAAAGACATCACTTAGTGTTTAAAGGAGGAAAAGTGTGAAGAAGAAAGGTCACTTGCTGATTAATGGACTACATTCTTCCAAGTCTTTTTTGTTAAGGCTAAATTTGCTTCTATGTCTATAAAAGTCCTATCTTTAACTCCTTTTCATAACTGTCCTACTAAGAAAATTCAAATTTCTCCTTAGCCAAGTTTTGTATCCTCCTTTGTCCCCTTAATAATTATATTGACACATCCAACAATGGCAGACCATCTTATTTTAGCCCCACTCTCCTGCTGAGAATGACTAGAACAGGTGGACAAATGTCAACAATCATTTGCAGGCACTGGAAAACACTGAGGCAGCAAGGTCTTGAGGGACCAATATCCTGAAGGGAGGGGAAGTCCAGAGAGGTGAACCTGACATTGAATGCCGGGCACTTGCTTACTGAAGTGGCAGCTAGGAGGCCAAGGGACTGAGCAGAAAGTGGTAGCTGAGAGCTCAGTAAAACCACAGGACCCACCATGTGTTCAGGACCCACCAGGAGAAGGAGCTCTGGAAAACACCCCAGGACTTCAGCTGGGTCCCCTTAAAACTAATCTTTCTACCTGATTTTCTTCCTTTCACCACTCAGGCTGCAATGAATAGGTGTTTGTAATAGGTTAACCAAATCCCGCCATTCTTTTAAAAAAAATTTTTTTTTTATTGGAGTATAGCTGCTTTACACTGCTGTATCAGTTTCTGCTGTACAGCAAAGTGAATCAGCCATACATATACATATGTCCCATCTTTTCTGGATTTCCTTCCCATTTAGGTCACCACAGGGCACCAAGTAGAGTTCCCTGTGCTATATAGTAGGTTCTCATTAGTTATCTATTTTACACATAGTAGGGTATATACAAATCCCATCATTCTAAACAACTGATAGGGGGCTGAAAAAAACTACTATGTTGGTGAGGAGGAGGTGCTTCCTGGGAACAACAGCCCCTTCCTCTTAGCCTAATTGGCTGCAACTTTTGGTAAATCATAATCTTTTCATCAAATTGTGAGATCAGAAAGAGGTCAAATAGAAGTGCAAGATTTTTATTCCGGCACTGTAACCAAGTAAAAGTTTAGATTGAGTTGCCAACTGCTTGGATATTTGTGGGCTGTTCGTAGAGAGATATTACAAACATTGTTAATTAAATAAAAGAGAAGTCATAATATAACTTACAATAATATGTTTCTGCAAACTGTGTTGTATATCTTAGGTTGAATATTTTCTGAATGCCATCTATTGGATACTTTCTTTCTGTGTTGGGATACTACAGAAAGATATATTTGAGCATAACTGGAAATTTCTAAATGTACAATAGAATTGCTTTAGAATCCCGGTGTTGAAAAGTATTTGGCTTAAGGTAGCATGCAGTTTTGTTTTATCGTCTTTCGTTTATGCATGAAAATTTGTTAGGACAGTGCTTTATCGGTTAGTGATTGGGGAAGATTTTGAGTCCAGGATGTGTTGCTTCTGGTAGAACAGATAAACTGCAAGTAAGTAAAATGCACCAACGCATCTCTGTGTAATTTCCTGTGGTTTGAGCATCTATTCAAATGAAATAAGCAAGGAAGATGCAGTACTGACTTGAAGCCTTAAAGATTAAAACAAATCTTTTTATTTGGA
The DNA here is from genome assembly GCF_949752795.1 of Hyperoodon ampullatus. Taxonomy (NCBI): domain Eukaryota; kingdom Metazoa; phylum Chordata; class Mammalia; order Artiodactyla; family Ziphiidae; genus Hyperoodon; species Hyperoodon ampullatus. The sequence goes on along the minus strand of NC_136925.1, from coordinate 31,178,696 downwards.
AATAATTTCAAACTTACAGAAAACTTGCAAGAATTAGGATAGTATAAAGAACACCATAAAGTCTCTGGCCATATTTACCTATTGTTAACATTTTATTCCACTTGCTATATTATTTGTGCTCTCTCTCTTTACATGTACATATATTTATACTCTCCAATATGATATATGTAAATGTATATATGCTCAGACTAGTTTTTCTGGACCACTTAAGGGTAATTTACATATATTATGGTCCTTTATCCCTAAATACTTCTGAGTGTATTCTTAACACAGGGATATTTTCTTACGTAACCACAGTACCACTATCAGCTTCAGGAAATTTAACATTGCCACAATATTTTTGTCTAAGCTAGTGTCCACATTTTAATTTTGTTAACTGACCCAGTAGAAGCCGTTATAGCATTTTCCCCCTCAATACAAGATCCAGTCTAGGGTCAAATATTGCAATTAGTTGTCATATCTCTTTAGCCTCCTTTAATCTAGAACATTTCCAGAGCCTTTCTTTGTCCTTTTGACATTGGCATTTTTAAGGAATACAGGCCTCCATCTTTTTTTAATGGAACATTTCTCATTTTGTCAGATGCTTCCTCCTGGTTGGAAGCAGGCTATGCATTCTCGGCCGAAATGTTCCCTGGGGGAAGTTGTGGTACATCCAGAGGCAAACCAGGGGCACCTCCCCTCCTCGGTGATGTTACTTGTGGTCACTCAGTCAAGATGTTTTCTGATTTCTCCATTTTATAATTACCATATTTCCCCTTGCAACTAATAAGCAGTCTGTGGGTCAGCATTTTTTTTAACATCTTTATTGGAGTATAATTGCTTTACAATGGTGTGTTTCTGCTTTATAACAAGGTGCATCAGCTATACATATACATATATCCCCATATCCCCTTCCTCTTGTGTCTCCCTCCCACCCTCCCTATCCCACCCCTCTAGGTGGTCACAAAGCACCAAGCTGATCTCCCTGTGCGATTCGGTCGCTTCCCACTAGCTATCTAGTTTACATTGGGTAGTGTATATATGTCCATGCCACTCTCTCACTTCGTTGTGGGTAGGCATTTTAAGATCATGCAAATATCTTGCCCAGCATGGAAATTTCCTTTAGATTTCACATCCATGGATGATTCTTGCCTGATCTGATCTTCACTCTAATGATAATATGCAGGCTTTTTAATGGTAAATATTAGGCAGTGAGCAGGTCATTAGTTTTAGAATGTGTGTAGCCAATAGCCAGTGACAGCTTTGAAAGAGTAAAATCCCTTTTTCTTTTCTTTACAGTCCAGGACACCAGATCGTGTGGAAGTTAAACCCATTTTTCCTAGCCATCTAACACTACTCTGAGATTTAGATGAACAGGCTACCTCTCTCCCCTTGCGTTCGACCTGTCTTTCGCTGCCTGACCTCAGGCTTGGCGAGGGTGGCGTTTATAGTGACTCATTACAGAGCTCAGAAATGAGTTTATTACCTGTTTTCTCTCCTCCCAGCCCCATCACAATGGACTGATCCACACCTGGGATTCTCAGGGTTTCCTTTGCTTAACTTGGTAGCTGGTTTCTCCTCCCTTGACTCCTCACCCTTGGAAAGGGAATGGGGTGGGCGGACAGAAACACCGACTTGGCAAGTATTGACAGAACTGCGTGCAGACAGGATAAATAAATACCTAAATAAAAGGAGGCAGGCAGCCAGCTCGGAGGAGCTTGCAGTCCTGCCCCCTGTGGGGACTCTGCACTTTGGGGCCCCCAATTCGCACATTACAAGTAGATAAGCAGGGAGATAGCGATGCTGCGCCTCTCTGCCTTGGGGGTGGTTGCTTTTCCTGTGGCAGAAACTATCTGTGCTCCCCAGTAAGTCCAGGAACAATCTCCACTTATTACACCAGCTCCAAACCCAGGACTGTTTACAGCCTCACACCGACCAGACACTAACCCTCACTCATTACTGTCACCGTGCGGATTGATCTGCACCATGCTCGCCTTGCATGGGGCCCACATTTTCATCCAGTAAAATCACATGTTGTTAACTCAATATATACAGCGAAAACAGCATGAGTAATGGACTCTTTAACCCTTACTTCTCGAAATTAGATTTCCATTTTCTCCTTCTCCCCTTTCCTCTCTTTTAAAACAATTTCTTCTCAGCGCCATGCAGAAAAGATGTTGTCCAAACCTTAGCTCTAAGCAGCTTCTGTGGTGTTTCCATTCCACTACCAATTTTGGGGTGGATTGATTGTGTTTCTTCCCCTGGTCACTTCACACGTGACTCGGGAGAAATTAATATCATCCCTGGCACAGGGAAAGAGATGGGCCCGTTGACACTGAGTACGGAAATGGAGTGAAAACTTCATGTCTGATTAAACTCCTATCTGTAATATCAGAGCATGAAGACACACTCACAGCCTGGCCCTTTTTCTCAGTCTTCCTCTCTAAACAGATTTATTGGGTTGGAATTATTTTTGGTATTAAATCAGAAACCAGCAATATTAAATCAGCTTCAAGGATGGAGTTGGTCAAAGACTTGTGTGGGGCATTAAGAAGCCTTTGTTAATATACGTAGTTTTTTTTTCTTTTTTTGAGATTTAATTTATAAACATTAAAACACAGAGATCTTAAGTGTACATGATATATTTTGACAAATGTATGCAGCTATGAAACCAACATTTAAATAATTATAAAGAATATTCACATTATCCCACAATGTTCTCTCTTTATCTTTTGTCAAGCTCCTTGTGGAGGAAACTAACTACTCCTCTGATTTTTTTTCATTATATATTACCCTTGCTTGTTCTTGAAAACACTTGTTAACTTATGGTGCAAGTCAATAAAATAGAAAACAAAGATGAAACAAAGCTAAATTTGATTCTTTAAAACATACAGCAAAATTCTCAAACCAAGGTTGAGGAAAGATGACAAAGCATAAGAGTTCAAGAGGGAACATTACTACAGATCCTACACATATCAAAACAGTAATAAGAGAACATTATGAACCCCTTTATGCCAATAAATTCGATAAGCTAAATGAAAAATATACGTAGTTTTATACAGCATGCAGACAAATACACCTAAGGGTCGTACCAAGGAGCTTCAGCTTGTTAAATTTTCATTATTCCAGAGGTAGGCAAGTAAAGCCAAATGGACCGGACCTGCGTTGGCTGTTAGGATGGTCAGCCTGCATACATTGACTGTCCCTTCTTCCTGAAGGTTTAGAAATGGTCACCCACCTTTCTAAAGTACCACAGCTCTGAATACCTGAATACACACACATACACACTTTTGCGTACTATGGATAACTGGATTCCATGTGCAAATCCAGTCCTGACTCTGCCCGTATGTGCTAGGTAACCTTGGCCAAATTCCTCATTTCATCATCTGTAAACTAGGGACAGTCATGAACCCTACCTTGCAAGGCTGTCCTAGGCAATGTGTTAATGCATGTAAAGTGCTAGCATGGTGCCTGGCACATATACTAAACATGCAATAAATGTTAGTTGTTGTTATCAGAGAGGGAGTTTAGTAAAGAGTGGATGAATTCAGCTGTGGCTCAGGTGATCCTGATCTGAAACCACAGTCTTAAAAAACAAAACAAAACCCAATTAAAAGCTCTAGCTAAAACCAGATTGATCTATATCAATTGTCAAGGTGGCCAAGATAATAGATTGGTTAGCCTGTGATCTATTCATTTCATGAATTTAAATCTATCTTAAGAATTCCTATAGAAATATCTTAACAGTGTATCTCTTTACTGTCACCCCCAGATCTTAAAGAGATAGATGCAATATTTTCTCTTCCAGATGCTTCTTTCTTTGGATGGCTTATTTTTTTAACAAATGAAAGCCTTTATTAATGTGTTTGGAGAGATGAAAGCCTTCATTAATGAAAAGTTCTTAGTGGGAAATAAGTTGCAGCTCGCTACTGTGTGTGCCTTTCCATCGTACCAAGCAGGCCTTCGGAGTCCTGTGTATGAGGCTGTCTATGCACTGTGGCGGCCCTGGTCCTCCTGGCTGCAGCATTTGCTCCTGGCACACACCGTCACCTGTGTCTCTTCCTCATTTTAGTTATCTGTGTAGAAGGGAGAAGGGCATGTGAGCAGGGCTGGTGCCCGGGGCCAAGCAGAGCCCCCGAGGACACCACTTCCAGGGGAGTGGGAAGCCGGCCATGGCCAGGCTTCTCTGTTCTTGCAACACGTTGTCACTCCAGCAACTCCTATCACTTTGCACCGTCCAGGCGTTTTTCAAGCACGAGCAAAATACCTTTGTCAGAAAAGCAGATGTTCCTATTCTCACTTCGTACAGAAGGAGATAAAGGTGGAAGAAAGGAAAAGATTCACCTCATCCCCAACCCTACCTGTGCTAGCACTGCCAGAGGAACCCATTTCTGGATGTGGAAGGGGTCCATTTCGGCATTTTCCGCACCTGGTTGCCTAAGCCTTCCTTTGTGAGTTTATTACCCGTCAATCAGTTTATAACCAAGTGACAAAATGACCATGTCCAAAAAAATACCTTTACCTGTGTATGGAGTCTTCTGAGTTGCAGTTTCAAAATCTCCTATGTGGCTCTGTTAGAGGAACAGGATCGCTGAAGCATTCAGGACACGCACACGTGTGTGCCCGTGACCTTGGAGAGCTGGGTCCGTCCATGAAGGTCCAAACAGGAGAAGATCCAAGAGGGACCAGAACAAGATGGAGACAGCTGCCCACCCTGAGGTTCTGAATCTCCCGAAGTTTGATAGTGTTACAGCATGATTGGTCACCTGTGGTGACTTCTCTGGTCTTTAGAGAAACGGTGGCTCTAAGGTCAGCCTTGGTCTCCCCATTTGCCTTATTATTATCACGTGTGCTCTCCCCTTCCCCGCTCGCCCTCCCTCCTTCCGGGAGCACAGGCCCCGGATGAGGTAAGCTGCCTCCCAGGACAGTGCGGAGCTCAGGGCTGCAGGGGCGCATTAGCAGACGGGTGGCCTTACAAGTGGCGCAGGACTTCAGTCCTAGTCCGTCCAGTTCAGACCCTGCAGCAGATTTAATGACTGGGCATGTGATGTGTCATTGTCTAGCAATGTGTCATTTTCTCAGAAACTAAATTGGGTTTAAATGAGAGTAAAGTTTCTGTACTTGTTGTCCAGGGTCTTGTCAAAGCGTCATTGTCCTGAAGCCAAGGAAGATGAATGAAGTGTGAAATTCATCCAGTTTTTATTAATTGGAGATACGTCCTCTCTGTATCCAGACCACTGCTCTCTCTCCCTCAGTGTAGCTTGTCCCTATCCCTAGGGTCAGTGCCATCTGGCTTATAACTTCAGGGCCAGGGGCAAGGTCCATTGAAATGGAGCTGAATAGTATCTTACGTGCGGATGTGATTATTCTGATGAAGTCCTAGCTGTGGCTCCTCTATGGTAAGGATGTAATAAGGTGAATTCTCCCTAACTTAAGTGAGTTTATATTTAATTCTGTATCTTAACTCCATTTCGGAAGTGGGAAAAATAGATACAGAAAATGTCAAAATTCTAAAAAATGAACTACAGTAGTTAAATAAGGGTTAAGTAGTTTAAAAAGTTAAATTCAGTGCTTGTTTCTGAGTATGTAATGAATTTAGTGCATATCATGACTCTGTAGGTCACAGGTATGCTGAAATTCAGTTGGTTTTACTTTGGACTTTAGAAACACCTTTTTTTAAAAATATATTTTAAAAAAATTTAAATTAATTAATTAATTTATTTTTGGCTGTGTTGGGTCTTCGTTTCTGTGCGAGGGCTTTCTATAGTTGCGGCAAGTGGGGGCCACTCTTCATTACAGTGTGCGGGCCTCTCACTATCGCGGCCTCTCCTGCGGAGTACAGGCTCCAGATGCGCAGGCTCAGTAGTTGTGGCTCACGGGCCCATTCGCTCTGCGGCATGTGGGATCCTCCCAGACCAGGGCTCGAACCCGTGTCCCCTGCATTGGCAGGCAGACTCTCAACCACTGCGCCACCAGGGAAGCCCAGGAAACACATTTTTAACAAAGGAAATTTGTCCTTTAACTATGCCTTAATAACAAAGCATTTGTACTGATATTGCAAATATGGGTTAGTGCCAAATAGTCCCAATAACGGCATTTGTGGCATGGTTTGGTGACTGAAGAATATTATGTCAGGTGGTTAGTCAACTGATGCCCATGGGTTGAATTGATTTCTTGTGTGTGTGGGGTGTGTGAGCTGCATTAATTTAAACTCCCCTATGGTTTGTCCAGCTTTGATTCTCCATAAAACATGTGCTATTCCCTCATAAATTCAGCAGACCCTGTAAGGAAGGGTAAGCCGCTCAAAAGGTACAGAAGAGAGTCCAAGTTTACTCTTGGTGGGGTCACCTCTGTGGTGTTGTGTTGCCTCAAGATCTGGAATAAATGAAAGGATGCGACCAAGGCCTTGTAATTTTATCCAAACTGCTCATAGTGATAAGTCTCGGGAACCGTGAGTAAAATACAGCACTCAGGTAGGAAATAGGAGGTGTGAGAGTCCTTTTTTTAAGGTACCTAATTTTAAATTCCTTCTTTGTCCAGCAGGGGACAGTCTGACACCAGAGTTGTTTACAAAAGGAGCGGAAAAAGAGCTCTCAATCTGTAGTCACTTAGCTGTCTTCACTGCAGGGAGAGCCCTCCAAACCCAGACAGATCTTGCTACCTTGGTGAATCAGACCTGTCACTCAAACATAATGTTAAGTGATATTAGTACAAAGGCAACCACTCGGCTGTTTTAAACTGTCTTAACTGCAGGTAAAAGAAAGATAACCTTAAGTCTCATGCATGAGCATCTCATGCTCTGACAGATCCACGTGTCTCTACTTTCCAAGTGTGTGTACACTGCTTTATTTTCTCTCTTGGGAGTCTGTCCTTTAAGGTTAGGATGTTGGCCCCAGAGCCTTCACTGTTCAATCATTGCTCTGATGGGGGCTGTCACCATGGCAATGGAAAATTTCCCCACTCCTGCTGTCGTCTCGGTGGCTGAACCCAAGATTGGACCCCTTTTCTAGTTAAAGACAAGATGGTTTCCAATGTGCAAAACTGTTCTTAGATGTTAGAAACTTGAACATGTGCAGCATCTACTGATTCCTAGAAAACAAAATGGTCTATGTATAAACTTGAGTGTCTAGATTTGTATTGTCCAACACAGTAGCCACTGGCCACATGCGACTTTTAATTTAAATTCATTAAAACTAAATATGATTAAACATTCCCTTACTTAGTCACACTAGAACATTTTAATTAATTAATTAATTATTACACTAGACACATTTTCTTAAACTTTTAATTTTATCTCATTATTTTTTATTAATTTAATTTATTTATCTATTTATCTATTTATTTATTGGCTGCATTGGGTCTTTGTTGCTGTGCGCAGGCTTTCTCCAGTTGTGGCGAGCGGGGGCTACTCTTCCTTGCCGTGCATGGGCTTCTCATTGTGGTAGCTTCTCTTGTTGCGGACCACGGGCTCTAGAGCACAGGCTCAGTAGTTGTGGCACATGGGCTTAGTTGCTCTGCAGCATGTGGGATCTTCCCGGACCAGGGCTCGAACCCGTGTCCCCTGCATTGGCAGGCAGATTCTTAACCACTGTGCCACCAGGGAAGCCCCCTAGACACATTTTAATGTTCTATAGCTATGGGTAGTGAGTGGCTATCGGATTGGACTGTGCAGATATAGAACGTTTCCGTCATCTCAGAAAGTTCTGTTGAACTGAACCAGTCTAGAGGAAGTATGTGGGTTCTTATTCTGGGTCCTGAAATAGAACAAAACAAAAGATCCCCCCTCCAGGCTACTACTTCCATTAGCTACCTCACCAGGGTAAGTGCTGGAAGGGGACTTTTCCTTTGTAGGGGGATCTAGTCCAGCTCTCTCTATATGGACTTAAACTATTGATAGTGTGGTGAAAAATGTCTGTGTCTACAGGGAGGGACAGTCCCTAAATGCCACCTTCTTTGTGACTGCTTTAGTGCAGTCAGCTAAATATGGGCAGCAGAGAACCCTGGGCTTTTTTATTAAAAAATCATTGGAAAGAAGAGAGAAATTAGATTGTAAGTGAGCCTCGTGCAGTCTTTTCTCTGGCAGCATTTCTTCCACCTGACGTGTTAGAAAAGGAGACTGATTTGGGAAAGAAAAAGGCCGTCAACCTGATACACATTTTTGTAGTTCCTACAAACCTTTCGCCATGCTCATTTTTTCTTTTTTTAACTTCCCTCCTAGTTCCTAATCAAAAACTAAGGTTTTTGTAACACTTGGACAGTGTTTAAATGAGAACACTTATTTAAAAAACCGGAAAACTGATTTCTAGGCTAACTGAAAATAACTGAGAGAAGTACAATTAGTGTAATGATTAATGGCACTGCCTTTCTCTCTCAAAAATGTCCCAATTGGGGTGATAAATTATAGGGTCATGTGTATGTTGTGTAACAAATCCTAAATGTTTACAAATTGACTAAATTTAGGAATATCATTCTTTATATTTTAGCTTGAATTTTCCTCTGAATTGCCACGAAGCTGACTTTCAGCATCTCCAGGTCTGTTTCCCCCTCTCTGCTCTGATCAAAAATTTATCACCCCAGAAAGTCCCCCATCTCCTTTCAGACCCCATTCTTATTCCTTTTTCTTTTCCTGGGGCATCATCGTAAAACTCCAAGAGAGGATTCCGTGATTCTGTTTGGATTTACATACTTCTGAAAGAACATCAGTCTTGTCACCGTAAAACCCTGCTTTTGTTGTGATATGGAATTTTTTATTTTTTAGTTATTTATTTTTTTACCCACTTTAACCAGTTCTGTGCTTTTGTGCCGCAGTTTTTCCATGTGTTAAGCCGGGATGTCGATGCTTGAAAACACCTCACAAGAATGCGATGGGGAGAAACGTGGTCTGTGTTTTCCAAAAAAAAGTGCTTTGAAGTTGCTAGATGAAAGATATTGCCAGCATTCAAAGCATTACTTAAGAAAGACACCAAATTGTTTTACATATGTATATCGCTTAACATCTTGAAAACACAACTGTTCTGAAAATAATTTGCCCTTACTGCCTTATTATGAGCCACCACACTAGTGACTTAGGAGAATATCCATGGACACACATGCCCTCATGAAGAGCTAGCTGTGCTGGTTATAGGGTCTTCCCTTTCCTCTCAAATACCTGCAGATAGAGAAAGAGGGGCAGATTTTGTCAGGGTACCCTAAGTCAGCAGCCTCTGATAGAAAGACAGCTGCCGAAAGCCTTGACTGGGGTGTGCGTGATTTCATTTGCATTTTGATTTCTGTGATTTCACTGAAGGCACAGATTGTCTATGCCAAATATCCCTGGCCTACCAAGGGATGCCAGGTAGAACTGCCCAGAGCAGCTTGCCTTCTGAGGACCGCCACAGCAGCACAACCAGTGCATCCCTAAACATTCAGTAATAAAAAAGTCTGTTGTTCTTTGGTCGCCAGGATTTAACAAGCCTAATCCCTAGGAGAGGCGATAAAAATTCATTAATCTAATTAAATACTTCTTATTGCCAAAGTGACTTTGTTGAGTAGCTTTGCTGAAGGATAAGTGCAAAGTAAAATGGGGTCCCAGCAGAGAAACAAACGTTAGACTTGAGCAAGCTGGTGCACGCTTCATTAAACTCATAATTATCCTTTGGTTCTAAGTAGCTGCTAATATTTAATGAGTATCCAAGATAATTTAAAGAAAATGTTTACTAATGAGGTACAAACAGTGCCATGGAACACGGATACCTAGGGTGCCATAACCGTGTATCTTCCTGCTGAATCTTGTTCATTGGCTATTGGGAGGGAGACCGCAGGCATTGTGACAGGTGTTTGAACCCAGTGAAGTGCATTTGATGGTAAAAACACATCGCTAGAAGCCAAACGTGTTAAAAGTTCTAGAGACAGAGAGAATGCTGAAGAGATTTATTATTGGAATAAAGAGTTGGGGAAATAAGATTATCAAGAGAAGATCAAATGCCACGCTATATGAGAAATAGTTGAAGGGGTTGGGTGTTTCTGATCTTTGCGGAGCTGTCCCATGGAAAACAAGTAAATTTGTCCTCATGGACAAAGCACAAAATGAGGACCAATGGGTGGAAACTCCAAGGAGATAGATTTGTAACCATCTTAAGGAACGATTTTCTAATACTTATAACTGAATGAAAGTAGAATAGTCTTCTTTAAGGGGTGTTGAGGTCCTAAGCATTGGTTGGATGGCCATTTTGGGAAAATGATGAAGGGAATCTTTGGAAGTTTGCTAAATATTGCAATCCCCTCTCTCTACAGGAGAACCATACATCTCTTGACCCACTCAAGAGTGATCATATGACTTGTTTCGGCCACTGAAATGTGAGTAGATGTGACATCTGCCACTTCCAGGAAGAAGTTCTAAGCAAAAGGGCATGGTTTGCTATGTCTCTTTTCTGTTTGCCATACAACTGTCAAGGTGTGGTCAGCCTGGGCCCTGAATGAACATGGTGCCTAGCAGAACCACAGCTGACCTACAATAGACGTGTAGCATGAGCAGAGACAAACCCTGGATGTGTTTTTTAAACCATTGGGATTTCGGAGATGTATATTACTATAGCATAATAGCCTATCCCTCAGATAGCAGGGCAGCCACATTTTGTTAGCCAAGTTCATCTAAGAACAAAGAAGAAAGGAGACAAAGAGGGAACAGACTATGGCACACACAAAAAAACCTTTTTTGTTCCTGAAGGCAGTGGATTGAGCATAAAGCTAAATCATTGCAGCCTAAGGATTCTGTGAACTATGCTTCCTCTTCTTGCCTACTCACTTTAAAAGGATACACGTGAAATAAAGAGATGAAGCACTGTACACATTCCCCTTTTGGTAACAGAGCTAAGTCAGTGTGTTGGGCAAAGAGAAGGTGATGGAGAGAGGATAAAAGTGAGTGGCAGGATTAAAGGGAAGACAGGGAAGGCCAGATGTCTCCATGTCTTCTAGCACCAATGCACCAAAAAAGCCCAAACTTTTTGGCACAGATTAGAGGAAAATGTTAAATAAACCAACAGCCTTGTGTCAATCAGCAGTTGTACCAATGACCCTTTCAAAACCTGTGGCTACTCAAGGATTAAGGCATTGGGTATTGCTATCAAATTCTAATCCCTGGAATTTGTACCTTATTTGGAAAAAGTGTCTTTGCAGATGTATGTGGTAAGAATCTTGAGATGAGGAGATTATCCTGGATTATCTGAGTTAGTCCTACAATGCCACCACAAATGTCCTTATAGGAGAGAGGCAAAGGGAGATAGGACAGACAGAAAAAGGGCTGTGACCATGGAGGCAGAGACTAGAAAGATGTGGTCACAAGTCAAGGAATGCTGGTAACCACCAGAAGCTGAGAGATGCAAAGAACAAATTCTCCTTGGAGACTTGATTTCTGACTTCTGTCGTCTGGAACTTTCTGGAAATTTCTGCTGTTTTAAGCCGCCCAATGCATGGCAATTTGTTATAGCAGCCCCAGAAAGCAAATCCAGATTTCAAAGAAAAATGTGAGAGAATTCTTGGACCACCATTTCATGAATGTGGCTTTCTGGGCATCCAGCCTCCTAGGAAACAGGCAGAGGTTTCCATGACGGTTTTGCTGAATCCTTGCTCTTAATCAAGGACTCTGGTTTCATTACAGAAAACCTGCTCTGAAAGTTCATCCTCTGGGAAAAAGTGAGGTGCCCAATTCCTGAGGGTAATATTAAGCATAATCCAGATGGACCCTCATGATTCTGGTGGGCTGCTGGGTAGCGGGCTAGGGAGACCGACTTTGTACAAGAGGCAAATGGGTTGGGAATGGAAAACTTTTGATTTTTGCCACCTTGAGATGTCCTCTTCTACTGAAATGAATGTTTCCAGTAAACTCTATATGCATGCAAATTTCAGCCTTTTCCAACCCAATGGGAGACTGGTTGCCTAATGTGGGAATTAGGGGGTCTATAAACTGTAATGGTTTGGCTTCTGTTGCTTCACAAGAGGTGGAATCCTTGCTAATAATAGAAGCCTGGCAACATGACTTGATGATATTTTCAGAAGACTACATGTATATATATAAAGCTCATCAACAGGGATCAGGTAAGATGACTTCTTAATGGTACTTGCAAGGCTCACGACTGGGGGTGGTTTTAATGTAGGAAGAGTGTAATTTTAACAGCTGCCTTTCCTGCTTCAGTTTTGCAGATGTGTTACCTATTGTGTGGCACAAAAGGTGCCAGCATAGTAAGCAGTCATCAGTACGGAGTCAGGAGCTGCCTCTTCATATCCTGGAAATATAAGCACATGATAACAGCCTGAATACTTCATCTTGTAGACACAGTGAGATTCATAAAACTGTCTTTTAGCCATTTTAGAGTTGAATCTTTCTCACCCTCCAAAGCACTCCTTCAAAAGCTAGCAGGCATTTTACAGTTGAGCAGAGAGGCTGATACTTTTAAAACTGCTTTAAGGGGCATAGTAAATGGAAATAGCTGTCTTAACTTCAGACCAGCTGGGAATGCAATCTCCATTTTATATAAAATGAAATGATACCTGGTTAGCTTTATTTTTTAATACTCACCTTTATTATTATTTTCCTGAATTTTATGGATGCTATTGAAATATTCCACTTACAAATTTATACCCCCAACGTTAAGTTATGCAGAATGATTGTTTAAAGCTGTTAGAAACTTTCGCATTCTCAGTTCACTCTTTTTTTTTTTTTTTTTTATAAATTTATTTATTTTATTTATTTATTTTTGGCTGTGTTGGGTCTTCGTTGCTGCGCACGGGCTTTCTCTAGTTGTGGGTCGTGGGCTCTAGAGCGCAGGCTCAGGAGTTGTGGCGCGCGGGCCCAGCCGCTCCACGGCATGTGGGATCTTCCCGGACCAGGGCTCGAACCCGTGTCCCCTGCATTGGCAGGCAGATTCCCAACCACTGCGCCACCAGGGAAGTCCCTCAGTTCACTCTTAATTCACTTGTCTCCCTCCCTCTCCCCTACCCCCATCAGTAAATAGCTTTGCCTGTATCTATATTTGTAGCATGAAATGGAAATTTAGGGCAATTTTTTAGGTAATTGAAAATGTAAAACCTCATTCTACTCAAGAAATACTTCGTTTGGACTGATTATCCAAATACTAGTTCCTTAAGTTCTCACTTTTTCAGTGATGACCATTTCAGTGCTACACACCCAAATTTCTTTCCACCTGCCTTCCATCCTGCTAATCAAAAAGTACCTGTGCTATATCTCATTCTCTTCAGATCTTGCTCTCCACCTTCCAGTGTGACACCTAGGGTTTTTTTTTTTTTTTTTGCTGGAAGAGATACTGCATTTTGTACTTAGTTTCCTGTGTCTGTTTAGAGAGAAAAGTCTTTCCCTCTGAGCTTTTATTTTTAAAAATATACTCTATTTGGAGAAACTATGTTATACATATATCCTGATATGGAGTAAAAAGCATGGGCAATCTACTCTCTGTTGTTTTAGATTTTAAAAAAAGTTTGGAAGCCTGGTTCTGAGCTTCCCCAATCTTTATATGTAATATATTTCTTAAGAAGCACGTCTTGGCCGGGAACATGTACATGGAAAAGATATGTTTCAATCCCAGGCAAAGCAAGTGCTTTCCCTGGAAGCTGTCCAATGGTGAGGGATGGGGGAAGAAGCATTGTACACATTTCCTCCACCTTGAGTGAGAGAGTACAGTGATCCAGGCTGTAAAGAGTAAGATGAGATGAATTTCTGCAACATCTGTGGGCTGCAGAGACAAACTCACACCATTTAGAAAGAGGAAGTAGTTCAGGGTGCCCGTGAGAAGAGCTTACCTATATTTACTCAAAAAGGACTACCATTCCTGAGTATGGATCTACTGGCTTTTGTTTTCTGGACATTCAGTTCTCCTGCATTACTTGAATTTTTTTTTTTTTTTTTTTTTTTTTTTTTGCGGTACGCGGGCCTCTCACTGCTGTGGCCTCTCCCGCTGCGGAGCACAGGCTCCAGACGCGCAGGCCCAGCGGCCATGGCTCACAGGCCCAGCCGCTCCGCGGCATGTGGGATCCTCCCGGACCGGGGCACGAACCCGTGTCCCCTGCGTCGGCAGGCGGACCCCCAACCACTGCGCCACCAGGGAAGCCCCTACTTGAATTTTTACATTAACATATCCTTTCCCCACTGTCCTTGGAGAGTCATTTGATTTCCAGCAGATCCTAAAACAGTTCCACCCAGTGCCATCAGCATGGACTGAAATGCACGCCTCATACACACCATACTATGCTTTCAGCTTTTGACTTTTTGGTGTGGTTTTCTATTTCTTTTTTCTGATATGGAGAAAGCTTATTCTTTTTTTATTCTTTAGCAGCTTTCTTGAGATACAATTAACATATCACATGATTCACCTATCTAAAATGTACAATTCACTCTTTTTTTGTATGTTACCAGGATTGTGTAACTGTCACCACAGTCAATTTTAGAATATTTTCATCTTCCCAAAAGAAACCACATATCCATTGGCAGTCACTTCCCATTTCCCCTCAACACTTCAGCCCTAGGCAACTACCAATCTACTTTTTGTCTGTATGGATTTGCCTATTCTGGACATTTTGTATAAATGGAATAATAAAATATGTGGTCTTTTGCGGCTGGATTCTTTCACTTAGTATAATGTTTTCAAGGTTCATCCACGTTGTAGCATGTATCAGCAAGTTATTCCCTGTTGTAACTGAGTAATATTCCATTGTATGGATATAGATGTGGTTTTCTACTTATATGATCCCACATTTTGTGTGTTGTATGCAATACCCAGCAGAGTTTGGCACTTTGGGCAGAATTTTTTGGTATAGATTAAATCTCATCTTAGAAAGGTCATTTTTTTAACCTGACTGACTTGGATTCATAATTTTTTGCACCTAGTCTTCCAGAGCATAGTTCTTGGTGAATAGTTTAAGTTCGTTAACATCTTGAGTCTATGATGCTTCAAGACTTCCACATTATAGAATCCCCAGAAAAGCTGGAAATGCTATTCCCTATCAGTTCTTTTCAAGCTACCTTAGGCAGGGCCACATCAAGCAGAACAACCAGGTATAGCTAGATTTCACTATTACATTTAGATTGGAGCTTTTTTGGGTCACTGACTTATTTGAGAAGCTGATTAAAGCTATGGATTCTTTTGCAGTTGGTATAATTTGCACATATAAACAACATTTTGTGTATTAAGCCATCTATGTACTTCCATGAATAACCCAGATATTAGAGATATTGCATTGCAAAATGTGAAATGAAAAGAACAATCTATATCCTACACCTGCATTCTATATCTACATCTAGTGGCTCAAAAATTATGACCAGAGGGTGATTCATTAACTAAGAGTTACCTTAGCTTAACAGACTGGGGGTGATAGGGATAGACCAAGGATTCCTGACCCTCTTTGTTTCACTTAAAGCAAAGGAAATGGCTATGCTACATTTCGTGAACACACAAATATAATGTCCTAACCAACTGGACCTTTGGTGAGCCATTTTCTGTTTCTCTTGTTTTAAGAAGGATATTGATGGAAATTTCTACTTCCTTTGCTGTGGTTGATATTTTAATCTAACACTGGGTACCAGGGGTGTTCGTGCCATAGAATATAAAGGCTGAGAAGAACAATCTGGAACATGGTATATAGAAATTTAAGATTGATTATTTCTATTATTTATCAATTCAACAAGTACTTTTTTTTTTTTTTTTTTTTTTTTTTTGCGGTACGCGGGCCTCTCACTGTTGTGGGCTCTCCCCTTGTGGAGCACAGGCTCCGGACGCACAGGCTCAGCGGCCATGGCTCACGGGCCCAGCCGCTCCGCGGCACGTGGGATCCTCCTGGACCGGGGCACGAACCCGCATCCCCTGCATCGGCAGGCGGACTCCCAACCACTGTGCCACCAGGGAAGCCCAATTCAACAAGTACTTTTGAGGACCCCTATGTGCCAGACCCAGCTTGTTGCTGGGGATACAGTAATGAACAAGACCGAGATGACTTGGAATAAACTTTGTTATGTCTTTAAATGAATGGAGTGAGTTCTCCATTATTTAAAGAAAACTTGATTATGAGGAGCAAATATGTATTTTTTAATTTTATTTTTCTTTAAAAAAGGTCAGCAGCTGATTTCTGAATTCAATGAAATGTGCTCTAGAAGAGCACTTGGGGAAACCGGGAGACGGAGGCCCCTGTGATGCATTTAATCGCCAAAGTGGTAATGACTGAAGGAATGGAGATTCGTGATGCAGGTTATTAGTTAAGAGAAGCCAGCATAAAAAACTGAGAGAAGGGAAGCTTTCCCCAAGTCTGGAAAATTACCCTACTGCTTGAATTGCGAGAGAAGCTTACAATCGTAATAAGTGATAAGGTGAGAAGCTTTTTGAAAGACCCGAGGAAAGTCTAGTGAATCAATTATCCCCACAACCATTAAAGAGCCTCCTCCTTTGTAGACAGAGATGAGAAGAGCCATAAACGCGTGCAAGGAGCCGACGCACCAGCTTCCAATAACATGCCTGCCTGGCTTATGGAAAAGGCTGACTGTAGGTGATAAAGCTGTCAAGGTGTAAAGGACACTTGCCAGGACTACAGAGGGGACACATGTGGTGCCAGGGCCTCTGGTTCTGATGTACTTAGTGAAAAAAATAAGGAAAGGAATTGCAAGGCGAGCAAAATGACATCAGTTGTTTTTCTGTATATAGTAAAAGTATGACTGGGCTTGTTATTAATGTTGTTATTAAAATTAGTTGTATTTTCCCAGATTTCCTCTAGCCCTTGGTGTATGGGGTAGCTATTTTTAGAGGTGGGATGAAAATAAAGTAATGAATTACAAGTAAAAATCAGTGATAAAATTAGGTTTTAAGCCATATATTTATTATGTGTTTCAACAGCTGCTCACACGTTAGGCTGGCATCCTGAGAAGTTTAAAAATAACCAATTAATGTCAAAGTAAAGTATTTTTCCTTATTTTAGAAGTTAAACATCTATATCACCTATAAATTACCTTACTGAGCAGTTTGGTACAGCAACAGGGTCGCCAGTTTTACAGGGGAAGAAATTCAGACTGGGAGGTATAGAGAACTCCTGTCAGCCAGGGTTGCCCAGCATCTTTTGTGCACAAGTTTTAAATTTTGATGGTTTCCTATATTGTGAGAATTGTTTTCTCAAGAGAGAATCCAAAACCTATATTTCCCAGCTGTTCTCTTCAGCTGGGGAACAGATATGTCACTTAGACTTTGTTATTCAGGTGCATAACTGTGAGACTTGAACGCAGAAGTGAGCAACACGAGTTGGTGTCCAGGTGAGGGGTCCACTGCTCAGCAGGGTGGTGAAGGAATCTGGTTCTCTAGATGTCTGTGATGGAGCCCCTAGATCCTTGGTTATCGTGTTGATCCTGCTGTGTGGTTCATGACTTTGAGCCTGAAACTAGCCAGAGTGGATTCTGTTGTTTGCAACCAAGAACACTAACCAATACAAGAAGTTAAACAATTGTCTTGCAATTACCTGGTAAATTAGAGAAAGAGTCAGAATTGGCACTAAGCTGTCCCATTTCCAAGTTTCAACCCCTAGATGGAGTTAATATAATACAGTGATTGCAAGTTTGTGTCCCCACCCTTATCATTTGGCTGAGATGCAGGCTTGGGCCTTTCTCCATTCAGTGCTCTAGGCTGGGAATCAGCAGACCAAAACTAGCCCACTACCTGTTTTTGTAAATTAAGTTTTATTGAGACACAGTTGTGCCCATTTGTTTGTGTATTATCTGTGGTTGCTTTCACACTATAACAGCAGAGTTGAATAGCTGCCATAGAGACTGTGTGGCATGTAAAGTCTAAAATATCCACTGCCTTGATCTTGGTAGGCAGTCACTACCAATCAGCAGGATCTGGCAGGTGAAATGAAGCCTGTTTGGCATCCCTGGTTTAATGTGTACTGTTAGTCATCCACTGCTACTTTCGTTAGCAGCGTTAGCTTTCAACACGGGCTCTGACCAGTGGCTGGTGGAGATGAGGAAAGTACAGAGGTAATAAGGGAATGCATCCACACATAGGTTAGAGGGTATATACACTATTCATTCTTTTGCCTCTACATGTCTTTTTATTAAAATGGATAATATAGGAAGCTGTGCTTTTTCACTAAGTAGGTTTTACCTCTGTAGATGATTAGACTGATAGATTTCAACTAGAAAAAAAAAAAGAGAAACCTGATCAAGATTGCTTCCTTTCTAAGCTGGCATTTAGTAAATGTCTTCAATCAACCTGGACATTGGCCACCCTTAAAAATGATTGATTCAAGTCCAAGGGGGCCTTGGGGAAAGTCCATAGGTCATAGCTTCGGATCCAGAAGATCAATAGTGTCTTGATGCCAGTGCCTCCACTTTTGACGCAGATTGATCCAGATAACAGACATTTGGCTTCTCAGAACCTTAGGAGGAAGTTACTGAGTTGATCACATCTCCGGCGGATAAACCTTTTTGTTGCCCCAGCTGTGTAGAATGACTGGCAGGTCCTGAATCTGCCAGTCTTTCTAGTGCTGAGGTTTTGCTCACACTGCTGGCTCTTCTCTGTGGCACGTGCATTCTTCGTTGCCTAACTAGGTTCTCTCAGTCCTTTGAGACTCAAGCCCAGTGCCATCCCCCCGGGAAGATTTTCTGGTCCCTGTCCTCTGGGCTCACTCCTGTCATGGGCTTTTCATACTATGTTGTCCATTTACTTCTCTGCCTCCCGAGGGTGACTGTGCTGGCACTGAGTGGTTTATCTCTGTTCCCTGCACACAGCCCAGTGCTTAGCACACAAAATGTGCTCAAAATATGTTTATTAGAAGAGATGGCATCCTTTTTGTGGTCCAGAGGCAGGGCCTGGTGAGTGAAGCTGAGCTTTCCTTTGTGGCTTCTTTTTCAGCAAAGGATTACAGTGCAGCAGGGTTTTAATTGGATTCTGAGCCAATTTGTTTATTTACTCTAAAATAAATGGAGAGAGAAAAAGAAGAAAATGCATCAGAATGCAATGTTATGCAATTCGAGATGGTGGGGTTCTCAGTGATTTTTTTTATTTTGTTTTTATGCTTTGCTGTATTTTCTAGACTTTGTATATGGGTGAGTGTGTTTCGTTTTACAAATAGAAGAATAGACATTAAAGGAATTAAAAAATAAAATAACCGGAGTAAGATGTCAAATAGATTAGTTATTGTTTATTATAAAATTAAAAATTTTTACCAAGCATGTTAGCCAATTTAAAAATTCTAAATAAAATATTGTAACCAGGAAATAAAAATAACCTCATTCTTTTTTTTTTAATAAAAGCTATATGATATGTTAAAACATTAAGATGGTTAGAATGAATATCTAGGATTACAAGCTTTGGTTTGGCCCCTGGTTAACTCTAGAGTGGGATCCTATGTTCACCTTGCCTTTTCCTCATTTATCCCAATGAGCACAGATGGACATTTTTTGTGAAACGTCTTTATTAACAGGGCTTCTCTATCCTATAGAAAAAGTATAAATGAAAAGTTTAGGTTTCCAGGACCAGAAGGGGAAAAAGTCATCGTCACAGAGACTCAGGGAAAGCACACACTCAGGCAAGGGTTGTGGGCTGTAGCATTTGTAGGTCCAGCCATCAGCTCCAGGGCTTGGGAGTGAAAATACCCAGGGCAAGCGACCAAGGGTTGGTTAGTCAAGTGTTAAAGTTACTTACAGGCAAAGCTAAAACAAAATACTCAAATGCAAAGCCTGTTATGAGCCTGAGTGTAGCACATTGAGGGAAATCTTAAAGGGAAAGTGCTGGTGAGTCTGATGAAGGCCAAGTGCAAGCTTGCAGGCACCCACTGAGACGGCTTGGGGTGCTCAACTAGGGGGTCATGCTTAGGTGCACGATACTGAATTCACTTATAAAACCCCCACATCAGAGCACTCAGACAACAGCAAATTGGTAATGGTTTATGTTTACTCCAGAATATCTTTCAAATTGTTTATAAACTCACAAGTTTATAATACTGTCATACAATGAGTTTAACATGTATCTAAACCTCAGTTCTCAGCTAAGCTTCTAGACTGAGATTTTTGAAATTTTATTTTCTCTATTACATGTTAATGCATGAATAAGTACATCTGAAAGCACAGATGAAATATATACCCACATTAGGAATTCCTCTAGGTACACATAAGTAAATGAAGGATATGGCAAAATTTTGGGGAAAAGATATTATTCCATTTCCCATTATTCAAATTTAAGAACTAAATTTTAAGTGTGTTGGAAAAGCCATTGACTCACTAATAATATCTCCTATATTAGAGACAATTCAGTTGATAATTCTATGATCAAATCAAAAAATCCCTTTTATACCTGAGCAAAACTACATCATAGAGTTCATGTGCTGTTTGCAGTAACTATCACCACCATGCCCCTCTGAACCTTGGGGCTTTTGTCACTGTGGTATGGAAATTATTATTATGATGATATTAAAGGCAGAATTTGAGGGAGTATTTCAGACAGCACCCTTTAAAAGCAAGTATATAGAAATCAGTTGAATAAATTAGATAGTTGAAACCCCCTGCCTTTCCTTACCCCCAATTTCATAGCTTTACGATGATTCATCCTGAAAATGTAGGCTGGGCGAAGCGTCCTTAACTCCCGTTCAGTTTTCAGTTGACGCTAACCCCAGTTCTGTTACTCAGCTTTGCTGAAGTGTCATAACTTTAACATTTTCTTCCGTAAAATTGTGACCAAAGATAGAATACTCTTGTACTGATGTGTGGTTACATTGTTTCTCCTTCTTAGAAAAATTTCACATTTTAAAACCTAATGCTTTTTCATCTCCAGGGGACAGGTGGGATGACCTCTTCTCATCACTGTAGCGTTTTCCCCTCCTAGGCTGGAAGGCATGTTGGTGTAATTTCATGGATAGCTGCATTTGTCTTTGGAAGTTTTCTGCATCATCAGCAAACTACACTGCTTGTTAGTGTTCCAAGCCCTCTTCATGTGCAAAGTGCTCACTCTCCACAGTAGCTGGGGAGGTAACTCCATATTACCACATTCCAGATGAGAAAATGAAAACTTGGGGATTAAGTAACTTCCTCAGATTTAGACAGTGTCTGTCCGTGAGTTGTGGAGTGGAGGACGGATGGGGCAGCAGATGTGTTCAGAATAGACCACAGACCTGATGATTCATTCAGACTTTGGTCTGGTCATCCCTCCCAGCCTCCTTAAGTCCCTCTTCCCGTGCCCCCTTTCCTCAATAAGTCTTTTTATTTTTCTTGGTTGTGGCTTGCGGTATCTTATTTCCTGGACCAGAATTGAACCCGTGCCTTTGGAAGTGAAAGGGCAGGGTCCTAACCACTGGACTGCCAGAGAATTCCCAGTAAGTCTTTTTCCATGAGTTCCCTGGTAGTGTCCCAGCCTTCCCCTCCCTAATATTTCACTTTGCTCTTGTGAACAGAGGCTTAGAGAGCTGGAGATGGTGGACACATTTTTCTGGGTTCTGTGTGATTTATAATCCATGGTCAGAGAATCTTGGGAAGAAGTTGGACACTCTTTCACTCTCGTCATCGGGCTTATGCAGGGTATCTGGCAAGGAGCTCCTTCAGCTCTGCTATTTCTTATTTGCTCAGGGTTTTTTGACTCGATGAGGATGAGGTTGACAATGTAGTTTTGGGGCAACTATCCCTCACTGGGGATCATTGTGCCCAATCCCCTGTAAACACCATCCATCCATCCATCCATCCATCCATCCATTTCCTCACTCAATAAATACCATGTTCCAGGCATTGCCACAATGATATAATGGCTAAGAAGAATCAGAGCTAGTGGGACTTCCCTAGTGGTGCAGTGGTTAAGAATCCGCCTGCCAATGCAGGAGACACGGGTTCAAGCCCTGGTCTGGGGAGATCCCACATGCCGCAGAGCAACTAAGCCTGTGCGCCACAACTACTGAGCCGGTGCTCTAGAGCCCGTGAGCCACAACCACTGAGCCCATGAGCCACAACTACTGAAGCCTGAGCGCCTAGAGCCCATGTTCTGTAACAAGAGAAGCCACCACAGTGAGAAGCCCACACACCACAACAAAGAGTAGCCCCCACTCACTGCAACTAGAGAAAGCCTGCGCACAGCAACGAAGACCCAATGCAGCCAAAAAATTAAATAAATAAATAAATTTATTTTAAAAAAAGAATAAGAGCTACTGTGCTCATGGAGTTTGTTCTAGAGGGAGAGACAAACAATAAGGAAGGAAACGAACAAACAAGACCGTTCCACCTTGTGACATATAATGAGGGAAATAAATGGGGGACTTGACAGACAATATCCCAGGAGGATGATTCCTTTAAATAGAGTTGTCCGGAAGGGGCTGCCTTCTGCACTGATGCCTGGCAGAAGGGAAGGGCTCAGCCCTTCTGGGACCTGGAGAAGGACCGTACCAGGCACTGGGAACAGGAAGATGCTCAGAGGGGGAGCTGAGTTTGGCTTGTTCCAGGGGTTGGAAAGGGGCCAGTGTGGCTGGAGCATAGAGAGTGAGGGGGTGTGTAAGCAGTGGGGTAGGGTCAGACCTTGTTGGGCTTTGCCCGTAGCAGTGATTCTCAGACGGAACACACAGCACGGTCGCACTGGCTGTTTCCAGCGAGCATCCACTTGGGCCATGCCTTGTGTTAGATATTTAGCCTCCTGCCCCAGAGATAGGCCACGGCAAGGACCACTGTACTGTAAAAGCATGTGTTTCACTATTTCCTGTTACTCTTCCCAGGCTGTCAACATTAGGTGAGCTGTTGAGAACTTAGGAGCTCAGCCCCCAGAGAGGTGACCACGTCACCCCCTGAGGACATAAGCGGGAGCAGAGGACAGGTTGCCCATGTTCCTGTTCTGACCTTCCTGTTTATCCAGAATCATTCGGAGACACTTGCGTTTCCTTTGGCAGCCCACATAGCACTTAACCTTCACCATGCAAATCAGTATTAATCTATCAAGGATTCGAGGCCAGCCTGCTTTTGTCCCCATTAACCTCTGGCTAGCCCTACACTTCTCCAATAAAAGAACTCCATTTCCTAATCAATGGTCACTTCCCGATGGAAATCATAATTATGGTTATGCAGCATTTGCTTAGCATACACAGCTTTTATGAGTGTGATTCATAGAAGTGAGGCAACGGGGCTGAGTAGGTTGCGTGCTCAGTTGTTTTGCTCATCTTATTTTCCAGTTCTGTAGGGTGGCCATATACTTTATTGTCCAAGTAGGGGTGCTTTGGGGAATGAAAGGAGGCTCTATTAATAATTACATCATGAAAGTAGACAGAAACTGGGGTGTGTTGTCACCCTAGGTTTTCAGTATTTGGATACCACACACTGCTATTATATTTTCTAGGTTTTTCACATAACCATGAGTGACCGTCAGTCTTTCTTGCCCCGATATGAAAATCAAGTACATTAAGTCCATCCATTTTATGGGTTTAAAGAGGAAGTCATAAAATGACTCTTTTACTTGTGGCTGATGCCAAGCTTATGAAGGAAATAGCTGAGCCTAAGCTTGTAACCTCAGTACTGCCCTGAGGCTCTGGATGGTTAGGAAAATGGCAGAGAGGTCTGAAAGCTTTTTGCTTCCCTCTCTTCCTATCCACGTCCCTGCATGAGGACAGCGCCTCTTGAAAGGGAAGGGGTGGAGGTGGCAGGGAGATCCTTTGCCTGATGGTCTCCGGTCAGACCACCTGCTAGGGACAAGCGAAGGTGGAAAAGGAGTGATTCCCAAAACAACTAATCATTTACCCCAGTGAGAACCTGTTGTGTGTGCCCATAAGCAAGGAATTGCCTCAAGGGGAAGGAATGATCGGGGTGAATCCAATTGATTACTCTTGGCAAAAGAGATAATGCTGCGTATCCTCAATTGGCAATAATAATTTTTTATTACTCTTTAATTTATTAGAAAATCTTTAAAAAGAGTCTTGGCTGAATGTTTGCTAATTTGCTTAAAGAGCCCAAAACCGTGGGATCCATTTAACACTGTATCCTGTCCTCCCTCCTCAACCCACACGTAAGCCAAAGTCTCTCAGTCAAGGTAAAGGTTTTCTTCAGATACTGAGTCACAGTGAATCTGCTGTTAAGAGAGTCTTTCGACTGGGATGACGTTCTTGAAAATGCAAATTATGCCTAAACAGGACCTGATGGTTTGTTTTTTCCAAGGACAACTTTTCTTCTTTAATATAAGAACTAACTGAGCCCTCCTGTGAAGAGAGTATTTAGTTCAGTAATTTAGACTAAGTATTTATACCACAATTCCCCACGAGGGTTTTAGTAAGTCAGGTCAACCCGCTGAGATGTTGACATTTACAGGGAAGCTCACCTAATCCTCCAAAGACCCATCCCCTTCTCTCTCTCGTGCCCACTCTTGTTCCTACCCTTTCCCACTGTAGTTTTGGAGCCTGCAAAACCTGAGCCTTCTTCTGTACTGGGAGAGCCATTCCCTCAAACCCATTTGTGCTCAGTTCAGTGCAGCTCAGCCTGGAAGCAAATATTTTTGTGAAACAACTGGGATATAATTACATGACTAAGAAATAAGACAGGGATGGGGTTGTGGTTTGATTCTATGGAAAAATAACAAATTGCTGGTGTGAATCCATGGATGCAGGTTTAAGGATGCTTGACCCTTGAAGTGTTTTGCCATCTAGACCAGTGTCCACAAAAATATAACGTGAGCCACATAGGCCATGTAAAATTTTCTGGTAGCCACATAAAAACAAGTGAAATTAATTTTAATAATTTATTCTATGTAACCCAATATGCATAAAATGTTATCATCCTAACATGTAATCAATTTGAAAAGTATTAATGAGATATTTGACATTCTTTTTCATGCTAAGCCTTTGATATCAGGAACACGTTTCAATCCAGACTAACCACATTTCACGTGCTCAAGAGCTACACGTGGCTAGTGGTTACTGTATCAGAAAGGACAGTACAGATGCAGATCATTGCTACTCAAAAAGTCCATGCCAAAGAAGACATACAGATGGCCAACAGGCACATGAGAAGACTCTCAACATCACTAATCGTCAGGGCAATGCAAATCAAAATCACAATGAGATGTCACCTCATATCTGTCAGAACGGCAATTGTCAAAAAGACAAATAAGTGTTTGTGAGTCTGTGGAGAAAAGGGAACCCTAGTACACTGCTGGTGGGAATGCAAATTGGTACAGCCACTATGGAAGGCAGTATGAAAAATCTTCAAAACATTAAAAATAAAACTACTATATGATCCAACAATTCTACTCCTGGGTATTTATCCAAAGAAAATGAAAACACTCATTTGAAAAGCTATAAGCACCGCAAAGTTCATAGCAGCATTATTTACAGTAGCCAAGATATGGAAGCAACCTAAGTACCCATCAACAGATGAATGGATAAAGATGTAGTACACACACACACACACACACACACACACACACACACACACACAATGGAATATTGCTCAGCCGTAAAAAAGGAATGAGATCTTGCCATTTGCGACAACATGGATAGACCTGAAGGGTATTACGCTTAGTGAAATAAGCTAGACAGAGAAAGACAGATACTGTATGATTTCAATTATATGTGGAATCTAAAAAACAAAACAAACAAATGAATATAACAAAACAGAGATAGACTCACAGAGAACAAACTAGTGGTTACCACAGGGGAGAGGGTGGGGGAGGGGGCAAAATAGGTGAAGGGGATTAAGAGGTGCAAACTGCCAGGTATAAAACAAACAAGTCACAGAGATGTAACGTTACAGCACAGGGACTATAGTCAATATTGTATAAGAACTTTGTATGGTGTGTAATGTAGAAAAATATCAAACTGCTATGTTATATACCTGAAACTAATATAATATTTTAAGTCAACTGTACTTCACCTGAAAAAAATGTGATCCATGGACAGATGTGAGCCGTTTGCTACAGATCCACAATGAGATAAATTCAGGAACTGAAAGGAAGTGTTTAAAAACTTTGATAGCAATGTGAAATTGCCATGACATCCAAGCATGTGATCATTTAAAAAGTAATCCACCCTTATTATATTTTAAAGAATATTAGTCTGCAATTGATTGGGGGTGAGAACGGAGGAGCAGCTTGAAACTTCCTCACAGAGAGTTTGAGAAGCCTTGTTCTGGGTCTTCCACTATTCCTGCTCTGCATTTCTCCACCTCAGGTTAGCCCAGCAAGTTGCAGAAATGGATCCCTCAAGGGTCACTAGTACGGCTCACTGTGGAACTGTGGTGTCATTCTGGTTCTCATTATCCTCGATGTTTCGTGATATTTAACTGTTGATCATCTCTTTTTTTCTCTCCCTAAGATTAGTGGTTCTCTTATCTGATTTCTTCATCACCCTCCTACCTTCTAAATCCAGGTTCATTAGGGAGTACCATGGTTGGAAGTGAGCTAATTTAGAAAGAGTAATTTGTCCATTGAGTCTAATATGGTGAGAGTGGAAAGCTGAGAGATGGGTCAGCAGGGAGAGAAAGAGTACATGTGTTAGGATTCTCCAGAGACAGAGAACCAAAAGGATATATTTCTCTGTATAGATATATCACTGTTGATCTAATATCTATCTATCTATCTATCTATCTATCTATCTATCTATCTATCTATCTATCTATCTACCTATCTGAGAAAGAGAGAGAAAGAGAATATAAAAAATTGGCTCATGAGATTCTGGAGGCTGAGAAGTGCCAAGACAGGCAGTCGGCACGGTGGAGACCCGGGAGAGCTGGTGTGTAGTTTCATTCTGAGTCTGTAGGGCTGAGGACCAGAAGAGCCAATGGTGTAAGTTGCAATCCCCAAATCTACAGAGTCGAGACCCAAGAAGAGCCAAAGTTCAGTCTGAGTCTGAAGGCCAGACTCAAATGTCTTAGCTCAGAGCAGTCAGGCAGGGGGAGTTCCTGCTTATTCTCGGAAGGGTCAGCCTTTCGTTCTAGTCAGACCTTCAACTGATTGGACGAGGCCCACCCACATTGGAGACAGCAATCTGCTTTATTCAGTTTACTGATTCAAATGTTAATCTCATTCAAAACACCTCACAGACATACTCAGGATAATGTTTGACAAGTATCTCGGTACCTTATGACCCAGTGACGTTGCCACATAAATTAACCATCACAGTGCATATGGAATTCAGATGAGAGGTGGTAGAGCCTGCATACAGGCAGTAGTCAGGTGGTAGAGAGGAGAGGAAAGGACCAAGTTGGGAGACCATCAGGAGATGGACAATGGCAGGAGGTGTGAGGCAGGGAGCAGGCGAGGCTGACTCCAGGCTTGGTAAAGCGATTCCAGGGAGGGCCAAATCCACTTTCCCCTGAAAGTCAAAGGATCCACAGTGGAACCCCTTTCCTCCTCCTCTCACAGTCCCTTCCTCTCCGCTGCGTCTCCAGAAGGCCATTCTGTGGGTGACATCACCAGTCTTCCAATCACATGGGCTCAAAACCTGGAGGCACCTTTGCTCCCCTTATCCTTTTCTGTCCCATCACTTGTGGCACCTATAGACCATTTCCACAGACCCTCTCTCTTCCAGCCTCTCGCTTCCCTTCACATTCCTTAGCAACCCGCTAGACTAGACTCATTACCTCTAGCCAAGCTCTTGCAATATTCACCTAACGCGTTGTCTCTGTGCTCCAAACTACCTCACGTGTCACTGCCAAACAATCTTAAGAAACAGCTTCAAGGGCTTCCCTGGTGGCGCAGTGGTTGAGAGTCTGCCTGCCGATGCAGGGGACATGGGTTCGTGCCCCGGTCCGCGAAGATCCCACATGCCGCGGAGCGGCTGGGCCCGTGAACCATGGCTGCTGAGCCTGCGCATCCGGAGCCTGTGCTCCACAACGGGAGAGGCCACAGCAGTGAGAGGCCCGCGTACGGCAAAAAAAAAAAAAAAAAAGAAACAGCTTCAAGGCTGTCTTCCCTTCCCTCAGTGTCCACTCACTGGCTGCTAATGATGTCGAGTCTCCCTCCTCAGGGATCCCCCATGCCCTGGCGCTAGCAGATGTTTCAATGCTCATCCTCCCTGTGTTACGGAGCTCCCTGGGCATTGGGCACTGTGTTCCTGAGAGTGCAGCCCTAATGGGGTGAGAGGCTGTGGAGGGAAAAGTGGGCCTCACTGGGAGCACATGGTAAGGGACTTTAACCTAACTCAGGGTTCTCAATAAGCTGAAGCTTAAAGAATTTTTCGGAATTAGCCAGGAAGAGGAATAAGGCCTGGACATTAGAAAGAATGTGATGCATTCGAAGGCCTAGAAGAACAGCACATGGCTGGATCCACAGAGGGAAAGGACAAGCTTAAAATGATGCCAGGGAGGGGCATAAGACAACTCTCTTAAGCATGTGGGCTTAATTCTAAGAGTAGTGGAAAACCGTGGAAGGATTGTAAGCGGGGGTGTGAAATGATCAGATTTGCCTTCTTAAAAGTTCACTCTAACTGCTGTAGATTTTAACTATTGGTCACCTCTTTTTCTCCCCCTAAAACTTTCTCTAACATTTTTAACCCTAGGTGGATATCTCCACGTAAGTTGGGAATTCCAAAATGTATTTGTCCAAGAAGGTATTTCATGTGACATCTCTCTTACACTCCCCGTGCGCTTTGGAACACCGTCTGAGAAATGCTGACTTAGATAACTTCCTCTGCCCGGGATGCCTCCTTGCCCTATTGCCCTCTTGAAACCCAGTGCAGCTTGCCAGACCCAGATGCCACCCATCTTTCCAGTCCTGGCACAAGTGGCTGGAGGCTCTCCCAGATCCCACTGTCAAGTGTCAAGTCAGTTGTCTTCATCCCTTAAGTCAAGGCTCCTCTCAGATCTTAAAAGGCTGCAATTCTAGGGTATAAGAGAGCTCGGTCTTTTCTGAAATCCCACAGTGCATTGTTGCAGTATCTCTTGGGCACTCATCAGTCGACTGTGCATTAGTGCAGAATGTGTGTCTGTCTTAATTCCCCATGAAGGCAAGGGTTGGGGGTTATTAGTTTCTGTATCTCTCTCATACCCCTACTGCCTTGTCCAGGGGAGGAACTTGATGGCTATTTCATTAATTCTCTGCCCTCGAGAAGCCACGTTCCCACTGTTCTAGGCCACGTATAAGTACTGCTTCCTTGTGTCTTGGGCAGCACAGCAAGCCTCCCCACCTCATCCGGGAGCCAGTCTGTCAGCGCCTGCGTCTGCAGGCGTGCTGCCGGGGAGAGCTTTCCCCACGCGCAGTCCACTGGGAGCCTGAAAGCCTTGGCAAACTCCTGCTACCTCCCTTCTATTTTTATCCTCACACTGAGGCTCCGGAATGCTTTCCAGAGATCCCCAAGGACACCTGGAAAGCACAGACCAGGACAGGCGTGCGAAGGGCTTGCTCGTGTCTCCACCAAGCGCTTTCTCAGCTTCCCAGTCCATGAACCAGAGGGGAAAAGGTCTGCTCCCTGTCGTGTCTTTGGGTGTTTCTCAGCTTGCGCCTCAGAACAGGCGTCCTTTGGTCCAAAGGGTATCACAGCTGCGTTTCCCCTTTTGTGATGGCATGTGTGTGGTGAAGGCAAGTGGGGAGTAATGGCTTTTGTCAAAGAGTCCGTCGTCTCCCGCGTCAGTGTCGGCTCACCTTACCCTGGTTTGCTCCTCTAGCTCTTTGTGGAAAGGACTGTCAAAGGATGTCAGGATAAATTCTCTGCTCCTGCTTGTGCCTTTTCTTCCCCCCTCCCTCTCTCTCCCTCCTCTCTTTTGATTCTGTCTTGATGTCATCTCTTCAAAGTATACTACCTGTAAAATATTGATTCACAGCAGGCTGCATCTGCCAGGATCAGATTTCTCTTCTGCTGGCAGCAGTAATAAACTACCACAGACACTGCAGACCCGGTGCCAGCTTCACCGCTGCTTCACACACATCCGTCTGTCTTCTGCCTGACTCTACATAATGAAACAGCATCCAGAGACATTTCAGAAGTAGAGAAACCAAGTAACAACCAGTGGGGACATAAAAGACCCAGAGGAGCCTGCAGACGGAAGTTGTCACAGGTATCACCCCAAGCAGCAGATGAATCACAAGCTCCCTGGTTTCCTGACAGCAACTGGAAAAACAGCAATGGAAAACAAAGCTGCCCAGTTTACTGCCCATGGGAACATAATGGCAATGGTTCTCCACCTCCTTCTGACCTTCTCCCTTTCCCCCAGCATCTTGGGCCAGCTTGTGGAATTGCACCTTCAAACACTGATAACTTATGAGTCCTGCTGGGAATATCAAACCTAGAGGAAGCTCTTATGTAACAGAAACATGAATTTAGTTTGTGTAGAAAAAGATAATTAATGGTGAGGCAGCGGGCTTGGCCTTGAAGAGCTTGGACTCTGGAGTCCAAGCCTGGGATGGGTGCCTGACTCAGCCACTTACCGTCTGTGTGACGTGGGGCAAATGACTACGTTTACATCCCAGTTTCCTTGTTGGTATTATAATGGGATTGTTCCTGTGACAAGTTGCAAGGCATTTAGAATAGTGTCTGGCTTATAGCACTATTGAATTCTTTATAAGACACACTCACAAATTTCCCTGATGAGGAGTCAAAATCCCAGTTGGTGGGAACAGTGTGGGCATTCCTCTTCCCTTTTGGGGTTGTAGGTCGTCATCCAGAAAGGCTTCCAGAGCAGATAGGCAGCTGGAGGCTGAGCAAACCCCATCCCCTCAGGCTGGAGCAGGAGCCTGAACATTCTCCTCTTGCTTTGTCTTCAAATGTGCACTTGTTCCAAGGTGTCCCACTCTCTGAGAAGGTGACACTTTATTCTAAAGCACAGCAATTGTGGGAAGAGTTTTCTGAATCTCAGTGGCGTGTGTCTGTGTCATTCGCATCCTGGCTGGGGAGGAAAGTATTAAAAAGAGAAGCGGCCATCCGAAGTCAGTAAATCCGTCACCAGAGATGACAGCTGTGTGTCTGCAATCTGATTTTACTGCGACTTTGAGCAAGCTGGTGAAGGTGGCAATGGCATCCAGCTCTGGCTTGTGAAGAGTTATGATTTTCTACTGTATTAGCTACTGAAGGGACCCTACCACTTAGCACCCTCTGGGGAGCCTTCCCTTTGGCAGTACAGGGAAATTTACCTCTTGTGACCAACTGTTAAGCTTCTTTTGAAGCATCTCTTAATTCAGATTTGGTTCAGCTCACGACGGCTTCGGAGTCAGTGGGGAAAACGTTTACGATGTGACAAACTAGCAACCCGTATTTTTTACGTACCGTTAGAGAAATCATGGGTCTTTTATTCTTGCGTCCTGCTTTTTTTGGGAGAGATGTCCTCTGAGAGCCCTCAGTTCCTCACTTTATATTCTTTCTCCTCTTCAAGCCTCAAAGCCTCTGTGCACAGTAGCAGGCTTCCCTTTGATGAGGCAGGCTGGAGAAAGTTTCATCTGAAGCCCGCCAGAGCCAATGGTCTGTGGGTCAAAAAGGGAGACTGCTGAGTCAAGGGAAGCATCCATCCCATCCCTGGGGGTTTAGTTCCTCAGACCAGGGGGGTTTATTTCCCTTCCCCAAAGGCCTCGAAGGGCACTGCGATCTCATGGGCTACGTGTGGTCCCAACGTGCCCAAGCTGTCACCCTCACCATGACATGCTCCCAGAACCGTGCTGTGCTTCATTATGTCAGGATCCTGAATTACCGCGTGTGTCCCTTTTTGGAGACAGAACAGGGGATTTAGCACCGTGCAAAGCATCCAAATGTGGAGCTGTGGGAGAAAGAATGACTGAGCAAAGAGTGGCAAGCGAGGGGCCAGCAGTAAGACACGGGCCCTCAGTCTTGACCTTGAGCCAGGGTTTGCTGAATATATGATGTGGGGGCTGAATATCCCCTATGAAAATGGGAGGGAGGTCAAACCACAAGGAGGGGTACAGTGCTGTGATTCATGGCCTGGGTGTGGAGATCACTTCTGCAGTCATGTGGCCTTGGGGAGAATGACTACACCTCTCTGTCTCCAGCTCATCTTCAAAATGGATTGTTAGGAGGATTGGATATGATAAGCCATGTAAAGCGCTTAGCGCAGAGACTGATACATAGTAAGGCTCAGAGGAATGTTAAAACATGTTGATTGGGCTTCCCTGGTGGCGCAGTGGTTGGGGGTCTGCCTGCCGATGCAGGGGACGCGGGTTTGTGCCCCAGTCCGGGAAGATCCCACATGCCGCGGAGTGGCTGGGCCTGTGAGCCATGGCCGCTGGGCCTGTGCATCCGGAGCCTGTGCTCCGCAAAGGGAGAGGCCACAACAGTGAGAGGCCCGCGTACCGCAAAAACAAAACAAAACCAAACCAAACAAAAAACATGTTGATATAAAGAAGTATTGAGAGTAAGGGACTCCTCAGGATATAACCCCTTGGGAACACAATGGGAAAACCATGGAGAAGGGATTTTTTAAAGGCCATTCAATAAAGAACTTAAAAGTCACCCTTGGCTTTACCCATACTCTTCCTCCTATTTACAGCCTCTGGTAAGCAGTAGGCACTCAATAAATATTTGTTCAATATATGAACAAATATTCAGTCTTATATTTCTATCCATGAGTTCAGCAATCATCAGTAGTCTAAAAAATTTCACCTTTGGCTCCACTCACCTGATTGCAATTGTATTGTTCCTGTCAATTAGAAAGAAATCTTTCTGTTTTCTATTTTGTGCTTTTTCTGGTCTGAAGCTTAGGGGTCTGTGTTAATTTGTATATCTGGGTTAACCTAATGTTAATGGTTTCCTATGCATTTACTTAGCCAGTATTTATTGAGAATCTTCCATATTTCACTAGGTGCTACAGTTTAGTTTCCACCTCAACCTCTGAAGTATATACCTTGATAAGTATTAAGACAGATATAAATAGAAGCTGCTATGGAAATGCAAAGGGAGAGAGCGTTACCCACCTTGTGAGTGTGTGTGCATGCAAGGATGGGGTAGCTCAGGAAGAAGATGGTGGAGATGGTGGCTTCTCATACTCTGATAGTGATGCATTACATTTCAGTGAATAGGTGGATTCCATGTTGAGAAAAAAATGTTTGGAGACTGACTAAACATTTAGTGAAATATACTCTGGTGCAATGGGATGAAAATCTTTGGATGTGGAAATGTGACTCTCAACATCCAGCCTTGCAAAATATAAAAGAAAAAAAATACCCACACTAAACTTCCCTAGTATGAGTCTCTTAAACACTTATTTGTTTGTTTGTTTTCCAGCTTTATTGAGATATAATTGATATCTTTAACCTTTAAAGGCATTTGGCTCTGTGATTGTCCTACTGGAAGGTCAATGAGAATGTGGAGCAGATTGATGGGGAGAAATGAGTCTTTTTTTTTTTTTTCATTTTGAAAGAGTTTGTTTTACACTGAAGATTGTAAACAGAGATGTGGTAAATACAAAAAGCACGTGAGAGGAAAACACCATTTAACCAGGGACCACGCATTGATACCAAGGTCTAGGATGGAAAAGTTCAGGTTCACGGGGCAATGGAAAGCGTGGGTCTGAGGGGAGCATTTCTCAACTGCTAAATACCTGGATGTTTAGCAGTACATTTAGAAGTTACACTAAGAAGCATTTAGGGCCAACACTGTCCACATCCAGACAGTGATGTTTTCAACATTTTAATATAAATCAACTTCGTAGAAAGTAACACAAGTGAGGCATGTCTTGTAGAAGTTGGTAATCGTACTGCAAACTTTTTTGTGTAAAATCTGACTTAAATACGAAAAAATAAGGTAACAAAGTCTAGCAAAGACTCATCTTCAGAATGTTCAGTCAAAATGTATAAATCAGTGCAATTAAAGATAAAGAATGTTCCCATGTCTGTGTGGTCTCTTTCTCTCTTTCCCTATCTTTTCTTTTATCTCCTCTACTTTCTCTCTTTTAATCTGTCATTCATTTCCCTGAAACTCTCTTCCTTGCTAGCTTTGAGGCATCAAGTGTACTTGGATTTATTTCTATGACTTTACACAAGGCATTAAATTCAATTAATCAGTTGAGAACTTAGACCTAATGGAAACATGGGCCTTTCTTCTGAGGGCTTAGGCTTCTCCACGTACAAGCTCTCCCCAGCCAAAGCCTTTTTAGGACAGGTTCCTGCTGAGCATGGGAGCCTAGCCAGAGATCACACGCAGTCTACAAAGCCTATTCCCACCTTTTGAGAATTGTTTCTGTTTTTCAAAGGAAGAAGACCTTCATGACTTCTAGCGCTCTCTTTATACAATGACTCACCTGCCTTTTTGGCCTGTACTTTCCTGTTTCAGTCAGCCCTGCATCTCCAACTATTTCTGCTGCTTTCTTTGAATGGTTTCTGGTACACAGCCTGTTCTCTACCCCACACACCTTCCTGGTACAAAGGCAATTCTGTGGCTGTTCCTCCAGGCTCCCCTGAGCTATTCAGATCTTGGCTCTTCCATCAGTCTCCTGGGCCGGGCACCTCCTGGACCCTGGCCAGCCTGACCACAGACAGGACATGAGCTGCCTCAGCTCCACTCCTGAGATAGAGCCAGAATCACACAGGCTGCCCCAGCAGGGCCCTTCAGCATTGGGAGAAGCCCCAAAGTCCGAAAGCCTCAAGCCGTTGTCTTCATTAACACCCTTGCTCTAGTCACCAGCTTCTTTCACCATTGCCTGCCATGCTTTCCAGGTCCCCACTGAGACATGAGGCCTAACTCTTATCCAAACTCTTGCCAACCTCTCTCTTAAGGAACCAGGCCTTTCTCTCATGACTGGCCTGCCATTCTGGATCTCATTGGGTTTTATTGCCAGCTCAAACCAAGGGCAAGTTTGCCATGTCACTTTCAACGCTGGATGTTAGACAACCAGATATCCCATCAGGAGCCATTCCTTCAGTCAAGCCAGCTCTGCAATCCTGACTCCCTGTAACCTCATCCTTCTTCCTTCCTCTGCCTATGGTTAGGATGCCAGCACAACCAGGGGTTGAACGTGTCTACATTGACCAACTGATTTTCTAGATGTACACATGAGGGGCCATTGGTCTTATGCTCCATGTTCCACAGTCTATTGTTTACAACCACCTTCCCAAATTGTTTCTGTTTTTCATTTTTCATTATGATGGGGCATTACTTTGACCTTCTTGGCTACCACTAAAAACAAGCTCTTGACTTGTGGTTGCCAAGGGGGAGGGACAGTGGAGGAGGAATGGGTTGGGAGTTGGTATTAGCAGATGCAAACGATTAAATATAGAATGGATAAACAACAAGGTCCTACTATAGCACAGGGAACTATATTCAATATCCTGTGATAAACCATAATGGAAAAGCATATGAAAATGGATGTATATATATGTATAACTGAATCACTTTGCTGTACAGCAGAAATTAACACACCGTAAATCAATTATACTTTAATAAAATAAATTTTTTTTACATCTTTATTGGAGTATAATTGCTTTACAATGGTGTGTTAGTCTCTGCTTTATAAGAAAGTGAATCAGCTATACATATACATATGTTCCCATATCTCTTCCTTCTTGCATCTCCCTCCCTCCTACCCTCCCTATCCCACCCCTCTAGGTGGTCACAAAGCACCGAGCTGATCTCCCTGTGCAATGCGGCTGCTTCCCACTAGCTATGTATTTTACATTTGTTAGTGTATATATGTCCATGCCACTCTCTCACTTTGTCACAGCTTACCCTTCCCCCTCCCCATATCCTCAAGTCCATTCTCTAGTAGGTCTGTGTCTTTATTCCTGTCTTACCCCTAGGTTCTTCATGACAATTTTTTTTCTTAAATTCCATATATATGTGTTAGCATACGGTATTTGTCTTTCTCTTTATGACTTACTTCACTCTGTATGACAGACTCTAGGTCCATCCACCTCATTACAAATAGCTCAATTTCATTTCTTTTTATGGCTGAGTAATTGTATATATGTGCCACATCTTCTTTATCCATTCATCCGATGATGGACACTTAGGTTGCTTCCATGTCCAGGCTATTGTAAATAGAGCTGCAATGAACATTTTCGTACATGACTCTTTTTGATGTGGAAATGTGACTCTCAACATCCAGCCTTGCAAAATATAAAAGAAAAAAAATACCTGTACTAAACTTCCCTAGTATGAGTCTCTTAAACATTTATTTGTTTGTTTGTTTTCCAGCTTTATTGAGATATAATTGATATCTTTAACCTTTAAAGGCATTTGGCTCTGTGATTGTCCTACTGGAAGGTCAATGAGAATGTGGAGCAGATTGATGGGGAGAAATGAGTCTTTTATGACGAACTAAATTACAATTCCAGCTTCTGGTGGCAGGAACTAACCAAAAAAGGCAAGGGTGTTGTGTAGGACATTTCTTTCATAGTTTCTGTTCCTGAAGGGAGAGAACAAGAGAGCTTTATTTTATATTGACTAATGTCTGTCAAAGAAGAACAATGCCAAGAGTTAAATAGAAATATCAGTAGATCACTTTTACTAATAACATTGAAATGAGACACAGACTGCCTGCCATATTACTTAGGAAATTGCTTGGATAACAGAAGCCCTTTTACTTCATGAGTAAACACAGACAAGGGTACAGGAGTCACAGGGAAGCTAGTTCAGGTAATGGCCTGGCATTCACAATGGTAAAAAGAAGTGATGAAGGGTTGAAAAGCAAAGGGAAAACTCATTTGAAGAGTGAGAATCAATAATGTTTGCTAGCATATTTGCTCATCTGTAAAATGAGGAGTTTGGGACTGGATCAAGTCCAAGGTTCTTGCTATCTTTGACACATTATGGACCTATGGATCCAATAAGGAGCAGACAGGCAGCAGAGGGAAATGACTGGCTTATTAATTGGAACTTAGTATACTTTTCTTCTCAAGAATTAAGGTTCTATAAACAATGTTCAAATTCAGGGCATTTTTTTTTTTTTTTTTTTTTTTTCTGTACGTGGGCCTCTCACTGCCGTGGCCTCTCCCGTTGCGGAGCACAGGCTCCGGACACACAGGCTCCGCGGCCATGGCTCGCGGGCCCAGCCGCTCCGCGGCATGCGGGATCCTCCGGGACCGGGGCACGAACCCGCGTCCCCTGCATCGGCAGGCGGACTCTCAACCACTGCGCCACCAGGGAAGCCCCTAGGGCATTTTTAAAGATAAAAATGAAACTATAACAATATGCAGGCAAAAATTACAGAACACAGATAAGTGTCATACTATCAAACTGATGCTCCAATCACGTGCAATTTTCTCTGTGAGTGAGGTATATGGAAAGTTCATTAAATCTTTGGGATATTGAATAACTTTTAGTACACCATTTCTTTGTTGTGCTAAAGAGTATCCCCAAAACCTCAAAGAGTGGAGAATTTTAGAAAAATTAAGTAACTTATAATCATGGTGTATTGATATTGAGAGAATCTGCTTCAAAATAGAATATGAGATCAGTGCATGTCATTAGTTCATGAAAATTTCTATGTTCAGTTGAACATTTTGGAAGAGCGAGATGTTCACCAAAATAAGTGCCCTCCAATCACAGAATTGTCACTGGAAAGTGTCTGCCCAATCATGGACTTCTTTGCCAAACTCCTTGCTTCTTGGTAGGATCACATGACTATTCTTGTTGGTAGGCTATTAGTGGAAATGCTATACATTTCTTGGCCCAGGGTATGGAGAATAGAGTGTGCCTTCATCAAAGTCTGTTTGTCCTTGTGATTGGATGTAGGGAACTCTGTAATCCTAGGGAATGGCAGAACCACAGGATGGAAGAAGCCCAGACCTCTTACTCACTGAATGCAAGAAATCTGCCCATCTACCAGAAATGCTGCATAGTGCTGTTAAGTGAACAGGAAATGAACTTCTA
Organism: Hyperoodon ampullatus; assembly: GCF_949752795.1. Taxonomy (NCBI): domain Eukaryota; kingdom Metazoa; phylum Chordata; class Mammalia; order Artiodactyla; family Ziphiidae; genus Hyperoodon; species Hyperoodon ampullatus. The sequence goes on along the minus strand of NC_136925.1, from coordinate 31,141,001 downwards.
TTGAACTTTTGGGGTTTATTTGTCATAGCAATTACCTGATTGATATAGGCACCAAATCCCTTGGTCTTCTACAGGATGGTAAATTAGTTCATTGGAGAGAAACACACACGCTCTGATTTCTGAGTAATGGAGCCTATTGGAAATCCTGACAAGTTCTGTGGTCTAAAGCTATGAGGAAAGAGAAATCAGTAATCCTTTTTCTATTTTTTTTTTCCTTTGGTGATGTTAAGATCTTGTAAAACAACTGGAGTTCTCTGGCTTTTTTCTTGCCTAAGTCAAGGTGGGATGTTTTGCTTCAGCCATTCAAAAGCATCAAAGAGTTGCTTCTTGATAATTTGCCACCTTGATTTCAGAGAGAAACACAAGTTTTTGACTTTTCTTTGGCCATACTTGATGAAAGGGGACAAGTATAATCTGTATGAGGTAGGCAAAAAAAATATGGTTAAGACTTGGAAAATAGCAGAAAATGCCATTTATTTTTATACTTAGTCCATGAATGGAGAAAATGAATCATAGAATCTTCAACTGTCAATAGCCACATTACATTTTTAATGTTATTGCTAGCATTAAGAAACACAATGGACCAAATAACGTATGTGATAAATATATCTGCTAGTCAAAGGAATTTCCTATTAAGACGCAATCTTCCCTCTTTTAATCGGTACTCACTGTCTTTGTAGCGGCTACTAGTCAGTACTCTTTAAGTACTGAGCTAACGGAAACCCAAGAGTGAGATAAACGGTCTCATATAGTCTTAAAGACAAAACTCTATATTCTGGTAAAGTTTAAGAATTGGCACCATTGTAAAAATTGGTAGAAACTGATAATATCTAAAACCTGGGCAAGGGAAAATGGATCACTGTAAAAAAATGTGTGGTAAAACAGTTTGATTGGTATGATGACAAGATGAAAGAAAAAGAGAATTGCAGTCAAATTGTTGTATTCACGTCAATGTATTAAATAAACCAGCTAGTTTGGGCAAAACTAATAGGAACCTATCTCCTAGGACAGAGATGAATGTTTCCAGATACCTCTGTGTTTTGAACACCTCAAAGAGTCCTGCTCTCTCTGGGATGACTGATTTTGTGTGTAATTCACAGAAAGTCTTTATCAGTCAATGTCTGCTTCACTCAACTCCCTGTTTGTGTGAAGATTAAATATTTAATCATTGCTCTTTGAAAATTTCCAAAACAACTCAGTACACATTTTGGTAGACTATTAAAAATTTATTTTCATTTTCTTTTTTTAATGATTAGGGATTACTTAGAAATAACAAGTTCCACCAGGGCCAGGACTAGGTTGAGGGAGGGAGGCAAGCAGGGTATACAGTTTAAGGAGACACTTACCCTCACCCTTTACTTGCATGACTCTGAGAGTGAGTTCTTCCTTAAATGTTGTGCCCTAGGCACTTCACTTGCCCCACCCTAATCCTATCCCTGAATGCCACAGATAAACTATCAAGAAAACGGTATATCTGAGGTGTGCAAGGCAACCTGGGACTGCTTAAACATAGTTTATGTCTGAGTTTGGGTATCTGGTAGTAATTTCTTAATGAGAAATGCAGGAAAATCAGCTCCAGTGTCAAGGTGAGTTCCTGCTGAGCAAATGACACCAGGAAAGAAAAGCTCCTCTTTTGGTCTTCGCTTGAATAATAATAATAATAAAAAAGGCCTATAATTGGATTTCCTTAAAGACATGGAGAACTCACATCTTTATAACTTTTCAGATTGAAAAGTAGTCCTTTTGAATTCTATTATCTTTGCAGCCTACATTTTTTAGAAAGTAAGATTATGTAGCTTCTGAAGGAAACCAGGGACAATGAAGGGAGCAATATTGGCATTCACAAGTTATTCTGTGTTGGCAGATTGTCATCTTTTGTAGAAATATCACAATTTTTCAAAAGGACCACTTTGAAGATAAAGAATTATATTTAATCTTTTTTTTTGTTGTTGTTAATAAAAAGTCATTTTGAATGCTCACTTTGCAATCAAAGATCCCATTGCCCTTTAGCATGGTGCAGCCCACTTCAGGTAACCACACTGCAGTCAAGGGCACCATCCCCCTCTCATCTTCAACACTGAGAGAATAATAGCCCACATGCACATCTCTGCCACTTAAGTTTCTAAAGATTCCTGTTAGCAGAGGAATGAGAACCCAGTCATCTAGGAAATTTTAGTAGTACAACATCTAAAGAAATGGCAGCTAATAGCTACAGTAGAAAAGAGTAGCTAGCAAATTTCATGCATGGGTCAGAATTCTGTGTTTTTATATTCCCATCTTAGTTTAAATTCCTAAGCCTCCAACACCTGTAACATGTGAGAAAGAGTTGGCTACACTTGGGTCACTGATGAGAAAACAAGATCACCAAAAAGTTGCCCTCTTATTACTTACAGAAGTTTCAAGGGATCAAGATTGGTAGATTGAATCTCCTCTCTTAGCAAACTAGATTTTCACATCACATAAAAGATGGTGGCAGTTTTCATATATGTGATGTCACAGTCAGGGCTCAGGAGGTGATCATAAATGTAACTGCTGTGCTGAATGCATGGCTTCTAGGATATGATGGAACCCTACTCTGCATTTGCTTCTACTGCTCCTTTAAAATTTAGGCAGGGAGGAGAATCTTTCTCTGCCCCTGGAGAGATGATCCCATGATTTTTATGATTATTCTTAGATAAAAGATTGGTATAGGATCCCTTTAAGCTGAAAACAAAGTCTCAATTCAGAAATTAGATTTTCTGGCCCAAGTGGTAAACTCTTGCTTTCCTCCTCTTGCAAAGGGAAGACTTCAGCGCTGAAGCCCCACCCCCATGTTAAGGCCTGTATTGACGTCTTTCATTTCCTACTTGTTTCCTGCTTCTCATCTCCACGAGGGGGAGGGAGGAGAAGTGAGAAGCTCTTTCTTGGAGGGCGCTTTCCTGGTTCTTCAGAGAGTCCCATCACCGGGGCCTCTCACCTGCAGTTCCTGCGGTGTAGGCGGGGTTCACGTGACCTCTTCCTGGGCTCCTGGGCAGTGGTGGATCAGCTGCAGACTCCTCCTGTTGGCGTCTAGGACCCAACAGAATCTCTCTCCATCGTGGCCTCCTTCGGGTGCAGGGGAAACACGGGCGCTGCAGGTGCAGACTGACCGGGCACCTGCTCACCTGGCCATAGTGATCCTCAGTGTGTTGGGTGTGGCTCTCAGGGGCTGCATCCCAGAGGATGCCCTCACTAGGCGCCAAGTAAAGGAGTCACACCCCTGCTGAGGATCCTCACACTACGAGTAGGTAACAGGTAATGGCTAATAGCTGCCTCCAAATAAATTTCTTCACCAAGTCCCTTTGCTCTTCCTTCCAGCCCTGGTCCTTGTGTGTAGCAGCTCTCATGCTAGGGCCTGTTGTATTAATGCCTCAGTCAAAACTGCAGCTGGAGGATTCCCATTTTAACACTGTGCTACATAAATGAAACAGAATGATCAAGAGATTTTCTATTAAACATAATTTACAGAATGTCTAATGATTTAATGATTTTTATCTGCTTAATATGATCTATCTGGTAAACATCCTTCGCTGAAGCCTGCTCTGTCCTGGCTATGGTACTGGTACAGTTAGATGATGTGGAGTGTGATGATATTGCTAATGTGCTTTCACCCAAACGCTCTCAAGCGCAGAGATATGTGCTCCTTATTCACCAGGGCCAGCCAGGACGTGGGTCCTCCCCACCTCAGTCATTCACGCCCTGGCTGATTTTAGACAACCATGCCCACTTTCTCCAAAAATGGAGGTGCTTTCTAAGTGTCTCTTTCTTTTAAAAGGCAGTAAATATTTCCCCCATCTAGATACCATATTAAGTCTATAACTCACAAAGAATAATTTCATAACCTATTGGCCTAACACCCTTTACCCGCAATTTAGCGTCCTCAGGAAGGGTTCTTGTCAAGCATCAGTGACATAAATACACTTGCTAGATCACCAAAAGCGGCCATACCCATGTTTAGAAAAGTAAACCCTGGCTGTCTAGGGGGCGGGAGATGCAGGCTTCTTTCCCTTATGGGGATCCGGGACCCACGGATGTTTGAGAACGTGGCACTTCTGGACAAAAGAACTATCTAGGAAACCTGAAGGAGCTACTTAAATAGCAGACACCTAAAGAACTTTCCCTCTTCATACTCTCCTTTTTTTCCTCTTAGTTTTGGAGCTTGGAAGTTAGCACTCAAAGAGTGTGACAGCACTGTGGGGAGAAGCTGAAGCTGACTATTTGGAAGTGCTCCTGGCTGGAGGTTTTCAGCAGGCAGTTGTTGTTTCTGTCTAAGTTGTTCCCCTCAGCTCACTAGGGTGGGAAGTTGACAGGTACTGCAAAAAACACACAGCGAGAAGGGAGCCTAGCATAGAATACAGTTTTAAGGAAAATGGTAATTCACCCCATCAGTATTCAAACTGCGTACTTTCTGCTCGTGAAAGCTTTAATGCAGGGAAAAATCTTACGTAAGCAAAATAGTTGCCTTGAAAGAAAAATATGAACAAACCAAATGAAGTCATTTCCTATAATTTTCTATTCTTTCCAGTAGACAATGCAACACATTTTACTGAATATCTTCTCTACGCTCACAATGGAGACATAAATTTGAATAGGTTGCACGCCCTGCCTTCCAGGAGCTTACAATGAGGAGGAGATTAACTGCTATTTGATAGTTAACCATCTACTGCTTTAAATCAAAATTGATTTTCAGAGCAGCAGTGAAACTACCGGTTTTCTACTATGTGACAATCATGACCAGGAAGATATTTCTAATGTTAATAATTTCTCCTACCCAAGGAACTCAGGAGATATTCACAGCACAATGGCATCTAAAACCAAAAGCCATATAGCCTGTTCTTTTATTCATGAGAAAAGACTGAAAATTTACCTGAGAATATGTGTGTCCCCTCTTTCCAGGGACTCTTTTATTATTATCTTCTAATTCCAAAAGGATACTTCCTGTCTCTGTGATTTAAGCAAAAAGTTATTCCTTAGAGCTCATCCTCAGGGCTTATTCTTTCGTTTACTTGGTGAACCTCGTTTCGTGGCCTATCGTGCAACCCCATTATCCATTCTATAACTTAGCATATCATTTTACTCTTAGCTTATCCAGCTTACATGTTGGGTGTAGAGCAAATCCATCTTTTTCTCCAGCATAATGAAAAAACATGAACCTTGTGTTCCAATCAAGTGAGACTCTTCCTTATCACATTGTTTGGAGCTTTCTTATCTCCATGCTTTTTTCTCTCTTCTCTTTTCTCTCCATCTCCATTCATTTAACTCCTTCCCACCTTTCATGTATAACCCAAATGCTATCTTTCCTGGTTAAACCCAGTAGGTGTCCCCTGACCTTCCCACCAAAACCAAACATTTTTGTTGTGAACGCCCATTTTGTAAGTCATTAAAGCTGTCCACTGCATTTGTTTCTCTCATTTAGGGCTTGTTAGAAGATTCTTCCTCTCTACTCTGAGCTCAAGTGTGGTTGTGGCACATTTTCAGCCAACAAAATGTGAATGGAAGTGATTGTGTCACCTCCATGTGGAAGCTTTATGAGCCAGTATGTGCTTTGTCATATTCTCTTTTCCCTCTGCCATGGCGACCAGTGATAATCCACATGGTGCCACATCAGCCTGGATCATAGATTGACAGTGATCATGATGTGGAATAACGTTTGTTGTTTAAGCCATCGAGATGGTGAGGTTGTTTGTTACTGCAGCAAAACCTAGTGTATTCTGACTGATAGTGTGAATACATAATGCTGATGTCTCTTCATTCAGTTCACTTCACAAATGTATGCTTGATATTCAGTCCAGTTGAGACTTCAGATGATGGCAGCTCCAACCCAGTATCTAATTGCAACCATAGGAGGGACTCCAAGGAAGAGCTAAGAAGGAAAGCAGGGTTTCTGGTCACCTATTTTCTCAGTGGCTATGGGATGTCTTTCCAAAGGAGTCCTTAATACATAAGGAGTGTATACAAGTAGGAAGTGAGTAAGACAGACCTTCCTTGGCTTCCAAGGTTCTGCTCTTGACCCTCTCTATTCTCTGCACATTCTCTCTGAAAAATCTTATATTCCATGATTTCAATCACAAATTTTATGTCCATGACTTCCATATCTGTATTTCTAGCCCTAGAAAGACATGCCCAACTGAGCCCTTTCTAAGTTTCTATGATATCATGAGCAACATAAAATGGTTTTTTTTTTTCACCACTAATTTTGGAATCATTTGTTATGCAGCAAAGTAACTAGAATAGTGAATTACCTTCATTGCTCTTGCCCCTTCCCTCACTAGTGCCACTCCTGCAGCCTAGGGAGGGGACAGGCATCCTCCTTGACCTTATCCCACAGCCCCTTACCCATGGCCCCATCCTGACATTGACCCATCCTGACCTCCCCACACTTGCTGAGATTCTGATTCTGAATAAGCTGAATAGCATCTCAAATGTGGATGAATCTAATGAGTCCTTTGTGTTCTCAAAGCTCTTCAGAGTGGTGATGTGCAATTTTGCTTCCTTTCAGTGTATTAGTATGAAAAGAGAAGAGGTTTGGCGTAGGGAAGAACCTATATAGTCTCTGATTTTCCTTTGATTCTGATGGTAAAAAACTTTAGGAAAAGTTTCTGAGAATCCATGTTCTGGACTGAATATCAACATTTAGGAACATGGCAGCATGCCATTGCTCTGGATAATGAGCTTGCCTTGGCAAAGTATCAATGCTGGTGGATAGTGGGAAATGTTGTCAAGATAGGCTGTGACCAGGATGGGAAGGACCTTGAAGACGAGGCTAAAACATTTCAACTTCATCCTGTGGGCATTTGGGAGACATCAATATTTTTTAGGCATAGAAGGCATGATTATATGATTATAAGAAAGCAGAACTGGAGTTAGTGTGCAGGGTGGGGTGGATTCTAAGGGTATCAAGACTGGAGTCAGGAGACTATTGCAATAGTCCAGGTACCAATGTGAAGGGAATCTGTAGTAAGACTGGTGACAGGATGAAGAGGAAGGCAAAGATGTCAGAGACTCTGAAGACGACTGAGAGGACCTGGTGGCCACCTACATTAATATATGGGACAGGCAGTGGTGGAGAAGAGATACAGCATTAAACCTCCTCAATATATATAACTATTCCTACAATTAAGCATTTGTACTTCCAAAGCATTTGTACTTCCACACTTAATTTTTACATTAAGTATGTACTATGTGCTGAGAACTTTATGTAGATACTTATGTTAATTGTTACACTAACCTTGGAGGCAGGTACTCTCAAGATTACCATTTTACAGAAGTAATTCAATCACAGAAGTCAATGCCCAAAATTTTATAGCTTTGGGTAGAAAGCTGGTAAGTGGTAGAGTCAGGATTTGAACCCAGGCAGTTCACCTTCACAGCTGGTGCTACTCACCATTATTCTTTATCCCCTCTATTTATTTTCAGAACTCTCAGTCTTCTTTCTTTTAGTCTGATCACACTTGGAGGGCTTAATAAAACGTTATTTGATGCTGAACCTCGTTTTTCAATTGCTAATAAATGACCATCCTTCCCTGACCAAGGAAATAAATCAATTATATTCTGGGTCTGTGAAAGCATTTTCTGAAATAGGGTCTGTGTGGGTCAGCCGAGAACATATTAAGCGGTATAACAATATCATTACCAACTCTTTCACCAGTCTGATTCTGTATTGCTAGATATTTGCAAAAATAATTGCTCTATAAATCCACATGTGAAATTTGCTAAAGAGAGAGAGAGAGAAAGAGAGAGAAAGAGAGAGAGAACGTCAAAAAATGTGACTTCCATAGAGTTATTCATACATAGTAAACACTTACGTTTCAAGGTGACCTACCCCAATAATAGAAATATCATTCATGGAAAAGATGATCAAAAGCACAACTACAGACAGAAACAACCTGAAAACTGCACTGTTAAATATAGTACAATGAAATACATTTCTATTGTTCCCTGAAATTTGTGAGATGTAATCCAATAAACCAAAGAACTTTAACGATGAAAATGTATGTGTTTTTTGGAGGCGGAAACAGGCAAGAAGTGAATTTTGAAAATGATTTGTATAACTGCTTTACATATACCTGGTACCTTTGCTGCCAGGACTTTCACATACTTCAAGAACGACTTCTCAAATATATATTAATCATCCCAGGGTCCTCAGAGAATATGTGAGAAGTAAACAGTGTTTATCAATAAGTTTTGTTCTCTTGTAAAAAAGAAACCCAACCTTGGTAACAGAAAGGTGATAGCTCATTAACTGTGGACACAGCTGGAACATCTGGACTGAACCTGCCAGGTTTGATAGACATTTGAATGAAATGGGGAGAAGGGAGTCTTCTCCCTCCCGCCCTCCCTCCCTCCCTCCCTTCCTGCCTTCCTCCTTTTCCCTTTTAGGACATTTTCTGAAATGGCTCAGATTCTGACTAAGCAGTGGAAAAAAAACTAGTTCTTGCTTTTTCTCTTCCTTTATACTTAATATGAAAACACAATTTCATCATAGTAGTTCCTGATTTACATTTCTGCTCCATTGGTGGATTTTCCCCTCTGTGTTCAGCAACATCTCACTCCTAATGACTATTTATAGCCTCCCAGGGTCTCTGTGGCCCTAAGTATCACCGTTGAATTTATCAGAGTTCTTGCCTATCCTGATTGCTTAGGTGCACCTGCTGTGGGATTTATAGCCTTGAAAATAAGTACCAAACACCTAGTGGCTTCTAAACTTTTTTAAAATCAGTCTTTCAAGATAGGTTGTTTCCCACCCTTTGCCTCCTTAGGAGGTCCACAGTAGCTGTTTCTACATGATGTTGAATCATCCAGATGAAAAGTGAAAATTTTGCCAATCTCCTGTTCTCAGTTGTAGTTTAATGTAAGAGGCATTTGTGTGATTTTTGCAATGAAAACAAGGTTTCGAGGAGGGGAAGGAGTGAGATCTCTGCCTCCAGGCCCTTGTGTCTCTCATCCTGAATTACTCGGTCCCTTCATCCCACCACCAGCACCTGGTGATCGCCTCAAAGAGGCGCTGTCTGCTTTCAAGACCAAATTCTGGGTACCAATGTCTTCTGTCCCCAAACCTGCTGTCGTGTGCCATGCACCTTGTCCTGCCACACAATCCTTCTGTAGTTCTTTGCAGAAAGGCTGAATATTTGTTACATGAATCTACTCCCTTTCCATTCACAAAGAATGAGGCTCATCTCAGCTAAAGACCATCTGCATGTATATATTCTCCTCCATCTTTCAGTTCAGAGCAGGGCAAATATGAAGAATGAGGGACTTCTGATGAGAGCTGGTGGTTATGTTGTTTAATCAAAGATTGTCTGCTCCAGTTCTGATGTGGAGATGTGGGAGATTAAATGCATAAACGCTCCGACCAAGCTGGTGAAGGGGCTACTGTGGCAACTTGATGGTTTAAGAGATGCCAATGAGATCAACTCTGCTTTTCCATGTAGCCCCAGGACCAGTAATTCTGGGCATGGTCAGGCAGTGTGGCTAGAAGCATTTGAGAAGAACTCACTTGCCTGCATCACCTGTGTTTCTTTTCAAAGCAGCCACAAGTCTGCAATCATATTCCAAGGACCGAGGGGCAGGCTCTACCATTTTTCCTGTTGGGCTGATATTTGGGGCCTCATTATGAGCTGAGGGGTCAAGAATGCTTGATTTGATGGCCCCTGCCTATGGAAGGGGGACCCTAAAGCAGCATGACTGTTAAAATCTGAAGGTCCCCTCCTTCTGTAACTCAGACCTAATGGGAGCCTCCTGTTACATTCAAGTTGACATGACTTAGTCTATAACCAAGTTCATCCCACCTGTTTTTGTCTTAAATAGGCAAATCTTGAGGTCCTTTCTGTCCCCATTGGCTTCTCAGTCCTTTGGAACCCCTATCATATTCCTCAGAGCAAGTTCTTGCCATCTTGGGTATAGGCTTATTCCTTTGGCTTTAGGTCATTGTATTCCCTACTGGAAGTACAGCCTGGCTCCCGGCACTTGGAGAAGAAGAAGGCTTGTCAGTGTCTCATGGCTCAGCAGTGGCAGTGCCTTAACTCTATAGTCTGGGATTTCTTTGCCTCTAGTATTTAAGGACATTTTGTTCTCTCCACTGTCTATGTTTCCCTGGCCCAATATAAACTTTGCAGTCTCCCTTAATGCTTCCTGTGAGTTCTGCTTTGCTTTGTGTATTATGTCTATTTGAGCTTTTCTACAATACTCAGTGTAACTTACAACTGACTCTCGCTACCCAAGCTAATCCCTTTCACCATTGCCAAGCTCTTCCCTTCCACTTTGCTCTGCCTGAGCAGTCCTTGCTTATTGCATTGATCCTGTGTTCTGTATCCAGGTAAGTGTCATCATCAACAAAGACAATCACCTTTACATGAACCATAAATAATTGTGTGTGGAGAATTGGAGTTTCTTCACAAGTCTTGTAAAATGCATTAGCACCAACACAGGCCTAAGCAACCACTGAGGACCATCATACCAGAGGAAAACATCTGGCATGTGAGCTGTTGGCTATTTTTTTTTTTTTTTTTTACTGTTTGAAAATTTTTTATTGAAGTATAGTTGATTTACAATGTTGTATTAGTTTCTGGTGTACAGCAAAGTGATTCATATATGTATATTATTTTTCATATTTACTTTTGGTATTTTAACTGAAAATTTGGTGCTGTAAAGTCATAGACACAGTAAACAAGAGCCCGTCCAAACCTGCCTACCTGGTTTGCTTTTGCCCTGTGGGCCAGACAATGACAGCAAATGACACCGAGGAGAAGGACATGTTGTGCTTTGGACTCTTTAAATAAGCTGTTCACAGTGATTTTACTTCTTACTTTCATTCTAATTACAGCAGTATTTCTGAAATGACCACTCCTGGTGGTTTATTCTCTTAGGTTGCAACCTCCTCTACTCTGGCTTTGTCTCCCCATCTTTCATTCTTTTCCTGAAAGATCTGAGATCTAGGAGTAAGCAGTCATCACATGCTTCTCACTCATCTTGAAAGAGGTTGGGAGCGCTGACCTGGAGGGCTTTCTGCATTCCAGTTAATCTCTTCACCATTTCCCCTGCCATTTCAGCCAGAGTAGAAGGCTGGTGGATGTCTCAGCACCCTTGAGGATGTCAACACGTGGTTTTGAAGTTGGCCAGACCTCCCCATACAGTCTGCACACTTTGCTTATTGGTAACATTCCCAGAAAAGGCCCAGGAAAAGGGCTTCTAGTCCAGTTTCTTTTGGTAAGATACACCCAAACAATGGCATTAAATCTGTCAACAGATATGTATTGAATACTACCATGTGCCAGGCACTGTGCTAGGAGCTTGTCTTGAAGTTGATTCTTCTTAGAACTGCTTTTGCTGCATCCCATAGATTATGGAGTGTTGTATTTCCATTTTCATTTGTCTCAAGGTATTTTCTGATTTCCTCTTTGATTTCTTCATGGACCTACTGGTTTTTCTAGTAGCATGTTGTTTAGTCTCCACATGTTTGTTCTTTTCCCATTTTTCTTTCTGTAATTGATTTCTAGTTTCATACTGTTGTGGTCGGAAAAAATGCTGGATATAATTTCTATATTCTTAAATTTGTTGAGACTTGCTTTGTGGCCTGCCATGTGATCTATCCTGGAGAATACTCCATGTGAACTTGAAAAGAATGTGTATTCTGCTGTTTTTGGATGGAATGCCATGTAGATAACTATTAAGTCCAACTGGTCTATTTTGTCATTTAAGACTACTAGCTCCAGGCAAGACCAACAGACTTTGGATTTGGGGATCTCTCTGTGGAGCTGTTCATTCCACATGTGACTAAGTTAACTAGTTCACTGAAACTACTAATTTGGATAATTTTATTGGTTATTTGGATGAATTGATCAAATGCCCATTTTGGCTTCAGATAACCAGAGTAAACCTTAACTAGTTTCATGTACCAACTAATATACTGTACAATAGTTAAACTTCTTCTGACTTTTTAGTTTTTCAGCAAAGTAGTGGACGTCCTAGATACATGAAAAATGCTTTGGGCCTCCTGGGATATTTCAACAGAATGATTAGGCTATTTGGAATTAATCTCTCACCCTTAACGTCCATTTTGTTTTATAAAGTCAGGTAGGTGGGAATGTTGGGTTATATTTTGATTTGTGTTGAACACGGGTAACATGACACTTTGAACTTTCTGCTTTCCCCAGCAGTTCACTTTTTGCACTGTTTCTCCCTTTCACTGAACCTTTCTGCCAAAAACTCCTCCTTCCCTTTTGCAATGCCTAATTCCTGCTCTGTCCATGAAAGCATTCTTTGATCTTTCTTCTTTTTGTCAGCATTTCATTTTGATAGAGTTGCTCAGTGAATTACTGCATAAATGCTCTTATAGGAGTCTGAAATTATATCCCTGGAGATCTTTGTAGTTTTCTGGTTTCAATGAATATTCAAGTACTTGTCCAAGAAGTCTCTTTCCTACTGCTGAGTAGTTTACATTTTTGCCATATGTAACTCAATTCCAATTATGCACACACACACACAAACACACACACATAGTGTCATTGTTAGTGAGAGGGACACTATTCTGCTGTTAGCTATTGGCTTCACTCACTCATTGACAGACTCTTAATTCATATACTCACATTCCAATATAGTGGATGAGCTACTTCAAAAGGTGATTGTAGCACCATATTCATTCAATAGGTAATTACTAAACATTCCTTAAATGTCAGGCCTTTGTTAGTCACTGGGGTTAAAATGTTGATCAGACATGATAAATGCCCACATTATTAGAAAAGATAGAATTTAATCCAATAGTTACACTAATAAATATAAAATTATACCAATAGCTGGAAAGTAGCAGTAGGTGTGATAGCCGGAAAGCCTACGAGAGACGATATGATCTAGCAAGGATGTAAGAGAAGGCTTCTCTGTAGAAACAATGGTTGAGGTAATACCTGAAAGAAGAGTGGTTACCACATAGGTGGACAAGGTAGGAATATGTTGTAAGATGGGAGAAGAGCATGTGCAAAGGCCGGGGGTTAGGAGGAAAGGTGGCACGTTTAAAGCCTGAAGAACTGGATTAGATAAAACACAATGTGTTTGAATGCATCAGAGAGACATCAAGGAAGCCCAGGTTTGCAGGACCAAGGTCCAAGAGCAAAGGGAGGCACGTTCAGGTAAGCCTCACTTGTGCATCTATTTTTACCTTCCAGCATTTGCTGATCCAAGAAATGGAGAAAAGAAACTAGGTAGATAGGGGCGGCCTGAAGCTTTCTGCAGTTTCACTGGACTGAAAGATAAAAGTTGGAGTTTAGAGTTGCCAAGGTAGCCAAGACCTGAAGGGCTAGGAGAGGAGGCAATTACAGAGAAGTGGTCCAGAAATTCTCTTTGAGGCATTTGCTGAGTTAGAAGCTATGAAAATGTAAGGAGAGATGCCAAGACACCTGACGAATAACAGCATCCAGGAAGATAAAGAGCTGAGCAAGACGTAGAAGCAGTTTCCTGGGTCTGGGAAAGCAGAGAGGCCCACCAAAATAGAGCCCACCAAAATAGAGGGGCACTGGGAAAGAACCCAAGTTTTCAGTTGAGACTCTAAGAGGACTATACTCTAGAGTAATTATATGATAAGAGCAGGACTAAATCAGAAACATATCAGCCCTAACAAAGCTTGACACTCCCCTTTGGCTGGATCAAGGTGGTCTGCCTCTATTCCGCTTGCCAAAAGAAAATTAAAACTTTCCTGAAAAAAAGATACCATCTAGAACCACTATGATAATTACCAGGCATGCCAAGAAACTAGATCAAGTTTCCAAAAACAAAAAGAAAAAAGCATTAGAAACAGACCTACAGCTGATCCAGATATTAGAATTGTCAAGTAAGGACTTAAAAATAGCTATGGCTAATACATTCAAGAAAGAAGATGTAGGGAATTTCACAAGAGGACTGGAATATATTTTAAAAAATCAAATGGAAATTTACAACTAAATAATAGAAGAAATTAAAAACTCAGTAGATGGTTGTGTTAGTTTAGGTCCTCCTAGAAGATGACACCAACACAGTGATCGATGTGCAGGAGATTTATTGGGAGGAACACTTATGCAAGAAGGAGGAGGGAGCAGGAGAAGGTGGAAAGAGGCTTCCAATCACAATGCAGGTCTGATTCCTATGGAAGGAGTGGATGATCAATATAGATAAAGTCTCAGGGTTCAGAACAGTTCCAAGAAAGTTTCAGTCAGGTTGATGAGGAGTCCTCAGGTCCAAGTGCTCTTTTGAAGAGTCCTGCATTTCACTGGAATGGACCTGATTTAGTAGCCCTCTGCGCTAGTCATTGGCTGGGACTTGCCCATGGAAACTGTTGCCTCTGTGTAGACACAGTGGTGGATTCAGAGCGCAGCAGCCAGGGGGAGCGGTCAATTACGGTCCGCACAACAGGAAATCTGACATATTTTCAGTGCCATTGCATTCTACCCATCGGGCCACACAGCTCGACTTCTCCATGCAGGTTCAAGGAACAGCTTCTTCATGATTCCTTGGGCTTCTTTTCCTGAGGGGAAAATTAGACGTGGGAATTAATGGGATAAACTATAGACCTCATGGCTGCAATTGGTCTTGGGGTGTAACGCGCTTACCCTAACCCTTCCATGCTATCTTTTCTAAATTACCCTCATCCTCAGCTATCACCTCAGCAAGTCCTTGTGGCTATGTAGCCTCTATCTCTGTCACTAAGGCCAGTTCATTTGTGTGCCCACCATGCCAGTTTGGGGTTAGCTGATGAGGAAGGCTGACCAGTGTCGTTTTGTCTACTTGGCTGTTCAGTGCCTCTTACGTGGTGGATTCTTTCTGGGGGGCATTAATATGTGATAAAAAAAAATCCTCACCTTTTGGGACTTCCTCGGTGGTGCAGTGGTTAAGAATCCACCTGCCAATGCAAGGGACACAGGTTCGAGCCCTGGTCTGGGAAGATCCCACATGCCGCGGAACAACTAAGTCCGTGTGCCACAACTACTGAGCCTGTGCTCTAGAGCCTGTGAGCCACAACTACTGAGCCTGCGTGCCACAACTACTGAAGCCCATGCTCCTAGAGCCCATGCTCCGCAACAAGAGAAGCCCATGCACCGCAACGGAGAGTAGCCCCCTCTCGCCGCAACTAGAGAAAGCCCGCACACAGCAATGAACACCCAGCGCAGCCAAAAATAAATAAATAAACTTATAAAAAAAATTTTTTTTCACTTTTCATGTTCATGTCCCTATATCCACCCATATGCCGTTACCTCAGACTTGTCTGTCTCTAAACTTTCAGGCATATTCCTTCCAAGCCCCTAACCAGCATCTAGGCCACTAGTCATTGCCTTAAACTTATACAATGTCATATGTCAACTATATCTCAATAAAGCTGGAAAAAAGTAATAAGAAAATTTTAAATAATGGAAAGGATATATCATGCAAAGTTAAACCAAAGAAAGCTGGTATAGTTTTACTCATATCAAAGTTGGAATTTGACCTATCCTGTGCTGACTTCAACACTCAAAGAAAACCAAGTTTTCTAACACTGAACTGCCAAAATAAGTAAATACGTGTTTTTCAAAAATATCTTGAAATTTGTTTTGATGAATTGTCTAAATAAAAGATCAAATAAAATAATTTGAAGCATATTAACTATTTGAAATGCACATTGAGTAAATGCTGATAATGTTATTAATGATGTTCAACGTCGAATGGGATATTTTTAAGTAGGGAAGATCTGTGAAAGTTTAATGATTTAATGTCCAAGTGTGCAAATAAAGGTAAAATTATAAAGCATGCTATATAATTGTTTCCCAAAGCACTTTTCAAGTTTTAATGATAATGCTGTATATAGTGAAACCTCACATTAATTTGGAAAGGAGCATAAAGCTTTGGAAAGCTCTGAATGAATTAGATTTAGACTGACACTTTAGTAAAGAACAATAGTCCATTTACTTGGATAGGAAATAGCAATCGCTTCAACTTTATCCTGTGTTTTAACAAACCATTATCAGACTAACAAGGTGTAACTTACCTTAAGTAGTGATTAAACAATCAGTGCTAGTATTTCAGAATTTGTTTCAAAATTTAAAGAAGGTTGGGACTTCCCTGGTGGCGCAGTGGTTAAGAATCTGCCTGCCAATGCAGGGGACACAGGTTAGAGCCCTGGTCTGGGAAGATCCCACATGCTGCGGAGCAACTAAGCCCGTGCGCTACAACTACTGAGCCTGCACTCTAGAGCCGGAGATCCACAACTACTGAGGCCCACGCGCCTACAGCCTGTGCTCCACAAGGAGAGAAGCCACCGCAATGAGAAGCCTGCGCACCACAATGAACAGTAGCCCGTGTTCGCCGCAACTAGAGAAAGCCTGTGTGCAGCAATGAGGACCCAATGCAGCCAAAAAAAGAGAAAAAGTTAAAGAAGGTTACTGAGTATGACAAAGGAGATCAGGTCAGTGTTAGCTTGAGATGATCCTCAACTTGAAAGTGTTTTATCAGGCACAAGGATATTGGCACATTTTATACATTTGTTAATCTTGTGTGAAGGCTATATTCTGTCATAAAATAGTCTTCATTTGAGTAAAATGGGCAAGAGGCACAAACTCTTATGTCAGGTCTTCACAAAGAGAAACATAAGTCACAAATGGAGCTGTGTCAGCAATGCTTTAGAATTTATTAATTAGATGAGACCACATGTATAAAGTGGCCAAGAGTATGGGCTCTGGAGTCAGACTGCCTGGCTTGCCATCCTGTTCTGCTACTTGCTCTGTGTCCTTGAGTAAGTTACCTAACCCCTACCTTCATTTTCTTACTGTAAAACAGGGCTGATAAAAGTAACCAATAAAACTTTCCCTGCTCAAGTTCTAGGACAAGATTTTAAAAACACAGTGCCTGGCATTTAATAAGTGTTCAATAAGTATTAGTTCACTGTTATTAGAAATACCTGGCATGGGACTTTCCTGGTGGTCCAGTGGGTAAGGCTCCGCACTCCCAATGCAGGGGGCCTGAGTTCGATCCCTGGTCGGGGAACTAGATCCCACATGCATGCTGCAACTAAGAGGTCACATGCCCCAACTAAGACGCACTGCAGCCAAAATAAATAAATAAATATTTTTAAACAAAACTTGGCATATGGTAGACCACTAAACATGCATCTACACACACAATCATATATATATATGTATATCAGTTAATTTATTAATCAATATATTAATATATGTATTAAGATATATTGATATATTAAATCACATTGTATTATATTATACAATATCTAATATTATATTAGATTTACATGGTATTTTTATATACATTAGATATATATTAGACTAGATTAGCTCTCCAGATGTCTTTAATTCACAGCAAAAATATGAAAGTCAAAGGATATCCGTATATGACAGTCCCTTAACATGCCCAGCTTGAGGAAAGATTTATCCCAATAGTTTCTTATACTATTTACTGCAAATCCCTAGAAATCTCTACTAAGGAAGACTCAATTTTATTAGGAAATTCAAGAGTCTAGATGTGCAAATGTTACCTTTTCTTGTAACTATTCACATTGTTAAAGCTTCTCTATGTTGGGAAAAGAAAAGTAAGCAACTCCGCTCATATAAAAATGTGACCCACAGGCTATGTTTACCCTCATGAAAATCTCTGGATAGTTCAAGGGGAAAAATGAGGTGGTCTCAAGTACACATAACAAGAATTACATAGGTAACTGCTTCAATTTTCTATCAAATGTTTACTAAAGGCACTTTCTAAAGCCTTTCATTATTCCTTAATAGATGGCCCTTTGAATAGTGCTTTTGTTATAGAGATTCTCCTGCAATGAAGTTTATAAATGTAATATGGCCTCACTCCCCAGTTAATAGGACAATAGCACATTTTATTAACCTATTCTTTGGATGTTCCCTTGGAGAATCTTCTCATTCAATTTGCTCTCCAACTCTTGGTGATACGGTAGTACAAAGGAGAAAAAAAGGTTACCCACTTCTATGGGTAATTAAGATTTTATTTTTAAACTTAAGTAATACATCTTTTGTAGTATACATATATGGAAAACAGGGTTTTCCTGGCAGAAAATGAAACTGGCCTGGTAAAGATAGATCCAGAGAACCATATATCTCTAGTTAATACTTTACAAAATGCCTGGTACACAGTAAGTGCTAAATAAATAAGTCAGAGCTCTGAGATTGAAATTTTCAGAAACATTCTCTTCAAACCTTTCAATTGTCTCTCTTCAGGGTCCAGCTCAATGTCTGGCTAATTTAACTGAGGAATCAATTTTTAAAATATACTAATGATTGACAATTCTTTTTTTCTCTCTTTTTAGAAAGATATTTGTACCGTTGTGGACTTTTAGTAATAGTGTAGGAGGTATAATAGAATGGTGCTCAAAAGCCCAAGCTCTGGAGTCAATACAGATCTTTTCCAGAGCTGTAAACTTGAATAAATCACTTACCTCAGGTTCTTTAACCCTAAAATGGGGAGAGCACTATTGCCTCAAAATGAGATAACCCATTTAGAGCACTTAGCTACATTATCATGACCAGTGGAAAATCTATGAATTGCTGAGATTCAGAAATCCAGAAATTTAGAGATATTTTAGAACAATGGAACACTTCTAGAGCCCACAAATCATGCCTCCTAAGAAGTTATCTGGGCAGCCACTGTTCATGCTGGCCTCAAAACTACTATAATCTATGGCTTCCCACCTGGTTCCCTATTGTGATTACACTGGAGATGAAAGAGTCTGACATTCATTCACCAATATTTATTCAGCACTTACTGTGTGTCCGGCATTTTGTAAGGTACTAACTAGAGATATAAAAATGAATAAGACAAGGAGTAGATAATTTGCAATTCAGTGTGATTCATGCTTTGGGATCCTACTTCCTCTTTTCCTGCTGGACCAGATTTATTCACTGAGAGGTTCCCTGGAACAATTTACTAGGTTTAATGTAGACATTTTTCTGTAGTTCCTTTAGAGCTGAATTTACCTTAAAAAAATCTAGATGCATTTCTTTTCATTTTTCCAAAGTGGCAAAAGCTTTTTCTCATTTATTCCCAAGTTGCTGCTGGGGTATGACCCCTCACCGCCCAGCAGAGACCCCTAATGAGGGCTGAGTTGGCCATGTCTCATTCTGATGAATAATGGGACTTGTCATCCTTCAGTGCCCTCCAGATTTACTCACAGGTCGCTGGGGACATTGCCAGCAAATAAATCCCCCGATCTGCTATAGGATCTTTTTCTCCCACTGAGGCCCTTCCTGGGGCTTTTCACTGACTCCTTAGCTGGGTTCCCTCAGGCTTATCCAATCTGATGTCAAACCCAGAATACCCTCAGTCCCCCAGATGCATGTCTGCAACAGGCAGCTTTCTAGACTCCTTGGTCTGCTGTAGGCAGAGCCATGACCCTGTGAGTTTCCCCTTTTCACCTCAGTGTCTCCTCAGTCTGTGATGTACTTGTTTGTTAACCTGCAAGAACAAGTTCAATACCCACACGGGCTGGCTCTTCACTTTGACTTATGCTCAACGGAGTTAACTACATCTCCATACATGCAGTACGGTGGATTGAGCCCTCCTGGCCCTTCTTTTTTTTTTTTTGTGGTATGCAGGCCTCTCACTGCTGTGGCCTCTCCTGTTGCAGAGCACAGGCTCTGGACACGCAGGCTCAGCGGCCATGGCTCAAGGGGCCAGCTGCTCCGCGGCATGTGGTATCCTCCCGGACCGGGGCACGAACCCGTGTCCCCTGCATCGGCAGCCGGACTCTCAACCACTGCACCACCAGGGAAGCCCTCCTCCTGGCCCTTCTGAAAGCATCCTTGGTCAACCTTGACCTTGAGTGTTGCTGTTTCCAGACACAGCCTTGGGTCGGGTGTGAAATGGGAGAAAACTGAATAAATCATGGCAGCAGGGCTGATGAGTGGCTTTTTCATTGCTTAGGGTTGTCTCAGGAGCTCTGTGAAAATCTGTTGGTGCCAAACTCTGCCACTGCTACTGTCAGGCCCTTTGCAAGTAAATATTTTATCCTATTACTTTGGAAGATTACTTTTGCATTCAGAGCAGAAGTCTACTGAATAAACCAGAGGTACCCTAAAGAAATCACGGAACGTTGACTTCTTAGGTTTGTTAGTTGTTCTGTGGCGTACCATCCCACGCCCCCTTACAGATGATCTGAGAGCAATTTTTGGCTTTCAGTGCAGTAAGATCAAAGAAACGCCTATCAACTGTTGCCTCTAATCGCTTTAGACAGTTCAAGCTTCTGGAATGCCCCGGCGTATCAGTTTAACATTTACTGTTGTGTGCCTTGTACAAATAGATGCAGTTGAAATTTAAGCCTGTTATAATGGGGGGCTGACCACGTGGAGCAGGGGGAGGAAGATTTCTACCAAAATTGGAAGTGGCCAAATGCCAGCTCCTTAGTTTGCCCTGGTCCTCCTGGCTAAACTCAGGGTACCAGCTCCCATGCATTTCCTTCCGCTGCAAGCCTAGAAGCCCCCGTTCGCAGTGACTACAGACTGGATATTATCTAAACTCTCAGTGAATCACAGCTGACAGTGCTGCAATTTCTAAGCCACAGAATCACTCTTTGAACAAAATGCAAGCGCTGTGTCTTTTCAACCTGTTCTTCAACGGCGGAAGCAGCAGGATTCCAGCACTGTATAATAACTGTCAGAAACAATTTCTGCTCTGTAAGTGAGGTGAAGCAAAATGTCAAAATATTTGAATACATTTCATTGAGGATATCTTCTTTTAAATTAGTGAAGGCTAGAGAAGAAGAATCCCATTCTCTCGCATAATAAATATGCATGGAACCGGGGAGCCACGTGCATTCTAATAAAGCCGAGTCCTGTCTGGTTAATACGTTATAGGTCCACAACAATAAAACACAATTATTACTAGTTAAAGAGATGCCAGTGTTGGCCTTTTACCAACATCCCAGAACATATAATTCATAAGAAATTTAGTAAGGCTGAAGTTGGCCTGTTAATTAACCTATTTTCTGCAATGACTGGGACGGAGGAAGCCATCCAGCATGGCGCCCTCCCAAATGCGCGCATCCTGTTGCTGGTTGGACTCTGCAGTTTGGACTCACCAGCCTCACCACAGGATCCTTGCTTGTGTTCATACAGGTGAGAACGCTGTGGGAGAAGTGCTAAGGGAATATCTTACTCTGTAATTACCATATTTGAAAAAAGAGATTGCAGGACTGTATACACACTGACTGGTGGGTTTAGGGGACTTCTTTGGGAGCCAACAGTTTAGGTAGGAAAACCTGAGGAGAGGGGCTTAGTGACCCAGGGGACTGGAGCAAGATGATGGACTGAGGACATACATTTTTCCTTTTTTTTTTTTTTACTCAAAACCATTAACATGACAGAAAAGATATAAACATGTCATAGTGGTAGTAAACAGGAAAGGGGATCATTTTCTGGCAGAAATTAAGAAACTTCTGGACTATAGAAAATAGAAGGGATAAAACTGGCCAGAGCAGAGAGTGCCACAGTCTAACATAAACCAAGAAGAAACCACCCTGAACTTACAGTTTTCTGAATCTGCTATTACTCCCTAGTAAATGAATAGGAAGAGGAAAAACAGGTCATGGGAAATTATCAGGATTTTTTTTTTCTTTCTTAAAAACCTGCTTTAGAACATTCCCCCTCCTTGCTCTCTCATACTGAACGGTACAGAGCAGAGGTGCTTGCCACCAGCCTCCAAGTCAATAACTATTCTCTAAGGAAAGTGCTGGAATTGGGTGTAGACCTGAGGGAACACTAAACTCTGTGACAGATGTTGGGTGGGAGGCAAAGACATTCATGTCGTCGAATAATATACTTCTTATTTTACCAATGGAGAGGAGGGCTTTGGAGTATGCGGGCATAACCAGGCAGGCTGATGGAGACTCCTCCTCCCCTGCAAGGCAGGAGAGAGGCATGAGGGAGAAACAGAGGAAAGCTATTCTAGTTCCGTACATTCATCAACCTCAGTCATTATTCATAAAAATGATTGGGCAAATAGGATAAGCAGACATTGGGTAAAAACTAACAGTATAGGGGCTTCCCTGGTGGCGCAGAGGTTGAGAGTCCGCCTGCCGATGCAGGGGACGCGGGTTCGTGCCCCGGTCTGGGAGGATCCCACGTGCCGCGGAGCGGCTGGGCCCGTGAGCTATGGCCGCTGAGCCTGCGCGTCCGGAGCCTGTGCTCCGCAACGGGAAAGGCCACAACAGTGAGAGGCCCACATACCACAAAAAAAAAAAAAAAAAAAAAAAAAAACTAACAGTATAAAAGAGAAGAACCAAGTGAACCAGAAGAATGACTGGAAACAGAGGTAATTCAGAGTGAAAACATTAAATCAGAAAAAAACATTAAATCAGTCCTAATTAGTATCGTCAGTGAAATTCTAAAGTATATTTATCCACAAAAGTAGAACACACTGCTATGAAAAAGGAACAATCAGAAAATGAAGAATTCTTGGAAATTAAAATTTTCATCGCTGGAATTTAAAAATTAACAGTGGGCTAAATAATAGAAAGGACTTAGATAAAAATATATTACTAATCTGGAAAATAAAGTTGAGGAAATATCTTAGAACATAAAGGGCGTTAGAGACAAACATATTGTAAGAACTGAGTTCAGGCACTTGTCAGATCAATATCTAAGTTCCAACATCCATCTAATTGGTATCTTTTTGTACGAGTCAGAGAGAAGTGAAGAAATAATAGAAAAAAATTTCCCCCAATGTAAGTCACAAACTTCAAACTGAAAGAGTCTATTGAATGGTAAAGAAACTGAATGGGAAAATGAAATATCTGAGCTAAGATATTTCAACAGTAAGAAATTTGTTAATAAAATTTACTACTTTAATAGTTTAAAAGCTAAAAGCTGTGTTAATAGTCAAAATAATACGTTTGTACATATTCGTCATTACTATTCACAATATGTTGAGTGGCTAAGACTAGAAAAGTAATTAGTAGATATAAATATTGGTGAGTAAACTTAAGGTTTCAACCTACTGTCGATAGGAAAAAGCAAATTAAAACCACTCAGTATGAACACGTGTTCTTCCAATGAGCATTTAAAAGTTTGAAAATGGGGGAACAGGCAGTCTCAAACATTGTTGCTGGGAGTGTAAAATGGGAAAGCTTTGAGAAGGTGGAACTTGGTGTATCTACTGAAACTTAAAATTCGGAGATTTTTAGAGAGAAGGTATTTTTCTAGATATTTACTGCAGAGAAATATTTGTGGGTGTGCATGAAACTTCACGTGAAGGAGTTTCATTGCCATATTGTTTATCCAAAGAAGAGAAAGGCAGCAACCCAAATGTTAAAAATAGAGAAATGGGTCAAAGAAATGAAGATTATAACTACTGAGACATAGGATGTAGTTGCAAAAAAAACCTGAAATGTGTTTCTTTGAAATCCCCAGAGGAACAACAGCGCGATGTTTGGAAAGGGGCGAGAGAAACACTGGGGTTGTGGTCTCTTTCCCCAGCCTGTCTGGTCTGTAAGTTGCTGCTGCCTGTGGTGGGCAACGGTGGCCATCTTCTGTATTCAGAATCACCCCAAATTCAGAATTCCAAGGGAAATTCCCCTGGATACCTCCCGCTTCAAACATCACCCCTCCCGCCAACTACAAGGCTCCCTCGAAGAAGGGACAACACAAGTTGTTCTTACCTTCCTTCTCACATTTTGTCTCCATGTTCTTCTGCCCTCCTTCAGCTCTCTCACCCCTGTGAAGCCCGGGTGCTGTGAATGGCACTTGAGAGTGTGCTTCCTTGAGCTTAGAATCTAAAGAATTCTGTTTGCATCCGTTCCCCTCCCCCACCCCTCAACTATGAACTCCCTTCACAGTAATCGATGCTCCTCCTGTTTAAAAATCAGATGGAGGAAGGTCCACAGAACAGAGCATCTTTAGTTATTTGTTTATATCATCTCTTGCAGGAAGCAGGACTTAAAAGAATTCAGTGAATGAGAAATGAAGGAAAAAATTGAGATGTATAATGAGCAGCTTGCATTGTTAAAGTGTTTTTCTTAAATAAAAATCTGCAGGGCTCTGTGTTTTTGTAAGTTCCCTAGGTGAGTCCCTTGAGGACCACGTTAGGAACGGCTCTCCTGTTGAATGTGTTCTCCTTGGTAGCAGAGCAATAGTGATGGACCAACGAAATGGACTCTCCTGATTCCAGAGCATATGTGGACATCTGGCATCTGGGTGGCTGCTTGCTTAGAGTAAGAGAAGCAGAAAGGGAAAGATGGGCAGAGGAAGCTCAGACAAGAGATGATGGAGCCAGCTGTTGGCTGAACTCCTTTGCAGTGCTTTTGAAGCCTGGCTGCACTCCCTGTCACTGTGGGAGGTTCTCCAGGGTCTTTATGATGATCCCACTTCCCTTATCTTGCTTTGTTAGAATGGGTATCTCAGCCTTAATCTCACCAGAGGGGTGAAAGTTGGTTCTTGGGACGGCAGTTAAAAGAATTTTAGATATAATAAAATCTTATTCCTTAATATTTAATTGCTCTCATTAGGGAGAAATTTAATCTAAATTTTAATTAATTAATCAGAATGATTTAATTTAAATTCATTGATTAAAATAAGGTTTTCTCCCTAGGGGAATGATAGAGAAAAAGAAGGTTGAGAAATATGCAGCATGACCTGACTGGGACAAGTACACTTTTCCCTAAATATTTAAAAAACAAACAAACAAACAAACACAAAGGAGAAAAGAAAAGCAATTCTTTCCCTCAAAGTTCCTAAGGTTCTTTTATAATATCCACAAAAGTGAATGTTAAATTCTATGACCCCAGTCCATTCTTAGAGCAGCAGGAAGAAATCCACATTCATATCATCCTGTCAGAGAAAGAGAACTTAAAATTGTCTTATGTCCAATAATCGATGAGCCATCTAGCATAGGTTCAAGTTACCCAAACATTGATCACCACTTCTCTGTTTTGCACTGAAAATATCGTAAGATCAGCAAGCTGATATGACAAGAAATAAAAATTGACTATAAAAATAATAAGTCAATCCCATAACTATTTTATAGCTTTTTTTGGGGGGGTTTAGGAAAATAATATTCTTACTCCCAATATTGATAAAGCTTTAGAAAAAGGGACTTATTCCTCCCTGTGTTACCATAATTTTACATGTCATTCTCCTCTGACTATGAAAAAATTATCTGCAGGAGTTTGAAGGTTCTGTTAATGTGTGTGTTGATTTAAGGTAATATAGCCTTTTATAAAGCCAAACTAAAGAATATACTACCTATGGAAGAAAACAAAAAGAAATTGTTTTGTTTGGACAAAACAATAGGACAACTCTCTTCTCTGCATTATAATGATGTCCACAAGAATCATTTGAATTGGAAAATAAACCAGGTAATGAAAGCCATTATTCTGCCTCATTAAAAATCTCCGCCACTTGAAGGGATATTGGTCCTACCTACTTCTACATAATCTTAATCATTTTATTGTTGTTCCATTAGAACTGTTACCCTCTTACGCATTCAAATAGCTGCAGAACCTCTTTAATGATATAAATGAGACTCTACTTGGATCCTCTCACATGTCTGGGTAATTTTAATTCTAGAGTATATTGTGGTCTCTTGGCTAATTGATTAAGAGGCTCTTTTCCGTTCCATTCACCTCTTTTAAAATTACCTTGAATTCCGAAAGCAGTAAAAGTGATCTTTCAAGTTGCCTTGTTCACTCCTCTTGAAATAAACTATAAATACTTACCTAAAAAAACCCTGAAATATGGGGTATTTTGAATTTAGTAGGAGACACGAAAGGAGTGCTAACGGTAGGTAGACTTCTTGATTCATTGGCTTATCTCACCTATCCAAAATAAAAATATATCTAACTTTTCTTTAAAACTTTCACTTCATTATAGGGTAAAGTCTGAGTCCTATGTGTACTTATCAGTATTAGGTAGCATAAATGTCACAGATACTTATTTATAAATCAATAGGAAATATTGCCAGCTTAAGACCAAAAAAAAAAAAAAAAAGAAAAAAGAAAAAAGGAAAGCTTGATTCAAGAACAGAAGAGATAAGAATATTGAATATTTAGGGTCTTTCTCTGACATTACACATCAGGAATTGCAATTATTATCGATCACCCATGCCATAGGTAGGCATCATTTTTGTTCATAATAAGATTCCTTCCTCAGTAATGACAGGATTAGGATGGAGAGCCTATATCATACCCATCTGAATGAAAAGGGTCTCTTTCAGCGGCAAGTAACAGAAAATCCCAAAGTGTAAGGAAATTTATTGGCTCCTGTAAAGCCCAGGGGTGGAACTGGCTTCCAGGTGCTTTGGGTGGAAATTTCCCTTTTTCTCTTAGCTGGGCTCTGCTCTCCTTTGTGAGTTGGCCTTGTCTTCTTCAGGATCTATTCTGTGGCAAGAAGACTGGAGAAGAGATTCTGAACCATGCCTGCCTGGACCCACAGCACTTGTTCCCCATTCCCCTGGACATGCTTTGACCCCTAGCAATGTGACTTTACACTATGTCTGTTCAGACTTGTGGTACCTTCTGGTCCCACTTAGCTGGAATCCTAGACTATTTCTTATTGACTAACTTATTTTATTTTTTCTAGACATCTATGTGACATTCTATGAGCACCAAACACATGGTTGTTTTATTCTTTAAAGATCCATGATTCTTGATCCTGGTTGTATAATTAAACACTCAAGGAGTATTTAAAAAATACTGTTGCCCAGGACACACTCCAAGGCAAATAAATTAGGACATCTTGGAATGGGGCTCAGGCACGGTTATATTTAAAAAGCTCCCACAGCCATGATTCTAATATATGTCCTTAGTCAGTGTTATGTTGGTAAATATTTAACAGTCAGCTCTCTGGAGTGGAGGGGTGGGGAGGAAGACGCCCTGATTTGTAGGGTTTGCTGATTTCCATGGTGTAAATACTCCCACCATGGCCAATTCAAGCTATGAACATGTGACGATGGGAAGAGATGTGCACATCTGGCTCTGGTGAGTTGTGACCCGTCTCCAGCACACGATACACACTGATAGAATAGGTTTGTTGATTAGTAGCTATTCTTTGCAGCACTTAACACTATTGACTAATTCCTTTTTCCTGAAAAGCTGTCTCCCCTTGGTTTCTGGGATACATCATTTCCTAGTTCTCTTCCTGTCTCCCTGGATGTTCTTTCAATTCCCATTTCAGACCTACCATCTTTTAACTGAACTTTACATGTTGGATCTCCTCAGTACTTGATCCTGGGCTCTATTCTCCTTACCCTAAGTTCTCTCTTACCCTTAAGGTCTCATTCCTGCCCTTGCTCCAATTCCTATCCATGTAATTCATGACTGAGTATTAAGCCTTCAGCAGTGACCTTTCTCCTGGGCACACCCCAATATCCAACTGCCTACTCCTCATCTCCACATGGATGGCTCAGGTCTCCCTGAAATTCAACATTATAAAAATGGTGCCTGTGGCTCTTCCTTCATCTTCCTAAATCCCATAGCTCCCTAGTTTTCTCTAGCGAGTGAATGGCACCACCATTCACACCGTTGGACAAGCCAGCATCCAGGGAGTCACTGTGGACACCTGCTCACCTTCATATCAAACGATCACTACGTCCTGCTGATCTTTATTTCCTTAAATTGTTCTTGAAACCATTCACTTCTCCCCATGTTCAGTGCTGAAATAAACCCTAGAGGAGAGAGAGGCTAACTTCCAGAGAGGTGCATGTGAATGAACGTGAAGGATGAGTAGGAAATTGATGAAGAAGAGGAGGAAGGTATTCTGGGCAGAGAAAGCCACATGCCTACCTTCACCACGACAGACTCCTCAATGCCATTTTGCATCTCTACCTGCCTGTCTACCAGGCATCTCAAGTTTAATGCCAGTAAAGTGGAAACTTGATTCTGCCCACATCTCTATAATTTGAACTATTCTTCCCTGTCTCGGGAAATGGCCCAACTCTCCATCCACCAGTTGCTAAATGCAAACACTTAGGAATCATCATGTTTTCACCCCCACATCCAGTTCCTCAGCAAGGTTTATTTGCTCTTCCTAAAAATATGCCCCGAATAGGTCTACTTTTCCCAACCTCCACTGCTATTACCCTTGTCTAAGCAACTGCATATACCGCTAGAATCATAGCAATACCCTTCTAAGCAGCCTCCCTCAAATCCTTTTTCAACATAGCCCGATGGCTTTTATAAAAATAATCAGATCATATTTCCCCTTAAAGTCTTCCAATTGCTTTCCATCATACTTAGAATAAATTGCAACTCCTAGCCCAGCCTATAAGTCTCTGCACGACCTAGACCCAGACCACCTTTCGTGCCGTGTCCATTGCCAACCTCACTCCAATCTCCACTGGCACTGGCTTTCTATCTGTTTTACAAACACACAAAGCTCCCTTCCCCCTCCACAGTTCCCCTCTCTCCAGTCTGAGGAACCTTTATTCTTGCTGTTCCTGTCCTAGAATGATCTGATCTCAACTCTTCATCTCCAGGAAGGCTTTCCTGGGCCATACAGACCTAATTAGTCACCAGCTTACCCACACATCTTACTGGTCATCATATCACTCTGTTCTGTTTTCTTTACAGCACTCCTCATTATCTGAACACTTATTCATTTATCTGTGTACTCCCCTTTCTCTACGAGAATATGTTCCCCCTTCCATCTATAGTAATGGTCTCCGTGGGTGCAGGGATCATATCTGTCTTATTTATCCCTATTTTCTCTAGAAATGTGCCTGGAATGTAGTAAGTCCTCAGTAAATACTTACGGTTGACAAATATTTACTGTTGAAAATGTTTCCAAAGACGGGGACAAGAAAAAAGTAACCATTTACTCTAAATGTGTCTTGTTCAAATGACCTATGTGACCTCAGGCAATCAGTTACATCCCTTCTTTATTTGGTTCCTTACGCTGTAAAATGCAAATAATATTTCCTATATATTTGCTAATATAAAGAATTTAACTATGAGAATACAAAGTACTTTTGTAGCATAAATGTATGGTAACTAAATATGTGGTAGGGACACCAACTATTAAATAATGGTTGTCCACAGCCCACATCCCCTCTAGCTTCTAAGGATCCCAAGTCTTGGCCTGATCATGTAAATCAAGGTAAGGAGTAAGGAGGAAATTGAAGAGGAAAGGTGGTTAATGGGATTTATGTTGCAGATGGAGAGGATTACTCATTGAAAAGGGGCAAAAAAGAAAAAGAAGGGCAAAGAGAGTGGGGAAAAATAAGAGCTAGAAAGATTCTCTGGCTAAATTGGAGGGTGGG
Organism: Hyperoodon ampullatus; assembly: GCF_949752795.1. Classification (NCBI taxonomy): domain Eukaryota; kingdom Metazoa; phylum Chordata; class Mammalia; order Artiodactyla; family Ziphiidae; genus Hyperoodon; species Hyperoodon ampullatus. Next base: position 31,111,769 of record NC_136925.1, on the reverse strand, counting down.
TTTTGGAGAGAGGAAAAGAAGGAAAGAGCATTAGGATCAGCTCTGGCACAAGTAGCTCTCCATGGGAAGGCAGGGGTGTGGAGAGGGAGAGAGGATTTCGCACAGATTTGCTGTGGCTTATGAGTCCTTTTGTTGGCACTTCCAGATGACAGTAAAGACTTAATTTGATTTCCAATTAATTTTTTGGCCACCAGTTTGTTTTCTTTACTGTAAACCCACAGCCCCTTTCTGGGGCTGACCTTGGGGTGAGAACAAGCCGGCCTGGCTTTGTGAGGATTTTAGAGGGAAATGTAAGTGTCACCAGCTGGCCCCTGGTCATCTTCCATATGACACATCCCATAGACTTAGCTGGGAAATTGTGTCTCCAATGCTGCAACTTGCATGTGGAAGAATGGGAAGATAGAGACAAAGAACTCAAATAAATGAACTTCTTCAATGTCGAAGGCACTGGGCTAGGAGCATAGGGACGGCTATTAACTTGCCACAAGGTTATACAGCCAAGCCAGGATTTTACTGGGCTCAATCTGACTCCAGAAAAGCCTTATGACACAGGGCCTTCTGGCCGCTGATAATGTTAAGAAACTTTAGTCTTGGCACTGGAAAGCTGGGTGATGAATCTGGCTTTGGCTTTTACCAGCCATGCAACTTTAGGAACAACATAGAAACCATACCCTCATTTCTAAAATAAAATGTCGAGCCAGGTCAGTGCCTTCCAGACACTAGTGTGAGAGGCAGCGTCAGTCTGTAAGGAAATTTTCATTGGTCAGTGAGTGTCAAATTAAAAAAAAAAAAAGATAAAGTTACATCTACATCATTATATATTTGTAACTGGAAGATTGCTAAGCGTCTTTTCTTGGAAATGAATGTTCTATTTTTTATTATAAAGATAATTGTATTTTATGATAGCATGGTGATATAGATAGTATTTTTGAAGAAAACAGTTGTCTTGGCTTAACAATATAAAAAGTTCCAACCCTTTTGTTGGTCCATCAACAGCTATGAATTCATTGAATTAGATTATTTCTTTAAAAAAATTTTAAAAAATTTTATATTGGACTATAGTTGATTTACAATGTTGTGTTACTTTCAGGTATAGAGCAAAGTGATTCAGTTATACATATGCATATATCTATTCTTTTCCAAAGAATTAGATTATTTCTAAAGTGCCTTCCAGCTTTGAAAATCTTGACTAGGGAGGAGAGTTTCAAACTCAAATGCTTGAAGAGTTTATTCAGGCAGTTAAATATTGAGTTCAGCAAGGCGTAGGACAACAGGTGCTAAGCTGTTTATAGCAATCCCACTGTAAGATTTACTAGTTACACTGCCTTTTAGAAAGCATTGCCCATCTCAAGCAAATAATAGCCAAATAAATGTGTCAGTGGCTAGTGCGTGACTGCTGGCTGCCACTTTTCAAACCCTGCTTAGTTAATTTCTAACAGTTTTCTTGCAGGTCTAATAGTCTAAATTCCTGGTTTCAATCCCCCACAAAAATATTTAAGCACATAATTATTTAAAAAATTTTATTCATTAGTTAACCTGGCAATAAAATTACATTATATCGTGGTCTGTAAGTGCTTCGTATCATTCTGGAGATTGTTTGACAACAAGAGCCTGTCTTTATAAGCTATTATATGCAGGCTTTTTGCTTGGGTAAAGATGTGGAGTTGGGGCCTATTTAGAGTGTTTGAAAAAACATAAGTTGAATTTCTGTATTGACTGTGTCACAGCATCTGATTGAACAGCGGAACTGCTAGGTCTCATTCTTTACATTTTTATTTTACGGTTTCTTCATGAATATGATAATATCATACCCCCAAAATTAATGAAATAAGCAGTCGGGCTACTGTCTGCATTATGAAATCTCAAAAGCAAGAATTGAAGCTCCTCTAACAATTTTCTAATTTCAGGAAGAGCAATGCAAGCTTTTTACCATTTTCCAAAAGTTTTAGCTTTGTGGGTTTTCAACTGTATGAACTATTGGAAAGTATCCTGTCCTGTAATGTAGCTTTAATCCATCTTCCTTTCTCAGGGGGGAGAAAAAAAAGAATCAGTTACAAAAGAAATGATATCATGGAGGTATGTAGAATGAGAAGATGTCATCAACCTACTTAAGTCTTTGTTTTGAGATATGATTGTAGACTAAGGGGAGCTTCCAGACACGGTAAGCATCCAGCTCCTTTGGTGTTGGTTCCCACAAAAGTCCAATAAGGGGAAAAAAACGTGATGGGTTTGAGCATGATTTGAGTAACACTGAGAGACAAGAATAGGAAGCTTTGAGAGATAAATGACCCTGAGTCTCTTGTTTAACGGTGAGGTCCTCCTAGGATAGGGGGGTCTCTGAAGGTCCCCAGCGGGCTAGTGGCAGAGCAAATATGAGAGCACTCATCTCTCTGCCTTGTTAGTGTTCTCTCTACTACACCAGATTCATCACTAGACAATAGTTGTCCTTAACCATTTTGGCGGGTTTCAGCCCCTTCTAGTCTTTAGTCTCCGCTGTGATTATCCTTAAAGTTTTATCCTTGGTCCTATGCCCTTCGACCCATCTTTTAGATTTGAGCCTCTAGGAGAAGCCCTCTCTAGCTGTGCTGACTCCCCATCCTTGCCTTTGTATTGCTACAGTTTTCAGAGCTACCCATTGATTTATGTGTATTTGGGTATTCTCAGTTCTGAACCAGCTTTCCTTTTGTAGTCTCGAGGCATGGCAATCTTTCCTGATTTTTCTCTGAGTGTCCAGGAGCAAAACATATTGACACTTAAGGCCACATTTCCCAAAGTGGGGTCCACAGAAAAATGAAGTTCCATGGGGTAATTCCATGAGCTTCTATTGTTGTGGGGAGTGAGTAGAAGAAGTATTCCCTGATTGAATACATCTAAGGAACACTGGATTCAAATATCTTCAGACACTTTTCCCTGAATGATTTCCCAAGACATGAATTTCCAAGGGGGTGTTATAGTAGGGCTGCCGGTATCTATTAATATTTTACTTTGGAAACCTTTTTTTTTTTTTTAATTCCAGGAATTTATTTACGAAAATTCTAGTTTTATGACAATGGTAGCCAAATACTAGTGCATAGGGTAAAACCTGGGGAGCTTAGCAAACATTCAGATTTGTAGGCCTCATCTTCTCAGTGAGTGATTCAATAGTTCTTCCAGGGAACTCAGGAATCTGCATTTTATGAAGTATCCCAGAGCAGTGCTTCCCAAACTTTAACTTGAATGGGAATTACCTGGGATTTTGTTAAATGCAGATTCTGATTCCATAGACCTGTGCTGGGGCTTTAGATCCTGCATTTCTAATAGTTTCCAGGCGAAGCTATTGTTTACTGGCCCGAAGTCCACACTTAGAATAGCAAGGCTGCAATGATTCTGACCATCCGGTGTTCTCCACTTCTGTTATTATCACAAATGTCACTGTCTTCTAAGATTTCTGTCACTTTCAATTCATGAAGTGTTGCCTTATTGGTCATTATTAATTTCAGAATTGTAGTTTCCTTCATTGCTTATTCTACCATCTGAGAGGTAGAACAGTTAGCAAACACATCAAGATTTATCAGATGCTCTTGTTCTAACCTAATGTGACGTGCAGATAGCTGCAGTCTTCATAACTCACTATTCTATCACTAATCTGTGTCAGGATTTTGGTCTGACTCAGGTATTGCCATCCAGTCCTCCAGTCCTACTGATGCTGGGAGGAAAAAATTTTCCTCTACCCTTCTAGGTTCTTCTGGCTGGTCTAAGAATTAAAATGACATGAGAGAGATTAACGGGAGAAAATCAAACAAAGTGTAATAGCATATATAAATGGGAGAGACCCAGGGAAACTGAATAACTCCCCCAAACTGCTGAAACCCTCACTTTAAATAACATCTTCAGCTAAAGATAAAAGAGGTTGTTGGGGGTAGTGGTTTGGGACTGCAAGGGGGAGGAAGGCAATTCATGTGGAGATGAAAAAGCAAATGTTTGGTAAACAAATACTGGCTGGGCCATGCAGAGACAATGGGACACAGAGTGGGCTCTGATTTCTAGGTCCTGCCAAATTTCCCCCATCACACCTAGCCCTTGTTCATTACAAGTATCTCTGGTGATAGCTCTATTTTGGGGACAGGATCTCTGTCTAAATTATTTTAGGCAGTTAGGGGGATAGTCAAAGTTTCTTCCTGAGTCTTTTGGGCCTTGATCGTTTTCAGTTCAAAATAATCCTCGTGCCAGAGAGACATTTTGGGGTGGCATATTTACCACTACCTTTTTTGCTATTGTTGTCATGTATTTGCCTTCTACATATGTTATTAACTCCATAACCATTATTAATGTTTGTGTTTGTAACAGTAAGTTGCTTTTTAAAGAAATTAAGAAATTCAGAAAAGAGAAAAATAATCTTTTATATGTGTTCACATATTTACTATTTCTGACCTTCTTTCTTCCTTTGTGTATATTCATATTTCCATGGTATTATTTCCTTTTACCCTGAAGAACTTTCTCTGCATTTCTCATAGTGTGGATGTGCTGCTGCAAAATTCTCTTGGCTTTTGTTTATCTGAAAATGTCTTTATTTGACCTTCATTTCTTCCCTTTTTTTTTCTTTTGAAATAATTATAGATTTACAGGATGTTCCAAAAAATATATACAAGGCAGTCCCATGTATCCTCCCCCAAAATCTACCTTCATTTTGTGTGTGTGTGTGTGTGTTATGCGGGCCTCTCACTGTTGTGGCCTCTCCCATTGTGGAGCACAGGCTCCGGATGCACAGGCTCAGCGGCCATGGCTCATGGGCCCAGCCACTCCGCGGCATGTGGGATCCTCCCGGACCAGGGCACGAACCCGTGTCCCCTGCATCGGCAGGCAGACTCCCAACCACTGCGCCACCAGGGAAGCCCTGCAACTTTTAATTAGATTGAGCTCACCTGTGATTAGCCCAACCCCCAGACTCGTGTGCCACCACTGTGGTTTACGTCTTGTCAGTATTTAAGCAGGGAGGGAGTTAGGCAGCAGTGTCCGATATTTTTAGTTGACCTTTGGATTCATCTCCGGTGGGGCAAGTGCAAGACTATGTGATTGCTCTGATTTCAAGCCCTTCTTCATTACATTTCTTTGCATAATTCAGAGTAGGGTTAGGTAGGGATGGGAAGAGAAGAATTGTCAGGCAGTTTGCATTTGAGTCTTTTTGAGATTCGAATCCTTTCTGCCAGCCCAGACTGTCAGAATGTCCCTGCGAAGTCTCCTCATCTATGGTGAATCTATGACAACTTCTCCATCTATCGTCCACAGATCAGGCATCTGCCCCCAGAGGTGGAAGCATCTACCATTCTCTTCTCACCCTTGTAGTGCTCGTTTCTCTCTGGAGCTCAACTAATCCAGGCTTCCTTGCTTCCTCTGTTCTTTGCTAGCCCCACTGACAAGTGTAATTTTTAAATTTTCAGGTGTGTTGTTGTTGTTTTTACAATGAGAACAGAGGTCTTTTGCTTCCATCTTTATCCTAACCATTTTAAGTAATCACAAAGCAAGCGAATACTCCCCCCACTTTTTATTTGAAATAGTTAAACCTAGAGTACATTTAATTGCTACATAAATAATTCTTACTAGCAAATTTTTGAATAAACTCCATGACTATGCACTGGATAATGGTTACCATTCAATTTTCCTTGATTTCTAGGTAACAGCCGAAGTCCATCTTGAGGCATATGAAGTCTTTGCTGGCTACATTGGGTGTCTAGGGCCATTGTTGATTCTGTGTGGGGTGGCTGGGTACTTTAGCAGGGATAATTTCTGTTACTACTTCCTTAAGAGCTTTCCAAGGAAAGAATTCCCTTGAGTATTTTCCCCTTTACCATTCTTCTTTTGCTTTTACTATGTAACTAAAGCAAAAAGAGAAATTACCTAAGATAGAATCTCACCCCAAAGCCACTTCCCATGACTATCAGAAGCCTTTAATTTCTTCTTGACTCTTGGAGAAAAAGGTAAATATCTCTCTTCCCGTAAGTTTCCCAGCTGGAAATGACTACCATTAATGTCATTAAAATTCATTGTTAATTGCTCTGTTGGCAGATCTTTAGTAATAATTCTTCTAGCCTCAAATTCAAAATTTCCATAGGTGTTTTCTGAAAGAATTTGTAACTCTTTTAAAAAGTATACACTGAGTGAAATTTAAATCTATGTCTAAAAAATTAATTTAAAATGACTTTATGACATTGCTGTTTGAATTATAGTCATCATTGTTATCTTACATTTAAATTGACTCTTTAATATCATTCAATTTCTGCATACTACGAAAAGCTATTTAAAATGGAAATCACACCTAAGGATATATATTAATGATAGTTGTTGCAAACAGCAAACCCCACTGTTCTCTATGACCACAAGAAGATGATTTAGGGCTTCTAAAGGCTTCTTCCGTTCCCTTCTATCTTGAGTCCTCTTCTGGTTGTTGAGCAATGCTTACAATCATGGCCCCATATATTTTTCCACAGTCTATGTCTCACTGTGGCCAAGGAAGAGGCAAAAAAAAAGGAGGACCATGACAGAGGGGAACGAAGGTTTTGTGGCTGCCTAGTACCTGGAGTCATGGGATAACTGGCAAGATTCTCTTTTGTTTTCTCCTCCATACTATCTCCATCCAAATCTTCGCATGTGTGTTTTGCATGTGTGTTTATACTCATTGCCTTCTAAGAAATAGTCATACATTACACAGACTAATGAGACCATGGACATCAGCCCATTTCTTCTTTTAGGTTGTCTCTTTGACCTTCACTTCAGCCTCTGTCTTTGTTACAACCAAACCATCCTTCTTCTGACAATTACAGAGAGGATTAAAAAGAATTTGTTAGTTTCCAAGTAGACTATCAAATGTATGATCAACTCTGAGTGTTTGGTATATACCAGGCGAGGGTATTAGCTGAATACAAGGTTATATGGATTATCACACAAATCAAGAAATTTATCTCCAAAACAATTGATTATATATACTTTGATTATATGTACTTTATATGTTTTTTTTTGTTGACAGGGTCATTCTTTTTGTCTGTTAAGAGTTTGTCATATATTCAGGCAAGATCCTGGTAGGGCAGGAATAACTAATAATTACCCTCTATTAGCACTCATGGGTATGACCCCTGTATCTCTTAGGAATTGTATTAAGCAATTAGTAAAAAAGTAAAACTATTTAAAAAAAAACAACAGCAGAAATAACAGTGGCTTACGTAAAACATAAATTTACTTCTCTCACACCTGAAAGAAGTCTGGAAATTAGGCAGCTCAGCCCGGGTATGGAAGGTTCATGGTTATTAGACACTAGGCTTCTTTTAGCTTTCAGTTTTGCTATTCTCAGACATGATTTCCAACCACAAGATTACCTCATAGTCCAAGAGGGCTGGTGAGGTCCCAGCCATCGTGTGTTGGAAATAAGAAAGGGAAAGAACAAAAGGGATGTTCATGTCAGCTGAGTCAACTCCCATTAAGCTGGAATTCCACAGAACACTTCCAATTACATCCTATTGGCCAGAATGTCGGTAATTCCCACAACTAGCTGCAAAGCAGGTTGGGAAATGTAATTTTGTATTTGGTCATAATGCTATCTTCTGTCACTAAGGGAGAGGAGAATAGATAGTGGGGAAATAACTAGCAATCTCTGCCATATCCACCCAAGCCTAAAAATTGAATATGGCCTTTTGGATGGTTTTGAATATCAGTTGAAAGTACGCAACATTTGAAACCTATGAAAATGTACAACATCGGGCTTCCCTGGTGGCGCAGTGGTTGAGAGTCCTCCTGCCAATGCAGGGGACACGAGTTCGTGCCCCGTCCGGGAAGATCCCACATGCTGCGGAGCGGCTGGGCCCGTGAGCCATGGCCGCTGAGCCTGCGTGTCCGGAGCCTGTGCGCCGCAACGGGAGAGGCCACAACAGTGAGAGGCCCGCGTACCGCAAAAAAACAAAAAAAAAAACCAAAATGTACAACATCTATGTAACTCTACCTTACACTTTAAACTGTCTAAAGAGAGAAGGAACTATCAGGGAATACCTGGAGAAGGGCCAACAGGAAGTGGGAAATGTAGGAAGCATATTTTTTGAGAAATTATAATTTTTAGCTGTTATCAAGTATGTGAAAAGCTCTAGCCCCAAAGTGGAATTAGACTTATTCCATGAGAATAAAAAGTAGCTTTTATTTGAATTGGACCTGTCCCACAATGAAAAAGTTTGTCTTGGGATATACAAAACTTCCCACCACTAGACAAGTTCAAAATGAAGCTGAGCAACCAGACATTTTTTCAAAGAAATAACTGGAAATGTTTGCAAAGATGTATGATCATAATTCCAATGTTTGAAAGGTCAGGAATATGGAATAATATATTTACTTAACAATAAAGGATTTGGCTGAATACGTTATGGTGTTATGGTAGATCCACACACTATACAGGCTTTAAAGTGACTACATGAATACTTATTGGAAGAGAAAGAGGTTCATGATATGTAGTAGATTAAACAAATGAATTACAGAACAAACCTTATAGTATGGTTTTATATGTGTCTATAAATAGATAGCTATGCACCCAAGGTTAATCCAGGTGGTGAGATTGTGGGAACATTTTTTTCTTCTTTAAGAACATATTGTATGAGAAACAGTTATTTGGATATTTGGCAATGAGTATGGATAGTAATATCTAATGTATTTAAGAAGAAAAAGCTAAATAATTATTTGTCAGGGACAAGGAAGAAGAGATTGTGTAGAAGTTTAGACTGTCTGTCCTTTACGGTTTCTTCCAACTCTAAGATTAGATGACACAAAATCCATGTTTATGACTCAAGTGCATTGGGGAGTGCCAGAATGAATAATTCACTTACCCACAGGTAATCAAAGAGACATCCTGTGGGTATTGCTGGTAAAGCTCAGAAGGGCTGATCTCTGAGCCCATTACAGCCCACGATCTTGGTGGCATGCTTTTACACATTCTTTATTTTCACCCTAAATTCTTCAACACAGCGACTTCTTCAGCAACTGACAGCTGTCGTTTCTAAGAAAACAATCTACCTAAACCTGTTTTATTTGCACATCGTTTCCTTTCTTCCTTCAAAAGCTACAGCCCAACACCTAAAAACATACTGGCTAGAAACTGACATCTTAGAATAGCTCTCTTAGCACAGCTGAAGGGAGCCTTGGCAAGAGAGATGGCTGTCTAAAACCCGGTTACATTGAGAGGGGACAAAACAACAATAACAAACAAACCAAAAACCTGAAAAACTTCTGAAGGATGGACCAAAAGGGTGATTTTGGGAAATTTAATATTCTCTTTAGAAAATTTAGTAGTTTGGGATGATACAGAATGTACTACTTACTTCCTTCTTAGAACTGTGAACCAGTAAATGCACCCATCCTTATGCACACTGAGGTTCTTTCCCCAGGGATGCTGATGTGTTTCTGCATATCAATTCACCCATACTCTCTGACCTACTTCTGTTCTTGATACACGAGCAAAATGACTAGCTGGGTTTACGCATATATACATACATACATACATAATTAATGAAAAAGATTTGTGCTAATTCCATTTCAGTATCTCACCCACAATCTTGGGTAATAAATCAGATTCTTGATGGCAAATAAGATTGTGCTTTGAATCAGCACACACACATATACAGAGCCGCTAAAATTTGTAACCATCTAAGAAAATATAGGAAAAGCCTAATGAGAATATTTTACCAAGAGTTATTTTTAATGTAAGCTTACTAGAGTAAGTTGCTCTGAAGTCAAAACATGGACATCATATAGGACTATTTTGAGATGGAAACAGTTGTGTTATTGAGGAATTTTAATGAATAGTGAGCCCATTTGTTATTTATTTTCTTCCAAATGTTAATAAACAACTCCAGTTATAATTGCTGATTTTCTATATTTATGGAAAACTGGCATTTCATAAATATCAAATTGTGATATCATCTACTTGTATGCTGGTTTTTCTATGAATATATAAATTTAGTAATTACCTCTAGAAATGTGAGTTAATTTTTTGTGTGTGGATAAATCAAGAAGGAGAATGACAAATCTGTTAAAATGGTAGAATCTTAAACATCCTTTTCATTGTTCTTTTTAAGGATTTATCTAAAATGATGTCATGGAGTGGCAGAGAAAAATCTAGGATACAAGAGTTTTCTATTAAAGCCACCAAGATGTTCATCAAAACTAGGTCAACATGCAGGCATCGGACAGGGACAGTGCATAGAGCTTTCTCAAAAGACCAAAAGGTTAGGAAGGCTTTATAGGTCCCAAATAATCAATGTTTAAAGGAAAACAATTGTACAGAGGTTATATTAATTCAAACTAGCAAAGGATTTCTTCTTAAAAGGAAGTTTTAGCTTATTTTAATTCCAGGGAAAAGAAATTCTCACTTGATATGTTTACTATTATAACGTATTCTGTTGGATAGTATTGGCAGAAACTCCCCATTAATATTTATCTTTAGAACTTTGCTCCATTTCATGGCTCAGTAGAGAATTAATATTTAGCAAATGTGTGATTAGCCTTTTTTTTGTCTTATGGCTCAAATGCACCAAAGTCCTTCATATGCAGAATTTATTTTTGTTATGAGTTTTATAATGAGTACATATTTTACTCTACATTGTAGTAAAATACTTTATTATGGGCTGTAAACTTTCTTTCAAAGTTAAGTCACATCAAAATAGAATGTCTTAGTAGCTAAGGGAAAAAGTTGAGTCATTGGCTGGAAGAAACTTGATCTCCTGTTTATGACTCTGATGTCCTAAAATACATGAGACTGGCCAATACTGAAATAATTATTCCAAATCATGATAACATCTTTAAAAAGGCTTAAAAGAAGCTAGACCCTATTTTGAGCAGCATCAAAATTTTCTATAATAGGTAGACTATGTGTCTCATCAAACCACAGTTTTAAAGAGGTCTTTAAATCCAACTGGACATTGACACCCGTGCTATGAAGGATAGTTTTAGTGGTGATGAGGGATCACCTACAGTAAATAAATTCTGTCTGTTAACAGAGAGACTACTAAACGGACAAAAACCATGCAGTCATCAATTCAGAAAGCAATTCCAAGACCAAAATTTCCCTTTTATCAGAGGAATAGATCCTCTTTGTAAACGGTTCATGAATAACCCAGATGAAGCCTGTTTACAATCCAGGTGATGATGCCAACTTTACCTCCCAGAAGCATCTTAACCAGCAGGTGGGAGCACATCTGTGTTCCACAACCTCCTCAGGTAGAGTTAGAGCCCCACCCAAAGAGCTGGCTAGAACAGGAGTCCAGCCGGAGCTAATCAGTCAGAAAATGCCTGCCATGTTCTTTCTTATTAGGAAATGAAAAATAATTACTTGTGTACTTAAAATCAAATATGGCCCAAGTGAAATTTGGAATGCTTCAGAAAACACGGTTTTTGGATACAGTTTTCTGTGGCTAGAAACTGATCAAAACATTGGCTCTGGCTTTGGTCTTCAGAGTTTTTTTTTCTTAAAACAAGTCAATTAAGTGGTTTCCTGAGATATATATTAACATAAGGTGAATATTGATTGTGCCTCTGCAGACCCCTGCACAATATTTACCATCTCTGTGTTTTCAGTAGCAATCAAGTTCAAGCTCTAGAATGCGTATTGAACACAATGGAGGCAAACTTTTGACTCTCAGAGTGTGTTTGTGCTCAGGACAGATAGAATTTTCCTTAAGTGGTCTCCTGAATCCTAACCCACATGTTGCTTCAGCAAGGGCTTCTTCTGTTTTCTGGTGGCTTTTGTTTGCTTAAAATCTTTCAAATTGCAACTGGATTTTTATTCTCTTTTTTTTTTTTTTTTTTTTTTGCGGTACACGGGCCTCTCACTGTTGTGGCCTCTCCCGTTGCAGAGCACAAGCTCTGGACGCACAGGCTCAGTGGCCATGGCTCACGGGCCCAGCCGCTCCATGGCATGTGGGATCTTCTCAGACCGAGGCACGAACCCATGTCCCCTGCATTGGCAGGCGGACTCTCAACCACTGCGCCACCAGGGAAGCCCTATCTTCTTTTTTTTTTGTTTTAGAACTCCTGTCCTTAATTTTGCCCTACACATTGGCTTTGATTTTATGGGATTTCTTGGAGCTTCAGAGTTGCACAAAATGGTTATTGGCAAGGTTGTTCATTATTGACAGAGGTGGCTTCTCCACCTTAACACTCCACAAGAAGTCCAAACTTCTGAAAGTTCACAGATACTCTTCATCATAATTTTATCATAGGAACTTTCTTCCTATAAAGAAAAAGCATAGCGAATACTTTCCATAGTATATAAAATGTTCCAATAATTATTTTAATCATCCTACTTCTGTGGGTATCTCCATGGTTCCACACAAGTGGGCTTGGTCTGGTAAAAATAATCACAGCCTCTAATAAACATCTTCTTTGTTGACCATTGTCTTCATAGCCAATAAATAACTGGTACAGATAACTGCCTCACCTAGCCCTCAGGGCAGTCTTTAGGGGCCACTTTTTTAGGCTTCAATATTGCTCAAATATTGATTCCCTAATTGGCATGCTGATGTGAATCCACAAGGCTTCTTGAAGGTAATGATGCTGGTATTTTAATCCTGAAAATTCATGGGGCTGCACGTAAGTGAGATATCAACTTTTGAACCTATATTCATGTATGGATTTTTAGCTCAGCTTGCCCTTAAAGTTGAATATCACTAGATAACGCAGAGTATTGACTGCATCTAAATCACAAGTTTTCAAGAAGAAGTATAAGGCTCATTTCTCTTCATTGACTGTGAATCAATGTGGGGACCATGAGTATGTAGGACCCCGAATAACAATAACAGTAACAACAGCTACTAACACTTATCAAGGACTCATTATAGATTAACTCTTAATGCTCAAAGAACTATTATTTTAGAAATGAGAAAATATTACTCATGGAGGTAAAGAAACTTGTTCAAGTCTGAAGAGCTAGTCAGGGGCGGACCTGGCATTTAAACCCGGCAGTTGGATCCCAGACCACAGGCTTTTCAACACTGTCTTCTTAACAGCTAAATCTTTCTGTGAAATGGGTTCTGTCTGGTCTGGAGGCCCTCAAAGAGCAACTCATCCACTTGAACGAAAGGAGCATTTATTTTGTGTCCTTCAAGCTTAGAGGAGTCTAAGCTGAACCTCATTACAGGGAGTGGGGTCAGCAGGACCTTTCTCTTTGAGTCAGAAGGAAAGATGAGGTTTGTTGAATTCCACTTTCAAAAACAAAAGCAGAACAGGTTATCAATAGGGTTTCCAGCTGCCATCTTTGTTTGGCCAAGATATTAGGAATTAGAGCATGAGGCTATATTTTCTGAACTTTCTAAGATTTATGAAATTCTACAATTTTCCATGTTTCCTATGTTTGGCATTTCCTGTTTTCCCATGGTTTTTGGTAGTAAAATCCTTAAAATTAAATGTTTATTGTTATTTGGAGGCATCAGGAAACTAGGGCTCTGGGAGACAGAAAGAATAATCCCAGAGGATGGTGTGAGTGATGAACAGCTTTAAAGAAGAAAGAGAATATATATGAAAAGATTAAAAAACATAGTATTGATTGAAAAAAAGCAAGATGCAAAATGATTCACACAGGGCTTCCCTGGTGGTGCAGTGGTTAAGAATCCTCCTGCCAATGCAGGGGACACAGGTTCAAGCCCTGGTCCGGGAAGATTCCACATGCCGTGGAGCAACTAAGCCCGTGCGACACAATTACTGAGCTTGTGCTCTAGAGAGCCCACAAGTCCCAGCTACTGAGCCCACGCACCTAGAGCCCGTCCTCTGCAACAAGAGAAGCCACCGCAATGAGAAGCCCGTGCACGGCAGCAAAGAGTAGCACCCGCTCGCCACAACTAGAGAAAGCCCGCGCGAAGCAAAGACCCAATGCAGCCAAAAATAAATAAATTTATTTTAAAAAATGATACATACCGAATGATTCCATTTGTTTAAATATAAATCTATAAAATAGCATGGTAGAATATTTGTGGATTCATATATGTATGGAAAGAACAAAAAATGGAGTGGAAACATATACAACAAAGTCGTGACGGCGGCTGCTTCTGGGGAGGTGGAAGAGGGACTTTGGTTATAGTTGCAATATTCAATTTTTTGTAACAGAAGGAAATGTGATACATGTTATTTTTGGATGGTAGAATGTGATGTTATTTTTTTTTAACTTTTCTATAATTTAAAATTGTCTCAAAATAAACTAACTTTTAAAAGTAAAAGGAAACAAAAAATAGAAGGAAAGAAAGAAGACAACTGGGAACTTCAAAAGAAAAGTGAGGATGTGGAGCGTGAGTCTGGGTTTGACAATTTGTCCTGCTGTTCTTTGGAGCTGACTCTAATCTAGACTATCAGTGGGACCTCCCTGGCTGTTCAGTGGTTAAGTCTCTGTTCTTCTACTGCAGGGGGCACGGGTTCGATCCCTGGTTGGGGAACTAAGATCCCACATGCCGAGTGGCACGGCCAAAAATAAAATAAAATAGACTTTCAATAACTATGAAAATTCCTATGCAGTGTTTCATATTATTTTACAGGTTAAAAAGTAGGACTCTTGTTTGTATGTGTGTGGGGAAGGGTTTTTTTTTTTTTTGAGGGGGTTGTTTTTGATGGGGAAGAATATTTTTTGGAGAAGGGGCTGGATCACATGCACACACAGAATTACTAACAATCCAGGTCTTTACTCTTGAAATCAAAAAGTCTAAAACAATAGTCTGATTAATATTTGACTTCAGTATGTGAACATTCTTGTTTCCTTTGGTTCTTTACAGCCCTCTTTTCCTCCTTAAAGGATGAACAGTGCATTCCCCAGGGGTTTAATGTGTGATGTAGGATAGTAAGTTCCCTGAGAGCAAGTGGATTCAACAAATGCTATTAATTGCCCTGAGTTTCTTTTGCTTCAGTGGATTTATACAATTCCTACTCTGTTTCTATATTCATGCAAAATACTTTGCCCTTTCACTTAAATCCCGATGAAAGAGGAAGCAGAGTCTTAGGAAAGGTCAGGCTGGAAAAATTAGATATGGCATCAGAGAACAGTGTGATTAAACAAACTGTACAGAATATTGCATTTTCATACCAGCCCTTGATTCAGTAGCATGTGGTAGTAAGGGGCTTTTTCTTTTATCTTTAGTATCTCCTAAAGATATACAATGAAAACTGCCCCCCAAGCTAAGCAAACAAACAAAAAATCCCACGGTCTGATGTTTGCAATGAAAGAATGTTCTCTAATCTGCAACATGTTATGTATACAGATACCTGCCCAGAAAGCAGGCGCCATCTCAGGGTTTAAACTATGACTTTCATTCTGAATATAATAATTCAAGTGAGACGGCCTTAAAACTCTCAGAGCATTGCAAGAAACCAGAAGGCAACATTTTCTTGCTTTTTGATGTCGGTGACACACACAAGGGCAAGGCAGAGGAATCCAGTGGTAATCCTGACTCTCAAAGGAATAAAGAGGATTGTAATAAGTGCCTCCCCTTTCCTCCCAAGCTGGTCCGTTTCAGATCAAGGTTGATCCAGTGTCCTCACAGGAACCAAACTAGGCCAGTGTGTTACGATCCAGAACCGGCCGTGCCCCTCACTGATCTCCCTTCTTAGTGCGAAGCCTGAAGCAGGGGTCAGCAAAATATATCCTGTGGGCCAAATCTAGTTCCCCACCTGTTTTTGTATTTGGCCAACCTCAAGCTAAGAATGTTTTTTACATTTTTAAACGGTTGAAAAAAGAATCAGAAGATTATTTTTGATGAAATGTAAACATTATAAAAATTCAAATTATAGTGACCATAAATACTATTATTGGAACACAGCCATGTCCATTCATGTTACATATGATCTCTGACTGCTTTCACACTATAATGGGAGAGCTGAGTAGTTGTAACAGAGATCTATGTGGCCTGTGAAACCGAAAGTATTTACTGTATGGCCTTTTACCAAAAAATCTTGCAGATCTGTGCCCTAAAACACTGTTTCCTGTCACTGGAAAGGCTTTAAACAATTGCAGCCAATTAGACTGACCATTTTGAAAACTGTCTAGCTTGCTTTGGTATTGTAGGTAAAGTGCCATTGGAGTGCTCCAGACACTCTCAAGCAGCATCCCATTCTGTGAATAAAAACTCTGCAGGCTTGAGCGGTGGGACAAGATGGTAGAGTAGGAAGATCCCGGGCTTGTCTCCTCCCATGGACACACCAAAATTACAACTACACATAGAGACACTATGTCTGAGAATGACCCGAAGACAAGCAGAAAAGGTTTTCCACAACTAAAGATAAAAAGAAAAAGCCACACTGAGACAGGTAGGAGGGGTGGACACATGATCTGGCTGGGACACACGCCCCAGCACTGAGACCCACAGGTGGGTGGGATATCACAGCCCTGGAGGAGTGGGGGCTCCAAACCCCACAAAGGGCTCCCCAGCCCGGGGTAGCTGCATGGGGAAGACGAGCCCCCATGCCTCTGGCTTTGAAAAACAGCAGGGCTTACATCAAGGAGAGCCAGGGGGCTGTAGGAAACTGCATCTTCAGTCTTAAATGGCGTGCACAAAAACTCACTCTAAGTCCTAGCACAGAGGCAGCAGTTTGAAAAGAGCCTGGGTCATACATGAAGGAGGTCATTGAATAATTTTAGGGCATGTGCGCATGGAACAGGGAACTGTTTGAAGTTTCTTCCGGTAGGGAGGAGCTGGTGGGTGCCCGTGTTTTGTTTTTGTTTTTGTTTTTGGCTCACCTTCTACCTAGCTGGCCCAGCGCTGGCAGGTGCCACTTCCAACTCTCCCCATCTAACTTACTAGCACAGATCTCCCTGCTCCGGGTTCACCTGTGGGCCTGACCCAACCAGCGCTCCTTCAAAGTGGCCTCCTGCCCCACCAGATGTGGCAGATGACCTTAGCCAGCATTGGCATCACTCCAAAGTGGCTCCCACAACAGGGGCTGGCCCTGTACACCAGAGCAGATGCAACAGTTTCAGCTGGGCCTCACAGCCATCCATACAGGGGACCAGCCTGGCTAATGCCCATAGCAATTTGGCCCAGTTACAACAGGAGGGTACATGCAGCCCACATAGGGGACACTTCTGCAGCACCTGTGACCAGGGAGGACCATTCTTATGGGCTCAATGGGACACCTTCTACACAAAGCCACTTTTTTCAAGACTGGAGATGTAGCTGATCTACGTAATACGTACAAACAAAAACAGAGTTAGGCAAGATGAAGAGACAAAGGAATATGTTCCAAAAGAAAGAATCAAGAAAAAAAAAGTCAGAAAAAAGACTAAATGCAATGGAGGTAAGCAATCCACCTGATAAAGAGTTCAAAGTTATGGTCATTAGATGTTGAATGGAGGAACACAATGAGAACTTCAACAAAGGGATAGAAGACATAAAAAAAGAACCAATCAGACCTGAAGAATACAATAACTTAAAAGAAAAATACACTGGAGGGAAACAACAGCAGATTAGATGATGCAGAAGAACAAATCGGCGATCTGGAAGATAGGCTGTTACCCAATTGGAACAGCAAAAGGAAAAAGAAATAAACAAACAAACAAACAAAAAATGAGGATAGTTTAAGGGACCTCAGGGACAACATCAGACTTACTAACATTGGCATTATAGGAGTTCCAGAATGACAAGAGAGGGAGAAAAGGACAGAAAACCTATTTGAAGACATAATGGCTGAAAACTTCCCTTACCTGGTAAGGAAACAGACAGCTGAGTCTAGAAAGCACAGAGTTCCAAACAAGATGAACCCAAAGAGACCCACACCAAGACTTATTATAATTAAAATGTCAAAAATTAAAGAGAGAATCTTAAAAGCAACAAGTGAAAGCAACTAGTTATATTAGGAGAGAGCCCATAAGACTATCAGCTGACTTTTTAGCAGAAGCTTTACAGTCCAGAAAGGAGTAGACAATTTATTTAAAGTATTGAAAGATAAAAACTTATGACCAAAAATACTCTATCTGGCAAGGTTATAATTCAGACTTGAAGGAGAGATAAAAAGTTTTCTAGACAAGTAGAAGCTAAAGGAGTTCATCACCACTAAACCAACCTTACAAGAAATGTTAAAGGGATTTTTTTTAATAGAAAAAAAAAAGCCCATAACGAGAAATGTGAAAACTCTGAAAGAAAGAAAAATCTCCTCAGTAAAGGCAAACATAGAGTAAAGGTAGCAGATTAACCATCTATATAATTAGTATGAAGGTTAAAAGACAAAACTAGAAAATCACATGTATCTATAACAATTAGTTAAGGGATATACAAAATAAAAATATGTAAAATATGATGTCAAAAATATCATGGGGGAGTAAAAACATAGTGCTTTTAGAACCTGCTCAGCCTTAAGCAACCATCCTTAAAATAGACTACTATAACATAGATTGTTACATCAGAACTTCATGGTAACCACAAACCAAAAACTGATAATAGGTACACAAAAAAATAATGAGAAAGGAATACAAATGTAACACTAAAGAAAGTCATCAAATCACAAGGGAAGAGAGGAAGAGAGGAATAGAGAACAAAACCAGAAAACAATTTTAAAAAGGCAATAAGTACATATCTATCAATAATTACTTTGACTGTAAATGGATGACATAGGGTGGCTGAATGGATTAAAAAAAAAAAGCCCAAGACCCATATATATGCTGTCTATAGGAGATTCACTTCAGATCTAAAGACAAACACACAGGCTAAAAATGAGTTGAAGGAAAAAGAGGTTACATACAAATGGAAATGAAAATAAAGCTGGGGTAGCAATACTTATATCAGACAAAATAGGCTTTAAAACAAAGACTGTAACAAGAGACAAAGAAGGACATTACAGTGATAAGGAAATCAATTCAACAAGAAGATATAACACTTGTAAATATACATGCACCCAACATGGGAGCACCGAAATATGTGAGTCAAAAATTAACAGACATAAAGGGAGACATTAACAGTAATATAATAATAGTATTGATACAATAATATTAGGGGACTTTAACACCCCACTTATATCAATAGATAGATCATCCAGACAGTAAGGAAATATTAGCCTTAAAAGACACATTGTATATATTAGATATATATAAGACCTTTCACCCCCAAATAGCAGAATACACATTCTTTTCAAGTGTACATGGATCATTCCCCAGGATAGATCACATGTTAGGTCACAAACAAGGGTTAATACATTCATACAGACAATGATGTGAATGGCGCCCCCTTCTGTTGTGCGTCACAATGGCCTTCCTCCTAAAATTTGTGAGAAGAAATACCTATAAATTAGGAGTGGGGCAGGGAGTGAAGGTGTTAGTTTGGGTCTTTGGAAAAGCAGATACCAAGACAGACTGAAATGTGCAGGATATTTATTGGGGGAAACACCTGTGAAGGAGAAAGTTGGGAGGGGGCAGGAGTTGGTGGGGAGACCTTCAGATTGAGATGAAGGTCTGACGTAATGAGAAAGGGGAGGAAAGTGAACTGGGAAAGAAAAGCCCCAGACTACAGGCTGACGGGGGGCCCCAGAGCAAAGGTTTCTTCTTAGGCGAGTCCCTAACTTACAAACTTCTGCACTTATTTCCACCGCTGTGCTCTATTATCAGCTGGAAGCAGCCCGGGAAGAACATAATCTTGGTGTGAACACCAAATTGGATCCAAAGGTGTCCAAAGTGGATCCAAGATCGCAGCTGGAGTCTGTCTACACTCCTCAGGGCAGGTTCTCTTGTAGGGAGATGTAGCAGCACACTCCCAGAAACCACAGTGATTGTGAACCAAGGGTGTGTGTGTGCGAGTGTGAATTGGAGAGTTGATTGTAGGAAAGAGATGTGAAGACACACTTTGGAGCTGCCCTGGTCCCATTCGTTTGCAAGTGATTGAAGTCATCTGCACCAACACTGCAGAGGTCTAATAGCCATAGTCCTTTCTAATCAGGAGATATTACAAGGTCATCCATACTTCCCATAAAATCCCTAATTACACCAATATCGTTGCAATTTTCCAAATGCAATCTTTGATTTCCCAGGTAGATTCCCTTTCCCACAACTCCTACGGTCCATTCAAGGTGATCAAGAGGTACCTCCCTTTAGCAGGTCAAGGATCTCTTAAACCTCATATCATGTACAATTCCCCTTACGTTGGAGAGCACTACTGCTTTCTCAAAGCACAGGCATTTCTATGATATGATTTTATTTTTATACAATCCTGAGAGAAAAATGACAGATATTATTTTACTCATTCTACAGACGAGAACTTCAAGGCTCAAAGATTAATTTTTCCAGAGTCAGAATGCAGATGTTTGGCTCCTGGCCCTTTGCTCTTTTCAAGGGACCAAGCAGCCACCTGTTGAAATAAGCCCCTCATCAGGTGATGAGGGCAATGGGTAAGGGTTTGTGTTGACCTAATTAACGCTCTCTAACGCTCTCTGCCTTTCTCAGGAAATTTCATTGTATCGATAGGCAAAGTGACCCAAAACTGTAGCTATATGTGCATCACTTAAAACTTACAAAGATAGAATTCCTAGAAAAGAATTTCATACCTGCAAAGAGCAAACATGGTGTGAAAGTATGCTCCCCACTCCCAGAAATTTATCCTTCAAGAGAGAAAATAGAAAAAATAAAAATATAATGAGATGGGATGGCTGAATAACCATTTAAGGAAAAAAAGAAAGCGGACTCCTTAAGCAAAATGTGTTTTCGAGGAAGCAAAGATTTTACATGTGAAAAATAAAACCATAAAATACTAGATTAAAGTATAGGAGAATAATTTGACAGCTCTGAGTAGAGGAGGTTTTTTTTCCTACGCATGACAGGTAGTAAGATTCTCCATCAGACCAGCATTTCTCTGATTCCCTGGTCACCAAATAATCTGATCGTGATTTATTTCTCCACACAGCAATAGTAGTAAATATGCATTCAGCATGAACTTATCATCATGATGAACATTTTACATGAATTTTTTCATTTAATTCTTAAAGCAGCCTCATGAAAAACACTGTTATTGCACCAACCGCACCTTTTTGGGCACAAAAGCAGAGTTTAGTTGACCAGGATCACGCAGCCACTGAGCGGCAGGTGAGATGTGAATTCCAGCTCCATCTGAGGCTAGGTCGCCTGCTCTTCTCTACCAGGTGGGTTTCCCTACAGGAGAATGTGCTGAATTCCTGATCCACTGTGAAGCTGGGCTTCTCATGGCTATTTAATAAACTGGCATTTCCTTTATCATCATCTCCAGCACAGTCAAGGTGAGCTCAGCTCCCAAGACCGATCGACGCTGGGTGCACAGACTGAAATAAAGTCCTGAGGCACAGAACTCAGGATGGAGGGAATCGTGGAAGGAAATGACTGTTTGGACTAGAATGGCTGTCTTGCCTCTCTGCTGACAACTTTATATCATCTCTCCTGCGATTTAACTGTAGATTATGGCTTCTAAAAGGGCAAAACACATAGTAGATAAAACATAACATAGATAGCAGAGGATGAGGTTGCTAGTCTGATATGTTACAGCCCTTTCCATGGAGTAAATTTCTGGCTTCCAAGGGGACATGATATCAACTGAATGGTCCCCAAGCTTATTGTTATGTGGCACATGCACAAAGTTGGTTATTTCTATAGAACACAATTAACATGAGATTAAGCTTGAAGTTTGGTGAACCTCCAAAGAATCAACTAAAAGGCAGATTTGGTGTGCCCTAAAACCACCGGTTTTTGGTGATTTCACAATGTTGACTGAAGTCGATTGAGAGCTTTATGTGATACACTATATTCTGACAATTTACTACACAGGGTATCATGGTTGTTTGTCACAGCTTTCTGAAATCAATACATAGCACTGGCAAATTTTCCTGGCAGGGGAATTATTTTCAGTACATTCTAGAAGGGCCGCTGCTGAGGGGCAAGGAGGGAGCCGGAACCACAGTGCCGCGGTTGACCTTAGACAAGGGTTGATTTCCAAGCCTGATCCTGACTGCAAAGAATAATTGCTGTGCAAACACTGAATTGATTAATTTGGTGGGAGAAAGTGTGATTTCCAAATATACAGCTAGGAGGTTGCCAAGATGTCTTGAAACAAAATGTGTGCCTATTATTTTATTCAATAAGCAACAATTGGGATTCCTGGTTAATGAGTATGTTCCAAACAAGGTTTGGGTCCTTTGCCATTTTTCTAGAACATCTGACTTTCTGAAAGCATAGTCTTTGTGCTCTGTCTTCTTTAGTCCCCACTCGCTTCCTAACTCCTTAATATCCGGCTTCTGGCCCCCTGTTCTACGCACAGCGTTCTCTTGACTTACCTGGCAGCTGTCAGATTCCACATCTCCTTTTTTCCTGCTGTTATCCTTGACCTCTCAACAGCATTTCGTAATGTTTAAACTCCGTTTTTGGGTGTCTCTGGCCTCAGGTTTCATGATGTGATACCCTCCTATGTTTGTCCCTCGGTTACACCTCAGGTTCTCTCACTAATTTCCTTTCTGCTTCAGATCTCTGGAATGTGCCCGTCCGTCCAGAGGATCTATTCTTTCCTCTCCCACGTTCAGCCCCTGCTGTCTCAGTCTCCCGTGCCTCCACTAACACACTCGGGAATGTCTCTCTGGTCTGGGTCTCCAGCCTCCTAACTCCTGTACTCCCTCCAGAGCGAAGTCAGCCACACCATCACCTGTACAGACCCCCCTGTCCTGTGACTGGTTTCACAGGCAGTTTAACTTCCTACCTGCTGTGTTAAATGCCCTATCAGTTTATCAACATAACAGCATTTTAATCAGTATTTTTCTCCCCAGTCATCTCTGTATCTAACCTCCATGCTTTTCTGAGTAGTACTCCTTAAAGCGGCTTGTGTACAATCAGAGTAAAAACTGCCTCCTTTGTCTTTTTTTTTTTTAACATCTTTATTGGAGTATAATTGCTTTACAATGGTGTGTTAGTTTCCGCTGTATAACAAAGTGAATCAGCTATACATATACATATATCCCCATATCCCCTCCCTGTTGCGTCTCCCTCCCACCCTCCCTATCCCACCCCTCTAGGTGGTCACAAAGCACCGAGCTGATCTCCCTGTGATATGCGGCTGCTTCCCACTGGCTATCAGTTTTACATTTGGTAGTGTATATATGTCCATGCCACTCTCACTTCGTCCTAGCTTACCCTTCCCCCTCCCCGTGTCCTCAAGTCCATTTTCTATGTCTGCGTCTTTTATTCCTGTCCTGCCCCTAGGTTCTTCATTTCATAAACATTTTTTTTTTTTTTTTTTTTTTTTGCAGTACGCGGGCCTCTCACTGTTGTGGCCTCTCCCGTTGCAGAGCACAGGCTCCGGACGCGCAGGCTCAGCGGCCATGGCTCACGGGCCCAGCTGCTCTGCGGCATGTGGGATCTTCCTGGACCGGGGCACGAACCCGTGTCCCCTGCATCGGCAGGCAGACCCTCAACCACTGCGCCACCAGGGAAGCCCCATAACCTTTTTTTTAATTGATTCCATATATATGTATTAGCATATGGTATTTGTTTTTCTCTTTCTGACTTACTTCACTCTGTATGACAGACTTGAGGTCCATCCACCTCACTACAAATAACTCAATTTTGTTTCTTTTTATGGCTGAGTAATATTCTAGTGTATTTATGTGCCACATCTTCTTTATCCATTCATCTGTCAATGGACACTTAGGTTGCTTCCATGTCCTGGCTACTGTAAAGAGAGCTGCAATGAACATTGTGGTACATGCCTCTTTTTGAATTATGGTATTCTCAGGCTATATGCCCAGTATTGGGATTGCTGAGTTGTATGGTAGTTCTATTTTTAGTTTATTTTCAATAAATTTATTTATTTATTTTTGGCTGCATTGGGTCTTTGTTGCTGTGTGCGGGCTTTCTCCAGTTGTGGTGAGTGGGGGCTACTCTTCGTTGCAGTGCGTGAGCTCTAGGCACATAGACTTCACTAGTTGTGGCATGCGGGCTCAGTAGTTGTGACACTCGAGCTTCGTTGCTCCATGGCATGTGGGATCTTCCTGGACCAGGGCTCGAACCTGTGTCCCCTGCATTGGCAAGCAGATTCTTAACCACTGTGCCACAAGGGAAGTCCTATTTTTAGTTTTTTAAGGAACCTCCATATTGTTCTCCATAGTGGCTGTATCAATTTACATTCCCACCAACAGTGCAAGAGGATTCCCTTTTCTCCATATCCTCTCCAGCATTTATTGTTTGTAGATTTTTTGATGATGGCCATTCTGACAGGTGTGAGGTGATACCTCATTGTAGTTTTGATTTGCATTTCTCTAATGATTAGTGATGTTGAGCATCCTTTCATGTGTTTGTTAACAATCTGTATATCCTCTTTGCAGAAATGTCTATTTAGAACTTCTGCCCATTTTTGGATTTGTTGTTTGTTTTTTTGATATTGAACTGCATGAGCTTCTTGTAAATTATGGAGATTTATCCTTTGTCAGTTGCTTCATTTGCAAATATTTTCTCCCATTCCGAGGGTTGTCTTTTCATCTTGTTTATAGTTTCCTTTGCTGTGCAAAACTTTTAAGTTTCATTAGGTCCCATCTGTTTATTTTTATTTTTATTTCCATTTCTCTAAGAGGTAGGTCAAAAGGATCTTGCTGTGATTTATGTCACAGAACACAGAGTGTTCTGCCTCTGTTTTCCTCTAAGAGTTTTATTGTGTCTGGCCTTACATTTAGGTCTTTAATCTATTTTGAGTTTATTTTTGTGTATGGTGTTAGGGAATGCTCTAATTTCATTCTTTTACGTGTAGCTGTCCAGTTTTCCCAGCACCATTTATTGAAGAAGCTGTATTTTCTCCATTGTATATTCTTGCCTCCTTTATCAAAGATAAGGTGACCATATATGTGTGGGTTTATCTCTGGGTTTTCTATCCTGTTCCATTGATCTATATTTCTGTTTTTGTGCCAGTACCATACTGCCTTGATTACTTTAGCTTTGTAGTATAGACTGAAGTCTGAGAGCCTGATTCCTCCAGCTCCGTTTTCTTTCTCAAGATTGCTTTGGCTATTCAGGGTCTTTTGTGTTTCCATACAAACTGTGAAATTTTTTGTTCTAGTTCTGTGAAAAATGCCATTGGTAGTTTGATAGGGATTGCATTGAATCTGTAGATTGCTTTGGGTAGTATAGTCATTTTCACAATGTGATTCTTCTAATCATAGAACATGATATATCTCTCCATCTCTTTGTATCATCTGTAATATCTTTCATCAGTGTCTTATAATTTTCTGCATACAGGTCTTTTGTCTCCTTAGGTAGGTTTATTCTGATGTATTTTATTCTTTTTGTTGCAGTGGTAAATGGGAGTGTTTCCTTAATTTCTCTTTCAGATTTTTCATCGTTAGTGTATAGGAATGCAAGAGATTTCTGTGCGTTAATTTTGTGTCCTGCTAGTTTACCAAATTCATTGTTTAGCTCTAGTAGTTTTCTGGTAGCATCTTTGGGATTCTCTATGTATAGTACCATGTCATCTGCAAACAGTGACAGTTTTACTTCTTTTCTGATTTGGATTCCTTTTATTTCCTTTTCTTCTCTGATTGCTGTGGCTAAAACTTCCAAAACTATGTTAAATAATAGCAACCTTGTCTTGTTCTTGATCTTAGTGGAAATGGTTTCAGTTTTTCAACATTGAAAACGATGTTGGCTGTGGATTTCTCATTTAAGACCTTTATTATGTTGAGGTAAGTTCCCTCTATGCCTACTTTCTGGTGGGTTTTGATCATAAATGGGTGTTGAATTTTGTTGAAAGCTTTTTCTGCATCTATTGAGATGATCATATGGTTTTTATCCTTCAATTTGTTAATGTGGATTATCACATTGATTGATTTGCGTATATTGAAGAATCCTTGCATTTCTCAGATAAACCCCACTTGATCATGGAATATGATCCTTTTAATGTGCTATTGGATTCTGTTTGCTAGTATTTTGTTGAGGATTTTTGCATCTGTGTTCATCAGTGGTATTGGCCTGTAGTTTTCTTTCTTTGTGGCATTTGTCTGGTTTTGGTATCAGGGTGATGGTGGCCTCGTAGAATGAGTTTGGGAGTGTTCCTCCCTCTGCTATATTTTGGAAGAGTTTGAGAAGGATAGATGTTAGGTCTTCTCTAAATGTTTGATAGAATTCACCTGTGAAGTCATCTGGTCCTGGGCTTTTGTTTGTTGGAAGATTTTTAATCACAGTTTCAATTTCAGTGCTTGTGATTGGTCTGTTTATATTTTCTATTTCTTCCTGGTTCAGCTTGGAAGGTTGTGCTTTTCTAAGAATTTGTCCATTTCTTCCAGGTTGTCCATTTTATTGACATATAGTTGCTTGTAGTAATCTCTCATGATCCTTTGTATTTCTGCAGTGTCAGTTGTTACTTCTCCTTTTTTCATTTCTAATTCTATTGATTTGAGTCTTCTCCCTTTTTTTCTTGATGAGTCTGGCTAGCGGTTTACCAATTTTGTTTTTCCCAAAGAAACAGATTTTAGTTATATTGATCTTAGCTATTGTTTCCTTCATTTGTTTTTCATTTATTTCTGATCTGATCTTTATGATTCCTTTCCTTCTGCTAACTTTGGAGTTTTTTTGTTCTCCTTTGTCTAATTGCTTTAGGTGTAAGGTTAGGTTGTTTGTTTGAGATGTTTTTTTTTTTCCTGAGGTTGGATTGTATTGCTATAAACTTCCCCCTTAGAACTGCTTTTGCTGCATCCCTTGGTTTTGGGTCATCGTGTTTTCATTGTCATTTGTTTCTAGGTATTTTTTGATTTCCTCAGTGATCTCTTGGTTATTTAGTAGCATATTGTTTCGCATCCATGTGTCTGTATTTTTTTACAGTTGTTTTCCTGTAATTGATATCTAGTCTCATAGCGTTGTGGTTGGAAAAGATACTTGATATGATTTCAATTTTCTTAAATTTACCAGGGCTTGGTTTGTGACCCAAGATATGATCTATCCTGGAGAATGTTCCATGAGCATTTGAGAAGAAAGTGTATTCTGTTGTTTTTGGATGGAATGTTCTATAAATATCAATTAAGTCCATCTTGTCTAATGTGTCATTTAAAGCTTGTGTTTCCTTATTTATTTTCATTTTGGATGATCTGTCCATTGGTGAAAGTGAGGTGTTAATGTCCCCTACTATGATTGTGTTACTGTCGATTTCCCCTTTTATGGCTGTTAGCATTTGCCTTATGTATTGAGGTGCTCCTATGTTGGGTGCATAAATATTTACAAGTGTTATATCTTCTTCTTAGATTGATCCCTTGATCATTATGTAGTGTCCTTCTTTGTCTCTTGTAATAGCCTTTATTTTGCAGTCTATTTTGTGTGATATGAGAATTGCTACTCCAGCTTTCTTCTGATTTCCATTTCATGCAATACCTTTTTCCATCCCCT
This sequence comes from Hyperoodon ampullatus, assembly GCF_949752795.1. Classification (NCBI taxonomy): domain Eukaryota; kingdom Metazoa; phylum Chordata; class Mammalia; order Artiodactyla; family Ziphiidae; genus Hyperoodon; species Hyperoodon ampullatus. The sequence goes on along the minus strand of NC_136925.1, from coordinate 31,084,435 downwards.
CACTTTCAGTCTGTATGTGTCCCTAGGTCTGAAGTGGGTCTCTTGTAGACAGCATATATATGGGTCTTGCTTTTGTATCCATTCAGCCAGTCTATGTCTTTTGGTTGTAGCATTTAACCCATTTACATTTAAGGTAGTTATCAATATGTATGTTCCTATTACCATTTTCTTAATTGTTTTGGGTTTGTTCTTGTAGGTCTTTTCCTTCTCTTGTGTTTCCTGCCTAAAGAAGTTCCTTTAACATTTGTTGTCAAGCTGTTTTGGTGCTGCTGAATTCTCTTAGTTTTTGCTTGTCTGTAAAGGTTTTAATTTCTCCATAAAGGTTTTAATTTCTCCGTCGAATCTGAATGAGATCCTTGCTGGGTAGAGTAATCATGGTTGTAGGTTTTTCCCTTTCACCACTTTAAATATGTCCTGCCACTCCCTTCTGGCTTGCAGAGTTTCTACTGAAAGATAAGCTGTTAACCTTATGGGGATTCCCTTGTACGTTATTTGTTGCTTTTCCCTTGCTGTTTTTAATATTTTTTCTTTGTATTTAATTTTTGATAACTTGATTAGTACATGTCTTGGCGTGTTTCTCCTTGGATTTCTCCTGTATGGGAGTCTCTGCACTTCCTGGACTTGATTAACTATTTCCTTTCCCATATTAGGGAAGTTTTCAACTATAATCTCTTCAAATATTTTCTCAGTCCCTTTTTTTTTTCTCTTCTTCTTCTAGGACCTCTATAATTTGAATGTTGGTGCATCTAATGTTGCCCCAGAGGTCTCTGAGACTGTCCTCAATTCTTTTCATTCTTTTCTTTATTCTGCTCTGTGGTAGTTATTTCCACTCTTTTACCTTCTGGGTCACTTAACCATTATTCTGCTATTGATTCCTTCCAGAGAATTTTTAATTTCATTTATTATGTTGTTCTTCATTGTTTGTTTGCCCTTTAATTCTTCTAGGTCCTTGTTAGACATTTCTTGTATTTTCTCCATTCTATTTCCAAGATTTTGGATCATCTTTACTGTGATTACTCTGAAATTTTTTTCAGGTAGACTGCCTATTTCCTCTTCATTTGTTTGGTCTGGTGGGTTTTTACCTTGCTCCTTCATCTGCTGTGTATTTCTCTGTCTTCTCATTTTACTTAACTTACTGTGTTTGGGGTCTCCTTTTCACAGGCTGAATGTTCGTGGTTCCCATTGTTTTTGCTGTCTGCCCTCAGTGGGTAAGGTTTGTTCAGTGGGTTGTGTAGGCTTCCTGGTGGAGGGGACTGGTGCCTGTGTTCTGGTGGATAAGGCTGGATCTTGTCTTTCTGGTGGGCAAGACTGCATCTGGTGGTGTATTTTGGGATGTCTGTGAACTCAGTATGATTTTAGGCAGCCTCTCTGCTAATGGGTTGTGTTGTGTTCCTGTCTTGCTAGTTGTTTGGCATGGGGTGTCAAGCACTGCAGCTTGCTGTTCGTTGAGTGGAGCTGGGTGTTAGTTTTGAGATGGAGATCTCTGGGAGAGCTTTTGCCATTTGATATTATGTGGGGCAGGGAGGTCTCTGGTGGACCAATGTCCTGAACTTGGCTCTCCCACCTCAGAGGCTCCGGCTTAACACCCAGCCGGAGCATCAAGGCCCTGTCAGCCACACGGCTCAATTTCCCCTCTGTTCTGTGGTCAAGGAAACTGGGACTCAGACATGCTGGGTGACTCGCATGTGGCCCATGGCTGATGAGTCAGAGTGAGATGTAAACCTGGGAAAACTCCAAGAGCATTTGTGGTGTTCTTCCCACAAGTCTGTGCCCCATGGTTGGCCAAGGGGCTGGCTCCATCCACTGAGAAAGCTGCTGTCTCTGTTTCTTCGTTATAGTTGAAGACTTTTCCCATCTCATTCTCTGCTCTCTCCAAAGACAGCAATTTTTCTGAAACTGTTATGCTTCCCTTTTCCTTGTGCAGACACCACAGTGCCAACCTGGTTCTGACTGACACTGTGAGGAGGGAAGGAACACCAAACCACCCTCACCAGCAGAGAGGGAGAGGCAAGTGACCCTCCTTTGTCTTTCAAAATTTCATGGGAGTAGATAAAATAGCCAAATAAGCATAAAGGCAGCTATATGAAGCCTGGCTGTCAGTTTGCCTCCTCCAATTTAGAGAATTACAAGAGGAATTGATTTTATTTTATTTTACTTTAATTTTATTTTTTCATTCTGCTTTGTTTTAATTATTTTATTTTGCAGGTACTAGGTCAACTCTAATCTAGTCTTTGGGCATAACACCATCCTCTACAAAGTCTCCCAATGCTGGGGAAGATCCCAGAAGTTATGATTGATATGCAAGATCCCAGAACCTGGATATTTAAAGACCTAGTCCCTATTTGAGGACTTCTTTCTTTTATATATATAAAATTTATTTATTTATTTATTTATTTTTGGATGTGTTGGGTCTCCGTTGCTGCGTGGGGGCTTTCTCTAGTTGCGGTGTGAGGGCTTCTCATTGCAGTGGCTTCTCTTATTGCAGAGCACGGGCTCTAGGTGTGTGGGCTTCAGTAGTTGTGGCATGTAGACTCAGTAGTTGTGGCTCACTGGCTCTCTAGAGGGCAGGCTCAGTAGTTGTGGTGCACGGGCTTAGTTGCTCCATGGCATGTGGGATATTCCTGGGACAAGGCTTGAACCCATGTCCCCTGCATTGTCTGGCAGATTCTTAACCACCGCACCACCAGGGAGGTCCCAGGTCTTCTTCACCAGCTCTTCCTATACACAGATTATCAGTTCTTTTTAGTCCTTACAGTATTTGCTTTATTAGCAGCTCTCAAATGGATCTGCAAAGACTCATACAAAATACGGAAAAGAAGGTAGGTCAGCGCTTGGGAGTGTTTATCAGTAGAAGTGACATAGTGAGAACCGCTCATCTTTAGGCTGGAGGAGACAGAGTTGGGCCACAGGGCAGGGTCTGTCACTGCCCAAAACCCCGGGTGAGGAGCAAAGGCATAGATTGTGCAGAGAAGATCCTGTATGCTTGGGAAAGCAGAGGCATGCCAGCTTCATACACAGCTGTGAGGCACGTTTATGCTTCATGTCTTTACTAGATTTCAAAATAGCCCTGGGCATATTTATAAGAAAGGAAGTTTGGGGATCCATGGGGGTTTAGAATAGGTAAAGGATCGTGGAAATACCATATTTCCTTGAAATGGAGGAAGAACAAATGCTGCTAATTAAACTAAGATATCTCATAAATTTTGACCCCAATTTCAGAGATGTTAAATGGTTCAGAAAAAGGAAATCTAAAAACTGATGAAATATGGTAAAGCATTCCATCATGCAAAAGAAAGGAAAAAAAGAAAAAAGACTACCCTAAAGAGAAAGTTGTTTTTAATTCCCTGCCACTTTAGGTGGGCAGCTAAGATAAAAAAGTGCTGTAAAAAATTGATAATTCATGAAAGGTGACATTCTTTGGTTGACACTGAGTTAATGGAATCCTTTCTTCACCTGTGGATTTTAGGCAACTTCTCTTAAAATATAAGATAAATTATTTTTTTTCCTAGGGAGCACAAATGGATGTGTATCTGAATATAACTTTGTTCTTTGGTTTTTGAGGGAATTTAGACATCTTAAAAAAGTTAAGAGACACAGGAGACCTTTTCAAAGATGCAGCCCATGTCCTGTCATGATCAGCATGCTTCTCCCTGCTGCTATGAATCAGGACCAACCTGCTCCATCAGTGGGTACCGGCCTGGGAAGGGTGATCTCTCCACACCTCCTGACAAACCCGGAAGCACACCATATGGTGATTTCTATCATTTTGACTGATTTCTAGCCAAGGTGATAGTAATTTCCCACTGGGCCAGGTTCATGTGAGCACTGCCACAGAGCAGGCAAACACGCAAGCAGTCAATAGGTGAAGTTTGCTTCTAAATTAGCAACTGCCAAATACACAAGATTTTTCAGAGCTGTTTTCCTGACTGATATGACTGCACCTGATTTCCATGGTCCTTGATTACAGCAGCTCTCAAAAAAAAAAAAATCCTTCCAAATGCTGCCAGTGCTAAATTGCAAATTATCTGCTTGACTCCAGTGGTGGTGGCTTGAGAAGGAGCTCTGAGGACATCAGAGGCTCACCTTGGTCGGCCACTCTCAGGCCCAGCATAGCTCAGGAGTCGAGTTTTTGAACCATTCTTGGACTCATCACTAGGTTCTTTAAGAGAGAAGTTTGGTAAACTTTCTAATCAGAGAGGAGATTTACAACTCATGTCTTTTCTTCTAACTGCCAGTAAAATTTGGAGGACTCTTGTTGGGTGCAGACACATCTTTCCCTATCGAATCTCTTACCTCATGAGGGAGAGAAGTGCAGCAAGCAGGGTGATGATTTGTTTTGACAACATCAAAGCAAGTGAAGAAAAAAGTTACTTTTTTCTCTAAGTGGCACACATCATAAAATTATAATCTTGCACCTTTTGTTGTTTTGATGCTGTAAACCCAAGAGAGATGCTTTTATTGAAAATGTAATTCTCAAATACTTGATATCAGAGAGAGATATTTTGTTGTCTGGCATTTTGCTGAGCTACGGCTTCCAGAGTCACTTAAGTATATTTTCCCCCCATGTTCTGTGGATAAAAGAGAGGATTACAATGCAACATTCAATTCCATTTTTATACAAGTGTCCTTAATGTCCCTGATATGTACTATCACCATATTTATGTTTGGGGACTGAAAATATAAATGAAACTGAATTCTTAAGAAGATGCTTTGATCAAATTTTCGTACTCTAAACCAGGAGCGATAAAGCAATACAGAAATTGCAAGACTGTTTCAACCTTCTCCTGTTTACTAATAAAAGCAGCATTTTTATGCAATCAAGCTTTTGTGTTCTGAGGTGAGCATAATATAATGATTGCATTTGCATTTTCAAGTATTGATCATGGTACCGTCTTCTGCAGCACACCTGTGAAATTTCTACTTTGAAGAAATTGCTTTACAACGTGAGGAGACTCCATTCTGCTTTAGTTATCCAAGGGTCGCATTACAGACTGATGGTTTAGAACACGGGCAGGCTTTGGGGCCAAGCAGAACTGGGCTGGAATCCCAGCTTGGCCCTACCGGCTGTGTGACCCTGGACACATAAATTAACCTGCTTAACATGTTTTCCCATCTGTAGAATGGAGTTGATAGTAAGACCTACTTATGAGACCGTTTCGTGATTAAATGAGATAATGCACATACAGCACTTCGGATAGAAACATGCACTCAATAATACTGCCATTGGTTTCTGATGTTGGTGCTGCTGATGGGATTGTCATTGACATGACTAGTAAGCAAAGTCAGACTAGTTGTCTCTAAGTAGATGGGGGGGCTATGACACCTAAACCCATGGAGAAAAATGGTCTACAGTTTGGGAGAGAGAGCTGCAGAGGAGGTATTCTGCATATGTAGACTTGGATTTATTTGTTCTGCACCAGCAAAATGAAAGTTTTTTCTTGAAAAGGAAGGAGGATGGAAGGAAAGAGACGGTTCCAGGGTGCACTGCAAACAGAATGAGGGTTAGAGGGTTCTCAGTCTTAATACCTGTTTCGGGACCCTGTACAAGGAAGTCACCTGGGGACTTGTAGCTAATTTAGACTACTCCATGTTGTTGTTTTTTGCAACAGGAAAAACTTTCTCTTTTCTTGTTTTCAAAAACTAGGTAAAAAATTGTTATCCCTTCAGCAAACCTGTCCTCACTGGGTTGGACCAAAGGTGGTGGTGATTTTGAGACACACTCACATATAAAAATAAGAGGAGTCAGTTGTAGAAACTCTTTATTTCAAGGGTCCTTAATCTTGGGAGTGTCACAGACAACTTTGAAAGTTTCATGAAGTTTAAGTGCTCTTTCCCCTAGAAAAGAGGCTAACATGCAACCGTAGATACAATTTTGTGTATAACGATGGGAGTACCAAATCCTCCTAAGCCCACCCATGGGACTCCAGGTTAAGAGCCCTTGATATAGTGATTTCCTCACCTCAGGTATCAAGAAGGATCTGGTCCTTAAAATCCACAACTTTGATTCTGTTGGCTTCTGGGGACTAGGGTAGCCTTCTAATGAGAATAGGCATCTTGGCCAAAGGTGACACATCAGAGCTGCGACTTTTGACTCTAGAAATGAAAGGAGACTAAAGAGGAGTCTGTCCACAAATAACAGACAACTGTGATCAGAACCTGGAAGAGGGCAAGGTGGGTAAGGTAGAATAATTGAACCATGGACACAGACTAGGAATAAGAAAAGTGATTATATCTTCTTCAAGGGGTGGATGGCTGATGCTTGAATCCAAGAATGGGTTCAATGTTTGTGTCTCAGTTAAGGAATTAATTATACTTCAGAGTAGAGAAGACTGTAAAAGCGTTGGTTGTTTTGCTTAGGTTGTGTTCATAATACCACGGGAACTTTGTGAAAGAGACTGAAATTCTTCACAGGGAATATTGCAAAATGAGCCCTAGGGTGATTGAGCTGTATGTCTGAGGTTACAGAATGGAAGAGACAAATAAAAACAACAGCAGAGTACTTTTGTGTATTCCTCTGCATATGTGCTCCATGAGGAAAGAGGGCAGTTCTAACTGCTGGGTTGAGTTTTTTAGAGAGGTTTTCTTCATTTCTTGAGAAAGAAAGGAAATTGTTCAAGGACAAAATTTCTCTGTGAAGAACACAGAAAAAAGGAGTCTGCTGACTAAGAGGGAAATTAGAGAAATTAGAGATTGTGCCTCTTAATTTATATGTTCAAATTTTAAAACGATTGTTTCTTCCTCTTTGTAAAATATTTTCTAATTATTTCTCTTAGCGTACTGTTTTAAATAGCATCACTTCAGATCTTCAGGGTCGTGTGTGTGTGAGGGTGGAATGTGTTATCATTGTGAATACATTTTTTTCTTACTAATATTGGTCTAGACTTGCCTAAGGGGATAGGTATGTGAGATTTTGCCAGGAAAGGTGAGGATATATTCTGACTGGGCTACAGTGTCAAGTTCTGGGGTCCTGGCGCATGCCATGCTGTGTCCCTCACTCAGCCCCAGGAAGGCCTGTGATCACCACATAAAAGATCTGTGCCCTCAGGACGGGTGTCAGCCTCCTACCACTGGGCCCAGTGAGCCTTTTTTTTTTTTTCATATTGAGGTTCTGTTTTTCCCAATTGGCTCTGAAGTTACACAGAGTGCCTGTAAATAGATCTTTGTGGAATTTGTATACACCCCCAAATCCATCTACTTCTCTAAAATTCTTTTTTTTTCCCCAAACTGTACACCTAAATTCTGTTTATGTCCTCCCACAGCCCTTTCAGAGAGAGAAAAGCTGCCACTTGCAAGGCCCCACTGTTTTTTATGATAATGCTACAGCTCACAGAACAACATCTCATAGAATTTCCACAGCAAACCTCCAGGTAGCACTTTAGAATGCCCATGGGTTCCATATTATAATTTTAGCACAATGGATTTCTTTAAATTTATTTTATGTTTAGATGAAATTGAGATAGCCTGTGTTGTTTCTGGCCCATGTTCATGGATAATTTTTGAAAGCTTGAGAATCCAAATGCTATGGGAGACCTGGGATTCATTCTGCCCCCTCAGGGAAAAGCTTCCTCATAGCTCTTGCCCAGGCATGGCAGGCCCAAACCCATTATGACGACCAAAGCCGCATCTCTTCATCATATGTAGCCTCAAAGGGGGCAGGAGAAAGGGAGATGGGAAGACCACAACGCCAGGAAAGACACAATGTCTCAGACGTGGGAAGATTTGTCTTATGGCACTGTCTCCAGGAGAAAACCATGTTTTCCATGGGGAGAAAGAAAGTACCAAAGGTAACTCTTTAGAGCAAAATTATTCCCTGCATACCACACAGGGCGACCATGCACGGATTTAAGAGAGATGTTTCGGGCTTCCCTGGTGGCGCAGTGGTTGAGAGTCCGCCTGCCGATGCAGGGGACACAGGTTCGTGCCCCGGTCCAGGAAGATCCCACATGCTGCGGAGAAGCTGGGCCCGTGAACCATGGCCGCTGAGCTTGCGTGTCCGGAGCCTGTGCTCCGCAATGGGAGGGGCCACAACAGTGAGAGGCCCGCGTACTGCAAAAAAAAAAAAAATGTTATTTGTGTTCAAATTCACATTCAAGATCCAGTTCAAGCACTACCTCCCCCCAAACCCCCTTCCCAATCCCACCAAACTTCCCAAACACACCATTGTTACAAATTCTTACAACAAAGTAGCAGGTGCGTCCAGTACTTGGTCATGATGGAAAAATAATACTAATTAAAATAATAATTATTATTATGTTTATTATTAATTTAGCTCCAAGTTGAAAGATAGAAACATCAAATTCTCTTGGTATAGGTTTTCTGGTTCTGAGTAGATCCATTGTGTGACCTTTTTAAAAAATATATTTAAGGGGCTTCCCTGGTGGCGCAGTGGTTGAGAGTCCGCCTGCCGATGCAGGGGACACGGGTTCGTGCCCCGGTCTGGGAGGATCCCACATGCTGCGGAGCAGCTGGGCCCGTGAGCCATGGCTGCTGAGCCTGCGTGCCAGGAGCCTGTGCTCCACAACAGGAGAGGCCACAACAGTGAGAGAGGCCCACGTACCGCAAAAAAAAAAAAAAAAAAAAAAAAAAAAGAGATGTTTCTTGCTTGTTTGTTTTTTAAGAAGTGGTTTAAGGTGTAAAGAACTCTAGAGGTCAGCTAACAGCCTCGGGACAAGAGTTCTAGTTATCAAATTGGACAAGCTCCTTTGTCTTCCTGGCCCTTTGCATTTTCCTCTGGCAGTGGGTTACACAGCACCCAACATTTCAAAGTGTAAAGTCCCATGTTGGGCTCCACTGATTTGCCACTTCTATTCTCTGGCTTTATCCTCATTTTAGTCCAGTCACCCCTGCAGTGACCTCTTCTTCTTTGAGCTTCATAAAATTTTAGGCAGGTAAAGTCTACCCAGGTAAAATGGATCCTGATTGTGACTGATTGCACAAGTGTGCAATAGAGAAGCCATTGAGTGTTGACCATGGCAGGCATGTAAGCACTTGGGGTGAAGCAGTGAACAAGACAAAGCTCCCTGCCAGGGGTCTTACACCTGAGAGAGGAGACATGTAACGATAAATGTAATGAATAATTACATTATATAGGATGCTTTAAAAGTATTATGGGGGGGGGAGGAGGAAAACAAAGAAACCTAGTGTGATGAAGGAGTTGGTTGTAACTTCAGATAGAATGGTCAGAGTGGGTCTCATTGAGAAGGTAGTACTTGAGCAAAGACTCGAAGGAGAGTTAGCATTAGACTGGGTGTAGAGAATCACTCCAGGTTGAGGGAACAGTGCATTGAAGAGCCTCAGGGCATGTTCATGTTCAAGAAACAACAAGGAGGCTGGTGTGGGGGTCTTGAAGGGGCAAGGGTCATGTAGTAGACAAGAGGTCCCAGAGATTACGTGGGAGAGTCAATCCCTGCACCAATCATTCCCTGCCATCGGACTAATGCCTTTTGCTGATTGGCCCAAGCCTGGGTTTCTAAACAAGTTACTGGCAAGAGAGATGAGAAAAACACCACAATCCCACCCTTGGCTTATGTGTCTCAGAACCTGAGGTTGGAGCTAAGCCCCCAAACCACAGGGCGGCTGAACATCTGGGAAGGGTAAGGTGGATGCTGAGACTCATGATATCCTCCACTGTGACTGAACCTTAAGAAAGTTTCCCTGCACAGTCTCTAAAGTATGAGTCCCAATCTTGGCCAAACAGCTTCTCTTTTGGCTATTATACCACTGGCTGTCATCAAATATTTTTCAACCACAGGAACTGGAAGAAAAGGAGCAAGGCATAGATGATGTGGATGGTCAAGGAGATACATAAGGAAGAACTTACTGGCAGTAAGCCATTTCTGAAAAGGATGCTGAAGCTCCTTCTCTGGGCGTCTACAGAGACTCGGGGGCAAGGCTGTGGGGCTGAGGTGAGACTGTGCAGGAACACCTCTGACAGTGGCCCCATGAGCTTTCCACTTTCTCCCCAGCTCTTATCTTGTGTGACCTGGAACCCACGGGTGGTTGTTCAGAGGGGACAGGAGCCTGCTTTATTCCCTTTCTTCCTGCTGGCTTCCTGTTGTCTCCACGTTCACAGCTTTCCTTTAGATCTCAGCTTGAAAGATCAGACTCAGAAACTGTGAGAGTTTAGGGATGATCTAATGCTAATCCAATGCCCTTGGATTTCAAATGTGAAAACTGAGCTCGGGGAAGGGCACTGACTTGCCCAAATGTACACTCTTGGGGGTTCATTTTCCACCCTACTTAATCCAGTAATCTGACTACAATAACACTAAAATGGCTCTTATTCAATTTCTTAAAAGTTGTCTGTTCTTACAAATTTGCTGAATCCTGGCTATAAATGTCAAGAATAATCTCAAAGTTATTTAGATGACAGTGACTCTTGCAGACAGAAGAGATTATCTAAGAGTCATCAAGGTTGATTATGTGGTCATTACCTACTTAAAAGCCAGATAGAGGACACAGGAACGTGTGTAGGATACATATTACCTCGGGAAATGAAACCAAATGAAGGTGAAATGCTACCTTGAGTAATATTGTAATAGCAATGCACTCTAGATTCTGAGACAGGAAACGTGGGTTTTAGGTGTAAAGTCTGCTCTTTCTGTGTGACCTTGAGCCAAGGCCCTTCATCTTTCTGAGTTGCAATGTGCTCATCTGTAAATGGGGACAGTGGGGTTAAACTGGTTGGTTATTGTGAAAATTCAGCTAGAAATTGATGTGAAAGCACTTTGTAAACTTGAAAGCTCCTCACAAACGAAAGATAGTATTATGGCCAAGTGGAGACTGACAGCACATTGCCCTGGTGGAGGTAGAAAGGTGATATGGTCCTCATCAACTCAGGCTGGAGATTAAATAAATTACTGTAAATCATTCACTATTATAACTTCTGTGTCTCATAATATGATAATTTACAAAGTAATCCATGTAGTTCAAAGACATTTGGGGTGATGTGCTTCCCTGTAACGTTGTAACTCCCTCCCTGAGAGGTGCTATGATATGGCCTCACCTGTGTTACCGCAGGAGCCATTGGTGGGTCTGGGTGTCTACTCTGGTCACGGCTGGGTGGTGAGGAAGGTGCAGGACCTGTGCCCTGGAGACCAAACATATTCTGGGTGGTGGGAAGTTGAGGGCCATCTGGCCAACAGCAAAGGCTAATTTGGTTGGGAAGATGAATTGCTGTCTCACAACGAGAAGGCTTGGCGTCATTTTTATAGAGGGCTGGAAGCTGGTGCCACAGAAAACATTCTTTATTCTTGGAGGCAGTGTGCTTCATGGTTAAGAGTGTAGGCTCTAGAACCAGATTGCTTAGATTCTAATCCTAGTCCTCTTGAGTTTTAGTGGTGTAACCTTGTGCAAGTTATTAAATACCTCTAAGGGTTAGTTTTCTCATCTGTGAAATGGCAATAACAGTAGTCCTAAGGTTTATTGTGAGGATTAACTGAAATAATTCATAAAATATGCTTACGTTAGCACCTGGCATGTAGAAAGTAAACGGTCAATGTCCCTATAAATTCATTCAGGTAAGTTTCTTTCCCTACATACAGCAACAGGTATGAATACCACATATTTAAAAACCATAATTGTTATTCCTTCTTGTATTTGAATATTTAGCATAAAAAATTGACCCTAAGGCTAAATTTTAAAATCTCTCCTTTATAGAAAAGAAAAAAAATGATAAATAAGAAAACTACTTTTTTTTTAAAACATCTTTGTTGGAGTATAATTGCTTTACAATGGGGTGTTAGTTTCTGCTTTATAACAAAGTGAATCAGCTATACATATACGTATATCCCTATATCCCCTCCCTCTTGCATCTCCCTCCCTCCCACCCTCCCTATCCCACCCCTCTAGGTGGTCACAAAGCACGGAGCTGATCTCCCTGTGCTGTGTGGCAGAGCCTCAATTTTGAAAAATGGGAGATTCTTACTTACATTATACAATTAAATAAAGTCAATAAAAGAAGAAATAACAGATAGTTACCGTCTCTAAATTGGCTAATTGAAATTGTTTTTTAACTTCACTGGAAGCAACACAATAGGGAAATGAAAATAAGTTGAAGTTTCCATGAAAAGAAAGAAGAGAGAGGTGTACTTTTAGGAATCTTGAATGATATGGGTTCAGGGAAAGCATTTGTACTCTGTGAGGAAACCCCCATGAGAATCAGAGGACAGCCCATCATCCCAGCTCATTCCCAGAGGGCCACCCTGTCACCTCTCCCTGAACCATAGTAAGATCTACTCTGGGGAGTAATTCACATCGTTGCCCTTCCTTATGGAGCTAGTGACTCGGAGACGTGGCTTTTAGTGAAAAACTACAAAGTATGACTTTGCTCAAATTCAGGTTAAGCAGAAGCCAGTGAGCCTTTGTGATACCAACAGCCTCTTCCTGGGCAGAAGCATAACTACAGCAATCTTCACTACCTCACCTGTAAGCCCCCAGTGGGATTGTAAGTCCCTCTGCATACATTCTAACAGACCACTCTGCCAAGTTTCTCTGTTATACACCATGGTCTGAAATATTTGACGTTTCCATCATAAAGCCCATCTGGGGTCAGCTCCTCTTCCATTTTGTCACTCCTTTAATCTAATGTCACAGAGAAGCTTCTAATGAATTCACACTTTAGGTCTTTTCTTCCTTAAGGATAAAGTCGGATTAATCTGGTCCTGCTTCTCTTTGAATTAATCATCTTCATATGCAGTTGGTCTCCCAACTTCCTTCCTTCTTTGGAATATTTACTGCCCACCCACAGAGAACTAGAGAGGAAGGAAGTTCCCTGAGAATCAGATTCTAGGAGCACAAAGCAATAGTTGGAAGGATGAGATTTCCCAATTTCTACTCTAACCAGCAGCCACTCAAGCCTCTATTTCATCATCCATCCAGAGAATTTTTGTGGTAATCAAATCCAGCCCCGGTCATGCCACAGATCACTGGCCTTGTCCAGAGTTCTAGTTCATTCTTTAAAAGTTTGTTTCTTGTAAGCAGCACATAGTTGGGTCTTATGTTTTTTGTTTGTTTGTTTTTTCTGGTACGTGGGCCTCTCACTGTTGTGGCCTCTCCCATTGCGGGGCACAGGCTCCAGACGCACAGGCTCAGCAGCCATGGCTCACGGGCCCAGCCGCTCCGCGGCATGTGGGATCTTCCCGGACGAGGGCACGAACCTGTGTCCCCTGCATCGGCAGGCAGACTCTCAACCACTGTGCCACCAGGGAAGCCCAGAAATCACACTTTTATTATCCCTGCCCAATGGCACATTCTGAGTTGTGGCTTCTGCTAGACTTCATTCTAAGGAGAGCACACACCAGCCACAAGGACAGGGGAGAAACAGGTATTTGTTGAGCACATTATTGCTAGTATTATTCTACCTCATTATATATAAAGGGAACAGATAACATTTTTTTGGAAGCTTATTTTCCTTAGTCACTGGGATAAGGTTTTCAGAATATCTAGATAGGTCGGAATTGCAGGAAAAGTCGCCATTGGTGATTTCGACTTTCTGTAGCACAAATTGGTTGATTCTTAGGTGGATGCCTGGAAGCTGCCAGCAAAATTCCATGTGTTTTGTCTGCTAATGTCAGCACACTAGCCATTGCCAGAGACTAATGTTTTCTCTTCTCTTTCACTTTCTAAATTTCATGGGAGTGCCTCTCACTGATGGACTCTAATCTGTAACCCTACAGACAAAAAATTCTGGAAAAGAGAGTTCCCAGGCTTCTCCCCTGTGATGCAAGGGAGAGTTCAGAAAGAACTGGGGACGGTGCTGAGTTGACTGCAGTCTGTTCTATTCACTACTTTCTACTGCCTTCCAGTAAAAGACACTTTTCCACTGTAGTGAACAGTACCACCACCCATTCTTCAGGCAAATAGTGAACATCCACAGATGACAGACACATGGATCTGAGGGTTTTAAAATCTGATATTCCTAGCCTCAAGTGCTCATCACACTACCTATTAATCTTATTCAGATGCCTGGAAATTTTCCTACTGTGTCATCCTTTACTATAGAATTTACTTTATTTAGTGAAATGCATCAATTCCCATCAGATGGGTAAGAAGTGTCATTATTACAATCATTGTTGATTCTCCCCCCTCCCTCAGGCTTACCTGTTACTGTTTATCTTGAATGGTCTTCTCTGATGGAGTAAATACGGAAATTTCTCCTGTTAGGGTTTTTAGTGTCAGTGCCTCGTTAGAGATTGTTCTGTGGTTTACGCATTTTTATGAAATCAGTGGCTCTGACATCTACATTAGACCCCTCCTCTGTCAGATTGCATTATTCCCACAGGGCCTTCAGGGTCCTGAATTCTGGAAGAAGACCAAAGAGTCAAGCCGTAACTTAGGTGTATGGGTAGATCTCATATGAGTAACAGAAGAAGGAACATTGGGGAAAAGACTAGAGAATAAGGTAAGTGAGAAGTAGAAGGGAAAGGAGAAAGGAGAAAGATAAAGTAGAACCATGTGTCTCAGAAAATGGATGCAGTAACACCACCAACTGGCTTTAAGTTGCCCAGAAAATTGAGGCAATAGATTCTATCCCCTTAATATATCTTCACTCTGTCCGTTCCTCCCCCTCAATACCACCATTCATCACCAACCTCTTGGGTTATTGCAACAGCTTCCTTATTTTTTGCCATGTCTCCAACTTCACTCCCACAAATGCATTCTGCTGAAGACAGTCTCACAAAAAAAGAAATCTAATTATTTTAACCTTCCCTGGCCCCTTGCCAAGCTTACTCATAATCTGTAAATGTTTATAAAAGTTTTGAATGGGGCAAAGTTTATGGGATTAACTTTTAAAAGCTGTGTATAAAATTGCTTTTACAGTAAAATCTCAGATAGGTAAAATAAAAAAATGTAGAAAAATATTGGAAGTCATCTTCCAAAATGTTAATTGATGCCTCTGCATGGTAAGATTATGGATGATTATTTTTTCCTTTCCAATTTTCTACAATGAGCATATACTACTTTCATAATCGGAAAAGAGAAAAATTTTTCTTTAAATGAAAAAAAATTAACCAAGTTTTCATGTTAAGTTAAAACTCAGCCATTGTCTCTTCATCAATATTATAAAGCGGGGCAATCAGTTTTACTGACCAATTCTTCTTGGGAAAATGGATGGAGACATTAGAACAAAATTATCCATTTGTATTATTTGTTATCAACTTTCTAATGAATTTAGGACTCACGGTAAGAAGTAAAAAAAAAAGTATATATATAGCTATGTATATACACATAGAGTATACATATATGTATACATGTATGTGTATGTTTGTTTATGTGTGTTATAGGGCAGTTAAAGTCATCATAAAAATTCTGCCTATAGAAAGTATGAATTACAAAAAACAGGGAAAATGGAGGCCCAGAGAAGTTCTGAAATCTTTGTGAGGTTTCCCAGTAGCTACTGCCTCATGAACATTACTCAGTACTGCTGACACCAGCCCTCTGTTAGTTCCCTGATCCTTGCTACCTGTCAGGTAAAAGAATGGCAGAATTCTCTAATCTCTGAGTCACATTGATATTGTCAAAATTTACTGGAGGTACTTATTGTTCTGGTCAGTCTTCAAAATCCAGGAGATAAAAAATAATCTGATCCAATTAAAAGGATGTTTCCCCTCTACTGTGAGAAATTAGCATCTTTTCTTTGTTCCAATTTCCCGGGAAGTTTTCCAAGTTCCAGACCTGGGCCAGTTTACGGCTCTCCTGGTACTTAATTGATTTTTTTTTTTTTTTTCCTCTCTAGGCAAAGAGTTAATAAGGATCCATCCTTTCTGTGTCAATTCCAATGCAATTCATTCCATAGTGGTAAAATTTAAAAGGTACAGAAGAAAATAACAGAGTGTTATTTCTTACTAAATTCACAGTGATACACACACACACACACACACACACACACACACACATACACACATATCTTAATCTCCAAATATCCCTAAATTTTTCTCATTTTAACCCAATGTTGTATAGACTATAGCCTTGCTACTTAATTGATATTTTCACTCTAATTGTTTTCTCCTCTGTATTTGATGGCATCTTTTTCTTCCCATCTTTTTTTTTTTTTTTCCCCTGTAGTAGACATAACCAATATAGGAAATTATTTTTAAGGTAAATTTTTACTCACTTTATCTCCCATGTTATTTTCCATCTGTAGTTGAATGTGAATGAATTATCTTAAATGAGTTTCTAAATTATTATAATGTATATTTCTGTCAAATGGTTTGTTTTCACACAGAACAGTCATAAGTTAGTGCTTCTTTCATCTCAGCACTGTTGGGTACATCTTTCTCCCTTCAGAATTGATTGTTAATACATAATAACAGCCACATCCACCTAGTCTAATGAAGTTATCAGTCACTTTATCAGATGCTTCAGAAGAAAGCTAAAATTAATGTTGAGTTTGTCTGCCCAACAGCAGAATGGGTTCCAGAAATGAATTTGACTATACCTTTTCATAGAATTATTTTATCACAGGGACCTTTAGAGTAAGAAATTTTGTCAAATTAATGTAATTTAACTTGACAAAATTTTTTGTTTGTTCTATGCCATCAAAACAACTTGTATTTTGAGGCCTTGACAATTTTTGTTGCTGTGTGAAGGGCTCCTAAATTATCTACCTGATACAAAGGCTAATGAAAGAATAGCCCTGAAACCCTGATTAAACATAGTCCTGAAGGTTGACTTCCTGGTCCAACAGTAGAAGGAAAATAAATCCCAAAATTCTGAGGAAATATTTAGGATTTTTCAGTATGCATGTTAGGATTATTGTTTTGGATTTTAAAATATTTTTCCCTCATTTCTCTTTTTTATTCTACAGTTTTTACTTTCACATTTCCATTATATATTTGTCAAAATGTCATTGGGTTAGGAAAGAAATGAAGACACGAAGGAAATAGTGAATAGTGAAGAGGGCGTGAAGTCAATGAATTGGGGGTCCCAAGTGAAATGTTATGGAAATCAGGGTACTAGAGAGAATAAGCAGAAAAGATAGAAGGAGGCTTGTAATTGAGATTATGAGGGGTTACAGATATTGGTAATGACAAAGTCTAGAATACGACCATAAGAAAAAATGACTGAGATAAGGTAGAGGACAAGTCATCGGAGAGAGAAGCCGGTATATCAGAAGTGTCATCCCCTTGGATATAAGAATCACCAAGACTGAAGTAGTGTGAAGAGGTGACAGCCAGCCTGGTGTAACATCTTTGAGGAATGAATGAGATGACTGGGGGTTGGTAGAAATTCTGGTTGGTATGGCTGATAGCAAGAGCCTCAAAAGCGCTGAAGGCTTAAAGTCAGGAGAGAGGGTGAGTGATCTGGAAGGAAAAGAGGAGGAAGGAAGGTACCTCAGCTCCAGGTCCATCTGTGGGTAGAGTGCAAGAAAAATAGCTTCCACTCCTTAAGGCTGCAGGGGAGGCAGTGCCTTCAGGGTATGGTCAGATTTTATTTAGAAAAAGAAAGAGGAAGGAATGCTGGGAGAGGAAGTGAAGGATAAAGGGGATTTGAGTGTGATCCAGAGAATGCAGTGGAAGCGTTTAAGGGTCCATCAGAGGAATGGAGCCCAATTAGGGGATGCACAGAGGTCAAGAGGATGAGGATGGTGTGCCCTCCAATCTAGTGATACAATGACGGGGTCATCTACGTTAGCAGAATAGCTGTGCTGGGTTGGTACTCAGTTCTGAGCTGAGGGCCCTTGGAGTTGACTTCTCACCTTGTGTGTGCTCAGCAGTCTTTGTGTAGCTCTGCTGTTAGCCCTGACCTGGGACCTTTGGGTCAGTGTGGAGCTGGGGCAGCTGAAGAGGGCCGGGACACAAAAGGCGGCTGGACCAGAGGGCAGACAGCGGAATGGACACCAAGGGGGGGAAAGTGGCGGGGGGATGAGGGGTAGTGCTGGTGGTGGGATGAATTGGGAGATTGGGATTGACATATATACGCTTATATGTCTCAAATAGATAACTATAAGAATCTGCTGTATAAAAAAAAAAAAAAAGGCGGCTGGTCCACTGCACTCACATTCCAGCACTTTCGCTGTTGCTCCTTCACTCCGTAAACCTTCTTGAGCCTCCACCACGCTCTACACATTAGGTGGGTGTTGGAGTTATGCCAGGTCCCTGCCCTCGGGGTACTCATACTGTGACATGCAAATACATGACTGCAATCTAATGAGACAGGTGAAAGATAAAGACATTAGTTTAGTTTGTTTGGTTTAGGTTTTTTTGGCATGAATTTTAGGTACTCATACAGCTAGAATTCTTTAAAGGACAGTTGGTATATGGATATGAAGCTCAGCACAGAGTAACAGATAGTAGTATAGGTTTGTAAGTTTGGAGGGTTTGAGCGGGTCCAATAGAAAATAAGTAAGACCCGTCGTCTTCATTGAGACCTGAATCAATTAAATAAAACAAAAGAGAAAGAGAAAAAGAAGACCGAACTGATAAAACTCGCAGTGGAGAATCTGGCTCAAATCTGCAGACAAGGAGACCTGTAACACTAAGCACAGAATTAGACAGAATTACCAGCCCCATGATGGGCAACTGCCAGGGACCATACCTCCTGGCTCAGGGCCTTTACCGTGGAGCTTGTCATGTGCTTGGGAGTAACAATGACACGTGGCACTGAGACAATGAGGGAAGCGTTGGGCCAAGCACACGCAGTTCATCCTTTCCACATTTACCAGTGTGCTAAGTGACTCCACCTTCCAAAGGACGGAGTAAGTGAGAGAGGGAACGGGACCAGGAGGGTTTCACCGGCAGGGACATTTCCACATGGAAGGAAACATCACTAGTGGGGCAGAAACATTCTCTCAACCACCGCCCCCCCTTAATCAAGTCAGGCCAATCAAGGGCCCAGGAGAAGACAAGAAGCTAGAGCAGGAACTCTGGGCATGAGACACCAGGAGACGGGCAGCTGGGAGCACCTGGGTAGAGTGAAGGGAAGAAAGATCTCAAGATGAATAAGCTTCTCCCATTTAAGGGAATACATCTGACTCTGCCTGTTGCTCCAAGGACTCCTTTAATGTGAGATTTTATGTTAATAAAATTTTGACTACATCACTGTCAGTGTTTTCTAAGACCGTCCTATACGTTTTTTCATGACTACTGACCACTTAGAAAACTCTAAGATAAATAGTATTTTACTGCTATCATATAGATGAGGCCACTGGAATCCAGAGAACTTGAGTCTCTAAAACATGATCACTCAGCCACTCAGGAGGAAGCTTAGACCTCAGTCCAGGATTCTGATGCAGCCCCCTCACTAGGTACATACAGAGCTGAAAAAATGTATGTGATGATCTCTTTTGATCTGGTGGTGGTTTAAAAGGATGACTGAAATGATCATCTGTTATTAGTTGTGGCTCCTCAGGTACTAATAGGACAATTAAAAAGAAAACACAGGATCTTCTATTCTTTATAAGAGTGAAATAATTGTCATAAATTATTTGTTTGAGGTTAAATCAGTAATACTCTAACTCTGAGACATATTGGGTTCCTTTGGGCTCTTTGGTATGGGGGAAACTCAAAGTTGAGACAAAAGTCATGAAATATCTGAGAAAACATATATTTAGCATCAGTGCTAAGTTGTGATGTGTATGGCAATTTCACTTACTAATTCAAAAAGAGCATTTAACATAAAAAAGCTGAACCTCAGATTTTTTTTTTCCCCAAAGTGTGCTTGTCCCCAGTCTTCAGTTCTTCCAATGTTCCTTAGGCCTTAATTAAATAAGAGCAAGAGAGAGCACTGGGCTTGGGTTCAGGATAAATATCCTGGACTTGAGCAGGAGATGTTGCTTTATTGCTTTAATGACTTGGAATGCATCCAGAAAGCTCAGACTGGCTAGCGGACAAATCTGACAGCTACTGAATCTCACAGCAGTAACATTCTAACCAATTAAAAACAGAGCTAGAAATAATGGTTTGTCACCGAGTGGTGTTTCAGAAACCAATTGGTCCAGATTAACCAGAGGATTAACTTTTCTAACTGAATTTAAAGGTCACAGGGAGCTGACTTTAATGAAAGAAAGAGAAAAGCATTCAGGTAGAAGGGGAAGACTTACATAGAGAAATTAGGTTAATAGATCTTGCTTTATTATTTATAGACAACTAACCAAATTGCTGTCTTATTTTACGGCAGGAGTTCACAGTCAAGGGTAAATATGTTTAGTATACAAAAGAAAGTTAAATGAGCAATCAGGTGTTTCTAAGGGATCCCTCTAATGGAAAGGGCATAGATGGCCTTCCAACATCCATAAGTATGTTCATTTTTAAAAAAGGATTTTTGCTAGGTAAACCAGCCTACTTTTGACTGATACCTAAGTCGGATGGGATTGAAGTCAAGTTAGTGACAGACCATCCGACTTGTGTAGGCACCTGAGATCAACTAGTCAGATGGCACTTGCGTGGATAAGACCACAGTAGCCTGTTCTTATCAGGGCCACTGAAACGTGCACGAAGAGAAGGCTTTCGTATCACTGTGGCAAAGCTTTTCACCGCTGTTTGTCGGATGGCTTTTCCTTGTTGTAAGCATCTTTCCTCCAAGATTCACTCTTCCTACCTCCACAGCATGCATCTCCTGTTGTGCACATCACCCTCGCACCCACAGAGTGAAAGCAGTTTGCTGTGGGTGGGAGGATCTTGGGCTGGACCTTAGATGAAATACTGGTGTGCAGTTAAGTGTTAAAATGACCTCCTGTTTAAAGTTACTTCCTGTCCCTAGCACATAGTTGGTTTTAATAAACATTGTGGAGAGAAGGTTGGGTGTGTGTGGAAGGGGCGGGGGCGTTGAAGGGAAAGAGAGGGAGGAAAGTTAGTCCGACGGAAGGAAGATGTTGCTGCTGACTGTAAGGGATTAGAATGGCCAAGTAACCGAGGCAGTCTCAACTCTGTCATTTACGTGTAGAGCTTGCATTACGTTCTAGAATTGGATTTCGAGAGCTGGGTTTTGCTGCGAAGAGTAACCTTGTGTCAGAGGTGTGTGAAGAACCTTCCAGAAGCATGAAACCCCAATTGCTGATTATTTAAAGGAAGCCCTTTGATTCCTCTGTGTGATATGTGTCAATAGCCTCCAACAGGCACCACTCGATCCTACTGAAGCCAGGCAGGGATTAGAGTTTCAGGCAGAATCTGAGATTGTACGCTGGATCTAGTCACAGACATACAGGGCCCAGTCAATTTTCTGGACTCTCCCCTCTGGTCGGTTGGTCTAATGTTGAGTCTGGCTGGGATGTTCTGCTGAATGGGACTGCGTACTCATTAAAACTCCTCGTGGGTGGAAACCAGATTCTATACCAATACTCAAGGATAATTTTCAGTTGGGGTGCACTGGTTTGACTGACTGTTAAGAGATCACTGCTTTTGTACCAGTGGTAAATGGCTGCTGCCATAAGCACGCCTGCCTCACACCCACTGCCCCCTACACCTGCTGCCCTGGCCTCTCCCTCACTGTCCTGCAACTAAAGGCCTGGCCCAGAAGGGGACCCTCAGGAATCTGAACCACGACCTGCAACCGGTGCCCGTTCTTAGGGTCTGTGTTGAACACTTGGCATATTGCTCCTGCCTACATCTGTGCGAGGCTCTTAGCAGTCACATGTTTGTTCTGTGTGCCCCTCATCGTCTCAGTTTAGAGGGGTCACTTCACTGACTCCTATTCGCTCAGAAGCCCATAAGTAAATTATCTGCAGCTATCAAGGAATGAAACAGTCGCTAAACATCTTCATCCTAGATACACCACAGCTAGGCCTATATATCCCAAAGAGAAGCTTAGAGGTACGGTTATCTGGCTTACTTAGATGTGAAGGCAGTCAAATGAGTTTTCTGCACATAAAATGCACTTTCTGGGCTTCCCTGGTGGCGCAGTGGTTGAGAGTCCGCCTGCCGATGCAGGGGACGCGGGTTCGTGCCCCAGGCAGGGAAGATCGCACATGCCGCGCAGCGGCTGGGCCCGTGAGCCATGGCTGCTGGGCCTGCGCGTCCGGAGCCTGTGCTCCGTGACGGGAGAAGCCACAACGGTGAGAGGCCCGCGTACCGCAAAAAAAAAAAGTAAAATAAAAATAAAATAAAATAAAAATAAAATGCACTTTCTGACCGAATATTTAAATTGGCTAGTTAGGGGGACTGAATGAACCAGACAGCTGACAATCTCACCTCATTCTAGGTATAACCTTATCGTTAGCATCTTACAGCTAGAAACACAAGCATTTCAAACATTCTTAGCATTAACAAAATTCCTTTGTTGCTAGTTCATTTTTCTGCTGGTCATTTAAGTTTTCTTCCCTTTTAAATCAGTTTCACTCAAAACATAAGAAATAACTGTGACCAAATTAATTGACAAAAGTTCATATTGTAAACTCCTAGTAAAAAGCAATTGTCCTTCTGGTGACATTTCACCTCAAACTGAAGTTATCCCTCCTGTATGAGGGCAGCAGAAAGATGAGCCGTGTTTGTTTTACTTCTGAGACTTGGCTGAGCTACAGTTGATAGGTTTTGCGACAAGTGCACTTAGATGCCAATGGAGTTCCTATTATGAGCCGCACACTCTTCTGAGTGGTAGGGATTCAACCAGGAGCAAAACAGAGTCCCTTCCCTCCTGGGCCTTAAAATCATCCCAAACTATTGTGCTGTTTGTGGGAAAAGAATCATGAATTCCCCAGATGTTCTGAGGATCTTAAAAAAGAAATTCTGCTAAATTATTTTTTTATCTTATTTTTTGTTCATTCTAGTGATCCTACTTTTCTATTGTATATTATACTGGAAAGAAAACCTGGAAAACAGAAAAAAAATTTCAGAAAGATACTTCTGGTTATATTTACCATTTATTTACACTACAAATCCTTGGGTGTAATCACAGTAAACTACTCCCCTGTACATTTTTCACAAAAGGAGTGCCTTCTTTGTTGGCTTTGGTAAAATGCACAGTGCCTAGAAGGATGTCTCTGTCCCAGAATCTTCCCTGCCCTGGACTGGACCAGCCCTCCCTCCTGCTGGAAAGCTCTTCCCCAAACACCTCCACTTGTGCAAGTTCTATTTTCCTGGTCATTTGCAAACACACTCCTTTGGTGCGTTTTCCTCCATATATGGTGTATCCTTTAAAATCGAGGATTTACAGCCATGTGTAGACCGTCCATTCTTCAAAGTCTTGCTCTGACATTGCTCGCTCTGGCAGTCCCTCCCTCTCAGAGCCCCTGGGATGGAGCATATTTCTCTTTCTTCTCACATGGCTCATTGTTTAATATTTCCTCCATTCTATCATGAATTAGGGCTCCTTGTGTATGCATTTGCCTCTTTCTCTAAAGCATGAGCTTCTAGAGGACTAAGACTGTATTTGAATCATTTTTGTATTTCCCAGAGTATCTAGCACGGTGAGCTACACAGAGTAGCCACTTAATAAATGCTTACTGAATTGAGTAGAATAAAATAATTTAGTGTCACTGCAATCCTTTATCACTGACTTGAAAAGGTAGAGAGGGAAGAAATTGGGTTAAGCTAAACATATTCATTTTTGCAATATACTCTATCAGACAAAAAGATTATTCAATGTATTTGTTTCCAGTTTCTTATAGAATATTCCTTCAATTCGTAGATATGCTGTATATTGGAGTGTGGAAGTGAATTACACATGAGGCACCCTGTCTAAAGTATATGGAATTTACAGAATTGCCTAGGCTTCATGGGACCCCCCCCCCAAAAATGAGGGAAATAAAGCCCATCCAAATATTTTTGAAAGCCACTGGAGAGGAATAAAATACAAAAAGGTAATCATGCAGTAGCAATAGCAACCAGACTCCCTAAGTTTTGTCAAACTACCTGACTAGTTAGAGCCATGTTCAGGGCGTCTCCCGCATTTTTCTCTACCCACCTCCACATTCCCTCTGCTCCCTTGGGAAGCTTGCTCTCATTAAAAGGGATGGGAAACTAGCCACATCATTACATTCACTTAAGGCAGAGCTTAGCTGGTCAGTACCCACTACTGTCAACAACAAGGGCCACTTTGGGATTTTGAGCCCTTATGGGCATCTTGGTTGGGATTTTTGTTTGTCTTACTTTGAAATTTACATGTCTTTAGAACAACTAAAATTCACAAGAACGAACTAATTAATGGATTCCATTTTTGACAGCTACAAGAAGACGGATGAGAAAGTAACATGCTTCTGGCAGTGTGTTATCAATTGGGAGGCAACAGTGCATTCTCTCTATGTGGAACAGTGAGCTGGAACCGACACTGACAGATGACACGGCCCTTTGACAGTGACGCCTGTACGAGCTGACAGCTCCACTTGCAGTCAGTCAAGTCCACGCTTTGCAGTGGAATTTTAACGGGCTTGATTTGCAGAATATGCTTTGCCTACTTCTCAGCTTGTAGTAGAAGTGAGTAAAAATTTCAAAACATTCACATTAAAAAGTGGATTCTAGGCTCTGTTACCCAACCTTCTTCTCCTTTCAAAGCTAAGGGTAATAACAGTAAATAAATCTTAATCTTAAAAAACAAACAAAAAAATAAAAACCTGTAAGACATCTAGGAAAGGAACAATTCTCTCCTTAAAATTAGGTTTTCTATAAATCAAGGTAATCACATATTAGTCAAAAGCCCTTAGGAAGGGCAAGATGCCAAATTTCCCAAGGTAATTATAATTTAATCATAAAATATATATGTGTGTGTGTGTGTGTGTGTGTGTGTGTGGTTTGTATTCAAATCACAGGAAAAAGGACTGACTCAGTTATGCTTTTTTAAAAAAAATTTACCATCTCAACCACTTTTTTTTTCAATAAATTTATTTTATTTATTTATTTTTGGCTGCATTGGGTCTTCGTTGCTGCACGCAGGCTTTCTCTAGTTGCAGCGAGTGGGGGTTACTGAGGGGGGCTACTCTTTGTTGTGGTGCGTGGACTTCTCATTGCAGTGGCTTCTCTTTGTTGCAGAGCATAGGCTCTAGGCACATGGGCTTCAGTAGTCGCGGCACACAGGCTCAGTAGTTGTGGCTCACGGGTTCTAGAGCGCAGGCTCAGTAGTTGTGGTGCACAGGCTTAGTTGCTCCACGGCATGTGGGATCTTCCCGGACCAGGGCTCGAACCCGTGTCCCCTGCATTGTCAGGTGGATTCTTAACTACTGCGCCACCAGGGAAGTCCCAATTATGGTTTTAAAGCTTATTGACTATATCAAAAACTGCTTCCAAATATTAGAAAATATTTTTCTTTAAGGAGATTGTTTACTCATTCACTTCCAGGTTTTAGGTCACGCTTTTTCTTTTACCTTTTTGCAATCTCCTATCTTTGAATAGGACATGTACATGAAGCTGATTTTCCTGTGTGACATTTGTAAAGTTACTGTTCTGTGTTTCAATTCCTTTACCAATAAAATATAGCTAATCACCCTGTCACCACCAACATACCTCCCAGGCTCAGAGCAAGAAATGAGGGTGTCTGGGGTGAAAAACTAGTGACTAAAAGGCCAAATCGGACTGGCAGGGGTGAAGTTTTGCGTTTGAATGCCCCTAGGCTGGGCAGGTAGGCTTAGGTTTCCATACCCTCTGCTCCCTGTCTAACACTGTTATCTTTCCACATTTCTGTAACTTGCCTGGGCTCTGCAGGCAGTTGAGTTTGTGACGGTGGCAGCATCAACCAACGTATTCTCACTCTTCCTCATAGAAACACATAATAATTCTAATATTGTTGATTTCAATAAATAGAATTGGATGGTGGAGACAGGCAAATACAAAGGAAATAAACATACAGTTACCAAGAACAATTAAGTAAAAGGATAATATTGGCATATGAAGCAAACTCTGTTTCAAGGGTGGCAAACTAGCTTTGAGCCACACACTGGAACCTCCTAACCAGTCCTTCCCAGACATCCCCACCACCCCTCCCAATAAACAAACAGAGTAGAAAGATGAGACTAGCTATTCTTTCTTAGGCCAAGCTTTGTTGCTTGGGTTATCTAGCCAGTTAAGATAAGCCATCCAACCTTCACATGTGTATAATTATAAATTATTCAAGGAAGTGATTGGGAAGGCATATATAAGAGAGATGAGCTTCCAAAGTGTCTTGAAGAAGGAAAGCTTCATGGATTGGTGGAGGAAATGAAGAAGTCATTTTAAGCAGAGACAATGGTTTATGCAAAAGTTCAGAGATGAGAAAAGACTACGTTATTGGGATAGCTTCAAGATGGCAGAGGAGTAAGACATGGAGGTCACCTTCCTCCCCACAGATACACCAGAAATACATCTACATGTGGAACAACTCCTACAGAACATCTACTGAACGCTGGCAGAAGACCTCAGACTTCCCAAAAGGCAAGAATCTCCCCATGTACCTGGGTAGGGCAAAAGAAAAAGAAAAAACAGAGACAAAAGAATAGGGACGGGACCTGCACCTCTGGGAGGGAGCTGTGAAGGAGGAAAGGTTTCCACACACTAGGAAGCCCCTTAACTGGCGGAGATGGAGGAGAGCACAGCAACAGGGGTGCAGAGGGCAAAGCAGAGAGATTCCCACACAGAAGATCGGCGCCAATCAGCACTCACCAGCCCGAGAGGCTTGTCTGCTCACATGCCGGGATGGGTGGGGGCTGGGAGCTGAGGCTCCGGCTTTGGAGTTCGGATCCCAGGGAGAGGACTGGGGTTGGCTGCATGAACACAGCCTGAAGGGGGCTAGTGCACCACAGCTAGCCAGGAGGGAGTCTGGGAAAATGTCTGGACTTGCCTAAGAGGCAAGAGACCATTGTTTCGGGGTGCGCAAGGAGAGGGGATTCAGAGCACCGCCTAAACAAGCTCCAGAGATGGGCACAAGCCGCGGCTATCAGCGCGGAACAACAGACGGGCATGAAACGCTAAGTCTGCTGCTGCAGCCACCAAGAAGCCCGTGTGCAATCACTATCCACACTTCCCCTCCCGGGAGCCTGTGCAGCCCACCACTGCCAGGGTCCCGTGATCCAGGGACACCTTCCCCAGGAGAACACACAGCACGCCTCAGGCTGTTGCAACTTCATGTTGGCCTCTGTGGCCGCAGGCTCACCCTACATCCATACCCCTTCCTCCCCGTGGCCTGAGTGACCCAGAGGTCCCTAATCAGCTGCTACTTTAACCCGTCCTGTCTGGGTGAAGAACAGACACCCTCAGGCGACCTACATGCAGAGGCGGGGCCAAATCCAAAGCTGAACCCCAGGAGCTGTGGGAACAAGGAAGAGAAAGGGAAATCTCTCCCAGCAGCCTCAGGAGCAGCGGACTAAATCTCCCCAATCAACCTGATGTACCTTGCATCTGTGGAATACCTGAATAGACAATGAATCATCTCAAAATTGCAGCGGTGGGCTTTGGGAGCAACAGTAGACTTCGGGTTTGCTTTCTGTATCTAATTTGTTTCTGGTTTTATGTTTATCTTAGTTTAGTATTTAGAGCTTATTATCATTGGTAGATTTGTTTATTGATTTGGTTGCTCTCTTCCTTTTTTTAATATATATATATTTTTCCTTTTCCTCCTTTTGTGAGTGTGTATGTGTATACTTCTTTCTGTGATATTGTCTGTATAGCTTTGCTTTTACCGTTTGTCTTAGGGTTCTGTCTGTCCATTGTTTTTTTTTTAATATAGTTTTTAGCTCTTGTTATTATTGGTGGATATGTTTTGTGGTTCGGTTGCTCTCTTCTTTCTTTCTTTTTTTATTTTTTATTTTTAATATTTAAAAAATTTTATTTTAATAACTTTATTTTATGTTATATTCTTCTTTCTTTCTTTCTTTCTTTCCTTCTTTCTTTCTTTCTTTCCTTCTTTCTCTCCCTTTTCTTCTGAACTATGTGGCTGACAGGGTCTTGGTGCTCTGGCCAGGTGTCAGGCCTGAGCCTCTGTGGTGGGAGAGCTGAGTTCAGGACACTGGTGCACCAGAGACCTCCCTGTCCTACGTAATATCAAATTGTGAAAGCTCTCTCAGAGATCTCCTTCTCAATGCTAAGATCCAGCTCCACTCAACGACCAGCAAGCTACAGTCCTGGACACCCCATGCCAAACACCTAGCAAGACAGGAACACAACCCACCCATTAGCAGAGAGGCTGCCTAAAATCATACTAAGTTCACAGACACCACAAAACACACCACCAGACGTGGTCCTGCCCACCAGAAAGACAATATCCAGCCTCATCCACCAGAACACAGGCACCAGACCCCTCTGCCAGGAAGCCTACAAAACTCACTGAACCAATCTTATCCACTGAGGGCAGACACCAAAAACAACAGGAACTATGAACCTGCAGCCTGCGAAAAGGAGACTCCAAACATAGTAAGTTAGGTAAAATGAGAAGACAGAGAAATACACAGCAGATGAAGGAGCAAGGTAGAAATGCACCAGAGCAAACAAATGAAGAGAAAATAGGCAGTCTACCTGAAAAAGAATTCAGAGTAATGATAGTCAAGATGATCTCGAATCTTGGACATAGAATGGAGAAAATACAAGAAACGTTTAACAAGGACCTAGAAGAACTAAAGAGAAAACAAACAATGATGAACAACAAAATAAATGAAATTAAAAACTCTCTAGAAGGAATCAATTAGCAGAATAAATGAGGCAGAAGAATGGATAAGTGAATCAGAAGATAAAATAGTGGAAGTAACTACCACAGAGAAGAATAAAGAAAAAAGAATGGAAAGAATTGAGGACAGTCTCAGAGACGTCTGGGACAACATTAAATGCATTAACATTCAAATTATAGGGGTCCCAGAAGAAGAAGAGAAAAAAAAGGGACTGAGAAAATATTTGAAGAGATTATAGTTGAAAACTTCCCTAATATGGGAAAGGAAATAGTCAGTCAAGCCCAGGAAGTGCAGAGAGTCCCATACAGGAGAAATCCAAGAAGAAACATGCCAAGACACATATTAATCAAGCTATCAAAAATTAAGTACAAAGAAAAAATATTAAAAGCAATAAGGGAAAAACAACAAGTAACGTACAAGGGAATCCCAATAAGGTTAACAGCTCATCTTTCAGCAGAAACTCTGCCAGCCAGAAGGGACTGGCAGGACATATTTAAAGTGATGAAAGGGAAAAAGCTGCAACCAAGATTACTCTACCCAGCAAGGATCTCATTCAGATTCGATGGAGAAATTAAAACCTTTACAGACAAAGAAAAGCTAAGAGAATTCAGCACCACCAAACCAGTTTTACAACAAATGCTAAAGGAACTTCTCTAGGCAAGAAACACAACAGAAGGAAAAGACCTACAAGAACAAACCCAAAACAATTAAGAAAATGGTAATGGGAATATATATATCGATAACTACCTTAATTGTAATTGGATTAAATGCTCCAACCAAAAGACATAGACTGGCCGAAGGGATACAAAAACGAGACCCATATATATGCTGTCTACAAGAGACCCACCTCAGACCTAGGGACACATACAGACTGAAAGTGAGGGAATGGAAAAAGGTATTCCATGCAAATGGAAATCAAAAGAAAGCTGGTGTAGCAATTCTCATATCAGACAAAATAGACTTCAAAATAAAGGCTGTTACAAGAGACAAAGAAGGACACTGCATAATGATCAAGGGATCAATCCAAGAAGAAGATATAACAATTGTAAATATTTATGCACGCAATATAGGAGCACCTCAATACATAAGGCAAATGCTAACAGTCATAAAAGGGGAAATCGACAGTAACACAATCATAGTAGGGGACTTTAACACCCCACTTTCACCAATGGACAGATCATCCAAAATGAAAATAAATAAGGAAACACAAGCTTTAAATGACACATTAGACAAGATGGACTTAACTGATATTTACAGGACATTTCATCCAAAAACAAGAGAATACACTTTCTTCTCAAGTACTCATGGAACATTCTCCAGGACAGATCATATCTTGGGTCACAAACCAAGCCCTGGTAAATTTAAGAAAATTGAAATCATATCAAGTATCTTTTCCAACCACAACACTATGAGACTAGATATCAATTACAAGAAAAAAACTGTAAAAAATACAAACACATGGAGGCTAAACAACATGCTACTAAATAACCAAGAGATCACTGAAGAAATCAAAGAGGAAATTAAAAAAAATACCTAGAAACAAATGATAATGAAAACATGATGATCCAAAACTTATGGCATGCAGCAAAAACAGTTCTAAGAGGGAAATTTACAGCAATACAATCCTACCTCAAGAACATCTCAAATTAGCAACCTAACCTAACACTTAAAGCAATTAGTGTAAGGAGAATAAAAAAAAAACCCAAAGTTAGCAAAAGGAAAAAAATCATAAAGATCAGATCAGAAATAAACGAAAAAGAAACTAAGGAAATCATAGCAAAGATT
The DNA here is from genome assembly GCF_949752795.1 of Hyperoodon ampullatus. Classification (NCBI taxonomy): domain Eukaryota; kingdom Metazoa; phylum Chordata; class Mammalia; order Artiodactyla; family Ziphiidae; genus Hyperoodon; species Hyperoodon ampullatus. The sequence continues at coordinate 31,054,152 of NC_136925.1, read as the reverse complement.
CATAAAACTAAAAGCTGGTTCTTTGAAAAGGTAAACAAAATTGATAAACCACTAGCCAGACACATCAGAAAAAAAGGGAGAAGACTTAAATCATTAGAATTAGAAATGAAAAAGGAGAAGTAACAACTGACACTGCAGAAATACAAAGGATCATGAGAGATTACTAAAAGCAACTATATGTCAATAAAATGGACAACCTGGAAGAAATGGACAAATTCTTAGAAAAGCACAACCTTCTGAGACTGAATGAGGAAGAAATAGAAAATATAAACAGACCAATCACAAGCACTGAAATTGAAACTGTGATTAAAAATCTTCCAACAAACAAAAGCCCAGGACCAGATGACTTCACAGGTGAATTCTATCAAACATTTAGAGAAGAGCTAACATGTACCCTTCTCAAACTCTTCCAAAATATAGCAGAGGGAGGAACACTCCCAAACTCATTCTACGAGGCCACCATCACCCTGATATCAAAACCAGACAAAGATGTTATAAAAAAAGAAAACTACAGGCCAATATCTCTGATGAACACAGATGCAAAAATCCTCAACAAAATACTAGCCAACAGAAACCAACAGCACATTAAAAAGATCATACATCATGATAAGTGGGGTTTATCCCAAGAATGCAAGGATTCTTCAATATATGCAAATCAATCAATGTGATAAACCATGTTAACAGACTGAAGAATAAAAACCATATGATCATCTCAATAGATGCAGAAAAAGCTTTCAACAAAATTCAACACCCATTTATGATCAAAACCCTCCAGAAAGTAGGCATAGAGGGAACTTACCTCAACATAATAAAGGCCATGTATGACAAACCCACAGGCAACATCGTTCTTAATGATGAAAAACTGAAACCACTTCCACTAAGATCAGGAACAAGACAAGGTTATCCACTCTCACCACTATTATTCAACATAGTTTGGGAAGTTTTAGCCACAGCAATCAGAGAAGAAAAAAATAAATAAAAGGAATCCAAATCAGAAAAGAAGTAAAACTGTCACTGTTTGCAGATGATATGATACTATACATAGAGAATTCCGAAGATGCTACCAGAAAACTACTAGAGCTAAACAATGAATTTGGTAAAGTAGCAGGATACAAAATTAATGCACAGAAATTTCTTGTATTCCTATACGCTAATGATGAAAAATCTGAAAATGAAATTAAGAAAACACTCCCATTTACCATTGCAACAAAAATATTAAAATATCTAGGAATAAACCTACCTAAGGAGACAAAGACCTGTATGCAAAAAAACTATAAGACACTGATGAAAGAAATTAAAGATGATACAAAGAGATGGAGAGATATACCATGTTCTTGGATTGGAAGAATCAACGTTGTGAAAATGACTATACTACACAAAGCAATCTACAGATTCAATGCAATCCCTATCAAACCCTACCAATGGCATTTTTCACAGAACTAGAACAAAAAAATTCACAATTTGTATGGAAACACAAAAGACCCTGAATAGCGAAAGCAATCTTGAGAAAGAAAAACAGAGCTGGAGGAATCAGGCTCCCAGACTTCAGACCATACTACAAAGTTATGGTAATCAAGACAGTATGATACTGGCACAAAAACAGAAATATAGATCAATGGAACCGGATAGAAAGCCCAGAGGTAAATGCATGCACATATGGTCACCTTATTTTTGATAAAGGAGGCAAGAATATGCAATATTCTTGGGGAAAGACAGTCTCTTCAATAAGTGGTGCTGGGAAAACTGGACAGCTACATGTAAAAGAATGAAATTAGAACACTCCCTAACCCCATACACAAAAAAAAACTCAAAATGCATTCAAGACCTTAATGTAAGGCCAGACACTATAAAAATCTTAGAGGAAAACATAGGCAGAACACTCTATGACATAAATCACAGCAAGATCCTTTTTGACCCACCTCCTAGAGAAATGGAAATAAAAACAAAAATAAACAAATGGGACCTAATGAAACTTCAAAGCTTTTGCACAACAAAGGAAACCATAAACAAGATGAAAAGACAACCCTCAGAATGGGAGAAAATATTTGCAAGGGAAGCGACTGACAAAGCATTAATCTCCAAAATATGCAAGCAGCTCATGCAGCTCAATATCAAAAAAACCAAAAAACCCAGTCCAAAAATGGGCAGAAGACCTAAATAGACATTTCTTCAAAGAAGATATACAGATTGCCAACAAACACATGAAAGGATGCTCAATATCACTAATCATTAGAGAAATGCAAATCAAAACTACAATGAGATATCACCTCACACCAGTCAGAATGGCCATCATCAAAAAATCTACAAACAAGAAATGCTGGACAGGGCTTCCCTGGTGGTGCAGTGGTTGAGAGTCCGCCTGCCGATGCAGGGGACGCGGGTTCGTGCCCCGGTCCGGGGGGATCCTACGTGCCATGGAGCGGCTGGACCCGTGAGCCATGGCCACTGAGCCTGCGCGTCCGGAGCTTGTGCTCCGCAACGGGAGAGGCCGCGGCGGTGAGAGGCCCGCGTACCGCAAAAAAAAAAAAAAAAAAAGAAATGCTGGACAGGGTGTGGAGAAAAGAGAACCCTCTTGCACTGTTGGTGGGAATGTAAATTGATACATCCACTATGGAGAACAATATGGAGATTCCTTAAAAAACTAAAAATAGAACTACCATATGACCCAGCAATCCCACTACTGGGCATATACCCTGAGAAAACCATAATTCAAAAAGAGACATGAATCACAGTGTTCATTGCAGCACTATTTACAAAAACCAGTACATGGAAGCATCCTAAGTATCCATCGACAGATGAATGGATAAAGAAGATGTGGCACATATATACAATGGAATATTACTCAGCCATAAAAAGAAATGAAATTGAGTTATTTGTAGTGAGGTGGATGGACTTAGCGACTGTCCTACAGAGTAAAGTAGGTCAGAAAGAGAAAGACAAATACCATATGCTAACACATATATATGGAATCTAAAAAAAAAAAAAGGCTCTGAAGAACCAGGGCAGGACAGGAATAAAGACACAGACATAGAGAATGGACTTGAGGACACGGGGAGGGGGAAGGGGAAGCTGGGACGAAGTGAGACAGTGTCATGGACATATATACACTACCAAACGTAAAATAGATAGCTAGTGGGAAGCAGCCACATAGCACAGGGAGATCAGCTCAGTGCTTTGTGACCACCTAGAGGGGATAGGGAGGGTGGAAGGGAGATGCAAGAGGGAGGGGATATGGGGATGTAGGTATACATATAGCTGATTCACTTTGTTATACAGCAGAAACTAACACACCATTGTAAAGCAATTATACTCCAATAAAGATGTTAAAAAATAAATAAATAAAAATAAAAACAAAATTCTTCCCTCTTCCCCAAAAAAGAAGACTATGTTATTGCTGCTGGAATAGAGCCCATGCAGTTTGTAATAAGGAAAAGATAAGGCTGGGGTCCCAGGATTAACTTCAAACACAAAGAATTACAGTGTGCTATGTTGTGAGGAAATACATTTCACAGACTGCGTATAGAAGGCAAGTAAAATATAATGACCTTCCATTTGTTTTATGGTAATTGGACTTTTAGTTCATAAAGTAAGTACTGCTATTATACCATGAGCCGTGATAAAAAGGAAAACTTTTCAGTTTACATTTCACCCATCATAACCTTGAATATTAAAATAAACTTACATGCTCCATTAACTAGAAAATAATTTCTCTCCATGCTTTGAATTTGTCTAGGGTGTGGTTCTCAGTGAGGACAAATTCAATTGATATGCTTGAGGAATTCTAATTAAGAAACAAGGTAATTTCAAAGGTATGACATTTAATGCATTACTAGCATCTTTTAAATGCATGCTTTTATTCTATCCTTCAATTTCTTGAAACTCCATATTTTTTGAAGCTTAACTTTGTGATTTCTATATGAATTAAATCTATTGGTCAACCTCTTACCCCATAGATGAAAATTATCATAGGCTGATAAAGAATATTTTGTTAGTGCCTAGTATGCTTAGAATAGTGTATCAATGAGGGTTAGTTGGATATCCATGTGCTAAGTGTCTTGGTGGTATTCAAAAGAAATATTGGACATATTTTTTCCCTCTAATGAGCAGTTGATGATATAAAATAGAAAATTGTAGAAAATACATTTCCTTTTTAAATTAATGCTTCTTTTCAGGTTTCTTTTTTTCTTTAATCTCTAATCAGTTTTTATTTTAAAGCCCTTGACCAATTATATGATAGGAAAACACAAAATGGTTATAATATCAAAAAGTCAGATTACATAAGAGTTTTAAATAAGATGGGTAGATTGTAAGACAGTTAAATATAATTATACAAAACTAATTATGAGAAAATTTCCCATTATAGATAGAAAAATGAGGGAACCAAAATTCCAATAAAAAACTCTGGTCAGAGTAAGAAAATAAGAAAAACATTTTAATAACAGGAGTTAAAATGACAATCATGTTTGTTGTTCTAGTTGGATAAATGCAATAATTTAATGGAAATGTCCAAAGAAAGGCTTTATAGGTTTTTAATTGAATTTAAAACAAAAATGCTCGTATAATAGCTGTATACCTGATATTTTATGTAGCTGTTGAATTTGGCATGAAGTAATCATTTATCTTTTAACTTTGACTTTAATTTTGAATGATGCTAATTTAATAGACACTTTTAAGAATTAAATACAATTTAATTTTTTTTTTTTTTTAAAAAAGGAACTTGCTTTTCTATAAATGTGAAGAGGAAAAAGAAAACAGATTTAAACAAATACCCAAAAAATGAAATGAAAATTTCTTTTAAAATTTTTTATGTGTATAATAAAATACTTTATTATTGGATTGAAATTAGTATGTTTCAATCATAGAGAATGGGAAAGGTGGGGGGGAGAGAGGGAGAGACCTAAAAAGTTTTTAAAGATTGACCAGTAGGTCACTTTAAAGGAAAGTGAGTTGCTGTGAGCAATGTAAATTCAATACCCAAGATCTTGTTCTTTAATCCATGTTTTTTATTTTTTTACTTTTCTATCTTTGTTTACTGATTTGTAAACTGACTTTTAATTTTATCATTTTTACAAATGTAGAATGGATACCTCAATAATTGCATCAAATATAAAAAATAAATAAATCACTGTGGTCAGGTAGCAGAGGAGAAGTCAGGTTAGACAGGAACCCCCAATGCTTGGGGTATCCAGAATCTTTGTCAGACCTCTCACTGCCACTTTTATGGCCCACAGACCACTGCATTCGTACAGTAGAACTGAAAGCTGATTTGTAGTTCTACTCAACACTGCATTGTATTGGAGTGAGAGAATTAAGCCAATCAGGAAATGCATGGTGATTTGGATCATCTTCATAACTATGACTCCATTTTCACCTTCTTTTTTAACTAGGATAACAAATGGTTTTTGTTGGGATATCACTCTGAGCATGTAAGCATTCAAGAAAGGCTTACAGATAGCAGAGACCAAAGGTGATAGTTTTTGGCTTAAATGAGTTCTGTGTTCAAAACATGAAGCTTAAAATTCATTAAAAACTCTTTTTTGGGGCTTCCCTGGTGGCGCAGTGGTTGAGAGTCCGCCTGCCGATGCAGGGGGCACGGGTTCGTGCCCCGGTCCGGGAAGATCCCACATGTCGCGGAGTGGCTGGGCCCGTGAGCCATGGCCGCTAAGCCTGCACGTCCGGAGCCTGTGCTCCGCAACAGGAGAGACCACAACAGTGAGAGGCCCGCGTACCACAAAAAACAAAAACAACAACAAAAAAAACCCCTCTCTTTTTGATGGTTTCTGCACACCCAAATCAAGTTGTTTTACTAATTTCCTTGGATATAGTTGCATGGAATGATTTTGACTGGTATATTCCTCATAAGTCAGGATAAAACTAAAAAATGGGACAAGAGTTTTTGTCTGATATTAAGTGAAAATTTCATTTAATAAGAACCACTTCAGAACATATATATAGCTAGTAATGAGTGTATTAACTACAAATAGTCTTTGATTTTTCAAAACCTATTAACCTTATCAGCAATCATTTACTCTTTTTTTCTCTCCTTTCCCTAACATAATTTTGGGCTCAGTTGCTTCCCTGTTGACCTTTCCACATCTTCTGGAACTCCACTGAGTAGATTTCCCAGGAGCCAGGAAAACCAAGACAACGCTGACTCAGTGTACTTGCCATCTCTCCTCTGTCATGGTCCCTCTCTGTTTGCTCAGGCTGCAGATTTCTTTCCTTCCCGTCTTCTTCATTCATTCAAGAACTACTTATTGACTATGTGTTGGATTGTGCTCAATGCTGAAGAAACAACAGTGAACAACATAGGCTTGGTCACTGCCCCCCGGAGCCTACAGTCTCCGTAGAGGCAACAAAACAAGCAATTACAATGCAATATAGGGGATGCCATAAGGAATCAATATAGGAGGGAAACACAGCCCAAAGGGCTGGGAGACTTCCTGGAGGAAATGACATAAGCAGACACCTAAAGGACGAAAGGAAATTGGCTAGTGATGAGGTGGAATAAGTTCCCTGCAGACGGTACAGCATATGTCAAGGCCCATATGCAAAAGAATGTGAAGGAAATTCAGTATGTCTGGAATACAGGACACTTGTGAGGGAGTGGTGGTGGTGGCGGTGACATTGAAGCTAGACAGGTGAGCAGGGTCAAAGTCATTCAGGGCCTTATAAACCTTGCTAAGTTAAGATTTCATCCTTGGAAAAATGAGGAGTTATTCCAGGAACTTCTATTTGAAGCACATGTATGTCTTCTATACTCACCTTGTTATCATGGGTAAAGAAAGAGGACATTTAATTCCTTTCCTTGACAAATACCATATTGTCCTCTTCATCTCATTATGCTTCTGTGCGTTTGTGAGTGTGTGCTGGTAGAAAAGAATTTCCCATCTGGAAAATTGTAGTTCTCTTTGCGCCAAAATCGTCTTCCAAAGGCTTCTCTGTCATCTTGAGTCTTCCAACTCTCTTTTCTAAAGAATGTCTTCATTTACTAAAAAAAAAAAAAAAAATATTTTTAAGCACCTAGCATGACCAGTCATTGTGCTAAGTATAGGAGACGTAACACTGGGCAAAAACAGAGATGTTACCTGCTCTTGCGATTTACATCTCTGTTAGAGTTTCCAAAAGAAAACCCTAAGTAAGTAAATAATCAGTATTTCTCCAGTGATAGCGGAATAAAAGTTTAGAAGTACAGAGCAACTTTTTTCCCCCAAGAACACTTCAGAGAATACAGATCTGGATTGAAATGAAGTATTGGCTCATGTTTGAGCCCTGTTGACATGATGACAAATAAATATTTAGGCAAGTTATAAACTGATGTGTGAAGGCCACAGCAGTATCTTAACTTCCCCATCTCCCCTTCCGGCTTCACTCAGAAATGTTTTGTGAAAATGTTTCAAACTGCTGTAGTATACTGTCACATTAAAGGCAGGTTTCCAGGAAAAAAAAAAAAAAGTGGCAGCAGCTTCCCTGCCACCGCAGAGATTAATGTTTTTCAGTTATTTATATCCCGTAACATGTGACTTTATGGCATGCCTGAAGGTGTTACAGCAGGAAAGACGAGTAAAACAAGTGAGAATGGATTGAAACACATGACTAGAAAAAGAGGAGACATGCAGGGGGGAGGAAATAAAATGTATGCAGTTTTTCATAGGATTCAATGGGGAGGCATATTAATTAACTCAACCTCACTGGCTAAATTCACATCCCATAGGTGATGTGCCTTAAGGACTGATATAATGGGAGGCTGACTCTTTCTAAGCTTACAATAATTAGTCAGTGAGTGTTTATGGACTACCTTTGTACTACATGGCACAGAGAGATACAAAAGAACAGAAATCCAATGAGGACGTGAGAGAATTTTGTTTTCTTGTAACTCCACGCCTCTTGTTCCAGCTCTGGTTGAGAGGAGTTACGGATCCCTGCGTTGGGGGCACTGGTACCTTGGAAGATGCTCAGGGTCAGGTCCCCTTCCCCATGGTTTCCCTGGTGTAATTTTGGGACCTCCTCACACTGGCCAAAGTTTGAGAGAGTTGAGAAGGTCATTTTTGCAGATGCTATGATATGGGACCTCATGGGATCAGGTTTTCTACTCCTGGGGGCTCACCTGGCCAAACAGAAGTACTGGGGAAATTTGTTTTTATTGAATTGAAAGTGTGTTTGGGCAATGTTCCCAAACCTGGCTGTCCACCAGAATCCCTGTAGGGACCTTTTAAAAAAATGCATTCCTGGCCTAGTACCAGACCTTCTGAGTGACTCAGAACCTTCAAAGTACCAGAATCCCACATTTTCAAAAGCTGTTAGTGTGAGTCCTATGCAACCTATCTTTGCATGTGCTGGGGGAAAACTAAATAGTAACTCATACTACAGCTATGTTGTTTGACTCTAAACAGTTTCCCTTCTGAATTTTGATTCAATTCAACAATGATAATGTAAATATCTACCAAGTGTTCTTTGAGAGTCACTAATAAACATGACTGGAATTTATTTCTCTTAATACAGATTAACAGTATAGTCATTAAGCTTTTGAGCCCTTCACAACTATTGTCTTATTTGATGGTTACTACAGACAGCCTTAGGAGGTAGATACTATAATTATCCCATTTTACAGATGGAGACATTGAGGGTTAGGCAGCTTAAATATCTTGACCAGGTCATGTCAGGATTTGAATCCCAAGTCGGCATAACTCAAGAGGCTGAGCTTCTAACGACTCAGCCTACTGAATCTTTTTCTGTGCATTTAATAGAGAAGAGGCTTAGAAGGAAATACTGTTCAATATTGTGTATTGTTTAAACAACTGGAAGAAATGATTAGCTTGCTGGGTAAAATGTTTTCAGTGGACAACTTGCCTAAAGATTTTTTTTAAGTTAAATTAGTCAGTGAGCAATGTGTTATCTCCATTCAAAGGTAGGGATCCAAATTTAAAATATTGCTGAACTAAATATTCATGAGTGTGAGTAGACAGTTATTTACATAGGTAGATGTGAACATAGCCAAAAATAGATGTCTATGATATTTTTTTCTCAATCAAACTTTTCCTAAAATTCCTACTTTGATATATTTTAAGTGATCTATATTTACATCAATGCTGTGGTGATTATGCAATTCAAGGCTGGCAGAGTTTGATATCTTCCAAATTTGCATGTGTCCAATAAAAGCAAATAACAAAATGACCTTGATGCAAATGACATGTTTTATAGAATTATGGGGAAAAAATGTATGTGATCGCAGAAGAGTTTCCCTTGATTACTTGATTGTGCTTTTTGAAATTGTCTATTTTCAGTACATAACTGTATAAAATAAGTGTTTTCATATAAGATGGTGTTGTTTACTAACAATTCTGGTTTTGGCCAGAAAAGAGGGTGTTAAAGATAAGACAGCATTTACAAAAAACCCGCTAGGAACCAAGAATTTATGTCATGATCTGGGAATCTCCTTAACTTGTTTTCACCACTTTGATCACAGGGTGACTCTGAGCAAGTTACCTAAACTCTTTGTACTTCAGCTCCCTTATCAGTAAACTAGGGTTGATGGTAATACCCTCTTCCTAGGGTGATTGAAGGATGAAAGGAAATAATACATATAAAGCAGTTGCAAGAGTACTTGGCACATAGTGAGCTCCCAATGCTCTTGGCTTTTGTGATTAATTCAATTCAGCAAATATTTACTGAATGCCAGGTGTAACAATAGCTGATCATTTTGTGGATAACAACTGTGCTCAGTAAGTGTTTGTTGAATGAATCATTGACATGTCAAACAGATGAAGCAGAATCAGGATACTGAAAGGTAACGCTTCTGGCCAGCATTAGAAGAGCAACACCAACCTACTCCCTCCTAGATGGGAGTCTACCTGATTCCCCAGTGAGGAAAGACCATGAATATACCTATAAACAACTGTTGAATCGTCTGGTGTTGATGGAGAAGAAACATAATCTTTTTCCCTCTCCAAACCAAAGCCTTTAACTCTTGGGTTGGCCAAAAATTTCATTTTGGTTTTTCCGTAAGACGCTATGGAAAAAGCCGAACGAACTTTTTGGCCAACCCAATGTATTCTGCCAAATCCTCCTTTTTCATCATTCCATAACAACATCTTCGACAGTGGCTTTCAGCTGAGTAGAGTCCATTCTCACTGAAATCTTTAGTATCATATCCAAGTTAGTGTTCATCCATTCTTCCCTACCAGCACCGGCCTTTGATAGAGGGGCTTGGCTTCTTCTCCCACTGGGTTTCCTTCTCCTCCCATAGATTGGCATAGAAAGGGGGATAGTGGAAACGGACAAGCATCTCTCATTTACCATGGTCTTCTCACTGCTGTCTCTGCTTCCTTGGCCAAGAATGACTGACCATGAGGTTCTCTGGGTGGTAGGTATCACATGACCTCTCTCTCATGGGATGAAGTTGTTCCAGATCTCCTACCTGCGGGTTCTTGCTCTTTGGGGAGGCCCTGGAGGGATGCCACACTGCCCCGCTGCACAGTACACTACCTGGTGGTCCTCTAGGCTCCATCTCTTCCACACCCCCTCCACCTTCCTCTCTAGGAATAGGTCCCACAACAACCTCCTGTTGCTGGTGTCCTCTCACTCTGGACTTCAGCCCAGCTGACCTGCTGCTGCATCTGCTTGATCCGAGGGGAACACAGCCATCCTTCCCTCCCCAAAAGGTAGGAGTCAGCCCACTTGTCTCTGGTCCTCTCTCCACTGGACCATCCCTCTCTTTTCTTTCTACTTAAAAAGGAGTCCATAGTAGTAGGCTGCATAGTACATGTTCAACCAGTCTCTACAAGTAACTCTCTCAAAGCCCTCCTCCTAACTGGGCAGAGGAGTTGAGGGCTGGCAGGGAGGACGAAAGAGAGAGAAGACCCCCAGGGCGCTCCGCACTCAGCTGATGACTTTTGACTCCAGTGATCTCTTTGAATTCCCCATCCCTGTTGGCCTATCTGGCCAACCCTTTTTTTCTTTTTTGCATGAATTAAAAAAAAATTATTGAAGTATAGTTGATTTATAATGTTGGTTTGGCCAACTCTTAATGAGCTCTAAAGAGGTGTTTGTTTCTGTTTTCTGCTGTCTTTATAATATAGGGTAATTGATTCCTCTTCAGTGTCAGTATTGGGTCCTAGATGCCAATTCCAGAGGAATAAAAAAAAATTTCTAATCAATATCTTGTTGTATCCTACACATTTCTCACCATTTGCTATTTACAGATATATGCTACCAGCTGATACTGGGGTTGGGGGCATTTCCTCAAACCCCACCTTCTGGAACACAGGCCTCCTCACTAGTTCTGTAAGTCATTCATCACATACTTTTATATATTCTTTCTGCTCATACTTTTATGTGCTTATAGGTACCCAGTGTCCTTTGGGGGGCAATGAATGAAACTGATGAATTGGCTGCCTCCATGGAGCTTGCGCTCTGGAGATAGAACAAACGTTCCGTATGTAGCTAGATTATTACAGATAAGAACCTGAAAGGAGTTAGGTCTCACTGAATGCCTTGGGCGGTTCCAGATTCTGGTTCTTTTATAATGAGACTTCTTCCTTCCCTCTCTCTCTCTGTCTCTCCCTCTCTCTGTCTCTCCCTCTCTCTCTGTCTCTCCCTCTCTCTCTTTCTCTCTCTCTCTCTCTCTCTCTCTCTCTCTCTCCCACTGATTAATCCTTAGTCAGTCTAAGCTATATCCTTTGGTCACCTACAAGACACTTCTTCCTAAAACTGCCCTCTGCCTCTTGACACACTGTAAGGAGTTTAATTTTCATCTCTTATAACCTGAGACTAGAACAATCAGGCTCCTCCTGGATGAGCCATACCCTTTCCCCATCTTTCAGAAAGGATGTCTCCTACCTCTTTGCTCCCATAGCCCTTATCTGCGCCTCCATTACAGCACTTCCACACTTGAGGACAGGGACTAGGTCATTCCCCTTTGTAACTCTCTCCCCTCAGAAACACACCCTCCTCCCCCGCCACTTCCACCTCCAGCTCCATCACTGCCCGTGCCACAGCTTCCAACACTGCCATCTTTGTGCCTTGTACAAAGTAGAAATTCAACAGAAATTGTTTGAGTTGAATTGTTTATCCATCAGCAATTAACCTTTCACAATGCCGGTGCAGTCTTTTAATAACTCTGCCTGGTCAGGCAATCGAAGAGCTCCTCCACTTCAAAGCTGGCAACAAGGACAATTCATCACAGATAATTCTACAGGAAGTAACTGACCCTCGTGGCCCAGCTGTCCGTTAGCCGTGGCTATTGTAAGAATAACCAGAGGCCTTCAAATTCCATGTCCTCCCATGATCCATGAACTCCCAGAAAGATAGATACATAAAGGACAAGTCTGTTTCAAAAAGCTTTGCAGTGTTAGCCAGCCTTTAAAACCTTATTTATTGTGTTCATAATACGTCAATTTAGGACTCATGTTTGGTCAACTCTGCTGAAAAATGTTAGAACTGCTATCTGAGCTTCCTTTGTTGGTTTGAATTTTCCATAAAAGAATTTCTCCTATAATGAAAATAACCAAGAGGGCTTTCATTCATGAAAATATTTGAGGCATTCGAAAGCCTAGTACATGTAGGAGTACTTTTGTACTGGTCTTTTTGAGGAAAATTTCTTTTAACTCTTTTTTAACTGTATCAAAAATGTTATGACAGATCTCTCAGCAATTGCCTCTTTCCAAACGAACATAAAATAGACACTAATTTTTTAAAAAGATATTTTCATTGGGAGTGGACAAGAGTGGAGGGTAGATCAAGGTTGGTCTCAGTCAAAGAAAATAAAAATCAAAATGCTTCCTGGGGTAATGACCTGAAAAAAAAAAAAACAATGAGTTTTCTAAAGCCAGTTTAGGGCAAATTTTCTATGGTAATTGCTGATTAAAAAAAGAATAAATAGAGGCTTTACATGTCATTTATTCTCCACCTGACTTGGAGAAATTGTGAATCCAACTTTCCCTAATTTTATCCCTTGCTAACTTTGAAACTCAGCTAAAGACTTGGTCATTGAGTTAGAGCATTAGAAAAACAATTCCTTGAACATTAAACCACACAAAAATTTCTAGAAGTGTGGTCTTTCAGGAGATCTCAGAAGAAAAAAAGTAAAATTTATCATAACAGAGGAGAATGTAAAGGAGGATTACATTGGGGATAGGAATGAATAGGATTATAGGTATTGATTTAAAGTGGTTTAGAATAGAATTAGACTTTATTTGCTTCTATTTGAAACAGGAAACTAGTAGATGATTCCCCCATTAGTTCATTCAATCATCTGACAAATATTTATTTTGCATCTACTATGTGCCATAATGAAGAGTAAGAGTGGATAATTAAGGCTCATAGGAGAAAACACCCATGTAATACAATTAAAATGACTTATTTTGAAGATCCTAATATCATATTACCAGCATATCATTTACTTTGAAGCATTTCATAATCCTCTGTCTTAAGGATTCCTAGAAGATTTTTAAGACTAATTCAGACTTAAATTCCAGCTTCCATAAAATCTATAAAATTCCACGTTTCTGGAGTTTTCTGAGAATTATGAATAGCAAAGCAGTGGAGTTTTGCAAATGATGTCGGAAACTGCAGGACTGGTGATTACATTAAGTGTATTCTACCTGTGGTAAAGTGTATGTCATAAAACAAAGTGTCTAACATATTGAAAAATTAATATTTTAATAATAAAATATTTACTAGTAGTAATATATCAATATGATAAGAGGGATAGTCTTTCCTATCCCTAAAGAATAAACCCAAAATAAACAAAATTCATTAGTTCAGTAATTAAGAATACACATTAAAATAGGGAGGAGAGAACTGTTTGCCTGCAAATCAACAAATGCCATTTTACAATGATAGTGACTATTTTTGGTGGGAGTTCTTGAAAGTAAGCATCCTCAAATAACTATCAATAGGAGGGTAAATTGATACAGTCTTTCTGGAAGATATTTTAATACATATATCAAGAACTTTAAAAATATTCATCTTTCTGATCAATTCTGTGTTAAGGAATGAGAGCTACACAAAAAGGTAAATCCAAGGATATTCATTGCTGCATTACTTATAATAATAAAAAACTGAAAACCATCAAAATGTCCAACAATAGGAGATTGTTAAAAATTTAGGTTGCATCTATGTTTTGTCATATTTTAAAGCCATTAAAATCACATTGTAGAATAGTTAATGCATGGAGAAATGTTCATCATACACTAAGTGAAAAAAACACAAATGGTACAGCAGGGTATGATACACCTGTTATTAGTCTGTTCAGGCTCTCAAAACAGAATACCATAGACTGGGTGGCTTAAACAACAGGAATTTATTTCCCACAGTTCTGGTGCTGAAAAGACCAAGATCAAGGTACCAGCCAATTTAGTTCCTGGTGAGAAGTTTCTTCCTGGCTTGTGGAAAGCAATTTCCTTCTCTCTGTGTCCTTACATGGGAGAGAGACAGAGAGACAGATAGAAAGAGAGAAGAAACTCTCTGGTGCCTCTTCTTTTTTTTTTTTTTTTTTTTTTTTTTTGCGGTATGCGGGCCTCTCACTGTTGTGGCCTCTCCCGTTGCGGAGCACAGGCTCCGGACGCGCAGGCTCAACGGCCATGGCTCACGGGCCCAGCCGCTCCGCGGCATGTGGGATCCTCCCAGACCGGGGCACGAACCCGTGTCCCCTGCATCGGCAGGCAGACTCTCAACCACTGCGCCACCAGGGAAGCCCTGGTGCCTCTTCTTATAAGGGTATTAATCCTATTGGATCAGGGCACCATCTTTGACATCATTTAACCTTATGACATCATTTAATCTTAATTACCTCCTGAAGGCCCTGTTTCCACACACATTGAGAGTTAAGGCTTCAGCATATGAATGGGGGGGTGCTGTTGAGAGTGCGGGCAAACAACCAGTTCATAGCAACATGTCTATTTACAAATACACATCGGGTATCATGGATACATGGAAAGAGGCCTGAAGGACATACGTCAAAATATTAACAATGTTTGCATTTAGGTAGTAGGATTGGAAGTAATTTACATTTTTTTCTTTCTTTGTGAGTTCCTGTCATTTCAGAATGTTCTATTAAGAACGTGTATTACCTTTGTAATTAGAAAAACACTGTATAAATAGTATATGTATTTTTAATCTCATTGCCATAGCGCCGATCTTCAGCGATCTGACCATGTGCAGCGCAGAGGCAGGTCCTGGAATCGCTCTGGGCAAGGTACGCACGGCGCATAGGGAACAGAGACTTACTTGCTGAACTTCCCAGGGAACCCATAAGAGCTAATACAAAGACAAAGCTTTCATGGGATTTCAATAAACAGCTACTTCTCCAGGAGAGCCTTATTATAAATGGGATTTTCGAAGAATATGAAAGCCAAATAAGAATAACTAACGCTAGAAGGGCACTTTTAACTTTTCCAAAGCACTCTCACGTTTATTAATTCATTTGATCCTCATAACAACTATGCAGGCAGGACAGCTATTAGTATTCCGATTTTAACAATGAAGACAGAAAGGTAGAGAGCGGTTAAGAGGCAAACCCAAATCACACAATCCGCAGAGCAGGGCTGTGCTTGGGAGCCAGGCCTCTGGCTCTGGGTCCAGAGCTCCTTCTCCACCCGTGAGCCCTCACTCACAGGACTCTTTCCACAGCACAGCCTCGTGGAAACTCTAGGATCTTTTCAGCTCTTAATAAAAAAAAAGAAAAGAAAAAACTGTAGCTTTCTTGTGAAAAGAATGACGCCAAGTAAGAAATAATACAATTCAAAAAGCAAAATACAGCCTGCTTTCACCCAGACTGGCGGCTTTGCACCTAGAGCGTGTTACATGATTGTTTCTGTGCTTTAGAAGGTGTCACTTTTTCCACTGATTTTATACTGTTGCTCATTTTCTCTGAGACCTGGATAGGTAACAACTCTTAAGAAGTTAAGTGTAGCGAATGCTCCCCTGGTGAAGTGCTTAGGGACAATGCACATTTAATTCTAGGCTGAGTGACTAAAATGTGCAGAGTACAAGATTACACGGCCCTAACCTCTCTCTTAATTAAGAAGGGATTTCCTATATAAGGACATTATTTTGTATACTAGACGACTTCACAGTTCTACCCAAATGCAGTGTAAGAATATGATTTAATCATTTTTGCTTTAAACACTCAAACATGGCAGTTTGGGAGATAGTTTACAACTCTGTTTTTAATGAACTGATTTAACTATAGATATTATAGCTGCAAATAAAACACATTTACAAAAAGCTGTTGTCTTTAGAATTGTAAATCTGGCAAGGTTTTTAGCAGTAGAGTCTTAGATAAATAAAAAGTTACAGCTTTTTAAACTGCGGGTGTTAATTGGGCTTTTCTTATCATCCGGGACGAGTTAAAAGCAGATGTTGATCTGAAACAATCACTTATCATGGCTAGTGGTCCTGAGAGATGGCATTTTCTTTGATGGCCTTATTTGTTCTGATTTATTATCAACCAGATTTATCTGCTGGTCACATACTTATTCTGGCTTGGAAATATCAACCAACAATAAGTAATTCAGGAGATAGCTATTACTAGAGAGGAAGAAGACAAACAAGAATGTCACAAATGTGTTTTGTCAGTGGACTCTAGCAGTGTCAAGGTGAGATAAACTAATCGTTTCACCTTGACGTGCTAAATTAAGTAGTGTGAAGAAATCAGAAGACAATGGTGAATAAAATGAGCTGAGTGAATAACTTGCTATTTCCTTGCATAAATACATTTTTTTGTGATGATTAAAGCTTAGTGAATAAGTTCAGGGGTGGGGACAGATGAGGCAATTATTCCACACAACAGGAGAAAGCATCTGTAATTCCTTCATGATAACTATTTAGAGTCAAACTGGGGAAGTTATCAGAGGTTTGTGGTTGAATATTTATCTAGTAAAAGCCAGGAAAGGCAAAATTTGTCATTCTGGCTCAGAAAACGTGGGTTCAAATCCATCCCTTTCAAAATGACAAAGAAATAGAAACATGGTCATTGAAGAGAAGTTCAAGTATAAAAAGGATGAGTGCAGATACCGGAGGCTGTAGGGTTTGAGGCGAGTTGTTGAGCAATGAATGAATAAGAAAGCTTGCCCCTCACTTCGTCTCTTTCTTGGCTTCACTCTTTCTCCCTCACTCAGTTCTTTCCACTTTAAGAGCTACATTTATTGGGCATTATTCTAAGTTCAGGTCCTGTGCCCATAGGCCCCGAGGCTACCATGGAAGCATTTCTGCTCTCAGGGAACTTCAAGGAAGGGAGCTAGTTCCATTAGGTGAATTCTTACTTTAGTTAAGTGCTGCCCAATCAGAAGACTTTCCACATCAGACTGGATATGAAAAGCAGTCTCAACGCACTTAATAAAGGCTAAACAGGAGAAACACACATTGTTAGGTAAAGTGTTAATGAGTGACAACTCCCTTCTGGGATTGTCCGGTTTGCCTCTCCCTCAAATGCACGTGCACGTGTGTGTGCATGTCCATGCATATGGGGAGCCCAAGTGTGTAAATGTGAACATGCATGTGGGCACAGGTGCATGCATAACTGTATATGTGTGTCTCTACTAGACCAGCAGTCAGCACAGCACGGGATTTTGCAAATCTGAGGGCCCAAGTCCGAGACCTTAACAATCCTACTTTTACTCAACTATTCTATTTCACAAGTTGGTGACTTCCCATTTGTAACATAATACATTTTTCCATTAAAATTGAGCAAAGTAAGGTCAAATGCCAAACCTATTGGCCCTTGGCTGCTACTTGCAAGAGTTCAAACTCAGGTTTCCTCCTGAGTGTCATGTGATGTGTCATGACACTCTACTGAACCCAAAAGAGGGGTATGGACCAGGGCTGCACAGACGGAAGTCTTCCTGGAGGAGGTGTGGTCTAAGCCAAGAACTGAAGGATGACTAGGAGTTAGGTGGGCAGAAGACAGAGGGGAGGAAATGCATTTCAGGCAGAGGGCTTGGCAAGGGCTATTTTAGAGGTTAAAGAAAGTTATACATTCAAGGAACCTGTATTTATTTGCTAGGGCTGCCGTAACAAAACACGACAGACCGAGCAGCTTAAAACAGAAATTTATTTTCTCACAGTTCTGGAGGCTGGAATTTCAAGATCAAGGTGCTGGCAATGTTGGCTTCCTCTAAGGCCTCTCTCTTTGACTTGCAGACGGCGACCCTCCTGCTGCCTCTCCAAGTGGTCTTTTCTCCATGTGGGAGCATCTCTGGTGTCTCTTTTTGTGTCCAAACCTTCTCTTCTGGTAAGGACCCCAGTCAGATTGGATTAGGACCACGCTAACAGCCTCATTTTAACAAAATCACCTTTTTAAAGGCCCTATCTCCAAATACAATCACATTCTGAGATATTGGGAGTTATGGCTTCAACATATGAATTTTGAGGGGGACACAATTCAGCCTATAACAGAGCTTAAAGCAAAAGTTAATGCCATTTGAGCATTTATTAAAGAGGAAATACTTGCCTGAATTCTACAACCAAACCACAATATCAAATACATCAGTATTTTGGGACAACTCAAGAAAATGCATTGTTTCAAAAGGCCCTGTGGGGCTTTTTCTTCCTGCCTCCAAATGGAACTGAAAACAGTACTTTGCTCACAGGAAGCTATGGGCTTAAAAACATCTCAGCAACTTGATAGTAGCAGTCTCCGGAATAATCGGTTAAACAAAAATCCCTGCCTTTTAAAAAGAGCATGTTCCCTTTATTCTATGAGCACAATACCAGACAGTTCTCCTTCCTGTCACTGGGGGAGAACTGACAACCCAACGGTGACTGATTCTTGTCCCAGCACCTGGAGAGACATTATCATTAAAAAACCTGTTGACCGGTGGTAGCACTGTGTGGAATCATTGTTATTAACATGAAAGAAATTTCATGCATGTTTAGGGCATCTGTCTGCTGTAAATTTGTCATGAGAAAGGTCCTCACGAGTGAGGTTCAAGCCTTAGGGGTGCATCACTATGGTTTAACTCTAAGAGAATGACCTCTGCCTGTGCTGTCAAGAGCCCTGGATTCAAGTACAAGTTTGGCTGCTTACTATGATTCTGATGTCGCTCCTGGCACGGACATTCTATGGCTCTATATCCCTCCTCTATAAAGTCACGTCTGAAAGGGATCACAGATAAAGAGGTAAGGCTGCATTTACTCTTTGTCTTCATCGCCAATCGTAAATGATGAGCCGATGTCAGAAAGCTGTCTTCTTGTGCCCCCAGCCCTGCGATCGTGAAGATAGCCCTATTAACGGGAGGACGCCTGCTTTTCTTTTCCGGGCCTCTAGGCACTAGGCAGTGAAACCGTGCAAAACTTGGAAAGCTCTTGCCTGCATAATTTATGGCTAGAGAGCCAGTTCTTTATTTCCTCACTTTCATAAGCACCAAATTCCGTTAGAAAGTTTGGGGGAGAATCTGCCAATCCTGAGCTATTTTGGGGTTTCTTCATCATCTCTTGACCTTTGATTTGACAAGCCAAATAACAAAATGAAAAATGGGCTCCCTAGCGTTGACCATGATTGCAACCAGAGCAAGGCAGCACAAGGAAGGGGAAACAAAAATCCACACCATTCGGTACAAAAGATTCCCAGCTAGCCGCAAAGGAGAAACTTGAGAATCTGGATACAAAGTCCCAATAAAGTAAATTATTTTAAGTATGACAAATTATGCTTCTAATTTGCACCTATCTTTGTGGGATAGAAATGGAAGCTTAAGGAATTGTATTCCATTTTCTGTGGCCGTCTATATGAGGCACATCTCAAAGGGTAATTTTGATGTCCTTGACTTCTATGAGAGTGTGGCTATAGAGTCTATAAAATCCACCTGGTGTTATTAATATACTTAAGCTATCCCGCAAAGCTAACATTTAAAAATTTCGCTTACCAGTGATCAAGATGTTCTTGTATCGAGTTGTAATTTTGTATGAACATCAAGGTATTTCAGTATTGTTGACGGTTTTCCATTCTTGCTTTATATAAAATGTCTACTTTTGAAAGTGAAAGCAAAGTAATGGGGAAATTTGCGAAGCACAGAAATACATTCCACTTGTTCCCTTCCTGAATTTTTTCTTGCAGGTAAGGAAGAAGGTGCAATGTGCAAGTTAATCTATTTAAATGAAACCGTAGCTTTTTAAGCTTTGAGGATAAATATTTTTCAGACATTTACATGCATAAACAATTGCCCTATGAAAGCTAAACTTAGTCATACAGTCTACCTAGATCTTGAGAACATGCGCATACATTAAACCCGCTCAAAATTAATAAAACTCTCTAAATTATGCATGGCGCAGAGGGTGAAAAAAGTTGATAACAGGAACTGCTGTCTGCTTGGTGCTACGAACTTGGTAATGCACTGAGGGCAGCCCTATAGCTATGCACTAGAGAAGATCATAATAAGGTATAATTGTTGCTTGCTCATTTGCTTGAACTCCAAAACTATATCAAATAACACTTAATTATACCCATAGAATACCATTACAGCAAAGAACTTGCGCTTGAATAGCTCTGTGTAAGTGAGGACATTGAATATTATTTGGCTCCAATAGGTGCAGAAAAGATACAAAGTAACAACTGCTAATTAATCTGGAGTTCTAGGTTTGCAACCTCAGAAGAAAATCTAAAGACTATTTCCTGGAGTTTGAATATGTAAAGTTTTAACAGCTCCATCTGGTGCATGCCCTCTGATTACCCAGAATGTTGGCTGGCAGCTTGAGGGACGCATTTGATAGTGGGCCAAGTTTAAAGGTCTGCTGGAGGTAAAACAATGCCCACCCTTTAACAAGAGCACCATTGTTCCTAACAATGAAGCTCTCTGGCTTATTTGAATGTCAACAATTCAGAAAAGTTGATGTTTGGAGCCATCAACTAAAATGTTTTTGTGAAACAGTTTATTATTTCAGTGGTAATTATTTGAATCATTCATGGTAAAGGATGTTTGCTAATGAGAGCCTGGCTCCTGGAAATTCCAGAGAGACTGAATGCTCTTTGTGCTGACAAAAAGACCCAAATCACTGGAGAGCAACTGACTGGACAAATCATTCATCTATGCAAATGCCAGCCGAAATGGTCAGATGCATTTATTACCCTCCTCATTATAGTAAACAAGGCAGGAATCGTGACTGGCAGTTATCAACTTGCCCTGAAGTATGATTTGTTCTCTTACCACTATTTAAATGAGAGGAAAAAAGGCATGCCACCAGGGACTTTGTTGGTTTATAAAAGAGTAAATGTCACATAGCCCAGTGCTTAAAGACTTTTGATTGACAAATGTTTTATTTGACATATCAAACAATGATGGTTTTCATATCAAATAGTCCATATTTGTTAGCAAAAATCTTAACCCCTTGAAGTTTGGCCAATGCTTTTAGCTCACTTCTGCCAAAGCTTAGAAACTAGAACACAGATGGCAAGTTACATTAAAGGCGATACCAAATATCTCTACACATAATGTGCAAAGACCTAAAAATACTCCGCATTGGGTGACAGAAATGACACAGTGTTTTATCACAACACATATAGTGTAAAATGTTCTTCTGAACTGATAATGCAAATTAAAGTGATGTTGACCTACTTGCACTTACTAAGTATTCTTCTGCTGTTTAGTGCAAGATAAGCTAAACATTAAAGAATTTATACAGCATATGTCACAGTGAAATCTAAATTGTCTGGTGTAACTCTTCTTAGATGTCACAACAATGTCACAACACACTCAGGGTTTCAGGGCTTACAGTTAAAGCCACAGTACCCTCATATAACCTCTCGTTCTCATGTGCTCAAAACTTTTCCTTTCTTGTTTCCTGGGACTTAAGTCTTGTGTACATTTCTGCCCAGTGGATATTTATAAGTATACCTTAAAATACAGAAGCCTGCCAGGCGGACATGTGAGTTTATGGTATTTGTAATCAAGGTTGTGACTTGAGAAACACCGCAAGACAACCTGCTTTGGAGACTTTTAGGATGACGTGTTCTCCCAAGTGCTTTCCTTCCTTTGTTGCTATGTTTTAGGCTGTCACCACTGCTGGTGGTTAGTGCCTCCTCTTTCTTAGAACCAAGACGGAACTGTTCATCTTGAAAAGCTAGGGACTTCCCTGGTGACCCAGTGGTTAAGAATCCTCCTGCCAATGCAGGGGACACGGGTTCGAGTCTTGGTCTGGGAAGATCCCACATGTCGTGGAGCAACTAAGCCTGTGCACCACAACTACTGAGCCTGTGCTCTAGAGCCCGCGAACCACAACTACTGAGCCCACGCACCAAAACTATTGAGCCTGTGCGCCTAAGGCCCATGCTCCGCAACAAGAGAAGCCACTGCAATGAGAAGCCCGCACACCGCAACAAAGAGTAGCCCACGCTCGATGCAACTAGAGAAAGCCCACACACAGAAATGGAGACCCAATGCAGCCAAAAATAAATAAATAAAATACGGGCTTCCCTGGTGGCGCAGTGGTTGAGAGTCTGCCTGCCGATGCAGGGGACACAGGTTCGTGCCCCGGTCCGGGAAGATCCCACATGCCGCAGGGCGGCTAGGCCCATGAGCCATGGCTGCTGAGCCTGTGCGTCCAGAGCCTGTGCTCCGCAACGGGGGAGGCCACAACAGTGAGAGGCCCGCGTACCACAAAAAAGAAAAAAGAAAAAAAAACCCCAAAAAAATAAATAAAAGAAAGAAAGAAAGAAAAACCAGAAAGTAACTACAATCCCTAGAAGAGGTTTTAAACACACCCCAAGCAGTGGTATGTTTTCCTTGCACAGAATACAGCGCTAAATTATCATTATGGACTAAACTACTGGTTAGTTGTTTTCATTCTATTGTGTTTCATTCAGGTAAGCTGACATATTTTTAGGCCTGTATATTATTATTACCTTAAACATAAAAATAAATTTAGTCATTTTCATTGATATAATTTGAGCATCCTAATGAGCGCTTTATCTAGAGAAATAGTAGTATTCCTCCTGTAAATATATGATTGTAAAGTCATTCATGTCATCTTGGATCTAAACTTTCTCTACAGAAGCATTTCCACTTTTGTAAGTTGCAATCACAAAAGAAAACATGATTATTAGGGGAGAACACTTATTCCCCAAAGCTGCTGTTTCCTTCTATGTGGACGGCCATCCATTGGGAAACTCTTGACCTATATCTTTCCCATCACTCAGGGGCCTCTCTGGCTGATGCACTCGGGAAACAACTGAGCCTCTTTCTCTGCCTATCACTTTGGGGTGCATCTTCCTGGCTGCCTGGAGAGTCCACGAGCTCTGATGTGCCCCTGGAGTGGGCAGGTTGGATCTCCAACCCCTCCTGAGACTGAGTGAGTAAATCTGCCTAATAATTCACACGGCAGCTTGAGGAAGCCCACTGCTGAATTCACATATGAATGTCATAAACTTCAGTAGTTTTATCAGAAGTTTGATCACCTTCCCCTGACTCCTTTATTTCTCAGTCAGTTTGGAACTTGGGTGAGCCAGGGAGATATATTAATATTAATATGCAGTAAAAGTCATTTCATTAATAAGGTTTGGGGAACACATTTCTTCTGAAAGAAATGGTACAAATGCATTAGGAAAGCCTGGGACTCAGCTGGCTCTGGTAAGTTGAGAGATGTTGGAGTTGAACAAAGAAAGGACAGGACCACGAGAGACAAGAGCACACAAGAAGCTTTACTGAGGGGTGCTCGGACAGGGTGGCGGGACAGGGCAGCCCCTCCCAGAAGGAGACCTTGCAGAGGCAACAGCACGCTGAGACCGCCACCTAAAAGGGGACTAGGGCTGAAGGGGACATTGGAGTGGGGAGCTTTGTGTCTAGCCATGTTGCTCAACTGGAGGTAGGGAGTTTCTGGGTCCGAGAGCGCTGAAGGGCAAAAGTGGTTTGACATCTTTTATAGCTATGGGCTTCGTCTTATCCATGGTTAGCAGATACTGGGTGCAGTTTCAGGGAGTGTGTAAAGTAGGTAGGCTCCAAAGGGCTAAAAATACGTTTATTTGGACTCTATTTAAAGCAACTGGATGTGTGAGAATTTGAGTTTGGCTCTGGCTGGCTTT
Source organism: Hyperoodon ampullatus (assembly GCF_949752795.1). Taxonomy (NCBI): domain Eukaryota; kingdom Metazoa; phylum Chordata; class Mammalia; order Artiodactyla; family Ziphiidae; genus Hyperoodon; species Hyperoodon ampullatus. The sequence goes on along the minus strand of NC_136925.1, from coordinate 31,030,142 downwards.
GGGCTGACGGTCTGAGTCTGCTGTGAAGTCAGTAACTCTGGGACCATTTTAGGTGAATGCACAGGGGCTGTCTCTGGTTCATTTACAGAACTCTCTCTCAGTCAATTTTTGTTTCTTTTAGAGGTAAAAAATATCTCTTTAGGACTAATGCACTAGGTTTTGTTCTCTAATGCACCAAAATGTCTCTGGGGGTAAGAGTTTTGGGCTCAGGTAGGAGTACATATAAAAGGCCCAAAGTGAAGGCACTTTTCTGTTCAAATGAAGACTTGTAGTCCTGAAATCACATTAAGTACATGGCTGTGATTTCATTTCTTGTAGGGAAGCTTTCTTGATGGAAATCTTCCTGAGGACAGGGAAGCCTTAGGGACATTTAGACAGATATTCCCTTTCAGAGCTATGACTTTTGCTTGGCTTCAGTTAATGACTGCAGTGGTTCTTTGACACTGAGATTACGTGTGTGAATTTGTCTAATCAAACCTGGGTTAGTCAAATCCTGCCTTTTGATTTGGGGCTCTAGTTGCTGCTTGCAAGAAATAATCATAATCTTTGCCACAGGGCTTTCACCAAAGAAATGGTTCCATCTTGCATGGCAATTGCTGTTGATTGCTTGATGATATGTGTTGTATGATATTGCCATTCTGCTTTGCTCCCCCAGTACATCCCTCTTTTTCCAGCTACAAGCTTTTTGACTCTGCCTTTTGAAATTCTGACTTCTGAAATGTTAGCATGGTCATCTCTGGATGATAAGGTTATGGACAGTGGGATTATTTGCTTCTTTAGCCTTGTTTATGCTGTCTTTATGTTTTGCCATGTTTGTTTTATAATTAGGAAAAGACTATAAAGTTATAAATAGAAAATACTCAGATTCGAACGATCTCATCAGTTGCTTTCTGGTTTCCCTCTCTTTACTGCTGGACTATATTTTGTCTCTGTTGATTTTATTTTCAAACTTGTGACCCTTCTTGTGGGTGCAAGGTGGCTGCCAGTTGTCCTTGGGCTACAGGATTTCTGGCTCATGCCCACCTGGAAAGTGTGAGAGTATTTGTTCTAGTATTCTCCTTTAAACTCTTGACATTTATTTTGATTGGACCAGTTTAGATCATAAGCCCATCTTTGAACCAATCACAGTGGTCATGAAATTTGACATTTTGATTGGCTTACACCAGGGTCTACCCCATAGGAGCCTCCTCTAACCCCTGACAGTGAGAGTTGAGTGTGGAGAAGGGGTACATCACTAATCAAAAATCATCCAGGCAGGGAAAAAACAAATGTCTACTCTATCTTTCTGGCCACCTTCATGGGAAGTGACCAAAAGAAAGTTACTAGAGTGGGCCTCCCTGGTGGCGCAGTGGTTGAGAGTCCGCCTGCCGATGCAGGGGATACGGGTTCGTGCCCCGGTCTGGGAGGATCCCACATGCCGCGGAGTGGCTAGGCCCGTGAGCCATGGCCGCTGAGCCTGCGTTTCCAGAGCCTGTGCTCCGCAACGGGAGAGGCCACAACAGTGAGAGGCCCGCGTACCGCAAAAAAAAAAAAAAAAAAAAAAAGAAAGTTACTAGAGTCACAATGTTGACAGTAGTTTTATGACTCTCTCAGCATATATATGAATTACCTTTGCTTTGCTGGCTGCAAAGATTTTTTCTGTCATGGAGAGTTTTGAAAGTGATTTCATTCTCCAGAAATTTCATATTGTTTAGTGTATAGCACCTTGAGTTCCAGTTATAGTTTTTTATTTCCTCTTAGCCTTTGAAGTATAAGAACACATATGTGACCAGCCTAACTTTTTTTGGAGGGCTAATTAACAATGATAACCATGGTAATTAACAATGGCAATAAACTCTATAGAATCCAATGATGACTTTTCCACCCTACATATATTGCCTAATAAATCATGATAGAAATCTTAGGTCACATTTGAAATATTTAGCTAAAAGTTTTGACAAGAGAAGGAAACACTCAAATTACTAGTATACTGAATTTAGTGAGATTAATGCTTAGAAAAATTGGTATATGTACTCTAGATGATTCTGGAACTAAATTTTAAAATAGTGATTTATTAAAACTCATATAGAGTTCTTTAAATCATAGAAACCTGCTAAATCAACTGTTGATAGATATACAGTGGGAGACTGAATATCCAACAAGACAATGGCCAGGTCATAAATGAAAATAAAACTCTGACCCACAGTCTGCAGCCACCAGACCAGGAAACCAATCCATTACCTGCAGTAACTAGTCCAGGAAGCCAACCTGCTGTAAGTCAGACTTGTAGTCAGACCTCTATCTCTAGCAACCAACCCAGAAAGCCAAACACTAACCCCTGTAACAAAACGGCCAGGACTTGATTAATAAGACAACTTCCCTAATTGTTGTCCCTGCTCCCAACTGAGGACCAACCAGAGAAAGCCAAATATATACTCTTAACCAATCACACAGGATGCCCACTTCTAGTTGGCCTGTCTAAAGCTTCCCGTGCTAACAGCCTTCAATCAAGGCACACCTGAAGGATCCCTTTTTTCTACTGTAAAGCATTCCCACTCCTCCGCCTGCCTTTGAGTCTCTGCCAAAATGTGAATGATGGCGGCTGACTCCCTTGCTATATAGCGAGCTCTGAATAATTATCCTCTGTTTGTTCTCATTTGAATGGTCTTAGATTTTTCCACAATGGTTATTTGAGAAGTCAGGTAATTATCTAATGCACATATCCTAATAGGCTTTCCTATGCATGCCAGGAAATTTGTAATTCTGTCCACTTAAATAACATTCTTCAGTTGCATAGTATCAGTGATTTTAAAAATATTAATTAATTCTACCAGGGTCCTCAACTTTGTATCTCTATTTTACAAATGGAGTGACCTAAAACCACTAAATTGAGTAACCTATAATAAATAAAAGGCAGAGTTAGAATTTGAACTTGACATTTTCGTTCCACAACTGATCTTTAAACAAACATATAATAGGGATTGTAAGAGAAAAATAGAGCTAGAACTAGATTTTATTTTTTTTTATATCAAAGTCTGAGGAGAGACAAGATTGAAGTTTATAAAATAAAGAGAAGTATGTTTACCATGGGCACCCTCTGATATTTGAAAGGCAACATAAGGCAAATGAAAGAAATTGCTATTTTATTTGGCTGGTATAAAACATATTTCTCAGTTGCTGTGTTCTTTGGACTGATAAAGTATAATAGGTAAGTGGAAGAACTGTGTACTTAAATGAAAATCAAAGGCGCAGTTCTTGTCCCAGGACTGATCTTCTCTACCTGAGTAACCGCGGTCAAGAAACTTCACCTCTCTGGACCTCAATTTCCTCATCTTCTAAAACGAGGTTTCTAACCTCCATCTGCTAGACTATTGTAGGAATTAAATGAGATAACGTGTGGCCTCTGATACATATTTGTTCCTCTTTTCCTCTCTGTTCTGAGTGCTGTCACTCTCAGAATGATACCTGTCCATTGATCGTGTAATATCATCTTTATTGATTTGCCAGTCATTTTCTCTCCAGCTTGTACTCCTCCAGGATAGAGATGGAGTGTTACTCATCTCTGTACGACCAGAGCCTGATAAGATATAAACACTCTGCTAGTCAAGGCGAGTCAAATATAGATGAGGTATGTATGACATGTGATCTGGGACTTCAGGAAGCACATACCCTATAATAAAAAAGAGTAACCTGAATGATGGAGTAAAGGAATGACACAGACAGCAAACACTTAAGGGATAAAATGTGTGGCACTGAGTAAGTGAAAAAAAAAAAAAAAGGGTAAGTGAAGTTAGGGAAAGCATCATCAAGAATGAATGAACCATGAGGTAGACTTTAGCAAAGAAGAGAATTATTTTGGCCAATTTTTTAAAAAAATTGAAGTATAGTTGCCATACAATATTATATGTTACAGGTGTACAATACAGTGATTCACAATTTTTTAAAGGTTATACTCCATTTATAGTTATTATAAAATATTGGCTATACTCCCATGTTGTACAATATGTCCTTGTAGCTTATTTTATACCTCATATTATAGTTTGTACCTCTTAGTCCCCTACCCTTATCTTGCCCCTCCCTCCTTCCCTCTCCCCACTGGTAACCACTAGTTTGTTCTCTATATCTGTGAGTCTGCTTATTTTTTGTTATCTTCACAAGTTTGTTGTATTTTTTAGATTCGACATACAAGTGATATCATACAGTATTTGTCTTTGTCTGACTTTTTTCACTTAGCATAATATCCTCCAAGTCCACCCATGTTGCTGTGCAAAGAAGAGGATTTTATTACTAAGCGAAAGCTACGAAATGTAGTGCAAGAGGAATTCATACAGGTGTAGAGGTAGAAATAGACAAAATGTCTTGGAGAAATGGTGAAAATGGGAGATTAACAAGCAGAAAATCTATTTAGGGCTGAAAAAAGGTTGCATAGTTATGTTCAGATCAAATGAGACCTTGAGTTTGTCAACAGGTGTTTGTGAGTACCTATCCATGCCTATGCTTGCAACAGCTTACTTCCTCTGCTAATCCCCTTACACCCCAGTCCTTGCTGTTTCTTGAACATTCTGGGTACTATCCTGCCTTGGGCTCTTTGCTTTTGCTGTTTCCTTTACCGGAAATGCTCTTTCCCCAGATACCTTTTTGGCTCTCTCCCTCACATCCTTCAGGTTTCTGCTTCTGTCTCACCTCCTCCTTAAGGCCCACCTTGATCTCCATATTTAATACAGCAACTGCTCCACCCTACCCCCCTTTCCTAAATCCTCTCCATTCTGCTCTACAGTTTTTTGTTCTCAAAGCACTAATCACCTCCTCACACACCATAGATTTATTTATTTATTTATTATGCTTATTGTTTTATATCCTTACTCAAGTGTAAGCTTTATGAGTGAAAGGTCTTCGTTTGGTTTACAGATGTATCCCAAATGTCTGGCACACAGTACACCTCCAATAAGGAATCATTTACTGAATAAATGAGGAAGTGGAAAATATCCAATTTTACTAAAATGAAAACAAGACTGAGGATTCAACTTTAAGTAAATCCTTTGCCAGCCAGTGTTAGGATTAATGATGTTTTAGTTTAGTATTCTGACCACTTTGGTAACACATACCCAAACCTAAACAGAATCTGGACCTGTATTTACTCTACTGAAAGTCACTTGAACTTTATAGGGGTTCGAGGAAAAAAGAGAAAGTAATGGATGGAGAGCCACGGACTTAATACTGACGTTAGCTGAAGCCAAAGAGACAAATGCAGAACAGAAAACTTTCGATCAATGAACTTGTTTCAAATGTGTATTAAGAAAGCCTGAAGTCTTAACTCCTTTCCTCAGAAATGTAGAAAGGTCAGGAACCTTTGTGATAGAATTTTTTGATCTCCCAGCTGAAGTTTCCAAATGTTTTTCAGATATTTAAATGTGGATAAAATGTCAAACATCTTGAACTGAAAGTTACAATCAGGCTTTAAAACTTGGTTGAACAGTTACACTAACTAAATCACTATCCATCAGGGAGCAAGAGTACTGAAGGAACAAAAACTATGGCACTTAAGCATTATCAGCACAAGTGGTAATTTGGAAATCAGCTCAATTCTGGATAAGAAAACTTATTTTCCCAATGATGATGGTTGTAAGAATAATGACTTTTGTGCCAAATGGAAAAAATAATTTAGCCATACAATAAAAATTCAAATTGAAGTTTCTTATTAGAATTAATAATATTATTTATCCATGGCATTCCTGTCATGTGACATTGGTACTTCAGCCAGGAATTAAAATTGGAAGACAGGAATCATCTTTATTTTTTTCCCCATCATACATTGTATTCTATTAACCAATCATCAGAGTTTATAAATTTTTCTTTTGTTTGTTATTTTATTTTATTTTTTAAAAATTTTGTTTATGTATTTATTTTTGGCTGCTTTGGGTCTTCGTTGCTGCGCATGGGCTCTTTCTGGTTGCATTGAGCTGGGGCTACTCTTCGTTGTGCTGAGCGGGCTTCTCATTGCAGTGGCTTCTCTTGTTGTGGAGCATGGGCTCTAGGCGCATGGGCTTTAGTAGTTGTGGCTCGCAGGCTCTAGAGTGCAGGCTCAGTAGTTGTGGTGCATGGGCTTAGTTGCTCCACAGCATGTGGGATCTTCCCGGACCAGGGATTGAACCTGTGTCCTGCATTGGCAGGCGGATTCCCAATCACTGCGCCATCAGGGAAGTCTCTGTAATTTTAGATTCCACATATAAATGAGATCATACAGTATTTGTCTTTCTCTGTCTGATTTATTTCACTTAGCATAATGCCCTCAAGTTCCATTCATGTTGTTGCAAATGGCAAGATTTCATTCTTCTTTATGGATGAATTATATATATATACACACACATATGTATATATTATAATCTTTACATATAATAATGATTATATAATACATATACACATAATCACATATATATTATATATATATATAATCACATTTGCTATATCCATTCATCCATAAGTTATGGACACTTAGGTTGCTTCCATGTCTTGGCTATTGTAAATAATGTTGCAATAAACATGGGGGTGCACATATTTTCTCAAGTTAGTGTTTTTTTCTCCAAGTTAGTGTTTTTTCTTCAAGTTAGTGTTTTTTTCTTCAGATAGATACCCAGAAGTGGAGTTGCTGGATGATATGGTAGTTCTATTTTTAAGTTTTGAATTATCTCCATACTGTTTTCCATAGCGGCTGTACCAATTTACATTCCCACCTACAGAGCACAAGTGTTCTCTTTTCTCTATCTTCTCTCCAACCCTTGTTCTTTGTAGACTTTTTGATAATATTCAAACAGGTGTGAGGTAATATCTCATTGTCCTTTTGATTTGCATTTCCTGATGATTAGTGATGTTGGGCCCCTTTTCATATACCTGTTGGCCACCTGTATATCTCCTTTGGAAAAATGTCTATTCACATCTTCTGCCCACTTTTTAATTGTATTGTTTGGTTTTTTTGCTCTTAAGTTGTATGAGTACTTTATATATTTTGGATATTAACCCCTATCAGATATATGATTTGCAAATATTTTCTCCCATTGGGTAGGTTGCTTTTTTATTTTGTTGATGGTTTCCTTCGCTGTGCGGACGCTTTTTAGTTTGATGTATTCTCATTTGTTTATTTCTGGTAAAAATATCAGAAATTTTGATAGCTCTTTCATTGCAAAGACTGATGCCAAGGAGCTTACAGCCTGTTTTCTTCTAGGAGTTTTATGGTTTCAAGTTAGTGATTTTTCTTTCCTTTCTTATTATCACTGCCACACCCTAACTGGGTCTCTCTGGCTTTTGTTTCTCACGTAACCACGACCTGTGACTTACTGCTTTCAGAATAACCTTCCTAAAATTCCTCTTCCAACATTCAACTTAAAGATGTGTTAACCCCTCCTAAGTATAGTCCATCATGCTAGGTGTTACTCTTTCCTCTGTATTTCCTACTAGAGACCCTGGGCTAATGGATTCTCCATCCTTCTCTCACCCAACCCAGAATATGGGCATCAAGTCAGCTTCTTTCCAGCACATGTCAGTTTTCTCTGAATATCTCTTATCCAAAGTCTTCTCCACTCCCACGGATACTATCTTAATCCATCCAGTTTTGCCTTAATTAATGCACTAATCTCCTAAATTGGCATCCATTCTTGTTTCACTCTATCCTCACTGTGTGCAGAGCAATATTTTAAAAATATAAATTTTAGTCTGCCATGGCCCATGTAAATTCCTTCAATGGCTTCCCATTACCTCCAGGATAAATCCAGCTTTCTTAACATGCATGCATTATTTTTCTTGGTCTGGCCTTGTCTAACTGGAAACGTTGAGAGTGGGTCCTTTGGTGTCATTATGAAGGGCATCATTCTCACCTCCTCTCTGTGTCTCAGACCCAAACATTCTGGCTAAGAGAGAGATGGAGCATTGCCAATCCAGAGCACATGCTTCCTTCTGTAAGGTCACACCCCAGCCTCACAAAGAATTGTCATTTTTCTAAAGTAGTCTAGTTAAAGGTTACTATTTTGCTGAATTCCAAAGAAGGAACTGAGAGCAGGTTCTTTTCCTTTAACCAAATGGATTCTTTAAGAACTGCAGCTCACCAATGCCAGAACAAACCCAGGCAAGCTTCGATGCTTCCTTCCAGCCTCCCTCGGACCACATGGATAGGGAGGGATTTCCAGCCTGGAGAACAGTAGAGAACTTTATTTTTTGTCTCTCTAGGCAGGGTACAGTGCTAGCTAGAGGTAAAGGAGAGAATTGCGGGTTGGAGTAGTATCACCCCAGGAATGATGAAAACACCTCTGAGGAGAGAAGGATCTGTGTCTCAGCCAGTGGGTGTTTCCTGTTACTTCAGGCTGCCTGGAAGAAAATCATAGGGTAAGCCCTCTTCTCATGTTAATTGGGTGTAGAACAGGTTCTTTTTAGGAGCAGCTGGGCTCTCACGACCTGGGCTGTGGGGGGCAGGAAAGTGTTAACTCAGCAGGCCCTTGTTGCTCAAATTCAGTCCTTTCAAAACAAAAGTGTGGCTTCAGAGCTGGCCCTTGACTAACTCCTGGGAGATAACCTCTGAGACCTTGGAGTATTCTGCCAGCTAAGAGTGTTTTGTGTGCCTGAGGTCTTGGGCCAGGCTACACCTGTTTGACCAGATAGACTTACCCTAAAAATATGAGTTATGTGTGGAGCAACAGGAACTCTCATTCACCACTGGTGGTGCAGCCCGTTGAGAAGTTAGTTTGGTGGTTTCTTACAAAACTAACCACACTCTTACCATGCGATCTAGCACTAGTGCTCCTTGGTATTAACCCAAATGAGTTGAAAACTTCACGTCCATACAAAAACTTGCTGATGAATGTTTATTACTGCTAAATTAATAATTTCCAAAACTTGGAAGTAACCAAGATGTCTTTCAGTAGGTGAATGGATAAATATATGTGGTATATCCAGGCAATGGAATATTATTCAGTGCTAAAAAGAACTGAGCTATCAAGCCATGAAAAGGAACCTTAAATGCATATTACTATGTGAAAAAAACCAAGATGATAGGCCACACACTGTATGATTCCAACCTTATGATGTGTGGAAAAGGCAAAACTATGGAGACAGTATAATGATCAGGGGTTTCCAGGAGTTAGTGGGGAGGGAAGGATGAATAGGCTGAGTACAGAAAATATTTAGGGCAGTAAAGCTACTCTGTGTGATGCTATAATGGTGGATACATGTTATTCGAAGTTTATCCCAACCCACAGAAGGTACAACACCAAGAATAAACCCTATATAAACTATGGTTTGTCAATGTAGGTTAATCAATTGTAGCAAATGTACCTACTCTGGTGGGTGATATTGATAAAAGGGAGGCTATGCATGTGTAGGGGCAGGAGGTATATGGGGAATCTCTGTACCTTCTGCTCAATATTGCTGTGAACCGGGCTTCCCTGGTGGCGCAGTAGTTGAGAGTCCGCCTGCCGATGCAGGGGACACGGGTTCGTGCCCCGGTCTGGGAAGATCCCACATGCCGCGGAGCGGTTGGGCCCGTGAGCCATGGCCGTTGAGCCTGCGCGTCCGGAGCCTGTGCTCCGCAATGGGAGAGGCCACAGCAGTGAGAGGCCCACGTACAGCAAAAAAAAAAAAAAAAAAAAAAAAAAAATATTGCTGTGAACCTAAAACTGCTCTAAAAAGTGAAATATATATAAAAAAACCAACAAATAAAACGTGACTTACAGTGAATGTCTGTTTTTGCTCTGGACATATGGGCAGAGTCTGAGTAGTTGAGAGCATTCATACAGCCCTGCATGCCTGCATGACTGGCGTCCCATATAAACCCTGGACACCAAGACTCAGTTGAGTTGCTTTTTTGGGGAACATTTTGTACGTGTTGTCAAATATCATTGCTGGGAGAATTAAGCATGTCCCTGTGCAATTCCATTGGGATGACACATTTGGAAGCTTGTGCCTGGGGTTTCCTGGACTTCACCCTAGGTAACTTTACCCTTTTCTTATCTTCAGCTGTATCTCTTCCCTGTAATAAATCATAACCGTGAGTACAACAGCTTTCTTGAGTCCTGTGAGTCCTTTCAGCAAATCATTCAGCCTGATAGTGGTCTTGGAACTCTTGACAGAGCTGCCTATGCATACAAACTACCAAAGTGTATTTTTAAAAAGTAATCATATACTTAGTTCAAACATCATCTTTTTACTTAAATTTAAATGTATTGCACTGTAAACAATTTTCATCATCTTTTATTAGTTTAATGCTCGGTTGATTGGCTCCACTCTAAGGCTGCCTTTGCTTCATATACAATCTCTTCCCCAGTCAGCAGTGGCTATTGTGGCAGTGTGTTTTCACTTGAAGCTGGAGGCACATCTCACCCCAGCTTTTTTTTTTTTTTTTTTTTTTGCGGTACGTGGGCCTCTCACTGTTGTGGCCTCTCCCGTTGCAGAGCACAGGCTCCGGACGCGCAGGCCCAGCGGCCGTGGCTCACGGGCCCAGCCGCTCCGCGGCATGTGGGATCCTCCCGGACCGGGGCACGAACCTGTGTCCCCTGCATCGGCAGGTGGACCCCCAACCACTACGCCACCAGGGAAGCCCTCACCCCAGCTTTTAAAGGGAGAGAAAAACAAAGCAAAACAAAGCAGTTCAGGAGACTCTTCTTAGAAAGGAGCAGCTTACCCTGCAGACCCTTAGGTCTTCATGGGCTTGTGTAGCGTGGGCTTGTGTAGTACCTCCCTCTTTCTTCATCCTACAAGTTATATGAGGAACTCAGCTATAAATAAATATCCCAAACTAGGGCACATCCCCAGTGTGGTTCCAGGTGTGATGAAGGTAACAATTTCTATCCTGCCCCAGTTTGGATGCTCTTTTTATATTGAGCTGGATCATTGCCTTTTTTTTCTCCGTCCCCCACTGATCAGGTCTTCAGTCATCTATGTTAAATGATCACCTCTCTACACCAGATCTGTGATGTCAATTCCAGAGAATGAACAGCCTTTGCATGAGCAGTTGCTTCATCAGTTGTATTTCTTCCTGACAACATGCCATTGAAATGCCTGCTATGGCTGCCTGCTTTTCTAGGAGTGAGGATTTTATACCTGTGCAGTGCTCTCTGCTCCCTGCCTTGTCTCCCTGTGGTCTGTCTATACCTACTCTGCTCCAGGGCAGTGCCATGGGAAGCACTTTGCATCTCATGCTCCATTTCTGGGAGGAGGGAGTAGACAGAGCTGGACTGAAACAGGCTCTTCTACTGCACAGAATGTATGGAGTTTATGATACCTTGTGGCATCTCAGGGGTTTATTGGTTAACCGTTTCATACCCATTTTAAGAGTAGGCGATGATTATGACAAACATGGACTGTCTGCATTTTCCTAGTTCAAGTTTATCAAAATAAATTAAATGCCTTTTTTTGTCATTACAGGGTGATAATATGGTTTTCCTCTTTTGATTTATTAATACATTTTCTACTATTGAACTATCCTTGCATTTTTTTTTGAAATTAACTTTGCTAGGTCATTCTTTTTTTAAAAAAAATTATTTCTTTTTTATTTATTTATTTTTTTGGCTGCATTGGGTCTTCGTTTTTGCACATGGGCTTTCTCTAGTTGCGACGAGCAGTGGCTTCTCTTGTTGTGGAGCATGGGCTCTAGGTGTGCGGGCTTCAGCAGTTGTGGCTCACGGGCTCTACAGTGCAGGCTCAGTAGTTGTGGCACACAGGCTTTGTTGCTCAGCAGCATGTGGGATCTTCCCAGACCAGGGCTCGAACCCGTGTCCCCTGCATTGGCAGGCGGACTCTTAACCACTGCGCCACCAGGGAAGCCCCTAGGTCATTCTTTAACATTTAAAAATATTCAAACTAAATGGGCTCATCTTTTACTTAGGAGTTTTGTGTCAGTTCTTTTAAGGGCAGTTGGTTTGAAGTTTGTATTCTCCTTGTTAGAATGGATGCTAACTTCATGTAAGGGAGAGAAACAGTTTCTTTCTATATCTATGTTCTGGACCAGTTTATATAACATAGAAAAAATTTGTTCCTGGAAAGTTTGAAATAATTCATCTGTAAAACCATCTGCGTCCTGCACATTTTTGAGGAGTAGTTCTGTGACAACTTTTATTTTTTACATGAAAATTGATTTATTTAGATTTTCTACCTCGTCAAGGGCCAATTTTGGTAATTTATATTTTCTTAGACTACTGTTCATTTCTTTCTAATTTTATTATTATAGAGATGTGCAAAGCATTTTCTTGGAGTTCTTTTAATATCCTTTCTGTTCTCTTTTTCATTTCTGTCTTTGTGTATAGGGTACTTCTGGCAGCATAATTGCTTTTTGTATGATTGTTAGAAGTCAAGTCATTTTTAGATAAATTCTTTAGGTAAAGTCCTATAGATACAGTGTTATGAATCGGAGCTCTGGTCCTAATCACGCTATAAAAATACCAAAGTTAATCATAAAAGTAAATGCAAGGAAATTATAAAATATAGTTAATTAGAAGTAAATATTTATAAATTCATAAAACAAATATTTACAATAATATATATATTGCAAATATCCCCTTTTGAGGATTTTTCTCTGTGGAATTTCTTTAAATGAATTCAGAAAGTTTGGATTGAGATTGTTTTTCTCTGTTTCTTGAAAGATTCCTTGAAGCAAATACAGATGCTCTTCACTGATCAAGGTAAGATCTTCTGCCTTGAGAATTCCACTGTGCGGAGTTTTTGAATGGTAAATTCTGGAAGGTAGGGCTATTTTCATGATAATTCTATATGACTGATCATAGGGTACAAGGGGTAGAGACGAATCTGGACAGAGAGGCAGAGAGCAGTCCATGATGTGTCCTGTATGTTATGTACCATCTACAAAATTTGGGGCTAGATCCTTATAAACAATGGAGAGTCATTGAAGAGTTTTAACCTTCTGTGCAGTGTGATCATATTACATTTTATAAATATAACTCTGTCAATGTGAGGCATGGATTAGAAGGAAGAAAGCATGAAGGCAGAGAGACCAGTTAAGAAGTCAGGGAAATGACTTAGGAGGCAGAAGGGATAGATTCAAACAATATTTAAAAGGTGACATGACAAGTCTTAGAGACCAACTAAATGTGAAGGGTGGGGTAAAGGAAGACATTTAGATTGGTTTCCAGATCACTCATGGCCAGAATGATTGGGTGAATGACGGTATCATTTGTTAAGGTAATTTGGAAAAGGAACAGGTGTTAGTGGGAAGATGATAAATTGCTTTGCACATATTGAATGTTCAATGAATGTTCTGTGGAACATTCAAGAAGAGCTGTGTGTGGGAGCCAGCTGTATATACTAGTCTAAAATTCAGCAGAGAGGTTTGAGCTGGATCATGAATTCTGGCACGATTAGAATATGCTAACCAAAGGCATGAGATGAGTTTTGCCTAGAAAGTGTTTTGTGGAAGAATGAAGAGGGCCAGGACCAAATCCTGGGAAATACCATTATATTTATTTATTTATTTATTTTAAAATATTTATTTACTTATTTACGTATTTATTTACTTTTGGCTGTGTGGGTCTTCGTTGCTGCACGCAGGCTTTCTCTAGTTGCAGCGAGCGGGGGCTACTCTTTGCTGTGGTGCATGGGCTTCTCATTGCAGTGGCTTCTCTTTGTTGCAGAGCATAGGCTCTAGGCACATGGGCTTCAGTAGTTGCAGCACACGGGCTAAGTAGTTGTGGCTTGGGGGCTCTAGAGCGCAGGGTCAGTAGTTGTGGCGCACGGGCTTAGTTGCTCTGTGGCATGTGGAATCTTCCCGGACAAGGGATCGAACCCGTGTCCCCTGCATTGGCAGGCGGATTCTTAACCACTGCACCATGAGAGAAGTCACAAAATCATTACATTTAAATAAAGTGTTTTCATCACGCCCTCCCAAAATTCGGTCCTCTCTTCTGATGAATATCTTTTCAAGCACTTAGGCTCAAACCTTCAGGTCATATTCCTTCCTCTCCTGCTGAGTCTATTCTCTTCTGACCCTTACTCTGACCCTCACTCTCCATTCTCCCTGCTCCTTCCCTAGACCCCTAATGTCATCCACCTGGCACAAGCCCTCCAGCCTCAGATAAGGCTCTCTTATCTGAGATCATTGGGGCCAATGGCTTTCAAGGTCGTTTTTAAGTCTGTTTAAGCAGGGAATTGTAAAGATAATGACACTCAGATACCTTATGAACATATAAATATACACTCAGTCACTCATCTTTTGATGTAGCCATAACATTTTCCTGACTGTTGATCCATTTATTGCTATTCTTTTTTTGTGTGTGTGTGGTACGCGGGCCTCTCACTGTTGTGGCCTCTTCCGTTGCGGAGCACAGGCTCCGGACGTGCAGGCTCAGCGGCCATGGCTCACGGGCCCAGCCGCTCCGCGGCATGTGGGATCTTCTTGGACCGGGGCACGAACCCGTGTCCCCTGCACTGGCAGGCGGACTCTCAACCACTGCGCCACCAGGGAAGCCCTATTGCTATTCTTTGTTGTTCTCTTAAAAGCTATATCCATAGTGAATAATAATAATAATAACAGCCCTTCTCTAACACTTTCAATGTAGCAGATACTCTTGTATGTACTTTAAAAAATTTAAACTCTATTAATCCTTACTGCAGACTATGAGGTAGGTGCTATTAGTAACCTTATTTTGCAGATAAGAAAACTGAGGCACATAAAGGTTAGGTAAGTCTCATAGACAGCAAATAACAGAACTGGAATTGGATTTAATAAGTTTAGCTCTATAGGCTCTTACTTGCTGTGCTACACTCTGAAAGTGCAAAACTCTTACAAAGTAACTTCACTATAGAATCTTTCTATATGTTCATTTTTCCCCCCTATCTTTTACCTGTCTCACCCACTCTTAACCTTACAGCATTTATTACACTCTTATTTAGTCTTTCCCAAAGCAGGTAGTTTCATTTTTATAGAAACTACCACCCTCTTTCCTTTTGCACTCATAATTAACTTTGTCTTAAAATATTTAAATTATGTAATTGCAACTAAAGTTCATACACAACTTTGGGAACAAATATCATGACTCTTGACCAGCAAGCAACTCATCTGGAAAGAGGAAGAATGCAAGGGCCTGTTTGGGTATATCTTCCTGGTCTCAGCATCCAGAGATTTGAGACACAGCATTGAGAGCAGAGATTAATGAGACATTTCAGTTACTAGGGGGTCAGTTAAGAGAACTTCTGCTCTCTCTCAATTTCCAGTGTCTTGTTATTCTGATCCATTTTGCCCAGGGCTTTCAGAGTGAGTCATTTTCCTAAATGATTAAGTCACTCACCTGATCAAAAACATACAGTCGTTTCTCCATTGCCACAGAACAAAGTCTTGAGTCCAACAGAAAACCTAAATTCTCAGCATAAAGTCTTCAATGATTTATCCCAGACTGATCTCAGGAGGCCTCGGCCTGCAGCAGCTTGAAGCAGGGTTTCAGTTCCCTGCCAGTGATTGAGGTCTGGTCGTGGCGGTGAGAGCACTGAATCCTAGCCACTAGACCAGTGGTCAGTGACAAGGCCCTGGCCCTATAGCTTTGCAGAAAAAGAATTCCCACAAAGATGGAAAGTAGTGAAACAAGTAAAGTATTTATTAGGAGAAAAAAAGAAGTACAGTACGTGTGGATAGACACACGGGTGGGCTCCCTTGAGGCAGTTTGAATCACTGTTATGGGGCATTTCTTCCAGGTTTCCTTTGACCAATTATTTTGATTTTCCTGGTTCAAAGTCCATATTTGGTGTATCTCAGGATTGTCCCACGTGTGCGGGAACATCTCTTTGCCAAGATGGATTCTACCGAAGAGGCCTATGGGTAGTGAGCATCAGTTGGCATCACTCCCTTTTTGACCTCCAAGGAGCCTTTCTGCTCATGTGTAGTCAGGTCCCCTGACTTTGAGAATGAGGAATATGTGGTCTCTTATCTTCTATCTGGGCAGGGCCCAGCCTCCTCTCTCAACTGTCTTGTTGTTCCCATCTAGGAATATCAGTCTCCAGGGAATGAACTCAAACCTTTGCCCTGAGGGCCCATCTATCTCCTGCCTCAAAGCCACCTCTCTAAATACATTTTTCCTCTCCATGCTACAGGAATATTAATGTATACTGAGTTTGAGTTTTGAAAACCCATAATCAACTTTATTAATAATTTCCCTAGGCAGCATCTAGGTTTCTTGTTAAGTCCTCTGCCCCTCTCTTTATTCTAGAAACTGCAACAGCTACAAGGGGTATAGGAAAGGGAAGGAGAAAGGCAGAAACAGAGTACACAGGATTGGTTGTATGAGCTCTCCAAGGCCCTGTGGCAGATTTTCCTTATATGGCTATGGCAATATATCTGCTTCAGACATGCTCTTCAGAACCTTGCCATTCTTCCCTCCAAGAGGTGGGGTCTCTGTTCTCTCCCTGTGATTTGGGGCAGGAACTTGTAACCACTTCTGCAATGTGATGCTATATAACTTCCAAAGCTAGGGTATAGAAAGGATATAGTCTACATATGGCTCTCTCCCTTAGGATGCTTGCCCTTTGAACTCTGCCACCATATTGTGATGAACTCAAACTAGCTTTTTAGCCTAGAGACCATATGCAGAAGCCCAAGTGGAGAGGAACTCCAGGCCCCAGCTGACAGCCAGTATTAACTGCATGACACGTGAGTGAATGAGCCTCCAGATGGTTCCAGCCCTCAGCTTTGAAGTCTTCCAGCTGGGGCCCAGAAAGTATAGAACAGAGGCAAACTGACCCCACTATACTCTGTCCAAAACCTGATCCACAGAATCTGTGAGCATAATAAATTGTTGTCTTTCTCCACCAACTTTTGGAGTAATTTGTTATGCAGTCATAGTAAGTGAAACAGGCCCTTTGTACAAATAAGTAGATACATAGGGGTCCTCGTCCCATAATTTTGAGTTAGAAATGGTTGGAGAAGCCCCTCCGTTTGAGGACTACTAGCTCAATGTTTTTATCCCCAACTCCTACTGCCCTTTACTACCGGGGTTCCACTGGAGTATGAAGTGGAACTGGGGGCCTGGACTTGCGGTCTCAGCCAACAGCCCCTCAGCCCAGGGCCCTCCTGTGCCTCCCCCCACCATCTTCCCTGTGCTCCGATTTTGTCAGACGGCTGCCAGCACAGTATCGCTGGATGATTCTTTTTTCCTTCTGTGAACTCCTTAAGCTCTTGCTTAAGGAGCATTAACGTTGACTGTGTTAGTTAATGCCAAGCTCAGTTATCTTAGGCCATCAGAAGAAGTAAAAGGATAGTGTATGTGCTCCCTAGAAAATCACTTCTGCTTTAGAATTTCTTCACATACCAATCTGTGTTCAATAACAATATTTTCACAACATTGATCAAAAGGGGGCAAAATGATCACAGTATGCTGTGGGTAAAAAAAGGGTTGGCAAGGGGCTTCCCTGGTGGCACAGTGGTTGGGAGTACGCCTGCCGATGCAGGGGACACGGGTTCGTGCCCCGGTCTGGGAGGATCCCGCATGCCGCGGAGCGGCTGGGCCCGTGAGCCATGGCTGCTGAGCCTGTGCGTCCGGAGCCTGTGCTCCGCAACGGGAGAGGCCACAGCAGTGAGAGGCCCGCGTACCACAAAAAAAAAAAAAAAAAAAAAAAGGGTTGGCGATATTTTGCTACTCTTGGCAACTCTCTCCTATCACTAGTCCCCCAAAACCCTTCCTGCCTCTTTTTCCCCTGCAGGCTCTTCTTCATGTCCTTGCCTTTGCCTGGAAATCCCCGGAATTTTACCTATCTTTTTTAGCTCAGTTCAACACGCCAACTCCTTTAAGTAGCCATGCTTGGTGGCATCTTATCCAACTTTATGCTCCTTCAGAATTTTGTTTATAATGCTTTTAAATCCTCTTCTTGTGATTAACGTATCTGTACATATGGATTATGTCCTTGGCTAGGTAGTGAGGTCTTTGTTAGTGCTTATGTCCTCCACACTTAGCAGAATACCTTTCACATAAGAGATCCACAACACAAGTTTGTTGAGTTAAATTTCTGAGTTAAATTTCTAAATGACAAGGAATGGTGAAATACACCAAGGTTATAATAGTATAATAAGGTTTATATGATATGTATTTATTATATATGATTATAAGCTTCAGAAATTTAAATCTGATTAGAGTCTTTGAGTCTGGTGTGTATGTGTACGTGTGTGTATAGATATATACGTAAGTATAAAAAATATATATATTTACATGCGATGTAAATTAGTGTCTCATTCCCTTCACATTTCTATAAATTATTATTCCCACTATTTGGGCTTAACTTTGTATTTAATTTTGGAAAAGGCTTCAAGGGACTTACCTGGGAGAACCAAGGAATTTTAGTGATGGCAAGTTATCACACACACCTAGTGTTTAATCTGGATAGTTGGTAGAAGTGTACCCTAATGATTTGGTTCTGATTAAGAATTAATAAACCCTTACAGCAGCTGAATGTGAAAATTTGAACATGAAAAGTGATTAAAAAAATATGACAAGAAGGAGCAAGAAAAAAATGTTAATTTTAAAAAATATTTATTTATTTATTTTTCTTTGCGTTGGGTCTTCATTGCTGCGCGCGGGCTTTCTCTAGTTGCGGTGAGTGGGGGTTACTCTTCCGTTCTGGTGAGCGGGCTTCTCACTGTGGTGGCTTCTCTTGTTGCGGTGTACGGGGTCTAGGCGCGCAGGCTTCAGTAGTTGTGGCTCGCGGGCTCTAGAGCACAGGCTCAGTAGTCGTGGTGCATGGGCTTAGCTGCTCCATGGCATGTGAGATCTTCCCAGACCAGGGATCAAACTCGTGTTCTCTGCATTGGCAGGTGGATTCTTAACCACTGTGCCACCAAAGAAGCCCAATGTTAATGTTTTAACATAGCTTTTACTTTAAGTTAAAAAGTGTTATTAGCATATTTCCATTTCAAAATATTTGCTAGACTGAATAGCTTCTACTTTGGAACTGAGATAAACTACATAAAATAATTGTTTAGAAAAAGTACACATGAATGAATTGTTCCTTAGTAACAATATGATATACATCTTCCATTCAAAGATATTAATATCAATCCTTTCTTTATGCAAAACTTTTTCCAGCTACAGCATTTCAATTAACATACCCATCTATTTCCATATGAACAGGGATCTGTGCTAATTTTACACTAATTCCTAAGATGAATAATTGAGATATTGGATGCAGTGCCTCAAAAAACTGAATCTTGTTTGGTGCTTGAAGTAACAAGTCCTGAGCCATGAGTTAATCAAGAAAACTATAGATAGGTCTTCATTAACATACCAAGAATCAGCCTACCAATAACGAAATCACTGAACATGCACATTTAATGGTGTAAAATTCAATCACATTTAACTCAGCCTGAAAATATCAGTATCTTAATAATTCCTTGTGTTTATATAGACAAGAAACTGTCCTGTGGAGAGAGCAAAGTTCTTTTGCATATCTTGATTAACCACATTTAAGAGCAAGTGCCATTATCCGCACTTGACAAAATATCAAAAAGATGAAGTAACTTAGCCAAGGTCACGCTGACAGAGAGAGATCAAAATCAGCTCTAGACATCTTGGCTGCAATTAACACTCTCCTGAATCCAGAAATAAACAAGACAAAATATATTTCTATACTTGGATGCTTCCAAGATATTATAAGGTCTCAAATGGTACTGTCACCAGCCTGTGCCTCCCTCCCAGTGCTATAGGCAATGAGTGAGGAAGTGTGGAAAGCAAAGAAGGCACCTGCGAGCAGTTTTGATGCCTTGATTCTGGAAAAGGATGTAAATGGAAACCAGAGACACGTCTATGTACCCAACTATTTTGAGCTGTGGCTTGGTCATAAACATTCTATAGTATGGTTCAAGGGTGCTGTAACGTGATCCTTTGGGACCATGGAATCAGGCACAAAGCATCCAGTCATAATATGGACCCCTTTAAAAATGCTAGAGGATGAAGCTTGCCATGTATGTGGTGCTGGGGAGCCCCAGATGCTGGTCAATCATGGAATAAGGAGTAGAGGAAGTCTGAAAGGGAGGTGAAATTGGCAGAGTTGTCCTAGGCTCTTGGCATGTTCCCAGTCTTTCCTCAGATGTAATTTTGCGGCCTGGTTGGTACTTGTGTCTGGATAGAGAAATAGTTAAAAAAAAAAAAAAAAAAAAAAAGAGAGAGAGAGAGAAGGAAAGAAAAGAAAAACTCAGATTAGAAGTTAGGGTTGATACTAGATCTGGATTAGAAAATAAAAGGTACATCTGTCCTCGTTCCTCGGTCCTGCGGCACTGGAAGTGAAACTCATTTGTCACCCTGGACTAGATGCTCTTTAGAAATCCTTCTAGTTATATCATTTTTTTATCCTGCTTAAGTAAAGAGCTTTTGAAAATTACAGAACAAAAAAATTTTTTCCCAAATGCTCTAGTTTGTTAATTGCTCTCTCTGAATGCATGAATGTGTGATTGTTTTCTTAAAGGTATAACTTAAGGCAGATATAGCACTACAGGTCATCTCAAGAGGAACAGGTAAAAGAGCAAGATGTCCTCTGTTTAGATACATCAGTATCTAAAAAGAGCTCACAGAGAATGTCAACTGACTGATTCAACACATTTCCAGAAGATGAAGGTATATTAAAATCCTGAAGAAAACAAGGCAGAGAAAACTTTGCTCATTAATCAGCAATTACTGGTAGTTAGTCAATATCACAGGTTTGATAAAGTGCCAGAGCCCACTAATGGTATGAGAACATTAAGTCTTTGGTCACAAAGTCACAGCAAGACCTTGTTCAGATTTACTTTGGACCTGCCTGGGCTTGGAGCTGTTGCTGTGAATAACAAATCTGATATTTCTCTTATGCCCCCATTTCTGTGCTGCACTTGCACTTCGTGAAAACAAAAGCAGGACAGAGCACAATAGCAGCTAGAGACTGGCATTACTGGTTGAGAACTTTGACACATAGAAAGCTAAACTCATCCAGCTCATGTAGTCTTGGCACATGCCAGAATTCGGTCTCCAAGACTCTGCTAATACTGGCTGTTGGCTTCCTCAATTACCTTGAAAGATGGGCCAGCTACAGTCTTCTGAGACTAAAGGGATACCCACTTGGGCTATCACCTCATAGATTTTTCTCTTGCACTGGCCTTTTCAGTAAAATGAAAATAGAATCTAGATTACCTCCTCCTATTCCCGAGGAAATTTAAAACCATCTTAAGGAGTGACACACATATTTAACAAGATTCTATCCACTTACTACCTTATTCAAGACTCCAGTCAAAGTTGAGATATTGCTCTGTAATACTGGTGCTTGGTCATGCTAAATCTTCATAGGTCAGATACAATATTCGCAAGTGAAATGGCCTAAAGCTTTCTATTCAAAGTGCAGTTCAAGGCTTAGTAGCATCCATATAGCCTGGGAATTGTTATAAGTTCAGAACTCAAGCTCCACCCAAAATCAGAATCTGTATTTTAACGTGATTCCCAGGAGACTCAGATTCCCATTAAAGTACTGACATATACGACTTTTACTATTTTTACGACAAATGGTATTTGTCAGGCGTTCCTTGTGAAAGAATGCCTACTTAGATTCCTACTTGCAGTCAGAAGCACAGACAGAATTGGAATAGAATAAACCACCGAACACAATTTGTATGTAAGGTCCAACTCTCTGTCTAAATGAACATAAATTCTTATTAGCGGGAGAATAAATAGTGATATTGTCCTTACCAAAAAATGGCCCTTCCCATCTTCAGAATATGACCTTCACAGAAAGTAGCTCAAAAACCCACTCTTGTGAATTTCAAATACTTGTGTTGTTTCCCTAAAGAGGTACTTTTCAGTGATTGCATTAAGCTTGCTTCCTAGCTGCACTAAAGGCTATGGAAAAATATTCATTATTAGGGAAATAGGACATACAAATATGAAATTAGCTCAAGACCTCTCATCCTATAAAATAGTCCAACATTATATGAATAACAATCTACTTAGGAAATAGTAAATAAAGTGCTCGGTTCTATAACTCATTGATCCCAGCCGACCACTGTTAAATCTTGTCTGGCCTGTCTCCAAGATGTTTGTGTTGTCCTGGCAGCCGCAGGCGTTCTCAGGGGGCAGGAGACCAAGAAGCGGGCGGAAGGGGGAACGCTTCCAGCAGCCCATCCTGGATTCTCACCCTCTTCTTTTAGTGACTTGCTTTGTGAGTCATTTGATTTGGAGGAAAGACCCCCTACTCTAAAGCAATCAGATCTGTCACCATTAAAGACTGAAATGATAAGCAAGAAAAAAAATAGCAGAAGGATAGTGTATAATAGGAACTTTATCCTTGGTAACATTTTGAGGAACCCATTAAAGAGGAAAGTCAATTTCTCCTCAAAACTTGGAAAACTTCTACCAATTTATAACCAGAAGAAAGAGAGAGGAAAAAAGAAAGCTACTTTGTAATTTGTTTTCTATGTTTCTTTGACATAGAGGAATTTTTCCCAATAAGGCACTGAAGATTCTAACCAAGAAATCCCAAACAGTTAGAGTATCACAAAGGATGATACTTACGGATACACTTTTAGGGTGCTTCTTGCCACATGATGTTTGTCTGCTCACACACTATCCAGAAGAGATAATGCTGGATGAAGGAAATAGGTCGTCAATGGGTACTGGGTTTGGGGGAAGCTTTATAATAAAGGTTCACCAATTATTGTAAAGATTTCATTTTAAATTATGCATAATAAATTATTCTTGGTTCATTTGTATTTACTATATAGGTGATACTATTTTTAAAAAAAAATTAATTTTATTTATTTATTTATTTATTTTTGGCTGCATTGGGTCTTTGTTGCAGTGTGCGGGCTTCTCATTGTGGTGGATTCTCTTGTTGCGGATCGTGGGCTCCAGGTGCGCAGGCTTCAGTAGTCGTGGCTCGCAGGCTCTAGAGTGCAGGCTCAGTAGTTGTGGTGCACGGGCTTAGGTGCTCTGTGGCATGTGGGATATTCCCGGACCAGGGCTTGGACCCACATCCCCTGCATTGGCAGGTGGATTCTTAACCACTGTGCCACCAGGGAAGTCCCTGTGATATTATTTATTTTAACTTGATGGGGAAAATAGTTATGGCTCAATAACAAAAAGAGGATACACTTCTTTATGTTCCAATGGATATACGTAACCTAGAAAATCAGATTTTCATGATTTTCTTTTAAATAAATACATAGATTATATTACAGTGGGGACAGGATATTCACACTTGTGCCAGAGCACAAATAAATGAATGAATACTGAGTGTTTATCTGGATGATCCAGTCCCCTCAAATCTTCCACTAAGAACAAAATAGTTGTAAGGGATTAAAGACTTTGAATTATATGGAACATTACTACTGAAACTCTCAGTCACATATCCTTTTGCTTTACCTGTATGGACAGAGAATCTTTGTTTTTCTTCTGTCGATTACCATGCCACTCTATGAACAGACCGTAGGGATCTGCCTAATGCAGACACACAGGAGCTCTTTTAAAAGCATCTCCACTTAAAAAAGGAAAAGTAGGAAGGAGAAGGATTGTAGCCTCAACTGGGTTTAGTGGAGGTCCTGACCACAAGCTTCATTTTCACAACTGTGTGCTCCATCCATCATAGAACCACAGGTGTGAAGTTACTTCAGGAAGAGATCTATTCTGTCCACTGTCTCCAGGTGGTATTTCTCCTATATTATTCTTGACCAGTGAGAATCATTTATCAATGCTAAAATTTTAAGTAAATGATTCAAGCTACAGAAGAAAGAACAGTACAACCCAAAACAGCACAAACAGTATGAGTTAGATAAGTTATTTTAAAAATATATTTTAAAAATATTTAAAAAAATATTTCAAGATATCCCTTTGAGGCCTGTGTAGATTGTCTAAAGTTTTATCTGGTTATTTTAAACCATCTTACTGGTTTGTAATTAGTAGTCACTTTTCAAATATATTAGAAGTTGTAAGTTAGGAGACCTATATTCAAGTCTTGGCTTTGCCAGAAACTTACCGTAAGTCTTTGGGTGAATTACTCACATTTTCTGGGCTTTTCTCACCTCTGGTGACAATGGGAAGGATTAGACTAGAATGAACTTGAAGGTTCTGTTCTGACATTTTGTACTAGAAAGACTCAATTTCTGATCTTCAACACCTTGTAATAAATATTAATATTATTCATACACTGCATACTACTTTATAGCTCACAGATGACTTTCAAGTATATGATTTCTTTTAAATCTCTCCAGTGCCTGTGAGTTAGGCACACTTCATAGACCTGAGAACAAGCTCAGAGAAGTTGTAACTTATCCAAGATCACAGAGTTACTTACATAGCAGAGCTAGATAGACAGGTCTTCCTACTCCCAAGTTCAAATTTCTTTCCATTGTATTCAGCTCTTTCAAGGTTATGGTAATATAGAAGCATGATTAGTTTAGTTTTTGTTAAATAATAACATGAAAATGTGGTATCATTAAAAAACAAAAAACAAGAACCCCAAAGCCTCTGGATTTAAAGTCAGAAAACTAAGTTTCATGGACAGTTCTGACACTTTGATTTGGGGAGGTCACCTAACCTCTCTGAGCCCCAGTTTCCTCATCTGTAAAAAAAGGGGTTTGGACTACATGACTTTTGGCCTTACTTCTGGCTTAAAATTCTTATTTTCTTCTTAACAGCTGTGACGATTTCTAGACTAATTTTGTGATAGATTAATATTAAAGTGAAACTCTTTTCTAGACTGTAAGAGGTTTAAAAAAGTATGCTGATAGACCACTTTCACTGTCTATTATTCATGCTCTTTGGCCACCTGCAAATTAAACACCTTGGACTAATATTACTGACTGAATGCCATTTTCCAACAAACTAGTTAACTTAAGATTTCACAGAGGGGTAAATTATTTTGGCTGAGTTATGTAGGAAATGTATGGAGTTGCATTTTCTGAGAGGTCTTGACAGAAGAACTTATGTGGGAACCAATGGCAGAAAACGTAAGGGAGCTCACTATGAAGACATTTTGGGTCCTCTTGGCAGCGTACTGAATGACATCTCTGCCTATCTGGTATAGTATCTTATTGCCATACTTACTCATTGCCCTGAAAGTTTATAACTGGTAGAAATTTCTTTTTAAGATGAAGAAAAGGGACTTCCCTGGTGGCGCAGTGGTTAAGAATCCACCTGCCAATGCAGGGGACACGGGTTTGAGCCCTGGTCCGGGAAGATCCCACATGCCTCAGAGCAACTAAGCCTGTGCGCCACAGCTACTGAGCCTGAGCTCTAGAGCCCGCGAGTCACAACTACTGAGCACGTGTGCCACAACTACTGAAGCCCGCACGCCTAGAGTCTGAGCTCCACAACAAGAGAAGCCACCGCAACGAGAAGCCCGTGCACCACAACAAAGAGTAGCTCCCGCTCGCCGCAACTAGAGAAAGCCCGCGCGCAGCAACAAAGACCCAAAGCAGCCAAAAAGTAAATTAAATAAATACATAAATAAAAAGATGAAAAAAAATCACTTGAAAATAGCAGAGGGTGTGACGGTGAGTGTTTCAAGAGTTAGAGACAAAGAAGAGTTTTGAACCTGCTGCTTCTTTGCCCGCCTCCCCGTCTGAGCAGAACATTGTAACTTTTGAAGCTAACATAGAATGGATCATAAGCAACTTGCTGAGCTGGTGACTTTATGCACAATTAAGCTTTGTTGGGACTTTCTTTATTTGTAATAGCGCTGTTACGGCGTGGGATGCTATTCAGCTCTAAACAACATTCCATTTAATAACGAGGCATTAGTTCACCCATTAAATCAGTGCCATCATGAACTGATAAGTATCACCCTTTTCCTTGGCCTCACTTGGCTCTTCTGCCCAGCAAACAAAGCACGGCAATGGCATGGCCCTTGAGATGAGAAGGATGGAGGGGGGGATAGATTGAACAATGATGATCAAAATTCCATCTACTCACAGAAATGGAACTTTGCCATGGCCTTTTCCTTTCCTTAAATATAACCTTATATACGTTCCAAGCAGCACTTCAAGTGCCTTTAAAAAAAACAACACCAACTACTACATCTCTTACACACACACACACACACACACACACACACGCACACACAAAAGGAAATGTATGGAAGGGCATGCAAAAGATGTGCACTGACAAATATGAGTAAGAATGTTCATAGCAGCATCACTTGTAATAATCAAAACTAAAAACAGCTCAATGTCCATCAGGAGTAGAATAGATAAATAACTTATGGTATATTTGTACAACAGAAACTCGAGAAACTACCACTACACGCAATAAT
Organism: Hyperoodon ampullatus; assembly: GCF_949752795.1. Classification (NCBI taxonomy): domain Eukaryota; kingdom Metazoa; phylum Chordata; class Mammalia; order Artiodactyla; family Ziphiidae; genus Hyperoodon; species Hyperoodon ampullatus. The sequence goes on along the minus strand of NC_136925.1, from coordinate 31,003,928 downwards.
ATGAATAACTCCCACAAACCTAATTTTGAGAGAAAGAAACCAGATTCAAAAGAGTGTACATATAATGTATGAATCCATCTACATAAAGGCAAAAGTTAGCAAAATGAATCTCTGGTATTAGAAGTCAGGATAATGGTTACCTTTGAAGAGGAGTAAAGGGTAGAAATTTAGAAGAGCAAGGAGAGGCTTCTGAGTGCTAGTAATTATTTTTTTTTACCTGAGTGTTGAATACGTGCGTATGTTCACTTTTCATGAAACTCTGCATTGTATTTTGTGTCTTTTTCTAAAGACATTTTTTACTTCAATGAAAAGTTTATTTAGAAATTATGTGAGAAATGAGAAACTGTTTTAGTAAGACTGAGTCTGAGTGCTCTATGGACATCAGCTCAATTAAGTCTAGCTGGCAACCATAAGCAGTCAGTTTCATTTACTTACAATTAATTTATTATTTGTAATCCACTCTTTATTTTAGAATAAATCGAGATTTACAGAAAAGTCGCAAAGATGATACAGAGAGTTCCCTTATATCACTCATCCACTCTCCTTTTATTGTTAATACTTTATGTTATAATAGTATGTTTGTTACAACTAAGAAACCAGCACTGGTACATCACTATTAACTAAATTCCATTCTTTATTCTAGTAGAACTAGATTTCCCACTAATGTTCTTTTCATGCTCCAGGATCCCATTCGAAATACCATGTTACATTTAGTGGTCCTGTCTCCTAAGGGAGAGGGCTCTGGTCTGTGACAATTTCTCAGTTTTTCTTTTTTTGTTGTTTTCATTAACTTGGCATTTAGTTCAGGTTTTTTTTATAGGATACCTGGGGTTTCTGATGTTTTCTTAAGGTTAGACAGGGTTTACAGGGTTTACAGATTTTGAGGAAGACTATCACAGAGATGAAGTACCCTTTTCCTCTCACCATATCAAGGCACATGCTATCAACTTGGCTTATCACTAACCGTGTTAACTTCCTTCTGGCCAAGGAAGTGTTTCCCAGCTTTCTCCACAATGAAGCTACTTTCCCCTCCCTTCCATATTCTTTGCAAGCAAGTCACCAAGTTCTGGCCACACTCAAGGAGAGTTGAGGGTGGAATGGGGATTAAGGTTCAATTCTGTTTAAAAATTTCCATTTTTATATACAATTTATACTGCACATCATGTATTAGCTCAGTTCATGTATATAATTTATAAATAAATATCCTTATTATTTTGCCTCTTTAGGAGCAATTAGATAGCAAGTAATGTGTAGGTCAACCTTTCTTCATTATTAAATGTTTTCCATCCTAATGGAAACCTTGCAATATGCAAGATAAATATGCAAACTAAAAAAAGGGTAATATTGTATCTACTCAAAATACATTAAAATGATTAAGGGAGACTGTGAGAGCATCTTCTTCAACAGAGGTAATGATCACGGCCTTCGGAATGTTGGGAGGGAGATGAGCCTGCAGGAAGGACTTGTATCTGGGACAGAAGAGGTTTGCAAACTTGGTGAATTATGCCTTTAGAGCGCCTATAACTTTTGTTCCACTTTTCTTCTGAGAACCTTAACATCAGTAATCCCTGTGCATCCCATGACCCAACAACTCTGGACTGGAGAAGTCCTAGCAGGCCGATGAGAGGAAGAGATTATTTCCGCAGTACATTTGCAACCGCTGCCTTCTGGGGAGTAACAGGCAATTTGTAGGGTACGACTCTGGCAAGGAAGGCAGTAGGAAGCTCCTCCCCTCGGCCTAGGAGGGGCGGTCCAGACGCCGCCGTGGCCCCGCCCCGCCCCTGGCCCCGCCCCTCCGCGCAACCTGCGCCTTTTCCTTCCGGGTCGTGCTTGGCCGGGCGCGCCGCCTTTGCGCCGCTGCGCGGAGCCTGGGAGTCGCCCCCGCGCCCCGGCCTCTCCGCGCCGGCTGGTCGCTGGTGGAGCCTACGGCGCGCGCCTCTACCGGACCCTGCAGGGTACGGCCCTTCCTTTACTTCTCCCTCCTGCGGGTCTCCGTCTTCCTCTTTCGGCGCTGGGGCTGGGCCGGGCCCGGCGGAGCCGCGCTTCGGGGAGCCCGGGCGCCCGGCGAGAGGTCCCCTCTTCGTCCTTACCGGCCCGCCGCCCGCCTGTGCTTGCGGGGCTTGCTGGTGACCCTGCAAACAGCTTACTTGCCTTGGGCGCTGCTTCTCTGCTCGACTGTCTGCCGGGCGTGAGGCGTCGCCCAGTGCGCGCGGCGCAGGGTTGTTTACACCGCGGGGTTGGCGGGTAGTGCTGACCCTGCAGCCCCGAGTCGGCCACCTGCCCGCCTGTGTACTTGCTGCCTCCCGCGCGTGCTTCCTTGATTTCTTTTTGGCACCCGATGGTTTTTACCTAACCAGGCCCATGTCTTAATCCAGGACTGCCACGAGATACCCGGCAGCAGCCCTGTTTATGTGTTTTAGGGATATCCTTAGAATACAGTGTGATGATGAACATCCACTTGGCCTCCTTGTCAGCATGTTTGCAATGGGAGTGGTTTTGGATTTCCTTGATGGTTTCCCAAGTGCTCGTTGCCACAAAGCCTCGCTTGCTGTCACTAATTAAAATATACAAATAAGTAGAAAGTCAAGATGCTCTAAACCTGTGGTCAGGTAGTTGCGTTGGCAAGGATGCTCCTTTACTGCTTCTTGGTATTCTTAAGTTCAGAATATAAGTACATGTTTTTCCACTTAAAGCTCACTTCATTGCTTCTGTTGTCCTATATTACATATTGTACCTGTTGGTTGAGTAGAGGGAGGTTTTCCTGAGACATCAGTGCTTCTCTAGCCCTTTATTAGATACAAGTTCTTGGGGGAAAGGGACATGCACTTATTTTTCTAGTGACAGTACGCATCACCCCATAGTAGGTGCCCTACTTGTTCATTGAATTGGATCCTTCTTTCCACACTTCCTGTCTGAGTACCATATCTTTTCTTTTCTTTCTCTCTCTTTTTTCCTTTTTACTACTGTCCCAAATTTTGGCTTTTCCGAGTCCTGCATTTTCATACTCTTCCCTTCTGTTATGGACTTGAAAATCAGAGAGGTCAGCTCAATGTAAGATGGTTAATTCCTTTTTACTAGCGCCGCGATCCAGTAATGCAATTATAGTCCTTTGTACAGTGACATCGTAAAATGTTGCTGTTATCTTTTACTTCTAAATATGGCCAGTTAACAAAAACCGCCCTTTCTTTCTTTACTGGGTTAGTCTCATTGCCTCATCCTCTTAAATTTTGCTGTGATCAACATAATCGGTTTTAACTTCATGGATCTAACTCTGGTATCCTCTGAAGAAAAACCTTTTGCCATGTGAATTGTGTATAAGTATCCTCCTCTGTTTTCTTCTAGTACTTTTAATGGTCTTATTCTTCATATTGAAATCTTTAACCTACCTCAATTATATTTTAGTGTAAGGACGGAATTAAGGCCCTTTTTTTCCTCTCTCGTAGTTGTTAGTCATTGTCCCCATCATCATTTGTTGAATTCTGCTTTTCCCTACTGATGGCAAGTACTGTATTTATCTGAGGCCCTAATTCTTATATATTCTTGGGACTTTTTCTGAATTAATGTTTAGCAATCTCTGGCTTCCTGTACTGATACCATGCTGGTCTTATTACTTTAGCTTTATAATGTGTTTTAGTGTCTAGTGATTCACACCGTGCCTAAATATTTTTGGAATGGACACATTTAGTGAGGGTAAGTTGATTTCCTTTTTTACCCCTTCCTCCCTATTCCACCCCCTCCTTAAAGTTTCTTGCCTCTTGTTGAAATTATTTTTTAGCTTGCCTTTCTCATGGTCAGTTGAATCATTAACCATTGTTAAATAAATCCTTTCTCTTGCTAACTCACAACTCGCCATGTTAGAGTTGCTCCTCAGAGATGTACCTAGAAAAGCAGCTTGATTCAAAATCTGCATGTCTTTTGACTTTGCACTGTGTACTAGTAAGTGGAGTGTGTCTCTCCTCATCAGCTGTGACCTAGGATGTTCTGTAGCTGGTTTCAGTAGCTCTAAGGGACAAATGCCTATAGAAGTGATCCCTGGGACTGCACCATGCCTATTTGTATTTTACTATCCCAGTTGAACATCTTAAATGTAATGAATTTTCAAGTGTTGCTATAATAGATACTTAGAAATGTTATTAGATCATAAAATAAATGTATACGTTCTTTAAAAAAAAGTCAAGTAATACAGAAATAGCCAAAGGGGAAAGTAAAAGTGTGGTGTGCCCACCTATCTGGTAACCCCATTCCCCAGAGATCATTACTGTTTAATCACTTATTCTCTTTCCTTCCAGACATTAAAAATACATGTGTATAAGTCTATGTGTGTTTCATAACTGGCAGTATACTACATATAATTTTCAGTAACTGCCAGTTAGTAATAGTTGATGAACATCTTTCTGTGTTAGTGCATATAACATTATCTTTTTAAAGTATTTTGATATTTCATTGTAGGAATAACCCAAAATTTATTTAACCAATCCTCTGGTGATATTTAGGCTATTCCAAATTTATTTCTGTTAGAAACAAAGCCTCAGGGATTAATTTTTTTTTTTTTTTTGCGGTACGCGGGCCTCTCACTGTTGTGGCCTCTCCCGTTGCGGAGCGCAGGCTCCGGACACGCAGGCTCAGCGTCCGTGGCTCACGGGCCCAGCCGCTCCACGGCATGTGGGATCTTCCCAGACGGGGGCGCGAACCCGTGTTCCCTGCATTGGCAGGCGGACTCTCAACTACTGCGCCACCAGGGAAGCCCTCAGGGATTACTTTTATGTGCACATATTTGCACATTTACTTAGTTCCTTAGTGTGACTGCTTAGACGTGGAATTGCTGGGTCAAAGGCTATATACGTTTTAAAATTATGATAGATAGTTCCATATTTCTCTTCAAAAGGTTGCCATAAGAGTAAATTTATACAATTTCTGAGAATGCTGCCTGCTGTTGCTGTATCATTGCCAGGAATTGTCAAGGCTGAGTTTTACCCTACTTGTAAGCTCATAGTTTCATGGTTGCTGGTAGAAGACATTAGATCCTGGGTCAGAGACAAAGCACAGCAATAACAGTAGCCAGAGGATCATCATTGTCTTGTGTCATTTCCTTGAACCCTCATTTCCACAGGGTGATGTGATGAGGGTCAGATGATTCTAGCACATGCAGTAGATTGCATTACAAGAGAGGAACCCTGAGCTTAGGGAACCTGACTCGTTCATAATAGGCTGCAAGTAAACCTGCCTAACCTTTGTCCTAGAGAGGGACATTATCTTTATTATGCTGGATAGTAAAAAAAAAAAAACCTTCCCTCTACTCCAGAGGGAGATCTCTCTTTATCTGCCAACAATGTTTGCTGTATAAATACCCTTGAAAGGGTAGTTTGGAACAGAGATTATCAGTGACCCTGCTTATAGTATATGCAGAAATGTGAGAGATATGTGAAGAATTTTCCTGAAAAAAAAATCACCGCTAAAATGATATCATTTTTTATATTTTAGTAATTTTATGGATGAAAAGTAGTATTTTTACTGTTTTAATTTTGCATTTGTCTGCTTATTGATAGAGTCGAATATCTGTAAATGTTTTGTTACTTACCTGTGCATATTCTTTGCTTAGTTTTCTGTTGAAGCGTTCCTCTTTTTCTTACTGATTTGTAATAGCTCTTTACATGCCATGCTATCAATGACCTGGTACACCATTTGCTAGTATTTTTTCATAGTTTATTCTTTAAATGCTGTTGCTGGGAGCTTTTGCCATGTAGAAATCTTTAGTATGTATGTTGTCAGTTCTGTGTTCTCTTCCTTTATGGCCTCTTGAGTTTCCCTTCCGTATTTTAAAATACTCTTTGTACATATTCTCTTATTGGATATTTTGTATTATATATTTAGATTTTTTTAAAATGGTTGCTTTGATAATATAGTTGACCAGTGAATAACATGGGTTTGAATTACATTTGCCAGTATGACGTGGATTTTTTTCAATAGTAAATGCTCAGTACTACACAGTCCACTGTTGGTTGAATCTGCAGATGCAAAACTGAGGATAAGGAGGAACTGTGTATATGCAGGGCCAACTATAAGTTATACATGGATTTTCAACTGCACAGAGGTCCCATGCACCTAACCCCTGCATTGTTCAAGGATCAATTGTATTCTAAATTTGCTTTTCTAAATGTATGGACATTTTCCCAAAACATTTTTGATAAGCTGTCCTTTCCCTGTTTTTGGTTTGACACATTCATTGTACTATATCCTTATTTACTGTTTTCTCAAAACTGACAAATCAGTAAACAAAATATATTAGTCTCTTACTGTGACTGTGAATTTGGTTGGATTCATCCTTAAAGATGTTTGTTCTTAGTGGATTTTAATCTAATAAAATATAAATTTTTTTGTTCTGTTTAATGATTTCTGATATTACTGTTGCCATCTCTGTCAGTTTTGTGTATACTGGATAGATCTTTATTGCTCTTATGTTTCTTTCAGTTATTCTACATCATTTTGCTTTACTTTCCTCTCTTTAAATGTAAAGCATTAGCTAGCTAGACTTTCATTTTTCCTTAAAACCTTCCCCCCTCCCAACTTGAAAATTTGTCTTTATTTATTATTTATTTTGCATTGTTAGAAAACTTTTTAAAAAGATAATTATAGATTCACAAGCACTTAAAAGAAATTATACAGGAAGATCTTGTGTATATACTTCACCCAGTTTCTTCCTGTGGTAACATTGTGCTATAGCACAATAGTACATGCAGGAAATTGACATTGACACAATCTGCACACTTTACTCAGATTTCATCAGTTTTATCACTACAGGCACTTGTGTGTGTATGTGTGTTCTCTGACATTTTATGTAGATCTTGTTACCACCACCATAGTCAAAATACAGAATCACTCCATTACAAGCATCGCTTGCAAAAGGGTTTACTTCTTAATAGGAAAATTTAGCCTATTCATATTTACTTTTTTTCTCCCCTGCAAGTTTGGAAATTCTAAAACCATGTAGAATTGACTTTCTGTTGCCCTCACATCTCCATTTAATAAGGTGAGACCTTGACTCCTTGCCTTCCCCACATTCTTGGTTCTATTGATTTGATTTCCTTTTTGAATCACCTGTCTTCTGTTTTTCTTCCCTAACCATCCTTTTCAACTTTACCACTACTGCATCTATAATGATTTAGATTTAACTATAAGGTCACTGGTTACTTGAATATTATGTCTTCCCTTTTTAAAATTTATTTACTTTAGTTCATTTGTTTTATGACTGGAATACTTTCTTGAGTAATGTTTTTAAGAAGAGTTATGGGAAGTATACTTGCATGTCCAGAAACAGTTTTCTGTTTGTTGTTTGTTTTTCTATGTGAGTAAGAGTTTGAGTCAGCTCTTTTTCCTTAAGAATTTCTAAAATATTACAGTATCATGTAGCATTTTCTTGAATTTTCATCAGCTTCAATCTCTTCTTGAATTCACTTTATATAGATATTAGGTTTCTTGCATCTGTGTTCCAGGTTACTTATTATTTTTTTCATTTAGATTTTCAATTTATTTCGAACACCATGACTTTAATTTCCATGAACTTAAAAATTTTTTTTTCTAAATTAGCTTGTACTTATTTTATGGATCCTATGCCCTATTAATTCACACTAAAGATAATAGTTATTATTTTAAAACTCTTCTATTTTTTGCATTAACTTTTGTTGGAGACCACTTGCTCTAATTACCCAAGTTATTTCTATGTCTTTAAGATGGCTAATTCTACTCATATATATAAATTCAGATCTGTAGTGACTGATTTGTTCCTGGTCGGGAATCTCTCTGAAGTCATGAAGGTCACTTTTCTGTGCAGGTGGTCCCCAAAGGCCAGGTGAGCGGCTGAGGCTCTTAGATCAGGCTTTGCCCTGCGCATAATGAATGGGCAGGACATGCCAGCTAGTAGATACCTTTCAGGATGTGCTGGTCAAAAACAGACTAATAAGCTAGGATGCCCATAAACAAGCCGATTCTGGGATACCAAATCTCCAACTTGACTGTCTTGGTCCACAGCAAAGACTGAAAACAGAAGCATACAGAACAGTTTCATTGCTGTAAAAATTCTTTTGCGTGGCCCCTTTTTAGTCATTGGAAGCAACCCTGTCTTCTCCCCTAACTCCCTGGTAACCACTGATCTGCTTTCCTTCCCTATAATTTTGCCTTTTCCAGAGTATCATGTACCTGAAATTAAACAATTAGGTAGCCTTTTGTGTCTTCTTTCAGTCAAAAAATGCATTTTAAGAGTCATCTCTGCTATTGCCTGAATCGTGACTCATTCCTTGTTATTACTGAGTAGTATTTCATTGGATAGGTGTACCACTGTTTATCCATTTGCCTGTTGAAGGACATCTTGGATATTTCCAGATTGGAATGATGATGAATAAATCTGCTATAAACATTTGTGTACAGGTTTTTGTTTAAATATAGGTTTTAATACACTTGGGTAAATACCTAAGAGTGGGATTGCTGGATGGTTTGGTAAGAGTATGTAAACTTTATAATAGACTGTCAGACTTTCCCAAAGTGGCTGTACCATTTTGTATTCCCACTGGAAGTGTTTGTAGCATCCAGTTTGATATCTTAAAACTTGAATGATCGGTATTTAACTGTTTCCAGACTTAAGATATTAAACACTATCTGTCTTAGCGTTTATTCTTTTGAAACTGCTCTTAAGTAAAACATTTTCTAGGACACAAAAATATGTCATAAAAGACAAATGATAAATTGCCCTTAAAAATTGAAAACTTTTCTCTTTAAAAGATATTATCAAATAGATGAAAAGGCAAGGGCTTCCCTGGTGGCACAGTGGTTAAGAATCTGCCTGCCAATGCAGGGGACACAGGTTTGAGCCCTGCTCTGGCAAGATCCCACATGCCGTGGAGCAACTAAGCCCATGAGCCACAACTACTGAGCACGCGTACCACAACTACTGAAGCCCACGAGCCTAGAGCCCGTGCTCCGCAATAAGAGAAGCCACCACAATGAGAAGTCTGTGCACTGCAATGAAGAGGAGCCCCTGCTCGCTGCAACTAGAGAAAGCCTGCTCACAGCAACAAAGACCCAATGCAGTCAAAAATAAATAAATGAAATAAATTTATAGGAAAAAAAAAGGTAAGCACAGACTGGGAGAAACTATTTGCAAAAGATATATCTGATAAAGATTGTATCTAGAATGTGTAAAGAACTCTTACAACTCAATAAATAATAAGAAAAAAAACCAATGAAAATGGGCAAAATAGACATTTCACTGAAGAAGATACGTATGGCAAATAAGAACATGAAAAGATGCTCCACATCATTACTAGTCTATTGAGAAATGCAAACTAAAACCATAGGGTATCACCACCCACCCACTGGAATGTCTGAAGACTGACAGTATTAACTGTTGATGAAGATGTGGAGCAGCTAGAACTCTCACTTATTGCTGGTGGGAATGTAAAATGTTACAGCCATTTTGGAAACATTTTGGTCCTAGAAACAACCCAAATGTCTATGAGCAGGTGAATGAATATGTCTGTATAATAGATATGATTTAGCAAGAAAGGAACAAACTACTGTTACATGTAACAACAGGGAAAAATCTCAGTTATGCTGAGCAAAATAAATTAGACACAAAAGTACATACATATTTCACTTATATGTTAACTCTAGAATAAAGGACAATCTGATTTATAGTGACAGCAAGCAGATCAGTTTTTTCCTGGCACAGGGAGTGGATGGGTGATTGGGAGAATAGAGATATCCTATATCTCGGTCCTGGTGGTGGTTGCATTGGTATATGTCTTTGTCAGAACTCATTGAACTGTACACTTTAAATGGTGTACATGTTTTGGAATGTAAATAATACCCCAAAGTTAATTTAACAGTATTACGCCATTTTAACTAATGGCTCTTTTAGCTTGAATGGGTAGCAGTGACATACCTATGATCTTGTACTTGGATTTTTGTTAGGAAGGCCAAATAAATTCAGTATATTTTTATTAGGTAAAGTGCTCTTTATTTTAATGTACAAATGTATAGTTAGTATTTGGCTAAAATAAATTCACATTTACTTTGTGGTTTTAATAGCTAGAGAGAGATTTTTTTCTCTCTTTAGTGTGTCCATTAAAATTATCTGCGACCAGATATTACTAATTTTTAATACTGTAGGTTTTAGTTAAATATACATTGTGTGTCGGCTAAAGGTTTAGGGTTATTATAGTTCTTCCCATTCAGATGGTTTATTCTTATTCATCATTAAACAATTAAGAAACATGTAAAATAGAGATAATATAGCATTAGTGACATTTGTAAGTAAGGTACTTTATAGTGCCATACCTGTGTAATTAGAAATATGTCCCTCTTTGTCACTTGTGAGATAGTATCTTGGGTAGGAAGAGTGTTTCCAGATCTATTGTATCAGAAAATCACCATTCACTTATCCTACAGTTGTATGTGTGTGTGTTTTTAACATTGACTCCTTAATTCCTTTTTCGTGCTACTAAAGATTGCTTATGAAATATTTCGTAAGTTTAGATATGCTTGTTAAAGTCTAGGAAAGAAAGAGGAGAAATAAAACATTCTGTAGAACTAACCATTGTCAATTCCTAGTTTAAATTGATTCTAAACCTCCTCCTTTGTTTTCTGACAAGTTTATTCCTAGTTTCACTGGTTAGGCACTTCCTGCTTAGTCCTGACCATTTGCTCATTAATTCAGCAGAAATTTTGGAAGAGCCCACTGTGTTCCATACTTTTTGTATTTTCAAAGCTGACCTTGATTCCTGGAAGAGAAATGGATACTGTTTACCTCTTTGGTTTTCAAGACTTTTCCCTGGCCTTTAGGTTTTTCTTCCTGGTTGGTTCCCTTGCCTTCTTCTGCTTTATATGCCTGGATTTTCAAAAAGCCTTGAAGCAGGATAGGAGGCTCTCTTCTCTCTGTTCATCCACGTGGTTCAGTTAAGAACTCAACCTGTTTATTCAATATTGGGGCCTTGTTGATTAAAAACTATAGTCATAATAAAAATGTTTCACCTGGAGGAGAATTTACTTAGAGGAAGAGAGAGAAACGTGAAGTTATAATATTCAGCCCCCCCATAGTCTCCTTCCTGACACTGTCATATTTTTTCAGTATAGTACATTGTAAGTAATTAAGGGATGCTTTTGTTAAGACTTTGCTCCTCCCTATAGCATATCTAATACCTGAAAAATATGAACCTGTCTTTTTACCCTTACTCTTATATTATTGCCTCTCTTGGCCTGTTTCTTTTCTTTTGCTTAAGGTTATCCCTTTTTTGTTTAAGAACTTCTTTTTCATCCACAGTTTTTCCAGTTCTCCATAATCACCGTATGGTCTTAACATAGATTTGGAGTGTTAAAAAAAATCATCATATTTGAGAGAATAGCTTTCTTTTACCTCTCCAATCATCTCTTTCATGAATCTTTCTTTAATTTTAATCAGAGTTTCTTTGTGGCCAAGGTCAGGTCTTTTTACGTATTCAAGGCTGCTTTTGTACTAACAGAAATTAGTATAAAAAGTTACCACTTTTTTACATTCTCTTTGAACAGTAAAATTTCAATATATATACTATTCCTTATTGGAGGGCTTCAAGGAAGGTCATACATTTGATTCTTACCTATTGTGTTTCCGTTTTCCTTATCCATTTCCCCCCTCTTTTTCTCTATATCAAGATATGGAACATTTTTTGCTTCATTTTTTGGTCTGCATGTGCCTTATATTGAAGGGTTTTATTTCTGTGTCTATTTTAAACTTATTTATTTTAATTCTCTTCTGCTGTCTACTCTGCCAGTCTCCAAAAAAATGAATAAATGTTTATTGAGTATATATTGGCATGTGCTAAGCCCTCAAGATGTAGTTCTAATTAAGACACATTCTTAGAACTTGAGGGGTTCGTAGTCTATTAAGGTAGAAAAAATATCTCAGCATGTAGGAAATGGCACACGAAATGTAAGAGCAAGTAATAAGCGGGTAGTGGATAAGGTCTGAGCCTTAAAGATGAGTAAGAGGGTGCCAAGCAGAGGAAGAGCAAGGGGATTCCAGAGCCACGCAGCCTCAGTGGGAGACTTGAAGATGCTGAGGTGTGAAAGCACAAGTGCAGTTGAGGCCGTGGTAGAGGTTCTGGTGGGTCTACAGGAAGGGTGGGGTGTGTAGAAGTGGAAGGGACTGGGAGAAGACTGGGCCAAGGTAGGTGGGAGGTTCTCATGTATCATGTTATCAAGAAGACAGCCTTCCGTTAATGGGACCTCTATATATTTTACAAGAATGAGGAGGGAGAAGGCCCAGAGAGGAGGCTGAGAAGTTACCAGAGGGGTGGGAGGAGATCGGAGAACATGTGGTGGCATAGAAGCCTACAGGGGGCAGGCCAGGGAAGGGGGCTGGTTATCTCAGCTTCTCCACCAAGTTCAAGTGTAATTCCATTCTTTTCTTGATTGATATTTTCCTCCATTCCCTCGTGTCTTGATGTCTAGACTCAACCAGAAAAGTCCTTTCCTTAAAGCAGTGTCTCTTGATCAGTTTCATCAGGATTCAGAAATGACAGCGTTTAAAGTTCAGCCTTTTTTTCTTGATCTGTTACCACATTACGCCTTCTGTGACATTTTGGTAACATCCTGCAAGGCTGCCGAAACCCTCGTTTTTTTCTGTCACTTCATTGACACATCTCTGTGGGCTATTTTACAAGTGAGTATTGTGTTATGACTTGCCTTCAGTGTAGGACTCTGCCTTTTTGCCTGGCCTTTTTATCTTTCCCATATCTTTTGACTTTAATATACGTTGAGAATCCTCTGGAGTTTTAAACTTGTTTTCCAGGTTATTCCATCACGCCATGAACCTAAGCGTTTGAGTTCATCCCAACTGCCTCCTTTTGTTGATTTCATGCAAAGCCCTTCTCCTTCCTCCTCTTTCCTCCGCCATCTTCTCTGCAGTTCCTGCCATCCTGCTTCTCTCCGCCTCATCGACTCCCCACCTCACTTCAAATCTCAGTAGTAAACATATGTTCTCCCTTGTCTATACCTCTTAATTTCTCTTTTCCACTGTTATTGCTTTCTCTGTAATTGTATTGTTTAACTTCGTTAAGCATTTTATAATATGAAAGATGTGGTTGAAAATAAAGTTGTGTTAAAATAATATCATGTCACATAAAGCAAGTTGTTTCCCAAGGTGTGTGAAAGTCTCCTGATGCAGGTTAAAATGGCTGTTGTTTTGTATTCCTTGATTGTGCTGGTATAAAATTTCAGTGAGTTGTGGGGGAATTTCTTACTTCGTAATCATTGTTGACAATTGATTAGATAAAATAACTTGTAAAATAAAGATCACCCTATTTCTATTTCAGACTTTTTGTTAAATGGAAAATCGTATTTTTACGTATTGTGAGAATCCTTAAAATTAATGTAGCTTTTTTTTTGTTTTGCTCAAATGTTTTATTATAGTCAAAATGATTTGAAAAGCACATTTAATATATTACAGACATTTCACTGTAAAAATGATCCTTGTATAATGTAACTTTTTGAATGAACTGGAAAAGAAAGGTATATACCTCCCAAAAGGTATATCTTATAGTCACCCTCTTGGACAAATTTAGTGTACCAGACTAATATTTGTTTATTTGCACCAGGTGGGAAAAATCATTTTGTCTTTGAATTCCATTCTCCTCCTAAAGGGGAGTTATTGTATCTTTTGCATTTGGTTCAGTGCCCATTGGGATATTCACTGGTTATCACAAATTGCCTCAATGCCTTGGCAAAAGTCCAGATAGTACATGGACAATTTAAACTTCTGCATTGGTCGTTGCTGCCCACATGAGTCCTGAAACTGTGGCTCTATTCCCTTTTTCAGCTTCATTTCCCAGGGAAAAGTAGAGTGAGCTATCCTTTCTTCTCCATATGTTCGTCCCCACCCCCCAAACACTTTTATGTGTCATCTTAGTTGACTGGAAAGGAGTTTAGAATCAAGAAGGATGTTAATAATGGGTTTACACATTTCCCTTTTTTATTTCTATGCCATGTTTGTTTTCAAAAACAGGTTTTAACTTCATTACGTTTTTCCAAATAGTATGGCTGGAAAAAGAATAAATATATTTGCTTTTCCAGTGCTTTTTTTCCAGTGCTTTTTTTTTTTTTACACTGCTTTTCCTTCTTTTAAAATTTTTTGTCATTTTAGCTTTATCTCACAAAAAATTAACTCTAAAGATTATTGTTATCCATAGTTGAAAAAAATCAAGCATCCATTTACATTTCTCTTCTCCACTGAGAAGTTTGAACTTCTTCATATGTAAATGTGAAAATGTAAACTTCATGCGTAAATGTAAACTTCTTTATATGTTATAAAGTTATAACTCACTGTTACATATGTTACTTCAGTGCAAAATTTTACTTTAACAACAGCTTAAAAATGATATTGCCCACACGACAGTCTTGCTGTTTCTGATATTATCCCATAATCTATGATGGTAAAAGCTAGCTGGGAAACAGTTGTAAAGTTCTTGGCTTAGTAGGTCAAATAGAATTTGTCTTTCACAATTTGTCTCTACCTTTTCGCCAAGAATGATTGTGAATGTTCACATGAATGATGATATCTTATTTTGCAGATGTTTCTTTGGTTTTATAAAACTATTACTTTCTGATAAATGCAGTTTTATAGAGAAAGTAAAAGGAGCTCAGTTGCAGCAAGTTATAGACTGTGGAGGGAGAGGTGATGTCCATAGATTATACAGTCAGACCCATCCATCTGCCTTGGCAGATGGGTTTCTGTCCTTCCCTTGAAGATTTCCAGGAATAAAACATCCACAGTCTTCCAAATTAGCTGAGCTGTCAATTGAGTTGGATACTTGTACATTATTCTTTATTTCATAAATTTCATTTTTGCAGTTTAAATTTGTTTCATTAATTCTCTTTTGAGAAAGAGATGGGCCAAGTAACTTCTTCAGAAAATTGCACTTCTTAATTTACCCGGGGGCCTATTTTGAAATAAAGTGTATGTGGTAAAAGAAAGAGCTATTTCATTTCAGGTTTTGGTGTTAAAGATTTGATATTTGTGCATTTGTAAATTTTTTTATTTGACGTATTTATACTTGTGGTAGGTGAAATGTTTGAATAAAGAGGTGATATTCTAGATAATTATTTTCCCCACATTTATAACCTGTCCTATACTTTAGCACTTGGTGGTGTATGTCCTGAGGTGAATCTGATTTGTCAACTCAGAGCATGTGCTGCAGAAACTCCTTATTTATTTTAATACATGCTTTGTTAGTCTTTTCAGAAAAAGTCTTGTTCAGAGTGTTCTGTTATTTCTTGTTTTTAGGGTGCAAGTTCTTCCATTTAGTGTGTCTGCCTACTGACTGTCCGTCCCTGTGGTTCATTTTCTTTTACGGCCTGTAAGTTTGTGCTGTGATGCATCTTTAGTAAGGGTTTAGTCAGTCTCGTGTTGTGGAAGCATCCCTGCAAAGAGGTTCACATCTGCCCCTACCAGTTCAGGACCACTCTTTCTTTTTAGATCTTTTGGCTTAGGGATGGTGTAGGGATTCTCAGCCATGAAGACAGTGTGAACTTAGGCACACACCCTGCGTGGTACACGCCTAACAGGGTTCTGATTTCCCTCCGGTGACTTTCCGCCACTGCCTAGGTTGATGTCAAGTGTACTTTGGCTTTCTGGCCGGTGAGCTAAGTTTTCGCGTTCCTGGTTTTACAGATAGGGTGATTTTTCCTGAATTTGGCTTTATGAAGTTTCTTCCAAATGTGACCTGTGGCTTGAAATAACCTCTCTGCATGTGTGTTAGAAAGTCCCCTTATTACAACCACTAAGACCCATAATTGGTTCCCTGACTCATATTAGCTTCAGCTCCTGCTCTCCGCCCTTTGACTTTCCTCTTTGTTTCTCACAACTGTGGGTTTTCCTCATTTGTTTCTAACTCAGGTCTTTATTTACTGTTTTGCTGGTTATATTTTGTCAGGCATTTCAGTGTGTTTGGATCTGGCTGGGATTGAGAGGAAGAGGCTGCTGTTATCTAATTTTAAGTTATTTTAGATTTGTATAATTTTTTTGTTTGCTCATCATCTTTCTGTCAACATGTGACATATTTTGTGCCTACTGTGTACTGAGTACTTTGATAAATGAAATCTTTGGCTAGATTCCTTCCTTCAAGAAACTTGGTCCTAATGTAGGCCCTCGTGGAACAAAGGTATATATCTGATACAAAGGTGGTACCAGATAGTAAGCCTACTTATGGAACAAAGTGGTTGGAAAAGGAATGTAGAGGTAGAGTTAAAGTAAAATATGAAGGGTGTTTAGAAAGTGAAAGAGTTTACAGCATTAGACAAAAAGAAATGGGTCTAGCTTGAGGAGAGCCTTGAAATGTCAAACCAAGGGATTTAGATTATATCTTGTACGTAAGAACAAAAAACTGTTAAGAGGTTTTGGGTTGGAGAGGCGTTTTATGTTTTATAATCTTAGTGTTAACGTTTTGCTCTACTAAAGAAAAGTTGTTTTATTTTCCTTCTTTTACTTAGGAGAAGTTAAACTCAAGACTTTACAGGTAGAAAAATGAGTATGCTTGATTTCCCTGTTTGTGTAGACAAGAGATTACTAGTCAGTGCAGACAGGGGCCAGGCCTGTGTTGTAAACTAGTAGAGTTGGCGGGGAACAGGAGCGGCCACCAGGCCTCTTCTCAACAGGGTTTTCTTGATTGTTAAAGGTTGCAAACTCCTCCAAATTTTAAAAATCACTATTTGGTTCTAATATATCTGCTGGCATGGTTTGACCCATAAGCTATGGGTTTGCAACCTCTATATAAAAAGGGTTCATTAATAATATTTTTATTCCATTCTGTCATAAAATTTTTAAAATATATTAATTATTCAAAATTGTCCACACAATTCAGAAAAATGTGATGTGCTCAGTTTGAACGTTCTGTATCTAATAAGTAGCTATTTATCTATGATAATAATCTTGTTGGGATATTTGAC
This sequence comes from Hyperoodon ampullatus, assembly GCF_949752795.1. NCBI lineage: Eukaryota > Metazoa > Chordata > Mammalia > Artiodactyla > Ziphiidae > Hyperoodon > Hyperoodon ampullatus. The sequence continues at coordinate 30,986,960 of NC_136925.1, read as the reverse complement.
TTCCTAAGTCAGAAATAAAAATATTTTCTAAAACTCTTGTCTTACAGGTAAAAGAATGTCATGTTTCAACATTTGTACCTGAAATCAGAGTGTAATTGTCAGGCCACATGGATGAGTGCCAACCTTTGCATTTCTGGTATGTATCCTGTGACCATTCTGTCTGGGGTGAGTGATTTCTAAGAGTAGCTGGCAACAAACCAGATGCCAACCAGCCATGGACTACCCTCACAAATAATGCTAGGGGTTATAAATTAAACACTGTCTGGTGATCTGTGATGTGTGAGGCAGTTAATATAGTTGGTCTGGATTAACTGTCAGCTCCAGAAATCTATATTCCCATAATGTGGAATCTGTACTTCGCATGTTCGGAAGTGAGTCATAATTAACAATAGGGAATCATTTGTTAAAATGTGAAGTTATAAAATGCCTGATATCCTTTTGGATTTACAGCAGTATTTTAGTGGCTCCTCGTATATTTTAAATAATTTTAATTTTAAAAGTTCAAGGACTTAGTATTTCTTGAAGGATAGTTATAATTTTGCATAAAATAGGTTTTTTTGGGTCATACATCTGCCATTGCCTTATAATATCAGTTTTGCTTCCCATATAGCATAAAATTGTATACATTTTCAGTATTCAGTTTTCTTAAAAGTACCTTAGATAAATTATACCAGAGAGTCTCATTTACGTGAATGTTGTTTTTTTCTGTTTCATTCTGGGAAGTTACATTGGGTAAAAATCCTGTTTATTACCTTATCCATGCATTTTTCTGTTTATTTAAATTATTTTACTTCAACAAGCCATTCATTTTTTTAGAACATCCTTCAAAGAGTTCACGCGTCTTACCGAGGACACCTGACCTTTTGAAGCTTCCTAATTCACACCTAGATGCCACCAGTCTTTCCCATGCTAACAGTTCTGACTATGTTTTATTATATGTGCCTTCGGCGCCGAGCCAGGACAGCTACAAGAGGAGAAATGATGAACAGCCATAGAACTATAGAAGCAAACAGCCGGACTTCCCCTCTCAATGCAGAGGTGGTCCAGTATGCCAAAGAAGTAGTGGATTTCAGCTCCCATTATGGGAGTGAGAATAGCATGTCCTATACCATGTGGAACTTAGCAGGTGTACCAAATGTATTCCCGAGTTCTGGTGACTTCACTCAGACAGCTGTGTTTCGAACTTACGGAACATGGTGGGATCAGTGTCCCAGTGCTCCTGTGCCATTTAAGAGGACACCGCCTAATTTCCAGAGCCAAGACTATGTGGAACTTGCTTTTGAACAACAGGTGTATCCTACAGCCGTTCACGTTCTGGAAACCTATCATCCTGGGGCAGTCATTAGAATTCTAGCTTGTTCTGCAAATCCCTATTCCCCAAGTCCACCAGCTGAAGTCAGGTAAGACTCATTTTTTAATGACCATGTTCTATGGCTGAAAGGTTGTGGTGGTTTTAATACTGGAGGTCTTTTTTCACTGGAAGCATTCTCTTAAGTCATTTAAACAAATTCGATTTTTAAAATTTTCCTTAGTTTTCTGATAGGGAAAGAAAGATCAGACATATGAAATGTAATGCATTCTTTATACCTATAAAACCTCACACCATAATAATCATGGATTGTGAGATTTGTGTGTGAACTTACTGTAAATGAAAAGCACGATTTGAACCAATTGGGACATGGGCCAATCTGAGAAGTTAGTTGGAAATATGATTTCTAACGTAATTTCAAACAAGCATCATATTACTGCTTTTAAATACTTTGAGTAACTCAAAGTCGACCTACAGAGTGACACCTTAGAGGAAGTCCATAGGGGATTAACTTTAATCTTAGGTGGATGTTTTCGTAACAAGTATATTCATTTAAAAATAAATGCTGGGGACTTCCCTGGTGGTGCAATGGTTAAGAATCTGCCTGCCAATGCAGGGGACACAGGTTCAAGCCCTGGTCCAGGAAGATCTCACATGCCACGGAGCAGCTAAGCCTGTGCGCCATAACTACTGAGCCTGTGCTCTAGAGCCCATGAACCACACCTATTGAAGCCCAAGTGCTACAATTACTGAGCCCGTGTGCCAAGAGCCTGTGCTCCCCAACAAGAGAAGCCACTGCAATGAGAAGCCCGCGCACTGCAAGGAAGAGTAGCCCCTGCTCGCCGCAACTAGAGAAAGCTCGCGCACAGCAATGAAGACCCAGTGCAGCCAAAAAAAAATAATTAATTAAAATAAGTAAATGTTGCCTTAAGTATTCATGCATTCTCCCTAAAGGTGCTCTCTCTCTCTCTATCTTTCTCTCTGTCTCGTTTCTATAGTTCAGCCTCCTGATTTTTTAAAATATAAGTATTTGACTAGGTAATATATTCACATGGTTCAATAATCTAAAAATTACATAATGCAGTCTTGCATGTACCCTGTTCTCCATGTGCCTAGGATCCACCCCTCCCTCAAAGAAACCACTTTTATCCACTTCTTTGCATTGTTCCAGTTTCTTTATGCAGATATAAGCAAATACAAATGTATTTATTTTACTTTATACACAAAAATAAGCACACTATTTGCATTGTTCTGTACCTTATTTGTTTCACTTACTGGTGTATATTGTATCTTTTCATGTAAGTGCAAAGAGAGCTTCATTATTCTTTTCTACAGTTGCAAGTAATGCAGTGTATGTGTACCCCGACTTATTAACAACTCCCCTATTGATGGGTTCTTAGTTGTTTCGATACTTTTGCTATTATTAATATTAATGCAGTGAATAACCTTGCCATGAGTCATTTCGCATGTGTGCAAGTATATCTGTGGGATAAGTTGCCAGAAAGATTGCTGGGCCACGGGTCTATGTATTTGTAATTTTAATACGTAGTGCCAAGTTTCCCTCCAAAGAGGCTCTCCTATTTCTATTCCCACCAGCAATGTATATGCATGCATGTTTTCCCGAAGCCTCACCTACAGAGTGTTTTAATAAATTGTAGCATTTTTGTCAATTTGTTAGGTGAAAAATGTTAGGGGAAGAATGTTATCCCATGTTAACTTTCATTTGAAATGCTTTTATCATCTCTGAGGTTGAATATCTTCTCATGTTTAAGAGCCATTTATATTTCCTTCTCCTTGAACTGTCTGTCATGTTATTTGTCCATTTTTCGAGTACTTATTGATCTTATCAGTTTTTAACCTTTATATTGCTTGATTCATTCATTAAATATTTGAGTGTCTGCTATGTGCTAAAGCACTGTTCTGAGTATTGAGGATACATTAGTGAACAATGAACAAAATAGACAAAAATCTCTGCCCTTATGAGCTTATTCTAGCCCAAGGGCAGTCTGTGACCCCTGTTAAACTGTAGGAGCCCAGCTGCCTGTGGAGGAGTGAGGGCGCAGATCATGTTGCACGTTTGCATCTAACACACTGCTTTCTTGAAGTCCCTGTCCCCTCAACTCCCAGGGGGCACCTCCCAGTCTACCAGGAAGCAAATGCAGAGTACAGCTCAACTCAAGCTGGAGACTGCTGGTATAATCTTTATGTGTTCTTATCAGAACGATTTTGATAATTCATTGTGAACAATATTATATTAATGGGTCAGTTTTTTTAAAAAACAGGAAACCAGCATCCTTTAATATACAGGCTTTTTTTCCTGAGGAGAAAAAAAAAGTACTTTGAGTAGGATCCTTTCTTATGTGAGAATTGTTTCATTGGACTCTGTCATTTTTTGCCTCTTTCCTACAAAGCTATCTAGTTTTTTTCTAAAAAGATGAACCAATATGGAGGTAAGATCTATGCAACATGTAATGTCTTTCCTCTGATCTAAAACTTAATGTCTGCATAACTGATTTTGAGTATGAATCATGCTCTTGGGTTCCTAGCTGAGAGCTGTAGTGCGTGATTGTGATCAAAGTGACAACTTTATTTATAGATGTATCTCTACTTTGCCTAACTGATTTTTAGGCTTATTCCATAGAAAATACCATTAACTTTTAAGAGAAAAAGAAGCTAACCAATATATATTATTGCAGAATAAAAAAGGGCCTTTTAAATTTTACTGATTATGAAATCAGTTTCAGTGTTTAAAAAAACTTGTTAGAAAATGCCAAAAAAGAAAATATATATTAAAAAACCCCACAGTTTTTCTGCCCAGATTCAGTAACTGTTAACATTTTGGTGAATTTCTTTAGATAGTCAGAAACATTGATTGAACACCTTCTCTGCCCACTCACTGCCAGGAACAAAACAGAGCCAGACAGATGTGTGTCTTGTTCTTTGAGTTTTACAGGCCAGCCTGGAAGAGGGCCGTGAGATTGCAGGGTGCATGTGCTGGCAGAGGGGAACACCTAACCTGTGGGGCTCCGAGAAGTCCTCCCAGAGGAAGTGACTTAACTGGGACCTGAGGGTTGAGTGAAGCTTTAGTTGGGCAGGAAAGGTGGAGAGATAATACCACATGCAAAGGTGAAACCATGAGGTGAGATCTTGGTGTTCTAAGAAGTGAGAAAAGCCCCAGAGTGGAGAGAACAAGCTGTTGAAGGGCCAAAAGCTTTGGGATTTCATAGAGCTCTTGGATCCAGTTTCCCAGAAGCAGACCTTGAGAGGACTGTTCCTCTACCAAAGATTTGTTAAGGAAGTGCTCCTGAAGAAACTGGTAAGGAGTGGGGAAGATAAGGGAGTGGGGAAAGCACTGTAGGGAAGGGAAGAAGTCAGGCAAGGATGCAAAGTCCTGTGAAATCCCAGTCAGCCTGGAGGCACAGTTGCCCGGGAGCTGGGCTCTGATGCTCCTGCCTGTCTGTCTTGGGCTGTGAGCTGGGGGAGTGGGAAGGGGGGATGGAAATCTTCCAGGCATATGCCACTGTCAGGATGAAGAGGAGGCTCTGGGAGCCTATGTAATTCTCTGTAGAAGGCTGCAGGTGGGAGCCCTTAGGAGCAAGCCTGCACATCTGGGACATGGGCACCAGACCTACCAGGAGATCTAAGCAGAGCACAGGTAGAGAAAGTCAACTCCAGTAAACTGGTAAACATAATGGTATTGATAATAAAAGTTAGAGAACTGATATATGGTTGTCAGATTATTTACTTTGCTACCAACATCATTTTTCATCACTATTATTTCATAAAAGAAACCCCAGTTTATACTGAGAAATTAGCATGCTCAGAATCTCGAATAAAGAGCGGTTGGCAACTTACATGTATATGTGTGCATATCTTTATATATACCAATGTATTCTTTGTTTTTCACATTTAATCATGGAAAGCTCTATCACACACTGTGGTTTAGGGACCACTGGACTGTACTGCCTGTTACTTTAATTAATTGCATACGGTTTTATTTCTCCCTTCGGAGTTAGCAAATAAGAGAGTGTGTTGGAGTAGCTCAGGAATTTATGGGAAATGAACTTGTCCCAGAACATTTAAAATTTAAAAGCAGTCTTTCTCCATTTTGTCTGATTGCATTTCTTTGTTCAGTGAGTGAGGTAGGAAAGTTACAGGTAGTTCTGTAAGATCTCAAAGTCTTCTGACTTCGGGCCTAGTGCTCTACTAAGAGAAAAGAAAAAAGGTAGTATAGAGTGTCCTGGTTCTGAGTATAAGATCTTAAGAGATGCTTGTGTAAGAGTCAGAAAAAAGGCTAGTGCAGGGTTACACACGGGAAAAGAGACAGGGAAAGAGGAGGAAGAGAATGACAAATTGAGGTCATATTAAGGAAGCTGGAATAAAGCTATTTGGGGATAAAATTTAGTGGTATGGATTTTTTTTTTTTTGAGTGTTGAAAGCATTTTCACTACAGAATATTGAAGTTAAGAAAGCAGGGAGAAAGAAAGTGGCCGTCACAGAAAGAATTTGTTGCCAAAGGAAGTTGCTTAAGCAATGATTTCACGAATTGGTCATAGTCTGGTCCCCTTGACTTTGGGAGTCAAGAAGCATGATTTTGTCATTTAAGTCAGAAATGATCAGACCCTTTATTGGTTAGTTCTTTTTAAAGCAGATGCCACTTTGTTAGTTACAATTAGAGACAGGCTGGGAAGCAGGGAGTGAGTAGGTGTACCTATTAGAGTACTTTAATTTTATTCTAGTTTGTTTTCCTATTCTATCCCTTCACTTTCAGCAGGTAAAATGGAACAGTGTTGGCAAGAGAACTTTCTTTTTGCTGGTTACTAGATGTGCTTACTAACCAGGGGGAATTTTGGTTATAAGGAAGCTCTGCATCCATGTGTCTGGCTTCCAACCTGAATATGTTAGAAAACTTGCTTTCTCCGGTTTCCATTGATGAACATCTCTCTTCCTCTCTTGTCTACCTGCTGCTTCCTGGGAGCCCTAGAGAGATGTTCTCAGTGAGTAACAACAGGTCAACAGTTACAGAGACAGAGTGCTTTGTGTCCAAGCACTGGACATATAGTAGGCATTCAGTGCAATCAACAGAAGGAGAAATAAGTGGGCTGGTAAAGAGAATGCTGGTTACCAACCCAGAATTAAGGGCTCCAAGTGCAGACAAAGCGCAGCCTGATAGGGATTCCATGCTGAATTTTGCACATGATACTGTAGATTTAAAATACTTACAAAGGGCATTAGTGTTTGTCAGATTTGTCCAGTAGATGAATACAGTGTGTGGGCATATATAGTCAGCACATAAATGTGCAGACTACAAAGGCCATGACTTAAAGCAGTTTAATCTCATCACTGTTCTGGGTCTAGAGGATTAAGAGTCAGGGCTATCTCATGGAAAATTGTGTGTGTGTGTGTGTACACACATGCACATGTGCATTTGCTTGTATTTGCTTATTTTCACTGACTAGTTTTTTAAATTCTGGCATTAATTTTCTAGAATAAAAAGAGATTGGCATAGGAAATATAGCCATTATTTTATAATAAATTTAAGTGGAATATAATCTGTAAAAATATTGAATCACTATGTTGCACACCTGAAACTATTATAATATTGTAAATCAACCATACTGTAATTTTAAAAAAAGATATTGACATATTCTCTTGTTGGGTAACATAGATATCTTTCTCTTTCTAACTTTAAAATAATATATTCTAGTTCTATTAGAATTTTAAACAAAAACACCTAAATATAGATACCCGCAAATCAATTTGTATTGGTCTCAGAGTTAGTATTAATTCAACTGGCCACAGACCTATAAAATAATTTTTCCATCTTTTTACCACTTTTCTTTATTACTTCTTAGGCTATCAAGAAAAATCAAAATAAAATATAAATAAGCTAATGATACTTGAATTTTTTATGTTTAGACGTTAAAAATATTTCTAATAACTGATAAGGTTTGATATTTTTCAACTTTAAGTATGCTATCATATTTAAACTTATGATATATGTAACTAAATATATAATGTTTATGCTACATAAAGTCAGAAGCAAAAATGATGCTAACATAGCATTAAACATTTAAACATGCTAGAAATGTTAAGGAAGTCATTTTAAAGCATCATCTTAACCTTGTCCATTCTGCAAGGTAGAGAGAGAGAGAGAACTTTAGTAGATTAATACATTATTACAGTAGAATATTTCTGCTCTAATCAGTGCTTGGCAAGGGACCTGGCAGAGGTGATTTCTATATTACATTTTCAGTGTTTCTGTTAAGGCTCATAAAAACTTCTAATTGAAGTTAAACAATAAAATAGGCTGGTTTAGTCCACATGTGTTGTGAACCAGTACAGGCAGTTATTTCACAGGGTCCTGAGTGGTCCTTGTTTCTTGGACATGAGACATTCCTCCAGCATCATCTCATGTCATTTTCCAGCAGCAACAAAAGGAGGAGTAAAACCACAGTTTGAATTTTCTAATACCTTCCACCATTTACCCCAGGATTCTTGGAAATGTACTGTCCAAGATTAGGAATGCGTTTTTCCATGAACATGGTTCTAAATGTTTCATACTTCTGTTCTTGTATGGCTAGCTCTATTTAACTGTGTGGATTTTCAGTAGAGTGTTCAAATCAATTCCATTGTTAGAAACCCTAAAGATTTTTGCGTTTAGGCTTTAGGGGCACTTCTTAGGTCTAGGCTGGCATTCCAAATTTGCTTTTCTGCCTTGTCACAGAAAGTGAGAAGATGCCCAGCTAGCTTTCCTTTCCTTCTGAAATCTGCCACAACCTGCTCTGTTCCTTAGAACTCTTCCCCTGCCTCCCAAGATTGGATGTAGAGAGGGACCAGTCTCTCCATTCCTACTTTCTGGTTGTCTCTGAATACAAATACTCACAGGTTCTTTATATGTTTGATGGGTTTTATTCCTAGTTTTCAGGAGAGAAGTAACAAATCTAACAAATACGGGATGATTATAAGGGTTCTGTTAACTGCAAAAGTCCTACTGTTATGGTTAGTGCTATGTTTACTGGAATCCCATTGAGTTTCTGACTTATGCTTTTATTCCTAAAGGTAGAAATTAACCAGACTTCCCTGCTCCTGAGAGTGGTGCTATATGCCTTTCTTGCCCCAATCTTGGCCTAAAGACCATTATGGTACTTGTATGTCGATGACTTCTATAGTCTCAGCTCAGATTTCTCCCCTGAGTTTCATACTCTTTTGTCTATTTCAGTTCCCTAAATGCCTTGCTGTAATCAGTTTTTACCTGGATCTCAATAGGCCATTGGCTTATCAAGAAAAAGAGGGAGAGGACTGAAATCAGTAAAATTAGAAATGAAAATGAAGAAGTTACAATGGACACTGCAGAAATAAAAAGCATCATAAGAGACAGTAGTTGTATGCCAATCAAATGGACAACCTGGAAGAAATGGACAAATTCTTAGAAAGGTATAACCTTCCAAGACTGAACCAGGAAGAAACAGAAAATATGAACAGACCAATCACAAGTAATGAAATTGAAACTGTGATTAAAAATATTACAACAAACAAAAGATCAGGACCAGATGGCTTCACAGGCTAATTCTATCAAACATTTAGAGAAGAGCTAACACCCATCCTTCTCAAAGTCTTCCAAAAAATTGCAGAGGAAGGAACACCCCCAAACTCATTCTATGAGGCCACCGTCACCCTCATAGCAAAACCAGGCAAAGATGCTACAAAAAAAGAAAATTACAGACCAATATCACTGATGAATATAGATGGAAAAATCCTCAACAAATACTAGCAAAGAGAATCCAACAACACGTTAAAAGGATCATACACCATGATCAAGTGGGATTTATCACAGGGATGCAAGGATTCTTCAATATACGCAAATCAGTCAATGTGATACACAATATTAACAAATTGAAGAATAAAAAACATATCATCTCAATAGATGCAGAAAAAGCTTTTGACAAAATTCAATACCCATTTATGATAAAAACTCTACAGAAAGTGGGCACAGAGGGAACCTACCTCAACATAATAAAGGCCATATATGACAAACCCACAGTAAACATCATTCTCAATAGTGAAAAACTGAAAGCTTTCCTCTAAGATCAGGAACAAGACAAGGATGTCCACTCTTGCCACTGTTATTAAACATAGTTTGGGAAGTCCTAGCCATGGCAGTCAGAAGAAAAAGAAGTAATAGGAATACAAATTGGAAAAGAAGAAGTAAAACTGTCACTGTTTGCAGATGACATGATACTATACACAGATAATCCTAAAGATGCCACCAGAAAACTACTAGAGCTAATCAATGAATTTGGTAAAGTAGCAGGATACAAAATTAATGCACAGAAATCTCTTGCATTCCTATACACTAATGATGAAAACTCTGAAAGAGAAATTAAGGAAACACTCCCATTTACCACTGCAACAAAAAGAATAAAATACCGAGGAATAAACCTACCTAGGGAGACAAAAGACCTGTACTCAGAAAACTATAAGACACTGATGAAAGAAATCAAAGATGACACAAACAGATGGAGAGATACACCTTGTTCTTGAATTGGAAGAGTCAGTATTGTGAAAATGACTGTACTACCCAAAGCAATCTACAGATTCAGTGCAATCCCTATCAAATTACCAATGGCATTTTTCACAGAACTAGAACAAAAAAATCTTAAAATTTGTGTGGAGACACAGAAGACGCTGAATAGCCAAAGCAGTCTTGAGGGAAAAAAACGGAGCTGGAGGAATCAGACTCCCTGACTTCAGATTATACTACAGTATAAAGTAAAGCTACAGTAATCAAGACAATATGGTACTGGCACAAAAACAGAAATATACATCAATGGAACAGGATAGAAAGCCCAGAGATAAACCCACACAGCTATGGTCAACTAATCTATGACAAAGGAGACAAGGATATGCAATGGAGAAAAGACAGCCTCTTCAGTAAGTGGTTCTGGGAAAACTGGACAGCTACATGTAAAAGAATGAAATTAGAACGCTCCCTAACACCATACAAAAAATAAACTCAAAATGGATTAAAGACCTGAATGTAAGACTGGACACTATAAAACTCTTAGAGGAAAGCATAGGAAGAACACTCTTTGACATAAATCACAGCAAGATCTTTTTTGATCCACTTCCTAGAGTAATGGAAATAAAAACAAAAATAAACAAATGGGACCTAATGAAACTTAAAACCTTCTGCAAAGCAAAGGAAACTACAAACAAGACGAAAAGACTACCCTCAGAATGGGAGAAAATATTTGCAAAGGAATCAACAGACAAAGGATTAATCTCCAAAATATATAAACAGCTCACGCAGCTCAATATTAAAAAAACAAACAACCCAATCCAAAAATGGGCAGAAGACCTAAATAGACATTTCTCCAAAGAAGACATACAGATGGCCAAGAAGCGTATGAAAAGCTACTCAACATCATTAATTATTGGAGAAATGCAAGTCAAAACTACAATGAGGTATCACCTCACACTGGTTAGTATGGGCATCATCAGAAAATCTTCAAACAACAAATGCTGTAGAGGGTGTGGAGAAAAGGGAACCCTCTTGCACTGTTGGTGGGAATGTAAATTGATATAGCCACTGTGGCGAACAGTATGAAGGTTCCTTAAAAAACTAAAAACAGAATTACCATATGACCCAGCAATCCCACTACTGGGTATATACCCAGAGAAAACCATAATTCAAAAAGACCCATGCGGGCCTCCCTGGTGGCGCAGTGGTTGAGAGTCCGCCTGCCGATGCAGGGGATACGGGTTCGTGCCCCGGTCTGGGAGGATCCCATATGCCGCGGAGCGGCTGGGCCCGTGAGCCATGGCTGCTGAGCCTGCGCATCCGGAGCCTGTGCTCCGCAACGGGAGAGGCCACAACAGTGAGAGGCCCGCGTACCACAAAAAAAAAAAAAAAAAAAAAGACCCATGCACCCCAATGTTCATTGCAGCACTGTTTACAATAGCCAGGTCCTGGAAGCAACCTAAATGCCCATTGACAGATGAACGGATAAAGAAGATGTGGTGCATATATACAACGGAATATTACTCAGCCATAAAAAGGAATGAAACCGGGTCATTTGTAGAGACGTGGATGGACCTAGAGACTGTCATACAGAGTGAAGTTAGAAAGAGAAAAACAAATGTAAATTAACGCATATATGTGGAATCTAGGAAAATGGTACAGGTGAACCAGTTTGCAAGGCAGAAATAGAAACACAGCTGTAGAGCACAAACATATGGACACCAAGGGGGAGAAGCGGGGGCGGGGTAGGGGGTGGTGGTGGTGGGATGAATTGGGTGATTGGGATTGACATATATACACTAATATGTATAAAGTAGATAACTAATAACCTGCTGTATAAAAAAAATAAAATTCATTAAATGTAAATAGGCCATTGGGGCAAGGAAATGAACTGACAATATATTGGAGGGGGAAAAATTTGATATGATTAATAAGCATATGAAACATTTTAAGTGTTATTAGTAGTCAGTGAATTATAAATTATGTCACAGAGACCTGGGTCACTGTGAAATTAAAGATTATTTTTAAAAATAAAGAGTGCTTTCAGTGGTCATTCTTACATACTGTTGGCATAAGCTTCTTTGAAAGCAGTTTGTAGTATGTATTGGGAGACTTAAAAATGTTCTTAATCTTTGACATAAAATCTATGTAAAAGTTCTGCTAGCTAAAGTAAATAAATAGAAATAGAAGTATTTATTGAAGTATTTTTGTGTGTGTTTTTAATTTTCTCTGTTATATTAGAAAACAATATTAGAGAAATGGTTATTTATGCCATATATTGGAGAATATTATATATATAATGATGCTATGTTACGAAGAATCTTTAAATAATTTTGGAAAATAATTTTTTAAGAAGACCTATATAAAGACATGGAATATGAGTTAGGCCTTGAAGAAAAGATGGGCAGATAATTGTAGGTTAGGCATTTCATTGGGAGGGGAAGACAACATGAGCAAACACCTTCGTGTGGAAATAAGTTTATTATCTGGAAAGTAATGATTAACCTGGATGAAAAGTAGAAGTTCATTTTGAAGGAATAGGAGAAAATGTTATTCACCTGTTACGTGTTAGCTACTTGCTAGGTACGGAGGATACAAGGATGACTAAAAGATGACAATAATGGAAACTTAGGAGAAGGGCACATATGAGACAATTTCATGAAAACTTTGATAAAATGTAATGACTGGATAAAAGAAAATCAAAGAAAATGATAGTTTTGGGACTTCCCTGGTGGTCCAGTGGTTAAGACTCCACACGCTTCCAGCACAGGGGACGCGGGTTTGATCCCTGGTGGGGGGATCTAAGATTCCACATGCTGTGTGCTGTGGCCAAAGAAAAATATAATGAAAGTTTTGAATTTGTATGGCACCAGTAACAGAAACAGAGAAGGAGACCTTCGTGAGGCAAGGTGAGAAGTTAAGTTTCCACCGCTGGTTTAGGGCATGCACACAGGAGTGCTTTCTACTGTGTGCTTTAATACTTGGTGTTTACTTTATCTGTAAAACTGAATGTTGGTCATGTACCTTTGACTACCTATTCCAGTTTTTAACTTACCAACGTGAAATATGCCAAAAAGGACCTTCTAAGGAGTTGTAAAAATAATTTAAGTAGTAAAAATATTTTAAGTAATAAGGTCTATGGCATTTAGGTTTTAAATTTTTTTCATGTCCTGGAAACAATTCTTGGTTTGATCCTATCCACCTTGTTTAATGCTTTTGCTTCACACTGTAACGTATTGGGCTGGGCCCCTAACATTAAGGTAACAGTAAATCTCATTCTAAACTGTATTATAGGGAAGTTTCTTTCTTTGGCAGATGGGAGATTCTTTGGACAGAGAAACCTACGAAGGTGAATGCTTCCCAGGCTCGCCAGTTTAAACCTTGTATTAAGCAGATAAATTTTCCCACAAACCTTATACGGCTGGAAGTAAATAGTTCTCTTCTGGATTATTACACTGAATTAGATGCAGTTGTATTACATGGTACAAAGGACAAGCCAGTGCTTTCTCTCAAGACTTCACTTATTGATATGAATGATCTAGAAGATGACTATGAAGAAAAGAATGGATGTGGAATGGACAATCTGAACAAAAAGTTTAGCAGTATTGCCCTCAGGGAAGGGACAAGGAATGGATATTTTGATAAACTACCTTATGAGGTAAGCCAAAGATATTCAGTAGCAATATTGGACATACTATCATTTAAAAATGTTTAGATGTTAATGTTTATTTTGCTAGATGTCAGAGAAATCGGAGCATTAGCAAGGTATACATAATCTGATGTATTGTGTATTTTGATTTTGGAAAGACTAGACAAAATTGTGTTCAGTAACTTCACCACCTTTGTTTTGGATTGACTTTAGTGATTCTGGATAAACTATTAAATATATGTTATTTTGTCACTGATTAACAATAACCAAAATACATAAAGCAATGATAAATTACACTCCACTTTAATTCATAATTACACAGTGTTAATATGGGCAATATGTGCTTAACTTGATACCGGTTATATTAAAGATGATTTGCTATGAAAAATAAGAGTATTAATAAGACTGTGAGAGAAATGCTTATTCTGTTTAATAGTGTGCAGTTTCTCCAAGTGTCATATACTCTTCTATACTAACTCTATTCTGTATTCTAACTAGCTATGATTTTTGGTCTAGGCAGGTATAGAGTGCCCTTTACCTAAAGTCTTGTTTTCAGTGTGTCACTACAGGGGCCTTTCCAGGGTATATTTAGCACTCCTGGCTCCCAGGCATCAACTGCCGTGAGCACACCCCCTGGGGTGAGAGTAGGGCCAGGCATTCCTTCCCCTGCTGAGAAGAGCTGTGTGTGGTTACAAATAATAGAATCAGATCTTTTAAAGAAAATTTTATAAACTTAAACTTTCACCAGTTCAACTATCCCCCTTCCACACTGGTGGGTATTTCAGGTTTCATTGTAATAATACAAGTAGCTTAACTTGCATGGAACAATAAGGTAGCCTCTTGAGTGCCTAACAGGAACTATAATGCCTGGTCAACATTTCACAGTTCAAATGCTATGGTACATCCTGTGAAGTAGCTAAAGTTGCCACATAAAGATGAATTTAAGGATCCAAGGTAATTCAGTCAGTAAGCCATGGAACCAGGATCCAACCCAGGCCTTCTAGGTCAAGTCTTGTGTTATGGAAGGAAGCTTCATAGGTGGACAAGACACCCTGGCCCTTAGAGGGAGGAGGGAGGAAAGATGGAGGAGCAGCTGAGCTGGGCGAGAGGAGCGTGGGATGTTGACAGTGTTGTTCCCTGGGGCTTCAAGGAGGGTCTGTCCTGGCAGCAGTGGCAGCAGCTCATCTGGAGGAAGCTCACTTCCTTGATTCTTACCCATTTCCCAAAACTACAGTATAGAGATTTAAATTCAACAAATGTATTTTAAAGAGTGTGTTGAATTTTATCCAGATCTGGTAAAATGCTTAACATATCACATTCAAATGAATAACGGGAACTTCAGGCAAAGGGAAGAGAGTGTCCAAAGGTGAGAAGAAGTGAAACTGTGTGACCTGTTTGGGAACTCCAGTATTTCACTGTGGCTGGAATAGGATTTGATAGCAGAAGCTGCAAGAGATGAACTTGGACACAGGCTCAGGGCTGCCTCGGTGCATCACTCCAGAGGCCACCTTCCACGCAGATGACAGTGATTGGGACATCCCAGTCCTGGCAGTGCACAGGCCACCCTGCCACGTTGTAGAGGGCTCTGTGGGTTTTACTGAGAGGTTTGCATTTTCTCTCTTGAGCCAGTGGTCCTCAGGCTGCTGTGTCTCTCCTGTACGCAGCAGAATCAGTTGAGGGGAGTCATAGAGACCTTAGATTTTATAAATCGTTTACTTTTGATAAAAAATTAGAACAAATCCAAGATGATACCTATAATAATTTCACACTCACTTTCTTGTGTTCTCTGAATTCTTCATATGCTTTTTTTAGTGGGAGAGAAAGATGTGGAATAATAGCTAGCATTCCAGAAATTATCCATAATATGCAGGCATTTTTGCACATGCTTTGGCCCACAGTTAGAATGATTGCCCAGGTGTTTGGCCTCATGTAAAGTTTGTTTTTCGTATGTGTCATGGTATGAAGAAGATTGTGAACCTTTTCTGTAGTCAGTAGGGAAACATTGAAAGTTTTATTTACTTTAAAAGAAGAATAACAAAATGAGATTTCCTTCTCAGATTATTCTGTTGGTAAATGAAGAATAGACCAAAAGGAGGTCAAGGTGGGAAGCAGGGATACCAGTCGGGGAGCTACTGCAGAAGTTTAGGCAAGAAGTTATGAAGCTCTGGGTACTGGAAGGTTGGGAAAGGAGGTAAGCCGGAGGAGTATTCTAGAGATGCAGAAGGTAGAAATTAAAGTAACTATTGAATGTGGACATGAAGCAGAACATCACAAGGCCTTTCAGGCTTCTGGTTGAAATGACCTGGTGGATGGATATGCCATTAATCATAAACCAGTGGGTGAAGGTGGAAGGGTGCATTGACTTGGAGGTGCCTGTGATTCATCAAAGCCAACTTCTCTGATTGAGAAGTTGACAGTAGGCAGTTGCTATGTGAGATGGAAATGCAGGAGGCAGGTCTGAGTTTACATTTGTGTGAGTCTTCTCAGAAGAGGAGAGGGCTACCATGGTAGATGAAACTGACCAGGAAAACTCTGAGGGTGTGAATAAAGGGCCAAGAAAAGAATTCTGGGATTGCTAACATCTAAGAGTCCAGTAGAGGAAGACAAGTCAGAAAAGGCACTTGGGCCAAGGATGAGATTGTCTTAAAATCAACGATAGGATGCTAAAGAGGTATAGAGAACATAAAATGGGTGTGGTCGGCCACACCACTGCAGAGAGCTCAGTGACAAGTGCCCACTGGTTTTGGTCATCGGGAGATCTCTGATAATCCTTTACCATTATCAGTTCAATGGAACTATGACCGTAGGATGAGAGATGAGAAAAACCTTACCATATCTGGTTAAGGCATCAAGGAGCAGGGGCGAAGCAGAGACAAAAAGTGTCTGCTCTCTGAGCATAAGCAGAAAAATATTTCTGTTAATATACACCAATCATGGGCAAGACTGTCCACCAATAGTGAATAATACTTGGCATCCTAACACTCCACCCCTTCATGTCACACTCAATAACGCATATCAAAATGAGGAAGAGTATGAAATTATTATAGATATTGTTTGCTCTAATTTATCTTTTAAGAGGAGAAAAGACGAGTGGCAGAAGATGTAGCAGGGTGGGAAGGTTTCTGTTTGTGATGCAAGCTGGGAGAGATTTCAGTATGCTTTTATGCTGTAGGGAAGGAGCCAATAAAGAGTAAAAGCTTCCAGTACATGCAAAGGGTTTAATCAATACAACAAAATCACATGGACGAAACCGAGAGATAGAATCAGTCGTCCTGAAGGACATTAATTAGCCATGATGAAAGCAGTACAATGCATAAAGAGTTGATGCTGCAAAACACTGAATGATCTCACAGTGAGTAAAAAGAGAAACTCTTTTTTTAAAAGTTGCCCAAATTATATAATCCAAGTTATTTAAAGGAAAAAAAAAACCCACATTTAAATATGTCAAGTGACATAATGTTTCCTTAGTTGGAAATAATTGTGTTATGAGTAGAGTGGGTTTTAAGGGCAGATCAGCTGTGTTTTGAGACATACAACATCTTACTTTCAGCATGGTGTCAAATGGTTCTTTAGGCTAGGATACCCCCATATAAAAACATCTTTTGACAGACACTAGATACTAGATGAGTAATAATTAATGGGTATTATCTTGTGGGCCTAAAACCTGTTATCTTCTGCTTAATCAGAATCCAAAAGTGCTTTTTCACATGCCAATGTCATGGTCTCAATAACTTCATTATTCTTTTTCTACTTTGAAATTTACTTAAAGTATAATATTAAGGATCAGAAAATGTTTTCACACAATATACATCTTTTAATATTGGTGACTTTGGAATGATGCCAGCAATTGCTGGGAGTTATTTAAATTATAAATCATCTGGAAAAAAGTAAATTATTTATCCTCTGATACATGGATATATTTAACTTTTAATGCCTCTTTTCACTAACTGCTTAAAAGTTTTACTGAAATAGGTTTTAATATTGTAGTTAAAACAACAAAGTTTTAATTCATTCTACAAATATTTAAGGTCCTACGGTTGCCAAGCCCAGATGGCTCATAGGTTCTTTCAGACATTTAAGAAGTGATCAAATCTTGTATTATTTAAAGTCTTTCATAGCATAAAGACAAAGGAAAGTTTTTAACTTCTTAGTGAAGCTGTTATAGTACTCTAGCACATAAAAATAAAATTACAGACCAATTTTACTTCTGCAAACAAAATATCGTGAATAGAATTATTTTAAAATATAATACAAAAAGTTATTCAGGATGTACTCCTGGAATTCAAGGGTGTTTAGGTATTAGAGAATCTATATGATAATAGTACAGTGCTATAAAATAATATCATAGTCAAAGGAGAAAAATCCTACGATCGTCTCAGTAGATGTACAAAATTGTTTGACAAATGGAAGCTGGATAGATATCCAAATTTCTATCAGTGTCTGTTAAAAAGTAAATACCTTATTAATCTATCTACGAATTGTCTGCTACCAAATATTAGTAACCAAAAGCTAACATCATATTTAATTATCAAACACTAGAAATGCATGGTTCAATATGGTAGCCACTAGCCACATGTGCTGTTGAGCACTTTATGTCTAATCTGAATTGAGACGAACTGAAAGTGTAAAATACACACAGGATTTCAAAGACTTAATATGACAAAAAAAGATTTAGTATCTCAGTAATAATTTTTATGTTGAACACATGTTGAGATGATCATTTTAATATATCTCATCAAATAAAATATATTAAAATTAATATCACCTATTTCTTTTGAATTTATTTTATTTTTTAACTTCATTGAGGAATAATTGACAAATATAATTGTATATATTTAAAGTGTACAACATGATTTGATATACATTGTGTAGTGATTACCAAGATCAAGATAATTGACACATACATCACCTCACATTGTTAACTCTTTTGTGTGACTGTGTGTAGTGAGAATGCATAAGATTTACTCTCAGCAACTTTCAAGTATACAGTACTGTATCATTAACTAAACTCTTTTGACTTCTAAAAAATTGTAATTACTAAAAATTTTTTAATTACATATGTGCCTCACATACAATTGAAAGTCAGGAACAAGACGTCAGTGTTACTTAACATTGTTCTGGAAATACTATCCAATGCTGGAAGATGGGAGAAAGAAATGAGAGGCGTGATTTTTGGAAAGAAGGCTGTAAAATTATCATCATTTGCAGACAATATGATTTTGTATTAGAATACTCAGGAGAAGAGACCAAAAACTATTTGGAACAATAAGTAAGTCGGCAGGTTACAAAGTTAATAGATAAAAATCAGTAGCTTTAGGAACTCTAGGATCAAAAAAGGTCATTAAATGGTAAATCATGCCACGCCCTTGAGTAGGAAGACACCATGAAGTAAAGATTAAAGATGTCAGTTTTCCTTAAAGTAATCTATGTGTTCAATGAACTTCCAGGTAAAATGCAAACATAATTTGTTGTTTGTTTTTTAATAGAAAAGTTCACCTAAAAACTATGAAAATGCTCAGGAAAATTCTGGAAAAGAAGAGTGATGGAGGGAGCACTAGTCCCACCAGATAATAAAGCACATTATGAAGCCATAGTACTGATATTTGTGGATCAACAATGAAGATAGAGTCTCATTCGCAACCAAAGGATCTGGTGCATTCCCACACATAAACTTTTAAAAAGTCAGAACAAAAGTTATTTATTTGACCCAGAGGGCTATTGATATGGGAGAAATAAATGGAAGAGAATAGAGTCTAGAAACAGACCAACAGGAAAGAAGGGAACATTGGCAGTTCCCTTGGCAAAGGATTACATTTCTGTAGTTAAAAACAAAGCAAATAGGGCATTCCCTGGCAGTCCAGTGGTTAGGACTGTATGCTTTCACTGCCGAGGGCCCAGGTTCAATCCCTGATCGGGGAACTGAGATCCCACAAGCTGCGCAAAACAAAACAAACACAAAACAAACAAACAAAACCCCAAGACAACAGTGCCATACTATTTTTGTTTCTGTTTTATTTTATTTTTTCCTTCTCCTGCTTTCAGAATGGCAACATTTAAAGTATTGATACCAGTGCTGTCTAGGTTATGAGTGAACGGGTACTTTTATGCCCTGTTTGTGGTAAATTGATGCAAACATTCTGAAGGGCAATTTTGTGTTTATATCAAAACTTTTAAATGCATGAAATTTACCCTAAGATGTATTTGCAAAATTTGCCAAGATACACAAAATGATATTGCAGTGTTATTTATAATAGGGAAAAAAGCAGGAAATATATCAATGAGAAATTAGCTGAATTAGTGTATCACATCTGTAAGGTGGAATGGGGTGGATTTGTATGTGCAGATATAGAAATATCTACAAGATACATCATTCAATGAGAAAAGTAAGGTGCAGAACAGTGTATAAAGTATCATTCTTTTGGTGCAAATCCAAGAATAGAATTTCATACATACTTATCTGGAAGAGATCAGAAAAACTGTTAGCAGTATTTACCAAGGGGCAGAGGGGTTATTAGATTGGAGGTTGGAGAGGGAAAAACTCATTTTCTACCTGCCTTCAGTGTTTGGATTTTCTAATATTTTACCTGAATTTTCTTTTGTTGTTTGTATAATTTGCTTGTTGACAATTTGCATGTCATCAGAATGATGAGGTTTTAGACTAATTTTTTTTTTTTTTTTTTACACGGGCCTCTCACTGTTGTGGCCCCCCGCCCTGCGGAGCACAGGCCCCGGACGCACAGGCTCAGCAGCCATGGCCCACGGGCCCAGCTGCTCCGCGGCATGTGGGATCCTCCCGGACCGGGGCACGAACCCGCGTCCCCTGCATCGGCAGGCGGACCCCCAACCACTGTGCCACCAGGGAAGCCCTAGACTAATTTTTTATTTCCTTACATTTCCCTGTTTTTATAACACATACACACACACCTTAATGTTATTTTTCAAAAGCCCAGTTCAAATGTTAAAAATAAATAGCAGGGATTTCCCTGGTGGTGTAGTGGTTAAGAATCCGCCTGCCAATGCAGGGGACACGGGTTCGATCCCTGGTCTGGGAAGATCCCACATGCCGCAGAGCAACTAATCCCACGAGCCACAACCACTGAGCCTGCGCTCTAGAGCCCACTAGCCACAACTACTGAGCCCACGTGCCACAACTACCAAAGCCCGCGTGCCTAGAGCCTGTGCTTTGCAATAAGAGAAGCCACCGCAATGAGAAGCCCACGCACAGCAACGAAGAGTAGCCCCCCGCTCGCTGCAACTAGAGAAAGCCCACATGCAGCAACGAAGACCCAATGCAGCCAAAAAGAAATTTTAAAAAATAAATAAAATAAATAAATAAATAGCAAAAACACCCCAAGCCTTCTTATACTCAATATATGTATTAGTCAGCAATCCTCATATTTTATATGTACTCTTCAAGCTTATTTTAAATATGTTGTTGTCACTCTTTGTCATATTTTGGCCTCAAACAGTGTTATTCTGACCTAAATTTAATACTGGGCCCGCATAGTTAAATAAATTGACAAAGAGCATTTAGGTTAAAGGGCATAATTGCAAATCAAAACGTATAGCTAGATAAATACACTGCATTAAGTAAGAAACTCAACCTTCTCTCTCATCTAAAGATTTTTTTTACCATTTAGCAAATATTTGATTTTTTTTTTTCTTAGTATTTCTTGGTTCAGAATAGGCTATTTAGCAGTGATTCTTTGAAAATTAGTTTAGGAGCCCCCGACTGTTCACCATTAAGAAAAAAACAAATCTTGAACTAGTTCAAAGAAACTATTTTAATTAGAGATAAAAAGCTTTTTGATTCCTGCTCCTTAATACTTTTTTGTATCTGTTAGCTACTCCCTAGTCACTGCCAGTTGCCTTAAGCAGGCCCCTGATTCCTCTTCCCTGGAATCTACAGTAGCCGCCAGGCGGGTTTCCCTTCTGCCTCCAGTAGTGCCCCCTGCAATGATCTTTCTAAACCATAAATCTGACTCTGTCACTCTGCAGTTACATAAGTCCCTTCAAGACTCCTCATTGCTTTCAGAATAAATCCAGGCTCCTCTGTGAGGCTCTCTGTGACCCAGTTCTTACCACTAACTAATCTTTCCCCTCCCCAGTTTTGCCTCTCACTCTTTAAAGCTGAGCCTTGCTGGTCCAAGTCCGCTTTCACTGTGGTTAGGCCTGTGTCTTGGGTCAGGCTCTAGTAGCGGCCTATGCGTCTATCCAAGCTATTAAAACATATCATCGTACCTATCAGTCCCCACTGGACTCTGGAAACCCTGAAAGTGGGAGCTCTTCTCACTAGTGTTTGATGTGTAGTCGATGTTTAGTAAATGTTAAGTCTGTGAAAAATTGTATTATTCAATAGATTACCAAAATATATCTTTGCACTGTAAAAAAAAAATAGTCGACATGAATTGAATATACTTTGAATGCTCTTGAAATGTAGTATATATAGCCTTATGTATGTATGGTTACTACTGATTTGGATAATTCTGTTCAATGTTGATTTATTTAGTATGTGAAAGTATTGTTATAAAATGTATGATACTGTCGTTCTTTATTAGATCATATCATATGCTTCAAAAAGTGATACTGTTTTTTCAGTCTGGGTGATCTTGGTTTCTCTGTTTTATGTAGCTCATTCAACTGATTCTGAATCATCTGACACTACCAGACCTGTGTAGATTAGCACAGACTTGCAAACTACTGAACCAGCATTGCTGTGATCCTCTGCAGTACATCCACCTCAATCTGCAACCATACTGGGCAAAACTAAATGACACCTCTCTGGAATTCCTGCAGCCTCGCTGTACTCTCGTCCAGTGGCTTAATTTATCTTGGACTGGCAATAGGGGCTTCATCTCTGTTTCAGGATTTAGCAGGTTAGTGCCAAGCCTTGTTGAGGTTATTTAAATCATCAGGCTATACTTACTATGTAGTAGTTTTGATAATAAAAGTTTGAAATTATATATCATGTACTTTAGATCATGTTCAGAGTGCTTCTGCTTACAAAAGTGGATGAGTTAGTTTCACTGTCCTCTTCAGCTAGACTTCATAAGATGGAGGGAAATTATGCCCTTTACCTCATATTTTTTAAATCCCAAGTAACTTTCAACAGAGCTCCTTTTTGTCTTTCTCATATTTTCAGCACAGATGATTAACACATTTTAAAAACTATTTCCAAATCAAAATCTACCTCCCTAATGTGATTTGTCAGAAATGGAAAACAATTTATTATAGAACATTTTTAATTAAATCTTAATTACATGTGCAATACATCACCCAAATTTAGAAGCTCATTTAAACTAATTATGTTGAAAATGCAATTGCATGTTAAATAGGCGACCACACTTGCAGAACTGCCCAGGTGTTTCTGCTCCTTTCTATTTAAGCATTTAGTTTCCTTACTATTAAATGTCACCTGTTAAGCATTTGAAAGCTTGCACGAGTACATATTCATTTAGTAATGCCATAGTCTTTTTTTTTTTTTTTTTTTTTTTTTTTTTGCAGTACGCGGACCTCTCACAGCTGCGGCCTCTCCCACCACGGAGCACAGGCTCCGGACGCGCAGGCTCAGTGGCCATGGCTCACGGGCCCAGCCGCTCCGCGGCATGTGGGATCTTCCCGGACCGGGGTACGAACCCGTGTGCCCTGCATCGGCAGGCGGACTCTCAACCACTGCGCCCCCAGGGAACTCCCCATAGTCATTTTTCTTGTGAAACAAACAGGTGTTTTTCTGCTAACCTTGATGGTTATTCTCATTGTATGTTACAGTATAATCCGTTTCATTAAGTTAAATAACGAAGAAGTAGACACTTTGGGGAAATTACCTGTTATTTTTGATTAATGAATAATCTATCATGTTTTTAGAAGTTAGAATGAACTACATCCCTCCCTACACATATCCCCAGTGGATACATTCCTGAACGGTGGTTTATGAATTAGAAATCTATATTTTGAGCTTTGTTCCCCTTGGCTTAAAGTATAAAAATAAAGATGCAGTTCCAGAAATAAATATTTGATACCATTAGATTCAGATGAAGTCATGTTTGAAATAGTACCAATGTGTTCAAAATGCTAATATTGATAATTTATGCATCAAAGTAAAAAATAAACACAAGCAGTAATGGCTTATAGCACATGTTGAAACCATGGATGCACTGAGTTTCTTTCTTTTCTGCCAGAAATAGAGCCAGGGGAAGGGGTTCTTAGATAAAACATGCTGGGATTGTGGGTCAGAGTCTAAAGATTTTACAACAGGCTATGTATACAAAATTCTTTTTTATTATGTAAATTTGCTTAAAAGGGTATATATATATATATTATATATATTATATATATATATAATATATATAGTAGAAAAATAAGGCATTTCTTTTTGGCAGTGTGATTTTGGTAAATTTTTATAGAATCCACATTTTGAAAATTGCTGGATCTTTGACAGCTCTCCAGTGGAACACAAGCTTAGTCCTTTCTACTTCCTTTTGCTGCAGACACACACACCTCATTGGCTAATTTTCCTCGCTATTAATGGGACCAATAAGAACTGAAGCTAATGATGACTGTGGGTATTCAGAGCATGCACTATAGATCATAAACCAAGACTAACTGACTCTGAGAGCAGATAGAACCATTGGTATCAGTAAGCATTATTGTACATTATAAGGACTTTTGGGTGTTTTAATCCCTCATAGCTCTTTTTTCAATGTTTCCCACCATTAGGAACTTACTGTTTGTTTTCACTCTTGGTGTGTAAGGCATTATGGTGAGTGTCGTGGACCATGTAAAGAGATAGATAATATAGTTCCTGCTACAGAAAAGATAAAGATGTAAGAAGAAACATTTAAACATATCCTTCCTATATTTTTATAAATAAAATAACAAGGAGGCAACTAATGAGTTAAAGAAAATATTGGTAATGAATGGCTGAAGTCCAGCTTCTTTGGCAAAATGTTGCATATAACCATGGTATAATGAATAAAATGTAGAGATAGTATTAAATCAGCTTTTAAAAACTTGATGTAGCTTCTTCGGGTGCATGAGCAGAAACATAAGTTGTGAGAAGAAAACTTCGCAATGCTATTGTTAAAATCTTAGACACGTGATGGATAAAGATCTTCTTTTATGAGGTTAAAGCTCCAATCTACTTTCTCACCAGCAATTTCTCTTCCATTTTCATTTCAGCCATTTAGTTGCCGTGGGGCTGTTTAAATAATCACAAAAGTACATACATAAATTTAAGTTTTCCATATTTCACAGGAGTATTTCAGCCAGTAAAACCATAAATCTTGATAGCATTCCTTTAAGTATAGTCATTGTTCTCATTAAGAAAATAAAAAGGTTAAATAACAGGGAGAGAGAATCTTTTTTTGGGTGGGAGATACTGGCGTTTTGCCTACTGATTGCTGTTGGCCCCCTTGACTTGACTGCTGAATTGATAGTCATTATGGCTTATAGGCAGCATCCCCAGAATAAACAATAAATATTCATGGCTTGATTATTAATGAATAATCTATGAATAAGTGTGGTCTATTTATGCTCATTACTGTGAAGAAGACTTACTTGTAATACTTTAAAGAAAAAAAGTACATTTTTAAAATAGAGACCAATGATGATGAGCTTGCTTTTTGAGTAAGTCTTTGGGAAAAGTTTGATATAGTTTATTTTTGTTACCTAAAAACCTTATCTTCACAAGCTGGAATTGTTTCACTGGATTTTAAAGAACTTAGGAATTTATTTTATTCAAAATAACAGGGAAATTGGAATAATAAGAACTTAAAACTTTTAATCAGTTATTAAAATCCTATTCTGTCTACAGATTTGTGATTTGTAACTTCAAGTACTGCTCATTTATATCATTAGTCATTAAAATCACATCTACTGTAATTCCACTTTTCTCTTATAATACACTTCCGTAAAGTCTTGGATATGCCTTTGCCTCCCTGCCTGTTGGTGCTCTGAGGCTTAATCATTATCATTCTGATGTTCAAAAAGTCTTAGGTTCTATTTAGTTTTCCTCTATCATTTTTCTTCAGATAGTTGCTCAAAATAATCACCTTGAGCTCCACCTCAGTTATGTAGAGATTTCTATCCCTCACCCTTCTACTTGTTCCCTTCAGAAAACATTATTGGATGCTTTCTAGATTCAAGAACTTGATGTTTTGACACAGAGCTACAGTTTTCTGGAATAGAGAGCTTTTTGCTTATTCATATATTTGTTTATTCAGTTGCCTGCCTGTGTTTTACACTGTTGTCTCTTTTAGATGGTCAATTCCTAGAGATTAAAGACAATTTAAGACTTTCTTTTCCACTTCCTTCTACCATTGCTAGATAGTACCGTACACAGTTAAGCAAGAAGTTTTGTTTTGTTTTTAATTACTTTATTTTGGATCAGCTATAGTAAATAATGCTCCAGCTATTTGGGATTAAAATTATCTTAAATATACTGTCTTATAAAACTCAAGTGAGGGTCAGCTAACAAAACATGAGATTAGCAATCAGAAGCCGTGGATATTTATACCTAATTCTCCGCTTTACCTTGATACTTCAGGCAGCTTGTAAGGATTAGTGCCTTTTATTTTGTGATGAATAAACTCAGATTAAATCATTCATTCATGTGATGTTAATTATTTTAGGGTGCAAGTTACCATTTAGTAAATTACTTTTTATGTACTTATATTAATCTAGACAAATGAATTCACCTCATAAAGATAAACAATTTATTTCTCTCTCCAGAGACTCCATTTCTCGTAGCAAGAAACCTCGTTTGGGATTGTTTATCTGAACTTAGGTCTTCTCTTAATACCCTCAATATCAAGAAATACTTGATGAGAATTCATAACATGGTATGAACAGGCTGCAGGAAGTAGACAAGCTATAATTCTCCTTTCAAGTGACCAGTATCACAATTGAGATGAATAAATAGATGACCAAGACAAAAACATGTATGTAATTATGCATTAAAATAAAACTTTATGAGGAGCATTAAGGAAAGAAACAAGAGTTGTGTTCAGCTAATTAATTAATTCTGCTGCTAATTCTGCCTTCTTGGAATGGAAATATTATGAAAAAGTAGGTAGTGTAGATCTTGTAAGTTTAGGAAGAGAGACTATGGGGATATTGACCAAATAATCTCAGTAAAAATATGCAATATAAAAAGGAAGAGAGAGAGTCATAAAGGTAGATAAGCATGATCATTATCCTTATTGTGCTTCCAAATTTTTTCATTCAATCAATTTGGGATGTTTTCTAGTCTATTAACAGTTGGCTTTCTGGTGATTTACTTTCTATCTTTAGAAGGGAAAAGTTCATTAATGAGAGCAAAGAGAAAAGAAATGTCAAAGTATTCCAAATCCAATACCAAAAAGAATTGTAGAACAAAGTGCTTTGCCAAATAATGAAGACCTTCAAGAGATAAGATGCCTAAAGATTTTAATTTTAAGAGTGAATATACTCATTTAACTTTTGTAATCTGCAAATAATTTTAGAAGTATCAAATCAAAATAGGATACTCCAGATCTCTGACACCCTACATTCATTTCTAGATTGCTAGCTTATAAATAGTGAAGAAATAGCCATAACTCAGAGTACGGTAAAAATGTTAATTTTGTCATATTTCTTAGGAGTTTGACCCTCTTAAGGGAAAAATTCTCTGAGTCCCTAAAACTTAGTTTGTTCCAGAGTAGAGGAAATTGAAATTCTTCAACTGAATTTTCACCATTGGAAGATTTATTCAACAAAGTCATCCAGTGTTTTTTACATGCCTGACATCATGCTAAGTACTGGGTACACCAAGAATCTGTTTCAATTGCTGAAGGATTTGAGGCACCTTATAAAACTCAATGCAAACAAATCAGTATGTAAGGAAACTGTGGTTAACAGAAAAATAAATTATGGTTGAGAAATAGGTGAGCCTGAGTTCAGTTCAGTATGAAGAAGGTATGTCATCATGTAGTACACACTGCCTCCCTTTGAAATAGGTCCTGAGTCTGAATATTGAGCACAGCATTCAGTGCCACCACCGGATCCAGTGCACCATCCTCTCTTCCCTGAATACGATCGTGGTGTCCTGAGGGTCCCCCTGTTTTTACCCCTGTTCTCCTTCAGTCTGTGCGGAGCACAGAAACCAGAGTGACCCTGTTAAAAATACAAGCAGGGGCTTACGTGGTGGCGCAGTGGTTGAGAGTCCGCCTGCCGATGCAGGGGACACGGGTCCGTGCCCAGGTCCGGGAAGATCCCACATGCCGTGGAGCGGCTGGGCCCGTGAGCCATGGCCGCTGAGCCTGCGCGTCGGGAGCCTGTGCTCCGCAACGGGAGAGGCCACAACAGTGAGAGGCCCGCGTACCGCAAAAAAAAAAAAAAAAAAAATACAAGCAGGTTGTGCCACACCTCTGCTCGGCACCCTCTGATGATTAAGGATCCCATCTCCCTCAAAATAAAAGCCAGAGTCTTTATAGGACACACACTCTGAACTGCCCCGTACCTCTCTGATCTGCTCCCCATCTCCCTCACTTTGAGCCTCCTGACAGCTCCGTGCTCTAGGCATTGTCTGAGCTGTCCTGCCTCAGAGCTGCTGTGCTTGCCCCTCCCTTCGCCTGGAGTGCAGCTTCTCCAGGGAACTGCTTTGCTCACCCCCTCACTTCCTTTGGGTCTTGATTCACCTTCTCAATGAGGCTTCCCTTACCACCCTGTCTACCCTTGACACTTCCTGTTGTCCTTCTCTGCTTTAATTTTCTCCTTGGCACTTTTCACTCTCTAATATACTATTAATTTTACTCATTTAATTTATTTGTTTATGGTCTACCTCTCCTCCCAAAATGTAAGTAAGCCCCATGAGAGCAGGAGCTTTGCTTTGCCCACTGCCAACTTCCAAGTGCCTAGAGTAACATGTGGGTCGTAGTTGGAGCTCAATAAATATTTGTTGAGTGAATGAATTAAGGTGCTTGATGCAAACTGGCAATTTAGCTACTATAATACAAAGGACACAGCAGTGAGACAGGTCGGAGGAATTTAAGGGGAGGGAATAGCGAGAGGACTATCTGAGAATTTGAAGGAAGGTGAGGGTGGTTGTGTGAAATGCCACAATAAATCAGGTAATACAAGGCCTGGAAAGAAAGGCCATTTAATTTGGCATTTAAAAGGAAAGGATGAATTCAGGGAGAGCAGAACGTACGCTGCAGTGGATTAAGAATAAAGGGATGTTCTTGGATGTTTGGGTGTAAATAAGATGTGTGGGCTACTGAGTTATTTGCAACATTTAAAATTTGTAGCAATTAAATTTTTTAATTGTTGTTTGAATGTGTGTTGGCCAAGATTTCACTTTTATTTTAATGTTCGTGGGGTACTTTGGTCTTTGCAAACTGCTTTCACATTATTGTGGGATGTTCAAAACCACAGGGTGGTGAATGCTGTTAATATGTTTCTAGTCTGCCTTCTACATCTGAGGAAATGCTGAGACTTGGGTAAATGCCTTTTCCAAGGTCACATGCTAGGAAATGGTGGAACAAGGCAAAATATCCATCTTTTGACTTAGAAGTCCAGTGTTACTTCCTTTACTTTCATAAGTGATTGATTTAGTCAGTTTTATGTTGCATGTATATTTGTAAGCTAATAATTAAATCATGTAGAAAAAAGATGTGGCATAAATAAAATAACAGTATGTGACTGATGTGACACTGAGATGGGCAAGAAAACGTCAAGAGACCTGGACAGGGATGAGTGGTGCACTTGTTTAAGGGATAAACAGGTGCACCACTTGTTGATAAAGTTTCAGGGATAAGAATACTTGTAGGCTCACATTTTACTTTTATTATCAGATGATGATTATGGAAAGGACTGTTTTCCCCCCATCTGTAATGTAATGAAGATACATATTGTTATTACTACTCTGATAAAGGGTTTTGTATCCTCCACATGAAGTTATTTCTGTGTATTTTGTGTGAAGCTGCAATTGAATATCTTGTAATAATTTCAACGTCAGTCTAGGCATTAAATAGTATCAGTTACAAGGAACATATCTCAACAGTATAGTTAAACCAACCCAGAAATTTTCTTAGTTGAGAGGAGACTAGTCTGATTTGTTTTGAGGTCATTTAGAGATGGCACTTTGTGTGCCACATTCAAAATAAATTATCCAGTACTGAATGGGTACTGTTTAGGGAGAAATATCTTCCAAGAGTTTTAGAGTTTTGTTATGTTTTGTTTATTGGCTCTCCCAGCTCAGATGTGAATTACAGGTAAGTAGAAGAAAAGCACCCTCTGCTTTCTTAATTTCCCACGTAGCAGTAGCTGACCTTTTATGTGATGTGAATCCATTTTATCTTCTTAGGTTGATATATTTTAGCCTAACCGTGCCTGTTTTGGCATGCAGTAAATGAGAATTTAAGTGAAACAAGTTTTTTATTTTCCCTAATAGAAATCTATTTTTCTGAAGGTGTCTGCTTAGAGTCGATATAATTCCAAAGTACTTGCAAGAAATATCTTTTAGTTTTATGAAATTCACACAGAACATTGTTTTTACAGGTTTCTGAAGGTCTGTGGATCTGAATTAGTGCGTCTTGAATTATCTTGCAGCCACTTCCTTAATGAAACTTGCTTGGAGATTATTTCTGAGATGTGTCTAAATCTACAGGACTTAAATCTCTCATCCTGTGATAAACTACCACCTCAAGCTTTCAACCACATTGCCAAATTATGTGGCCTTAAACGACTCGTTCTCTATCGAACAAAAGTAGAGGTAAGATTTACACCTCTGCTAGTGTTAATAGCCAACCGAATATTTAGTTACCTGTAATTGCTCATAATAATGTGATTTCTGATTTTCAAATAGTTTAAGTGTATGATGCAACCTGACTATTCTAAAATCATTAGAGCTGGCTGATTCAGTCATTTCAGATTAGTCTATTGTGTTGTGGTTATTTTTCATTTTAAGAAAATGTTATCCTCTGTGCTCTTAGAATTTTTGTAATGCTGTTTATGTTTCTAGATAAAGAAGCAAGCAATGGGCTGAGGTGAGCCGAAATGCAGGCAGGGAATGAATTAGAGAAAGAGGTGGGAGGAAAGTATGTAGGAGAACATTTGCTTGGAGCGGGAGGAAGCAAAGTGGAGTTTATCCAGGACCAGACTTTGGAGTTAAAATCCCTAATACATAGTTTAGGAGTCTCATTAAAGAAAAATGGAGTCATATACTATTTATTGATCTGCTTGCTTTTTTTCACATAGCTCTAGGACATCTTACCAGGTCATTACATATACTACCACCTGACTGTTTTCATTTTTTTTTTATTGGAGTATAATTGCTTTACAATGTTGTGTTAGTTTCTACTGTAGAACAAAGTGGATCAGCTATATGTATACATATTACATTTTACCATAATCTACTCAACTGTTCCCCAAATGGTCAATATGTCGGTTTTTCCAGCTGTTTTTCTTTTACAAACCATCTAACGATAACATTATTTTACACAGAGTTTTATATGTACCGGTTACTATTGCTATAGGATAGAGTTCTGTAAGTGGTATATCTGGTCACAATATGTGCCTGAGCCCCTGTGATAAACATCCACTTACTGCCATATACTTGTTTCCTCTACTCCAGTAATGTTGGCCTTCTTTCTATTCCTTGAACATTCTGGTCCAGTCCCAGATCACAGCTTTTTCTCCTCTGCCTGTCTGGAATATCCTTCCAGCTCATTACATGGCTGCCCTCTTCTCAACTCAATGTCCAACTTAAATTTCTTTTTTTCAGAGATGGCTTCTTAGACATTGATAAAAGGTAACCCTCCCCCCCTTCTAGTTTGCTTCTGTCATATCACCCACAGTGTATTTTCTTTTTAGCAACTTTATCACTATGAGATTATCTTATTGGTTTTCATACTGTCACCTGTCTCCTCACATTGGGATATAAGTTTCATGAAGGTAGGACCCTTGTCTGTCTTTTTCATTGCCGTGTTCCTGGTATCTAGTATCATACTCGGTAAAGATTGGCCATTCAGTAAATATTTAAATGAATGCATAAGATAGCCAAATTACTTTTCCAAAATGGTGTACCCCACTCTAGTGACCCCTTGCCTGTCTTGAATGTTGCCTTGGCCAAGTGTTCAATCTCTCTCTTTCCTCATATCTAAAGTGGAGATAATAAAAATACAGATCTCATAGGGTCATTGTGAGAATTAATTACATGTAATGTACTTAGAGGGTGCTGAACACATAGTAAACTCTCAATAAATACTAGCTACTAATAACAGTAGTAAGAGTATGGCAGTTTCGTGGTATGTTTTACTATGTGTTAGGAAAGTCTCCTCTCTATTCTTTTTAAACTTAAAATAAATCCTTGTATACTATTCTTTCGGATATATTTTTCAGCAAGGATTTTATTAGCAGTGCCTTTATTATATTTCATTTTGCTCTTTAATAAGGCTTCCTATCTGTTCATATAGGTCTTGTTTTACATCCAAGAACATGTTATAGTTTTCTTCTTTCTGGTTAAATTTAACCCTTCTATTTTTTAGTCTCAGATACTATTTTCTTTTATTTAACTTTAATTGGTTATTGTTAATATAAAGAAAAATTAGGTTATTGTATATTTATCTTGTATCTGCTCACCTTACTGAATGCTTATAATTGTTCTAATAACTTATGTCTTTTGGGTTTTCTAGTGATACAATTATATAATCTGGAAATTAATATACTTTTTCTCTCTGTTCCAATATTTAAAGTGTTGCTACATTAAGTAGAACTTCATAAATAATGTAGAATAATAGAGTCACAATAGGTATCCGTTGTATTTCTAATAGAGAGGGAGTTTTTTTTTTAATATTTATATAACAAATATTTGCATGCCTGTTACATGCCAGGCACTGCTCTAGGCACTGGAACTTCATTAGTGAGCTAAA
Source organism: Hyperoodon ampullatus (assembly GCF_949752795.1). NCBI lineage: Eukaryota > Metazoa > Chordata > Mammalia > Artiodactyla > Ziphiidae > Hyperoodon > Hyperoodon ampullatus. The sequence goes on along the minus strand of NC_136925.1, from coordinate 30,954,591 downwards.
TAGAAATTCCTCATGTAGCTTACTAATTTTATATATTGTTTGATGTTTCTTTCTGATAAGTAGTCTTTATCATTCTCATTTGATTAAGAATATTTTTATCAAAAATGTATATTGTATTTAAAAATTTTAAAGCCTCCATTACCACACTGATCTTTTTTCTTCTTTTATTTATTAATATAATGACATGTTGAACAATCCTTACATTCCTGCAGTAATTCCTACATGTTTTTAGTTTTTTTTTTTAACATCTTTATTGCAGTATAATTGTCCTACATGTTTTAACTTAATATATAGCTGGGTTATTTTCCTAATATTTTGGAGCCAAGCTTTATCATTTAGAATCCAATATTTTGGATTCTAGCTTTATCACTTACAAACTATGTTACCTTGAGAAAGTTTCTTGACCCCTTGTGCTTCAGTAAAGTGGAGATAATGATAGTATGCCTTTCAAAGAGTTGTTATGAGGATTAAATGATTTAATATATATAAAGTGTTTACAACAGTACCTGGTTCATTGTAAATATTCTTTAAGAGTTAAGACTTATCAATACTTTTTACATCTGCTTTCTTCAATGAAATTGAGCTGTGTTTTTCCTTTTCATGCCATTTTATCATGTTTGGAGCTGAGATTATGACACCTTAGCAAAATGATTTGTGACATTGACATCTTTTTCTTTGATCTGGAATAACTTTAACAAATGAGAATTATCTGTTAGAATTTATCTATAAAACCATCTGGGTGTATAGCATTTTTTGTTGGTAGATCAGAGTAGATATCTTCAGCTTGACGTAGTTTTTAAACTAATCTATGGAAGTCTGAATATAGTATTCCTGGTTTGGGGCAAAATTTTTACCTAGAGTTTAACTGGTGACCTGCTTTGTTGGAAAGAAGACTTTGATTCTAGTTCTGGCCCTACCAGTGACTAGCTTAACTCACATAGTCTCTCAAAGTCCAAGATTCTTTCTTTGTAAAATGAGAGGACTATTGTCCCTGAATGCCAGTTTAAAGATAGTGTTAGCCCATGTTTTCACTGGTCTGTGGTGAAATGACTCATCATTTATGTGGGTGTAAAATTGTCAGCTCTCTTTTCTTGGGTAGACCTATCTATTCTGGAATTATGCCACACCTGCTTTTTACTGGTGTATTTACTGTTTTATATTGCTCTGTGTGTCTGATATCCTCTGAGCAAGATGATGCCTCATTTTAAAATATTCTGATTAAATTTAACTTTAAGAAGAAATGTAGCATAGTTCATTAATAAGTGAAACTTCAGGAAGAAAAATCGGGTAAAAACCAAGAAATTATATCAACTTGCTAGGCATCTTACATCTGTGATGATTTGTAAAAATATATTCCATGTGATGCTTTTGAAATGTCATAAATTAACATGATCTAAGTGTCAGGGAATCATTACATAGTCCACAGTTTTCTTCCATTTACCCCAAGAAACTGATAGAATATGACTACATATTTTTTTTAAAGTGTGATTTATAGGAATTGAGAAGATTTCATCTCTCAAGAGTGGAGACCTATACATATGTATCCAAGTCTAAATAGCATCAGCTCAGCTTCCCTCAGTTACTTAAACATAGATGTGAAATCACTGTATGACTGCATTAAGTAAAATTTGGTTTGTACCATATGTTACTACCTATTAAAGTTTGTTTTTATTTGTCTATCTGCTAAAATACCATAAAATCATTTATAAATTTACCCTACACAATTTTTCTGACATTTAGTACATAGAAAAAATTATACAGTTGATTTTCATTGATCTACAGTTGACTTACAATAAAATAAAAAATAGTGTCATCTTAGTGATATAAATGGCAAAATTCAAAATTAAGAAAAACCTACCCAGGCAGTGTTTACTTTTACAGCTTCCCAGGTCTCTCTGCCTGTACTTTATTCACTTCTGTTATCTTGTCATTCCCACGGGCACCAAGTAACTTAGAGGAATAAAGGGAAAAGACAACACAATCAGCTGGTCTCTTTTAAAACAAACAGAAACCACAGCACTGGTATTCGCATCAATCTATAAGCACCTCCCTTGTCACTTAGGCAAAGCATTATGTCACCCCCTTTTCCCTTCCATATGTTCACTGCTTCAGTCCTGCACTCAATGATGTTGGTGGATGGGAGAAAACAGAGTGAGAAGACAAGATGTAGGGGATTGGCTTCTCTCTAAACCTTCCACATAATTGCTGGCAGTACATTCAGATGTTATAAACTGTCTTGGAAAGAAGGAATAGCAGTTGACTTCAGATGCCTCTGATGGCTCTAAGGAAATATATGAGGAAAAAAAGAAGATATGAATTTGAACTTCCTGGGAGAGGTTTTTTTTTTAAAGGAATACATATTATCCAGTGCCACTTTTACCCTTGTTTTTCTAAACACTACATAATTATAAAGTAAGCAAAAATTAGTATTTCAAAATATTGACTCTATTATAGCTTATAATCTTCAGAGAGGTCAGATTTATGATGTAGTAGAGTTATATTTATGTGCCTATATATAATTTACATTAATAAATGTAATGTATTTATGCCATTTTATAAGATTGAAGCAAATCTCTGTGCATAGTGAATATAGCTTTAGAGGATATTGGAGACCTGGGTTTTAGTCCCAAAGTTTGGGAAAACTTACTGAATACGTTGTTTGCTGTCCTAGACATTTCGCATATGATTTAATCCTCTACACTAGTCTATTGAGAGTAGGTGTTACTCTTAAATCTTACATATGATGAAATGAAGGTCCCAAAAGATTAATGTTTCCCAGTGGCACAGAGCAATAAGTTAGAGTCAGGATTTGAACCCAGAATTGGTGGCCTCAGAGTTACAGTGAAAATTGTAAGATACATAAGAGCATAGAATAGTAGTTATTCCAATAGCTTGGCTGCCTCTATCTAAAATAGAGCTTTTCTCTTTACCACTTAATCCTTTTCTAATCCGTAATTGGTAAGGAAATATAACATTGTAAATAAGATAAACAACATTTTGATCCAGTGTAAAATGCAAACTATTAAGTTATATTCTGTAAACATTTTCTAGTCTAAAATATCTACTATAGACAAATGGACTTTTGCCTTTTATTTTTATTATGAGCAAACTTAGTTTGAAGTCTTAGTTCTGAATTTATAACAACAGTTAGTTATTCAAATTACATTTAGTATCATTTAAGTAATAGTTTGTAGAATCCGTACATGATGAACTACCTCAAGCACATGGTTTATATATATAGGCCAACTCTCAATATTACACTATAGTGGGGAGCGGCATTGTTACATATAATTTCCCCAAATATTTTAGCATGTAAAGTGGTGCATTGTTGATGTCTAGGTAGTGTGTTCTTAAGTGGTTAGGTATAGCCAGACATATTGCAGGTCTGGTTACTCAATAAGAATGAGAAGGCAGGGGAACAAAACTATAGTAGGGTCAGAATTGCCTTATATAGGTAGATCCTGGTGTGCTGATGTGGCACCTCCCTGAGCCAATGGTGAAACAGGCAGTGGGCCCAGGGCACTGGGCTTCTCTGTACCTGACATTTTACCAACAAGGCCTGCCGCATTGACCACTGAGCCTCATGTGTAACCTTGTCAGACACTGGGGCTATATCCCAGTGCATTTCATTTGTACTGCTTAATTGCTGCTTTGGTAGTCAACTGTGTGAGAGCAACCTTAAAACAAGCCCCAAGTGTCATTGTCACCAATTTTTGAGCCCAGCCTTTTATGAGCTGGCCTAGCTCGTTAAGATTTTTCTCCCCAGCTCCACTGCTTTGGCTAATACCATAGCTAGTACCCTACAGTGAGAGGAAGCAGCAGTAGGATCTTGTTCAGACTTTAGGTATGGTTAGAACTGCTTAGAAGTGAGGTCTGGCTGTTGATTCAGACATTATTTGATAATTTAAAAGCTGGGAAGATATTTGTTATTTGGTCTGTATCAGAGATCAGTGTCAAAAACCTCAGTCCTAGAGAGTTCCAAGGTGATGGAGGAGTAGGAGGACGTGGACTTCATCTCTCTCTACAGATGCATCAGGAACACGTCTACAGATGCAACAGTTCTCACAGAACACCAGCTACACACTAGCAGAAGACCTTGGACACTGGAAAAGACTGTAAAGATCCCCGTATAACTGGGTATGACAAAAGAAAGAAGGGAGAAGGAGGAGGAGAGGAAGCGGGATGGGACCTGCACCCTGGGGGGTGCAGGGGTGGGAAGCTGAAGCAGGGGAGAGATTCCCGCATCCGGGGAAGCCCCCTCACTGATGGAGAAATCGGTTGGGACAGAGGGAAGCATTTGAGGCTGTTGGAGGAGGGTGAAGCGACCAATCTGTGGCAGATGGGACCGAATGAAAAAACTCAGTCCTTCTCTTGGCTTTCCCACTTGACAGATTTATGTGCTTGGGTCAGTCACTTATACTAAGCTAAAGGTTTATTTATCTGTTAAAAAAAAACTTACCCTATCGCATAGGCTATTGAGAAGACCAGATTAGGTCGTACATGTAAACAACAACACACTTTATAAATTAGATGGACTTGTGTAAATGTGAAAATGATAGTATAGGTTTACTCAGCATAGTCCTACACAATCATTCCCAACTTTGTGAAGTATTCTTTTAGGTCTTCTTAAATAGGAATATCTTTTCCATCATGTGCTAAGAGAGATTTAGGCCAAATTACTGCTTTCACACTTATGACCTGTTTCTGCTAAAAGGAATGTTCATTCCTAACTTAAAAACTCCCTAATGGGTGGGACCATGTTTGACTGTTTACTTTTTACAACCAGTACATAGTACAACCAGTACGTAGTACAGTACTACTACGTAGTACGTAGTACACTGTACTATACACTGTACATATTCACTATAGTGAATATGTCTAGTAGATATTCAGTAAACTTGTGTTGAATGAATGAGTGATAACTCTTGCTTGTCAATTCATTTTTTCTTTATTTGCTAAGTTAGTAAGCATAAGTTTGTCTTTCTACAGAATAACCACATCAACTAAGCAGAGGGGTGGGTGGATCTACAACTTGGAAAACTTGTAAGAAAATATTTGAACTGTATTTGTCCAGAATTTTTAGCTCTAAAAAATAGTGAAATATAGTTCTATTTGTTTTGTTAGTTTATTTCATGAGATCTTTTTCTTTCTGTAGGTATGTTTAGGATTGTGATGAAAAATCGCTTCATCAGAGAAATAGCAAATGTCTTCTTATAACATCAACCAAAAAAAGAAAATCATTAAATAACCTCTTTTCAGAGTTAGGGGTATACATTTGTTGAATTTCAGCAGTTGTGGAGCAGTAAATATATGCCTGGTGAAAAACAAGATAGTACTAGGTGATGGAGAGACAGAAATGACCCTCAAGCTGAGATTTAGACCCTGTTTATTGCGTGATCCCAGCATAACTAGTGAACTGAGTGGTTAAATGCAGTAATTTTCTTTTTACTGAATTTGGTAGATCTTTTAGAATTGTATAAGCAAGACTTTTAGGCAAAAGATGGGAACTTAGAGCAAACAGGAAGGAGAACTTTAGTTGTACTTAGTTTCTTCTGCCATTCGTGACAAAGAAGTAATTATAGTAGAGTGAGGTATATAATGATTGGAAAGACTTTAAGTACCTTTAGTCCTTTTCATCTCTATTCACAGGATTCTTATTATTTATGGTAAACATTAACTGCAAGTACTTCTTTAGACATACATGATGATGTATTCTCATGAGAGGAGGGCTATAGAAATTTAACTCATTAAATAGACTTTTAAATACTTAAAAGGAAAAAGCTTTTATTTTGGAATAATTTTAGACTTACAAAAAGTGGCATAAAAAGTAGATTTTCCTACTATATGCATATTTTTTTTCCTGAACCATTTGAAAATAAGTAGAAGATACAATTCTCTTTTACCCCTGAAGGGACATATACCTGCAACCTATTCGTAAATACTTGTGCATGGGCTGAATTGTGTCTCCCCAAAATTCATATGTTGAAGTCATAACCCCCAGTACCGCATAATGTGACTGTATTTGGAGAGAGGGCCTTTAAAGAGGTAATTAAGTTAAATGAGGCCATTAGGATGGGGCCTAATCCAATATGAGCGGTGTCCTTTTAAGAAGAGGAGATTAGGACACAGACACACACAGAGGGAAGACCATATGAAAACACCGGAAGGAGATGGCCAGTTTCAAGCCAAGAGGAGAGGCCTTAGAAGAAACTAACCCTGCTGACACCTGATCTCAGACTTCTAGCCTCCAGAATTGCAAAAATTAATTTCTGTTGTTTAAGCTACCCAGTCTATGGTACTTTGTCATGGCAGTTCTAGCAAACTAATACAACTTACAAAGGATAGCATAAGGATAACTTTTTAACGTATTGCATAAAAAGTGACTTCAAGAGAAGTCCTTTGCATTGTCTAAAACAATCTGGATTAGTGTTAGGAATTTGAGCCTATTTACTTTTTCTTTGGGAAAAAATATCTGAAGTTGGGGGTGAGATGGGGCATGATAGGTAGCTCAGTAAGAATGTCATTCTGTTGCTTAGAAAAAATATCTGAAGTTGGGGGTGAGATGGGGCATGATAGGTAGCTCAGTAAGAATGTCATTCTGTTGCTTAGCAGCAGACAAAAAAACCAAGAGTGTTTTTTTAAAAGTTGGAGTTATAAATGGAACACCTGCATCCAATTTTGATTGCCTCACTTCAAGAATGATAGAGCATAAATTGAAAGAATTTGAAGTAGTGAAAAAACTGATTATAGGTATTGTAGGGGACTAGTATATGACAGTAATCCATAACTGTGGTTCAGCAACTGTTTACTTGGCCTACTAGACTGGGATGACAGTTTCAAGGACCCCACTGCCTTCATCTTCATGAACTAGAAGACAAACAAAAGTAGCTGACCTTTACTTCTGTTGGATATCAACACTCTCCTCCTAGTTTCTTTTTTCTGTGCCAGTTTATTCAGCAGAGTGAATATATAAGTAAAAATGCATACCACCCTGTCTGTTAATGAAAGCACCTGAGCTTTCCTACAAAAGGTACATAAACTGTCTTTTGCAAACAGCATGATTTGATTTAGTGCCATGAATTTGCTTTCTGACACATAGATAATGGTGTTCTCCTGACTGCGTTCTTATTTGATTTAGAGAACACATTCCTGTATATTGGTAAGTAGAAGCAGGGATGCTCTTTCTTTTAGTAGAGCAAGTGCATTTAACAGACTTAAGGAAAGGAGTGGCCTCTCATCAGCGCCACTGCTGATTATTAACTAAGATCGAACAATTGAAGCAGGAAGAACCTACTTTGGTCACCTAAATTGACTAATGCAGGCTGTCATTAACTGTCACCTAAAAGGCAGTCCATTTCAGACAGATTTGTTTAGCTAGACAACATATAAAACAAAAGATACTAATAATTACTTTGTTCTTAAACAGAATCAAGAATTAAGATTTTAATAACTTTTACTGTATTATATTCTAAAACTAACAAACTTTTAAAAGTTTTTATGTCTCCAGACAAGAATATGTCTATACTTCTTTTCTATCCTGGATTGCTTTATAGAAGTGCCAGTGGGAAGTGCCAGGCTTTTGGTAGGATTGAGTGTGTGTGACCTGCATGATGGGCTATGATTCAGTCACAGTTGAGAAGCTTCTTGGGGGTCAGATTCATTATCATCCACATTCATGACAGTAACCAGTATACCGGGTATAAGAAATCTACCTGGTAAGGACGCATTCATTAGAGATAGCTGATTAACACATTCTCTCACTGTTGGCATGTCACAGGGGAAACCAGATCACAGTTATAAGACCTGTCTGGTGAGTTCAGAATGCGAACAGTGAGCATTAGTTATGTGACTTAAATGCTTAAAGGCATCAACACAAAACAGATTGATACCATCCTCTTAACAGGAAGGAAAGACATGCTTTTGGAAGAAAATAGATAAAGTCTTTGGACCAGTGCACCCTCTTCAGCTGAGCATCGTTTAGATGAACAGTGTCAATCAACCAATGTGTGCTTCAGATTCCTATGTTCCCTTGATGGTCCAACCCTTACCCCTCTGATCAAAACATTCTTTCTTTTATATAGGCAATAAGGTTACAGTCAAGTCCAGCTGGCGTGCAAACTGCCATGACTTTTTGACTGCACATCTCTGCCATCACCCATCATGGGTTGATATGGAAATTGATCAGTTTAGTCATCTGTGAGCAAAGATGTATTCAACTGTATTATTATAGGAGAGATCCACTACAGTGGTAAAAATAGGCTCTGAAAGGAGACTACAGGGCAAGGCAAATGTGTGTGATTTAGTCTTAGGTTTTGTTCTTTGGGTTTTTGGAATTTAACACATTATTTGAACCTTTTACTAAAATTTCTGAGACTGTGGTCTAGGGTAGGTCTACAGTTAGGTTTAGAGAACTTTCCTTTTTTTTCCTCAAAGGCATGTATAAGAGCTTTATTAATTTATGTCATTTATGATCTTGAACACTCTCTTTTTAGAGAACAATCAGAAGTCGTACTTTTCCACCACAATGCTGATCTTCAGGTTTAACCTATAAAAGACAATATTATTTTCAAGTTGTGATTATGTATCAGTATATAAACTATACCGTATTGTATATTTAAACTGTATAAAAGAACAATTTGGTTTATAGCAAATATCTATAAAGTAATTGAATTGAAATATTCTAAATATAGTTAGTTTCAAGTACTTTAAATAGGTCTTAAAATACTTCAACTTTTATTCTATATTTCCCTTCCCCAAATTTAGAGATTGGAACACTGGGGCAAAAAAAAAATTAAATTAGAGAAAGAGAAATTCATACATATATGTAGATGGATCTTCAATTACAATAATTGAGTGATTGTGTTCTTAGGATTTCTTTGGTGGTATTTCTTGTGTAAATTTATAAATTTTCATTTAATGACCATACTTTCATAAAATCCTATCTCATTACTTGTAGTTATTGCTGTGATATGTTTGAAATATATCATCAGTGAAAGTATACTTGTGATCAGGTGATGTCACTAGTCTCTCTGTTTTAGCTGGTGCATGTCTGTGATATATAAACTTATCTATTTCTTTAAGATGCTTTCTAGGAATCAGGGTTTGTTTATTTATTTGTTTGTTTTTGCCGTGCCATGCAACATACGGGATCCTAGTTCCCCGACCAGGGATGGAACCTGTGCCCCCTGCATTGGGAGCATGGAGTCTTTTTTTTAAAATAAATTTATTTATTTATTTATTTATTTTTGGCTCTGTTGGGTCTTCGTTGCTGCGTGCGGGCTTTCTCTAGTTGCGGGGAGGGGGGCTACTCTTTGTTGCCTTGTGCGGGCTTATTGCGGTGGCTTCTTTTGTTGCGGAGCACGGGCTCTAGGGGTGAGGGCTTCAGTATTTGTGGCGCATGGGCCACATGTAGAGAAATACAGACTTGGGATCCTATCTTCCTATACTGAGTGTTACAAGTAAGGGTTGTATTCTTTATTAAAGATAAGCAACAATTTTTAACTGCAAAAATTTTTAATTGCAAAAATTATTAATTAGTTATAATAATTATAAACCTGTATTAATACAAAATATGAACACAGCATTGCATATGTGGTTTATGTAAGGTCTCATTATAAAATGTATATGGTATGCATAATTATAACTCTACTAAGCTATAAATCTGGAATATCTAAGCCATTTATGTGAGTATAATAAGTATCAGTTATCATTTTATTAAGTATTTTTGCTTAGCACTTTAGTAATGTGGAGCATAGGAGATTTTGAACTTTATGCGTAGCATCTCTTAAAAAGCTGTCAATGAAAATTTGAATTCCTGCTTTCTTTTACCTCTTAATAAATTTCCTTGTAACAAGTAGAGGCATTAATAATTCTCTATAACTTAATAGTTATCCTTTGGATTTTGAGGCTGCTAAACAGGGTTAGTAGGTAAATTTTAGGTTGAATATAAAAGGGTTCTTTATTTTTTTTTAATATTTATTTATTTATATTTTGGCTGCGTCAGGTCTTAGTTACAGCACTCAGTCTCTTCATTTTGATGCGCGGGCTTCTCTCTAGTTGTGGCGTGTGGGCTCAGTAGTTGTGGCACGCAGGCTCTCTAGTTGTGGAGCACGGGCTCAGTTGCCCGGCAGCATGTGGGACCTTAGTTCCCCAACCAGGGATCAAACCAGCATCCCCTGCATTGCAAGACGGATTTTTAATCACTGGACCACCAGGGAAGTCCCCAAAGGATTCTTTCTTTATGAACATAAATCCTACTACCAGGTGCCAGCTTTACCTAGGGTATGTTTTGAAAATTCTGTAAAAGAAATTAGCATGGAGCCAGTCACTTCTTAGTGACTCCAGTTCCACAGTGATTTAAATAAGGTTGGCCTTTGTTTAAAAATTGCAAACTCATTTGAAAATGAATCTGCTGCATTGCATTGTTAAAACTCTAACTATTTAAATTGTGTTTTAATTTTATAGAGCTACTCTTGTGCTTTTATTGAATTTTACAGGTCTAACCAGCAGAATTTGTCAATTTGGGAAGCTAAAAGATATCTTAAGTCTTAAGTAAGAGGTTCATAAAATTGTTCAGTTTTTATTTCTGAATACCTTTTTTTGTAGTATACTTAATATAGGTTTATTCCATCTATTTGTGTGTTCTACAAGGGTAAAAGTGATGCAAGTACTCGTTAAGGTAGAATTGTTTTCTTAAGTTGGGGGTGGGTGAATTCTTTCTGCGAAGGGCTGGATAGTAAATATTTTGGGCCTTGCAGGCCATATGGTCTCTGTCATAACTATTCAGCCCTGCTGTTGTAGTGTGAAAACAGCTATAAACAATACATAAATGAATGGGTGTGCCATGTTCCAATAAAACTTTATTTACAAAAACAACCAATGGGCTGAATTTGGTCCATGAGCAGTATTTTCTCAACTGCTTTAAATCACTGAGACTGTGGTCTCTCTAAAATCAGGTCATTTTATGTCTGGAAGTGAAGAGGTAGTTTCTCGTTTTTACTTTAGCATCAATAGTAGTACTTTAATTCTGAATACTAATAGCATAGAGAAAGAAGATACTAAAGATATTCTAGGAGGAAATCGGTTAACTGAATTTGGATAGATTGCAAGCTGATCTATAGATGTGTGCTCTATACCTGGGTACTCCCACCATCTCTGGCTTATCATGAGCTCTGCTGGAGAAAGTCAAGAAACTGTTAACTTGTGCTTGCTCACCTCAGTGCTACCAGTCAACCCTTTTATTTATCTCTATTTGACTCCTTGTTACATTCCTCACAGCATCCCTTCCAAGGTCATCCTTATCCCCTTATAGCTTGGTCTCAGCGTTTGATCTCACATCTCTTATTTAGCAAAGATGTGTGATATTCAATATGAATCTCTTATGTTCTATGTTCCTTTTTTAAGGTAGGAATGAAAAATGATAATTCTACTACTAAATGAATTTTTTATATATAAATTTGTTTATTTTTTAAATTTTATTTTTGGCTGCATACGGTATTTGTTTTTCTCTTTTTGGCTGTGTTTGGTCTTCATTGCTGCTCTCCTTCCTTAGTTGCAGCGAGCGGGGGCTACTCTTCGATGCAGTGCATGGGCTTCTCATTGCGGTGGCCTCTCCTGCTGCGGAGCACGGGCTCCAGGCATGCAGGCTCAGCAGTTGTGGCATGCAGGCTCAGCAGTTGTGGCGTGAAGGCTCAGTAGTTGTGGTGCACGGGCCCTGCTGCTCCGCGGCATGTGGGATCCTCCCGGACTGGGGCACGAACCTGTGTCTCCTGCATTGGCAGGAGGACTCCCAAGCACTGCGCCACCAGGGAAGCCCTAAATGAATTTTTAATTCTCAATTTAATATGCAGACTGTGTAGGTTATTATAAAATATTTGCCTGAATAAGTATAATAGGCCATGGATTCCTCTTCTACGACTTGAAATTCCTCCAGAATGCATCTACCCTTACACAGGTATTTTCTAGATACGTAATTATGAGACTATTAATTCAAAAGTGATCATAATGTATAGTAAAGTTATGTAATTTTCAAGCATGTTTTTAAACTCTGAGTCATGATACAGGTCACTTCTGAGAAAGTATGTGAATGGATGGAGGGATACACAAATAGAGTAGATAAGCAAAGAAGGCAAAATGTTAAGATTTGATAAATCTGAGTTGTGACTACATGGGTGTTTATTGTCTTAGACTCTATACTTGTCAGCATATTTGAGGTTCTTCATTGTAAGTAATTTAAGAATAAATGACCAAACAATTTCCATGAATCATGAATGAGGTATATGTATATGTATTTTTTTTAATTTAAAATTTCTTATCCACAAGAATATATGGGATCCTCTCTAAAAATTCTCTACTATGTTCTGGATCTTGCTCTGGGAAAATCTTATAAAACAACCTTGTGATAAGATCTGTACTTTAATAAAAACAAACCTAATGTCATTTTCCCATCAGTAAGTTAAAATAGCTAAGTATTATGGAGAATCTGAAACTTAATTTATCTTCATATACCTCTTCTGATGTCAACATTCTGAGAGCTACATGGCATTGTCTTATAAATGTTATAAGTTGTGTTGAAACTTAAGCATAAAATCAATATAAACTTTTTTTTGCTTAAATTTTAAAAAATTCATAACAGTGAAACAATTAGTCTTAAGTTTGGTACCAATCTAGGGCCTATTATAACTACTATCATTTTATTTTTGCCCTCAGTTTATTTTAAATGAAGTACTTTGTTACTTTATTTTCTCAATAAGAATCTGAATAAATGTTTTGTGTTGTCATTGGCACATTCTTCAATCCCTCCCCAACTGATAATTTTTTCGTTTCTGAACACTTGGAGTAGATTAAACAGAGGCTGTATAATATCATCTTAATTTTGCTGGATATGATTTATTTAGTTCAGATGTTTAGAAAGTTTGCCACATGTTTGTGTAGTATTTTTTTCTTATTTATAAAAGGAAAAACTAGAAATCTGAATGCTTTGCATTGCTCGTTTTTAAATTTTTCATGGCAGGCATGTCATCAAGTGAAATTTTGACTGTTCAGAGATATTTCAGGAACCATGATTATGTAGCAGTCTCAGACACCTTTGGGTTTCTTTAGTGGTGAGACCGTTTCCATTGCACAGGATGGATGGGCTGAAATGGCAGGAACATGACTAGAAAGTGCACGTTTCGGTCAGCATGTTGCTAGTGACAGGTGCTCGATGGTTGTTGGGATCCTTGTCAACAAAGAGAATTCTTTGACATTAAAGTCACCGGCTCAATCCTGATTTGGGGTGGCTATTGGCAGTTCCATCAGCCTGCAGCTGATCAGTGAATGTCAGAGCTGCCGCTGTTCTACAGTTGTCACCAACCCTTGGTGCTTTTTTTTTTTTTTTTTTTTTTTTTGGAGGGAGGGAGGGATGGTTTAACTTGTCTTGTTCAGTCTTCACCAGGCTTTCAAATTGCTTACGTTTGGAAAATGCACTGAGAGGTCATAGAGAATATAGGTGTCTTTAGGGCATGCAAAATCATATACAGAGTGACGACTTACTACATGGAGACGAGTAATGATTACCTTGACTCCAAGCCAATCAATGGTGCGAACACCTGGGGACTCATTAAATGGCATTTGTGGTGTTTGTAACCGAGGTTTTGAGCTCTATTTCAGGAAAAGCAGTGACAGCCTTTAATGTCTAATTGACCTCTTCTCTTTGTTTCACTTTCTTGTCCTTTCCTTACTTGCCTCTGATGTGGTTCCTGATGGCAGCAAACAGCCCTGCTCAGCGTTTTGAACTTCTGTTCAGAGCTTCAGCACCTCAGTTTGGGTAGCTGTGTCATGGTAAGTATTTGAAAATTCTTTATTCTCAATTGCTGCTTCTCTTCTTCTTCCCATGGGTGACTTTTATCCTGACCCTCCCCACACCCACCCACAGCTTTTCAGATTTATGGATAACTATGTGCAACCCGCTTTAAAACATTTTTCTTAAATGGGAGAATTTGTCTTTGAAGCATTGACATTATTTATCTGTGAGAACAAGGAAAGAAGTATAGTGTGGTGCAAAGAGTGTGGTTCTGCCTCAAGCCAGATGTTGTCTCAGACAAGCTATTTAACTCTCTGGGCTTCTTTACAAAATAATATATTAATCATACCCAAATGCTGGTAAGTTTTTCACAAAGCTAATACCCAAAGTCTGGTAAGTTTTTCACAAAGCTAATTTTAGTTTTTGAGTTCAGAGGTTATTTTCTGGCAATGCTGATGACAGTAGGTAGGTTTATTTTGTTTGTTTTACTCTGCTTACTGAGTAAGATGAAAAGATGGACACCAACCTATGTTGGAACTAATTTTTTTGAAACGTTACTGGTCTGTGAAATCCAAAAGCCTAGGGACTGTTGGAATAAATAATCTTGAAAGTCCTTTCAGATATAAAATTATAATTTATATGTCACTGGAAGAGTTCATGGGATGAATTAGATGTTTTTCAACTAAATTACATGGTTAATAAATAAGACTGACACTCAAGGGACAGTAGAACTCTGTGTGCGTGTGTGCACACGTGTGAGCCTGTGTGCATGTGTACATGCGTGCACACTCACGGGAAATGCATCTCCCAATATAACTGACTGTGGAGCGATCCATTCTTCTTTATTTTCTTACCTGCCCCCCCATACCCAAAGCAGATTCAGGAGATCCTAAACCATTCCAGTTTTGCATCCACTTATTAGGGAGACCTGGATAAGCAGGATGGTTGCAAGATCAGAGGAGTTTTTAGGCCTTATTAAACGCCATGTATGGGCTCAGGCCCATCCCGGTCTCAGAACCAATCTGAGAGCCCACAAACTCAGCATTAGGTTTCCCTTCTGGTCAACTTTTGACGTTAGTAAGCCATTTCATGGGCTTCTGTTGGGTCCTTCTAGTGGCTCTTCTAGATGGGCTCAGTGACACTCCATGGCACTTTCTGTGACAACGTACCAACCAGTTACTGTCACTTGGACTTTGCTTATTGTTAGCCTGCCTTCTTTAGATTGGTAAGGACCCTGCTTTGACTTTGGCCAGAGGTATTTTATTCTGCCTGTTAATTACCTCCCCATAACCTAGAGCAGCATTCTCTAGAAAAGCAGGCCTCTAATCACAGACACTTTAGAGTTGGAATTATGTATGTTTAGAGTTGGAGTTAGGTGTAGTTGAAGTCAGCATTTTCCTAAGTTGACCTATGGAACATTAGTCCTAAAAGATATTCAAGTTAAAAAGTTGTGTATTGTAGGGGGAAAGAAGGGGGAATAGGAATTCTGGGTCTAAATTAGGAAACGATGCTCCTATGTCCTCCCCCTGGAGTTTTCAATGGTATGTTCTACAATAAAGAAACAGTTTGCCTTTGCTTAAACCAGTGTTTTCCAACTTTACCTGACTAATGAACCCATTTTTTCATGGTACATCTATTATTATGTAATATGGTATGGGAAATGCTACTTTAGATAAATAGGCTCTTTTTAAATTAAAGTGTATAGTTACCAGTATTGTTACAATTGATATTTATTTGCCAGGAAATGAAGTTTTAAGGACTTGACATTCGAAGTTCAGAAATACTGCTAATATTGCTGATACTGCTACTAACGTGATGATTGAAACATTTCATACCTGTCACAGAAGTACTGTTCTTCACAGCAGGTCTGGGTTCACCAGGACAGTAACACAGACAGCTCTCGGTTGATACTTTAATACCATGTTTATTTCAGTTTCTTTCCTGTAAGCTGACCAAAAGGCAGGATGATTCATTTGATATTTTATTTTTGGCCATCAAAATAACAGCAATCAGAATCATGGGTTTTGGAAAGTTTTTAAATTGCTCCTTTCTAAAGAAGCTAATTGGCTGCACTAATGATCAAAGCTACAGTTTTGTGTTGTTTGGGTCCACTCACTTAAGAAGATAGTTGTATTTACCCAAATCGATTTCTCGTGGTCTTCTGCATGATTGTTCCTGAAGAACCTTCTAAATCATCACCACTGTATCTAATCCATCAGCTCTTTGGCTCTGACTCAAAATATAGCCCCCAACCTGTCCACTTCTCCAATGCACTGCTTCACCTTAATCCAAGACCCAGCATCTCTCCTCTGCGCTAGTGCAGGCCTCTTCACTGGGCTTCCTCCTCCATTCATACCCACCTTAGACCATCCTCCAGAGTCCGGAGGGGTTTTTGTTTTAATGTGAATCATATTTGTTTCAAACCCTCCATTGATCTCCTTATAGTTAAGATAAAAATTCAAAGTCCTTCACGGCCTGATGTCCTGGCCCCTGCGTAGTTCTCTGGCTTCACAGCCTGCCCTCTCTCTCACTCCCCTTGGGCCGTGTACCCATCATATTTCTGTTCCTTGAATGAGCCACGCTCATTCCCAGAGATCCCGGCAGCCACCACTCCCTCCCTCAACCTCTGCCACTCTGATCACTCTCATGTCACCCTGTTTTATTGTTTTACTTATCACTCTCTGAATTTATTTTGCTCATTTATTTGTCTGTATGTCTTTCCAAGAAATGTGAACACAGTCTTTTTTTTTTGATTCACTGTTGCTCCTAGTATCTGGAGTGATGCTGGCACATCGTAGATGAAAATATGAATAAACGAATGAACAAAAGGAAGTAATCATTGGAAATGTTTGCTGTTTAGTTTCCTTTTGACTTCTCATGATAATGCTGATAACTGATTATAACAAAATCAAATGAAACTCCTAAAAGAATCTGTTTAAAGAAACATTATTAAAACATTCAAAGCCCATGAACTGAAATGTTTAATTCTTGAATAGTAGAAGCTTATCCCATGATCATGAGGTAAATCATTGGACACCTCCAATAAATGACAGCAGCTAACTTATCACAATCTAAATTATTTTTCAGGTTGCATTTTCAGTCCCCAAATGCCTCATTTAACCCAAAACTAGTATCCTTATTAGTACCATCAGCATATTCACTTACTATTTTAGAGCCTAGCTAAGTGCATACCTTTATCAGGGAGATCTTACATATATCAAAGTAGCAACAGCACGGTCAAAATGGGAGGCATACAAGGACAATACATAATCCTCAAATTCTTTAAGAGGGACTGAGGATTTCAGACTGCTTTGGGATTTAATTCATTAACATCCTCTGTCTGGAATTCTGTTAAATGGATTTTTAAGTAAGTGATTACTCTCGCTGTTTTACAAAACCGTGGCAGATCTGTGAGATGAGTGGGCAGATCTGTGTTAATGACAATGTGGGTCTGTTTGCACAGAAGCAAACAACAGGAGATGATTAAGAGTGCTTTAACATGCTCAAAACAGTTTGTGTTTCTGAGCATAATGTGGGAAAGATTGAAATTATTTGATTTCCAGATTGAAGACTATGACGTGATAGCTAGCGTGATAGGAGCCAAGTGTAAAAAACTCCGGACTCTGGATCTGTGGAGATGTAAGAACATTACTGAGAACGGGATAGCAGAGCTGGCTGCTGGGTGCCCGCTTCTGGAGGAACTTGACCTCGGATGGTGCCCTACTCTGCAGAGCAGCACCGGCTGCTTTGCCAAACTGGCACGCCAGCTTCCAAACTTGCAGAAACTCTTTCTAACAGCTAACAGGTCTGTGTGTGACACAGACATTGAAGAACTAGCATGTAATTGTACGAGATTACGCCAACTGGACATATTAGGTAAGGATACAATCTATACATTTCTTTTAAAGCCTTGACATAAAAACTAACCTCAGACTTTTTATAGGGAGAAAAAAAATTCTTGGATACAATAAAAATGTTGTCCTGATAATTATAACTATGCTTAAGTAAAAGAGTGAGGGCAGTAACAGAATTTTATAGTTGAACCTATCAGAAAGCTCTAAATAACCATAATTCTTGGTCTAGTAAGAAGAGTGAGAATTTGTGTGAGCTGTGTTCTCTATTATTATTGACAGATAAGAAATTAATCCGTTTGTTTAATGAATTCGAGACACACACACACACACATATGGCTTCTTGATGTTAAATTCTTGATAAAGGAATATTGTGAAATTTCCATCCCTGATGATTCTAGTTTTTAGGACTAGTTCTACCCTAAGGCAGAGCTATTGAAAATCCTTCCCAGTGCTGGGATTCCTTGTGTCTCTTTTGCAATTTACAGCCAGAAACCCTGTGATATTTTGTTACTTCTGACATTGGCCAGAGGTGCTAGCAATGCCACAGTTGTAATTGCCCACACAGTGGTGAACCCAAATAGCACTTGCACTGTGTTGCTAGTAATCTATTAATACTAATAGATTAGTCCTTGAAGTGCTAATTATATCCTTTACTGTTTATTCAACATTCAACCAAAGGGAAACCTGAAGATTTTCAACACTTATGTTTGTAGTTTCAGTTAAAATCTCTCCACAGTCCAGGCTTACGGTACATTTGTAGATGTTGCTTATATAGTTGCATGTTACTTATTCAAGTTCCTTGTAGGCAGAAATTCTTGCTTAAAAATTTAGGAAGGGAAAATTAGGCATATGGGATTAACAGATACAAGCTACTATATATAAAATAGATAAGCAACAAGGATATATACACTGGAATGATATCAAGTATCTTATAATAACCTATAATGGAATATAATCTGCAAAACTTACGGCATCACTGTGCTGTACAGCTGAAACTAACACAATGTTGTAAGTCAACTGTACTTCAAAAAAAAATAAAATTTTAAAAATCACTAAAAACAGTTGACTGAAAAAAAAACCTTAGGGAGAAATTGTTGCCTATTATATGTACACTTTAGGCTAGATACTTCATCTGTGTTATATTTTCCTTAATCTTCATCGCTCAGGAAGCTGGGTATCATTGTCTTTTCATAGATGAGGACACTGGAGCCAGCAGTTAATATGCGGCAGAGCAAGGGTTCACGTACAAGGGTTTTGTCTCCACAGTCAGTACTGTCTTTTCAAAACACCACACCACTTACCTTGCTTGTTTCTTTGCCTGCCTATCTACCTTCCCCCTTGAATTAGCTTAGACTTTTTTTAATAAGGTAATTATTTTGAAACATTCAAGAAAAAAGTCATGAATTCACAGGGACAATGAGGAAAGGCAGTCAAGGGCCTTTTAAAATGATCACTAATTGCGTCAGGCTTCACTTCAGAGGATGGTGCCATTGTTGTTTAAAATCTAGTTTACAATTCTCTCTCCAAAAAACCCTCAAATAAACCCCCAAAAAACCATACACTAGAGATGGAGAGTAGCCAGTATCTGAAAGAGATGCTACCAAAGAAGTCAGTAACACTGATCCCAAAACAAAAGCACAATTGTGATCAACAGTGGGTTCAGTTGTCAGGTGGCCTAAGTTTGGTCTATAAATGTATGAATTACTTGACAGAGACATAAAAGAAAAGCAGGTACGAAGTATAAAGACTTCTTTTTGAAGACATTTGTGACTTTCATGAGCATAAGAGCAAGGCAGTATCATTATTTATTATGTCAAATCTAATTACCGATGCAAGATGACTGTCATGCGAATATGTTGGAACATCTTATTTCAAATATAAAGAGCACAGTAAAAAGTAATATCACTAGTAGTCAATAATTAATATTGTTAACAACAACATGACTGTGCTTTATACTGCTCTGAGCATATATTAACTGATTTAATCATCACAACAACCTTATGAGGTAGATGTATTATTAGCCACAGAGGAGGAAACGGGTGGAAATAGGTTAAGTGATTTGCCCAGGGCTCATAACTAGTAAGGAATCTGGACTTGAACCAGAGTCTATGCTTCTAACCACTGTGCTATGTTTTCTTTACTTTTATTGTTGTTTTTTGGTTTCCTTTCATCGTTTAATGTTAGAATCCGTATTTTTTTTTAAAAAAGGATTCTTAGTTAAACCATGCTGATATTCATTATTTTATTTGTCATTTTGTGATTAGCACATATGAATGTTAAGTGGCATATCTTCGTCATACTAAACGTACTTACCGATCAGTACAAAGCTGAATAAGACACAGTCCTTGTCTTCAGGAGTTGAAAACCTAGCAAGAAGGAATAAAACAAGCATATAAATAACTGTAATGCAAGCCAGAAGCAAGTCCACTTTGATGGGGCTCAAAGAAAAGAGAGTATATATATATGATCAGAGAAATAAGGAAAAGCCTAATTTAAAAGACTAATAGATATTTGAAAGGTATCCTTAAAAAGTGAGCAGGAAATTGGGGGAGAAGGGCATTTTAGGCAGAATGAATAGCATGAAGCAAAAGCAAAGGTGTTAAAAGTACAGAATATCTTTAGAGAATAGGCAGTCTAATTTGATCTAGAATGTTGGTATAATGGAGGGTATCCTGGAGAGTTTTGAACACCAGGATGAGGAGTATGCACAAAATTAAGCAAGAGGTTTTACTGGGTTTTAATTAGGGACATGAGTGATATATTTAGAGCTGTGTTTTAGGAATACTTCTCTGGAAATGAGTAGTAGGTGAATTGGAGAAGGAAGAAATCAAAATCAAAGAGATTAGCTTCAATAATCCACCTCACGAGGGTCTACACCAGGGTGATGGCATTGGGCAGTTAACCACCATTCCTTCAGTTTTCCATTCATTACACACTTATTGAGCATATACTGTGTTTGGCATTATTTTAAACACTGGAGATATTCAGTGCCCTGATGGAGCAAGCTGACTGAAAACAGAATTGTGTCCTAAGTGGATAACAAAACAACAGCACAAAGTACCCTGGAAACATAGGACAGGTGACCCTAGCCCAGTTAAATGTTCAATCTCTGACTTCCTTCCCTGGCAGTCTCTTAGGCTTTAGGAGCTCCTAATTTATCAGGAAACTCAGATTCTAATGACCAAGACTGGCAGATAGAAAAAAGTCACAGCCCTAGGTGAAAAGCTCCACAGAGCCAAATGGCTTAGGTGAGGTTCTCTGATCTTATATAACAGAAACCCCCTCAAGATAACTTAAGCATACGAAAAAGTCGATTATTATGAAGATACAGGTGTCCGTCTCAGATCCCATGGGTAGAAGCTGGGTATGGTCAGACCTCAGGAAAGACTGGAAAACCATCAAAAGGCGAGGAAGCTTTTTCTCTTTTTCGTTCCTTCTCCTATCCTGCATACTCAGGCCCCTGTCCCTAACCCACACCCTCTGCCGCTGTACACTTACAGAGATGTTTGTGTCTGCTTCTCCCTTTGGTTTTGCTTTGTTCTTTTCTTGTCATGCTGGCCATCTCTGTTCCTCTGGGTACACATGGCTAAATATAGCAGCCCTGACCCAGTTTTCCATGTCCTTAGTTCAAGAGATCAAATGGGCACTGGAAGCCTTACTGAATCCCAATTCTAAATTCCCAGGAGAATCTGCATTGGTTTATCATGGGGCCAGTCGCAGCCAGGGTAGCACTATAGTTACAGCTTCTGGTAGAAATATAGTTACTTCTCCCTTCTCATGGCGGGGAGGGGCAAAGAAAGGATTTCTCAGAGAAAAAGGCATAGACTAGTGTTTCAGAACATTCAATCCCCATCCCAGGTATATGTATGTAATACGATGGTGATGATTTTTTTTCTCCTTAGAAAAGCTATAGTTACAACAGATGACATCTTAGAGCCTAGTGATATTTGGTACTTATTGAGTGCCTGCCATGCATGCATCAGGTGCTTTACATAATTTATATGATTTATAACCCATCTGAATATCTCATAATCACTTCAGATTTAACATGGGCTAAATAGTACTCATCATCCATCATTTGTCTTCCAGTAATGACATTTTATACCTACCACTTACTGTAAAACTTATCAAATTGTGTTGTAGTTATTTGCTTTCAACTCTAGTCAATGAGTTCCTTAAGGCAGACATGTGTCTTACTTATCTTTGTATCTCCAGTGCCTGAAACAGAAGTTTCTACAGGGTAGTCGCTCAGTAATTGCACTGCATGGAATTAGAGGTTGAATCATTAAGTATTGCTGTCTGATTTGACCCATGGGTTCAGGAAAATGAGATGTACAAACAGTTTTGAACTGGGGTGAACAGAAGTAGGAAAGTCCGGAAAAGCTGATTGGAAAGGGTAGGAGGTAGGAATGAAGATAGAATGGGTAGAGATTGACAAAATTCAGGTCCTAGATACCAATTTGGCTGGGAAATTTTATGTTTTTTAACAGGACTATTTCAATATGAAGTCTTGTTTTAAGGAATGTTTTTAATTTGTAAAAGTCTATTTTAAGTGTATTTTAAATAATAAAAAGGGACTTTTATCAGGATATTATATAAATGTTATATAATATTTTGTTTGGTTTTTTTAAAAACAGGAACAAGAATGGTAAGCCCAGCATCTTTAAGAAAACTCCTGGAATCTTGTAAAGATCTTTCCTTACTTGATGTGTCCTTCTGTTCACAGATTGATAATAGAGCTGTGCTAGAACTCAATGTGAGCTTTCCAAAAGTGTTTATAAAAAAGAGCTTTACTCAGTGACTTCATATATGTCTTATAATAAAATTAATGTGCTTTTGTAGGGTTTTGTTTTGGGGTTGGTTTTGTTTAATTTTTATAATGGTGGGAATATCTTAAGACATTTGTGGATTTTAAAGAAAAATATGGAACTGTCCATTAAATCATTAAATCAGTGATTTAAACGAAAGTTTTCACAAAATATTGTAAGCACTTTCCTTCAAGAATATGTGAGTGGCTCATATTATTTTTGTCTTATGTTAATCAGTGATATTATGCTTTAGTCAATAACTAGATGTTTAATAAAAGAGTAATATGGAAATATTTTAACTTATTTTGAAAGGAGCACTTTGAACAATAAAGTATCATGATATTTATGCAAGAATAAAGTTAATTTTTCACACTTCCATGTAAAGATGCCTTATTAATTATAAGCCTTATGACCTGACCAGTATTTCTTTTGGTATGTACAAAATTTTCAGAGTTGGTTGGAGAAAGAATCTTACTTTTTATCTGTTAAGATTATTTTTTACGTTGATATACTAATTCTTCAACTTGAAAATTTTCAGTTTTTCCAGTTTTCTTCTGATATATTTATCTATTTTACTACTGGATAATAACAGTAGTAAAATATGGGCATAATCAAGGACAAGAGGTAAACTATTAAATGAAATAGTTTTCCAGCTGTTCAGCAGATGCCTTAAAAATTTGCCAGAGGGAAAGGTTTAAGACTTCTGCATTATATGTGGATTTTATTTTTATTTTTTTTCTGTGCCCCAGCACCTTAAATAATTAGAAATCAGGGACAGTGGAGAAAAGGCAGGGCTGTTTCGGATAGCAAACTAATACTAAATATATAGTGTAACAAAATTTACTTTCCCGCACAGGGCAAAATGTTAATTTCCAATATCCACACATCCTAGAGTGATCCCGTAGAACTCTGCTGTCCAATACAGCAGCCACTAGCCACATGTGGCTATTTTATTTAATTTTAGTTAACTTAAATTTAATTAAAAATTCCATCCCTCAGTTGTACTAGCCACATTTCAAGTATTTGGTAGTTACCTGAAGCTAGTGGTTATTATACTGGACAGCACTAGTCTAGAATTTCTTGCTATAAGGTGTAATCATTTAAGAAAAAGCATGTTTAGTTTAAAAATTAGCACAGTTAATATATATCTCTAGGAAATTTTTGAGGATACTCTCAATAGTACATATATATGAAAGCATTTTACCCCCAAAGTAAAGCTAGTGGATTTATACATATGGAAAATAGTAGGCATTCAGTAAATACTGAATGAATAAGAATATAGTATTGAATTAAGCCATATGTCAAATTTTAAAATTATAAATGTTATAAATTACTAGTAGTACTGTGTTTATTCTTTTATAGAATATAAAGAATGTAATACGTGACATTTAAAATATTAAAATAGTAATCCAATCTCCTCCACCTAAGAAACCATTGTATGAGAGCTGCTGTCTTGTCGGTATGCCTTACAATGTCTTCTATTTGATGGCAGAAGCAAAGGGCAGTTGGAAAAGGGCTTGGTTATCCTCTATTATTAGCTTCATGCATTTGGATTTTCTTTTCACCCAGGAATGTATGTAAACATCTTAAATGTTTTATTCAGTGGACCTTTTAGGAGGATGAGATTTATAATTGGACTACCAACTGGGTGAAGCAGTGCTTTTGTCTTAAGCTAACAGCTGCCATTGAGTTAATGCTTACTTTGTGCCGTGCACTCTTTCCTGTGTTTTGCATTTACTAACTCACTTAGTCCTCTTAACAACCCTGTAAAATAGACACCATTGCTTACTCCCATTTACAAGTGAGGCAGAGAAAGATTGAAGAACTTACTCATGATCCCATAGCTGCTAATGGCAGAGCCAGCAGCATACAGACTCAAGCCATCCAGCTTTAGAGACAGTGCATTCAATCTATGCTTTTAAAAGTGTCCAGGTAGTATCTGGTTCTAGAGCAGAGGTCAGCAAAAAGTTTCTGTAAAGGGCCAGATAGTAAATATTTTAGGCTTTGTGGGCTAAGAGGCAAAATGGAGATTATTATGTAAGTACTTATGTAACTAAAGAGCAAATGAATTTCCACAACATTTTTATTGACAGAATTCAAAACATAAGAATAATTGAGAACAGTTTTTTGTATTACAGTTCTACTAAGAAGAAGAAAGAAATACTTTGGGGGAGGATAACATTTCACTTAATTGGGATTCAATGTTAATATTTCCTGTCATTAAAATTGATTGTACATATTCATCCGTTAATATTGATCTATAGTAAGATTTTACATATTTTGTTTTTGAAAATATCTTTTCATACAGATAAGTATTGCCAAATACTTACATTAATCCATGAGAAAATGATTTTCATGGAGCATATTTATCACTTGGAAGGCATTGAAAGAATTCCATTAGGTTCTTTCTTCTCTTGATATTTTTCTTTTAGAATGTTATTACATTGCAGATTACTCACTTCCCGACTCACTTCCTGGTTGAAGGTTAGGTGGAAGCTCCTCACTTGCATAAGTGAACGGATTTTGACAAATGGGTGTTTCCTTTACACTTGCATTGAGGTCCAGAAAACGCTGCTGGACATATCCTTTGAGCTCAGAAAGTATATCTGCTGCCAGTTCATGTGAGAATAGAGCTCCTGCCGCTTATCTTACCTTTGATAGCACAGGAAGTATATAAAGCAGCTTGACATGACTTCATGATTCAAACAGTGTTAGTTGTCATCAAAATTACTTTACTGTAGTCTGTTTCACATCTATGCACTGTTTTGCTGGCTTCACTTCCAGAGCTTCTGATTCAGTAGAATTTGCATTTCTAACGATAGGCGATGCTCATGCTACTGGTCTGAGGGCCACCCTTTGAGAAGCACCACTCTACAGTTCTCCTTGAGTCAGAAGCTTTTCTCTGAATCCCAGTGAATCCCACCTACGGTGGGAGTAGCTATTCTCACTGTTGTGCACTGTTTCAGTTTTTTGGTTGCATTCATTACAAAATATTATCAAGGCTGCAACAGAAGCTAAATCACACAGCCATTCAGTATTCTGTAATACTGGTTGAGTGCATTTCTTCTGGTTCCGAAAAATCTCAATATCAGCTCTGATCTCAACAACTCACAATAAAACTACCACTGCTTAACCAACAGACTGTTGTGTGGGAGGGCAAATCAGGATATTTAGCTTCTATATCTGATGAAAAAAATAACAGCTGATGACGGTAAGATGAAGTTCACCATTGACACTGCTAGTTCAGTAACATAAGATTGAATCATACATATTCCACAGAGTACCTGCAGATGAATAATACAGTAAATAACCATAGGTTTTAAACATTGCATCTTCACAAACTTTGTAAATTTGACCAACTAAGCCCTTGTTTACCCCACACATATTTTTACCACCACAAGTTGTAACACGTCTTAGCAGATTCTACTTCAGGTTATACTGAACTCATGTTTTCTTAACTTCTTAGAAAATATTCTTGTCCGTAATTGTCCTATGCAGACGACTCATAGAAACCAACTCTTCAGTCACTTCAACCTTGGCATTGACTCATCAAATAAATCACAATAACTAGGCAGTATCAGTAACATCTTTTGACACATCAAGAGCCAAGGAGAACAACTCAGAATCATTTGCCTTGGTTTTTTATTGACTAATGATGTTGTTCTCAATGTTCTCAATTCTTTGAGCAACTGTTCTTGCCAAAAGGCTAATTTAATAGTCTTAAGCAAGTTTACTTTGGACACATTTCTTTAGCTGATGAATCAAAAACAATTTAATTAACTCTCCATTGGTAAATGGCTTTCCTTGCTTGGCTAACAAATGAGCCACTCAGAAACTTACTTTGGCTGTAGCTTTATTTTCATTTTTTAATTTTTGTAAAGAAATTCTGCTGTGATGAGATACCTTGTTTTAACTTTTCTAACTTTTCTGGCCACTGCATTCCTATGAATTGAAAATATTGTGGTGAGTGCTTAGTGTGGTAATTCCACCATGTATAATATTCTTTCAGAGCAGCTACAGGGTCTTTGCATTTTAGACACAATGCTTTGCCATCTAATTCGATAACAAAATAATCCATACTCCTCTGTGCCTTAAACACATGACACTTGAAGTCTACTTTTTTGTTGTTCCAACATTATCGGTATGCACTGGTAATAAAAAAATTCTGAAATACTGTGGAATGACAGTATGTGTGGCATTCAAAATGTTGGTAGTAATAACTATCACTACAATTTGTAACATGCTGAGCTGTAGTGCAAAATGATGAGAGCACTGCATAGGTCTCTGCTGCTACAGCTCAACTCTGCCATTGTAATGTGGAAGGGAGCATAGACAAATAAGTGAATACGTGTAGCCACGTTCCCATAAAACTCTATTTCTGGACACTGAAAGTTGAATTTCATGTAATTTTCATGTGTCACAAAATATTCTTTTGATTTATTTATTATTAGCCGTTAGAAAATGTAAAAAACATTTTTAAGTTGCAGTCTGGATTTGGCTTGTGGACCGAATGTGTGACCTCTGAGGAGATTCTCAAATCAGTTAGTAACCCAGGTTTGCCCATTCCTAATTTTATAAACCACATTCAAACCTGTCCTCAGCTTATAATCTTTCTCATTTTACCATTTGGATTTTAAAATTAAGGACAGTATTTTACTGACTCAGAGAAAACAAAACTTTTTTACCATAACAAGAATTTTGGATTTTTTTCTTTTTTATTGAGGTATATTTGACAATTTAGAATTGTATGTACTTAAGGTATACAATTATTCAATTGATAATTCGATATACATATACATTGTGAAAAAAAAATCACATCCAAGCTAATTAACCTATCTGTCTATTCAGATAGTTAACACATTTTTTGGGTGATGACATTAAGATCTACCCTCTTAGCACATTTCAAGTAAAAAGTATTGTTAACTCTAGTCACATTGTTGTACAGTAGATCACCAGAACTTATTCATCATGCATAACCGAAACTTGGTACCTTTTGACCAGCCTCTCCCCATTTCTCCCTCCCAAGTCCCTGGTAACCACCATTATACTCTCTGCTTCTATGAATTTGACTATTTTAGATTTCACATATAAGTGAAATCATGTAGTATTTTTCCTTTTTTTTTTTTTAATCTGAAAAAAAATTTATTGATGTCTCTCTGGAAGTGAATCAAGTGGATGTACAGCAGAAAGCAACACAGCATTGAAAATCAGCTATACACCATTATAAAGTAAATTATAAAAAAGAAATACAAAGACAGTGAGAGAGTGAGAAACTTACAAAATACGTTCAGGGGCTGTGATGCAACGTGGACTGACCGCACTAGACCCACAGCTGCATGAGACCTAAGGCTGGGCACTCGTGGGGCTGAGAGAATTGGTGAGGATGGGTCAGCAAATGCAGCCCCTTTAGAGTAATACTTCCTGGCCCCCAATTCCATGGGTCCCAAAACTCCAGGTGCAGGGGAACCTTCCTAGAGCTGAAACATACATGGGACACAAAGAGGATGGTACATCGTCTGATGGGGAAGAGTTTGGAAAAGGCCCCTCATCTCCTCATCTCCTGGTGCTCGGGTTCTCCCCACCGGCCTCTTTCCTAACAATCTCCCCACTGGGGGTATCCGCACCTTCAACATCCTGTTTCGAACAGTTTGCAATTTGTCCGGAGGATGAAGGGGAAGGGGGGGAACCAATGAGAGACAAGCCCTAGGTGTTTGGACAGGCATCATGTAGTATTTTTCTTTCTGTCTGGTTTATTTCACTTAGCACAATGTCCTCCAGGTTCATCCACTTTGTTTGCTAATTGCAGGATTTCCTTTTTTTTTAAGGATGAATAATATTCCATTTTATACATCCCCCCCCCACCAACGCACAAATACCATATTTCCTTCATCCATTCATCTATTGACAGACATCTAGGTTGTTTCCATCTTGGCTATTGTGAATCTGTGAATAATGCTGAAATGAATGTAGGGGTGCACTCTACAGATCCTGGTTTCGCTTCCTTTGGATGTATACCCAGAAATGGGACTGCTGCATCGTATGGTAGTTCTAGTTTTAATTTTTTGAGGAACTTCCATACTCTTTTTCATAAAGGCCATACCAATTTATATTTCTACCAACAGTGTACAAGGGTTCCCTTAATAAGAGAGAATATATAGACTATCCATTAAAATTTGAAGCCGGATGACCCATTGTTACTAGCATTGTCAACTGACTTTTAAATGTTTTTATAATTATCTTAGAATTTTGGTAAGACAAATTATCTTCCCAGTGGCTCATAATAGATAAAAGGTATGCTCCTGACTCTGGGAGCATAATTAAAGGATCCTCTCAATTTATTTATTTTTTTAATTTTTTTAATTAATTTATTTTTTTTTGCGGTACACGGGCCTCTCACTGTTGTGGCCTCTCCCATTGCGGAGCACAGGCTCCAGATGCGCAGGCTCAGTGGCCATGGCTCACGGGCCCAGCTGCTCTGCGGCATGCGGGGTCTTCCCGGACCAGGGCACGAACCCGTGTCCCCTGCATCGGCAGGCAGACTCTCAACCACTGCGCCACCAGGGAAGCCCTAAATTTAAATGGCTCTGAAATAAGACCCTAAAAATAGACAACATGTAGCAAAACGTTTAGACAGTTAATATTCTTCCTCTCCTTCGGAGTAATTAATTTTGAACCAACCTGTAGCAAAGAAAAACATTTCTTTTCAGAAATATTTCTATTTTTTGGTGTTTCCTAGGAATTAGACTGAAAACTCATATTTGCAAGTGTAATAATACTAACCAAGAAGAGTCAATAAAAATTACATTTAGTTACCATACATATTATTAATGAATGTTTGGCTTTTCATTTTTTACTTTAAGGTATAAAAGGATGCCTATTACTAACAGAGTAATTTTCATCTTCAAAGCCATTTATCGCACGTTTATTGGTGTTGCATGTTAGTTTCCCCCCATTTAGCACATTTAATATTGCTACTTCAGAACTTTTTTTAGCCACTCCAAAAATTTTGTCAATGACCCTTAACAAAATGTTAGCTATTGCCAAAACACTACTTCTTGCAGCTATGGTTTTATACTTGCAGCCCTGTTCTCTAGCAGTATATTAATGTCAATAAGCAAATGAGGTGATGATTGGCAGCTATAGCTACAAGTCAAAAGGGAAGAGATAAATTAATCAGAGATGATTTATTATATATATTTTATATATTGCTTTATAAATGTGGATAGAGGCCAAGATTTTTCCTTTGGCAGAGCAGAGTGTATTTAATGTTTTTGCCTATGAGTCTGAATTTTTGGCTTAAATTTTTGTGCATAAGAATACCATTAATTGTCTATTCGATTTTGAACGGAAAAAGGCTATTATGTCAAAATCGACATTTTTCAGAGGAAGGAAGATTTTTTATCAATGAATTTGGTACAGTAAATTAGTGCAGTCTTAGGTATAAAATTTTTAAGGAAAAATTTTAAAGCAAAGCAGTCATATGATCAGATAAATTGACTAAATTATGCCAAAGATGAAACAACTCCGTTACAAATGAGAATCTGTGCAGACAACTGACTGAGATGTTTTAAATTTTATTTGTATAAAAATGCTGTTCAGTGTCTAATGATTTTTATTGTTCATGTTATCCTGTACTTTAGAATAATAAGATAAGCTTGAGTATCTCATTAGTTCACTTTCAAAACTGATCATTTCAGGACACTGCTGAATATAATGGAAGGTTTGGGTAAATAGGTTTGTGTCACAGCCTCTATGAAATTAGATGAAAATAAGCCTGGAAGATAAGCTATCATCTATGTGCTGAGCGCTAACAATCCATCCTCATGCTATGAAATGACATCAGCTCGGGTCTGTTGTAAACTCTAAAATTACATGCATCTGCAATTAAACTGTAAACTGCATTCACACTGTTATTTACTTTTCCTTTATACTTTCTCAGTAGTTACTCCAAATAAGATTTATTTACTTAAAGTTTGTTTGGTTTGTTATTTAAAAGAAACCAGGGAATTCCCTGGAGGTCCATTGGTTACAAAGAGGTCCACACTTTCACCGCTGAGGGCCTGGGTCAGGGAACTGAGGTCCCACCAGCCATGCAGTACGGCCAAAATAGCAATAATAATAAAATAAAATAAAACAAAATGAAGTTTGATACAGTGTTTTCCTACTTTTACTTATAAGGTGTCATGTACCTTATTTGCTTTTTGTAGAAGCCAATTCCTTCATTACCAATAAGCTCCTAAGTTGTTCCACAGTTCTTTGTCACACCCAAACTACTTTTAGTGAGCTAGAATGGAATAAATGACACAAGATAAAACACATTCATCTATTCATTTAGTCAGCAGTATATACTGACAACAAAAATGTACTGACATCTGTGTGCTAGGCAAAGATGCGGCGGGTGGTTACAGAATGTATATAAACAACCACAGAGCAATTTTCAAAAATGGTTATATACAAAGAAAATTTTATGGTGAATAAGCATAGGATACAATGGATTCAACAAAGTTAGGTTTCTTTACTACTGAACTTCAGAACCTTTAATATCTAATGGACACTGTGAAGGTGGGATAGAGTGAAGATTTGTAGTGTTTGCTAATTTTCTGCAGAATACCTGTAAACATTTCTTGGAAACTTTAGTTTCTCAGAGCACAGTTTGGAAAATTGCTGCTAAGCAGCATTATATGGTGTATTATCAAAAGTATTCACTACAATAATTTTTAATATATTTGCTAAAGATTATACATTATAATTTGTTTCTAATAAAAATATTTTTAATTTTTATTTAAGACGATTAGGAAGTTGACTAAATACTTTGATTATATGAATTTAAAAATATTTCTGAGCATGATTACTTTATATTTTGGCCCATAATTTCTAACTCAATTTTTATTCATATATTAGATTTTTAGAATATGTGTTTACTATTGGTTTCCTAAAATCCTGTGAAATATGAATCATGGTCTAGTCATTGGAAATGCCTAAAGGAACTGCTGTACCATCTGATTATTTTTAATATTTAATTCAGTTTTAATAACACTGAATGGCAGTAGAATTTCACTGTCAAATTGCTTTATTGCTTTATTTAATATTTGTGCTAGCCCATAAACTATTCTAATCATCAATTGTGTAGTAATAGAAAAAAGTAGATCAGTGACTATTTTAAAAATATTTAATATGTAATATATTTTTTAAGGGTATAGTAACAACAATTCACTACTATCATCTGTTGCTAAAGTCTTTCAATAAAGGAATGTGGTAATTTATTATGAGAATTGTTTCTTCCCTCATAGATACTTTTATATGAACTCTATTAGACGTTAGTTACATATATATACATGTATTTATTTGTCTCACAAAAAAGTATGTGTTTATTTTGTTGTTAAACTTTTTTTTAAGTGGGAAGTTATATTTCAGCAATGTGTTCTATAGAATATTTACGAATTGCTGCTAAGATTACAACAACACAAGCTAGAGAACTGTTAATACTAACACACATTCTGGCATACCATTCTTCTTACTTGAGATGTTTTTGCCGACAGACACCCCAAATAAAGAACTGATAGTGTTGAAGCCCTGCTAACTTGTTTAAAAGTCTTAAAAATAATTGCACCCAGTAAAACCTAAAATAAATATTTATACATTTTTATAATCAGAAGTATTTGTAAAGTTGAAAGACCTTTAAATGTCTGTTTTTAGCATACTTTATCCTTACTGTTTGTCAGCAGTGTCTGACCATGTGTATCTACCCAGAAAAGAGAGACACATTAGACTATTAGATGACTGTTCAGCTTCTGTCTTTTAAAATATCTTATGATTTCCCATCTATGGGCACTCCTTGCCAAAATCAAGGGTCTCATTTCTTAAGCTGGGTGCATCAGTTTTACCAGTCTCGAGTCTGAGTGGCACAGGGCTCCTGGCGCATCATGTAGTCTCATGCCTCAGTGCCTTCTGTCCTTCTGAAACTTCTGTAACAAGCCACTAGCTTCCGTTGTAACTGTAGCCTTACATCCTCCCTCATAAATCAAATGAGGCCATCTATTTTTTAATATTTTGAACGTTAAAATACCAAATGTTAAAGAAGGTGACTTTTTAAGCCCAGTGGTACACTGATAGGTGTTTAAAAACCAACTCTCTGGCAGAGGGGGAAAATGTGTAGTGCCCTGATTTGTAGTGCTTTCCAATTTTGGTCTTATAAATTCTCCCACTATGACTGATTTCAGGCTATCAATGTGAAGTCCCTCAAGGCTGAGTTGGGATGAGATGCACACTTTGTTCTTTTGAGTTGTTATGAACTGGCTGTAGTTCACCACTGCCGGATGACGTTATTAAACGTTGATCTCATAATTTCTGAGAAATAGGCATAATAAGCTATTGCTAGTTTTCCCCCAGAGGTGTAATCAAGTGGTCCTTCAAAATCGATGAAATTCTTCCTTGCCATTGAATACGTTGAAAGAAGAAAATTCAAAAGCATTTTTTTCTAAACTAATATATTCAGTAATCAGTAGGAGAATTAAGAATACTAAGAAGAAAAACTTTGTAAAAACTCACAAGGAGAAGCAACTTGTTTTTGCTAATGTAAAACCGACACTGGTCATGTATGTTGATAGAGATCATTGTGTGTTTGTGGGATTATAATTTTAAAAACCATTTCCCTATATTTCCATGGACTGAAAATTATATCCCCAGATAAATTGTGACATTTCCCTTCCGCATGTTGGTGCAATTTTACATTATGAAATTGTCATGTAGATTCATTACACCTATTTTCCAGACACAAATGACCATAACTCAAATATGCACCTATCGTATATCAACTTCTAAACTGCATAAAAAACATCACTAACGTATATGCAGGCACATTGATAAGATATTTACATGGTTTTGTTATAACAAAGACTCTTGGCTTGGGACCCTCAAAATTTTTACTTTTGATATTTTTCTGCCTCAGGTACCAGATTTTTGTCCTGGATATGGAAGCATTTGTGTGCTAGCTTTATCAGGTTGCAATGAATAACAACCTCAAAAAATGTCAGTGGCTTTCAATAACGTTTATTTCTCAGTCATGTGGCAAGTTGGCCTCTGTGGGCTGTTGACTGTGGCTGTCCTTCAAGATGTGGTTCAGGTTCAGGTCTGCCCCACCAGGACCCAGGCTGACAGAGAAGGCCTTACCTGGGGTACACCCTGTGGTGGCAGAGGGCGCGGATGCAGGAGAACTGGCAGCAACGGGAAATGCATCTAAAAGTGTCTTAAGTGCTCTACAGTAGGTCCTTGTTGGTTACAGGGAACTCTGCTCAGTGTGATGTGGCAGCCTGGATGGGACGGGAGTCTGGGGGAGAATGGATACAAGTATCTGTATGGCTGAATGCCTTTGCTGTGCACCTGAAACTATCACAACATTGTTAATTGGCTATACTCCAACATAAAATTAAAAAGTTAAAAATAAAAGATGAAAGCGTCTCAGTGGATATACTGCTCATCAAGTCTGTTCACATTCTGTTGGACACAGCAAATCATGCGACCAAGCCCAGTCGCTAGACAACAAGACTACTCATCCTGTTGGAGCTATGGTTAAGTCATAGCCCACAGTGTGGGGAACAGATGATTCTGAAGTGATACCACAATGTACCACACATATTTGCGCTCACTATGAGTAGCCAGAGGACGTCAAAATAATATGAAAGGAAATAACATCTTAACGTTTAAAAAAAATTTATTACTGATTACATTGGCTTAGGTTCAGGATTTTTAGAAGGATCCTCACTCTTTGTATTTCATGTTTTGGAAAATAAAATAAATTTTTTCCCAAATATCACTATCACCTAATTTTGTAGGAAATTAAAAATATGATAAACTCACAGAAATATTCCTAGGTAAGTGATGGTGTAATAATGGAAATAACAGAGGGGAAATGGGAGTCATGAGACCACAGTCTGGACTGTGCTTCTTTTTGGCTGTTAATTCAACTTTTCTGAGGCTCAATTTTCTCATCTGTGAAATAAGAAACTTGTTCCACAAGTTTCCTAAGGTCATTCTTACTGTAAAGCTCTCATTCTAATGCTTTCTTATCATCATCTAATTAACAAAGCATATCCTTCTGCAATTTTTATTATAGTTTAACTCACTGTTTTTTTTTAAATTATGGCAGAGCGATAGAATTTTAATTTTCTTTTATTCATATTGTGCCCGATTAAAAAATAGACTTGAGACAAAGTAATAGAATGCAATCCTACTTGTTTTTATCTTAATATTTAAACTACTAATCTTCCATTACTCTGAGATTTACTGGTTTAAACATCATTATATATAAGAATCATCTGGAAGCTTGTTTAAAATGTAAATTTCCTGCCCCCAAACCCATGGAGATTCTGAGACTAGATAGAACCCAGAAAACTACATTTTTAACAAGTACCCCAGGTCTCCAAACTAGTCTAAGCAGTACACATCCTATAAATTATTTTGGTAATAATAATTTTTTAAAAATCCACATACTGGGGGGGTTCCCTGGTGGCACAGTGGTTGGGAGTCCGCCTGCCGATGCAGGGGACACAGGTTCGTGCCCCGGTCCGGGAAGATCCCACATGCCATGGAGCGGCTGGGCCCATGAGCCATGGCCGCTGAGCCTGCTCGTCCGGAGCCCATGCTCCGCAATGGGAGAGGACACAGCAGTGGGAGGCCCGTGTACCGCAAAAAAAAAAAAAAACCCAAAAAACAAAAAACCCACATACTGGGATACTATACACTTAGCATAATAATTTAAAATTGGTTATTAATACCATGCTTCTCAGTTATACATTCATTATTTGGTGTTTGTATTTTGAATTTAGTTTTTTTATCACCACATTTAGTGCATGGGACCTCTGTAAGTGATGGAATTATTTCATATATAAATTTTAGAAATGTGGAAACTAAAATCTCTTAATATTCCTTTGAAGTAAAAGTGCTTTGATTAGTGTTAGCCTTCTCCAAATGCATACAGGGCAGATCCATCTCAGAATGAAAGGAAAATGAAATACTACAAACTTAGAACTACTGTTGGATTATTACATCCAGTCCCCTGCTTCTTCCCTTGTTTCCTTTCAATCTAATTTCCATATCCATATACTTCTTTTAACATGTACTCACATCATGTCAGTTCTCTGCTTAAAATCCTCCAGAATAAAACCCAGAGCCCTTATCCTATTAGATCTTAGTTCCTCAACAGCCCCCTCACCCTCAGCATCTTGCTCCCTAAAGAAATGCTCTTCCCCATGTATCTCCACCATGCCAGCTCTCACTTTCCTTAGATCTCTGCTCAGATATTGTCTACACAGAGAGGTCCTTATTGACCATGCAAAATAAAGTAGCATAGCCTCTTCCACCCATCAATCACTGGCCTCCATACATTGCTATATTTTTGTTCATAAAAGGACTATTATGACTATGGCACTTATGACTATTCGACAAGCTATGGATTGATTTATATCCACCCCTCTTTCATTTTTAGCTCTATAAGCACAAAGACTGCTTTGTTCATTGCTAAGTCTCCGGGGCTTAGAATAGTACCTGACACATAGTAGGTACTCAATAAATATTTGTTGAAAAAAATTTTGGAGATTATCCACAGCTTGGCCTTGTCTCTAGTATAAGGCAAGGCTATTAAGATCCAAGTTTTATAAAATAGGCAATATTTTAAAAGGCAGTTTTATTTTTTCTTAATTTCCCATCTATTTTGAAAGTCATTTTAATTTATTACTTTCAGATTTATCATCTCTTTTGCAAACTCTCTTCTTTCCATCTTTTTCTTGTCTATTTTTTAATTATGTGTGATACTTTATTTTAAATGGTGGCAATTTAAAGTGGATATTTCATTTCAACAAGTTTTAATTACTTAATTGAATATGAAACTCCAACTATGAATTCAATGTTGGTGAAAGGCACGAGATTTACATTCCCATAAAACTGAGCACTTATCTTCATGTGAGCATATACAGGATAGTATATGAATGGGTAATAGCATTCAGGATTTCCTCTGAAAACTAGAAACCTTCTTGATTAAAAAACAAACTAAGAGGATAATTTATTCCTCAGCATCCTCTGATACATGCCCGCTAAAACCAACACATATACTGGTAGAGGTTTTTCTGCCATAAAAATAAGCTGACTGGAACAGAACTGATGTTATTCAGACAACAGGTCCAAAGCACTACGAAAAGTGAAGGAAACAAGTAGCTGTTGAAAAGTTTACAACATTTTTAGTAAAATAAGATTAAAACACATAAAAACAGTCCACTTATTTGGACATTTTCCCCACCCCAGACTAAACTTCCCTGTTTGTCACTTACTGCCTGGCCTGGTGCCTCAGTATTCCCTATATGACAGTACACTGTCAGGTATGAAGGTTTGGATCACCTCACCAGGTAAAGAATGAGAACCAGCAGAGGTGCTCGCTAAAGGCAAAGGGACTACGGAATGGGTAGTGGAAGGAAGTAGTCATGAGCACCAGCCAGGACCATGTGACCAGTTACAGAAATTGTCATATTTCTTCCTTATTTTACTATGAATATGTTTGTGTGTGTGTTCGTATAGCAAATATCTTTGTTTCTTCCTTCTCTTATCTCCTTATCAGGTAATATACGATGTAGTCTCTTTATATCATAATATTTAAGTATTGTTAACTTTCCATTGTAGTATGGAAAGTTAAGGATATCAAGAAGAGTGAATGTCATCTAAGGACTTTGCATCCTCTCCTCAGGAAAGGATTAGTGTATTTTTGGTTGTATGCAGAATAATTGTATCATATTAGGGGGAATTGTGACCTTCTTATTGTCTTTATTTGGAGATAAGTATGGTTTCAGGAGATACGTATGGATGCCAAGTTGACAAGGAGTGCATTTGGAATGGTTAATTGTACATGTCAACTTGACACTATGGAGTGCCCAGCTTTGGGGTCAAACATTATTCCGGGTGTATTCTTTGTGTTTGGGTGAGATTAACATTTAAATTGATGGACTTCGAGTAAAACAATGCCCTCCCTAAGGTAGGTGGGCCTTACCCAATCAGTTGAATGTCTGAATCTAACAAAAAGCTTGGCCTCTCCCAAGCAAGAGAGAATTTCTCCAGCATACTGCCTTCAGATTTCATTTGCAACACTGGCTCTTCCTCTTCCTACTGCAGACTACCTTTGGGTTTCAACTGGAACACTGGTCCTCCTGGGTCTCCAGCCTGTCAGCCCACCCTACAGATTTTGGACTTCCCAGCCTCCATAATCCCATGAACCAATTCCTTTATGTATGTATATACATACATACATACATATATATCCTTTCTCTGGAGAACACTGCCTAATCCAAAAAAGCTTATGACCTACATATTATGTACAAGAAAATAAAAACATTTTCTTAACTAGATTCAGAATATTGTGTATGTAGTAATGACATCATACAATCACTCAAGGCTAGCGGAAGTTTACATTACATATACTCTTCTATCGTCATGCTCTTGCCTACCTTACAAACATCTACTTTACTTTTTAATAAACGTCATTTTTGTAGGACATTTGCTTTTTTATGAACTTGAGACCCAGAATATTCAAGTTACTTTATCACTACAGACATTTTTTGTAAATTCTATAAGTTAACATGACACTGATGCACAATGAAACCCATTTTCAACTTTGTGTATTACCAATAATGGTAACAATTTATTTCTTACAAAATAGTAGAAAATGTTTCTGTTGTATATAGTGCTAATATCTGTAGGCTGAATACAAGCTAGGAAGGAAAATAAAAATCATATTTAAATATGTTGGTGACTACAGACATTAAATCAATTACATATGAAATTGGGCCACAGAAAAAAGTACAAAATTATGGGATATATTTTCAGAATCATTTCAGAAACTTCTGTGAGTTATCGGGGCTCTGTAGAACAGTTTACAAAACAACATACAAGAAATTAGAGTATAACATTTGTAAGCTTCTTACAAGAAAAAAAGCAATTTTTGAAGTTCCTTCAAGGACAAAAGATAATGGATGTTTTTATAGTTTGCATCTGGACTAACTCTATTAGCATCATTAGTGGTAATGTATTCCAGAAGCCATTTAATGTAATTATGCAGATAATATTTTTTCGTTAAGAATGTTGTGGAATTTCAAATAAGTACATTTTTTAGATGAAATCTTTTAATCTTCTAAGGGTAGTTTCCTAGAAAGGTCTATTACCTCTACAGTAAGAAATAAGGAAACAGTAGGGTAAGAGACAAATAACCTTCTCTTTTGTAACTCAAATATTGATACAACCTATTTCTTTAAGTTGCTAAGTCAAGATAGAAGAGAAAAAGAGCCCTCCAAGTATCCTTAATTTAAGTCATAGCCAACAGATGATTAAAATACAAGTATTACTGTATTAAAAGTACATTGATTATAGTAGACACTTTATTTTATTTTATTCCATTTATTTTGTCTATTCAAGCCACATATTACCCCTTCCTGAACCACCACCCTGATTTTCTTTAGGAACTCTCAACTCTCAGACTCTCAGGACATATGGTTTGGATGCAGCTGATTCCTTGGTTTTAGAAGTTGGCATGTGAACTCAGGACTGACCAGAGCATTGCAACCCTCCTTACACACGCCTGTACACACACACACACACACACACACACACACACACACACACACTTACTGTTTAAAAAGATGGGCAATAAGACTAGTGCTGGGCCTCAGGTGGAACTCTTCGAGCTAGGGTGCCTCACTGTACAGAATACAGACTTACAGATTCAAGCCAGCAGTTTCAGTACCAGAATGCATTCAGCTGCCAGGAGAGGAAGTGAGCCAGACTCAGTCCTGCTGATGCTTTTTGTCCCCCGGGATTGAGTCATTTCAGAAGCGTTATGTTGTCTGATCCAATAAACTCCCATTTTTGTTTACTTGTGGGTTTTGTTTGATTTTGAGGGTTTAGAAGCCTGTTTGGTTGAATTTCAGTAGCTGCAAATGGGAGCACCCTAATAGTCAGATCCTACTATTTTGAAGAAATAAGCAACTCCTCCTCCCAGCCATTTCCTATAAACGGCAAGTTCTCTTTGTCTTTTCCATTTATTCCCTCTGTAGAGTACCATCCCACTTCTTCCTGCCAGATCCCGTCTCCTCTTCTTTTTTTTTTTTTTTTTTTTTTTTTTTTGCGGTACGCGGGGCTCTCACTGTTGTGGTCTCTCCCGTTGCGGAGCACAGGCTCCGGACGCGCAGGCTCAGCGGCCATGGCTCACGGGCCCAGCCGCTCCGCGGCATGTGGGATCTTCCCAGACCGGGGCACGAACCCATGTCCCCTGCATCGGCAAGCGGACTCTCTACCACTGCACCACCAGGGAAGCCCCCCCGTCTTCTCATTTTATTAAACACTGCTAAATCATTTTCTTACCCTAGTCTTCCTAGCTTTGAATTCTCCTCCAACTAAGGATTCTAATTGAGTCAGCTGACACATAATACCTACCTGTTTCTGTTGTTCTGGAAATTGGTATGTGTTTGTGTACTTGGACTATAAACTCCTCATGGCAAATATAAATAATACTGATATCAGAGGAGTTCAGGGCTCCCCACATGCTTAGGGAGTCACTTGGACTGGTTGTGTGAAAAACTTCATCTAGTGTAAAGTCTCTGTTCATATTAGACATACCTTGGAGGACTGTGAGTTGGGCAGGAATGGCACCCCAAGAACTTAAAAAATGTTTGGTTTTACTATGATGCAGAACTGGTAAGACTTCCCTCTGTGGACATTTTCTTACGACTTCACCTTACCGCACAAATGTGCCTGAGCTATAACACAAGCCCATTCTCATATTACCTTGTTTCAGTTATTTATTCCTGTGTTGTAACCACCTCACAATGTCTGGCTTAAAACAATGATGATTTATGATTCCTCTCGATTCTGTGGATGGTCTGGGCAGTTCTGATCTTGTGTGAGCACCCTTGTGGCTGCATTCGGCTAGCTGACTGGCTGGGCCTGGGCTCAGCCAGGTTGTTGGCTGAGGCATCTCATCTCTCCTCTCCCCTCAGAGGTTCCAAGAGTGCAAAAATAGAAGTGACAAGGTTTTTAAAACTTACCTTGTAAGCCATGTAGAGTCATGTCTATGGCCGTGTTTTCTTGGAAACAGCAAGGACCAAGCCAGCTTAGGTAGGAATGGTGGTGGGGGAATAGCTCTACCACCTGATGGGAGGAGTGGCAAAATCTCATTGCAGGAAGGGTGTCGGATGAGGGCTACTGTGTGACGAGCTTTGGAAACAATCTACCTCCCTCTTGTTTTTATTTATAATGGAGAAAGAAACTAGTACACTTTTAATTTCCAAATTGTCTTGATATATATAATAGAATCCTTCCTGAACCATGTAATACTTATAAAAATACTCCAAATGAAAAATAATGCTTTCTATTTGAAAGTACGTATTTCTGAAGGGCCAAGTATTAGGACATACAGTTATTTAGAAGTACACATACATTCCAGTCTAGTTTCTTTGGCTTATATACACAATCAAGCTGATAATTTGTAAAATATAGAGATTTTGCTCCTATTGAAAAAGGCAAAAACACATTGTAATGACTAATTCTGCCTTTTACTCTGCTCTGCAGAGCTTCAATTTTTGAAAACATAACTGGTTTGGAAGAGCCATACAGGCCTTTGAACCAATATGTTGCATTATGTAAGTCTGAAAAGCATAGCAGTGTACCCAAGATGCCTTTTGCATTTGAGATATTTAATATTGTTTTTATGAAGTGTGGTTTATTCAAAAGTTTTATATCATTTATATGAAGTTTTAAAACATAAAAAAATAGAAATGCATGTGTAAAAAATATGTAGAAGAATATTTTAAAATTCATGGATGGCAAAGCTGTATTCAGGATAGCAGTCACCTCTGGTGGGGAAGAGAGGAGAAGGCCATCACAGAGCCATAACTGAGGGGTGAATAACGTATTGGCAATGTTTTATTTCTTAAATGGTGTGATAGGTGTGCAGGTATTTGTTATATTTTTCTTTTGATCTTTCTGTATGAAATACTGCAAAATTATAAAGAGAAGGGTATCCATTAGAGTTATCATCTGATTAAGATAGCATTCAAATCTATGCTACCTGAAACTCTTTCAGAAATATTTTTTAAATTGGTTTCTAAAATGTTGCCTCACTATACAGATTATTCTGATAATGCAGCCCCCATGCACTATCATTTCACAATACCCTTTTCTCTCCTTTCCAAATTAATTATGGTAATGACAAGAAGAGAGGCTCCACTGTACACGTACATCTTCCAACTCGGAGCCAAAAGCCTGTCCCATCCACTTATTTGCACCTGAGAGGTTTTTTTATATGACATATTTGTAAAATATTGCAGGGAGTGGGGTGGGCTTGGAGTAGTATGTCTACATCTAAAAAAAGTGCTTGTGAAAGTACTCCAGAAAACTTTCTCTTAACATATTAGGACTACATCTTATTCTGACAAATATTGCAGAAAATAATTTCTCATTTTTATCCCAAGAGCCCCCAAATATTAACTTCTAACAAATTTTTCAGGTGAAAAGTTCTTTTCTGAATACTACTTAGGAAGCTTCTAAGGAAAAAAAAAAAAAAAATCAAGGTCCTCGCTTAGCTTGGTTTTAAATGGGAAATAGCAAATAGAACCACCAGGGAATTCCCTGGTGGTCCAGTGGTCGTGAACCCAGGTTCAATCCCTGGTCAGGCCAAAAAAAAAAAAAAAAAAAAAAAAAAAGAACCACTGTAAGGTTGACTATCAGTGGCATGCAAAAGAGGAAAAGATATGATGTGGAAGGAAGTTTGTGCTCTGTCGTTTAAGTCAGGCAGTCTCAGTTCCTTTATACTGTATTCAAGAGAATATTGACATATTTATATTCCATTGGCCTCTATTCAAATTGCCTGCCTTTCCTCCTAATAAAAAGTAATCCAGTATACCATTCCTATCTTTTGAAGGCTAGGAAATCTTAGAAAGGGGTTTCTGCACTTTAATTGGGAAGTAGTATTAAATGTAAACAAATATCCCCAACTCTAACCCCTCCTAGTTTTAGATGACTTAACATGTTAAGGAAGGAAATTTAACGGATGTCTAAATTTCTTTAAAATAGACTCCTTTCTTTAACTCCCTTGGAAGCAAATAAAGATTTGGATGAAAATATATGGTAGAAGATACATAAAAAAAGAAGTGATATGGCTCAAGCAGGCCTCCTTCTGGGAAGTTACAGGAAGCCTGGCTGTGGTCCTTCTGTAAAGGTTTCACAGCCCGTGGATCCCGCCTACTACGTATGAAAAATGTGTGGTCTCTGATTTATGTTCATTTTCTCTTCCTTCCTATTCTCTCCAGCTAGTTACAGAAACACCATCTAAGAAAGAGCCTCGCATATGGTAGGTAGGTGCTTAATAAAAATTTCTTGAATTGAAATTAAGTTGATTTTACTAGGGTCTGCCTTAGAGGTAGGTTCAATAAACAGACAAATATCGCTGAGAAAGCTGCTATCCTGATGGCTTCATGAGACTCGTGTGTGTGTGTGTGTGTGTGTGTGTGTGTGTGTGTGTGTGTGTGTGTGTGTGTATGAGAGAGAGAGAGAGAGAGAGAGAGAGAGGGAGAGAGGGAAGGAGGGAAAGGGAAGGAGGGAGATACTAGTGCAAGTAGCACATCTGAAACTGAACACAGTTTCTGCAATTCTCCTTGCTTCCCATTTCTCTATCCTGGGCCAACTGATCCCCCCA
This sequence comes from Hyperoodon ampullatus, assembly GCF_949752795.1. Taxonomy (NCBI): domain Eukaryota; kingdom Metazoa; phylum Chordata; class Mammalia; order Artiodactyla; family Ziphiidae; genus Hyperoodon; species Hyperoodon ampullatus. The sequence goes on along the minus strand of NC_136925.1, from coordinate 30,911,421 downwards.
GGTGTAGTCATGGCCTCACCATTCTCTTCCTCCTTTCCATCAGCTGCTGTCTCTTGCAGACTTCTCCGACCACTGTGGAGTCCGGGCCCTCCCGCAGGTCCCCAGCTAACCTTCTTGCTTTCTGTCCTCGCAGACCTACCCAATGCTCTGCGCCGACTCTCTTCCTTCCTGAAGCCTGATATTCATCGGATCACTCCTCTACAATGGCTCTTAATTGCCTTTCGAATCTAATTAAAACTTCTTCAAGACCCTCTACTAATTAACTCCATAGGAGGCTCCCTTAGCAGCCTTCTCAAGCCGGGTGCCGGCTCCAGTGCTGTGGCCCAGGGACCAAACCAGATCACCCTCTGCCTTTTCCTGCTTCCCCGTCTCACCTTGGGCCAGTCGCCTCCTACCTAGAGGGCCCACTCCAGTTTCTTTTTTCTGCCAAAGCACTCTCTCTCTCTTTTTAACAAAAAGAGCGCTAAATTACCTTTCCCTTCCAAATTTGATCATTTTTAACAAAAAGAGTGCTAAATTACGTTTCCCTTCCAAATTTGATTATTCCAACTAAGGATCCTAATCAATGGAACGTGGGTGTGTCCTTTGGGAAACGCGTGTGGGTTCACGTCCAGGCATTAGCAACGCCTTGCTGCGGGAAGCAGTGCCCACACATCTTGGTTCGGGACTCCATGCACTTGGTAGAAGTCCTGCGGTCCTGGGGCTAGTGTTTTGGCTTTTCCTGCAAACAGGTGACAGTGCATCTAGTGTGCAGTCCTTGGCTCCCGCCCAGAGGCCGTCCGGGTGCCCTCTCGCTTCCCTTCCCCGCGCACAAGGCGCGCTGCCCTCGCGGCCTTCGGCAGCCTCCGCAGCCCCTCTGCCCCCATCGTGGCGCGGCGGGACCAGGGAAGCCTCAGGGGCCTCCAGGCGTTCAGAAGGAAACCATCTAGGCGAGAGCCGTTGGATCGCGACTGGGGCCGCCGGGGAGCGGATCGCGGGACCTCAGGTTATTTCCCGGCCGGGCCACCTCCTCGTCTGCGCGGGGCGGCTTCTCCGGGTCCCGGGGATGCGGGATGCTGGGGCCCCCGATGCTCCGCTCGGCGTGGCGGCTCCGGCCCCCGACCGATCGCCTCTCGCCTCCCCACTTGAACTCCTGGGGAGACAAAGTGTTTGTAAAACTTGGCCCTGGCCCAGCCCCGGCCGCCCCACGTTACCAACAGGAAGAGGGAGTGCAGCTCTGAGCGGCCCGGGGCGAGCCACGCTCCGCCTGCACATCGGGCGCCCGGGCCTGCCCGCGCCTTCGGGGCTCCCGCGGGACTCGAGCGCAGACTCCGCCTCGCCCGCGCCCCACCCGCACGTGGGACCCCAGCTCCCGCACGGCCCCTCCCGGCTGCGCGCCCCAAGGGGGGCCTCCCGGGGCCAGCGAAAGGAGGCACTGGCCGGGCCGCTCCTTAGGGTGGTGGAAGGGGCCTTAGGGTGGTGGAAGGACCCTCTGAGTGGGATGGGGCCCCTGAGCGGCGGAGGGTACCCCGGAGTGGGGGACCGACTTCCGCCACAGCGCCTCCCCGGGGGACTCTAGAGTGTCGCAGAGCGCCTGTTGGATCCAAACTGTCTTTATTTGCAAGCCCAGGGATTGGATGTGGCCCTGGAGCGCTGGAGCTTTCCACAGGTGGGAGGCCTGTATCTATTCACGATGAGCTGCTGGTGGTTAGTGCTCTTGTTGCTGCTGCTACTTTACGTGTGTGTGTGATTGGTTTTTAAGTGTATGATCCCAGTATTCCCTTCCTGACTAAGGCGGGCTGCTATAAATGACTCCTGGAGAAGGATGCAATAAACGTCAAGAGGTTGTAAGATGTCAAAGACATGGAGTGGTTTGCAGGAGTCCTGGGATATGGTGCTGGAGGCCCTCATGACAGTTTTAGCTACAAGTCAGGGCCTGAACATCCTAAATACAAAAAAATCACATGCAGCGGCAGCCCGGTTTTAAAGCGAATCAGAATTGGTGATGCCTTTCCTGGATAATGCAATTGAGATGGCCGTCCCTGCATTTCTCTTTCCCCACTCTGATAGACATAAGACTGCGTCATTGTTTTTAAGTTAAAAACCTTTCTTGCTGGACAGTCACAGCAGAAGCCTCCACTGGAGTTGGCAACAAGAGCCCTTTCCATTAGACTCGCACTTTATATGCATTCCTGGACATTATTTCATTTGAGCCTTACTTAAATCCTGTTGGAAAGAAAGAAGTGGTATTAACCACACTCTGCACAGCAAGAAACCGAGATTCGGAGATCAACTGTCTCCCTCAGGTCGCTCACAGAGAAGTGCAGAGCTGGTGCACAAATGCAGGTGTTCTGACTGCAGGCCCAGGTCCAAGTCCATCAGTACCTCCAGACCCTTGTTCTCCTCTTCCTCCTCCTTGTCATGTTACTTGGGAGAAGGCAGAGGGGAAAATCGCCATCCATGGTGAAAATGGCCTACAGAGTGAAAGAGGGACTAATTCACTGGGCCCTGAAGAAAGCAACGCTCAGCTCTGCTTGCTGAATTGACACCCCTGGTAGGTGTTGAGGGAGCGGGAGAGATGTTTTCCCTATTTTGGAAAGTTCTTTCATGGATGGGTCTCTATTCAACTTACAGATGGAAACTCTCTTTTGAACCCTAAAACTGAACAAACCTACTAGATAGGAAAAAATCACAGGTGAAACCTAGGTTGAGTTAAAATAGCATTTACTGGACACCCTTTTTCCTGATATTAACCATTGCTTCTAGCCTGGTATTCTGGTCTTGATGGCCCTGAAAAGCTGGGCCTTCTCTGAGAGACTGAAGACTTGCCCACCACAGTCCAAACGTGCAGCAACCAAGGACTGGGGGAGCGCGCTTTCCTCTTAACTTGGTTGGGGAACTTTTCTGGTGTTGCATGTATGGTCTTCGCAGACGCAGTTTTAGGAACCGAATGGTTTAGAAACTACTTAGTTTCTAGAACTGGATGTTTAGAAACCTTTGTATGAGTCAGATGCATAGAGTCACCTTCACAAGCGTTTGGTTAGTAGTTGAGGGAAAGGACGCAGAGTGAGGAGGCAGAGGAGGAGGATAGGGAAGGAGAGTTGGATCTTCAACAAAACATTGGAACAGATTAGGAGGCTGTAGAACCCAGAGTAATTCTGAGCCGATGCCACTGTGGGGCGCCAAAGTTCTACTCGGCTAAGGCCTGCGGCCGTCTTGGGTGCGAGGACAGAAAGTCCTGGAGAACAGATGCACCGGGGGAAGGGAGGGGGGAGGAAGGAGGGAAGGGGGAGGAAGGAGGGGTGGGGCTGGGGTGGCCTTTATTCTCGTTAAACCCGCCTGGGAGACTGTTACCTAACAAGTCTGTGAGTGCGGGAAGAGGACTTTGTTAGAAGGGAAGAAGGAGGGTGTGAGTGGGGGGAAGCTCCTAGAAAAGAAGAAACTCTCGGACCACTGAGCTGACCAAGGAGCACAGACGCTCCTCTTCGCTTCAGAAATTCTTGGGTTTCTTCTCAAACTGGGGCCACGACCTCTTTTAAACAGGGCGAGCGAGGAGGGTAGAGAGACGTGGAGAGTCTCCGATCCCCACCATCACACCAGCTACCCCGCCCAACCTCCCCGCCTCCCACCCGCCATTTGGGGGCTGCCGCATCCGGGAAGCCGAGCGCTTTCTCCTCCGGGACGCCGCGGGGTTGCCCCAGTCCATCTGCAGCCCGGGAGGACTCCTCGGCCGGGATAAAGGGCGGCCTGCTCCCAGCCTGCGAGCGCCCAGGATGCTCAGCCGTCAGCTGCCGGGAGGCGCTGATTTCATTCCCGCGCGGCTTTCGCTGAGGGCGGCGGGGGGCGGAGGGCGGGGCGGGGGGAGCCGACGGGACGGCGGGGGGGCGCGGGCGGGAGGCGGGAGGCGGCGGCAGAGATCGGGCTAGACTGAACGCCCCGGCCCTGCCAGGGTTTATTACATCCCCGCCACCGGCAAAGGTTAGGAACGCGCAGTTAGAGATGGGATAATCCGAGTTTAAATATTAACAGTAAAAGCAGAACCGGTGGAATATTTACCTAGAAACTGAGCACATCTCCTTCTGCCAGGGGAGAGGATCACCGAGGAGGCCCCGCTCCCAGGCCTGCGGCTCTGACCCGGCGCTTCCCCGTGGCTTCGCCGAAGCCGCCCAAGACCCACCTCGGGAGCTTCCTCGGATTGTGGTTAAGCGGGGAGGGCCGCAGACCCCCTGGCTTTGCCAAGTGGATCTCAGTGTGTGGGGCTCGCTCCAAATCTGTTTTGTCATGTTCTCCTTTCTAAGGGCCTCCCCGACCAACAAAAGGTGGCGAAAGTACGTTGGATCAATAGCAAAGATTGTTATTTAGATAACGAATTAATCTCCCTGTTATAATACTTTTTATAGTGAACTTTGCACCCCTTCCATAAGAAAAAAGGAATTTAAAGGAAAAAAAGTCTCAAACAGGATTAAGGTTTTAATTACAATTCCCTACCGAAATAGTATGTTTGATGAGCTGATCTTATCAATTAATAGTAACATTAAAGCTCAAGAAACAGATTCACGGGAAATATGCTTAAGGGCGTCTCTCAAAAGTAATCGCAACCGGGGAACTAGCGGGGCAGCGGGCCAGGGACGCGGGTCCGTCGGCCAGTGCGGGGCGCGCATCTGGGACGCAGGATGGGGCGGGGGCGGCGGGCCCAGCTCTGGGAGACGCGGCCGCGCGGGTGGGAGGGAAATAATAAATAACAGACGCCTCTTCCAAGCTGAGGCCCACATCAAAGTTGGGGCCCCGCAAGGGCCGTGCAGTTCGCTGCGTTTGGGTCAGCGTTATATTCCAGGGGCAAATAAAGTAATTTGAACATGCACCAACAGTTTTCCATAAAATACGAGTTAAAAGAAGTAATAGAACTAATCACTGTCTCCTCAAATCAAGTAGAAAACATTTCAATGCACTAATTAGAGTAATTAGAATAATAAGCCTCTGCCTATATGTGGTAAGACAATGTGTACAAACAACTTTATTTAATGTATACTGGTAATCAGCGATGCGTGCCTGCTTGAATGCTTAGCGCAATAAAACTACCCTCCGTCCGCCCAAACAATCAAATACAAATTAGTTTAATGATTGTGCCTGCTGAATGTCTTAGAAATCCACAGGCAGAGGCGAGTAAACAGAAGCATCCTTGTTTGCGTGCGTCCCCGCCCGGGCTGGCTCCGGGGCCCGGTGAGTGGCCGCGGGCGGGCGCGGCGGGAGAGAGCAGGAGGCCCGGCGCGCTGGGCGGAGGCTGGGCCGGGCGCCAGCCCAGACCTGCGCCGCGCCGGAATCCCTGCTTCTGCGCTGGCCGCCTTCCCACCCCTCCTCGGCCAGCTTCCCACCTCGGTGGCCCCGCCGCGCACCCCAGGCCCTAAGAGCCCCAGGGCCCCGCTGGGCCTCCCCTCCTCTGGAGGCGGAAGGCCTTGCTAGAACTCCCAGCGCCCGTCGACAAGGGTTTTAAGAATTGAGTGATTTCCTCCCACCAAGCGACCCTTCCCAGGGGACTTGGGGGACCAAGGGGGGCATCCGCCTGGGTTTCGGGTACCCAGACCCCAGAGGAGAGCCCCAGGCCTCGGGTGGTGCGGCGCGGCCCCTCCCCACTCGCTGTCCTCAGCTCTGACTTGGGACGATGGGGTGCCCAGAGGGGCTCCCAGGTTCCCTTCGCTGGGGAACTGACTTTCCTCCTGTGTAGACGTAAGAGCGACTTTAGGCCCAGCAGGGAGAGATCGGTGTCCGAGGATTCAGAGGTTCGTTTTCCTCCCAGTTTCAGCGCTGGGAGACTCGGTTCCGCTCCACTGGAGGCAGGCAGCTGAGGTCGGGAGCAGCCACAAGTCTGATGGGTGTGGGCTGAAGCGAACACGCTCAGAACTTCGCTCACCAGCTCTCGGCTCCCTTGCTCCATTCCTTGACCCTCCCCATCCCCCCACCCCCTCTCCCCCCCCAAAATAGACAAACAGGACAAGGCCAAATTATCTACTTCGCGGGCAGCTTTTTTCCTCCCCAGTTTTCCTGCAGTCGCCTCCTCTGCCCTCTTCTCTTGGGGCTCCTTCTCCCACAATTGCCTCTCTCAAGCACAAAGCCATGTCCTGGGCCCAACCTTGCAGAGTCAAGCGGAAAAGCCGCGCAGGCAGAAAGCTAGGAGAGTCACTCGCCCCTGGACCCTCGACACTTAGCTGCCTCTGTGCCCCATCGCATCTCTGCCCCGGCCACGCGCGCCCCCAGAGAGGCCCCGCCAACTCACCGCGACTAGGAACAACTTCCCCGGGGGCGGTGGCCGCACCCAGGGCATCTGCCCTCCTTCTTCTGACCACCAGCTCTACCCTCAGCCTGGGGTGGGCGAACCCACCAATCGCCGACCCCCCTCCGCCTCCCAGGGTCTGCCTGGAAAGGGAGAGTGCTGGAACGGCCCAGCAGGTCCGGGCTGTCCACCCTCCCCCTAGGGGACGGGGCGCCCGAGCAGCGGGAGCCGCAGAGAATCTCCATCTCTGGCCAACACTCAGGGGCAGTTCAGCGTCCCGGAGCGAAGGCCGGGGCTGGAGTCAGGGGAGAGCCGGGCTCGTCTTCTTTCGGTCCTCCCCCACCACCGTGCCGGCTGGCCGAGCTGCCTGGGCCTTCCTCTCGGCGGCCGGGCTCCCCGAGGTGGGGGGCGCGCAGCGGGGCTGGGGCGTCTCCCGTTCGCCGGGTGCCGGGCCGACGCCCGCGCGCAGCACACTAGCCTGCCTGGCCCAGGCGCTGTCACAACTTGGAAGGAATATTGTTAGGGCAGCAAGCAAACGACCCACAGTTGTTAGTGTCAAATCATTCTCTCCAGAGTCCTGTGCTGTGGAACATAAAAATCCTCGGACGGGATGAGATTTCTTAATAGGAGGAGGGAAAGAACTCCCAACACTTTCCACAAGGATTTTTTGCCCGAACCGTAAAGCCCAGTGATTTACAATGGCTAATTTGTGTTACAGACCCGCAAGAAACTTTTTCTTTTTCCCACTCTGCTGCCAAACTTTGGCCATATTTAGTTGTGTGTGGCTTTCTTCTTTCCTTCTTTTTAAACAACAAACCCAGAGGAAACACTGGTGGGAGGAAAAATAGATGCTCCAAATCAAAATGGATGCAGATTCAAATTTACTCCACAGCGAGGTTTCCTATCGCCGCCGTTCTGCACACCGAGAGTTAATCGTATACAATTTATAACAATCAAAATCCCCTCCATATTGCTCAGATGGGGTCCAAGTGCTCCCCTGTCTTTCTAAAATCAGTGACAAGTGAGTCTTTGTGGGGCATTTATTTTCTTCTTTTTTCTAGATGACAGCTCCCCATTCTGAGAGCAGAGAGCTGTTTGCCGCCAGCCACAGGCCACTCCAGAGCCCAGGCTCTTCATCTGCGATCCGCGTAAGGAAGTCCCCCCCGACCCCCCGCCTCCAAATCCCAGACAAAGAGCTATAAAAACTCAGAAAGACGTGGAAGAAATGAACTTTAAGATATAGATGCACTTTTACTGGTGTATTAAATAACATTTCAGACATTAAAAAAAAGAAATACATCTTAATGTTATCAACAACCAGAATTCTAGGAACAATAAGAGAGGCCAGGGTTGTTTTGATGGGATATGATATTGTGTCTAAAACCTCTAATAGCTAAGCCAAGCAGAGTTGTTGGTATGGTAAAGGGAAAGTACTACATGATAAAGTTAATTAACTTTTTTTCTTAAAAAAAAAAAAAAGGAGGAAACAAATCTCCTAGCTTCCCACCAAACACAAGAACAATGTGAAAATATTCTGATTTTTCTTTATCTCCACAACCAAGCAAAGCCTTAAAGAAAACTAAAAAGCCGTTTTCTGGCCCTTCTGTACCCACATCTACATAAGGGTCATTGAAATAACTCTGGCCCAAGTTCTACAAAGGTGAGCAAGTTTATTCCATGATTTGCTAGCAGAGTGGCAAGCCCCTGCCACTTTTGCATTATTTCCCATCCTGAATCAAGTAGGGGCAATATGTACCAGGAGTCTTGGTTCTCTCCTAACACCATCTGGCCCCTGTTAAGAGACTATGCATCCCTGAAAAAGTAAACTTTCCTGAACAGGGAAAATGTTTGTATAAATTTAGCTGTACATCCCATTTAGTCATATGGTCAAGATTCATTCATAGTACTTCAAAGATGCATCTTTTTCTTTCATTTTAAATAAACACTGTCCCTTTTGCCTCACTGAAATACACAAGCAGACCCGAAGAAACACTTTTACCTTTGACCCTCACTTCACCATCTTTCTTCCTTTTTCTGTACAAGCTCCGTTCTTTACCTCATTCTTTAACTTGTCTAGGAATTCAATAGAATCTAGAACAGAGTTCTATAAACTGATTGAAAAATCAACAAAGACAAATCACAGAGACCAGTGATAAAAAGATCATTTCTCTCACCCTGCAACCCAGCACTATCCAAGCCGCTTCCACAGTAAGGCAAATGAAAGGCAAATGAATGCAGCATATAGACACACAAGGGCAGGTACCAATGTGCTCACATGCCATTTTTTCCCCATTGTTGCTGTTGCATCTCTTTATTAGTTGCTTTTGAAGACATAAGAAGATAGAAAGATGAATGCCTTTATTTCACCAGAAAATTTTGCCAACCAGTGTGTGGTTCCCACTGGCAAAAGCAGGACGGGAAGGAGAAGAGTGCTTTTGTTGTTGAATCTGAAATATAAGGGAGGTAACTTCATGGGAACTGAGAATGTTTAGAAGCGCCAAGCATAATATTATTTATGGTCACTCCCTCCATCTGACCTTCGCATAACTCTCCCACACGATCATTTCTTCCCCATCTTACCCCATAAAATTTAAAAGTGACCTATCTGGAGGAAACACAGGAGCTCTTTCAGGATGGCCGTGTTCTGCATTATTGTCTTTAGGGAAACGAAAGGGTTTGTTGTTGTGGCTAGTCAACATTTTAGGGATGACTGCCCCACAAATTTCTCCCAGTGGCAACCATGGAGTTTTTCACCTTAGCATGCCATACACTCCCCAAACGGGCATCAAAACTGCCCAAGTAGCTCTAGAGTCTGAACGGCCAGCATGGGTCAAAACCGTGGCGTGTCCATTTAACACGTGATGGTTTCCAGTCAGTAGCCCCTGTGGCTAAGAACAAAAAAAGCCTTCTCAAGGTCCACTCAAATGCCCTGCAGAGGGCAGATGCTGCTTGTTTTCTGCTTACAACGGAGGGGGATATTGATGCAGAACTCAAATCTATAGCCAGCTTAAACATTTTACCCATCAGCATGACTGCAGTCACAAAACACTTCTTCTTTCTGTCACTTCTTGTTCAGACTATTGATAAGATCATTTGGCTGAATCTGTTTGGGACCTGTGTAATATTGACTAGGAGTTAGAAAAGATGATCAGATGTAATAAGCCCAGCAACTACCTTTCAGAATGGGCATATATATACTCAAACCACTGTTCCAAGGAGGACTTTAAATAGATCAGCAAACTTGTAAACTAATGCAACACTGCTTGGATTTCTCACTAACCTTAAACCTTGTGATGTTCCATCTAAGACTATCTGAAACAATTTGTTATTAGCATCCCGGTCTTGAGTCTTTCCCCTATGTTATTTTCTTATTTTCATTTCTTGTTTCAGATCCTGTTTGCTTGCCTGATGAGAAATAGACACTATTGTATAAACCATTGCAAATTCCATCTTTTTCTGTAAGCCTCACAGGAACAATATAGAGGACCTCCCTCTAATCACTTTGTAAACACACATAGTGCATATTGTCAGAATCATTCTTTGTTGAAAGATATTTGTTAATTGTGAAAAAGAATAATCATCTTTACTAAGCCTTGCTGTTCTGTAGGTCCCAAATTATGTGAGGACATGTGGGTAAAGATCAAAGTCCACCTAGTTCCATGGATGCTCTCCAAAAGAGCACAATCAGATAAGGTAAAGCTAACCTGGGAAGATGATGCAGGGGCACTGCAGATATTTCAGGGGACAAACACCTCTTTGTCAGACCATGAAATGGCAAACAAACTGAAGTTCAAACCCAATGGCCATTTCGATGGAATACTACAGGCTTAGTGACTGCAAGGTTTGGGACTGATAGTTTTTGCAAAGAAAAGTGAATCAGAGGAGTATTCTCTCTTTAAAAAAAAAAGTTCCTGAAAGTTATAAACATGAAACCTGGCAGTATATGTAAAAAATTTATTCCAAAACTTTACGAAGTATAAAGGAAGGGAAGTGTTTTACACACAACTCAACTCAGTCAGTATAAGGTCTAGGGTTTTCCCCCCTTAAAACTTGGCACTATGTTTAAAATAAAATAAAGATATTTCAATAATTAGAACAAACTATGAAGGTATTGTGCATTTCTGTTTTATGTAGATAATAAAATATTACTTTAACATAAATATATAAGGATCTCTGCGTTTTTATTTTCCCCACAAGCACAACCAAATGTACCAAAACAAAGTATTTTTAAAGAGACTGAACAAAAATTACATCCCATATAGATTTTGCTCACCTACTCATTTAAAGCTACAGAAAAACAGTTTCCAGAACCTTTTTGCTTTAAAAGAAATAAATATACATTGAGGCAGGCCACTTAAAAATGATATGAAAATATTTCCCTGGGTAGCATTAAAAAAAAAAGAAAATAGACAAAGAAACGTTTAAACTATTTCTGCATTTCAAAAGACAGATATTAAACATATATACATAGTGGTAAGGTTCAGTGGTAACTTTCATCTTAGTAAACCTATGAGAGTTAGAGGAGCTATAGACACGTCCCCTGAACTCCAGCTTCTGACCTTATCCACTTGGTAATAAGAATGTGAAAATTCATTTCCTCGCTTTACCATTGGCTCTATGCCCTGCTCTGGATTGCTTCACTAAAGGCCAGTTCCCACACCTTAGGAACAGGCGGCAGGATGCACCCCGAAGCAGCTCCATCTCCTTGTGACAGTCATTGGGGGAAATGAAATACAGGCAAATAAATATGCCCATTATAAGCCATCATTTATCTTGCAAAAACATTGAAAATGAAACAATCACAGGTGTTTGAAAAGACAATATAAAGCATAGTTCCTAAAACATTAACTACTGATTGCAATGCTAATCTGATGCCGAACAATAATTTTCTGGTAGTGAGAATTTAATTTCTTCAAATAAAAATTTGTCTAATAACTAACCAGAAAAAAAAGCCCCAAACTTTTAAGATGAATAAAAAGTGTTTTCCCTTTTAGCGCCCTTTTGTGCTGATTATTATTTAATATTTTAACTGATCACAGTTTAATGGTATTTATTTTCAATAAAGTTACAAGTTTTTTTTTTTTTTTTCCACCTTCACTTCCCGGTAGAGTCTTTTGTTATGAGAGTTAATCGTTTTCCATCAAGATAAGGTCAAAAAACGCACTTAAAACTGTTAACAAAGGGAGAAAAGGAAGGATTGAAAATAACATTTTTTTTCTACTTCATTTGGCTTTAGTAAAAGAGGTGGGAAAACTCTCCAAGTCAAACTGGTATTTTCTGTAATAAATTACAGAAGAAGAGGGTGTGGGACCTTATATATGATTTGATAAACAAATGAGCTAGTGAAGACAAAGTCAGCCTAGAGTGGAGATATTCTCTGTATGCATATGGGTATTTGTGTGCTAAGAATCACAGTCTATGCATACACCATTAAGTTCCCAGATTATTTTCTTTATGTTAAAAAACAAAAGCTATTAGAGGAACAAAGTTTAACTGCTGCTGTCAGCACAAATAATTCCTCATAATTAAGTTATTAAAACCGAAGGCAGAGAACTGTACAGGGGTGTCTGAAGATATATATTTCCCTAGTTCTCTTCGAAGTGCCACTTCCCTTCTGTTGGACAACTCTGGAAATATATTTAACCTCCACATTTCCTCTGAGCTCTTTCACAATGGGCCCGCCTGATAAAATGATGCAATCAGTCACTCACTATCGATTTTTCTTTTTCTTCCCTCCTCAACCTGCCCCAGAAACACTGCCTGAAAATGAAGTTTACTTTGTGGCTGGTAACAAAAACCAATGCTTCACTTTCATTTTTGTATTCCAAACAGAATTCTTGCCTTGGATAAAGCGGGTAGACCATGCACATTTCCTGAAAGCAGAGAATTATTTATTTTGTATGAAGTCAATCGGTTTGCTTTGGTAAAAGGAGCAAATAAATGTTATACCAATGTAAGGAGGTGGGGGGGAATCTGAAGGTAATCAAAGTTCACAAACAGCAAGAAAAACGAGAGGGGCAACACAAGAACATTAGAGATGGAGAGTGGCCAAGAGCTGGCTTCAACTCTCTCCGAGGAATAAAAACCAAACCAAACCAAACCAAACCAAACCAAACCAAACCCGGCAACTTCAAAATGAACGCTGGGGGAAAGAAAAACATGTTTGTGAATTTGTTCATGTAAACTTCAATTTTCTTGCAGTGCAAATTTATGTGGTTAAGTTTTGCCTACATCAAAGAACGTGTGTATTTTTCCCTCTTTCCTGATGGGGATCCACATTAAATAAACACAGCAGCATGTGCCAACTCCAAGCATCAGGAGCTGTGTTTTGTGTTTATCACGGTTTGGTAGATTTTTTTGTCTTTTTGGTAATTTATTTAGTTTTGCCAGGTATTTAACTCAGTGCTAGCCATCTCTCTCTCTCTCTCTCTCTCTCTCTCTCTCTCTCTCTCTCTCTCTCTCTCACACACACACACACACACACACACACACACATTCTCTTCTCACTCTCTCTATGAGACACTCCACTCCATTGCCTGGGTACTAGCCTGTAAAGGTCGAAACATATCATTACACCTGCTACCGTTTAAAGGATAGTCCAGTGCCTTAGTTGTTTTCCTTATTTTTTTTTAAGGGACGGGGAAATAATAATTAAAAAGAAAAGAACAATCAGAAGTTAGAGAGGGAACAAGGGGGCCGGGAAAGGGTCGCGGACCGAAGGGGAGGGGGAGCCCCGCGCTCTGCCCCTCCCCCCCCGCTCGAGTTCACTGGACGGGTGTCTGTACCCCGTGGTGTGGTGGCGTGTCCCTACTCCCCCCGTACACATCCTCGGCGCCCGGCAGAGTCCCTCCGGGAGGGGTCATCCTTTTCTCTTTCTGTCTCCTGTTACAAAACCAAACTCTCACCACCTCCTTCTCCAGCTGTAAGCTGTCCGCGAGGGAGGTGATCTCCTGGGCCGAGGGCTTGGGGCATTTGAGGAAATGGCTCTCCAGAGCCCCCTTGACGCTCACCTCGATGGAGGTCCGCTTTTTCCTCTTGCGCCCCTGCGCTGCGATCTTGTCTATGCTCGTGGGGCTGCCCGAGGACGAGTCCGCCTCCTCCAACCACTTGTTCAACAAAGGCTTCAGCTTGCACATGTTCTTGAAGCTCAGCTGCAGGGCCTCAAACCTGCAGATGGTGGTCTGCGAGAACACGTTGCCGTACAGGGTGCCCAGCGCCAGCCCCACGTCCGCTTGGGTAAATCCCAGTTTGATCCGCCGCTGCTTGAACTGCTTGGCGAACTGCTCCAGGTCGTCCGAGGTCGGCGTGTCCTCATCCGAGTGCGGGTCATGGTGCGCGCCAGGGTGGCCAGGAGGGCCCTGCGGGGGCGGCGGGGGCGGCGGCTGCTGGTGCGGGTGCGAGTGCGGGTGCGGGTGGTGATCAGCGTGGTGCGGCTCGTCGTGCGCGTCCCGCAGGCCGTGGTGGTGCAGCCCGGCCGGCTGCCCGCCGGCGCCCAGCATACCGTTCACCGTGAAGCTGGGCTGCGAGTAGAGCAAGCCGCCGTTGGACGCTCCCATGGAGGGCGGGAGGTGCGCCGCAGCCGCCGCGCTCCGCCATGCCCCGGGCCCCGGGTGGTGGTTGGCAGCGTGGTGTACCAGATGCGGCGGCCGCTGCTGCTGCTGCTGCTGTTGCTGCTGCTGCTGCTGCTGTTGCTGCTGCTGTTGCTGCTGCAGGGCGCCCGGCCCGTGCAGCTCGTCGCCGCGGCCGCCCTGCTGTACCACCACCGAGGGCTTGATGTCCGGCTGGCCCAAGGGGCTGGTGGACCACGGGGAGCCGTCGCCGCCGCCCCCGCCGCCACCCCCGCCCCCGCCGCCGCCGCCACCGCCCCCGCCGCCGCCGCCGTGGGACAGCGCGGTGATCCACTGGTGAGCGTGGCTGAGCGGGTGCCCGTTGCTCTGCAGCGCGCCGTAGTCGCCCTGCACCAGGCTCTGCGCCTCGCGGTAGCCCCCCGCGCCCTGCTGCATGCCGCCCGGCGGCTCGGCGTGCACGATGGAGGCGCTGGAGGTGAGCAGGCTGTAGTGGTTAGACGCTGCGGTCGCCATGACTCTCGGAGCCGGACTGAGCGCTCTGGTTAAAGGAGCCGCGCATTTGACAGTTACTTTTTCGCCTCGGGCTCCTCTCCTCGCTCGCTCTCTGTCTCTCTCCTCTCTCCCCAGCGGGCAGCTCCGACGCCCGCTCCGACGCCTTCTGTTGCTGCTCCTGCTATTACTGCTGCCGCCGCCGCCGCCGCCTCCCGCCCGCCCGCCCTCGCTCTCTTTCTCCTCCTCTCCCTCCTTGCTCTCTCTCACTCTCCGACTAGCTCCGCGCTCCCCCCCTCTCCCTGCTCTCTCCAGCTCTCTCCCGCTCTCTTGGCAGCGCCAGCTCGCAGCGGCACGCGCCTGGGCCCCGCCCCCTCCGCCCCCTCCCATTGGCTCCGCGCCCTTTGATTTACGTGGATACCGCTAGCAACCTCCCAGGCCGGCGCCACTGATTGGCGTAGAGCTGCCCCCTCCTCCTCCCCCCCGGGCGCGGAGTCCTCTTAGCCCTCCTCTGGTCCCCCCTCTCCACCCAATTCAGAATCTCAGAGTTCTCACCTCCCCTTCTCCCCCACCCCCGGCCTCCTCCGCCCCTCGGATGGGCCCGCCCCCCATCTGTCTCCCAAGCAGACGCGCCGGGCGGTCCCGGTGGAGGAGGGGGGCGCCCCAGCCATCTATCGACCACAGACACTTGCAAGACTTGGGTGGCGGAGGGGAGGAGGGTGTCAGTCCACCTTCTCCTCCCGATAGGGCGGGAGAGGGGGGTGAAGAAGGAGGAAGAGAAAGGCTGAGTCCCAACAAGCCATGGGGAGTCCGATTTTTTTTCACCTTGGGACACACACACACACACACACACACACACACACACACACACACATGCCAACGTCTCATATCTAGAGCCAGAAGTCAGACCAGACCCCCTGTTGAAGTCTCCTTTCCCCCACAGTTAGAATTTCAGTGCCCATAAGCTTCTTGTTCCAGGGTGTGCGGACACTTTTGCCCCAATAAAGGTCCTCTTCTTCCCCTCCACCCCGCCGCTAGCGTAGGATGTCTTCCTTTTAGGTTCCAGGCCCAATTGTCTTCCAGCCCCTCGGGATGAGGACCCCACGAGAGGCAGGCTCAGCCCGTGCCTCGGCTTGTAAGAGACTCCTGTCCAGGAGCGGAGTTGCCTGCTCTGACAGCGCAGCGGTCTGGGCTGAAAACAAAACTCTGGAAGTCTCTGACACATTCAAACACTGGGGCGCGCGCACAGTTTTTGGTTTAGGTAACTAGGACCCTGAGCCGGTAGACCTTCGCCCTGTGCCAGGCTACAGGAGCGCCTGGCAAGGGGTGTTCGGCCTCCGGGTGCGGGGGAGGCACCAAGGGCGGCTCCAGGAAGCGGAACCGCGGGGACTGCGTGAGCGCTTCCTCGTGCTCCTGGAGCTTTTGGATGCAACTTTTCCGTTAGCTGCTTCGAAAGGGAGGAAGAGCGTGTGAAGAAAAATGGGCAGTACTAGGGGAACCCTCCTGATCCTAAACTTCGGCGGACGCCAGCTGGTGGGTTGGTCTAACTCCGCTCCCAGGCGCTCACTGGCGAAGCTCAGTGCTTAGCCTTCAGCCGTGAACTCCAGAGCGAGATTGCGGGACCCTGCCCTGGCTGCACAGCTCCTCCCAGCGCGAGCGCGTCGCGCCGTCAGTGCCGTAGCCGCCGGGAGCAGGTGCCTGCCGCGGGTTTCGGAGCCTGCTAGCCGGGTAGCAGAGACCCGGGCGCGGACCCGTGCTGGAGCAGCGTAACCACCACGCAGGCCAGAGTGTACCGGACGGATACTGCAAAACGAATCAGAAGTTGCTGCCGGGAAGGGAAACAAACAAACAAAAAAACCACAGGGAAAGTGAGTTGCGTCCCCACCTCTCACCCTCGGCCTCGCGCGTTGTAGCCCTAGCGCTGGCGCTGCCGGTGGTCGTGCGTTTGTGAGGGAAGCCAAATCAACGCTCAAGGGGAGCACTTTGGGGCCTCCGAGCATCTTAATCTAGACAGCAAAGTGGAACGGGCCAGAGAATTCATCATGACTAACGAGGAGCGGAGGTCTTTGGGGAGTGGCTGAGCTGTTTATAAATCACCACGTTGAGCACCCGCCCGGGCAAGGCGCTTTGGCTGAGAATTTCCACGTGCCCTCTGTTTACGAGCGTGTGTGTGGAAGAGAGAGAAATCGTTAGGGGAGGGGCGAGCCCACAGGCGGCCAACGGAACGGACCTGCATCCCCCCACGCGCGCACCCGCGCGGCGAGGCGAGGACACACACCTTGTGGCGCTGGGTTCCCGCGCAAGCGCGGAGCCGCTCCGGCCGCGCGCCTGGGGGCTGCTAGAAATCCCGTAACTTTGCCGGGCCACGAAAAAATGAAAAAGTCCAAGCCTCGGAGCGCGCAGACTCGGCGGCTGGCGCCCGCGGCTTTTCGACTGAGAGTGAAGGGGATGGGCGGAGGGCAGGACCGCCTCCCTCCGCAGCAGTTCCGAGTCCCCAGCGCTGGGCGCTTGGCTCTCTCGGGGCTTTGGGAGCGCACAGGCCGCTCGCCAGCCGCGTCCCGCCCGGCCCGCCGCGCCTCTTCTCACCCCCTGCCCCCGGCGGCCCGCCTCCGGGCTGGGAGAACTCAGAGCTCCCACAGATGGAAGGATCCAGCCGCCGGGAAGGGCCGCGTCCGGGCGCTGAACAGCTCGCCCCCCTCCCCCTTCCGGGGCAGGTGTCTGCTTTTCTCTGGATTTGATTTCTCATTTCTCAAGGGACAAGGCCCTTTGCAGCCGGTGGGGTGAAACACTCGAGGGAAGAAAAAGGTTTCCAATCTCCGAGGGAACCGAGGCGGCCTGACTCAGAGACAGTTTAAAAGTCCCCCTCCCTCCTCTCCTTCTGCCTCCCTTTCCCCAGTCTCGGGCTTTGGGCGCTGGGGTGTTGGGTAGGGGAGCAAGAATAGGCTGCACGTGTACATCCCAACTTCCTGTCTGCAATGGGACTTCACTGGCGATTACTGCTCGGAGATCCATGCCACGCTGACGTCCCGGGTCTCCACTCCACCCCCACCCCCGCCTCATTCCGCTGGCAGGCGACGGAGCCGAAACGTTCCCAACAGGGTAAGCCGGGTGGTTCTACCGGATTAATATACCCAGTAAATCCCGGGGAGTACACAAAGCAATGCCCTACTCCTGGGCCTCAGCCTCTGCATCCCACCCCCATCCCCGGAGCCGGGCCAATCGCCGGGCCGGCTGGGCTGGGCTGGGCTGGGCGCTCACAGTGGCTCTGGGTACCCACCCCCCCCCCCCACCCCCCACCTCGCGCCACTCCCGCCTCCCCGGCTGTCGCCGGAGGCCCGGTTGGCGCGAACGCCGGGTCCTGAGTAGCCTCGGCTTCCAGTCTGCCTTCCGGCGCTGCCCCTCCCCGGGGCTCCGAGAACCTGGGCTCTCTGAGGTTTCAGCCCCAGATGGGGGCTTCTCGGTCCTCCCTTACCTTTCTCCCCCCATCGTGGGCGCCTTTCTTTGCGGCTGACCCCGCTGGAGCAGAGTCCGCACGTCTGCCTGCCTTTCTCCACCCTCATAAAAGCATGTTGAAGGTGTCTCGGGGAGACACCTCCAGGTTTCGATTCAGCTCATTCCCTTTCACTGTTCAAAGCAACTGTTCAAATACAGAGGCTGCTTACGTTGACGAGCAGAGGATTTCAAACAACGCTAAAATGCTTTGAACTGACAAGGTGTCTTGATACCTACCTCACTCCAGTACAGCTCCCCGAGATCACTGGCTAGGACAAAGGCTGAGCAGGCGATTCACGCGGGCCTCGCAGCCTCCGGGGCCGACTGCGGGGTCCCCTGGGCCCCCTCCTCGAGAACAAGCTCCAGGCGCCCTGAGAGGAGATCCCGGCAAGCGCGCCAGCCCACCCCCTGCCCTATGTCCCAGCAAGGGCTCTACTGAGTCGGTATCCTGACCTGGACGAGTCTAAGGAATTGGTGCGGACTCCCTCCTGCACTGCCTGGAGAGAAACGACTCAGCGAATCCGAGCTAAACCCCAAAGACCGATATTTATCCCCACATTGTCACACTTCTCGAAAGAGTGAGCCGGGCCTGGGTCTTGGTAGTGCCCAGCACCTTGACCTGAGGCCCCCAAAGTCTTCACCTGAGTAACAGTAATGGTATCAACCTATGCACTGTAACCTGAACTCTAATTTATTAACTTGGTTCATCTAGTAAACACACTCACACCGTATGTAAAATATCATTTATTGTGTTTCTCTATACCAGGACTTGGCAGAAAAACCACCATAATCACTGCCATACATGGAGCTGAAAGGACACAGTTATTAAAATAGAGGTGAGACGGTATTCGTTTGATCTTAATTTATTTCTTATTGATGTAATTTTATGATAACAGAAATCAGGAAACGAAGGAAATTTTCTTAGGAGGTGGCAGCTGGTTTAAAGTTGGGTAAAATTGCCTACTGGGACTTCCTTTTTAAGGTATCCACCTTGGAGGAGGATTCTGTGAATCCCTTCTCTTTCTCTTCCTTTTCCTCTCCTCCTCCTCTTCCTCCCTTGTCTCTGTCATTCATTCCTGTGCTTTCTGCTCTTCTGCTAGTCCCCAGAAGCTGTTTGAGCTTCGCACGTAATGGAACTTCTTTGCTAAGGGCCTACAGAATGTCAAAACTGAGGCTCCCACTTCAGAGCTGCAGCTTTAAACAGCCAATCCACACAAAGAGACAGCTAGCTCCTTTAATGAAAACCTCCTTAAAGCTCGAAGAATTGCAGGCTTGGGGATGCATTTATAAGGAGCAAGGAAAATGCATTTCCAAGTTGCCAGTTCTTGGGAGAGAAGCAATAAACATTTACCTTAAAAAAAGGACAGAAATTAATATCTTTAATTATGTAGGAGCACAATGTCTCCTCAATTAAAAAAATCTCACATAGATTTATATGTTACTATCTATACATACATTTTACAAGTTTCTAAATGTGCATCTGTCTCCATGTCATAAACGGTCTTGAAGAAGGAAAAGTTTTCTGAAAGTTGAAACTCCCATTCTTCATATTCTTGGCAACTCTGCGTTTGTCCATGCCTCACATACGGATGATTCTATTTTATCTTCACTACTGTGTAAACCAGTGAGATGTAATGTTCTAAGTTCAGTGTTTTGAAATGAAATTGCTTGAATGCATGGATATTAACCTCTTTCTCCTTTTCTTCCAGTTCTGAATCTCATCATTCAAAATGACACCCCCTCTGTAGTCCACAAGTGAATATTTTGTAGACAGGCATGGCTTAAAGACTTCTAAAACCACATTCCCCAGGCAGTCTAGCTGTTTCAGGGGTTACTTTGGGTAATTTACCAAAGGAAGCCTGCTAAATTTTGAGTGGTGTATTTGAGGCCTTACAGGGGCGAAAGCATAAAGGACACGTGCCCTCAGTGTGCCAGACAAATTCTATTTGGAGTTAATACAGCTTGTTTATGTTGAAATATCAGGAACAGAACACGAGGGGATTGGTGGCTCCTAGTTCCCTTTCTGAAATTTCCTTTTCAAAGGACTGTCAGTTAAATGACTTCCTAACAGTGGAGCCTGAAGGGGTTTCCCACCCCCATCCCTTGCCCTAAAGCAGGTGGATGGCCACCAGGAGGAAATGACAACTCTTTGATAAATAAAAGTGATTTCAACAGAAACCTCCTCAGCTCTAAAGCTTTTGGAGATGTACTGAGATGAAGTCCCTGCCACCATGCCTTCCCTTTCTTATCCTCCGGGACAATCTGAGAAGTGGAAGGCAAGGGGCAAGAGCCCTCACACACACTTGCGCACGGGTGCGGTGGCGGGGAGGGCGTATTTCACGAGTACTCTGTCCAAGGTCTAGCTAGGGCTGGGTTTCCATCACTGGGGGAAACAAAGATGCATTAAGTTGAGGTCGGACTTCATTTTTCTTATTCCGGTTCAACAGAGCACGAATGCAAATCCCTGCTAAAGTGTTAAGAGTGCACTTAACAGTCTCTTGCTAGTGTCCGGATGCGCGGAGCGAAGTTTTTCTTGTGTACGGTTGACCACAGCGGTCATAGCTGTGGGCCGGGGACCTTCTTCTAGGTCTCTGAGATTCAAAGCTGTCATTCTAGGCACTTTTGGACTTAATGAAGTTAGAGAGGACTAGTTTTTAAAAGACAGGTTTTCAGAATGTGGGTCCTGGGAATGTAGAGTCTGGTACTGTCTGGAAGAGGACTCGGAAAAAGGGAGCCTTAGTCAGGTTGGAGCAGCGAGACCAGCTAACCCCTCTAGTCTTTCCTGCGAGGTTTCGATGGTAATCTAGGGCAGCCGGGTCCCAGCATTAAATGCAAAAATAGGAAAACAGGACACGGCAGAGTCACAGGCCTGATCATATCAACGCCCTAGGTCAGAGGGAGAGAATAATGAATAGGCGCGGAAGGGAACGTAATGAACCTTGTGAGAGTGAAAGAAAGTCAGAGATCAAGCCTAGGACCGTGGCTTAGGATGCTTACTTATATTTATGTGAATGTGCAGGGGATGGGGGAGTAGTCTCCTTCGTGCATTATACTAACCAATTTTTTTTTTTTTTTTTAACCCTGAAACAAGCTGGAGTTTGTGCTACTCAGGGCCCGCCAACCACCCACACAATCCCTCGGAGAAGTCGGCGGTGGGAGCCCGCGTGCTCCGCCGGGAGGCTGCGTTTCCCGGCCCGGGCCTGCGTGGGGCATCAGCCCGGGTGGGGAGAACGGGCGGCGGCGTCCGGGCGCCCCGGCCTGACCTCCAGGGGGACTGCTAGGGAACGCCGCGGGCTGGGAGGGGGCGTTCCCTGCCACCGAGCCACTGAGCTCCTAGGCAGGTTCTGGCTGCGATCCGGGGGAGGAAGGAGAGGGCGAGAAGCGGGAGGCCGGGCCATTGTCCAGGGAGGGCGCATTTTTGTCCGGATGCTGCTGGTTGCTATAGCGAGAAGGGAAATCCAAACAGAAGGGCTCAGTTCGCCTCCCTCGGGCCTGGGAGCAGCCTTCCCTCCTCTTAGCCAAAATAAAAGTGCCGCCCGGGGCCTGGCACCCCTTCCCCGGAGAGCTAACTGCGGGCTCCCGAAGAGGGGCCCAGAGGATTCGGGCACCGAAAGAGGGGAGGGGGCATCCAGCCCAGCAGGGAACAGCCACGCAGGTTACTACTGGAGCGGGCGGAAGGCACCAGTCTCTCCCTCTCTCCCTTCTCTTCTCTCTCTCCCCCTCTCTCTTCCCCCCTCCCGCTCCCTCTCTCTCTCCCTCTCTCCTCTTTCCCTGCCGTATTTTACCTAGGAAAAGTCTCACAACCTTCTCCAACTCGGGAGATATTCCGATGGGTAGAACCCCCTCTTTGCCGGGACTGATGGCGGCATCTCCGCGCTGGAAGCGCCGTCGGAGGAGAGAGACCTGCGCGCGGCGCCGACGCTGTACCCTGTACCGGGCGGGAGTGATGACCCCAGAGGCAGAATGACCTGTTTGTTACGAGTTTAAAAATCATTCAAAGGGAAATTTGACTAGAAAGGAGTATAGATGCAAATTTCTCACATTTAAAAGACTCTTATTTTGCAGTAGTGTTCTTTCTTTCTTTCTTTCTTTCTAATATCTTGCTATTCAACTTTGAAAGCAGTGTGTGAAGGGGTTACAATAAGGCTCTTTACGGCTTATAATTTCTCCAACCACATAGCTCAGAAGAGCTAGGGGAAAACAGCACTATTTAGTTAATTGTGAGCTGTTAGCTTTAGAAAAATTGGAGTTGGTATTTTTTAAAGGGGGGAATATTCGTTTACTCTAGGACAGGTAAAAAGTTAAGATCTTATTTGTGGGGACAAGTTATCTACACCAGAAGGGAATCAAATAGTAAGACCTTTTAAAAATTAATTCTCTTACTCTCTTGTGACTTTTAAATTCCCCCCACCCCCTTTCTCCCCCTTTCTCTCTCTCTCTGTGTCTCTCTGTGTCTGTCTCTTGCCTAGAAGCTGCCTGAAAAACTAGAGAGAAAACTTTTATTTGGCTGGAGGAAGCCATTTGAAAAGCATAGCAAGAGAGTTTCTCTCCCTCCTCCATTTAAACTATATCCTTTCATTCCAAGTGACAAATCTTAAAAAAAAAAGTTGACACAACTTTGTAAGAAGTTCCTTAATTCATAATAATATTCACATTTTTAAAAAATGCTTGAAAGAAATCACGTTAATGAAGAGAACATTTGTAGTAATTGGGTGATAATTATCAGAATCGCCACATATTCGCAGAGGCTTGAACAATTCGTGTTCAGAGAAAAGCAAAACACATTATTTTAATAGTCTGATATGCAAACTATGGACCGTTCAATTATGTGGCTTAATAATGCATACATGATGTGATCTTGTTATTAGGATGGGAAGGTCTGTGGTGAGTCACTCCTAAGACCAAGTGTGCTCTCACATCCAGTAAAATCCATTGCCATGGATCAGGGGCACCTGCCAAACTGCATTTAAGAGAATAAAAATTAATGACTGAGAATTTGAGTGTTAAATTAACATTAATTATATGACCTCCACGCTGGAAAGATTAAATTTCTTATGCCCTAATTAGATAAAGTCTCCTCATACATCAAACAATTTCCATTTTCATTTCCAGGTTTCAGGGATACAATGCAAGGTGGGGAGAGGCAGTGGTGGAAGGTTTTCCTTCTCTGAGGTCAACCTTTGGGGTGTCCAGGCACCACCTACACTGCTTTCCCTTCCTTCTTCCGTTGGCTTCATCAGGAAGAGCCATCGGGTTGGAGGTCATACCGTGGAGAATGAAGTCGTTCTCCGCCTGGTACAGACAGTGGTAGATGGAGAGCAGGGAGCTTGGTGGGCGGTCCCCAAGTAGACCTGGAGCACCAGAGGGACCCGTGGCAACTGTCCGGGAGAAGGCTGGGCCACCAGTCAGTGTCTCAGGCAGGGAAAACTAGGCGGGAAGATCCCTGCAGGGACGCGGAAGGAAGGAAAGTCCTGTCAAAACGTACCACGAACGGTTTTGAGAAAAATCGTCTAAGCTAGAATTTTGCAGGGATGCAAGTAATCCTCGATGTTGTGTTTGCAAAAGAAAAAAGGTTTTCTTAGGTGGGGAACAACCAAAGGCCAAGACAAGGGCACTCATTTCCTTCGTGAAGAGTTCTGATAAGAGGTTTGTCTGCCCTCTCCCCAGCAGTGCCCCGACGTTTTGAAATCTCAGACCTTGTTGGCCACAGGCGTCCACACCTTCAAGGCCAGTCTAGCCTCAGTCTGACCCTGTCTGGGGCAACACAGGGCGGGGCAACGGCCACAGGGCGAGGAGAAGGACCAGGTGTGTGTGTGTGTGTGGGGGGGGGTGTCTCCGTACTTGGAAACCTGCTGCTGCTGAAGGGTGGCAGGATTAGGGCGAGCAGTACCCGCACCGCTCCTCAACCCCAGGACAGATGGTCAGTGGTGGAGCGCGCGTCCGTTCTCCCGGTTCCTAAGACGTGATCTGGGGATCCCAGGGCTCCGGAAAAAGCTGCCATGTGCATTTGCCTTGGAAACAATGCACGGGACTTAAGTTCCTGGGATTAGGATTTGGAGTGTCCTCTTGGATATTCCGAGTGGCCCCAGACCTCTCACGTTTCCTCCTCCCCCCCCATCCTTCTCCCTTCACCTTCCCCGGGGACAGTAAAGAACGCCGGGACCTTGTGGACAGCTGCCCCGAGCGCCAGGCGGGACGAGCCGAGCAAGATTAAAACCTCAAGGCGGCGGATGCTAAGTCACTCAGAATAGAGTTTTCACGTGTCAGTGTTTCCATTCAGCCACTTTCAGGCTTCTGGGGAAAGGGCAGGCGTGCGGGAGTGCGAGTCTACACGGTCGTCAATGGTGTGTTACGTGGCAGGGGAAGGAGGTGTCGCGGCAGATGCGGGCGGCGGGGGGCTCTGCCTGCGGGGTCCCCTTCCCGCGGGGCCGTCGGGACCGGGGGGGAGGGTGGCCACGGAGGGGGTGGGGAGGGGCCCGCGGAGAGGGGCTCGTTCCCGGGCCGGGCGGGGCGGGACGCTTCCCGAGGCTGCAGGAGGGGCCGCTCCCTCCCTCCCGCCGCCCGGCCGGCCGGCCCCCAGCGCGCGGCCCCAAGCTCGCTCAGACTCTGCAGTTACTTCGCGAACCCCGAGCCCCCGGTGCAATCCAATCTCAGGGTTGTAATGGACCTGAAAGTTAGGCCACCGTTCCTCTGGGCCCCGGGGACTGTAGGGCGGGGAAGCCGGGAGGGGCGCCTGCACGGAGTCCGGCGAAGGCCGGGGGCTTCTGGAAAGTTTGGTCGAGTTTGAAATCCAGTGCGCGCGCGCTCCCCGTCCCCGGTCTCTCCCTCTCTGCTGTGCAAGGATGAGGGTCGGAGAGGAGGGCGTAAGGATCGGGGTGATCAACGTGAGGCGGCAGTGAAAACGGGTGGAAGACGGCTCGTCCCGCCTCCCTGAGAAATGCAGAAATCTCTCTCTTTTGGCAAAGAAACAGCTCTCCCGGCAGGTCCACAGAATTAGAGCGTCGCAGCTGTTGTGGCCAGAACTTCGCAGCCTGGATACTTGGGCAGAGAGGAGCCGCCGCTCGCTCACCGCAGCTCCCTCTTCCCCACTCCTCAGCGCTTTCAGTTTGCAGTGTGTTTCCCCTTTACACAGAGCACCACTCCCCGCCACCTCCCGCCCCCAGCGTGCTTTTGCTGGAAACGGTTACTCCTTTTAGAAATTGGAAAATCGATACCAGTTTAGCCTCTTCCGTGAGATGATGCACTGTCTAACCTTACAGGGAGGGAAACGGCCGAAGGCACGACTCCAGCCCCTGGAGAATTTTACGCAGAAATTTACAATGAACTGTACTCAAGAGCGCTGCTGAAGCACACTTTGGTTTACTAGCACTGCTATAAACCCGAGACACATCTCTCACATACTCTCTGTTTGGTTGTGGTTGCGGTTTGGTTAAACGATTGATCGGAAGCTTGCACGGTGGGTGTTTATTCTTCCAGTTTTCTTGAACCAAATCTTGGATGGCTTCCTGATAGTTTTCAGATGCCATTTGCGGCACAGACAGATTTCATATGCCTACTGCAGATTGTCTTCAAAGTTCTAGTTTAAAGAGCATTATGTAAGCCTCTTTCTATTTACATAAGAGCTTTAACTCAAACCTCTCAGAAAACCAGTTATTACCAACTGAAACCCATCCAGGGGAGCAGTATAACCGACCTGTATCTTTATGACACTCTCAAGAACAGCAGTAGTTCATTCTTCTTGAAGAAAGGAAAAAGTAGGTGTAACAAAGAATTGGAGTATTTTGCATTTTTATTCAGCTTGGCTTTATATAATTTGAGCATCATTCTTAAGCTTAATTCAGACAGTGGGGACCATTTATAGGATACACTTTTTCTCCATGTGGTCAGCATTTATCTAGGCCACAGAGCTGGCCGGGCCTCCGTCAAGTTTAATCCCAAATGTGAGAACAAGTTCTAGTTAGTAGAATCAATTAAGTGCAAATTTAACTAAATTCTAAATTATTAAAAGGATTCATGAATACACCATCATGGTAAACAAAAGTCAAGCAATAATAAAATCTATAGAATAAAATGTAAATTTTCTTTTCCACTACCTTCACCTTCATCACATTTCCTTTCCCTTAGGTAACCACTGCTGATAGTTTGAGTTCCTTCCTTTCTCTCTCTGTCTCTTTTTCCACCTACTTACTAAACTTTTGGGAAGATTTTTATTGTTATACATTGTTATAATTCCCTTTAGGAAGATGGGGCCTGGTGAGATAAGAAACTTAGTAATGAAGAGTTCAAGTTTGGGACGCTCTAAAGAAGGAAAATATCTTGTCCCAAATGACGTGGGAAGCTAGCTTTGGGGTATTGCTCTCTCACTGTTGCTGCATTAGCTGGAAAAAAACAAAACAAAACAAAACGTCATTTAGGAACTAGCACTTCCATGTCAATAGAAAAGATCAACAAACGTTCTGGGAAGATCTTTGTTTAACTATCAGAAGCTAGAAATATTTCAAGAAGGTTCTTAGAATCTGAGGTTCTTTCTGGTGAGCATTTTCCTTTTAAACAATCTCCCCTCTCCCTGCAGACCCAGGACAGATGCTGTTCTACAGCCATGTCTCCAACATGGAACTTGTCTTGTTAGGGGAAGGGACTAGATTCCCAAACATCCTCTCAGCGGATACCCTTTCTAACACACAATTAAGTGTGTTGTGATTAACGTTGTTACCAAGAGAAATTGTGAATCAGATAGGCTGTGTCTCGAATGTCCTGTCACCTGCCACCCTTTTCACTTTGCCCCATCACCCTGATCACACAGTTCCAGGTCTGCCCTTTGTGATATTTTAGCCTGTTTAGACTCTTTCCTCGGAGGGACTCCTCACTTGTTGCCTTCCCTGTCATCATCCATCTGACAAGGTAATCAATGTCAAGGTGTTAAAAGCTGATACAATGCCAAGAGGTATTTACATGTTTTTCCAAAGCAGCTTGGAGGGTCCATGTTATAGGCCCCCAACAATGAATCTCAGTAGTGGAATTGGAATGTAAGACTGTGGTTGGCAGATGGGGAAGATATTTTAGGCAAGAGGAATTTGCAGCATTCCTAAAATATAGCCACATAGCCATGAGTCACCTTCTTTGTCCTCTCTTTAAAGACCAGCTCTACCTCTGTGATCTACCCAGATATGAAATTTCTACTGGAAAACAGTGCCATTGTAGAATTCTTTATTAGTAATTGGGCAGTGTTGGAACTGTTTTAATGGGATTGGTGTTGTAGTGAAGAATTTGCTTTTAGTAAC
Organism: Hyperoodon ampullatus; assembly: GCF_949752795.1. Lineage (NCBI taxonomy): Eukaryota > Metazoa > Chordata > Mammalia > Artiodactyla > Ziphiidae > Hyperoodon > Hyperoodon ampullatus. The sequence goes on along the minus strand of NC_136925.1, from coordinate 30,884,344 downwards.
AGGTTCCATGGGACCGACCCCATGATCTGGGGAGAATGACCTATGTTTGGCCAATGAAAGTATTTGCACCCTATAGTGATTGGTTCAGGAAAGGCACATGACTGGAGCAGGCCAATTAGGGCCAACGAATATCAGCCTCATAAGTTTGGCTAAAATGGTGAGGAAGAAGAAGAAAAAAGTTAAATCTCTGGTTACCCTATACGCTAAGGTATAAGTATTCATCCTCTAGGAGCTCTGTTGTGAAGAGGAGATACTTGAAAGAAACCAATACAGAGAAAAGCAAACGACAGAGTAACGTAAGATGATATAATCAAGCCCTTGGATTCAGCTGTGCCTAAAGTCTACCCTTGGATTCTTTTGTTATATAAGCCAAGAAATCACGCTTTTTTCCCCTGAAGTTAGTTTGAGTTTCTGTCGCTTGAAATTGAAACAGCCATGACCCTTTCATGATTCTCATGCTCTTAAGGGCAGAGGGTTAAGTTAATCATACATCTCAGTTCATGGCACAGCAACATCGTTGGGTCATGCAAAGCCCTTCTCATATCTATCTTCCTCCCTCCCTCCCTCCTTTCTTCCCTTCCTTCCTTCCTTCCTTCCCTCCTTCTTCCCTTCTCCTTTATCCCCACACCTCACTCAGATCCCTGTCTTTCTCATAGGTCACCATTCTAATATGTTTGTATGTATTTTTCTTTTTTCTTTCTCTTTTTAAATCTCAAACTCCTAATTTATCCCTTCCCCACCCTTTCTCTCCCAATTTGTTACCATAAGTTTGTTTTCTATGTCTGTGAGTCTGTTTCTGATTTGGAAATAAGTTCATTTGTATCATATTTTGGAGTCCACATATAAGTGATATCATATAATACTTGTCTTTCTCTTTCTGACTTACTTCACTTAGTATGATAATCTCTAGGTCCATCCATGTTGCTGAAAATGGCATTATTTCTAACTTTCTTTTTTATGGCTGGCTAATATTCCACTGTATATATGTCCATTGGACATTAAGGTTGCTTCCATATCTTGGCTATTGTAAACAGTATTGCAATGAACATTGGGGTGCACGTACCTTTTCAAATTATAGTTTTCTCTGGATATATCCTCAGGAATGGGATTGCTGGATCTTATGGTAGTTCTAGTTTTAGCTTTTTAAAGAACTTTCATACTGTTTTCCATAGTGGCTGCACCAGTTTACATTCCCACCAAGAATTCCACGTGTTCGTGAAAATACACGTTGTTTTTCGGAAGGAATTATTTTCAATTCATGTAAATGACATTGTGTTGAAAATCTCCTTCTGTTTCTTGCATTTTCACTCAGTACTGTATATTTAATATTTATTTATGCTGCTATGTGTACATCTAATCTGTTGCTTATAATTGCTTCATAGTTCTCTCTCGTGTGTGTATCTGTCAAGCTCCAGTAGGTAAAGAAGAAACCACACTAGGTATTTCAACAGATAATTTAACTTACGGGTTTGATTACACAGGTGTTGGAGAACTGAAAATGCAAAAAGCAAAAACTGATGAATAATAGAGGTAATAATTGCAGTAAAAAGTAGGGCTGGGGGAGTAAATATGAGAGATTGAGGCTACTAAAACTTTAGAGTTTGGAGGAGGGGCCCCAGGGAGAGAGGATTCAGACCTCTGTAGAGAGAGTGCTGCTCAGCTAGTCTTAATACCTTGAGGTAAGAGGAATAGTCTGGAAGAGTTGAGACTCAAAACTCAGGAGGCTTTGGCAGCTGTTGCTGGTGCTTCCAAGGGAACCAGGGCTGATGAGGCTGCTTCAGAAGTGCCCAAAAAAGTTGGAAGTTGAGACAAACTGCTGTGGCCAGGGTGAAGTACCTTTGCTTGGGTGATACCGAGAGGAAGAACAAGCAGATAAAAAGGACCAAATCTCTCTGCGCTCTCCCTGTCTTCTGGTCTCTCTCTAGGATCTCTTTTGACAGAATTTAATAAGGATCCAACTGACAAAGTAATCTAAAGAATCTCAGCCCTAGTTTTACAAAGTAAGATCTACAAGGGGAAAAACTGGAGTTAAAGGACAATGGTGTAATACTGTTTCTACACATATCAGAACTTTTATACAAGAACTTTATGCTTCTGCCTAGTAAGGTGCAACTATTCTTCACAAGATGCTCTAACCCTCTCATCACCGCCCTCCAACCTGCCCCCCCGACAAAGGAGACCTAATTTTCCAACAGGTATTGTTTCCATGTATGGGCCAATAATCACTCTTGTGTTTCAGTTACAAAAACACTAAATTACAAATTTAACTAACACCAACGTTCCTTATATAAAGTAATACGAAAATAGAAATAAAAATATATATAAGGAAGGAAGATAAAAATATATAGCTGCTACTACTGTCCGTGTTTCTACAACGGGTCACAAGACTATAGTTGATAGTTCTAGCTTTCTTTTTCCAGTACCAATTCCATGTTTCTCTGGCTTTCAGCTGGTACTTCAGCTAGTTTTGTACCTGGCCAAAGGACCCCTACTTTCATTTATGAAAGATTTTAATCCTCAGTTGTTCTGTCTTTTTTTATTATTATTATTATTACTTTGGTTTTCCATTAACTTTCATTCTTGGAAATGTAAGTTCTAAGAGGCATCCCAATGAGTCTCCTATTTTCACTACCTGCATTTTGTGGCAGCAGGATCAGTCAGGATCAGTCAACCTAGTCATTAGAGCAATCCCCTTCTTTGCCTGTTGGCTCAATGACGTAAGGAACCAAGAAATGGACAAGCTGACAGAGTCAACTTTCAGTTCAGTGGAATAATTGTTATGTCTATTGGTATAAACGTTCTTCCTGTGGGAACTAAGACCTCTAAACCAGCAGAGCACAAAGTTGTGAGTATGGAAAGCAAAACTTCTGCAGCCTTACCTGCAATGGAGGCCATTTGGTGAGCAGATGTCTTCACACTCTGTGCTCATTCTATAGGTCTAGCCACAAAACTCTTCCCTAGTCAATAGTCCTACCTTGTCCTTAACTGTCAAACCAAACTATTAGTCACTGCGTATAAGCCAGATGCATGTCTCTGGCCATATCCAGTCCTGATAAAGGCGGCAAATATACTGCTCTAATTTCTGCCCATTAGGTGGATTTCTCTTCACCACGATCTTTCAGGGACAGTCCTGATTGGGGCTATAATGTGAAAGGCGTCTGCTTCTGACAACTGAGTGGTGCCCACTCATTTAATCAGAAAGATTCATTTAATCTTTCTGATTAGATCAAAATAACTGATTAGGAGCCCTAATTACCTCAGCAAAACCCCTTTCCCTTTGACACACAAAATAATGTAATCGTGGAACTGCCATCCCACCATATTCTCTGGTCCCACCCATAGACAAGGGGAGGGAATTGTACAATAATATGGGTCAGTGGGAGTCATCCTACATACTACATACATGCTATTAAAAAAAAGTTTTCACTCAGCATTGTCTTAAGTAACCATCTGTGCTCTTATGTTCACATCTTTTGTGTTGCTTCTAATTGCTGTATGGCTCCTCCTATGTCCTCAGGTTTTACTTTTCTACTCTCCCAGTTATGGATACTCAGATAGCTTCTAACTCGTTGCCACTACAAATAATGCTACACTGACCAGCTTATTATCGATACATGTTTCCTCATGGACTTTTGTGAGAGTTTCATATATATGTATACACACACACACACACACACACACACACATTTTTTTTCATAATCCGGACATCCAGGGGGAAATTTCTGCATCACAAGTTATTTAAATACTTAATGTGACTGAATACTGTGTCAGATTGTTTTCCCAAATGGCTACACCAGTCTACATTACACCAGCAGTCTATGATGATTCCTCTATCCCAGGGAGATCATGTGATATATTTCCAAATGGAGACACTTTTGACAATGAAAACAGATATTAATAATTATGATGGACAATAAGTGTAAACTAGGACTGTTTCAGACAAATTGCTCTATCCCAACATCCAGGCCAACTCGATGTTATCCAGCTTTCCTATTTCTGCCAATCTATATGTATGAAGGTGTACCTCCCTTTTATTTTATTTTGTTTTTCTCTGATTATGTTTAAGCATATTTTTCATGCTTGGGTTTTCTTTTTTGTAAATTACCCATTTACATCCATTGTCCATCTTTCTTTGGTTGGGATTGCTACAGGAATTCCTTGTACATTCTAGATATAGTAATTATTAGCTATTGACATTGTTGACATCTTCACTCTTTCTGCTTCCTGCCTATTAACTTCATCCAAAGTGTTCTTCATCAAACAAAAATCTTTAATTTTAATGTAATCATATGCATCAGCAAGGGGTCTACAGAGATATGCCATTCAACTCCCTCTTCAAGGAGAGAAATTTTACCCCAGCTGCTGGGGGTGCTATTAGTAGACACACTTTAGTTCTCAGCCACTAATGGCCTCAAAGGGATTCCCAATTCTATTCCATTGGCATTTATGTCTATCCCTATGTCAGTACCACACTGTTTTGATTACTGTAGTTTTGTAGTAAGTTTTGAATTGAGACGTGTGATTGCTGCAATTTTGTTCTTCTTTCTCGAGATTGTTTTGGGTATTCTGTGTTCCTTGCAATTCCAAGTGCATTTTAGAATCAACGTTACCATTTCTGAAAAAAAGGCAGTTGAAATTTTAACAGGGATTGCATTGATTTGCAGATCAGTTTGGAGAATGTTGCCATTTTAACAATATTAATTCTTCTAAGTCATAAATATGGTGTATCTTTTCATTTATTTAGATCTTCTGTAAGTTCTTTTAACAATGCTTTGTAGTTTTAGTGAACACATCTTGTACTTTGGTTAAATGTATTTCTAAGTATTTTATTCTTTTTAATGCTATTGTAAGTGAAATATTTTTCTTAATTTCATTTTTTTTCTTAATTTCATTTTTACATTATCATTGCTGGTGTACAGGAATGCAATTAATTTTTATATATTGATCTTGTACAATCTTGTATCCTGCAACCTTTTGAATTCATTTATTAGTTCCAATAATTCTTTTCTTACTATTTTCTACATATAAGATCATATCACCTATGAACAGAGATAATTTTACTTCCTCCTTTTCAATATGGATGACTTTTATTTATTTTTCTTGCCTAATTCCCTTGGGTAGAACTTCTAATACAATGTAAGTAGAAGTGGTGAGAGCATACATCCTTGTCTTGTTTCTGATCTTGAGGGAAAGCTTTCAGTCTTTCAGCATTAAGTATGATGTTAGGTGTGGGTTTTTTACAGATGCCCTTTGTCAACTTGAGAAAGGTCCTTGTTTGTTCAGTGGTTTTATCATGAAAGGGTGATGGATTTTGTCAAATAACTTTTCTATGTCTATTGAGACAATCATGGGTTTTTTCCTACCTTTAATCTATTAATATGGTGCATTGATTGATTCTCATATGTTGGACCAACCTTGCACTCCTGGAATAAATCCCACTTAGTCATGGTGTACACTCATTTAATATGCTCCTGGATTGAGTTAACTAGTATTTGTTGAGAATTTTTACGCCTATGTTCATAAAGGATATAGGTCTGTAGTTTGCTTGTGATGCCTTTGTCTATCTTCGGTATCAGGGTAATACTGGCTTCATAGAATGAGTTAGGAAGTATTGCCTCTTATTCTATTTTTTGGAAGAGTTTGAGAAGGCTTGATGGTAATTCTTCAAACGTTTCGTAGAATTCATCAGTGAATTTTTTCATTGATTATTAAGATCACTTTGCATGGTATCAGCTTGAACGGTTATTTGTACATTCCTGCACTACTATGCAAAGTGAGGACTGCCCCTGTGTGTGTGTGTGCGTGTGTGTATTTTGTGGTACACAGGAGCAGACTCTAAATAGGGTATATATCAGTTCTCAGTTTATAATTATGAGAAGAACTTCAGATCTATTCTAATAGCTGACCCAGTAAGATCTGCTCTTCAATAACTTTGCTAAGTTAAGTTCAGCTGGGCCATCAGTCTTACTATGCTAGGCATTTGTACAATAACATAATTGCATAATAGGATGTCAAAATTCCAGTAGGTGGAACTAGTGGCTCTCTAAGGAAAATAAATCAATTTATTGTATAGATGTAGTTACCATGAAATCATCATTATTCAAACACTTGGCAGATTTTATGTTTTGGTTTTTATTTTATATATGTGTTTAATTTTAACTTTGCTTTCATAATAATTTGTACTTACACACACAACTTCCTGTGAGAATTTCCTTTTAAGTGTCATGATAATTCTATCAAAATATTAAAAGGATATGAATTTACCAAGATGTATAAATAAAATAATGGGAAAATAAATAAATATACACATGTGCTTTTAAGCTATTTTATGTGCTGAAGAAAGAATTTTGCAGGATAGATTCAGTAAATATTTCACCTTCAAAAATGAGAGTCTCTCTGGCTTTGTCTCCCAGAATTCAGGAACGTTCTAGCCGTATTTAGCCCAGGAGAGCAAGTAAATCTCATCTAATTCACACTGTGGATGGGGGGAACATAAGAGCAAGCATTCACTGAAACTGGAAGCAGGCATCACTGGCTACTCAGGACAGTTTATAATAAATGGCCATCCAGTAAAGGATGCTTTGTTTGTTTGTTTGTTTGTTTTTGTTTTTTGCCGTACGTGGGCCTCTCACTGTTGTGGCCTCTCCCGTTGCGGACGCGCAGGCTCAGCGGCCATGGCTCACGGGCCTGCCGCTCTGCGGCATGTGGGATCTTCCCGGACCGGGGCACGAACCCGTGTCCCCTGCATCGGCAGGCGGACTCTCAACCCCTGAGCCACCAGGGGAGCCCTGGATGCATTGTTTACATTAGTGTTCATGAGCTGTGAGCCTGGCCTCCTTGGATGATGTGCTCGGCTCTTCCAGGAGAGCCCAAGGGGGTCTAGTTAAAAGCCAAAAAGGATGTATTTTCCCACTTGCTTCATGAGTTTCTCAGAGTAATCAGTCAAGGCCAAATTGTCTGTCGTACACTGACTATTAAGTACGTAGTTCTATATTTATGGAGTTAGCACACAATACATATGGAAGTGGAACTCTTTGTTCTCTTCTTTCACTGGAAACACATGAGCAAAATCTAATCTTCTCTTAACTATCTTCTTCTATTTAAAAATTTTAAAAAATTTAATTGACCAAGAAAACTCTTTTCTTCTATTTCATGTTAAATTATTTCAAACACACATTGAGCTCTCATATATGCCAAGGGATGTAAAGGTGAATGAGACACTGTGTTAGGAGATGGGGATAGAAAACAAATACAACTCTGTGGTTCTCTCGATGAGCTCACAGACTGCAGGGGGAGGATGGATAGGGAAATATTAGTGTGGTCTGTGACATCTTCACTCATTTACTGACTAAATTTACCTGCTCATTCTACGTAACATGCCCACACACCAGTGCTAAGCCTCTAAAAGCAGTGGTTCTCAACCTTGGTTCGCATTAGGAGAATCTCTTGGGAAACTTAAGAAAAATGTCTTGGTTCATCCTCAGAAATAATGGTTTAAGTTGTTTAAATGCAGCTTGGGCGCTGGGACTGGGAACAATGCCCCAGGAGATTCTAATTGCCCTCAACGTTGAGAACCACTGCTCTAAAAGAGAAAGATATTCTTCCTTTCTTCAGGGAACTCACAATCTCAAGAGAGAAACAGACAAGTAACCAATTACAATGCAGTGTGAAAAGCCTTATGATAGATGTGAGTGTGGGGAGCTATGGTCCTTCTTCCCATTTTACAAATGAAGAATCTGAGGGTTTCACATGTTAGTGGTTTTGACCAGCATCATGGATTGAGCACGTAGGTGATAGTGTCAGGACAGAAACCTAGATCAGTCAGATCAGCTCACTACACTAACTCCCAGTAAAAGGAAACTCTACTTCCCAATAGAAGGAAAAGATAAAAACCAGGATTTATTTTCATTATTTTACAAGGGAGTTCACAGTGTTCTAACATGGAAAAAGGGCTCACATGAATTTCTAAAGGTTTGCAGGTGCAAACTATAACAATGATAAAAATACTGTCATGATTCCAAGTTCTCAAAATATTTACCAAATTAGATACCTGTAATGTGAGGAAACCATGCAAAGGCAACATTTTTGCATCATGATTCCTATGTCTCTCAGAATATCCACCTCACACAGTTGGGCAATGTTTATTTACTTAACATTCTCATGAAAATATGGTAATAGTGAATACAATTCTGGACTTTAGGGTGGAGGCCTCTCTGATAATCTGACCCATAATGATTAAATCTCGAACTATACAACACCATGTACTTTGGACATCTCCCAGACCTTCTTAAAAGTGCCGTTCTAGGTAGGCTTTCTTGTTTTCCCAGAGACTTCACAGCATCCTCTTATTTTTATGCAGGAAACTGTAAAAATCTGAATGCAAAGTTTCTGTTTATCCTATTTTAGGCTTTTTTTTTTTATAGTTTTTCTTTAGGAAAACTTTGCCTGTGGAAAAACATCTCAGCTCATCATAAAAAGGGTATATGCAGGCAAAAAGCAAAAGAACTTTTCTACATTTTGTACTGATGTTTTATACATCAGTGAGGTTGTGCCTGGTATGTCTAAATTGAAAAGAAAAAAACTGAAGCAGCATCTCTGCAATGATCATCTGGAGGTTTCCTGAGTAAGGATTATTAGCTAAACTCTAGAAGAAACCCCCTAGCTCTTGCCAAAACAAGGCTGGAGGTGGAGCTGACCAAAAAAAAAAAAAAAAAAAAAAAAAAAAGAAATAAAGCAGAATTTTCTATCCAGATTGCAGCAGCAACCCAATCTAGGTAGAGATTCAATTTCTAAAAGTGAGTTTAAAAAGAAAAAACCCCACTGATGCAAATATTTTATGAGAATAAACATTTGGGTGTCATTGAGATATTTAATAGTTATGTAGAATGCTTTTGATTTGGAGATTTCGGAATGTCTGAAACTTAAAAATATCACAATGATTCAAATTATGCATGTCTGTAGGGTTTTTTTTAAATGTCATATAGCTATTCTGTTTTTATCTGCGAGACTCTGTTGAAGTTCTATGGAGCTGATTGTATGAAAAGGTCCTACAAAGTTCAAGATAAATTTTCTTCCCTAGATCTCATAATAATAATAAGCAAAGGTTACTGCTTTTGGTAATTATATGTAATAAAACTTTAGTTATTTCCATCTATTGGTTTATATATATAAACCAGCTTCTTTTGGAGCCACACCCAGGAAGCAGATGTCTGGTTTTGTTGTTCTCTCAAAGAGACTGGGGCCCGCATGAAATTTAACGTGGGTAACTCAGCATGAGATGCTCCACGATGCGCATCTGATTCTGAGGAAGTATTTTACGGACTATGAAAGAGCTCTTCTAGGATATAAGGTTATACGTGGGATACAGAGCTTGCCTTATCTGCAAATTATGTGTGTAACTGGGCTGTTGTGTAGCAATGTTCCTACTGATCACAGCCCTCTGTATCAGCAAGGATGTACGTAGTGACTTTCAACCCCAACTGTCTTAACCATAAGAAACTTCTGTTATCCTATGTACCAAGAAATCCTGAGCCAGGTTAGCTCAAGTGCTGTTAATTCATTGGTTCATTGATTCATTAAGAACCCACGTTCTTGTCATCTTTTTTTCTCAGCTACCTCTAGTTTTGTCCCCAGCTAGCTTCCCTCAGGGTTACAAAATGGTTGGCGCAGTTCCGGGCATAACATAAGATATCACAATGTCCAATAGTAGAGGAAGGATGTTTCACCCCACATGTCTCTTTATTGAGAGGAAATGAAATTTTCCTGAAGTCCCCAGCAGACTACATCCATAGACTGGCATTCAGTGATGTGCACATTCCTGAACCAGGTACTAGCAAAGGAAACAGGATTATCCTAATTGGATTCCTCATCAAGATTTATCCTGAGTCATATGGGGAGGATGGCCACTTGAACTGATTTGGGGCCACCCCTCGTAAGGGTGAAAGTGAATGACTGTTAGCTGGGCAAAAACGGGTGGCTTTCTGGGGATTATAAAGAAAGTGGTGGAGGAGAGTGAGAGGGGAAAAAAAAAACCAGTTCAAGGAAATAAGACTCAGAGATGATTCTTTATAGGAACAGATGGACTTACAGCTATAGGAAGCAGGTGGCAACAGAGTAGAAGGACTCTATTTTTAGCCACCCTAAGTGGGCCTCTATGCATACCAGGTCAGGAATGTGGGTAAAACAGAAAGGGAATTTGGAAACTGCCTGTACCGGTCACTGAATTGATGTCCATTTTGGTTTTTGGATAATTAAGCCAATTAAGATGATTTTACAATAAATCAAGATGAGGGTGCAGTGTTTAAGTGACTTGCTCAGGTTTACATGATACATTCGATTATTCCCTCCAATCTGGTAACAGACATGGGAATGGTCTCTCGTGAATGCTTAATTCTCCACCATCATTTGTTCATTCATTTCTTCACAAGTACTTATTGAGCACATATGTGCCAGGTGCCCTTTTAGGCTCTGGAGCTAATATTAAACTCTGGATAGAAAGTCTATGTCCACATGAATCTTACATTCTAGAGGGAGAAATAAACAAGTAATCAAATAAATATATAAAGAATAGATCGTGATAAGTTCTACGGAGAAAAATAAAGCAATGTAAGGTAGGCTGAGGCAAGTTTGGTATTTTTATATGGTATATTCAGTAAAGACCTTATTAAAAGAGTATTTGATCAGAGACTACAGGGAGGGAGTGGCCATGAAGATATCTAGGGGAGGAATGTTCCAGACAGAGGAAATGGAAGATACAAAGATCCTGAAGTAGGAGCTGACTTGAAGGCCAAAAAGGCCAGTGTGGCTGAAGCAGAGAAAAGAAGGTGGGGAGTAACGAGGGATGAGTTGAAAGCAGTCACAGATCATACAGGGCATTGTCGGCCAGTGGTTCTCAAAGTGTGGTCCTTAAATCAGCAGTATCAGCACCTCCCAGGACTTGTTAGAGATGCAAATTACAGTCCCGCACCTCAGCTTTCTGAATCAAGAAGCTCTGGGATGGGGCCCAGTGATCTGTGTTTTAACAAGACTCCAGGTGTTCCTGTTTCTGTTGCAGCTCAAGTTCGAGACCCAGGGTTGGAAGCTATGGTAAGGACTTTGGATTTTATTCTGAGAGAAATGGGGAGTCATTGAAGGGTTTTAAGCACAAGACATAACCAGATTTCCATTTACAAATGATCACTCTGGCTGCTTTGTAAAAAACAAACTATAGTGAGGCAAAGGAAAGAAGCAAAGAAATCAGTCGGAGATACTGCCATTATCTGAGCAAGAAGTGATGGCTTGGACTGGAATTGTGGTCGAGGTGGTGAGAAGTGGTTGGATTCTGCATATATTTCAAAGACAGAGCCAACAAAAATTGCTGATGGAATATATGTGATGTGAGAGAGTTAGAGAATAGATAAGAATGACTCTAAAGTTTTTGGACTGAGCAATTGGAAGGATGGAATAGCTCTTCATGGAGATGCAAAAAACAAAACAAAACAAAACTGTAGGTGTGGGTGGTTTAAGGGCTAAAATGAGGAGTGTGGTTTGGGGATAAAACTTGGGAGTTGTCAGGGCATATGTGCTATTTCAAGCAATGGGCCCGGATGAGATCATTTAGGGGATGAGTGTAGACGGAGAAGAAGTCTTAGAGCTGAGCCCTGAATATTTAGAGGCTGGAGATGAGGAGAAGCCAGCAAAGGAGACTAAGAAAGAGTAATCAGTGAGACTGGAGGAGAAAGAAAGGATGGTGCCCTTGAAGCCAAATTCAGAAAGTGATTGAAGAAAAAGGGAGCTGGAGCAGGACTGAGATAGGGTGGGGAGAGCCAGGCGCTTGCCTCGGGTGCAAAATTTAAAGGAGGTACCAAGAAACTCAGAAATCAAATAATTAATATTTCAATGAAATATTTAAAATAAAATTCTTTAAAAAAATTCCATGATAAACAAACTATCACAATTTAAATAAAGACAAGATCTGACCCTACACTCACACCAATTAACTTATGCCTCTCACCTTGGTCCTGGCCTGGCCAGATCCTGTCTTTATCTAAAATTTTGATATTTGGTTCATCAGGATGGGTTTTTTTCTTGCATTTACATTGAAATATTATTTTCATTGTTTTGGGCACCTCCTTAAAATTTGCACCTATAATGATTGCCTCACTTCTCTCAGGGTAAGATAGAGACAGAGGATGTATTGGGTTCAGGAATCCAGAGTCAGTGGTGATTCTGATGAAAGCTGGCTCAGTGGTGCTGTGAGGAAATGTATAACTGGGGAGGGTTCGAGGGGGAACGGGAGGAGAAGAATGGAAGATAGTGAACCCAGGCTATTCTTTTAAGGAGTTTTGCTATGAAAGAGGAACAGAGAAATGGACATTAGTCACAGGGCACGTGGGTTCTAGCACAGGTTCTATTTCACATGGAGACTATTACAGCACGTTTGTATGCAGAGAGAATGACAGAAAAGTTGGAGGGTTGATAATCTAGAAGAAGGGATGCGTACCGTAAACAGGACCAGATGCTGGACGCCTGTGTATGCGAATGTGCTGATGAGGGAGGGGGGCCCATGGCTTGGAGTGAGGACAGGGATGTCTTTTCAGTTTTACTAGAAGCAAATCAAGTCAGCTTATCAAAGGACAAATATAAGAAAATATGAATTCTTAAAGAGGAAAGGAGGTTTAAGAAGGGAAAAATAACACTAAAGTACAGTGGTTGTGATAGTGAGCATAGCTGTACTGTAAGTTTTCTGGCAGCAAAGGCAATAGGGAGATGATATAAGTTACTTAGCTCATTATGGAGAGGAGGAAATACAACTATCCCTCGGTGCAGGTGATGTTCCTATAACTGACCCCTGTAACTATTGTATATGTGACATGAGTAACAGAAGGGGCAAACATCCTTAGCAACTATTGCTTCACCCAGACAGAAGTGTGATCAATGTGGATCATTCTTGTGCTGTCCTTTGAGAAAGGGCCACGTCCCATGCTATGAAGGCAAGTTGCCTAAGTATTTAACCTCTTGATATTTAATAAGATGTAACTCTAGAACTTAGACTCCGGAGGTGCAGGCAGAGGAGCATTTTTTTTTTTTTTTTTTTTTTTTGCGGTACGCGGGCCTCTCACTGTTGTGGCCTCTCCCGTTGTGGAGCACAGGCTCTGGACATGCAGGCTCAGCGGCCATGGCTCACGGGCCCAGCTGCTCCGCGGCATGTGGGATCTTCCCGGACCGGGGCACGAACCCGTGTCCCCTGCATCGGCAGCGGACTCTCAACCACTGCGCCACCAGGGAAGCCCATGGAGGAGCATTCTTAAATTTACTTTCTGTCTATTGGGTTTTTGATTGGATCTCACTGTCAAACACAGCAAGGTGATTCTATCAAGCTTGGCGAACATCAGCTCTGCTCCACTGTGGATTAAGGATAGAACTCACCTCTATGGGAACCACGTGGTGTTATCCACACATTTATGAAAGTTAAGGAGGCTGCTTTGTGTCCTTGCCCTCATGTGAGGTCTCTGCACTTTCACTTGGAGGGTCATCGGCAGACCTGTGGGCAAAGCCAGGGTTTTCCTCGGAAAGGCATTTGAAACAGTGTTTCATTAAGCCCACCCAAGGAGTATGGCAGAGATGACTTTAGCTTTAGTGTTTTTCAGAGAGGGTGTTACCAGATATCCACAGCCATATCAAAATGTTAGGTTTTACAGTGTACACTCAGCATCTCGAAATCCTGACCGGCCTCCCAGGGTTACAGAACACACCCCTTAGAAGATAGAATGAATTGGACTCATGTATGGAATTATTTGTTATTGATCTCTTAAAGGTAGGAGGATATCAGCCCAGAATTGTAATTTTCATTTAACAAATTTTTTTAGTTTAATTATTCCTGAAAGTAAGTGGTTACTAGGATCATTTGGTACTGAAGAAAATAGCCATTTGGTGTTTCGTTCAGTCAAGTAAGCAAACACCACAATTAAAATATAGTTAGTCAAATTAAATGTTTTGTTTTGTATAAACCAAATAAATACACACTGACTAAATGGTTCAAATTTCAGCCTGTGGGGTTAGTGACAAGTAAATCCAACCAGAGCATGGGTCTCCAATGCCCTTTTCCCTTCCTTTTTCTGCCATCAGTGCAGAAACTCTGCCCAGGGAAGCCCGGACCGATCAAAGAAGGTAGAGGGAAGGAGTGAAGTCTCAGGGCTGTGCTGGGTGATGAGAGGGGAGACAGAGTGCCCGGGAGCCCAGAGAAGTGTCATAGGGTTAAACTAGTACAGACACTAAGGTTCTACTTGGGAGGGATCACACACTGCTATCCTGGGCTTAACGTGCCAGGATCTTTATGAAATCATGAAGAAGTCCTGTCTTAAAAGGGGAAACTATTCAACTCTCTGGTCTCAGAGATGATGATTCATCTCTAAGTCATTTTATACTTTTGAAATTTGTCAGTGATATAATGGGAGCAAAGTTTCTCCCGTAAAGAAGACATAGGCTGTTTGTTCCTTGCAAAGGAAGTGAAAAATGAGGAAACCATCTGGCATTTGCTCAAAATATCTAGATAATTGAGGCCAAAGTATCTTTTAGCTTAATTTTATATCAATGAACATCCTTCATGCCCCCTTCCACATTTGCTGGGTAGAAAGTATCTTAAGGAAAGAGCCTGAAATTGTCTAGGAAGAATTTTGAAATACAATGGCTATTAATACTATTGGTTTGTGTTCTCTATCCCTAGCAATTCTGCTATTGTTGAATTTAATATACATGTGTATATATATTAATTAAAGAGATATTCTTTAAGAATCATTATAGATTGAAAACTCCTACCTTTATTGAAAATTTCATTGCATTGATCAGATAGTTTTCACAGGCGATGTGATCTCTCTGTTATCTCTTGAAATTTGCATTTCAAAGCTGATAGACTAAGTGAGATGAAGTTGATGTCCTTTCTGTACAATAGAGAAGTAGAATGAATCTCTGCTGGAGAAAGATTATTTACTGCTAAGTTTATTTAATAAATTTAATTTTGCCTTTCTAATTCAGAATCCTATGTCTTGTATCACATATTAAAAGCTTCACATTTCTTAGGGAAACAGAATCATATTTAAAAGACAATTAATAGCTGTTTTATCCCCTCTACATAAGTGTATAAAGTATCATTTTATTATTCATTAAAAAATATTTTGTGATATCTTCTTGTGTTAAAAGATGAGTATCATCTTTAATTCCTAGTGTTAATCTGGAGTTTTCATCTTCTACAAAGTGTATGCTACTTTTTGTTTTACTGGGAATAAATTGAAAAGATTTGGGAAACATCATAACTCCCTAGTTAAAGAAAAATGTTTATTTCATGGGAAAAAATAATATTAACACCAATCAAACTTGAAACCATTATGTCACACAGGTGCCAGTATAGTTAGCTAGGTTCCTTAAATCTAACTGCTCAGTATCTGAAAACCGCTGTCAATTTTGCATTTCCCCTAAATTCTACCACCCTAAATGATATGAAAAGATTATGTACCGTGTTCTTCAAAGTTTAGAAATTGGATGATCCAATTAGGTCTTAGATTTGAAGGAAGCAAAATTTCCCAGAGTACTGAAATTATAGAATGCTATGGTTTTCCTGGGACATACATAACAAGAAGTATATGACATGAATTTAGTGTTGGCCTTAGTATTCTATATATTCTTTTTTTTTTTTTTTTTTTTTTTTTTTGCAGTACGCGGGCCTCTCATTGTCGTGGCCTCTCCCGTTGCGGAGCACAGCCTCCGGACACGCAAGTCCAGCGGCCATGGCTGAAGGGCCCAGCTGCTCCGCGGCATGTGGGATCTTCCCGGACCGGGGCACGAACCCGTGTCCCCTGCATCGGCAGGCGGACTCTCAACCACTGCGCCAACAGGGAAGCCCTCTATATATTCTTAAAATATTTCCCCACCCTTCAAGTTTCTTCTTCTTCCTCTCTTCCCACCCCTCCTACCCCTGCTCCTCCTCCTCTTTGGCTTTGGTTCAACTTGATTTTTGATAGAAATGACAAGCACCCACTGAAGACCTCAGTAACTAATTACCCAAACAGGAGATGAGCAGTGGCTTTCCTTAGTTGGCGAATCAACATGATTCCTAATTTATATTTCTCTCCTTTTCCCTAAGCTGTTTCTTAACTAGTCATCAATTGAAAGTAACTCTGGTTATTTTGGATGGGGTTTGCCTATTTTTTTCTGAATCTTAAAAAACCTGGTTTAGGGGCTTCCAAGGTGGCGCAGTGGTTGAGAATCTGCCTGCCAATGCAGGGGACACGGGTTCGAGCCCTGGTCTGGGAGGATCCCACATGTCGTGGAGCAACTAGGCCCGTGAGCCACAACTACTGAGCCTGTGCGTCTGGAGCCTGTGCTCCGCAACAAGAGAGGCCGCGATAGTGAGAGGCCCGCGCACCGCGATGAAGAGTGGCCCCCGCTCGCCGCCAACTAGAGAAAGCCCTCGCACAGAAACGAAGACCCAACACAGCAAAAATAAATAAATTAATTAATAAACTCTTACCCCCAACATCTAAAAAAAAAAAAAAAAACTGGTTTAGAAGGACCAGGTTTACCCTCTCACCTTAAGCAACTACAAAACCAAAAAAAAAAAAAAAAAACAAACATATGAAATAACAGTTTGCAAGACATTGGGATCACACAGTGAAGGACAGTGATTCCTAAGAGATGTGAAACTAAAGAGGCGAGACCCCTGAATGCCCCAGCCTACTTGCGGGAGAGAGTTTTGAGGCCACAGCACAGCGGGGGAGAATCCAAGTGGATGTTGGCAGTTTATCTGAATTCTGTAACCAGTGAAAATATTTTTTAAAAGCAATGGTGAAATAAGGGCTTTTTCAGACATAGGCTAGAAGAATTCATCACTAGCAGAATTGTACTGTAAGAAATGTTCTTGGCAGTTCTTCAGGCAGAATGAAAATGGTACCTGATGGAAATCTGGATCTACAGAAAGAAATGAAAACACTGGATTAGTAACTATGTGGATAAATATAAGGTATTTAAATCTCTTTAAAAGATAATTGACTGTTTAAAGGAAAAATAATAATGTATTTTGGAGTTTATGATATAAGTAGATATAAAATGTATGAGAAAAATGGAACAAAGTTCAGGAAAGAGAAATGAAAGCATTATTGTAAAATTCTTATATTGTACATGAAGAGGTATAATGTCATTTGAAGGTAGACTATGATGTTATACAATGAATCCTAAAGCAACCACTAAAATAACACAGCAAAGAGCCTTATCTAATAAACCAACAAAAGAGAAGACAAAATCATGAAAAATACTCAATTAATTCAAAGGAAATTTAAAAAAAGAGGAACAAAAAGAAAAAAAAAAACAGGTGGGACAAATATCAAGCAAATAGAATGTGGGAGACTAAATCAAATTATGTTACTAATCACATTAACTATAAATGGTCTCAATATCCCACTTAAAAGGTAGAGATACTCAGATTGGATAAAAAACCAAGCCTCAATATATACTGTCTACAAGAAATACGCTTTAAATATAATGACACAAATAGGTTACAAGTAAAAGGATGGGAAAAGATGCACCACACTAATTAGACAAATGCTGAAGAGGCTGTATTAATATCAGACAAAGTACCATCAAGAATGACAAATTACCTTCAAGAGGGGTTTTATAAAGTATTCATTCCTTTATGCAGTCTGAAATAAAAATATCACAAAGACTAAACCTTGCCCTGATCTCATTCAGCAATGTGATTCTGAAAACAGTTTTAAAAATTGCAGATATAGAAAGCTCCTCCATGCATATCCTTCTTTTAATATACTCTCTTTTCAAGGTGGGGAAAGAGAGAGGGACAGAGACAGAGAGAGAGTCAGAGAGAGAGGGTTTATGTCAAAACAAATACACAAATACAGAATAAATTCTTAGCTCTCCACCTGATTTTGAGTCAAAAGAAGGGGCAGGGGCAGTTTTCTTTCTTTCCTCATGAGGATTCCTCCTTTTTTTCATTTTTTTTTTCCCCTTTGGAGTTGTTCTCTGAATGCCCTGAGCTCCCTGCCAAACACGTGCAGGCATCCTTATTCCACTTGATAGTAAGTCCACCTTTTCAGTTGCTTAGGCTAAGGGCCTTGGGGGTCATCCGTGAATCTTCCCTCTTTCACTCTCCACATCTTATCAGGTATCCTGTTTACCTTCAAAATACACCCAGAATCTGAGCTCTTATCACCGTCATTGTTCTTACCTCCTTCAAACCCCTATCCTCTCTCCCCAGTCACTGTGATGGTCTATTACATGGAGTCACATCATGTCCTCTTCCTTTCAACACCCCCTCACCCCCACCAGCATTCCCCCTTCTCTCAGTGTAAAATCTGAAATCTCTACAGCGGTCCACAGGCCCAGAATGATCTGGTGCCCATGACTTCTCTGCCTTCTCTATGACTCTTTCCCTCGTCCCCTCTCTCTGCTCCAACAACCAGCCTCCTTGTGGTTCCTACAAGACACGGTGTGTGCTCCCTCTTAGGCCTTTGCACTGTTTGCTGTCTCTGGTACACTTTCACTCCAGATATACTCATGAATAACTCCTTCACCTCATTCAGATCTTTGTTCAAATGTTAATGTCTCCATTAGATCTACCCCGACTGCCCTATTTGAAGTTAAACCATCCTGGCTTCAAGCCCCCTCTCCGCTCCCTACCTACTCTGCTCTAGTATGTCCTATAGTTTTTATTACATTCTGACCTACTCTATAATTTACTAATTTACTATTTTTTATTGTTGTATTATTATTTTTTTGTTGGTCTCTCTACACGACCACTGAAGCCCTATGAGCACTGGGATGTTTGTCTGCTTTGTTCAGTGGTATATCCCAAGGGCCTAGAACAGTGCCTAGTACAAAGTAAAAGCTCAATATTTATTAAGGATCAAATGGTCATTTGCAGGAAAAAGACCTTGCCAGAAAAAAAAATATTTCATCTTTTCTGCCAAAATGTTTACCACAGTGCCACACATGCATCTCAATTTAAATTATTGGTTGACAAACATCTGAAGATGACACGAATTGTTTTTAAATGGAAGTATAGTTGATTTACATAAAAATGACACTTTTGACAGATGAGAAGATGGCTAAAGATTTTGGCCACATGGGCAATTGTTTTATTTTTGGTTAGATTTCTGTGGTAGAAATACCCTGTTGTTCCTATCTGAGTGTAATTGTTATACAACTCAGTCAAATGATTAATACATTATTAGGTTGTTAGGAGGTGGAGTTTCATTTGCTTGGTTATTGTCATTTGTCCATCATGGAGGAAGGAGGTGTATCTCTTAAAATGGGAAATTCCTCTGGGCTTGTGGCTTCTTGAGAATCACTCTTAAGCTTTAGCAGAAGGTCTCAAGGTATGTAAGTGGTAGTTTCTATGTGGCGAGTCTAAAGATGGCACCCTTCACATGGAGAGAGATTTGGAACAAGAAAAGATGAAGCCAAAGCTTTGATGTACCTGACCGTGAGGCTACAGGACACACATAAGATACTCACACTCACACATACTTGTGAATCCCCAACACAATGTCTGTATTCCTCACTCGGGACAGTAGACCAATAACGTTGGAGGAAAGTCAACCAGGGTAGGAGGTGACCACCTCCTTTCAAGGTGAATCCTTCTGGGGGTTGGATTCTGTTTAAATGAGAGAGGTGTTTTTTTCAATCCTTTCCTTACCTCTGGTTGACATTTGCAGTTTGAATTTGCCGTGCATTTGGCTCATGCTATGTATAACGTGCACTGTGTTATTGTACAAGTATGTACAATGTTTGAAGTGGCCAAGAATTATATTTGCCTGGCCTTGCTATTTGCTGGAATTTCATCTCCCTGTTTGACATGGTTATGATATCATCCTTTGAGCTCACTGAGTGCAGGGGCCTCAAGTTTTATTTCTTTCATAGTCTCCCATTGCAATAATGTTACTTGCAAATGACCTAAGTTGTGACAGTAGAAGTCAAGCAGAAGGAACAATCACATCAATTTCCATTTATTGATCATCTGCTATGTGACAGGAAATATATTAATTATTTTACAAACTTGTAAATGTGTATAGTTATTATGCTGTCTTTCGTTCTCGGTGGTTTTCTTAGACCTTGTGATGCTTTCTGGAGGAGATGGATTTACTTTTTACCTGCCAGGTCAGTTCAATACAGGGAATGGATAGGGACAGGAAAAGGGTGGACGGGGATGGGGTGTGGAATATGCAGGGTCACTACCAGCTCATCCTTAAGTAAACAGATTCAACCTGGGGCCCAAGAAACAGTGAGAGCGCTAAACCATGTGTCCTGTTGACGAAAGCTCGTGGGAAAGCCCTTTGGTTAGAGTAATTAAAAGATGAGGGATGGATACCAAGCCTTCCCAATTAACTTCTGATAACTGGCCCTGGATCAGTACATTAATGAATTGTGAAAATGATTTTTTGAATGCTTTAATAGTTTGTATTTTTCTCAATGTCCCTCCCTCTACCAGGGTAAGAGTCAAAGCAAAATTTACTAGTTTTCTATTGGTTACTTCCCTAGAAGTTGTTTCCTTTTCTTCCCTCTATTATAGTTCAAATTTTACCCTAAAAAAATTTATCCTAACGAATTTCAGGACGCTCATCCAATTTTTACTGAAATTTGGCTGGATTACGTGATTTAGTTGGTCATTGTTGATGTTTGGGGAACGAGCAATTTGTTACACAGAGATTTTCACTGTGGTGTTATTTGGAAATAGTATAAGAAAAGCAGAGTTCCTTTGGACTAAAACCAGAGTATCCTCAATCTTCCCCTCTGTTCTTTGAATCTGAAGTGAAAATTGACTTTATAGTTACAGGGACTTCCCTGGTGGTACAGTGGTTAAGAAGCCACCTGCCAATGCAGGGGACACAGGTTCGAGTCCTGGTCTGGAAAGACCCGACATGCCGCGGAGCAACTAAGCCCGTGGGTGACAACTACTGAGCCTGCACTCTAGAGTCCACGAGCCACAACTACGGAAGCCCATGCACCTACAGCCCATGCTCTGCAACGAGAGAAGCCACCACAATGAGAAGCCCGCACACTGCAAGGAAGAGTAGCCCCAGCTTGCTGCAACTAGAGAAAGCCCACGTGCAGAAACAAAGACCCAGTGAGGCCAAAAAAAAAAAAAAAAAATCTTTATAGTTACAGTTTCCCTCCTATCTCCATTGCCGTTGCTTCAGTTGAGTTCCTCATGCTCTACTACTTGGATCAATCATTAGCCCACTTATCCCACACTTACAGAGGGTTTACTTTGGGTTAGGGTCTGTCCCCAGGACCTGAAGACACAAACCTCAATCAGAAATGTACTTTGTCTTCAAGAAACACTCTGACCATTATTAGGAAGAAATAGATATATGTATCAGTCAAGTTCCACTCAAGAAATCAGATACTACAGTGGGTATTTCGATGGGGAATTTAATATTGGGAACTGGTTGCAGAGGTATTGGGAGGACCAAAAAAGCACAGAGGGAGGAACTGATGTATCCTGGAGACAAAGGAACTGCAGGAAACAGGTCTCATCTCTAAGGGGGAACACAGGAGAGAAATGGTTAGTGTTACCAAGCCCCAGAAGCACAAAAAGGGCCCTGCAGAACTGCTGTTCATACCTGTGAGGGCTATGAAGAGCCCTCACACTGGTTCTGTGATCACCCAGAGAAGCTTGGACCAGCTGCTGCTCTGGGAAAGAACAGCTACAAAATAGAGAGGAGCAAGTGGTGTCTCCTTCCTCCTGTTTTCCTGTCTCCATCTAGTCCCCTGATTGGCAGATTCTAACGGGGAGACGGTGAACAAGGGAATCTGGGAAATGTAGTTGGCTGAATCCCAACCCCATCATCACAGAGAAGAGTTTAGAAGGGTAGAGAGAAAAATCTAAATAACTGACATAACATTTTGAAATAGAAATAAACTGTTAATAGGTAGGTCAGCTGGTTGAAATGCATGGTGGTCATAGTGAGAACACAGGATCAAACAGTCAGGTCTGCCTCAGGCAGAGTCAGTGAGTCGTGAAAGACAACACGACAGTAATAATAAACACCCATGCAGGTGTCCACTAAGCAGAAGGCAGAGCTAATACCAGGGCTTGACAAAAAATACAGATGTTTTGGGGGCTTTCCAAATAATTTGTAATGGCTCAAGGGTCATAACCATTCATTCATTCTGGCGATATTTTTAAAAAACTTCCCATGTTCCATGAAGGGTACGATGTGCTAAAGCTACATCACTGAAGAAGGTACACAAGGTCTCTGCCTTTATGACACTTACTTTCAAGTAGCTAAGATGGACAATAATCCCATAGAGAGAGAAAGTAGAATGATTAGAGACTGCAATAAAGGCAGTAAATGGGGTGCTCTGATAGAGAATAAACAAGAGCAACCCAGTTTAGTCCAGTTAGTCTGGGAAGGTCTACTAAAGTTGACACCTAAAGGATGGAAAGGAACAAGCCACTTGAAGTGCCTGGAGATAATTCATGAGCACTAAGCTAGTCCTTGAAGCCAACAGAAAGCCAAGGTGACTGGAATACATTTACACACACACACACACACACACACACACACATACTTTCTTTGTTCACTGCAAAGAAAGGAAGAAATACATATCTGATTAGATAAAGCCAGGGAAGTGTCAGTGCTTCAGAGACCTCTGTCTGTGTCAAGCTGAACTTCAGAGAAGGGTCTGGATAGGTAGGAAGGACCCTGTTGCAGATGACTTTGTGTGAAATGCTCGGGATGGGAATCTGTTCCATTGCAGTGGAAAGCCTTGGTACAGGTTTAAACTGAGGCCTGTTGACATCTGTTTTATGTGTTACAAGAGTTACTTTGGTGGCAGTGTGGAGAATTTTTGCTACAGGTAGGTATTAAAGACAATTTTAAATAATTGAAAGATGCTGATATATATGCCACATATATTGCATGAATAACATCATATTTTCTTGAATGGTCAAACCAAGTAAAAAATCATAGCATTATAATTTGAACAGAACTTATGGTTTTAATTTTATCTTTTGCCAAAAACAAGGTTTGATAAACTAGAGTAGGGGGCCAAAACCATGATGAGACATAATTAATACACTCTGTATTTAAACCATAATTTTATTGATTCAAATAGCTATATACAAATAGCCAACAGGTATATGAAAAAATGCTCAACATCACTAGTTAGGGAAATGCAAATCAAAACCAAAATACTATGAGGTATTACCTCACCCCAGTTTATGTATAAACCTAAATGAACTTTTTGGCCAACCCAATATATATAAAACGAATGTTGGCAGTGATGTGGAGAAATTAGAACACTTTTACACTGTTGGTGGGAATGTAAATGGTGCAGCCATTGTGGAAAACAGTATGGAGTTCCCTCAAAAAATTAAAAATAGAATTAGCATATAATCCAGCAATCCCACTTCTGGGTATATAACCAGAAGAGTTGAAATCAGGATCTCAATGATATCTGCATGGGATATCTGTACTCCCATGTTTATTGCAGCATTATTCACAATAGCCAAGCCATGGAAACAACCCAAATGCCCATCAACAGATGAATGGATGAAGAAAATGTGGTACATATATACAGTGGAACATTATTATTATTCTTAGAAAAGAAGGAAATCCTGCCACTTGCTACAACCTGGATGAGCCTGAAGAGCATTATGCCAGGTGAAATAAGCTAGTCACAGGAGGACAAAACTTCCTGATTCCACTTACGTGAGGTAGCTAAAATACTCAAACTCTTAGAAACAGAACAGAATGGGCTAGAGAGCGGGGAAAAGGGGAGTTCTTTTTCAAATGATATAAAGTTTCAATTATGCGAGATGAATTAATTCTAGAAGTCTGTTGTACAACATAGTGTCTGTAATCAACAATACTGTATTAGGCGCTTAAAAATTTGTTAGGAGAGTAGAACTCACGTCAAGTGTTCTTTTTTAAAATTACTTACTTAATTATTATTATTATTATTTGTCTGTGTCAGGTCTTAGTTGTGGCACATGGGATCTTCGCTGAGGCATGATCTTTTGTTGTGGCGCAGGCTTCTCTCTAGTTGTGGCGTGCAGGTTTTCTCTTCTCTAGTTGTGCTGCGTGGGCTCCAGACCATGTGGGCTCTGTAGTTAGAGGCACGTGGGCTCTCTAGTTGAGGGGCCTGGGCTCAGTAGTTGTGGTGCGTGGCTTAGTTGCCCCACGGCATGTGGGATCTTAATTCCCTGACCAGGGATCGAACCCGCATCCCCTTCATTGGAAGGTGGATTCTTTACCACTGGACCACCAGGGAAGTCCCATGTCAAGTGTTCTTGCCACACACACACACACACACACACACACACACAAACCCCAAAGAGACACGGACATTTTTGTGGGTGATGGATATGACTCTTTCCTTGATTATGATGATGATTTCATGGGTGTTTCCATCTATCCAAACTCATCAAATTTTATACATTAAATATGTGCAGGTTTTTGTATATCAATTATACCTGAATAAAGCTGTTTAAATAAAAAAGAAATACATCTAAGGAGAAAAGATATTGATATATAAAATATTTGATAAATACGAACAATATATGTAATAGAACTAAGATATTGAGCTCAATAATCAAACACATATTTGTGAATCCACTATCTTACTTCATTGCAAAACATTACCAATATCGTTGTGTCTACTTGTATATTTCCTGCCATCATCTACTTTTGAGCGGTAACTGCTAATCTGAATTTTGTGTTAATGTTTTCCTTGATTAAAAAATTGGTTTCACCTCCTATGTATCTATCCCTAAATGATATATTGTTTTGTATTTCTTGTCTTTGAACTTCATTAAAATAGGATTATATTGTACAGTCTTCTGTGACTTTCCTTTTTTTCTCTTCAATATTGTGGTTTCTATGATTGATCCACATTGCGTATTTTTAATGCTGCCTTATATATCATTGAGTAAATAAACCACAGTTATTTCTAGTGTGGTATGGAGGTTTAGGCTATTATTATTATTTGCTATTACAAACAACACTACTCTGAACATTTTTGTGCATTTCTCTTGGTGGATGTGTGCAAAGCATACATATATATGCTTAAGAGCAGAATTGTCAGGTTTACAGTATGTGAATGTTTAACTTGACAAGGTCATGCCACATTATTTTCTAATAAATGGTGCTCATTAAATTTTTTTTAAATTACAGAATTACCCATGATTTATCCCCAACTGCTGCCTGATCACTGTAATCCCGGCTCTTGGCTGCTTATAGGAATCATTTTGATACATTAATCTTAACACCAACTAACCTCTCTTTATTGCTGTCTCTAATTATGAGAAAGATCACCTTTAATTTATCCAAGTGAAAGCATCTCAGGTCCTGTGTTGTGAGACTCAGAAGATGAGGCGACATCCTCATTCCTAGCTCCTCCCAGGAGCGGATGTACTGTGAGGCTAACTATGCGGAACCTTCAAGACCCCTTATTTGCCTGGGTTCCTACCAGCATCATTTGAAAATATTCACTTTTGTATATATTTTTTATTCATAATTTAGAATTCTTTTTCTTAAAAAAAGACCCAAACCTGAATAAGCTTAAGGTTCCAGGAAACCTGCATTTGTCCCTAGTTTCTTTTATATTATAATCTCTTTACTTTGGGGGTTAATTTACATTTTATAACCTTGGTCTTCCCAATCCTCTGCAATAGCTTCCAAGAGACTTTCTAAATGATTCAAAATATTTTCCCCCTGAATATTTTAAAATCATCTCAAACAACAGACTAGTCATTTAACTCAACAATGGGCTCTTCCTAAGGGACATTATCCCAGTTTTAGTGAAGTTACTTGGAAATGAGTCAGAATCCTAACAGTTTTCAACACAGTGGATTAATTTAATCGATTTAAGTCATTCTTCTTGGAACTTCTCAGTTTACTTTGCTTATGACTTGGCTCTCCGGGCCAAATCAGATTTAAGGATCTAATGTATGGCATTAGTGTTTCATAGACTTGTCCCAGGGTTTTGCTATAATCTCTGCCTGATTTCTCTGAATTAAAATAATGGACAATGTCAGGTGTGATAAATCACTCAGGTAGTTATGAGAAAGTATTGTGTCCATAAATAGCTAACAATCAAAGAAACAACAACCAAAAAACACCTCTTAGATTCATCAGAATATATCCACAGACCTCAATTCAAGAAACACTGGTGTATAAGGATAAAACTCGGCATTTTAGTCAACTTAGATGTCCTCAGACTCACAAAGTGAGGCCTTTCCCATTCAAGCCTCGGCCTCAAGCATCTCCCATAGAGGCCCCCTCCACCCAGACCTGTCTTGGTTCCCCTCCCTCCAACTGTAACCTGCCTTCAGGTATTTCTGCTGGTTACCCGACTCTTTCCCCAGAGAACGAGGCACCTTTGTGTTTCTTAAAAACTCCAGCAGCACCTCAGTCTCTGAGAGGGTGCGCTTTGAAGATCTCTCTCCCCCCACCTCTGAAGGAAGCACTAATCCATTCCCTGCCCATCTCAGGTTAGATAATGCGATACTCAGCCAGAGGGAGGACGTTCTTAGCCACAGACTAGCAGCCCCAGTAAATTTGCAAGGAATATCTTATTCCTACGTTTCTCTTCTGTAACACTTTCCTTCTGGTGAATATAAGACTCCTCAAGCAATAACAACTTGCATTTATACAGCCTTATGAACATGAACTCGCATAAATCACATTCATTAGTACCTCTTCCCTTCGGAGGTCCCTTTCCCAGGTGACTAGCATGGCTCCAGCCTGCCTCCCAACCTCTGCCTCGCCTCTAGTATTGGTGTAATTGTACTGACTCTCCCAGGAGAAGCCCACCTGCCCAGTCCTTTCCCTCACTCCTCTTTTATTTTTATTAATAAATTTATTTATTTTATTTATTTATTTTGGGCTGCCTTTGGTCTTCGTTGCTGTGCACGGGCTTTCTCTAGTTGCGGCAAGCGGGGACTACTCTTTGTTGCTGTGCGCAGGCTTCTCATTGCAGTGGCTTCTCTTGTTGCCGAGCACGGGTTCTAGGCACACGGGCTTCAGTAGTTGTGGCTCATTGGCTCAATAGTTGTGGCACGCGGGCTCTAGAGCGCAGGCTCAGTAGTTGCGGAGCACGGGCTTAGTTGCTCCACGGCATGTGGGATCTTCCCGGACCAGGGCTCGAACCTGTGTCCCCTGCATTGGCAGGCGGATTCTTAACCACTGCGCCACCAGGGAAGCCCCTTGACTGTCACACCAATTTAGCTGAGGCCCGGGACTCCCCGCTCCTGCTCTGACAAAAGCCCTTGGCTCCTGCCCTCCACTCACCTATGCGTCTCTCCTGTAGGAATCACTCTTCTATGGGGCTTTGTCCAGAGGACTGAGGTCCCCTCTTCTGTGTGAGCACCCATCTCTCATCTCTTCTCCAGCTCAAAAATCTCCCTGTTTTTTTTTTTTTTTTCACTCTCCCATCTTTTCCCTAATACTGGCTAGCTGATTCAGTGAATAAATACAGCATAACATGGTAGTTCATGACCGCCAGCTGGAGGGCCAGAGTTCTTAAAAAGTTCAAAACATCCTCCTATCCCTGAATATTTTAACTAAGGGCTAAGCTTTACAAAATTCTCCAGGCTTCGGTTTTCTTATTTGTAAAATGGAATGGACAATAGTGCTGACTTCACACAGAGGCTGTGAGGATTAAATAAGAAAATAAACATAAAGTGTTTACCACAGTGCTTAGCACAATAAATGTTAGTTTTCATCACAGATTTGTCCAGGACTGCTGATCGCTCTGTGTCCAGCCGAGTGAAATATTCACATTTTACGCAACATATCTAAAATATGAAAATTCAAAATGTCACATTTTAGGCAACATGTTTGATTTAGTTTGATTAGGCCTTTTAGTACGATTGTTTCTTTTTAAGTGTTTGAAAAGATAACATTGTCTCCCCGACACTGCCTAAGCAGTATTTTTCTACATAGGATGAAATTCCTCACAGATAAATATTCATCCATTTTACTCAACTCAGTTTACTGGAGGACAGGAACTATATTTTACTATTACCATTCCCATTTCAAAGACGGGGAAATAAAGGCATTGAGAAAAAAGGTAACATGCCCGAGGTCACAGAACGACTACGTGGGAAAGATAAGGCATCAGCCTTGACCTAGTTTGCTCTTTGTGCAATTTTGTATCAATGTTTTAAAAAAAATGCACCAAAAATCCTAATCAGAATCTTCTGAATAGTAATCATGTGCTGAAAGATAGTGTATTCTTTTTGCATAAAAGATTTTCTGCATTACAGCAGGGGGCCTTACCCTGATGTGTCAGGAGGAAGAAGAAAATTCATTTCTTATACCAGCCTGTCAGCTGCCCTTTATGATTGAACCATATACCATTAGACAATCACAAACAGTGACAAGAGCTTTTGCTCTGTAGCGATTCTCATGTTTGAATTGGTTTGCTGAATTGGTTTGCTGAATTGGTTTGCTGAAATGCTGCACTCTGCTGCATTACTGGAAAACACTACAAAGAACAGGTGTGCAGGACCATGCCATAGTTATCATTTAGCTGTTTAATCTGGGTGTTTTAAATACTACTCTGATTTTGTTACAGTGTATTTGATATTTGAAGTGTGTTTTTTAAGGTCTATGTTAAAAGCACAAGAAATGATATTTTTTATGGATTAAGCAAATCCTTTTTTTTTTGACATAATCACATCCTGAAAGTGACGGAAAATAAAAATCTTCCTATTTTTCATATATACATAATGTTGATGGTGTATTTGTAGTGATATTACCAGAGTAAATTCACATCCTCTGCAGCTGGTATAATTCTCATACCTACCTTAAGGAAGACGTCTATGGAGACACAGAAGATATGTGCTCTTATATTAACTCCCAGTAGATTACAAAAAGTAATCAGAACTAAATGGAAGATATACTCTCCAACACATATTTTCAGACTTGAAGTAGAATTTTTTTCCTGCATACTAAAGCAAGTAGGGACATTTTACATTATCTCTGGTCCCTTTATAACTCCTTGAGTAAGTGTATTGCAAATAAGTACATTTATCATTGAAGACTGTTAGTAAAGAATACGGGTATTTATTCAGATGATTCAGAGACACAACGTTTGAAGAGTTTTTAAATTGCTTATTTGGTTTAGAGCCATATTCACTTCTTGATGAAGATATTGTTAAAAGTGATGAAAGTAGGAAAGCTTATCATTTCACTGATCTCTGTCACAGCCAATGAAAACATTAATTTTAAAGAATTAAAATGTAGGAGTAGGCTATATGAATTTTAATGAGTTTCATGTTTAAATTATTAGAAAATTTAATAGAACATATATTCCTAAGGTTAATTTTAAAGACACTGCATTTCTTGAGTCAACATGAACACTCTGAAGAGATTTCAGGATGAAAAATTAGTACAGAACAAAGCCCACTGTGGAGAATCACTAAGTACCAGCTATGATAATGACCTATTACAAGGCACCTGGTTATACCATGGATTTGATTATGGAGGTCAACTCCTGTTCTCTGTGTAAATAGTGATGTGTGGTGCATCTTTGTCCTTGAAACTTGGAAAGCATACAATAAGGGGGTTGTGTGTGTCCTCTGGCTCCTGCATTACAACAGGATTCTATGTAGTAAGGCCATTAAGATCTTAAGTGTATGAATGCATCATTGGTGACTTAGCTGGGAGATTGCAAAATGCTTGTGGATGGAAAATTCGTCCTTACATATTTATTTGTTTAGGATTTTCCCCTTACTGCCTAAAGGCTATGGAGTGGGTTCCATACTTAGAGCAATGAAGTAAATATATTAAAACAAATATTAGCCTTTTAAACAAACATTTTCTCATTAGTCTTCTCTCCGTGACAAGAACGAGGTTAAAAATGGTTTGAAGTTTCTTAAGTCATTAGGTTCTGTGGCTTTTCTAAAATTAGAGCGTCACGTTTTCAGTAACTGTGTTTGTATTTACATAATTTTATTAATTTTTATTACAGTTCAAAGCATACAACCATTTTACCAATTGCCTTTTTGTAATTAGAATGTTATATCTTCACTTTGCTTTGGCTTTCAGTGAACTCAGTAGTATCACATTTCATTAGCAAATACAGAACAGTATTTCCTGATGTAATTAGACAAGTGTATTTGGTGTTTAACATGATTTTCATCTTCATTAGAGAGAGATGTGAAACTTATGAGTCTCCTTTATCACTTTGAAAATTCTTCTCCCTTGAAAGAATATCTCTGTGTAATTTTATTATTCCCGTTTGATTTTGTGAGGCAGCATGTCACCTGTTTCCGCGGATGTAGCAAATTATCTTCCTTGGTCTGGTGGAAGCATAAAAAGGGTGTGTGTATGTGAGAGAGAGACCTTGTTTGGAAAGATAATTTAACATGATTTTTTTCTTTTTTTTGCTCCATCTAACCCTGAAAGTTTTGGGGGTTAGACCTGCACATTTGACTGGGACCTTTCCCTTTTTCTCAAAACTGGACCACTTTTGAACACTAGGCTACCTAGTTACCTAACACCCACTTTGTGGATATTGATGGTTGTTTAGGGTTAAACAAAAGAACATTATGTACTAGTGGACAACCTATTATTTAAGAACACCGGAGAAGCGGATTCAGTAGCAGCCATTTGTCACTCTACGTCCTTCTTCTACTAAAAATAGGAATTACTTATTCACGCTATCTTACTGAGCTACAGAATAAACAATGAAAACAGGGTTTTAGAGTGCTTTAAACTCCCTTCCTTCCTCCCTCCCTCCCTTTCTTTCTTCCTTCTTCTTTCCTTCCTCCCTCCCTCCCTCCCTCTCACTTTCTTTCTTTCTCTCTCTCTTTTACAAAAAATCACCTAATCATGTTGGTTATCCTCCTTCCCCTTTTATTGGCAAAATATAGACACTCTATGTATTTCTATTTATGTTACCACTATGTGGTCAGTTTTAATTTGGTTTCTTACTTCTTTCACTGCTCTGGCCTCTCCTGTTGCGGAGCACAGGCTCCGCACGCACAGGCTCAGCAGCCATGACTCACGGGCCCAGCCGCTCCGCAGCATGTGGGATCTTCCCGGACCGGGGCATGAACCCGTGTCCCCTGCATCGGCAGGTGGACTCTCAACCACTGCGCCACCAGGGAATTCCTGGCTTCTTACTTCTATACAATATTGTCCATGGCAAAAATGTCATTAGAAGTGGTGTTGACTAACACTTGGTATAGGATTAGGTACTGTACTCATTATGATAATATAAACTGGTGTTTGAAAGTCTATAGAGGTTAAATACTTGCAATTTTTTCATAGATAAAATTGCTTATGATATTTAGTTAAATTTGGGATAGTTCTTTTTTGGTGAGGTCTTCCTCTGCAGTGGTTTTGAGTTGAATTCTCAGTTGAATGGAACAGACAGATAGAAAGGAACCATTGTGATTGTCTCAGAACTCTACTATGACAGGATAAAATAACATGCTCTTTTCTTGTGTCTTAGGCTGTATTTTGTCCTATATGTCTTTTAAAATACTATTTATCATACTCTGTTTATTTCTTCAGGGATTTGAATTAATTTACACAAAGAATGGCAAAACACAAAACATTTAAAAAGTAAGATTAAGGAAAATAGGAATTAGAACAAGAGACAAGATCAGAAACAAAATAAGACACATTTGAAATAGCTATGCTCTATATTTAGGTGTAAGCTTTCTGGTGGCTTAAGTGAAAAGGCAAAATTGGATAATTGCTCAAGATGGGGAAGCAAACATTTTCTCTGGGGCACATACAAATTTTCTTAATACATACCCCTAAAGGAAATTTCTCTCATAGAACTGCATATGAGAAGGCTCTGTGTGGTGTTCTCAACAATGTTTCTATAGCCAGCGCAGTAAAGGGTTCCCCCAAACAAGACTTTTTTCCCTACTTGTTAATATATAATTAATATATAATAAATGAAAGCAAAGAGAAGACTGTGAAAAGAATAGTTCAGTATGAGCAATTCCATAGGGGTGTAGAAAATATGGTACTCATGAGAGCTTTTCGGTAGAGGGATGGTTAGCTAACAAGTCCCTTAAATTCTTCTCTCACGGGTAGTAGGCGGTTTGAAGCTGACTCTCTGGTGAGGTATTGTTTGTTGTGCATTGAGGTGATGAGTGCCCATGGTGTTATGAGTGTTCACCACATACCCACATTTCCCTTCTGAGCAAGTAGTTCCTTGTATAATCATTTCCTGTTTTGTCACGTGACCTTGTTACTCCAGCCACAGCCAGAGTTGGGTTTGTGGTAAGTGCCAGCACCATCTTTCGGGTCAGCCTTTGAACGACCAGGTAAGAGAGCTCTTTCCATTGTGGCTCCTTTCATCAGGATGAGGACTGATTAGTCAAAAGACATCCTTGTTCTTGAAGAGCTTGACTTTATAATAAACAGAAAGAGATGGGGGCCAAAAGGATGGCTCTGAAGTGAAGAGAGGCCCTGGGAAGAGCCGGAAACCAAGGCACACAACGGTAGCTGCAGCGCAGGCGTTGCAGTGGGATGCTGAGTGATGGTTAGCGTCTTCACATGTCTCGCTTGGAAAAATTTTTCTTGATTCTTACTCTCTTGGGCATCCTTACAATAAGGCCCATTCTACTAGGTAATCAGCACGTTTCTGTTCTCTGTAACCAAAAGGAACCGAACACAAGGGTCGACCCATGTAATCTGGAGATTAAATGACAGGATACTTTATTATCCTTTTATAGAATTTATGAATTCTAACAAAATTCTTAACAGAATGGATCACTATGTATGTTTATGTCTTTTTGTCATGAGTGACAGAAATAGAGCAACTAACATTTCTTCCTGGTGTAATTACAAGTAACACCTATTGAAGATTATTGAGGCTTATATTTTTGTTAAATCCATAAAAACATTTAGGAATTTTATGTAGAAACCTTGTAATGTATTTGTTCTATGGGATTAAACATCATGATGTTTTAGAACAGCATAAGATTTCTTAACACAGTGGTTCAAATGTTAAAGAACACTACAGTTTGGAATGTAAAGTCTTCTATGGCTTACCATTAAGTAAATGGTAAAGAATTACCAGGTCATGGAACTGATATCTTTTACTGTAATCAGAACAAACAGGTGGGCTTCTTTTACAGTGTTATGTTTGTATTTTGGAGCAACAGTGTCATGGTGTAACTAACCATCCATTTCCAACAAGAGGAGTAAGGAATCTTGGACTTCCAAGCTGTCCTACCGTCTCTTCCTACTGTAAA
Source organism: Hyperoodon ampullatus (assembly GCF_949752795.1). Classification (NCBI taxonomy): domain Eukaryota; kingdom Metazoa; phylum Chordata; class Mammalia; order Artiodactyla; family Ziphiidae; genus Hyperoodon; species Hyperoodon ampullatus. Next base: position 30,851,124 of record NC_136925.1, on the reverse strand, counting down.
ATCAGAATATGAAGTTACAGTGAGATAGTTCTAATGAAGCAAGGTACATTCATCCTTTAAAGCACTCTGCTAATGTGATCTCTTTTCTTTAATGATTCAACCCAAATCGGTGATGACCTTTCTAATGAAACATAAAACCTACAATATGCAACCTTACTAATATATTCTGGTGCAATTAGGTCACACAGAAGGCTTGTTAGGTTTGTAATGTCTGCTTTCACCTTTACTAGAATTTCTGGTTACACCAAAAGTGTATCATTCCTCACTGTAGCACTGTAATTCTACTCCAAATAAATAGTTTATTAAATAAATCTTCTAAACATTATCACTCTGTAAAATATATTAGAGTGTTTGATGATTTAAAAAATTATGAAAGATAGTTAAGAGGAATAAAAAATTAAGTTTTACATCTTACTAATAGCCACATTATATGCTATCATTTTTTTATTTAAAAACTGTTATATGTATTCTTAGAGAGAATGAATTTTTTAATGTATTAAATAGTTTCAAATTTAATAGTGTTTTGTAGGTGTCCCCGTTAAGTGGTTTCCTCATTAGGAATAATGATCTATTTAGAGCTTCTGACGCTTGTAGGGATGTTCCCTTCCTAAATAAACATCCACATTGATGCCAAAGTCCTGTCGTGGCCAAACCTGTTTGTTGAGCTGCTTGTTGAAAACTGACATTTCAGAGTTACATCCTAGTTGTTTTGAAAATGTATTCACCATCTGCCCTATATAGGAGTTTGTTTTATTAAAAAAATAAATCACCCAATGACCTCTTAATGTAGAGTTACTATTTTACATGAGTAAGTATGGGGAGAAGGAAATCAAAGCCCTTGGAATTGCAAGCATACCATTTTATTCTCTTATCCGAAGTTTCTGGAACTGCTGCCACTGCAGCAAGCTGCCTGGCCTAAGGTTCTCTAGAGATAGGAGGTTGCTTACTTTCTGGGTGGAATTTATGGAACACAGATAACTGTCTGCCAGGAACTAAACTGAGCCCACGAAAGTTATTGAAGGTGTGAGATTAGATCGAGGCCTGGTGGAAGGGAATAGCAGATGAGATCCCAGAGGGGATTCCAAGGGAGCTGAGCTGTGCTGAGGCGCGCACAGGACCCGCTCCCGGCGGGCAAGTCTGGGCTGGCTTCTCCGCAGTCAGCCACCAGGGTGAATGTGGCTGCAGGCACAGCAGAATCTCTTAATGAAGAAGAAAGCGGGCCAGGACAGCAGGGAAGGAAAACCAGGGGAGGAACGTGTAAAAAATTCACTACATACATTAGCTGGGCCTCTTGACTCAAAAACTAGCAAGTTCATCTGAATGTGAATCTCGCAGCTTCTTCTCCAAGAGCCTGGAGAAACTGCATCATGTAATCTACAAGGTAATTATTAAAAATGCATAGATGGTCACGTAGGTACCAAAAAAAAAAAAAAAAAAAGGAAAGTTGTCTCCAGAAAAACATTAGAAGGTCCCCTTATGTCTATGAATTAGAGTCTGTTTGCTTCTAACAGCTGCTATTTTGGGAATTCCTCGGAGGATGTTTAAAGAGCAAGTTTTGTATATTGAGGTGGCTGCCCCATTGTCGTGGACAGTTGAAACCAGAGTAAGCTATTGAGGGGAGCTAACGGTTTTGGCACTGGTTTTGGGTGTTAAGTATCAACTAACATGTTTATGCCCGCCCTTCAGATGTCCACATACAAAGACCCCTTTCTCTCCCTCCTGGCAAGAATCCAGGCCAATCTTGGAATGCTTAGTCCCCCGCCCATCATTAAGGGCACTGTGTTAATCGTGGGGCTTCATCTCAGAAGCACCCTGGAAAGGAATGCTCACCGACCCACAAAATCCACAGTTCCTCTTCTGTGGAAATCTCATGCACATGAACATGGGGTTCTGAGGCAGAACTAAGAAACAGTCAAGTTCAAGTTCACTTAAAACTACCTAGAGATTTAATAATTTAGGCATGCTAATGGATAGGTCACTGAATTGCTACAATCCTTTAAAAATCTGTGTTATATGAGAGATGTATGACATTTCTGTATATGTTATATTATATTTATGTATATATGAGATTCTTTCTCACCATTACTTCTATGGAGAACACAGATACAATGTATTTCAGTCAGTAGCATGTAGGCCAAGTCTTAGTCTGCTAAAACCATGTTAGCTTGGTCTGAAATAATATGTTCAAATTAAATTTTGATAAATAAGACGATAACCATGTAGGCAGAGAAAACATTGCATCTTTCCTTGTAGCTTTAAGCTGAGTGCTATAACGGTGCTGGTATAACTAAAACAAAAATTTACTTCCTTTTGTGATCTATTTGGCATTAAAATTATCATTATGTTCTGTAGGTTTTGTGGAGACTGAAGATTTTAAGGAGCTGTATGTTTATAAATTTATTAAAATAAAATCTACTGTCAATAGAGAAGAGAAATTTGAATCATTCTACTAGTAAACAATTTACAGGGTATTTTTTGGAAAATAAATAAAAAGGAGTAAATAGTTTCTTTTATGAATATTGCAGGTTGGGAATCTTCAACTTGTTATTTGGGAAGGTGTTAAAATAAACATGGTCTTGCGTCTAAATTACTAGGGTTTTTTTTATACATATACGTGATTATTTACTTAAAATTTGACTTATTTGGATTACATATTTAGCATTATGGTTCTTCTCATAGGCTTAATGCTTTTCTTCTTATGATTCAAGAATGAGTCTTGACAAACACCATTCTGTTCTGCATCAATGAGTTTTGTTTTGTTTGTTCATTTGTTTGTTTTTTATTTCACGTATAGGTTAAATCATATAGTATTTGTCTTTTTTATCTGACTTATTTCACTTAGCATAATACTCTCTAGGTCCATCCATGTTGGATGGCAAGATTTCATTCTTTTTTATGGCTGAGTAGTGTTCCATTGTATGTATATATACCACATCTTTATCCATCTATCCATCACAGATGGTAACTAGGCATATTGTGGTGATTGTTTCACAGTGGATATAAATATCGAGTCATTATGTGGTACACCTGAAGCTAATATAATGTTATATGTCAATTATATCTCAAGTAAAAAAATGATTCTTGAATATTTGGAAAAGCAGAAAAATTCTCCCCTACATGCCAACTATTTTGCATATTTATGCTGTTCAATTTACATTTTTTTCCTTCAAGGAATTCAAGCAAGAATATAATAGTGAGAACTATGATAATTTGCTTACTGAAAAAATCATCACACATTAGCTTTATTTATTACTTCTCCAGTTACATTGCCAGTGTGGTGTCTTTTTCAGGCCAGCACAGGCATGATTCTTCATCCTCCAGCTGGAATGGTGGTTTTAAAAATCCTTGGAGACAGGCCTGGGTTGCTTGCCGGGTGGGACATCTGTCCTGCTCAGTACTGTATGCCTGGCACATAGCTGGCACTCAATAAATAATTTTTGAATGCATGGCTGGATAAAGACCTCCGTGATTTATGTGAGTGTGAGAGGAAGCCTCATGCCCCTCCTCTTCTCTATATGTGCGTTAGGCAGAAACCACAGTGTCTGAGAGGTCAACGGCCTCGGTAAGGGTCACTCAGTTTTCATGAAAATAGGCTTTTGGTTTCCTGGTTCTCTAGAGACTAGGCTGCTATAGCCCTCTGTGTCCTTGCTGGGAGTAATCAAACTCAGCAAGTCTCACAGCCCTGCTATCACTGTGGAGAGTAAATGATTTCTATTGGAGGGGATGGGAGAGACTGGGGGCGGCGAGGGGCGGGCAGACGTATCGATCCTTTGTGTTCAGTACCCTCTTCCCTATTCAGCCCTGTCTCCCCTCTGTAACCCGACTCCCCGTTGACTTTAAGATAACTGCCCATCTCCCTTTGATATTTCCCTCCATTTTACTTTAGGTATGCTTTAGTCCTCTGGTGTATCCATAAGTCTCATTATGTCATTGGCATTACTTTAAGTCTGTGTTCTATGGAACTGTTTCAGCTCTGAAATTTCAACATCCCAGTCGCTGACCATGATCCATCATTTCTTCTCACTGCATCTCTTCTGCAGCCTGATAAGAACCTCTAGTTCCTTGAACCCCTTACCTTATAACTTCCTCTCTTTTCTTCTCTGCTTAACTTAGACTTTATACTCCATCCTTTAAATGATTCTCTTGCCAACCACCTCCACCCACTGGCCCCGTTGCCCCACAGGCCTGCAGAACCCCAACTCTGGGTCAGTCTAACTCTTTGCTTCCTCCTAACCTACACCAGGTCACCACGCCCTGCTGGAAAAGACCACTTGGCAAACTAGAAATTTGGTAGTCAACCCTGACAGATTTTTCCCATCTCCCCTCCTCCTAGGTTCTGTGTTTCTTACCTAAATTCCTCTTAAATGTGTCCTCATTTTGCCTGCAGCCACACCCTGATCAAGCCACTCTGACCTTTTACCTGTATCGCTGAGGTGCTAACAGGTCTCAGTGCCTTGGTGCTTGTCTTCCTACTATGGGCTCCACACAGCGGTCATAATGTTCTTTATATATTTCAAATATGATCAAGCAATTCCACTTTTTTTTAACATCTTTATTGGAGTATAATTGCTTTAAAATGGTGTGTTAGTTTCTGCTTTATAACAAAGTGCATCAGTTATACATATACATATGTCCCCATATCTCTTCCCTCTTGCATCTCCCTCCCTCCCACCCTCCCTATCCCACCCCTCTAGGTGGTCACAAAGCACCGAGCTGATCTCCCTGTGTTAATCGGCTACTTCCCACTAACTATCTATTTTACGTTTGGTAGTGTATATATGTCCGTGCCACTCTCTCACTTCGTCCCAGCTTACCCTTCCCCCTCCCCGTTTCCTCAGGTCCATTCTCTAGTGGATGGATCTGTATCTTTATTCCCGTCTTAGCCCTAGGTTCTTCATGACCGTTTTTTTTTTTTAGATTCCGTATGTATGTGTTAGCATACGGTATTTGTTTTTCTCTTGCAACTCCACTTCTAACACCATTTAAGAAGCTCCTTTATGGAGCTCCTTTATGGTTGAGAACAGAATCCAAAGTTTTAATCATGGTGTGTCCCCGAGGATCTGATTCCTGTCCATGTCTCCAATTTCACCTCCCATCTCTTGCCTCTCTTTCCCCAGCTCCAGAAGTACCTTTTCAGTTCTGCAGATGCTTCATGTACTCTCTTCCCTTTGGGCTCTCTCTCTTTTGTCCTCCGTCTTCACCCTCTCACCCCTGACTTCATTTTTCCTGGTGACCCCTTACTCATTTTTCCAGGTTTTGTTTACTCTTTCAAGGACTCCTTCCCTGAGATTCCCCCTCCCTTCAAACATATCTGAGCTGTGCTCCGACCGTGTGCTCCCGGGGCACACTGTATCTCCACCATGTTAATACCTAGAATCCTGCATTTTAGTTGCTTATCTGTCTATATCTTCCACTATTTTATAAAATCCGTGAGGGCAAGGACCCTATTTGCCTTGTTCACTATTGTGCCCCAGTGCATAGTACAATGCTTGTAATATAGTGAAGGGAAAATAAATATTTGTAGCAGAGAATATAGAGTGCTGGTAAGGTAAATAAACAGGAACCAAACTACCTGGGTTCAAATTCTGAGGCTGCTAATTACTTGCTGTATAATGTTGGATAAGTTATTTAACTGTTCCATGTCTAGTTTCTTATCTATAAGGTGGGGATTATAATAGTCCACACCTGATATGGTTGTGGTGAGCATTGAATTAATACATGTAAAGTGTTTGGAGCAGTGCCTGATACAGAGTAGGAACCCAATTGACTATTGATATTCATTAAACTATTTAATACGGCCATTTAAAAAAATGTGAGTCTATCTATCTATCTATCTATTTATCTTCCTATCTATCATCTATATCTATAGATATATCTTCAGCTGAAAATGGCCATATTTTTACACACCTTTATGAACTAGTTGTACCTGTTAACTTGGATCTGTAATTCAATTAGTGGAACATGTTCTCCATTTAAATAATATAAATCTCTATCTAGACTCTCCCTTTAGTGATGTAGAGAGCATGGCTGTGTACCCTTCTGCACAGTGTCTGTGAACCTGTGTTGCTTCATTTTTTTTTCTGTCTGTTCCTAAGTGACCTCACCCAGCAGCACCAGCAGTGGATTTGGCTATCAAGTTGACGGTATCTGCCTTTATATCTGTCTCTAAAACCTGGCATTATCAGGCTTACTGAATTTTGAAATTAGAGCGTTCCTACTGTTTAGAGGCTTGGAATCATTCTTCATCTACTTAGGGTGACTTGAGGCGGAGACTGTCACACCTTTTTTTCCATAGGAAAGAGATTTCCAACTACCTTTTATAAGTAACAAAACAGAAGCTTGCTTGCAAAGGCTTAGTTATTTGTCCAGAGATAAGCATCAGTTAATACTGAAACCAGGAATAAAGAACCAGCATTCCATGGCTCTCTTGAATTCACAATAAAACAGGACCGCAAAATAGTGTTAGGAGAGAAAAACTCAAGTATGAGAACATAAAATATGGTATTCTTTTTGAAACTATAACCATGAATTTATGATGCACTGGTCCAATTTTCTCATAAGGTAAGGAGAATTGATAAAAACAGGTCCTTAAGTGTGTGTATGTATGCATATCCATACATGTATGTCTATATATACACACATACACATATATAGCCTGTGTAAATAAAATGAAGCATTAGAAAAGACATCAGACAACTGTCCCTAGTTCTTCTAGTTGTTTTGGGGCCAGAGTTTTGTTCACTTTTTAATTTCCCTCTTGGAGAGAGTTAGGTGAAAATCTTTCATCTTTGTCCTTGATGGCCTTGGGTCTTAAATATTAGGTACTGCCAGGTGAGCCGCACTTATTTCCTTCCATCCTTCTTTACCCTGTCAGACTTCTGCTGTGAGGCATTCTTCATCCCAGGGATGTTACTTCCTAACTGCTTTCTCATTAATTAATCCTTGGTTATCTAGTTTCTGGTTTTTTCACTCTACATAAAAATGACAAAAGTCACCTGTGGGCTTCCCTGGCGGCGCAGTGGTTGAGAATCTGCCTGCCAATGAAGGCGACATGGGTTCGAGCCCTGGTCTGGGAAGATCCCACATGCCACGGAGCAACTAGTCCCGTGAGCCACAACTACTGAGTCTGTGCGTCTGGAGCCTGTGCTCCGCAACAAGAGAGGCCGCGATAGTGAGAGGTCCGCGCACCGCCGCAACTAGAGAAAGCCCTCGCACAGAAACGAAGAGCCAACACAGCCATAAATAAATAAATAAATTTTTTTTAAAAAAAGGCAAAATTCCTTAAAAAAAAAAAAAAAGAAAAGAAAGTCACTTGTGATCTTTTGACATTTTCCTAGCTTTGCCTCACCTTTAACTTTCCTTCTAGGTAATGATGTCCCTCAACTCTCCATTGTTGAAACACACCCCTACTCTGGTGGCAGTGACCCTGAGCTTATCCAGGCTGTTATCCTGGTTCTCTCTTGCCCTGTCTCTGTTGGCTCGTTTTCATTCTTGCATGTTGGACAAAGGATTCACTAAGTTGAAGCCTCTTCTTTTTCTTCTTTAATTTCTGCCCTTTGAGCATTCCATTCGCTTCCACAATTTGCCTGAGTTTCATGAAAGAAGGAACTCTGTCTTTGTCATTCTTAAACCTGTTCCTAGTGCTTAGTGCAATACCTGGGTCATGGTAGATGCTCCAAGAAGTCTATTGCCTTGAACTTAAGCTGTGCACTTGATTCCAAAGTCTAAATCAATGGCTCTGACTTTTCTCCACCTCTAGTCCCAATAACATCACCCTCTTTCTGTGTGTTTCCAATAATAATAAGAATAGCTTCTGCTATGAAGCACCTGCTGTGCGCTAGCCAGTCAGCTAGGTAATTGAAATACATTACTTGTACTCTACACCACAACCCTTCAAGGTACACCTTATCATCTGTACTTTAATGTTGGAGAAAATTGACATCCACTTGGATACGACGTAAGCATCTCAAAGAACTCTTGCCCCAAACCTGTTCCTGTAAAGTCTTCCCCGTCTCAGGAGGCAACACCTCATCCACCCAGATAATCTCCAGTCACTTCTTTGCTTTCCCACATCTAAGCCATTAACATGTCCAGTTGACTACAAGAAATACTTCTAATCTATTTGAATTTCTTCATTTCTACTACCCAGTCCCAGTCCAGGCCATCATCATCTTTTCCAGACCAGTACAAGAGCCTCCTAACTGGACTTTCCTTCCATCTGCCTGCATGCCATTCCCTACAGAGCAGCCTGTGGTCCTTTAATCTCAACACATCACAAGAGTGGTTACATTCTGTAGTGGCTGCAAAAACTGCCTACAAGTTTGATTTGAGGGTATCAGCAGTGTGGCTGTACTTGTGCTCTACTTTAAGGCAAATGTTTGAAAATTTAAGTTCTTTAAAAATATCAACTGAGGATTGATTCACTTATGAAGGGATTAGCAGAGGCATCCATAAGCAAACCTAAGAGATGGTTATTTTATTGGAAAATTCTACACTTTATAGAAACATAACGTTCCTTTAAGTGGCAGGCACTTAACATATTAGCTCATTTACTATAATTTATTTACACAACACTTTGAAGGAATATATTAATTACATAATGTGAAGAATGTTCATACCCACATATGGATAATGTATGCTTCTTAAGTTTCATTATCCTATTCAAACAAGTGCAAAATAATATCTCTTGTGGTATTTGTATTACCTATAATTTTGATTTTCATTGAAATCTAACTACTAGAAGAACAAATAACCAAGGAGAGAAGGAAGGTAGCCATGGTTCCACAGTCTTTTAAACCACTATTATGCATTTGAGATCAAATTAGCCAGTGCTGGCTATGAGACTCATAGATGTCACCTGCTCTGGTTGTTTCTAGACTACGTACACTGGCCTAGAAAGCACACACTTGGATACTAAATATAAGGCCTGTTTCTCTTGATGCAGTGTTAACAGTATGTAAAAATTTCTCACATACATAGATTCATGTTCATGTTTTTGAAAAAGTATCTCAAAAAACCCCATTCATTTTTGTATTAGAAAAATAGGACTTTTGAAGATTATCAGTCATTTATCAGAAATGCAAATATTTATCTCTTTTTTAATTAGTGGCGACAAGTTACAAGCTGAGAATTCTGTCAATGTTTGCTTAATTGGTGCAATTCTCACTTCACTGAAAAACATTTACCAGTGCTATTTGTTCAATGATCTGAACTTGCTGTCATGGAAAAACAAAGGTAGAGAATGTCTAAACTCTTTCTATATGGAAGTAGTTTTTTAGAGTTTTTTCTTTTCTTTTTCTTTTTTTTTTTTTTTTTGGTAGTGCTCTTGGGTTTTTCCCAAAGTCTGTGACAAACCTATGTTTAAGAAATTATTGACTTTGGTGGAGAATTTGCTGGTTAGAAGATCTCTTTGTTAGTTATTTACAAATAATGTAGTGCCTATTCAGCTATTAAAATAGTCATATTTTAAATACCATTAATGGGAGGGAAAATGAAATATGAGGAAATTACAAGCCAAATCTCTATCAAGGGTAAGATTATATTTTAGAAGTTTAAGATGGTCAGATTCTTTAGTTTGCTTCAACTTTTCTCCTTTATTCCCTCTTTCTTTCCTTCTTTCCTTCCTCCCCCCTCCATCCCTCCTCCATCCTTCCTTTCTTTGTTTGTAGACTTCTCTTCCTCATCTCAGCTCTTTTACCCAAGGGTCACATCCTGGGTGATCTCTTCTTCCACCTCTGCATGAAATTGATCATCACTGCTGAGTTCACTCACGTCCATGGCTTCAGCCATGCCCATGACAATGACAAGCAAATTTCTGTCTTCCAGCTTTATCTCCCCTTAACACTCAAAATGTACTTCTAGGAGTACCTCAAATTAAGCATCCCTTAAAAGGAACTTACTAACATCCATAATCAAACTTCCTCTTCTTGCATTTCCACCTAGGTTGATACTTGACCAAGGGATTCAGTATCTCCCCAGTGGCTCAGGCTAGAAATTATGTCATCCTGGACTCCGGTGTTCACCTTATTCTCCACTTCCCATTCTCAGGGTCACCAAACCCTGTTAATGTAACCACTAAATATCTTTTCATTCTATTTCATCTTATGCAGACCCCCCATCATGATGAAAATCCTCACCATCTTTTGCCTGTGCTTTTGCAACAAAATCTTAACAGGTCTTCTTGCCTCTAATTTCCTTGGTCTCCAGTCCATTCTTTATGCTGCCACTAGAGTAACATTTCCATATCCAAAATCTGATTGTGTTATTTCTCTGTCTTAAAACCTTTGATGGTCGTATTCTATGAAGTTCAAATTCCATTGCAAGACATATAAAGTCCTGCACAACTTATCTTTCCATCCTCATGGGCAGTGCTGTGTAATGGTTAGAACCTGTGCTACAGGATAGTGATTATAGAGAACAATTCTGTATTATAAACTTCAGAGTTGCTAAGAGATTAGATCTTATTTGTTCCCATCACAAAAAATACATAAATGTATCAAATCAACATGTTGTACACTTTAAACTTATCAATGTTATATGTCAATTATATAGTAATTATAAAAAAGATACCTGTGCTAGAGTCCAGCTATCTGGATTTGTATATTAGTTTTATCCAAATGAGACCTTGGATACATTATTTAACTTATCTAAACCTCAGTTTCCTCATCTGTAAAATTTGGGTTATTTTGAAAGGTATTTTCAAGATTAAAAAATGCATGAGCTCATGCATCTAAAGTCCTATGAAGAATATTAACTGTCTAAACGTTTTGCTACATGTTGTTTATTTTTAGGGTCTTATTTCAGAGCCATTTAAATTTAGGGCTTCCCTGGTGGCGCAGTGGTTGAGAGTCCACCTGCCGATGCAGGGGACATGGGTTCGTGCCCTGGTCCGGGAGGATCCCACATGCCGCGGAGTGGCTGGGCCCATGAGCCATGGCCGCTGAGCCTGTGCGTCCGGAGGCCGTGCTCCGCAACGGGAGAAGGCACAACAGTGAGAGGCCTGTGTACCACAAAAAAAAAAAAAAAAAAATGTGTAAAGGTTCAAAGTGAAGACCAAGAATTCTCAATGTAGAATATGAACAGCTACCGTGCAACCACACTGGAGTGCCTACTCATTTGAAAATATAAAGTCAGAATCATTAACATTACCACCTTTAAGAGATTTTTCCATAAATTAACAATACTTGATAATGGAAATTCACAGGAAGAATATTTGCTCCTCTTCTAATATAATTTCAGTGGCTTATTCTGCTGTACATGTTAATAGCACATGTTTCTTCCATCTCTCCAAGTAGAATCTTTTTGAGACCCCTTCATAGACCTTTGCTCAGCTCTCAGTTGCTTGAAGACTATAATTCAGGGATCATCCAGGGACATAATCACCCTCCAAAGACTGAGCAGGCTTCCCCAAGGGAAAGCTGCCAAGTTTCTATTTTGGATGAATTTCTTAAGCAAAGATTTCATTATTCATATTTATGGAAAATTGCATTACCTTTCTCCCTTTATCTCATTATTTATCCAATAAACGTCTCCTCCTGGAATGGACTCTGTAGTATAACTTCTGCTACATCCTTTTGCCCTTATAAATGTGATGATCAAGCCGTATGCACTGAAGTTGATATTAATGTTGATGGCATCAGACTAACTGTAAGTACAATTTTAAATTTATCACAGTTGCTTCATTCGAGCTTAACAGTAATTGGAAAGTTGTGACACACTGCTTAATAGTATTATATAAAGCAAAAAGGTTTACATGCTTGCACAAACAGTATTTAGTATGACAAGGTAACAAAATAATGAATTGGTAATGGATATGTCCAAAATTTCAGGTTGTATTTTAACTTCAGTTTAAGCAGACAATTTTTTTTACTACTTAAAGTAAGTTGTATATAGCTTGAATCAATTTTTTGATTATTAATCTGTTTTAAAATGAATTATATAGAGCAGCGTTTCTCAAACTTAAGTGTGTGTTAGAATCACTGTGGCAGGACTTGTTGAAGCACTGCTGGCCCTCATTTCCTCCCCTTCCCTTCAATCTCCATCACTTGTCCCCCAGTTTTTGATTCAGTAGGTCTGGGGTGGGGCCTGAGAATTTGCATTTATAACATAGTCCCATCCGAGGCTCCTGCTGCTAGTTGAGAGCCACCTTTTGAGAACCACTGATCCAGAGATTGTGGTGGAAAAGAAAGAAGAGAGTCTTAGGAAATGGATTCTGATACCATCGGCTTCTCCACATACAAGTTGTGTAACTTTAAACGAATTTTCTTTTGGGAGACATATTTTCATTTATGAGACAGGGATGAGCATGCATGTCCTGCCCATTTCCCATGGGTGGGAGGATCAGAGACCACACTCTGTAAATACAGGACAGTATTAGCCTTGACACAGAGTAGGAATTGCTTGATGGAACCATTGGCGTTTCTCAGGCTATTATTTACAAAAGGATACTTGGAATGAATTTGAAGACCTGTATTACAGAATGGGAATTCAAACCTCTCAGTGTTCTAAGGGTTGTCTTCATTTACATGCTGCATAAAGAGTAATATTTGCAGAGAACCTCAGGACTCCAATATATAATCAGGTCAGAGGAGCTGATTACAGAGACAGTAAATTAATCTCTTTTTAGTACTAATTAGCATAGAAACTTGGTTCTGAGTCTGCATTTACTTAAGAAGACCTGCATCTTCCACTTTTCATTCTTTCACTCATTCAGAAAGCTTTTAGTGAGGGCCTGCTGTATGTTGTGTGTGGTGCTAGAAAGTGTGGTTAGAGATGCGTTCGTTGTGCTCAGTCTGGAAAAATACTTAGAGTTCAAAGTGATGACTGTTCCGTAAAGCAGTGTGCTGAGCCATGCAGAGCACCGAGGAGGGAAGACCTGCTTATGCCTGAAGGGGTCAGGGAAGGCTTCCAGTTACTGCTGTTGCTGTCCTTAAGAAGTGAAAGTACAGCTATCTTTGAGGCAGTTCTAAAGTTTCAGTCAAATATATCAATCACCCTCGTAATCCAAAGGAAAGAGGAGAAAGGACTAGACAGGAAAAGTAGTATTTATTTATGGAAAACAAACACCTAAAAGACAACATATGATTCCTTCCATTTGAAAAACTCTTGTTCCGGAGGCTTAAGCGGGATCATTCGTTCACTCACTGACTCACTCACCCTATCTCTGTATCTAAACAGTTCAGGGGCTTTTCAAAGCACTTAAAATAAAGTCCCAGTTGATTGTCATGGATGGTAAGGTCGTGCACAATATGGCCATCATGGGGTGTAATATGGTCACTTCTCCCCTTGCCTCCTGCTACTTTCCTCCATGCTCTCTTGAGCCACACTGAGCTTTCCCGAGCCTCCCTGGTCTTTGCTATCTCAGTGCCTTTGCACATGTTGTTTCTTCCTCCTGGCTCTTTGTGGGGCTGGCGCCTCTCGTCCTTCTGGTCTCAATGTGCATGTGTCCTTCTCAAGATGTCCTTCTTGTTCATCGAGTCTAAGGTCTTCACCCTCATTCCCATAACCCTCCATCAGATCACTCTCTTCTGTTCCACTGTAGCCTCTCAAGGTGTAGATGATATATTTGTTTGCTACTTGTTTGCTATCTGCCTTCCCTATCCTGTTTTGTCTCCCCTGTCAATCACAATACCTTGTATAAAAGAAATTTTTTAATACCCATTTGTGGAATGAAGCAATACTTTTAGAATATTTGCCAGAGTTAGAAAACTGATTGTCAGTATCAGGCCTGAAATAAAACTGAAGATTTTTGGGGGGGGCGTTGGACTGCACAATTAAGAGTAAGCTAAATGGGGTCCTCAAATGAGGACTCAAGTCTTCTGAATCATGAGACGGGTTTTGGAGTGTCTTCCCTGGGACTTTGTTCCCAGCAAGCGCAAAGCGAAATCTGCCTACTGGCAGACAGCACCTGCTGTCACTCTTCTGCCTCACTAAGCAACCGGTGCCCCTTCTGTAAGGGTTATTGCTTTAGATTTGGACACATAATCTGGAGAGATCATAAGATTCTACCTAGATTGAGACTTTTCTCTCAGACTAGCGAATCAGCGAGAATTTATTGAGCACCTACAAGGCACAGCATTATGATAAGTAAGTAGGTGTATATGTCGATTCCAATCTCCCAGTTTATCCGCGCCTCCCTTACCTCCTGGTAACCATAAGTTTGTTTTCTACATCTGTAACTCTAGTTCTGTTTTGTAGATACTATATATAAAATAGATAACTAATAAGGACCTACTTTATAGCACAGGGAATTCTACTCAATACTCTGTAATGGCCTATATGGGAAAAGAATCTAAAAAAGAGTGGATTTATATATATGTATAACTGATTCACTTTGCTGTACACCTGAAACTAACACAACATTGTAAATTAACTATACTCCAATAAAAATTTTAAAAAAGTAAGTAGGTAGGTTATGTTATATTTTAATTTAATTCAAGAGATTAAAAAAATGTCTTGGGGCTTCCCTGGTGGTGCAGTGGTTGAGAGTCCGCCTGCAGATGCAGGGGACACGGGTTCGTGCCCCAGTCCGGGAAGATCCCACATGCCGCAGAGTGGCTGGGCCTGTGAGCCATGGCCGCTGAGTCTGTGCATCCGGAGCCTGTGCTCCGCAACGGGAGAGGCCGCAACAGTGAGAGGCCCATGTACCGCAAAAAAAAAAAAAAAAAAGTTTTGTACTTAGTATTAACCTGGGAGGCCATGAAGAGAAATAAATGTTTTTGATATGTAATCTCTGCGCTTACAATGCTTCCAAGCTTAGTTGGGAGACAGAAAGTATGGTTAGGTAACTGTTAAATCAAAATGTGAAGCAATTTGTAACTGCAAAATGATATGAACAAGTCGGACTTGGAATGCTTTAGGTCTAAATGTTATATTCTTATAATATTGCTTTATCTCTGTTGAAGAATATCCGTGGTCTCTGATGTAAAAGAACCCACAGTCTAAGCTAAGGCAGTGTTGTCCAGTAGAATTTTCTGCAAGAGTGGAAACACTTTACAATCTGTTCTGTCCAAAAAGGTAGCCACTAACCACATGTGGCTTTTGAGCACTTGAAATGTGGCTGATGCAGCTAAAGAACTGAAATTTTGATTTAACTTAAATTAAATTTAAATAGGCACGCATGGTTACCACATTGAACAGTGCAGGTCTGTGGGGGAAGAACAGTATTTGTGTCCTGTGGCAGATTCGGCAGAACCAATTCTAAACATGTTTACATATAAAGCAATTTCTTATTATTAGAAGGTAACTTATCAGGGATAGCATTGTGGCACAATATGTGTTTGTTATTATCATAAAATAATGATTCTGAAAAATATATTTGGACCATCTGTAGTATCTGTAATGAGGTGGCTTAAAGGAATGTTTGTTTCTATTTTTAAAGCATGTATTCTTGAAAATACTCTAGTCCTTGAGTTTGCAAACTTTGGTGCTGAGACTTCTATAATTTTCAAATGATTGTGATGACAGTAGGAAAAAAGTAATTGGAATTGTAGTTGATGCGGGTACTCTGCAGAATTTTCTTTCACTAATTTAAATAAATCAACATCTTTCCTTGTATGTAAAATTTTTGAAATAAATGCAAAATTGTCTTAAGAAAGAACTCATAAATATCCATGTACTTTCTGGATATCATTTAGCTAAAGGGCATGAGAGAGAGAGAGAGAGGAAAAAAAAAAGAAAAGAGGAAGGAAGCTGTAGAAAGCAATGCTTTGTGGCTAAAATTTGGGAATAGTCTCTAAAGACATAATTTGCGTAATCCATTTATCACAACTCATCCAACAAATATAGTCCAGATCAATAAACCACTAGAATCTAATCAATCACCCAAAGGACACAATCATGCAACAATCCTGCCCACCTCAGCCACCAATATCTTCTTACCAATCTTGTCCCAACTCGCCTAGAGTATCAGTACCAGAATATCAGAACCCTGACTCATTCCTGCAAAGTATTCCTACCAAGGAGCATCAGCTCACAAAATTGAGTGTCTTGGAGTATTAAAAACTTTCTACAAACAAAAAAACCTAGCCAACCCACCCAACAAAACCTGTCTGGCAACCCGACTCAAAATTACCTTTTGAGAAAATGGAGGTAGTTTCATCTGGGAAGATTGGAATAACTTTCCCCCAGTTTTGCAGAAAAGGAGCCATGGGATTTTGAAGAATGGTCTTAATTATGATTATAACAAGCTGTCTGCCATTTCCAACTTTTCCTGATCACTGGCTGTTTAATGTTTTTTTGAGATTTGTCTGCAGCAAGCGTCCTTCATCAGGTCTTATTGGATCAGCTTTGATCACAGGAAGGAACAAGGAAAACACATTAAGACTTCACGTTCCTTATAGGATTATTTTGTTTGGGGGTGAAATGACCTTTTAGTATTTCCTGAAAGTTTGCCAGGAAGCATTTATTTGATTTTTAAAAATTGTGTAGAGTAGGTAGAAGAAATTCATGATTCTGGAAAAGGTTTATCAAAACATAAAAGCTGGCTCTGCCATAGCCAGAAAGGGCATAGCCACAAAGAGTTCAAAATGAAAGCTGCTATAAGCTCTAAAACAGAATCACCACTGAGCAACCATCTCTGAGTGCCATGAGTGTGTCTGAGGCCCTGAGAGACGTGCCCAGTGGCCAGTGCCTCCTGACTGGTGAGTGCAGGTTGGAAAATCTGGGAGGGACCACTTTTGCCTCAGGACCACCCATATGCCCAGTGGATGGATGGATGGATACGCTGGCGTCCAAGGAGAAACATCTCTTCAGAGAACATGCTTATCTGAAAGATGTAGGGTTTTTTCTTTAACAAAGAAGTGGGTCCCCCAAATAACTGGGATCCACTTGTCCTTTCTTCTCCACTTACTGGAGTAGAAGGTTCTTAACTTGGTAGCCTGTGTGAGTTGGTTTTTACAGCTGGTAAGGGGGAGGATCAGAATGTGTTCAGTAGCTGTTTGGTGAAGGCTGTTTTCAGGCGGTGATTTTTAAATGTTTTAGTGGGTATAGCATGGACCAGTTTAGTTGTTTAATTGGGGCCCCTGGACAGCTGTCGCAATCCTGCCTGCAACAAGGGAGGAGGAAAACATTAATGATGAAATTCACATAGAAAATTAAAGTAGCCTGTGTGTTGGGGAATCATTACATATATGAATCACAAAATGAATATTGTATGTTTGACAGCTAAATTGGTTAATTAAAAAAATAAAAGATTTGAAGCAGTTATACAAGTGTAAATTTCATCAATATCTTGTCTAAGAGCTTGTTAACACTTTTTTTAATTTTTAATTTTTTTATTTTGATTTGTTTTATTTTATTTTTTTATACAGCAGGTTCTTATTAGTTATCTATTTTATACATACATATATATATATATATATATATATATATATATCAACCCCAATCTCCCAGTTCATCCCAACCCCCTCCCCCCCACTGCTTCCTCCCCTTGGTATCCATACGTTTGTTCTCTACATCTGTGTTTCTATAAGGAGCTTGTTAACACTTTTCACGCCAAATGCACGCAACTCTCATATGTCACAGAAGCACTAGGCTATTGATGAATCATAAATGGTCAGCTATCTCAGACCTGGAATTTAACTCATCTCTTAGGTAATAAATTCACTTTTGTTCCCCCCAGCCTGGATTGGTGTGCCTAAATAAAGCTGTTCTTCTAAAAAGTCCTCAGATACTTTTGAAGTTCTTTGATTGTTAGATTAGACTCAGCAGATGGAGGGGAGGTGGTAGTCTTTGGAGTCTGTCTCTTGGGAGAGAAGGTGAAAAGATGAGGTGACCCTTGGAGCAGAATGGCTGAGGGGGCCACTTGGCATCTTGTCAACACAAATTCACTGGGTCTTTCTCAAAGAAACAGAATTGTGTTTCCACATATGGATGCTAGTGTCAGGTTGTAATAGGGGGTGTAAGTTTCTTTCAGTAGCCATAGGTGTACTTTCAAAGTTTACTTGGATTGAGGGTTGATCAGATATAGCAGACGTCTGGGATCCCAACTCAGTGCTGAGACCCAGCAGTGTGGGTCAGAAACTTTAAACCAACAAGGGGAGGGTCCTTTAAAAAGCTGAAGAAGAAACATGCGAAGAATCATAACAGCCCTCATTTTTGTCAACAGTGGTTCCATTACATGAATGGCTGTCAAGTGCTTCAACAGGATATTGAAACTGAAAATGTGAAGTTGCCCAGTCTACCTGAGTCCTTCAGAATATCTCACCAGTTTAAATAATCCCACCCGTGGGAAAATCTGTAGAAGACTTAGATGGCACAATCACAAGTGCTTTAGTGGTTTAAGGTCTTGTGTGCTGATGGCCATTCGCGTTTATCTTAGGTTAAAGGAATATTTGGAAGCAGGAAGGAGAGACATTCTGGGGAAGATATTAGAGCCACATATGGGCTGACAAGGGAGCAGTGTCTAGTTTACAAAAGGAAAGTTAGGGTGGTAGAGAGATCAGTGCAGTTGTTTATCCAGGAGATTTATATGAAATACTCCAGAGCAGGATCCTTCAGACTAAGGTCAGGGCTAGACCCCAGAGCACACAGGCACTGGAGCTGACACCTAAGTTGGAGTCTCTGCATAGCCATTGGGACTGATTCAGCATCTCTGTTATGGGAATCATACCTGCACCTACGTCACTAGGTTACTATGAGGATTAAATGATCTGTTATTTGTAAAAGTGTTCAATAGTGCCTGAACGTAGTAACTGCCATGTATGTTCATTAAATAAATATGTACATACATACTGGGGGTGACATGGAATTCTTTACAGTTGGACAAAGGACTGATGTTCAGGACAGAAGTGAAGAAGATGGATGAAAATTGGTTTTGTATTGTGCTGTCCAGCATGGCATGAACACATGCCTTCCTGCAAAGTACATAATTAGGTATAATCAGCTCCTTGTCTCTGGAGCTCCCCCAGGTGGGGTTGTGGAGATATAGTTCCTCAAAACCTGGTACAGGTTTCCAGAAAAACCACCTTTTGAAATCAAAGAGAGAGAAAGGCCCTCACGTTTACATTTGATGAGTGTGACTATCAGATAATCAAGGAACTAGCACAGCCTGAGGATAAGAACATTAGTTCAGGTCAGACACGTAAAGCAAAGTTAAGCCATTTTCTCTACCTCTGAAATGAAAGCCAATGCTGTTTAGAACTGTTACCAATTTATTATTAAGGATACAACCCAGCCCTGTTTCTGGAAGCACTGTGAGATGTATTGATGAGTCAAGTTCCATTTCTTTCTGATAAACTATCCAAGTTTAATTCTCTATTCATAGGCTTAGTGAGGATGAATCACCAGTAGAACTACTATATTCTGATGCTGAGATCTGTCTTTGCCTGAGGGAGAAGGCTTGTATTGGGAGAGCTTCATTTTCACAAACTATGTAAAATATCTCTGATTCAGCAACATTTTAGTGCCATGACAACTGAAAAAGAGATGCATTAGGGAAGACTTTTACCTTTCACTTTTAGACAGTCATCCTGAACTTGCAACTTCATTCCCAGACAAGTGGAAAGCTTTAAAGAAAGAGTATCTGGTGCCCTGAAGCTGTACTGGGTACACTGTGGGACTTAGTCAGAGCAAGGGTTAACAGGATTGTGTGGTGTCCCAACACTACGTGGGACTGGTGTTTGTGGGATGCACCGTATTTCTTATGAAAGGTGATATCTCTTCTGAGAAAGGGGCTTAAGACAGCAAAGCATCACGCAGAAGCACCGTTTTAGAACATCAGTGGTCGTGGGTGGGGCTCATGAATGCTGGTGCCTAGTGAATAACTGGATTGGGGAGGAGTTGGTCTACTGAGTAACTGGATTGGGGAGGAGTTGGTCTGCTGAATAACTGGATTGGGGAGGAGTTGGTCTGCTGAATAACTGGACTGGGGAGGAGTTGGTCTGCTGAATAACTGGATTGGGGAGGAGTTGGTCTGCTGAATAACTGGATTGGGGAGGAGTTGGTCTGCTGAATAACTGGACTGGGGAGGAGCTGGTCTACTGAATAACTGGATTGGGGAGGAGTTGGTCTACTGCTTAGAAATGAAGCCACAGAAATGGAAAAACAGGCTTCTCCTGGCTCATTTGGAATAGGCAGGCTCAAACGCAGTAAATCAGAAACGCTGCCCCTAGAAATGGTATACGTTTTGAAAGACAGGTGTAGTTGACTTTAGTACTTGCAGCTTAAGATGACTCAACTAGACTCTTTCCTGGCACCACTCCCAAGGGCACTAATAGAGCAGTTTTGCCCACGTGCTGCTGCACTGGCAGCTTTAACGGAGTCCCTTTTTTTCTCCATTTTTACATTACGAGGGTTGGAGATAATCAGAACCAAACTAGCACCCTGCTCTGGATATGCTGCAAAAGTGGGAGAAAAAAGTGGTTCTGGACCTTGACAGCAAACCCTAGGAGGTTCACCGATTATCCGCTAGTTTCTCTTTTCGCCCAACTTGTTTTGATCCTCTCATTTGCGAGAGCAGGAACCACCGGGTCTTCTACATGGTGACATTTTAAGTTGTTTTCCAGAAGGCCTTCTTCTCCTCACTGGTGTGAATGTCTAATGTAACCTGAAAATGATCAAAGACGCCTCCTATTTTCTGGTTAGTGGATCGCCACGCCAGTTTGAACTTCCCGTCCTTAGCACCGGTCTGAGGCCCACGCGGGTGTGAAAGTGTTCCGTGTTCCTGGTGTTTGAGCTCCCATTCCCCACCACGTTCATAAGTAGCTCAGAGAAAGGCAAAGGAATGAGGCGGACGAAGATGAAAACTCCAGCTTTACTCCTGATGGAGACGTTGGAAAGCGCAGGTGAGGCGTGCCGGCAATGAAGCACTTCTCAAAACCAAGCCCACACTGGGACAGTCCGCCTCTCCATCCCAGGCTGCACGGGAGAACCGCAGGCAGGACGGAGAGGAGGAGCTGAACGAGTTCTCACGATGAAGGCAGATCCCAAAGGGAGCGAGCGGATCGAGTGGCCAAGCCACGCATGCCCAGTTCTTTCTCCTTAAATCGGTGGTTCTCAAAGTGTGGTCCCAGCTTCCCTAAGGTTAAGATAATTTTTGTAATAATAGTCAGACATTATCTGCATTGTCACTCTCTTTCTCTCGAGAGTGTAAGATGGAATTTTCCAGAGGCTACATAACACATGGTATTGCCAAAGAGTGATATGAGAATTCATTCACCTTTCTTAAGTCAGACATTAAAGAGTTTTGCAAAAGTGTAAAGCAGTGGTGCTCTTCTCGCTATAATTTTGTTTGGCAAATATATTCTTTCATAGAATGTTATGTATGTTAACATATAATGAATTTATTACTGTTATTTTAAAATAAATAATCTTTAAATTTATCAGTTTTAATTTGTAATGCAGTAAATGTCAATAAATGCAACCCTCATAACTAAAAGCTCTTAGTGGTTGTTTATGAATTTTAAGAGTGCACAGATACCCTGAGACCACAAAGTTTGAGGATTGCTGTTTTTTTTTTTTTTTTTTTTGCTGTACGAGGGCCTGTCACTGTTGTGGCCTCTCCCGTTGCAGAGCACAGGCTCCAGACGCGCAGGCGCAGCGGCCATGGCTCACGGGCCCAGCCGCTCCGCGGCATGTGGGATCCTCCCGGACCAAGGCACGAACCCGTGTCCCCTGCATCGGCAGGCAGACTCTCAACCACTGCGCCACCAGGGAAGCCCGAGGATTGCTGTTTTAAATGAACAATCAGATGTGTCCTGAATGAGGAGAGAAGAAAAGCCAGAATGGGTTAGTTTAGTGCATTTCCCACCATAGAAGTGCCCACCACCGTACCATATCACTAAGTAACCCACTGCCTACCAGAGTGGCAGCTGCTTAAGATAATTACTCTGGTGTTTGTGAATAATGATGCCTGTAGAAAGCAGGGCAAAACCCTTTCAACTACAAATGTAATGATATTAAGTACCTTGACCTTTCTGTGAATGGGTGGGAGGGGAATGGGTACCAGCTAAGAAGCTTAAACTGGATTTCAAGATAGGGAATTGTCTTAGCGTATAGAAAACTTGTGCAGGCTAAGGGGAAGCTTAAGAAGGACCATCTATGCAAAATGGTGGACCAAGAAAACAGCTGAAACTCTGCAACTTATCTCCTGAGTCCAAATGGCTTAGTCACCCTCAAATGCATTGAGACTTTTTGCATATTTTCCTCTGTGGAGAAAACGCCACCTCTATGGATCCTAGGGGATAGTGATCAATATCTACCCTTACATCAACTTGGAGAACATTTTTTTCACACTGCCTTTCTCTTCTCATTTGGCATTTCTTCTTTTTAATCTAAAGAGGCTTGAGATAGGGAGAGAACATGCTTTCAACATAGTAAACTAATGCATAGGCTTTGATTAAATATAGATTGGGAGTTGAGACTCACTTGCTGGAGATATGAAGAAAGGCCAAGTTTTATTATGTCCAAATAGCCTGATCCTGGAGGTAGCAGCACCTAGATATTGTAAGACTCAGTATTTGTTGAATAACTCATACATTCCAAGCTTTTGTCTCAAAATTTAAATATCTAAGGTAATTTCAAAGTCTCATTCTCCTCCAACATGGATTTGTAAGCTGTGAAAAATTGAATAAGAAGGATTAATTAAATAAATAATAACGATTGAAGAAAATGTTTCAAATTAAGTTTTTATTACTCTCTCTGAAATGGCAAGCACACATGCACATGAGCTAACACACCAGCCACCTACGATGAGGTGGGATTGATTGTAAGGGCTGTACTTTGATGTTTAATTCTCACAGCTACCCTTTAAACTAGGCAATATTATACCTGCTTTATATGCGAAGGACCTGAAAAACTCTTTAGTGGTGGGAACAGGATAGAACCCCGGCAGCAGTCCAACTCCCGTGCCCAGCACTAGCCCGTTCAGACCCCACCGTTAGCAGCTGAATATGTTGGAGGTGATTCCCCCTCCTATACTTGAGAAAGATGAATTCAGTCCCTTTGCATTAGTATGTTCACTTAGGGGGATGTGTCAGGAGTGGTAGGTTTTGCTGAAAGTTAAGTTCAGGACAGTTCCTGAAGCTGTTCTTCTGTCCAACATCAGTCAGAGCCCCACAAAGCTTTTGGGGTCACATCTCCGTTCTTCTCTAGGCTGGATCCAGCTACCCGGGAGGGGACCAGAGCCAAAAATGAATCCCCATGATTACAGAAAATTCCTCCATATGTTTCTTCTTTTTCATCCACAATGGAAACAGCTTTATTTTGCCCTCTCAATAATTTACCTGATGCATAGTTACTGAAAAAAAGAAAACAAAACAAAACCAAGCAATATAAAACAACTATAAGCAAGAAAATAAAAATCAATTTAAATCCTACCTCCCTGGATGGGGTGGGGAGTAGCATTGATGTTTTAGTGGCCATCCTTTCATGCATCTCTTTATTATACATACAGACACTTAGCATCATTTTATACAAATGGGATCATATCACATGCAATCTATTAATACAGGGCTTTAAATTATTATTTAAAATTTTTTTCTTATCTTTCCTTCCTCCTCTCATATTTCTCTTCCACTACAAACCATCTTCTTTTACCTAATGGACCCCATGTTAATAATCTGTTGTATTTTTCTGTGCTTCCTCAAACTTATAAAATAATTGAAAATATACGTACATGTAATACATACATCATCATTACTTGTTTTATAAAATATTTAGATGTACATATAAAGATTTTTGCCACTGTTATACAAATAGCAGAGTCACATATTTGACTATATCTTGTTTTTCTTGCTTAACAAAACTTCATGAATATTTCTCAAATCAATTGGTATATATCTAACTCATTCTTTTAAAGACAACATTATATCCATGAACTGGAGGTAGCTAAGACCTTTTCAACCATACTTACTGAGGTACATTCATTTTGTTTCTTCTCTTCTAAATTAAAAGTTAAAGGTTCTTTTCATCAACTTAGGGATCTAGAAAATCTTACCTCTGGTGAAAAATTAGAGGAAGCTATTTTATATCTTACATTTTTTGATATTGATTGAAAACATCTTTAATATTATCTATTTATAGAATATGAAATAATGCAAAATGATTCATATATAATATTGCATCTGACAGAGGAAATAGTTCTCTTCAACCCCCAAACTGTACATTTTTACTGGAAAGTTTTAGTAAAATTGTTTACTGGAATCCTTAATAAATCACACAATTAGAAAAAGCACTCAAATAAAAAAATTACTGAACTATTGGAAAAAAGTATGCAAATGTCCAAGGGGCCAGCAGTGGCCAGCAGAATTAAATTTCTTGTGAATAGACTGCATTTCAGGAAGCAGACCAGATAAGGCAGGCCACATGCTTGTAGCTCTGATACAGGATTGCTTCGGCAGTAAGGAGGAGTAACAATACCAGCCTGGGTATTGTGTGTGATGCATGCATCTGATTGCAGGCAGAATGGTTCAGAGGAATCTTGGAAATAGTGATCCCAATCTCACTGTGTTTGGGATCAGGGTGAAAATGAAAGTGAAACAGATAGAGCAGAAACAAGTGAACTTTGGAATGGCTGGCTTTAATAGAATTCAGAAATTGTTCAGAATAGGCGAGGACCTGACGGAAGAAAAATAGGACATGGCAATACATTTTTCTCTAAAAGTCATGACAATGCCTGAGTGAACTAGCCAACAACCAATTTACGAATTATAGTTGAAACAAGATAAAGGATATAAAGAATAAGGTATTAGAGGAAGTAAGATTAAAAGAGACCTAATAAATTATTAGCAGTAGAAGGCTGCTAAAGGGAAAAATAAAAACAGAGTAAAACAAAACTTAGCTAAAAAGGGGTTTTAGCTGAATATTTCCCAGACATAAAAAGGCAGTTGGCGATAGATAATGTGTGTCATTGAGAGTCTCAGTTAGCTTTTTGCCATGAAGATTGCAGGGATAGGTGAAGACTGCATTTTGGAAACTGGGATCTGTCTTCCCAAAGGAGAGACGGAGAGAGGAAAGTACCAAAGATGCTGAGATCATACTCAAGGAAATTTTTTGACAGAGAGAGAGAGATGGAGAGAGACTGACTTTTTGGATAGTAAAGACAGAGTGTGTCTACTCAGTGTTTTATCAAAGGTAACCTAAGGTCTAACAAAGAAAAGAAATCTGTATCAAAAGAAGGTCTCTGCTAATAGACATTTAGGTTGTTTCTATATCTTGGCTATTGTGAATAGTGCTGCAATGAACATAAGGGTGCTATTATCCCTTTAAGATCCAGATATCAATTCTTGTGGATAAAAACCCAAAAGTGGGATTGCTGGATCATAAGGTAGTTTTACAAGGAACCTCAGTACTGTTTTCCATAGTGGCTGCACCATTTTGCATTCCCACCAATGGTGCACAAGTGTTTCCTTTTCCCCCACATCCTTGCCAATATTTCTTGTCTTTCGTTTTCACAAAAATAGCTATCTTGACTGGTGTAAGGTGATAACTCAGTACAATGGAATACTTCCTATACAGCCTTAAAAAAGAAGGAAATTCTGCACTGTGGGACAATATGCAAATCTTGAGGATATTTTGTTAAGTGAAATAAGTCACAGAAAACCAAAAAATACATGACTCCACTTATACATGAGGTATATAAAAGAGTCAAACTCATTGAACCAAAGAGTGGAATAGTGGTTGCCAGGGGCTGGAGGGACAGGAAAAGGAGGAGTTACTAATCAATGAACTTAAAGTTTCAGTCAAGCAAAATGAATAAGCTCTATAAATCTGTACAACATTGTACATATAATCAACAATAATATATTGTACACTGAACAATTTTTTAAGAGGATAAATATCCTGTTAAGTGTTCCTTCTACAAAAAATAATAAAAAGAAAGTCTCAGTGTTCAGGGGAAAGCCTTCTAAAGATTTAGTTTAGCTTCCTTCATAAATCTAGAGTTTTGGACACAAAATTATAGGTGCTTAAAAGTAATGAATTTCTAAAATAAGCATGTCAACTATATCGATCTTGTTTGTCAGTTTTGATGTCCCCAAATTAGCAAAGTTATCACTCAATAAGTGTCAGTGGTGAAATATTTACTTTCAAAATTATGGTGACTACCTAATGCAGATAAAGTCGTAAATACTGTAAAAGCTTAATTATAGCAACCTTAATTTACATCATTAAATCTACTTTAATAAGTTAAACTATGGTGGTTTTTACCTTGTGGGTTATGGTGTTAATTTCTTTAAAAAATGAAAAGATACAAACATAAACATTTTTTTAAATTGTTGCAATGTGGATATCTTAGTCTCTTTGGCTTACATTAAACCAAAAAATCAAAGAAACTGAGAGCTCTAACCACATATACAAAATGCAACATTCACAGTCAGTTTTGTTTAACCTTGTATGCAATCTTCCTCTATTGCTGTTGAAAGTTGAGAATGGTCTTTAACAGTTTTTAAACCATTTTAGCAACAAGCAAACATGGGTATACATTTTAAATATAAAACCTAAAGTAGCATTAAAGATGACAGTTGTAGAAAGAAAATGACATAGCTTTTGTGTAGGTATTTTAGCATGCAATTTTCAGCACACAATTCATATAATCAAAAGGCTTGAGATGACCTTGAGAGGTCATCAGGCCCATCCTTCTGCTGTTACAGGGAGCAGTTAATATAAGGCACCAATCAATGATCGGCACAAGCAGGTGAGGTAAGGGCCATGACTGTCTTATGGAAAAGTAACATTATTTTCATTTGACTTTCAATAAAATGGATGGCTTTCTAGCAAATACATGGCTCTTTTGAAACTTATCTAAATCCTATATGGTAAATAATTTTGATCAAATTGCATTTAGCTTTATATATAACAGTTGCATCATTGTGTAGTAAAAGAAATGGTTTAATGTAGCCATCAAGGATATATATTGAAAGAAAAACATTTTTTAATGAGAAAAATTTCAGAATTTGTGCAATGGCTTAGAAAAACTTTGTATATGGCTGCTGGCTCTAAATTTGATTATCTTCTGACCTAGCTTTTATTTTAGATTAGACTGTGAGTCTACTTTGCAATTTGGGACAACTTTTCTTTAAACATATTTTCATAGAAGAGTTTCCTTCTGAATAGAACCAGGATTCTAGGAATAAAGATGGCAGAGTAGAGAAGGATCACAGAATATCCCTCCTTCCAAAGCTTAAAAACATTGTAAAACATCTGGCCCCAAATTCCCAACAGCAGTCAAATAAGGAAAAGGGTATGCTTTTTATTAATAAACTTTAAAAATTGGTGGTGAAAGAAAAAAAATAGAAGATAGTAGTGTAGAGAGGTGTTTCTCCTTACTTTACTCTCAGTTTTTAGGAAGGAGGGCAAAGAAGGAAGGTGACTGGAAAAAAAAAAGAGAAAGAAAGAAAGAACGAAAGAAAGAACGAACGAAAGAAAAGAAAACCAAAAACAATTCTCCTTAATATCCTATTTTGGAGAAAAGTGAACTGAGAGCAGTTTTCCTGGATGAAGTTAAGGAAAACTCCTCTAAAGCAGAGAACTTATATATCCAGTAGAGATAGAAGGATAAGAAGCCAGCTCTTGCCACGTTTCAGGACATTGAGAGGACTGAAAACATCCATGACTAAAAAAGTGACTGTGATACTGGACATCTAATGAGATTCATCAAAAGAGCCCCAAACCAAATTCCTCAGCAAAAGTTAGACTCAATCCCAGCAACTGTTGACTGTTTCCTTATGTGATGATTCATTTTATGTCAACTTGGCTAAGCCCTGATATCCACATATTTGGTCAAAAGTTATTCTAGATGTTCCTGTGAAGGTATTTTCTTAGATGAGATTAAAATTTAAATCAGCAGACTTTGAGGAAAGCAGAATACTCTCCAGAATGTGGGTGGGCCTCACCCAATCAGTTGAAGGCCTGAATATAAAAAAGGTTGTCCTCCCTGGAGGAGAAGGAGGGAATTCTGCCAGCAAAGGGCCTTCAGACTCAAAACTTCACCAACTCTTCCCTACATTTCCAGCCTGCTGGCCTACCCTGAAGATTTTGACTTGCCAGCTTCCACAATTGCGTGAGCCAATTTCTTCAAGTAAATCTCTATCTCTCTCTATCTCTATCTCTATTTCTGTATAGATACACATAAGTATCCTACTCTTTCTGTTTCTCTGGAGAACTTTGACCAATGCAGTTTAGTAACGTAAAATCTTATTTCTTGCTCTTGCAAATACAAATAAAGATGTTTCTGGTTAGCACCGGGCCTTCTACTTAGTTAATTAAGGATCCAAGAACCTTCCATCTTGTGGCTTTAACTAATTCTAGGGCCTTGATGTTCTCTTCTTGAAGTTCAGGTTAAGATCCCTTGCACCTGATCAGCAGACATGGAAAGAGAGAATGATCGTTCGTGGGAGGTTTTCCTGGATTGGACCTAGACTAGCACACATTACTCGGCTCACAGCCCATTAGGCTGAGCTTGGTCATGGGCTCACTCCACTGCCAGGCAGGCTGCCAGGGAGGCTGGGAAATGGTGTGTATCCTTGTGCCAAGAAGGAAAAGGAAATGGGCTTTTGTGATCTCATAGGAGTCTCATCGACATGCTCTTAACCTAATTCATAGACTTGTTTAGATAACCAAGTGGGAAAGTGCTTGAAAAGCAATAAACTCATATACAAATGTGTGCTATTATTATTATCTCAAATATTCAGATTCTGCAAAAAAGACTGACTTTTCAATTCCTTGGTGAGCTCAGTGTACTGCCTGATGTAAATAATCAAGAAATATATCTCATGTGGGGTATTCGAATGGACTACTTAAAATAATATTTATTATTCTTATTGATGATAAAATATTGTAGAGAATATGCAAAATACAGAAAAGCATAAAAAGAAAATCCCAGGCATTCCCAATCTTTGTATACAAAATCTGATCAGTTAAAACTCTAAGTTGTAACAACACTCACCCAAACTGGTTTAAGCAGAAGAGAGAATTTGTTGGTTTGTGGAACTGAGCAGGCCAGGGGGCTCTCTCTGACTGTAGGTGGTTTCATCCAGCAGGACTCTGACCCTACTTCTCAGTCAGTGGTCCTCTCAGCTTTGCCTCCTCTTTGCCCTGGCTTTGGCCGCAGCCTGGTTCTCTTGTGAGAACAGAAGTGGCCTGTAGTGGTTCCGATGTCCTGCTCTTACACTGTACAAACCAGAGAAAGGCAGGATGGCTCTTGTAGTTGCTTTCTCTGAAGAGCCAGGACACTGTTTTCCTTTCCTCCCAGAAAAATCTGGTGTCTCATGGGCCTGAATTCTGTGCCCATCCTGATCCAGCTGTGGAAGTGGGGATTTGTTCAGGTCAGACAAGACTCACCCCAGGAACTGAGTGACCCCAGGAGCAACTCTCTCTGAGCACATAGGCTGTGTAGGAAAAACATGGACACCAGATGAAAGTTGGAGAATTGTTATCAAGAAGAATGGGGGATGGATACTGTAGTCTAAAGCAACAAATGCCTCTACACACCCATAAACACATACATACTAACACGGCTTTAACAGAATCAGTAGTATGTTGTACATACTTTCTTTTATAGCCTGTTTTATTTTTTCCACTGAAGAGCACATCATAACCATTTCCCCATGCTGTTAGATATTTTTTATAATGTGGTTGTCAGTGGCTTCAATTCTTCCATCGTGTGGATCAACCATAATTTATTTAATTTGGGTAATTTCCAAAGTTTTTTGTTTTTTTTTCAGTAGGCGGGCCTCTCACTGTTGTGGCCTCTCCCATTGCGGAGCACAGGCTCCGGACGCACAGGCTCAGCGGCCATGGCCCACGGGCCCAGCCGCTCCATGGCACGCGGGATCCTCCCGGACCGGGGCACGAACCCGTATCCCCTGCATCGGCAGGCGGACTCCCAACCACTGCACCGCCAGGGAAGCCCCAAAGTTTTTTTTTGATATTGCACTGCAACACGCGTCCTTATACATATTTTGTGTACGTCTCTAAAGATCATAGCAACATTTTAAATTATAATTCTAGCTTTATATTATTAAATTGATTCCATCTGCAAATCATTTTCACAGCACATTGCTAATTTCATAGTCGGCCATGAGATCTTGAACAAATTTCTTTATTTCTCTGTACCTCACTTGCAAAAAGTGTTTAATAGTAGCATCAATTTCATAGGTGAGGATTAAATGGGATGATTTGTGTAATATCTGAGTATAGAATATGCTAAGCACTCAGCATTATGTATACATTGTCCCCACTCCCTATAGCAACGGGCAGAGTAGGTTTTTAATGACTATTGATTAGGTGAATAAATGAGGTGATATTTGAAATACTTAGCAAGTCTTCATGTCACATGAATTAAATTTTTCTTGTTTTACCACTTAATTTAATCTGTATATTTAACACCTATTACTGTTGTTGTTTGACAGTAACACAATTTCATTACACTAATTTTATAGATGAGAATGATGCTGGGCAAAGAGGTGGAACAAGATTACACATTGAGTTTATGGTCAAGATCTTAAACCTTGACTCCTATACGTATGTAAATAGGCCTTTTTTCCAAGTAGTGGACAAGTCAGTTAGGAGACAGGAAAATTATCTTTTACATCTGATGTCATTCACTTTCAACCAATTCTTCACACAAATTCATTTTCAAACAATATACTTCACCACCCACCAAAAGCGACAACTAGCGTAGATTAAAACATAGGCAAACAAAATAGAGAATTAGAGTCTAAAAGCACATGAAACTTGTTTAATAAAAGTTCACTTAATTTTTTAAAATAAAATTAGTTTGCTTTATAAGTAGATAAATTGTGGCATACACATAGAATCTAATACTATGTAAAGATGAAAAAGAATGAACTACTTTTACACATGTAACATTAATGAACCTCCCAAAATAACACTGAGCAAAAGAAGCCAGACACAAAAGAGGATCTATTCATGACTATTTATATGAAGTTCAAAAACAGGCAAAACCAGTTACACATATATGTGTATATATATATAACTGAATCACTTTTCTGTATATCTGAAAATAACACATTATAAATCAACTATACTTCAATAAAAAATATATCAACAAGGCAAAGAAATTAACTTGATAATTCTCCACTGGTGGATGCGTGCTACACAATATCCTTGCTTGACCTTGGGCAGCGTCAGGCTGAACAATGTGTGTCTGCTTGGAGGATGTGCTCTGCGTGAGCTGTGGAAGTTGAGCCTGTTCCCGGAATGTTATTGCTGCCGCCACTGTCTTTTGAACGTCCACCCAACAGAGCTGGACTTGTGTAGTATCAGACTTAGGACAACAGTCATCAGCTAGCTCGCAAAGGAAAAAATGGGAACCTAATTTTGGCTTTGATAATAAAGAATGACTATCCAGGAATCACTGCATTAGCAGAGCCTGTATCATGACTTCTCTTCCTTAAGATAAAGGAGCAGGTGGTCCATACTTGTCTGGGAGGCACTTTCAGTAATGTTGCTATTCTATGTGTCCAAAGATGGGTAGTAATATCTGTTACCTGTTTAAATACATTCTGAATTTCAGAGAGTGCATATCTATAATATATTTAAACTTTTTAATGAATTAATTTTAAGTGTAATTGCCATTCTACTTTTGTATGTGAAGTCAAGTTCATAGTACAGCTGTTATTATATGAAAAAAATCAGGGAAGATTGCTGAGAAATAGTCTTACTTGCCTTCTCCTCCTCTAATCCAGCCATTGAATCAGAGCTAGAAATTTGTGTCTTGTCTTGGAGATGCCAGTTTCCATGTAGGGCTGACCATGATGGGTGTATTGATAAGTAGCATAAAACAATTTGAAACAAATCTGACTTTTCTTCTGCATGACATGCTTTCTTTCACTAAGAAATGAGACCTTATTTATATTAATAGCAGCTCATTAAACTTCTTCAGACTGGTGTAAATTTTAAAATGTTCTTTTCCATCAGGATGCATGGCATTAATGTGTAAATGTTGTATTTTACCCCAATTAGTCTATTTTTAGAAATATTTCTTCAAAATTCATATTTTAGGCTTAGTTCTCATATCATCTGAATATTCAGGAAGAAAATACCATGAGTGATATTTCTTTGTTTAATGGATAATCACAAATTGGAATTGTTAGTGAAACTGCTTTATTAAATTTAGTCTCAAATTATTCTTAAAATATGCAGGACCAGAGGACTAAAAATATAAATAGTTTTGATTATAGGCCAAATTCTGCATAATTTTGTTACTTTGTAACTTGATATCTTGAAGGGGAAGAATCTTAAGCTCAATGGACTAGACCAAAAATAATGAGAATGGCATTTTTTTTCTACGAGCATATACGATCTTAAATGTTTACCCAAGCACTATTTTCTGTCTAAGAAGCCATCTTTAGAAGTTTCTGTAATAATGTGTGTTTGGAATACGTTTGCTGGACTTTCAGCCTTCTTCTTTACAAGATCCAGCACTGAATAAATTTTATTTCCAAAACTCAAGTTCTCTCTTTAAGAATAAAGATTTTCTACAGTTAAAAGCACTCAAATAAATGTGCCACTAGCTTTTGAAGCCCAAATACTTGGGACAGTGGCCGCGGTTGTTCAGGGTAGTATCACCTTGGAAGGAGGCAGTGCATACTTGGGTAGAAAACTCTTGATGAGCTTGTTAAAATCTGGCAGGTAACTCTGAAGTCACATGTTCTTAGAATTTATGTGAATTAATTTTTATGCCAAGTTTATTGATTTTAGTAGACTCTTGTCATATGTCTCTAAAATTCTAGGTTTTAGACTTGAAGGGGTCAGCCCTGCACTCACCTTTGTTTCCCTACATAAGTCCTTGTCTGCATTTTTGAAATAATTCCATGTACTTAGAGACAGAGGTGATATTTATTTAATATCTTAGAAAGGAGATTGTGGAGTCAAAAGGCACAGCCAATATGAATAATTAAGCCTGTCACTATGCCCATATAGTATCAAGTGCCGATAAGATGAATGATATTGGGAATTTGGATGTTGTGCTACAGTCACCTCAATGTCAGGTTTACACAAGTTTGTTGAATTCATGGAAGAAGGAGAGAGGACATATATACCATTTCATTTAGGACTCTTGATTGCAAGTGACAGAGAATTGAGTCTAACCTGGATTAAACTGAGAAGCTGTTTTATTGGCTCATGTAACAAAATGGTCCAGGAATACTGCTTTTTAATCATGGCTGAGTGAAGGTGATCAGGACCTGGTTTCTTTGTATCTATTGGCTTTGCTTTCCTTCTTAGAATTCACGTGGAATAAAGATGACAGTAGCAGTTCTATCCTACATGCTTCAAAGTTCAAGTCCATCTGGGAAGGATCCTTGTATATGTCCCCCAAATCCCTGGAAAGGTCACATTGGTTCAGATTAGGTCACATGCCTGTCTCCAGTCACTTTGAGAGGAATGAGATGTGCTAATTGGTTTAGGCCAAACAGGAGCTATCCTTGGAACTGGCAGTGGGGTTAATCCTGCCCAAATATGTGGGTTGAGAGTAGAGTTAGGATGTGCCCAAGGTCAGTTTGGAGTATGGATGCTGGCTGGTGGAAAAAACAGATATCCCCCAAGGGCACAAGCAATTATTACATTTCTGCTTTTTTCCCAGGTATATGCTAGTGCTGTACATACATTACTTTATGTAGCACATAAAGTGCTTTTCTTTTGGTGACTGTGTCTCATTTGCAGGCAGTTCTGGAGCATGTGTGTGTGTGTGTGGTATGAGGGAGGAAAGCCTACTCCTTGAGGTGTATGCAGTTCCCAATATTAAGTTGATTCTTTTTTTTTTTTTTTTTTTTTTTTGTGGTACGTGGGCCTCTCACTGTTGTGGCCTCTCGCATTGCGGAGCACAGGCTCCGGACACGCAGGCTCAGAGGCCATGGCTCACAGGCCCAGCCGCTCCACGGCATGTGGGATCTTCCCGGACTGGGGCACGAACCCGCGTTCTCTGCATCGGCAGGCGGACTCTCAACCACTGTGCCACCAGGGAAGCCCTAAGTTGATTCTTGATAGTATTTTCCAATGTAAAAAAAAATTTGCTTTATAGTGTGATTGTGTGAATTAAAGAAACAAATAAAGCTAAGTAACAACATTTGATGTAGGTGGAACTAGACACTGTCAACTTCTATATCCTGTCCCTTCCCATCAACTTCTTGGTACTGGCAGAGAACTGATGACACTATTTTGAAGCCATGTATATGTAATATACTGTTGAAGTATAAGTGGGAATAGCCGTTTTGTAGTCCATCTACGGTCTAGCACAGAGCTGGGCAACAAAGAGAATAGTAATTGTTGTTGGCTAATGTTTCAAAATGTAGATGTAAATTTTTCTGATTCATAAACTAAGTATAAGTCCTCTGACTTCAGGCTGCTGTTTAACAGCCTGAATGGAGCTTGTGGAGGATAAAGAAAAGATGATCTTCTGTGAAGATGTGGTCCTCGGTGCTGAGTCAGGCATGGGAGAGGAAAGAGACAACCAGTTACTCAGCAAAGTCCCTCTTCCTCGAGGTAATGACCTTGAACAACCTGCACTACTTCCCACTCCTTTATGATGGGCTCCATAGGACAGTCAGAAGGAGGTGGAAGGGAGACACTATTATCTCAGTATCTGTAAAGAATTGACCAACAGGATAATTAAATCATGGTTAAGGGAGTGTTATAATTGTTGGATTAAAAATAACTGTTCTAGGGCTTCCCTGGTGGCGCAGTGGTTGGGAGTCCGCCTGCCGATGCAGGGGACGCAGGTTCGTGCCCCGGTCCAGGAAGATCCCACATGCCGCGGAGCGGCTGGGCCCGTGAGCCATGGCGGCTGAGCCTGCACGTCCTGAGCCTGTGCTCCGCAATGGGAGAGGCAGCAACAGTGAGAGGCCCGCGTACTGCAAAAACAAAACAAAACAAAACAAAACAAAACTGTTCTATTAAAAACCCATGAGAAAACTTCATGATCATCTTAAAAGTGATATCTGCACTCAGATAAGCTACCTGTTACAGAAATTAACATAATTTTCACATTTCTACAGTTTTAAAAAAAAGTTCCATGGTCTTGAAATTATTTGAATGATGCTTGTGCTGTGGTTGTGCTGTGGTTTCTGTGAAATCAAGCCTCCTCTGCCCCTGGACACACATTCAGTCCAAGAGGTAATCTCTGAGAGGGGTGAAGTTTTCCTTCAGCGCTATAGACCAGTCAAAATTCACAAAAAGGAAGCTTTAAATTTCCACATTGGGAAGGGAGTTGTTAAAGCTGGCTTTTAGAGTGATGAAACTGCAGCTCGGTATTCTGAATACATTCTCTGTTATCCCCTCCCCTCCCTCCACTCCCTCTGTCTGAGCACTTGCATTTAGAAGCTGGTAGAACTGTTGTCTACATTAACATTGCCTCCTTTCTCCATTGATTTCTGTTGTGAATAGGCTTCCTTGAATTCACGGTCATCTGCATCTTTAGGGTTCCCCTAAGGGATATTGGATTTCCTGCTTGGAGGACGAATCAGAACCATTAATCAGCCATGAAAATAAGCCCTGGCTTATAAACCAAGGGCTTGAAGGAAATCACGGCTGGATTATTGAAAATTAAGAAATAGGTATAGAAGAAATATATTTATTTGTGAATAACGAGTCTTTCCACAAGGAGTTTGAAGTGGCAAAAGCAAAAAGATTTTTAGTGTTTGCGTGGATTAGGGGCTCAGAAATTTCTTCAGGGATAAGTGGAGGTTGTGAGGAGGTGCTCACTTTCCCTCCTCTATGATCAGGGCCACATGGCACAGGGCACAGAACTTCAGGTGGAATGAGTGAGCATGCCTTTGACCTGCTGATCTCCATTTCCACCTCTGTAATTAAATAATGTGCTATGTTATTCTAATCTCTACAGTAATCTTTTTCAGAGAGTTGTTGTGGGGATTAAATAATGTAGAATATATCACAAAATAGGAACTCAAAACTGCTAGTTCTTGACTTAGTTTAGGTTTTCACTGAATCACACAGGGAAACTCTGGGAAGAGGGACAAAGCACTCATCTCAGAGTTATTGCATCCAAGGGCTGAGGAAGCTGGGGTATTGATACAACAGTCCTGAAAGTGACTGCTTAGGTATGCAAACAGCAGGTGTTAATACCTCAGCATTTCATACATTTGCAGATTACTGGTCGAGGGTAGCATAACTTTCTCTATTTTTTCAGTATTCCAGGAGAAAGAGTTCTCAGGGCCAGAGTGCAGATCCCCACAGTTGGAAGGTAGCTGTAGCAGTAGAATTGTGGAGTGACGTGGTGGGTTACTGGGTTACCGACACCATGGGCAGCAGAGGTATATAGGTTTATCCTGAAGAGTAGAGTGAATGGGGTACCTCCCAAACCCACTTTACCAGGGAGATACTTGAAGATGAACAACAGCAAAATGAGAATGTAACCAAGAATAAGAAATCATGGGATGCAGGAACAGCAGAACCAACCCAGGAAAGCAGAGAAGGGGGATTCTGGGATGAGGGCCAAGTGGCATGCCAGGGGAGCAATCAGTCTAGGTGAGAAGTGAAGAAGCAAGTGTACTGGGAGGGTGGTTTCTGGGTAAAGTGAAAATGGATAGAACACCCAATGAAATGGAGAACCAAAAAAATGAAGAAAATGATAGAGACTATTAGTGGCTAGAAAGAAAAATGATGAGGAATTCCAGGACAGAAATAAGCTGTATGTGAAAGCAAATGTAATTGTAGTTTACTACCTGAGCCTTCCAATGACTTGAGTATGGTTCATAGACAAAGTTCCAACTTTAAAAATCAACCTACAGGTAATGCAAAAGACCTAATTATGACATCAGAATGTAATGTAAGTATTACCAGCAAAGGTAAGAGTTGGAGAACAAAGGAAAGCTGAAGGGAAGCGTAAAAGTATTAATAATGACTTCTGCCAAGGTAAGGAGTCAAAAGATATCCATAGATGTTGGAACAAAAAAATGACTTCTGCCAAGGTAAGGAGTCAAAAGATATCCATAGATGTTGGAACAAAAAAATGAAGTCTGCAAACATATACATATACATATACATATATATATATATATATATATATATATATATATATATAATTACAAATAAAATGGAAACCAAACAATAAATTAGGTCTCAGTTGAGTTTTTGTGAAGTAAATGACTTCTGAAAATACTTTTATGACTAGGTTAGTAATTATTTTATTTGATGTGAAAGTATGAAATAGATTCACAAATTTTTTTTTTCTTTCTTTTCTTTGCGGTACGCGGGCCTTTCACTGCTGTGGCCTCTCCCGCTGCGGAGCACAGGCTCCGTATGCGCAGGCCGGCCATGGCCCACGGGCCCAGCTGCTCCACGGCACGTGGGATCCTCCCAGACCAGGGCACGAACCCGCGTCCCCTGCATCGGCAGGCAGACCCCCAACCACTGCACCACCAGGGAAGCCCAGATTCACAAAATTTTAGTCCTATAGAATCTTAGAGATGTAGTCCAGCCTTCTTACTTTGTAGCTATAGCAACCAAGATCCAGAGAGTTGAACTAACCCATGCAAATTTGCATAACCATCTAGTTGTGGGAAAGACAAGCCTGGGGCTCAGGTCCTGTCTGAAATTCCTCTGTTCTTTCCCTACCCTGCTGTAGAGCTAGGATCTTGGATGAAGAGCTATTAGGATGTTTAGCAATAAGAAATGACAAAAGCCACTGTGGGAGACATTATCAGCACCCACCAATATCTTGTTCTCCTCCAGAAACAAGACACTTCTCAGCTCTCTTGCAGTTAAGCAGGGTCATTGTGACTAGTGTTTCCACTGGGAGGAAGGATTTAATTGCTGGTGAGCTGTTTCTCTCTCTTCCACTTTCCTTGCCAGTGACCAAGGAGGAGTTATTTTCATCTGGTATCGTTACGCCCTTGTCAGTCTGGCTAAATGACTACATAGAGCAGACCCTGCTGTTGAAATACGTTGGATGTGTAATATGAACAAGAAATAAACCTTGTGTCACTGAGATTTCGGGGTTGTTTGTTATCATAGCATAGACTTCCTTTTCCTAATACAGACATCAATACTCTTTTCACCAAAATTGATTTATAATATTCCACAAAACTGAAATCTGCCTTGAAACAATTCTATAGTATAATGGTGTAGGACATATATGAAGAAGGCAAAAATTACACCTATTTTACTTTAAAGTATTTGACATAGAACATTCCTTTCTAGATGCAAAAGATACAAATTTTTCCAATGGTTTCCATTAAATTACTATGTAATCTCTAAAGTGGATTTCTTGCCCTAGATCTTAATTTTAAACTAATTTTAAATTTTTGTATGTTTAATTTAAAATAACTTTCCTTAATATGTGTATTGCCGATGTCATTTTATTATCCAGTAATGCATTTATAATTTTCCATTTTTACCACAACATTGATAACTAAAAAATGCTAAAGAAAAATAAAAATGAGTTTAAATCTACTGCTTTTATAAGATGAGAAGGAGTATATTTGTTACTTAGTACTTTAAAATGTCTAGAAAAACACTAACCGGGTAAGATTTATAGCTCTACATTCTTAATTTATGTGTACCACATCTTTTGTACATTACCAGAATTTATAACTTTTAGAATTTTCCATTTTTTCCCATCCTGAGGGGCCTTAACCCAGTCATGGATTGATGCACTTTTCACACTTTTTTCTCCCACCCGCTCCCCATATATCTCTTGTCACCGTCCTTAGTTTCATCTTCAGCTTTGTCCTTAGCTGTGTCCCTACTCTTATTTATCATCTTTGGTGAAGTCTTCTGCCTTATAGTTTCTCTCTCTCCATGTTGCTGCACTGTCCTTTGCCTCAGCTACTTCGAGGTATATCCAACCTGGATCTCCAGATTCCAAGGCAAGTTTCCACCTCTGCTCAGATAACTTCAGTCTGGCAGGCTGAATCTAAGCCCAGAAATTCAGGCATACAATAAATATAACTCTTTAGCTGTCTTCATTCCTGAACTTAATTTCTACTTTTTTTTTTTTTTTTTTTTTTTTGCAGTACGCGGGCCTCTCACTGCTGTGGCCTCTCCCGTTGTGGAGCACAGGCTCTGGACACATAGGCTCAGCGGCCATGGCTCACGGGCCCAGCCACTCTGCGGCATGTGGGATCTTCCTGGACCGGGGCACGAACCCATGTCCCCTGCATCGGCAGGCGGACTCTCAACCACTGCGCCACCAGG
Source organism: Hyperoodon ampullatus (assembly GCF_949752795.1). Lineage (NCBI taxonomy): Eukaryota > Metazoa > Chordata > Mammalia > Artiodactyla > Ziphiidae > Hyperoodon > Hyperoodon ampullatus. The sequence goes on along the minus strand of NC_136925.1, from coordinate 30,812,010 downwards.
GAGGCCCTAATTTCTACTTTTAAGCTCTCATTTCCTAGGTGGCAGAGCCATGTGATGTCATTCATTTTCGTGATTACCCATCTCCTTTTCTGAAGTATCCTGTCCCCTCTGTTTCCAGTTGTTAAATGTAGGTATCTCTTAGGGCTCTTTCTGGCTCTTTGATCTTATTCCTGTCCTTGGTCCTGTAGAAGACAACCCCTGGTCTTACATCTTCAAGGTTAAATCTTTCTCTTGAGCCCCTGATCTGTATTTCCAACTCTCTACTGAGCATCTTGGACAGCCTGCCAACAACTCACCTTCAAGATATCCCAAATTGCAGTCATGACATTTTCCAGGTCAACTTCCAGCCCAGTTGACTCTCCATTGAACTGGATCACCGTGGTAGCCATGTCATAGAGCTGTTTGGTTAGAAGGAAATAAGATGATGACTTTAAGCAACTCAGCACGATGCCCAACCATTGATTGTGCTCCATAAATGTTTGCTAATACTGTTATTATGTAAATGAGTTGAGGGGATCCTAAACACCTAGATTTGTCAGGTTAAAATTTGTTCCTTATTTTTATCTTTCATGATGATTCTTCAAAAAACAATGGCTAATAATAGCAATTATTATTATTCAAAATGGAATGATGCTATTTTAGAGAAGAAAAAAGAAAGAAAATAATATTTAGGCTGAAACACAAACTACAACAAGTACACACAATTTTTCTAAAGTTCACTGCAAAAAATTCAGATCTCTGCCTTAAGCTAGGTGGATTCTGTTGATTGATACACTAGATGAAAGGTAAAAAAATATATCAGTCAGTCATCAAGGCATTCATGAGTATTTGAAACTGTAGAAGAAAAAAAGGGATTTTTTTAGGTAGCATCAGTGATTCATTGACAATTAAAACTAGTTAATATCCTGGGACTAAATGAAAGTAGAATATAAATAAGGAAATACTAAAAAAAATTTGTTAAGATGATTTTGGAAATAACATAAAGATCTCAAAGTTTTTAGATAAATATCGGTCCCCAAATGATGGCATCTATTTGGTTGCCTGTTCTAAATACCAAATCTATCTATCTATCTATCTATCTATTTTAAATTGGAAGTTTAAAGGTTAAGTGGTATTGAATTCAGTCAGCATAATGATTACAATTAGTTACTTATTCTAGCCTGGGCAGTTCAATACATTTTGTTAAAAAATTCCAAAACCACCCCTTCAGTCACTGTATAGAAGATTAAATCCAGCATAGGGTAAAATTACTAACATTAATTTTTAAAATAAAAATTTTAAAATAAAAATTAGAAAGAGGGGAAGCTGAGATTTGAATCTTTTTTTTTTAACATCTTTATTGGAGTATAATTGCTTTACAATGGTGTGTTAGTTTCTGCAGTATGACAAAGTGAATCAGCTATACATATACATGTATCCCCATATGAGATTTGAATCTTGATCTTAAGTTTTCAGAGTGCAGAGAGTGTTCTCCAACGCTACCATCAAGGTCTCTCTTCTCAGTCAATTTTATTTATGTAGAGTCTTTCATCAAAATATCACAAATAGCTGTCTAACCTGCTATAAAGAAACATAAAGCAAAAAGAAAATGAAATGCTCAAACAATAAAATTATATATTAGAGACACATTTAAAACAGAGCATTTTAATATGAGAGAAAAGTCGTGGCTGGAGTATACAGAACATAAGTTTAAATGGGAAGCTCTTTTATAATTTGGTGAAAAATGAAAAAGGCCCACTTCTAATAGTGGAGAGCCTATTATAAGGAATGATGACTTGCATATCAGTGCTGTAATGCAGGGGGTGAAGATCATAATAACGTGAAGTGGAATTGACAAAGTCCGGAGGCACTCTTCTCGCTGCTCCAGTAAGGAAAAAAAAATTTTTTTTATACCATAAATGGGCATTGTGCCCAAATCTCACGCTCTTTAGCATGTCTATTGTGGATTTCCAGCGTGCCTTTCTCCGAAGGCTCTATGCTAAAGTCCCACAGTACATATATACTATACATATCATACTTATGATATATATCCACCACACAGGAGTCTCCAGGAAGCCAGGGTGATCCTTCAGTCTCTGTTGTCCTCTTTACTTGCTTCTTCAGCACAGATTAATTCAGTGTTCCACAAGTCTCAGGATTTCCAATTTATGGTAGGAAAATATTCATTTTAATGTCCCCTAGCATGGAGAAAATATAAGAATCTTGTAATACTCTTACTTTAACAAAACCCAACAGAAATACTTCTAAGCTTGCTTATCTAGAGAAGCTCAAGAAATTTGAGCCATCAGTCTTTTGTTTTATTGGCATTAAAATAAATATCAAGAAAATGTTCTTTGACATAAAGTTTATAACATTCAGATTAAAGCCTTCTGATTTTTCGAATTTCAAATATCTCTAAGTTTCCAGTCTCCTTTTGTTCAAACCTGACTCTTTAGATAATTTATCTTATGGCTTGAGGATTATGCCTGACTACTTGTGGTAAGAAAATGTACACAAAGTGTTATATTCATACCTTTGTTAACAGTAAACTTCATCTTCAAAGTGATGTACACTCTGCATGCAATATATGTTCAGTGAAAATGATAATGGTAGTAGATATAGAATTTTAGCCTTTTCTTCATTTATGACCTAAGGAATACGTGGTTTACTGTTTGTGTGCTTCCCAGAGATTAACAATTGCCAAGTTATGGACTAATATGTATGCAAAGGAAGAAGAAAGAGGTGGAGAAAAGAAGGAAGCAACATGGGCATTGGATCATTTCTACCACATGGGATGTTCCCTCTGAATTAATGACATTTTAACTAAGACCCGAAAGAAGAAAGGAGCTATCCATGTAAGGAAGGGAAAAATGAACTCTTTGAGGGAGAACTGGATGTGCAAAGGAAGGAAAACAGATTCAAATGGTTGAGGAACTGAAAAAAGTCCAGTGAACCTGAATGCAATCAACCCTGGGGAGAGTTTGATAAAAATGAGGATTCAGAGGCCACATATCAGCCAGTGGTTGCAAAAGGAAGGCATGATGGCTATCCTAAGCAGAAAGGAATTTATTCTAATGAATGTAGTAGAGAGTAATCTGCATCCACAATTGATGGGAAACGTGGAGACATAGACTTGGAAAATGAGCAGGAACGAAGGAAGGGTAAAAGGAGAAGCTATCTCTTTAGGTGATGCTGGTGTTTGTGCCTCCACTGGAGAGTTAATGCTGCTAATTGATGTCAGTGAGGAAGATTTTCTCACCTCCCTCTATAGCTTTGTGGCCTTCTCTCAGGGTTGAGAATCCCACCTGGAAGGGCCCATCCGGCCAAACATAGGTCATGGCTGTGTGTCCTCACTGACTGGGGATGGAGAAGGAATGCTTGGACCCTTGACTTCAGGAAGACTAAAAAAATGGGGATCTCTCTCCACGTAGGAAGGGGATTTAGTTGCTGGATAGTCAAATGGCCACCCACCCATAGTAAGGGATTTAGGTTTTATTTAGGTGCAGTGGGAGGCCAAGAATACTTTTTGGCAGGGAGGTGGCATAGTTCTATGCTTTATACTAAGATCTCTTCGGTTGCTGTTCTTGACTGTGTACTGTAATCTTCAACATAAATAAGAAAAATATCAACCCAGATAATTTAAATATAATGTCTATAAGAGGATAATCCCTTCTTTCATATGGCAACTAGAATTTAAAATGTGATCAACTATGGTATAAATGCTTTCAATATTTTTGCTGTTAAGTTTTAACTGCCTCTAGCTTCTCATCCTTCCAAGTCGGGAATGAGGAGGTTTTAGTTCCTACCTCCACTTTGACTATGGGGGACTAAAGCAGGAGATCAAAGAACAAAACAGGGACTATATAAAGCACTGAAGCCCACACGGAAAACTTGGTAAGGTTTCAGTAAAACTCAGAAATGAAACTGGACATAATTTTTTTTCTTTTTTAAACAAAGAATTCAAGGCACAAACAAAGCATTTGGCCCTGTGACGCTGGAATGTTAAAAATTGCTATTCTTTTCATTGTGACTTCTGTGAAAGCAATTTGGAAAAATAGGAATAATTTAAAATACCATTTTCTTTCTAGAGTCATAGATTTTCAAATCACCAGCAGACGTGATACAAATCCTTAGCGGATGTCTAAAAGAAAGGAAAATTTCAGTCCAGAAAGGGCGAAAACTTGCTGCCTGTTGGGTTCTCAAAGCAAACAATAAAGAAATCATTTGGAAGGGAAAAAGTTTCCAGTTTTCTCTGACAGTCAGTGTCATAGTAATAAAATTCACGTAGCTAATATATTTTAAAAGCACTGAGTTAGTAGCCCTGACATAATCTAATGAATTTGCTAAATGATTAATAATTCATAAAGCAGTCTTTTGTAACAAAAAATGAAAATTTCCCTGAATTTACACTTCAGATAAAAATACATGGGAGGCACTTAGTAAGATCAACTCTTGCCAGAAAGGCAAATCGAGTTATAGTGTGACATGTAGCTCATCTTACCACCCGCCCCTCCACACACCCCTGATTCAGACAACAAATTAGAGTTATTTATTTGATCAATTTGTCAATTGCCCTTCAGACTACAGTTTTTAGAGCCAATTTAGGAAGAAGAAGAAAGAAAGAGGAAAGACAAATATTTGTTGAATGTCTTCTTGGTGCCAGGCAGTGTACTTGGTGTTTTATACATGTTTTTAAAATTTAATTCTCATGATAACCTTCCAGATAGTAATTACTGTTTGATAGGTGAGGAAATTAAGAGCTCAGAGAAGTTAAGAAGTTTTACAATATCACAGAGCTAGTATGTATGCAGAGCTGAGATTCAAAACTATGTTTGACTAACTTCCCTATTCATGTCCTTTCTGCTGTGCCAGGCAACCTCCCAGAATTTAAAAAATTTAACTGCTGTAATTTAAGGCTAGGATATGTGCTTGTGTTAGATCAAACCATATGAAATTCTTTTTTAAAAAAAAATTTTGGCTGCACTGTGCAGCATGCGGGATCTTAGTTCCCTGTTCCCCGACCAGGGATCGAACCCACACCCCGTGCAGTGGAAGTGCAGAGTCTTAACCACTGGACTGCCAGGGAAGTCCCAAACCTTATGAAACTCTAACATTAGATTGTTTTGACCTATAAAAATGGTAATTTATGTTTTCATTGGAATTATAAAAATCTGTAAATGATGGTAAATACTCCACTGTAAATATTGGTGAAATTAATTTTGCCTTCAATGGTTATCTGATGATAACTTGATATTCATGCAAACAATAATAGCACATACATTCTAAAAATATTAGAATGGTTTTGTGCAAATGAGAGTGGAAAAAGACATAAAAAGGCAAAGAAAAACAAAAATTTAAAAGAACTAAAGAGATAAAGCAGATAAATTAAATCTCTCTGATTTGCCCATGGTAACACAGCATTATCAAGCATTGAGTGTACTTGTGTGAAATTGGTAACCAAATTGCACTCAGATATAAAACATCAAACCCATTAAGTTATTAAACTGATTATTTTAAACACATTTTTCTGGAATTACAAAGGTTGAAAACAAAAAGTATTAGATACATTTTTTTAAGGTGGAAATGATTGAAATTTCTAATATAAAAGTACTAAGTGATCAACTGGTAAAGTACATTAACTTTTCTGATCATGCACATTAACTATGACAGCTTTGAGTAAATCATTCATCATAATAGGAATGCACTGTATAAAAATTTATGGACAGCCCAAACTTTAAAATGAATATTTTCGTACATATTAAAAACTTTGAAAGAATGAACTATATGAGTTTTGGGTATTAGATTAAAAATTAGCATAATGGAGAAGAAATGGTTTGATTTGTGTATAAACTAACTCCCTAGTTGATTCAAAGGTACATTCTTTGATTGTAAATCTCAATGACTCTAAGTGGGAAATATTGACGCATCTCTCACTGGGCATTCAATTTTGGAAGAGCTCATTGCAGATAATTATATTAATTATTTAAAGAATTAATGTATCAAAGATTTATTCGAAACCTACTATGTGTCATCAGGGATCCAGAGATAATTAAGGCATCTCAAGGAAGTATCAAAGTGCTCAATCAAGAAAATGGGGATCCACTTGTTCTTTGAAGGACACTGGGTTTACAGTTTAGTGAGGAAAACAGAGAAAGTATTAGAGGCATTTTCCTGGCACATAGTAAGAGCTCCAGAAATGATGGCTCTTTTTATTATTATATTAATCATTTGTAATATAAGGAAAAATCCCTTTTGATGTTTGGACTCCAGCAAGAGTCTCAACATCACCTTCTCCCAGGTGAAGTCCCATTACGACCAGGAGAAACTAACACTTAAATAGTAAAGTGTAAAAAACAAAACACTGTGATTGTTGTTTTTAGCAAAAGAAGTTTTTGTGTAGTGGACTTGAGGCAGTAAGTAGTACATTAATCACTTATTTTGTTGTGGGAGGACCTGTTGAGGGGCTAATTTAAGGAGACCTGAAACAACTCAGAGCTTGACTTTGAACCAGTGCTGGAGTGAATCTTGAATATCTGGTACAATTCTTTATTTTGTTATATAAGACCAATCTTAACATGGCTGTCTTCAAGCCCACAACTATGCACACAATTTGCGTATATACCTTTCTTTTTTGTAGTGTTTGACATCTGGGTAGCTAGGGAGCCACTGCCTGAATTTGTCCCCTCCATGAATGACTTTGGGAACCAGTCAGGACTGGGGGATGTGGAGGACACGGCTTTGAATGTGAGCAGGGAGGTGACGGTTAGTGCACAGTTTCGAAGGTTGGGAGAGTCGGACTGGTCCAATCGCAGTAGGGTGAGAATAGAGTGTTCCCATGAGAATCACAGCCAGGCTTGGGGTGGGGATGCATATTTCCCTGGGGATGGAAACACGTGCCCCCAGTGAGTCTCCCTTTTTGTCAGACACTGTCCGTGAGTCTCAGTTCAGGAACCCCTGGCAGGAAGTTTCAGGTCAGTGCTTAAGAAATTCTGGCATCCTCTCTATTTTCTCTCTTCTGGTGTGATCCTCTGCCCTGTGAAAGATTTCTCAGCAACTGGGTCAGAAGTTAATGGCCTTAATGTGGTGGAAAATTGCGTGAGGATATCCTTGCTTGCTCTGTTTCAACTTCAGTAGAGTAAGAGCTCCTTTTTTTGGATCATATTTCCTCTAGGAACCTTTGAGGGAGTGCTTTCTTGCTTTGTCACATCACAGCACATAGAATAATGACAATATTTGTACAAAAATTTTTGGTGAAGTATTGAGGCTGCTCTAGCAGGGGGTGCCTGAAGGTCTAGCCCAGCCTCTCTGAGGACCGAGGGGGGTGTGTATCTTCTGTATACCCATTTATAGCTCAGAGGCTTGTTTTAGGGGAATGACATCTATAACACAGTGGACAATACTGTACCCTAGCTTGGAATTATAATGGCAAATATTTACTGTGTGCTAAACCCTGTTCTATGCACTCCACTTGTATTAATTCATTTAATGCTTATGCAACACGTGAGGTAGATATAATTGTTATTCCCATAATATCTGAGAGGAAACTGAGGCACATGAAGACTAAGCAATTGACTAAAGGTCACATGGACCTGTCCTAGTAAGTGACAGACCCTGCGCAGCTGGCGCTGGAATTGTACTCTTAACCACTACATTATGTTGCCAGAGGGAAGCAGTTGCAAGAGTGGTGAACTGTGGCAATGATCTAAATAATATGGGCACCAAGCCTTTTGGGTCCCTAAGGCTTTAAGAAGATTCTTGGCTGCAGAAAAATCCCACCAAAAGCAGGCATCGGACCAAGGCCAGGGTTGGGATCTGCAGAAGTTAAGACAGACTTTAAGCAGTAGGACTATGAAAACTGAATCCCTTGATTTTTGAGCATAAAACCAGTAAGCTTCAGGAAGAGGCAGGATTTGGTGCAGAACTCTTTTATACAGTGGTGTCTATCTCTAGATAGGAAGGGGTCCACAGGTAATTGGGAGATCCAGACCCAGAAAGAGACAGGGTCAGGGAGGTCCTTGACCATAGAGATGGTTCTACTGCTGGCCTGGCAGAATGGAGGCAACTTACATCCCACTTGACAGCCCAACAGATGGCTGAAGAGAAGGTGCCGCAGGAACCCTCAGTGAGGGGTGGGGCTGGGATTTGGGAGGTGCAGTAATTATGTTGAGTCCTGGGGGCACTTCCCAGGACTTTGTGCAACTGCAGCTCAGCCTCAGAGGGCCAGGCCAGACTTGGTTTAGTGACTCCCTTTTTGTTCAATTCCCTATGGCAGAAACGATCAGCCTGGAAATCTAAGGCTTCCCTACCTCCTTTCCAACCTAGAAATCATCCAGCTAGAAGACCCCATTGCTCCATGCTGATGAGGATAAGGAAAGGAGAGGGAAGACAGTGCAGGGTTGATAAGAGATAACATCAACAGTTGATAACCCAAAGTGAGTTAATTAGTGTCTAAGTTGCTTCAGCCTTAAACTAGCCCTGAGGTTTGCTCAGGAACATTTTTCCTTGAGGGTCATGAGGCGACTGTGGAAGAGACTAAACTAATATATGATCACTGAAGACTTCTTTCTCCTGGGCACACACCTAGATTTAAGCTCCCATTCGTTAGGTGTGGTCACGTGACTTGAGTGCTGGTCAAAGGGATGTGAAAGGGAGTGGGGTGCGCCCCTTCCAAGCCAGGCCCTTAACCACTGCCCTCACATCCTCCTTGCTCCCTGCTCTCTCTCTTCCTTAATCTGGAGCTGAGATCCAACTGAGGACCAGGGGATGGCAGAGTCACAAGATGGAAGGTACCTGTGTGATGAATTACCACAAAGAAGAAATCCTTCCCACTGATCAGAACACCCAGTTGAACTTTGTGAGGGCAAAAAATGAATTTTTTTTTTTTTGCGGTACGCGGGCCTCTCACTGTTGTGGCCTCTCCCGTTGCGGAGCACAGGCTCCGGACGTGCAGGCTCAGCGGCCATGGCTCACGGACCCAGCCGCTCTGCGGCACGTGGGATCCTCCCGGAACGGGGCACGAACCCGTGTCCCCTGCATCGGCAGGAGTACTCTCAACCACTGTGCCACCAGGGAAGCCCTCTGTGTCCCTACTGATTCCTGACTTTAAAAGTGCTGCATGTGTGTCAGTCCTGGTGTGAGGTGACATAAGACCCCAGCTCACAAGTACCGTTTCTGCAAAACCCAAGGGGAGAAGAGAGTTTGTCCTTTTGCTTTCCTTTCTGGCAGCCTTCGGGCAGGTTGTGACATCATCAGTCCTGTCAGTACTGGTGCCTGGTTCCAAGAAGACAACGTGCAGCTGTTGCTACTGAGGAATGAGTGCTTTGGAGGAGCTTCCCAGGGCAACCACCAGTGACTGAAAGTGGAAGCTCTGTTTTTGGCTCTGTTCCATCAGAACCAGCTTGCTGGACGCAGAGGAATTCACAGAGGTTTTGACGCGGGGTATCTGGATGTTACTAAGTGGGTTGTTTTCCCATTAACATTAAAAAAAAAAAAAAAAAAGACAATTCATTCTTGTAGTGGTCCAGATACAGGCTCTGCAAAAGTAAAGATAGAAAATTTCACTTTGTTCCTTTTGACGTCTATGCCTGGAATAACTTTACTGTATTTAACAGTCAGCTTATATTGAGAACCTCTTATTGAGGTGCTACGAGCTCAGTAGAACTTGGGTAGATGCTGTCAGTTGAGGGGAGTGGTGGCTAGGAAAAAACCAACACTGGATCTCTTACTATGAATTTGGTGAGGAAGACATGTACACAACTCATAAAATGAAATGAATAACAAGAAAGTGAGGGCAAGGAAAATGCTGAGTGGAGCTAAGTATTAAAATACTCACTCTTTGGTTGTTCAAAACTGATATTTAGGGTGTTTATGCATGGGGAGGGGTTGGGGAAAATAGGGATGGGGTTGGTGTGATGAGTCATATTTAAACCCTACCCAGCAGCAATCAATGGGTCTAGTAACCTGGTACCAAGTAAACTGAGTTAACTTTGCCAAATCCATTTCCTGTGGGAAGTTCCTGTGCAGGTTATTGTATCAATCCTTGAAATAAGGAATTTTCACTTCCCTCAGATTGTGTGGGTGGAGTTCTGTGATTGACAGCAAGCTTCATGTGCGGACACTCTGTTTTAGGGAGGAACACTGGGGGAGATGTATACTTTTTGACAGTTCAAGGAGGCCTCTTTGTGACTTATTGCTGAGCGCTCAATGGCTGCTACATTTGTTTACATCCCTCCCTGCACTGCCAGTGTCAAATTCATTGTTCATAAAGCTCTTTGGGATAATTTGTATATGAAGGATTCCATAAAAACCAGTGTTTATTCCTTTTGTATTATGCCTTTGGAGCCTGACACATAAGGGTGCTTTTATATGCAGCATGAGGGAAATTAAGCACTCAACGCTTATTAATGCCTCTAGGAACAGGACTCCTGGTGGTCTACCCAGGGGCAGTGGAAAGGAGCTCACAGGTAAGCAAGTAAATTGAAACAAAGGACAGAACTCAGATATTTATTCAGCTGTTGAAAGTATTATGTGCAACCAGGCTACAAATAATGTGAATTATTTTACTGAGAGTTTGCTGAAGAAATGGAGCTTAAACGACCCCCTTCATTTTATTTGCTGTGTTGTGTATATATTGTGTGTGAGTTTGTGTGTATATGTATCGATAATAAAACGTCTGTTATCAACATCTTGCTATCTGGAAATTTCCATTAATTGACACAATTGTGGTCCATTGAGGAAATGATGCTCTTCATCTGTTTCATAAGCCTGAGACAATGCAAAATCCTTAAACAGCATCTTGTTGAGGCTTGATATTTATTGCTTTTGAATTCCTTGAGCAGAGATAATTTCTGTGACATGTATGGTGACTTCCTAAACAAAGCATAAGATTGTTTAAAAACATTCCACATTTAGATCATGTTGAATGAAAGAGTTTATACTAAAAGGCACACAAACACATATCTCATGATAAAAGCACATAAATTGCTCATGTTCTTTAAAGGTATGCAGACGAATAAATTGTCCTCTCCTTTATATATGTAATGTTACATATTGTATAATATTTTATATAATATGACCTATATTATATATACATATATATACACACACACATATATATGACAGCTTTGTGGCTCATTTGTGACATGGCAGATCAAAAGGGTGTTGGTTGAAGCCTGCAAAATGATGGTAGGTCTTTCTTACTCGTAATCTAATTGCTAGAAAATTCTTTGGTTTTAATAAAAAATGATAGTACAGCACCCAGGTGGTGTCAATACACTGTGGATAGAAATCAAGAGTGATTTAAAGTTCTCACGTACCTGTTGTGATCCCACAAAAGTTCTTCCAGGCACATGGTACCCACAGTGGTGGATGCTGAAGTGTGTGTACAGTGAGAGGTTTCCTTCACTCAGTGATTTTAAGGTAATAGATGCTGATTTTCTCACGATGACCTTGGGAAATGCTATTAAAGTTACATAACCTAAAAGTTCGCAGACTTCATTAGCATGTGGGTTCGAATAAGGTCACTTATTATTGATGCTATAATCACAGTACTTGTGTGACTTTGGGCAGTCACTTAACCCTTTAAAAGTCTGTTAGCTCATCTGTAAAAGGAGGATAATAATAGGACCACCATCATTTTGTCTGTGGATTAAAGAAGATGATCCATGTGAAGACTTTAACAGAGTACCCAAGACATAGGAACTTAAAAATAATATTACTAATAAAGATATTATTCTATTTATTGATAGGTTTACACTCTATTTTTTAAAGGGCATTTAAAGCAATAAAATAAAAATCAAAGGTAAAGCAGGGATTATATATTAATTTTATTTCCAGTGAAATTTCTTCAGAGCAAAATATTTGAAAAGAAAACCGCAATCATTGTAAGAGCAAGACTTGTCGATATTTCAGAAATTCAATTCAAATACATCTTAAAAAGTTGAATCTTAAAAGGTGAACCGTTTAATGCATGTTTAAAAAGTCAGTCAATTTCTACATTTTGAAGATAGATTCCATTTCATAGTTCTTCCTTGGCTGCAACACAACTAAAAATATAGAATTTTCATTTCTTCTATCAGACTGAATTGCTATCAGATTTTCATAAAGCCATTCACTCTGGAAGAATGCTTCGTTATGGAAAAGACAAGTGCTGGGAAAAACTCAGCAAGACCTCACAGATTATTCTTTGAAATTTAGCACTTGATAAGGGTGTTAACTAGACATGTAATTCCACTTAGTAAAGGGATCATTGAACAGAATGGATGCTATGATTAAACTGAAATTACACACTATAATTATTTTGCAAAGGAAAGGTACATATAACAAATAAAGGAAATATTTAAACATAGGCATAGAGAAAAAGAAAATCCATTATTTAGGATGAGAAAGGGTAAGTATGTGTGCAAATCAATGGAAATAAAAGCAATTTGGGGGCTTCCCTGGTGGCACAGTGGTTGAGAGTCCGCCTGCTGAAGCAGGGGACATGGGTTCGTGCTCCGGTCTGGGAAGATCCCACATGCCGCAGAGCGGCTAGGCCAGTGAGCCATGGCCGTTGAGCCTGCGCATCTGGAGCCTCTGCTCCACAACGGGAAAGGCCACAACAGTGAGAGGCCTGCGTACTGCAAAAACAACAACAACAACAAAAAACCCCTAAAAATAGAACTACCATATGATCCAGCAATCCCACTATTGGGCATATACCCTGAGAAACCCTAATTCAAAAAGTGTCATGTACCACAATATTCATTGCAGCTCTATTTACAATATCCAGGACATGGAAGCCACCTAAGTGGCCGTCGACAGATGAATGGATAAAGAAGATGTGGCATATATATACAACGGAATATTACTCAGCCATAGGACGAAACGAAATTGAGTTATTTGTAGTGAGGTGGATGGACCTAGAGTCTGTCATACAGAGTGAAGTAAGTCAGAAAGAGAAAAATAAATACCGTGTGCTAGCACATATATATGGAATCTAAAAAAAAAAAAAAGGTTCTGAAGAACCTAGGGGCAGGACAGGAATAAAGATGTAGACAGAGAATGGACTTAAGGACACGGGGAGGGGGAAGGGTAAGCTGGGACGAAGTGAGAGAGTGGCCTTGACATATATACAGTACCAAATGTAAAATAGATGGCTAGTGGGAAGCAGCCGCATAGCACAGGGAGATCAGCTCAGTGCTTTGTGACCACCTAGAGGGGTGGGATAGGCAGGTTGGGAGGGAGACGCAAGAGGGAAGAGATATGGGGATATATGTATATATACAGCTGATTCACTTTGTTATACAGCAAAAGCTAACACACCATTGTAAAGCAATTATACTCCAATAAAGATGTTTAAGAAAAAAAAAGATGTTAAAAAAAAAAACTATGAGGATATCTTGTACAGCACAGGGAATATAACCAATATTTTATAATAACTTTAAATGGAATTTAATCTACAAAATTTTTGAATCACTGTTGTACACCTGAAACTAATTTAATATTGTAAATCAATTATACCATAATAAAAAAATTAAATAAAAGGGACTTCCCTGGTGGTCCAGTGGTAAAGAATCTGCCTTCCAATGCAGGGGATGCAGGTTCGATCCCTGGTCGGGGAACCAAGAACCCACTAGCTGCAGGGCAACTAAGCCTGCATGCCACAACTACTGAGCCCGAGCACCACCTCAACGAGAGAACCCATGTGCCGCAAACTACAGAGCCCACACGCCCTGGAGCCCTGGCACCATAACTAGAGAGAAGAGAGAAAAAAAAAACAAACCCGCATACCACAACTAGAGAGAAGCCCAAGTGCCGCAACAAAGAGACCGAGAGCTGTAATGAATGACGCCGCAGGCCTCGATGAAGATCCCGTGTGCCGCAACTAAGACCTGGCGCAGCCAAAAAAATAATAATAATAAGGAAAAAAAATACTGTACTATCAAGAGAAAACGACCAAATTATAAGACATAAAGTTGAGTATAAAGCTCATTTTACATTTTACCATATTTAAGGTGTTGAGTTAATTGCTTACATCTTTAAGAACAAAAAAAATATAGGAAATAGCAAGCAACATTGACATCTGGAAAATAACTAACAATGAAGACTTTATAAAAATAGCTATTAGATTATAGTAAATAAGGGGGTAACAGTAGTTATTCACTTTTCTAGAGGTGTTGTATTGCTTTGTCATTGTCAAGTGTGGAGGCTTAAGGCAGGAGGCTGGAGCGGCCTTAGGAGCCTAGAGCCCAGGCTGGCTATAGGGCCTGGGGTGTGAAGGAGAGGAAGAGGGGCTGTGGGAACACAGTCCAGAGACGAAATCAGAGGTCAGGAAGTTACAGCCTGGAAGAGCGGGGAAGTGCATCTTTGGGGCTGGTACACTGAATTTGTAGCAGTGTAGTGAAGGGTAGACTGCCTCACTGACTGGTAAAAGGATAGTCTGATTTGAACAAGGAGGTCATAGTTTTTTAGATTCTCTAATGGTCCATTTCTTTCATGACTATGACCAAGAAATCCCAAATATCTTTCAAAAATTTTGGGGGGTGGGTCGCAATAGATCTATAAAATATATACATAACATTTGGGTACTTCTGAGTTTCATTATTAGGAACTTAGTTCCTTAGTTGCACTTAGTTTCATTTAAAAAAATAAGGAATTTTAAACAGAGACAGAATTCTGGTCTGTAGATGTCAAGGAGTTAGCTACCAATAGATGACCAGTAGCTTCCAGATGCCTCCCGAGTCTTCCCTGACTGTGAAGGTCCCATTCTTTAAATTGGCATCAATTTGCCTGATCCTTGGAAGTTGTAACCTTGTACCACATGGAGCCATGCAGTCAGCGGTGGAGGTCACTTCTGCAGACCCTCTTAATGTTCATAACATGCTGGGAGTTACCATATTCAATAAAGCCAACAGGAGTCTGTGTCCCTCAAGCAATGACTGTAATGAGTTGACAGCTCAACCACCCTGTGCCCAGTGGCCATTATCCTTTAACTTTCTCCGAGCAAGACCACACAGCTAACCTCCTATATGTCATGTTATAGATGGTCTGCTTGTCCCTGGAAAGAGGCAAAGCATTTCCATCGCTTGCATCTCCTCCTTTTGCTGAGGCTGGAGAGCCGGCAAAATTAGAGCTTCACTGAGCTCCTTCTGGTTGTTTTACAATTTGCCAATTTCTTGCAGCGCTCCGGATTGCTACAATCTTATCATTTTCCAAAACTCATCATTACTTGCTCTCTCCGTGTAGATCATTTGTAGTTATGAGGAAAACCGCCCTCTGCTTTTAGTCTCACACTGGGGTAGGGTTTCACGTTTTACTTTTCAAGTGCACTTTCACAAAAGAGAAATAAATAGGCATTCTGATTCTCTCAAGACCAGAATACTCTCATAACTTTTTATCTTTTACTGCTCTACACTCAAGGGTGGGTGGAGAGGCGTTTTCTTTCTCTCGCCCTGAATTACTGTTAAACGTAAGTGTTAAATTTGGATTGACCAGGGAAAGAGGCAAAGAAGTTAAAAAGAGCTCCTGTGGGGGGCTCCCCTGGTGGCACAGTGGTTGAGAGTCCGCCTGCCGATGCAGGGGACACGGGTTCGTGCCCCGGTCTGGGAAGATCCCACATGCCGCGGAGTGGCTGGGCCTGTGAGCCATGGCCGCTGAGCCTGCGTGTCCAGAGCCTATGCTCCACAGCAGGAGAAGCCACAACAGTGAGAGGCCTGCATACCGCAAAAAAAAAAAAAAAAGAGCTCCTGCGTACTCTCTGTCATCAACAACTGCTTACACTAAACAGAGAAATCATTCTGAACATGTAAAAAGTTACATTTTCAAAAATCATATATGTCATGTATGTATCATGTAATCATATATATGTATATATGTATATTTGTAAATATAATATGTGTGTATGTGTAGGTATTATTTTGCTAAGGAAAAAGTGTGTATTATCCTGATTAAACTGAAGGCTGCCTGAACAGATGGAGGTTGTGGACTAAGGTATTACAATGCAGGTTACAGTGGCAGAGTAAATGGTAATGGTACAGCAGACATGACGGCCTTCAGATATTTGGCCCTCTGCTGGAAGTATCACTCGAGCAAAGCATAGCATTCTTTAGCGGGCTTGCAAAAACTGGATTCTATTTGTGAGGTTACAGCAACTGAGAATATGGGAGGGCCCTTTCTTTTCATGACTATGACTGCCCATATTTGGTCTCACTCAAGACACTTTGTTTTGGGGTATTTTAGGGATATCGTAGAACACAGAGAAATGTGTGTGCGTGTGTGTGTGTTTGTGTGTGTGTGTGTGTATGGGGGAGGTTTGGGGAGGGTAAAGCAGGTGGGCTTAGAAGTAGCTATTTTGGCCTGTTATTTGGATTAATAAGGAAGAGTAGTCAAAAATGTGAAAATTAATGGAACTGTGGAAAAAATGACTGTTCATCTTAGCATTTTAACATGACAAAAGGCTAGGAAACTGGCCATGGTGAGATAAAATTTAGACTTTGTGAAAGTAAATTTCTTAAAGCGCAGAGAAAATGTAGGTATGGTTCTCTGACCCAAGACTGTAAAAGGGCAGCAACTTAAGTAAGATGAGAGATTCTGTTAAGGAAAACCTGACAAGGAAAATCGAAGTAAAAAATTACTTCGATTGAATACAGGATGAAGGCATTACAGCTAACGAGATGACAGTGGCTGCCCAGGACCTCTCAAACAAGCTCCGGATGTGCACTGAGGATGGAGAGAGAAACATGTTACCCATGTCACAGTGACACGGTCTTATCATTAGAGCAGTGACTTGTGGAAAACACAAAAACAGCAACACGGCATCCTTGAAAAATAATTGTTTTCCTTTTTACAAATACAAGGCAAAATCCTTTTTTGCAACACCTGCTTTGCCTCTCCACTTAGGAGGATAATTTCCAAAGTAGAAAGGGTATAATAAACATTATCATGATGGGATGGAAAGTATCAAAAAGCCAATCCCTCAAGCTGAGATGAGTGGCCTACAAAATTACTGAAATAGCTTGTAGATCTAGTTTGACTTAATGCCTGTACAGTTTGGCCACACCATGCACAAGACCTCTCAAAACACAGTGAGCTATTCCAAGATATTCAAAAGGAACAAAGTCATCCACAAGCCCCTGTAACATGCCTGGCACCCACATATTTGGGGTGCTGGTGGGAGAGAGAACTGGGGTTGGGTAATAGGCATTAGCCCTTGTGGGTGATTGGTAACTTGGTGTTTGTAAGTCAGGGGCTGACCGTGTTTGACTATACAACTCCTCTGTTTTTCTGATAATAAATTGTGTATGTCTTTGTGTTTACATTATTTAGTACACTTCTTTCAAAGGGAGGGTTTTCTAGTTTTTGTTATCAGTAGCCATTACGTTCAAGCACATTCTGCGATGGACATGGTTTTGAAGGCCCTGATTTTTCTTGTTTCCACTTTGGTTTGGACATAAAAGTCTAAAGTTTAACCTTCCAGAACCTGAAATAAATGGCCCAGAGTCATAGTTTGGTTATTCCAATTGTGGACTGGCCATTGAATTGATTTCTTCATTGTATATAAAGATTACCCAAGAAGCAAAGGAAACTTGGGAAATAATGACATTCTTCAATCCTTCAATCTGAAAGTCAACCAGCTGGGAAGAGCTCCACATCCAGTTAGACTAAGAAGAGTTACATAAATGTACAAAACAATGAACCAAAATGTCCAGAAAATCAGGGGCCATTGAACTTTATGTCCCTGCCCAATTGCAACATTACTCAGGATTTATGATTATGCCAGCCTTTGCACCCTCCAAATATTTTCCCAAGTATTTCAGGATTCTCACATAAATATTGCTGCAGTAAGTATCATCAACATTTAGTAGCTGTTTTTCAAGAATAGCCAAGTGACATTATTATGGTCTGCCATCAAACCAGGGGAGGTGTGGAGGAGGCCAAAGCTGATCATTGCAGATAAAGACGATGTTTATACAGATACACACAGCAGAGTTTGTGCCAAAGAATCTGTAATACATTTCAACATACTAGCAGCATATATGAACCTTTTGTCTGCTTTTGGTACAGCTCTTCTTGTACATTTCCGTCCAAAGAGTCCTAAAGAGAGAGGAGAGTGAGTGTATATCTACCTTGTAGATAAATTTTTGAAGCCTTGCATTTCTTTTTAAAAAACTTGTATGGATTTTGTATGCAATCAAAAATGATTGTAATATTTTGCTCTTGTCCATTTCCCAATTGTCTTGAGGTAATTATCAGCAATTCTCATACTTTTGTGTACACAAGGATCACTTGGAATGCTTGTTAAAAATGTGAATTTCTGGTCTCTATATTCACTCCTCACCCCCCCAGATCCTGATTAGGTGAGTGTAAGGTAGGACCTGAAAATATGCACCCCAGGAGACTGATTCTGTTTAGATAACCCAAGTACCATGCTATGAGAAACTTGGCTCCATGAAGCGACCCTGGTATGTCTTGTTACCTCACTTTGAGAAGCACCTCTCTAAAGACTCCAAGAGTATTCACCATAGAAATGGATAATCTGCTGAGCTTTATTGTCCACTCCTGCCTTTCACTCATCAAATGGTCCATCAGTCTTAGCTTCTTCTAGGTTTCTTTCAAGACCCATGTTTCTCTATCTCCAGTGTTTTCACTAGAGCTGTTTTCTCAGCCAGTACTTATACTTGATCATCACATCTTCCAATGCTATTGGTCCTTCCAGGCTCTCAAATACTGCCTTCCCCACAAAGAGCCCATCCTTCTCCACCCACTCAACTTACCATGACTTTCCCCTTGAGCTCTCTTCAATCCTTGCCTTGTTGTTTATATACATGCCTTATTTCTCCTAATTGACCATTGGTTACACAAAGGGTGTCTATGTCAGATAAATCTCTGGGTACCACCACGGTCAAGGCAATAGCTGCTCAATAAATATTAGTGAATGGAAAACTCTATGAGAAAAAGCTGGTATGTAGAGTCGCAAAGAGCACAAAACCAGAATAAACAATAAGCTGCTACTTAGTTCTGGTAATGTAGTGATCAACTGGGGCAAGGTCCTTTTCTTTAGAGATCTCTTAATTGTGTGCAAAGGAAATCCAAAAATGATTATAGCAGTAGTGCAATGAAAAATGGGTGTTTGGACCCATAGAATGTACAACACAAAGAGAAACTCTAATGTAAATTATGAAATTTAGTTAATAATTATGTATCACTATTAGAACCATTGTACCACACTAAGGCAAGATGTTAATAATAAGGGAAGCTAAGTGAGAGGAGTTTAAGAGGATATATAAGAAGTCTGTACTTTCTGCTCAATTTTTCTGTAACTTGAAACTGCCCTCCAAATAAAGTCTATTAATTAAAGATATCAAAAAATGGACATTTCATAATAAGAGAGAGAAAAAGGAAATGAGCAAGGTGAAGTGTTAAAAAAAATCTAATCAGTACAATTCACCCAATGCTTGTCATGAGTGGTATTTCAAGAGTAGCAAAGCAAGGCCTGGCTTGCTCTGGTAGGGAACAGGCTTTCAGGATTGTTTATATGTAACACTTCTAAAGAACTCTTTGAATTCGGCTTTTTCATTAGTAAAATGAGATTTTCCTGTGTAGAAATGTATGATAAAACACAAGTATCAATAAGTAAGCGTGAACCTTACAATAAATATTACCCAAGAATTCACCTTGTTACCAGCTAGAGTAGAATTGGTACAGTGAGTGTATTTATAAGGGCAGGGGTGAAACAGAGCTGTAGGGGGGTACATTCTACCAAGGAGTTTAAAGAGTACTTTCAGTGGAAAGGAGGCGTGGGATAGCATCAGCCATTCGTGGTTGACAACAAGAGTGATGAGAGAGAAAGAGAGGACAGAGGAAGCAAGCTTTTTAGAGCTGGGCTCACACATATGCAGCAGTTCATTTCAGAGGAAAAAATAACAATTTTCCATGTATGTACAGTGTAAGTGGCTAAATGATTCAATGTAGAATCACATACTGCAAATTCCTCCAGAACTATGCAGTCAGCACAACCTGCACATTTGAATTGTTTTGGTTTAAACTTTATCAGGGTTCTCCATCCTCCATTTAGTCTTATTAGCAATCCAGAATCTGTCTCTATTTTGTTGCGAAGCCATTTTCATGCACATTAATATATACAGAAATATATATACTTCATATGCATTTTATAAATAGAAAAGAGATGTTTGCACCTAGTGTTTCTATTTAGCTTTCTCTTCCTCTGTTGATATGGAGAATACCGTTTGTAATTTAGAAGGGTGCTTTGTATCTACACCAGACGAGGTGGCAGTGTGTCCTCTCAGGGCAGAAGTTCTAGAAGCAATTGGCTCAGGTTAAATCTTTTCAGAAACTCGCACAGCACCATACTGCCGTGCAGGGCTTCTCAAATTTTAATGTGTAAACTGACCATCTGGAGATCTTGCTAAAATGCAGATTCTGAACTGGTAGTTCTGGGGAGTGGCCTGAGTTCCTGCATTGCTAACAAATTTCCCGGTGGTGGTGATGCCGCCTAGCGGGATGCAGAGGAGCCCCCCTTACTGTGTGACTCTGATCTGATCTGATCTGATTTTTTTACACTTTATAGTAAGCCATGGACACTCCGGAGACAAGGAGGAAGTCGGATTTTTTTTCATTGATCCTTTCAAATGCTCTAAGGATTCACATCTTGTCCACTTCCTTCTGTCTACTAAGCAGGTGGGTATAAGTAGTTTGCATGAACGCCTCCAAATACCGTCCTGGCTTCAGCGTGTGGCATGTGTGAAAGAGATTGTATGTGGTCAGTTAGTAAATGCAATCATCAGGGCGGAGGCTTCTTTTCTTTCTTAGAAAGGCAGATTAAGGGCAACAAAATGCCATTTGGTTATTCTAAAAAGCAAAGGAACTGGTCTCCATAATCACTTTTTAAAAGGTAAAGTGATGATGAACCGGCAAATAAAAATAGACATATTCATGTGTTTAGAGATGATTTCTCAGTGGCTTATTCCTATGGAATCTTCTGCCCTCTGCATATTTTCACATGGTTTCATGACTAAGCTCTGTACAGACAATGTAGAACACCTTATACCATTATTTCTCGTGTAAATACATTTAGCACAAACAGATTGATCAATGAACTCCCAACAATTGTTTGCAATTCCAAATTTTCCTGCAGGATGAATGCTCCAACTTGCTGAAAGCACTTTGCGGAGGAGCAGAAGTCTGGGTAGGAAAGGGAGGGGGAGAGTGAGAATAATGGGAAGGAAAAGACAGCTTCAGCAGAGGGAATTCACTCCAGAGGAAGAAAATGTGTCCAGCTCCCCAGCCTTGCAGGTAGCATGTTTGGCTGCCGCAGGAGCACATTATTTGTTCTTTTTCCCTGACACTGAACTAAAGAATGCATTGTGGGAAAACCCATCGTGACATATGACACAGTGCAAAGGAAGATCACAGCGTGAGGCAGCATCAAGGGGTTGACATGGCCTTGATGCACTCGGGCACAGCACGGGGTCTCGGGATGAGTGGTTCTTCCAACGGAAGCCCGGGTGCAATTTGCACAATTCTTCTGAGAGCTCCCAGTGAAGCCCCAAGCCCCCGTAAACTGGGCCAAAGAGGAGAGCAAAGACCCTGCCCCCCGCCAGGAGACACACAAAGGGAGACATTTCAAAAGGAGCTTAGTTAAAAGGAGGAAAAATTATACACAAATATTAGAGGAAAATTGGAATGGATTTTAAAAAAAGAGTCTAACAGTAAGAATGGGAGCAAAGGGGATGGGAAGAAAATAGAAAGTGCAGGGAACTGGCTGGCAAAGCACATATCAAAGTCATGTGTTAAACTTTCTTCTTTTTCTTTTCTTTTAGGGAAAAACTCTTGGGAATGTTACAAGTGAACCTGATTTGTTTTGGTTAAAGAGTCTTCCCTCCCCTCACTCTCTCCTCACTTTCCAGCCCTTGTCCACGACCAAATGAAAGTTTGCACTTAAAAAAAAGGGAACCCCTGCTAGTCCAACCAGTGTTTCCTTCTATTCTGTCTCTGAGCAAAAGACCCTCCTTCTCCCACTCCCCGCCTGTCGCTCCTGTTTATCATATGATGCCACTTTTTGTTCATCAAATTCACATTACAAATTTTCTCTATTGCTGCCATATATTAATTATTAATCTTCCACCCGTTCCTTCTGTAGAAACATTTTAAACTTTGATTTCACTATCCATTTTGAGGAAAAGAAGCTTTAATCATGACCCCTTTCTAGTGGGTGTTTTCCTTTTCTCATCCTGTGAAGAATTTACCCTATACATTGCTAGATAAGTACTTAGAAAGATCTCGTAGATTTCTTGTTTTTAAAGCAGCTTAAAAATGTTTGAGATAGACTGTGTATTCCAGAGTCATGGAAAGCTCTTTTGAACAATTCTAGGTTATTTTTAGAAACAAGGATTTTTCTAAGATTGAATTAGGCTTAAGGTAGTAAAATCTAACCAATTTGTTTTGACTCAATTAAACAGCTGCCTACTGTTCAAGCCAACCCAAACGGTCAGACCAATTGTGTGGCCCCTGCCTTTGATGGAGTCTTCCCTCAGCTTGTAAACCTAGAGGCTGCGTTAGTGTGGCTTATTGATTTCATTTCATATTGAATCAAGGGAACCGGATCAAATTTATCATTTCAAGTTATATTTCAATATGACTTCTTAATGGTTATGATTTTTTCTAACTTATTCCTATCTCTAAAATTGGCTTACTCTCTATAATAACTGTTTTTAATATTTTAGGAAGATCCCTTACCTCTTTAAGAATTTTATAAAGCTATAAAGGTGGCGTGTGTTTATATATGTATGTGTGTGTGTGTATATGTATACCTTCTTGTCTATACTTTCTTGTATACACTTTATATATACTTGTATATACTTTCTCCACACTATTTCAAGATGTCCCTAGGGCCCTAAAAGATTGCATAAACCCTTTAAGGTTCTTGGATCACAGGTGGTGGATTCATGATAGTGATAGAGAAGTTCCTGAGTTTTACCACTCCACTTTCTGACCTCTACCCACATGAATCCCAGCTAAAGGCTATGTTGTGTTAAGTATCACATATAAATAGTCCCAACATGATGTCGATGTCAGCTGCACAGTATCGTGGTTGTGCAGAATTTTGGATGCCAATGCGATTACTCTCTGGTGTTGTAGCTAGATTTACTTGGTGCTGTATTCTAGTTGTGGTTCTCTTGATTTCACTTTTGTCGTTAAGTAATGTATTTGACTTTGCAAAATATAGTTGAAGGATCACAGCTCATGGAGGAAAACCCACAGGACTTGGAGGTAGGTGAGATGGCTCTAAGGGTCTTGCTATGCCATCATTGTGTGACCTTGAGCAAGTCACTTCATTGTGCTGGGCTTCAGTTTCCAAATTGCTGGCCAGGTTTAGAGTGCATGCTACATGCTGGCTAAGTGCTTTACAGATATTATCACATTTAACCCTCACAAAGACCCTAAGAGACAACTTCTGTTAGCTTCAGTTTAGAGTTGAAAGACTTGAGATTCAAAGAGGTGAAGAGCCTGGATTTGAATGGAGTCTGATTGAGGAGTCAAAGTTTAGATACTTTTGTACTCTGTTCTACATAGCTTACAGTGTTACATGAGGCAGCAGGACTTGAAACCAACCCAAGTGGTCTATAATTCTAAAGGAGGTGACTGGGAGCCATATTGACTAGTAAATAATCATTTTTAAAAAAGATTTAAAAAACAGCTTCATTAAGGTACAATTGACAAACAATAAATGTCCATATTTAGAGTGTATCTTTAGTTGAGTTTTGATCTATGTACACATTTGTGAAACTATCATCACAATCAAGATAATGAGCATACCCATGACTCCCTAAAGTTTCCTCTTGCCCCTTGGTAATCTCTCCTTCCCGATCTTCCCTGCACCTCCTCCCAAGGCAATCACTAATCTACTTTCTGTCACTATAGGTTAATTTCCATTTTCTAGAATTTTTTTTTATACATAGTAATCTCTCACTGTGATTTAATTTCATTTCCCGAGTGAGTAAGATGCTCAGCATATTTTCATGTGCTTATTTGCCATCCATATATCTTCTTCGGTGAAATATCTTTTCAAGTGTTTTTGTCCATTTAAAAAATTGAATTGTTTGTTTATTGAGTTTTGAGAGATCTTTAAAATTCTTTATCAGATATAAGATTTGAAAATATTTTATCCCTGTCGGGGGTTTTTAGAGTCATTTGTAGAGCCAAAGTTTTAACTTTGATGAAGTCCATTTATCTTTTCGTTCTTTTATGGATCATGTTATAGCTGTAGCTAAGGACTCTTTGCCTAACCTAAGTTCACAGAGGTTTTCTTTTAGAAGTTTTATAGTTTTTACATTTAGGTCTATGATCCACTTTGAGTGAATTTTTGTATGTGGTGTGGGATATGGAAAGAAGTTAATTTTTCTTGCAAACAGATATCCAGTTTTTCCAACAATGTTTGTTGAAAAGTCTATCAATCCTCTACAGATTTGCCTTTCCACATTTGTGTAGGGGTCGATTTCTGGACTCTCTATTTTGTTCCATTAATCTATTTATCTATTTTTGTATCTGTACCACACTGTGTTGATTATTATAGTTGTAAAATAAATCTTGAGATGAGGTAGTGTTAGATTTCTAACTTTTTTTCAAAGTTGTTTTGGGTATTTCAGGTCTATATAATTTTCATGTGAATTTTATAACTAATTTGTCAATTTCTCTAAAAGTGCATGCTGAGATTTTGACTGGGAATGTGTTGACTCTTTAGAACATTTTGGGGAAAATTGACCTCTTAACAATATTGAGTTTTCCTACTCATGAACATTATCCATCTTTGCACTGACTTAGGTATTCCTTAATTTTTCTCAGCGATGCTTTATAATTTTTCATGTATAAGTGTCACACATCTTTTGTGAGATTTATCTCAAAGTATTTCAAAATTTTGTTGGTATTGAGTTTTAATTTAAATTTCTGATTGTACATTGCTGGCATATAGAAACATAACTGATTTTTGTATTTTGATTTTGCATCTGCAGCCTTGCTAAACCCACTTATTAGCTTTTATTTTATTTTTTGATAAATTCTATTGCTTATATAGACATTCCTTATATAGACCATCATATTGTCTGTGAATAAGAAAGTTTTAAGACTTCCTTTCCAATATGGATGCCTTTATTTTTCTTACTTTATTGTACTTTTAGTACAATTTTGAACAGAAGTGATGAGATCAGACAGTCTTGCCTTGTTTCTGACCTTAAGGGAAAAAACATTTGGTTTTTCATCACTAAGTATGATGTTACTGTCGTTTTTTAAAAATATGTGCCCTTTATCAGATTGAGAAGGTCCCTCAATTGATTTCTAGTTTGCTATGACTTTTCATAAGGATTATATAGTGGGGGTTTTCAAATACCTTTTCTGCATTAAAACATATTTTTTAATATTAAAATAAAGTTATTAAAAATAAAGTTTTTAATAATATTAATATTGTTTGTTTTTAAATTGCATTGATTGATTTTTGAATGTTAAACCAACATTGCATCCCAAGGGAAATCTCTCTTGGTCATGATATATTATCTTTTTATATATGTTGGATTTGTTTGTTAAAATTTTGTTTAAATTTCTTGAATCTGTGTTCATGAGGGATAATTTTTTAGTGATTTTTTGGCTTTGTATCAGGGTAATGCCAGCTTTATAGGATGAGTTGGGAAGTATTTATTCCTCTTCAATATTCTGGAAGAGTTTATGTAGGTTTGGTATAATTTCTCTTTATTTCTTTACTTATTATTTTTAAAAATTGAGATCTAATTGACATATAACACTGTGTAAGTTTAAGGTATACGATGTGTTGATTTGGTACATTTACATATTGCAATAAGATTGCTACCATAACATTAGCCAACATCACATCACATGGTTATCATTTCTTTTCTGTGGTGACATTTAAAATCTAGTCTCTTAGCAACTTTGAAGTATATAAAATGGTATTGTTGACTATAATCACAATGTTGTGCATTAGGTCTCCAGGACTTAATCATCTTTTGACTGAGTTTGTACCCTTTGACCAACATCTCCCCAGTCTATCCCCACCTTCTGAGCCAATTTTATTCTCCATTTCTATGGGTTTAGCTTTTTTAGATTCCACATACAAGTGATATCATACAGTATTTGTCTTTCTCTGTCTGACTTATCTTACTTAACATGACACCATCAGGGTCCATCCACGTTATAGCAAATGGCAGGATTTCTTTCTCAGGGCTGAACAATATTCCATTGTATATATGTACCACATCCTCTGTATCTATTCATCCATTGATGGACACATGTGTTTTCCATATTTGGCTATTGTCATTGTTTTTTAGCAGGTTGATTATGATATGTCTTGGTGAAGATATCTTTATGTTTCTTGTGCTTAGGGTTCTGTCAGTTTCCTTGATCTGTGGGTTTATAATTTTCATCAAATTCAGAAAAAATTTGGCCATTATTTCTTTATTTTTTTGCATTGTCTTCCAATTATATTCTTAAAGTTGTCCCATAGTTAACTAGTGCTCTGTTCATTGTTTTGATTCTCTTTTCTGTCTGCATTTCATTTTGGATAATTTTAATGACTATTTCTTCAAGTTCACCAATCTTTTCTTCTGCAACAACTAATCTGTCTAATACTACTCTCAGTGTATTTTTCATTGAACACATTGTAATTTTATTTCCCACAAGATCGATTTAGGTCTTTTAATTTCTAATGTCTTTGTATATTAATTCTAATATCTGTATTAGATTTACTGATTTTTCTCCTCATTATGGGTCATTATTTTTCTGCTTCTTTGCATACCTGGTGATTTTTGATTGGATGTGAGCCATTGTGAATTTTAACTTATTCAGTGCTAGATATTCTTCTATTCTTGAAAATAACCTTATGTATTTCTGGGATGCAGTTATATTATGTGGAAACAGTTTGATCCTTTTGAGCCTTGGTTTTTATTTTTTTATTTTATTTGTTAGTATTCACTTCAGAGATAGTTATTCTCCACCACTGAAGCAAGACCTTTCTGTATGTTCTACCAAATGCATTGTGAATTGTGAGGTTTTCCAGGCTGGCTATGGGAACAGGCACTATTCCTGACCCTGTATGAGCTCTGGGCACTATTAACTCTGATTCTTTCACATGACTCTTTTCTGGACAGGATGTAGTTTTCTCATACTCATTCATGGATGGGTCCTCAGCTGGATATTCAAGGGGAGTCCCCTGCCAATCTTGGAAGCTCTCACTCTGCTTTGATTCAGAAGCTGTGATTATGTAGGAAAGTGGGACTTGAAGTGTGGGTGTGCTTTCTGTAGGTAGAGAGGCGACTACAGGTTATCTAGGCAGGAAAACTCCCCCAGAAAGCATGATGTAGAGGCAAAAGAACCATCTGAAGAAAACTCTTGAGGAGGTAGTGAGAGGACTCATTGAATTTAAATTGAAGTTTCTTGTGGTGTGAAAGAATGTAGTCCTTCGGAAAAGGTAGGCTAATACCTCTTGTAAGGACATTTGCCCCAAACCAATGAAGGCTGGGGCCAGGCTAATCTGTTGACTAACTGTGCTACAGAGTGCTGGACAGTGTGTTGACAGAGGAACCCTCGTTTCTGTCCCAAGGAGTGCATTTTTAGTGCAGGCACTGTAAGTGGAGCAAAGTCCAGATTCAGAAGTTTCACTTTATTCCTTAGAGACTAGGGATCTGATAACTGCTGTTGCAAAGGGCCTGATGGAATGAAAGTCATGCTTTAGCAAGACTCTGGCAATTGTGTGTTATACGTACATGTCAGGGAAGAACCTGGGAAAATCAACAAGGGAACATTTCAGGATTGAATGTGAAAGGCTTAGATGGAGGCAGTGGGGCTGGGAAAGGAAGGGGCATGTGTCTAAAAAGAGGAGTTGACTGGGTATGGAAACAAACTTCATACGTAAGGTAAAACCAGGAGGCAGCCCAGGATGACTCGAAGGCTTCGAGGGGGCTTGATTGACAGAATGCTGGTGCCAGGAATAGAAATAGGGATGACAGAAAAGGAGCTTGTTTCAGAGTGAAGATGACAAATTTATTTTTAGATACATGAATTTTGAGGTGACAGTCGGATACCAAAGTAGATATGTACAGCTGTTTGGTTGAAAATATGGGATTATCAGGAGATCTCAGGGCTCACGATGTAGATTTGGGGGTCAGCTGATGAAATTATACTTCAATTCATTCACTTATTTATTCATTTACCAAGTGACTGGCATTAACAGTTTGTCAGATGATGAGCTTAGCTTTGGGGTGCAAAGACACGGAATTGTGGTCCCTGTCCTTGTGGACCAGCTAGAGAGATGGTGTAATACAGTTTGCTGAGGGCTAAGAGAGTCATGCCTGCGGTAGAATGGCAGCTCAGTGGAGTGACACCTGACACAGAGTGGGGCGTGCCAGGAAAACTTCCTGGAGGAGGTGTCAAGTAGAGGTTAATCAGGAAGAGAAGCAGGTGAAGGATATTGAAGGCTGAGGAAACAGCATGTGAAAAGGTATAGGGGCAAGAGAGAGCTTGGGATATTTGGGGTCGGGTTGGAGGAAGGAACACATGTGAGGGAGAGAAAAAGGATAAAGCTCGAGAAGGAAGCAGAAGCTATGGAGGACCTTGCAGGGCACTTGGTGGCTCTGAGCTGCTTTGCAGAACATCCAGATGGGGATGCCCAACATCACTGGACTCCATCCCATGGGTAATGGGCTTCTCCGACTAATTTAAGCTTGGAAGCAATGTGATCAGATTAGCAATTTATGAACCTGGAGGACATTATGCTAAAGTGACATAAGTCAGACACAAAAAGAAAAACCTGTGTGATTTTACTTATACATGGAATCCAAAAAAGTCAAATATATAGAAGCAAAGAACAGAAAGGTGGTTACCAGAGGTGGAGAAATGGGGGAAATGCAGAGATAGTGGATACAAAGTGGCAGTTTTGTAGGATGAATAAGTCTAGAGGTCTAATGTCCAGAATAATGACTATAGTTAATAGTACTGTATTGAATACTGGAAATTTGCTAAAACAATAGATTTAATGGGCTCTCATCACACACACAAAAATGATAACTATGTGAGGAGAAGATATATTAATTAGCTTAACTGCAGTAACCATTTCACTAGCTATATACGTATAGCAAATCATCATGTGACACACCTTAAATGTATAGAATTCTTATTTTAAAAATTAAAAAAATAGAAAGACTGCTCTGGCAGCAGTATGATGAATTGATTAAAGGACTAAATGTCGGAGTCAAGGAGACTAGTGACGATACTACATTAGTTATGAAGGAGAAATGAAGACGGTCTGATTTAAGGCAGCGTCAGTGGGGATGGAGAAAAAGGGATAGTCAAAAAGTCTGAAGAGTTATAATAGGCAGGATTTCATGACAGATTGGATATAAGAGATTTGAATATGGAGTTTTTCAGCGTACAAGTGATGTTTGAGGCACTTGAAGGGAAGAGTTGTCCCAAGTAGCATAGTGATTAAAAAAAAAAAAAAAATGCAGTGCTTGTTAAATCCTCAGATATCCAAACTCTGAGATTCCTGTGATTTGATGGGTTTTCTGACAAAGAAGATATGAAGAAAGATCTGAAGATGGAGGAAGGAAACTAGATGAATATCCCCATTTAAGGGAGCAGGAAGAAGACAGGAATTTGCAGAGGAAAAGAACAGAAAGAAGGGACGGATGGGGTCATGTCACAGAAGCTCAGTGAGAGCCTCAGTAGAGAAAGTGGGGTCAGCAGGGCTGTCGAGGAGGAAGGGGGCTGAAAAGATGGCACCTGGGGACACGAAAAAGACATACAAAGTGGATTTGGCAGAACGTAGAGAGACTAAGCCAGATAACCCCAAGCAGGACTGAGACGATTTTGAGGAAGTGGATTTGGTAAGTGTCGATGAAACCGGTTTTAGGATGCTGGGCCTCCAGCCTGCCTAGTCATCCGAACTGAATTATAACAGCCTCTCACATTTTAAATTTAGTTCTGATAGTTTGTGAGAAATCGGGGAAATCTGAAATAGAACTAACTACGAATGCTGCAGTAGAACTTGAGCAGGATGGTGTTTCCTGATGTAGGTATCTTCCACAGTGCTAAGCTTATACGCCAAAAACATTTTACAGAAAACAATTATTTTAAAAAAATCAGCTTCCTTGAGGGATTGAATGTAGTTCACATCAGACTTTGCATCAGCAGCCTTATTTTCTGAACTATTGATAGTCCACTGGTCCTGGTTTCTTTTGATTCTACATTTTATCCTTTCACGGTCACAGAGATTTTTTTCCTAAGCAGGAAAAAAAAAAGCCCTTCTGTGCTCTTTATCACTTTAGTTTATTTCCTGACTTTTTGGAAAGGCTGTTTCTTCTGTGTGAGGCAGCATATGGCAGAGTCCGAGGCTGGTGAGAGGCAGGTGGGGAGGATGGCTGTGTGATGTCAAGGCTGTGCCCCCAAGCTGTAATTGGGGGTCCCTGGCAGACACACACCGTGCAGCCCAAACACCTGCAGAAGCTCTCTCTGCCCACCTTGAAGTCCAAGGGACTTTTTGTTGTAATCTACCTTCATGTAGGAAATCTTCCTTTTCACTTTTATTTCTTCCTTCCAATCTCATGCTCAGAGATGTGCAGTGGTCTGAATTAGCTGATGATATTGATAAACAATTATGCCAATAGACCATTTTGCAACTTAAAGTAGTCTTTTTACATACTTGATCTCATTTGATCCTCAAATAAAAATACCTTGTAAAGAAATCACTTTATGTAGCATGATAAGTAGAAAATACGCTAAGGTTTTTGAAAAAGATATTGGTTTTTTTTATCAAGACTATTTAGTAAGAAATATCTGACCAAAGTGCATTGTCTGATTCCAATGCTGGGTAAAGTGAAGATTAGGAAAGAATACAAAAAAATGTATATGCTGCATACATTCGAGAAATTATTTTGGGGCTATCAAGGCTGTGTAGCAGATGAGCCTACTGTTGACTGTTCTTAAGAAATGTTTATATTGTAAAAATATTTAAGTATTTAGAAAATTAAAGAAAAAAGCAAATATTTCAAAACAATTTTCCTCACCCTAGTTTTTTTTAGAATTTATTTTTTTAGTCGTAGTGACAAGTTTAGATTATATACTCTTTCTCAGTGCTTCTTGTACAGGACTAAATTTTCAGACCTAAAATAAATCAGGATATTTGTCTGGCAAGTCCAGACATCTACCGGTGTTGAGGAACAGCTATTTGAAATCATGTTTAGAACATGACTCGAGTGAGGTGGGGTCTCTGATGGAGAAACCTAGTTTTTCTCCTTGGACAAAATGAGCAAAATGAAAAGTAGGGTCTTAATGATATGTTATTAATTAAAGGAAGTTCTACTGAAAGGGTAAAATGACTTAAAGAATGGTGCTAAATCAAAAAATTAGAATCAATGCATATGACCAACTAGAAATCATTATTCAGCAGAAAACCATCCAGACCAAAAGTTAAAACTCATTGCTAGATGGCTTTTTTGTTCCATCATTAGTTTGTCACTGTGATCATTTTAATCTTTATCCAACTGAGATGAATCTGTGGTAAATATATTCTTTTTTGAGGGGAATCCCAATTGTAGTCATAATTTGTGACTAGTTTAAGAAGAACACCAAATACTAATCCAATGTTTACTCTTTTTCTGATATAGATGCCTTTGCCTTCTTTTCCTATAGATTTAAAAAAGTAAATTGAGTTGTTTTTGACACAAATTACAAATATACTTAGTATTACTGGGATGTGTTTCAGTCTCTAGTTTATGTGCTCTTATAATTAACTAGATATCTTCGAAAGAAAGGATTCTGGTTCAGAGCTCAAATTAAGGGCAAATAACTATAAACAGAGTGCTTGATTCATAAAAATAAACAGCACATATGGTCTTCTGCTGCAGATGTTATACCCTGGAGCATGCCCTGATTTCTTTTTAGCTAAATAAGAATAGCAAAATCACATAGATGTGTAGTAATATATGAGTGTCACTTACACTGGAATGCACTTCATATATAAAGAAGACAAGAGCACTTGTAAGTAGAGTCTTCTAACTTCTGAAACTAGAAAATGCTGGTCATGCTACTTTTGGTTTATAGAGAGCAATATCATTCAAACCTGCTCTGTCGCTTTCTCACCCCATCACTCAGTCTCATGGTGCTTTGTGCTTGTCCATAGCACACGCACCAGTATACGCCCTTTCTGGTAAGAAAGAGAAAGAATGGATATTATTGAATACTTAATATGTGCTACTTTCTTTTGCCTCCATTCAATTCCTGAATATGGTTTAAGAAAATCCCTGTGCCCCAATGTTTGCATCATTTCTGATATAGACGACTCCAGATTCTAGCGGCTAATTTGCAAAGGTAATTTGGTCCTGACTAACCCTTCTGCAGAGCCTCACTGAATGCCCACTCTGTCTTGCTTGGTGAGTGCGTATCATTACTCTCATTCTTCCAGAGAAGCAGACCCTGAGAGGCTGGTTCTTGTGCATGGCAGCACCACGAGGTCTGTCTTGACACCCAAGCCAAATCTCTTTCCTGAACGCAAATTAAGGGATAACCGCATACACTTGGCAAGCTGTCCCAGCTTCACAATTCCTGTTCTCTCCCCGCCCCCCCATACTGTTCCAAAAAGTAGCGGGTAAAGGAGATTTGCAAAGAGTAAAGTGATCCAGGAGAGTCTGATCACAGATGCTGTTTTTAAAGCGTGGAAGCCTCATAGACCGAATTCTCCATAGAGGTATTTGCGTTTTGAAAGAGGAACTTTGTTGCTATAAACATGTAGGGGATACCCCTTCCCTTTCAAAAATGTTTTGTTTGAAAGACAATCAGCAATGCAGCAGGATGGAAGTGGGAGACGTTGTTGTGGAGGCATCAGGTCCAGATTTCAGTAGGTATCCTTAAGACCTTATGGATAGCCAGGAGCCCCAGAAATACCCATCTAGCACTGGTACTGGTGCACGCAGCATCAACATTTTTTAGATGGTTTTGTTTTGCTGATGGGTTGGTAGCTAGAGCCTACTGAATGTATTAAACTTGGACACTGTCCTATTTTCAACAATGCTTGAGAGAGTTTACAGACTAAACTTGGTATAGTGCTTCAGGATAAAGTCAACTCTCAAGGTGGGAGAAGACATCAGGGGTTTCAGGTATTATATTGGCTCTGTTTCCTACAAGCAAAGGCAAAAAAACACGTTGGTTTATAGAAGTCTCACTTTCTGACCACTCACAATAGACACATTTATTTACAGAGGTAATCAGTATATGAAAAATATTTTCTTTTCTACAATTAGATTTGAGTAGGAATTTATTGAGTCTTATGTGTAGGGCATACAACAAAGATGCTGTTTAGGAATGGTATATTTAATCAGACCCTCCTAGATCACTGCAGATCTCCTTTGACCCTGACCAAAAATGGGATTAGAAGATATATTCAACCAGCTTTATAAAAGACCTGGAGGGCTCGCATCTTGACCCGCTTAAGGGCAGAAGGCACAACATGGTCAGATGTCTCAAATGAACAGCTTGCATTCCATTTGTGATGGTGATGCTCTCAACAAGCAATCATATATTCTAATGATGCAAATGAGTTGCAAATGAGAGTTATTAACCTGGATTGAGGAAACCTTGGGTATCATGAAATCTCTATATTGGCTTGTTTTTCTCAAACTCTTTGACTGACTTTTTGATATTTTGATATGTGCCTTTTCTCAGGCTACTGGTTTAGGCATTGGCTAAAGAAAAAAAGGGGCAAATCAGTGAGGCTAACTTACTGTATCTTGTAATTGCCCCCTTTTGGACCTTTTCTGCCTTGTTATAGAGGAGTTCCACAGGGTTCTTTCTTAGCTCCCAGTGTGGACCTTGATATGCTATGAATCCTTATGGGACAGAAAGGAGCCCTTGGAGGGAAACAGTCATTTCTGAGTCCAGGTTGGGTTTGGGGACTGGCTCTGATGAAAGGCAGATGTTTTAGTTAACTGTTTCGTGTAACAACTCATCCCCAAACTTAGTAGCTTAAAATGATTACCTATTGTGGTCTCTCATGGGTTTTTGGATTGATTGGGCTCCAGGTCTCATGCAGTTGCAGTCAGGCTGGGACTGAGACGCCTACATGCTCTGGATGTTCAAGATGGCACCTGTAAGTCCAGCACCTCTGCTGAGAGTGTGGGAACAGCCCAGCCAAGATTGGCCGGACATGCCTCTCTCTCTATGTAACCTCTCGGTCTGGCTAGCTTGGGCTTGTTCAAAGTTTATTCTATTTCTTACCTAATGGCTGGCTTTCCTCAGAGTAAGAATTCCAAGAGACCCAGATGAAGCTACAGGTATTTTTATGACCTAGTTTCTGAAGTCATGCAGCATCACCTCTGCTGTGTTCTACTGGCCCAAAATGAGTCACAGGGGCCAGTCCAGATTCAAGGGGAGGGGATTTACACAAAGGTACGAATTCCAGGAGGCATGGTTCATTGAGGAGCCAACTTTGGAGACTAAAACCATGGTTGAACAAGAATTTTTTGAGATTTTCTAACTGAACTGGGTTCTTGGCTTTTGGTAAATACCCACAATGATCCTGAGGGGATCTCCCAACTAGAAGCAGGTGTGGTGAACTCATTCTACAGGCACAAAGTACTAATTGTCCCCAAAGTACTGTGAATGGGGCATAGAAGACCAGTTTGGTGGGAAGAATGGTTTGGTCCTTTGTTTGAATTCAGTATTTTAGAACTGGCCAAGGCAATCATTTATGGGAATGATCTGGAAGATGCTTAAGGAGAAGCTTGTACCTAGAGACAAGTGAATTGTGCTTCCGAGGTCCTATACCTGGATAAATTCCTGTCCTCACAGACACTATTACTTGGCATTAGATAATAAAGCAAAGCAGAATACAGAGGACCAAGGGCTAATTCTCTGCCCCTGTGGTCCATTTGTGACATTCATTCCTATCTCAACGTAGAGGAGTTTATTTATGAAATCAGCTCATTGACACTTTGGATCATACCTAGTGCTCTGAATGTGTGAGGTGCCAGGAAGACGGGTTAAGTGCGGGGCAGGGAAGACTGAGAAAAGCAGGACTATCAGGTATTGCCCAAGAAACTGTCCTGCTAACTCTCCAATATCCTCGGGATCTCTCCTTTTTTAAATAAGTCTCCTCCTCATTTCTCCTCTTTCTTTCAAATTTGCAAATATAATAAGGAGAAGAAAAACACTAAATTAACAACAAAAATAAAAACAACAATAGAGAAAGAGGGAACAGACCCACTCAGGAAGAATTCCATATGATGGGAAATGTACTTAAAGAAAGGATAACCTTACACATGTACAGTTTCTGGACACCTCACTCTGATGGATTTCATGCCAGACATGTAATTTTAAAATCAAAGAAACAAACAATCTGGGATGGGCAGAGGAGAGTGGGTAGAATAGAGATCAACGTAATGAAAGCAACGTGTATGTAGTCTCTGGGGGCCATGATTTCAGGAGAGAAAAACAAGGGAAAGAGCAAGGAACAGTGTGGCAGAGAAGATAATAAAACGAGAAGAGTGGGTGGGAGCCTCAGGGAAACATCGGGAGAAATCTAAGGAGAGGCTGCTCTGGGGAGGAAAGTACAGTCACTCCCAACATGTTCCTCTTCATTTAAATGCTGAACATAACACAATATGTAAAGTTTACAATAGTAATTTTTCCGAGAGAAAGAAGTGGAGAGAAGATGAAGGTGTCAGGAGAGGGGACTGTGAGATAAACATGCACAGTCACAGTGACAGAGGGAGACCGTCCAGGGCAGCGTATTTTCTCATGGTCTCTTGAGAGCAAAAACCTGTGGATTAGGTTCTTCCCCACACTTTTCCCGGCCAATAGTTTTGCCGATAGGGTTGCAATAAATGCTCCTACCAAAAGAATTTTTCACTAAAACATTCATTTCTGAAAACTCCCTTTGAAAGAAGACATAACCAAGAAAATATCGGGTGGTGACTCATTGTATGGCTTTGGAGTCATCTCCTGGCCCAGCCTTTTCCCAGTGGTGTGACCTGAGCCAATTATTTATCCTCTTTCAGCTTCAGTTTCCTCATCTGGAAGGTGGGGGACAAAAGCAGATCACACCTCATGCGGTTGCTGTGAGGATTAGACAGAATCTGCATGCAGAGACTGAGCACGTTAACGGAAGACCTCGGCACACGGTAGCCAGTGTTATTATTACTCTATTGTTACAGGTAATAATAACACATTTCAACCTTCTCTCTTCTATATTATTTGAAGCTCCTCCCCTCCCCCAAGGCTGTACTCTCTGCCTGCAAAATCAAAGCATGTTTCTTTGCATGGTACAGTGGTGTTCCTGAAAAACTTCTGAGAGGCCACACATGAAATGTTTTGGCAGAGATACAGTGTTGACTCAGATATACTGGCTAAGCCACACACAACTTTTCCATTTTCCTGCCTCTCAATTAGTTCTAATTCTTGACTCCACTGCTCCTGCTTTTGGAGCGAAAGGGTTTTCGCTGGTCCACTGGGCTGCTGGATTAAGCTGTACTTAAGTTACTTATTTGAAGAAATAAACTTGTCTTCTTTGCTCTTATCCTTCCTGTACAATGGCACATTCCTACTAATGACATTATTCTCCATGATTCTCCAGGGTCCTCTGGATAAGAAGAAGAAGGAATGTCACAAGACATATGCTTTTACTCTTTATTGGCCACCGTTATCCATGGGCCTAACGCTGAAGCTGAGCAAACAGTCCAGACCCAAACAGTCCAGACCCAAAACCCACCGATTGTCAATTGAGTGGAGTCTGAATTTGACCAGAGTGCCATTCTCCTGCCCATTCCTCTGTGCTCACAGAGAAAATGACAGCTCGTAGTCCCTAGGAGATGCTGCTTGATTTAAGCCCTGTGAAATTCTAACCAAAAGGTAATAGCAAGGAGAAACCAACATGATCAAATTGTCCTTAGGAGCACTGGTCTTTTTCACCTGTGGTAACTGGCCGAGTTCAGGCCTGCACTTCGACAATCTACGGGAAGTTGCCAGAAAGAACTACCGGTAAATAACCCAGTGCTTTGGAAAACAACCTTTTGTGCTCTCTGGTATTGATTTAGATGAGGTCTGAGAAGACAGTAGAAGTACACAGGGCTAGTATGTTCATTGGGGTGACTTTGGGGGGAAGTAATAGTTATTGGTTAATTATAAGAATAATTTTGCTGCTATGAGGTTGTTAGTTGGATGAAGGACACTGTTCGGAATGAAGGTTGTTTTCTAATGAAGCAGAGTAATAGAGGAGGAAGCCAAGGAGCCAGTATTACCTCCTCCTTCAGATACAGATAATTTAGTCTATTTATTGGAGCTAAGAAACAAAGGAGGAAAAAACAAAGAACCTCACAGGTGTCCTTTTAATTTAATCAGTGCAGTTGGTATTGTGACCAAAATCGCTTAGGCTACAGGGCCTTCTGCTAAAAGGGCGCTGCATAGAACCATCCTCTGGAAAGGTGTCAGGAATGCAACTGTTTATGGCATAAACAGGGAGCTGAATCTTAAATAGCTTACTCTGAAAATCTGATATGAAAAATAAGAAAAGGCATCAGAGCGTGGGTTTCACAGGCGGACGCCGGTTCACGTCAGCTTTGCCAAGCCTGATGTTCACACACACACACAGCCCTCCATCATGGCTCAATGGCTTTTGATGAAACTGGAAACTGGAGACAGAGTTGAGGATAACCCGGTTCATGGTGAAGACAGAGAGATCAAAGTCTCTCTGTCTTTTGTGCCAGCGGGCACTTGGCTGCTCTTGAGGACGGAGCAGAGAGCATGGGGGGCGGGGGTGCGGAGGGGAGGACAGCATTAAGCAGATGTCAGGGCAGCTTCGCTCACCAGGAACAGGGAGCAAGACAGAAATTCACACTGGTTCTCGCCCTTCTATCAAGGGGCAAATGTCTCTTCTGGATCAACTCAGTTTTTCTTTTCATTTTGTCCAAGATACACTTCACATCAAAGCCAGAGAGAAATTCCAGTAATGAGTTGCAATTTAATGCTGCAAATATTTATGGAGCACCTAAGGCACTGTATCTGGGCACGTTAGCAGAGGAGAGATTAAAAAGCAAAGAGCAAGAGCTGGCCACTCCTTTCCTTTGGAGGGGAAGACCCACGTTCCAGATAAAGCATTCAGAGGTGCTGTATTCGAAGGCAACCTTTGTGACACCCTCACGTGGGAAGGTTTCACAGAAGAAACTGTTTCTCTGGCTGTGGGTTAATTTAGGCACAGCCGAAATGCCCCTTGGATGGCACTTAGTGCACCGGCATGTTATTTTCATCTCAGCGAGTATTAGGAGAGAATGATTTCCCTTTAGTGCAGAAAGCACTACAGTGAGGAATTGGGGGGGATACAAAGGCAGCGGAGAGTCAGCCCCTCCTGCTGTCCCAGGCTGAGTCCTGGCAAGGCCCAGACTCCACAGCCAGCAGCTCTGGCCGTTGTCAGCTGCAGCGACACTACCGTCCCTTTGAGGCCTGGGAGAACGTGCCCAGGATAACAAAGACACACATGGAAGAAGGAGCCACTGGGGTTCGCAGGGTTTTGACAGTTCACCAGTGTCCGTTTGTTGAATTCTGTATTCATGAAGCAATAAGAATAGTCTCTGACCTTTTGTTAGGAGCAAGAAGACCAACTGGGGGCCTGAAAAGTACATAATGACAAATTGGCAATAATATTAATAATAAAACTTTTGAGAAATGGGCTTTTTTTCTCCCCTCTCCCTGGCCTGTTTCCCATCCCTAGCCTTGGATCCCTGGGTTAGAAAAGCAAGCATCCCAGTTTTCTCCCCTGTGCTTTGTGAGCCATCTCTGGGGGGATTGGCCATCTCTCTCTGGGTTCTCCCTGCAACTTGCAGGAGATGTTGCTATTAACCCCACGAGAAAGCACTGGGCCCAGTTCTTGGCTCCTGAGCCCTTTTGAATTTTTTTTTTAAATGCTTTAAAATTTTTATTGGAGTGTAGCTGATTTACAATGTTGTGTTAGTTTCTGCTGTAGCGCAAAGTGAGTCAGTTATGCATATATATATATCCGCTCTTTTCCAGATTCTTTTCCCATTATAGGTCATTACAGAGTATTGAGTAGAGTTCCCTGTGCTATACAGTAGGTCCTTATTAGTTATCTGTTTTATATATAGTAGTGTGTATGTGTCAATCCCAATCTCCAAATTTATGCCTCGCCACATTTCCCCCATGGTAACCATAAGTTTGTTTTTTACATCTGTGACTCTATTTCTGTTTTGTAAATAAGTTCATTTGTACCATTATTTTAGATTTCACATATAAGTGATATCGTATATTTGTCTTTCTCTGTATGACCTGCTTCACTCAGTATGACAGTCTCTAAGTCCACCTGTTTGCTGCAAATGGCATTATTTCTTTTTTTTTTTTATGGTTGGATAATATTCCATTGTATGTATGTACCACATCTTTTTTATGCATTCCTCTGTCAATGGACAATTACCTTGCTTCCGTGTCCTGGCTATCATCAATAGTGCTACAATGAACATTGGGGGTGCATGTATCTTTTTGAATTATGGTTTTCTCTGGATATATGCCCAGGAGTGAGATTGCTGGATCACATGGTAGCTCTATTTTGAGTTTTTAAGGAAAAAAAGGGAACCCTCCTACACTGTTGGTGGGAATGTAAATTGGTAAAACCACTATGGAGAACAGTATGGAGCTTCCTTGAGCCCTTTTTAATTGAATTGTCATAACAATCCCAAATTGAGAAAGTGTATCACCATTTTTGCATTTTTAACACTGGAATCCAGAAAGCACAGAGGATGATGCCTGTGCTTCATGAATTATGTCATTCATTTCACACTTAATACGTAATACTTTGCTATTACCACTTACTTAGTAGTAAGTAATTAGTATTACTTGATAATACTAATTACTTACCTTTCTGAAAAGTTTTATTTTTTCTTGATTATAAAAAGGATGCAGCCTTACTGAAAAATCTTAGATCATACAGAAAAAAAAAGCTATAATGGGTGAATTAAAAATCATTTGTCATTTCATTATCTAGAGGTAGCTACTGTTAATATTTTTGCATTTATTCTGTAAAATTAACATTATGTTAATACATACTCTTTGTTAAAAATTTGACTATACTATGTAAGCTGTTTAGCAAATGCCTTTATTTTTATCTATATCCATGAATACAAAACTTAATTACTTTTTTACGGCCTCATAGTATTCCATAATGTAGGTGAACCGTAATTGACTCAAGTTATCCATTGTTGTTGGGTCTTTGGCTTGTTTCTGATATTTTTAAATCTTTGGTCTTAAATAAACACAGCCACAGTGAACATCATTGTACATATACCTTTTGGACTTGCAACATTATTCCTTATGAAAAACTCCTAGAAATGTAATTTCTGGCTCAACGTGTGTAAGCTCTTGAAAGGCTGGAAATGTATATGACAGCCTCCAGAGAGATTGTCCTAGTTTTTTTTTTTTCGCTAGCAGCAGGATCTGAGTGCCCATTTCCCCAACCCTCACCAGAACTCTCTATGCCTGTCCATTTCCCATCCTGATGAAAACTAAGACGTTAACAACATTTTGATCTTTGCCAATGAATTTGTTGTTTTATTTCACTTTCTTTGTTTATCAGTGACATTTAAGGTCTTGCCATTCATTTATTTATTAGCTTATTTTTTCACTCATTTTCAGTCATCTATTAAATGACTAGTACGTGGAGGCATTGTGCTGTGACCCGGGGAAGCAACAGTGAGGAAAAAAAGAGTTCTCACCTTCATGGGGCTTACGATCTGATAGGATACTGTATTCCTTTCCAAGAGCTCTCACAAGAAACTGCCACAAACCGGGTGGCCTTAAAACAACAGAAATGTGTTACCTCAGTTCTGGAGGATAGAAGTCCGAAATCAAGGTGTTGGTAGGGATGTGCCCTCTCTGAAGCCTGTCAGAGAATCCTTCCTTGCCTATTTCTAACCTCTGTTGCTTTGTTGGCAATCTTTGGTGCTCTTCAGCTTGAAGATGTGTTACCTGGTCCTCCATCTTCATACGGTGTTCTCCCCGTGTCTCTGTCTTCATATGGGTATATTTTTGCAAGGAAGCTAGTCTCATTGGATTAGGGGTCCACCTACTCCGGTGTCACCCCGTTTTAACTAACTACATCTGCAAGGGTTTTATTTCCAAGTAAGGTCATGTTCCATGGTATTGGGATTTAGGACTTCAACATATCAATTTTTTTTTGGTAGACATAATTCAACTCATAACAGGGACCCAGACATTAATGAAGTGACTCGGCAAATAAAAAATTTCATCTGGAGTCACTGCCCCGAAGGAGAGGTACACGGGGCTGTGATAGAAAAGGGTTGAGGGAGAGGCAGCTCAGTCAAGAAGCTCAGTGAAGGCGTCCCCAGGGATGGACGATTTATTTGAGATGTTATGGAAGATCTGAATCAGCCTGGCTGAGGGGAACACCTGGAGGAAGAGCTGCCAGCAGGGCTCCCAGCAGGGCAAAGGCATCAGGAGGGCAGGACAGTGTGGGGACTGAGGAACAGCATGACCAGGGTGCAGGGAGCAAGGGCCAGGAGGGTGAGGTGAGACCGGAAAGGTAGCTGAGGCCAGTCATGTGGACCAGAAGCTGGACCCTGAGTCAAAGGGCAGGCACTGAAGTGATTTGTCTGGAGTGGGGAAGAGGATGACAGGGTGGGATTTGCAATTTTACATGTATGGACCCACTGTGGAAATGGACTAGAAGGCTCTGAGTAGATGCCAGAGCCAGGTGGAAGCTGTTACAAGATGTGGTGAGAGACAGAGGTTTGGACTGTGGAGAAGAGGGTTAGACTTGAGAGAAGAGAGGGAGGTAAAAGAACCAGGATTTGCTGATGGATGAAGTGCAAGAGGGGAGGGCAGGCAATGTCCAGAAGAAGCCTGAGGTTTCCAGTTTGTGTAGCAAGAGGGATGGTAGAAACCTCACAGGGAATTTGCAACACTTGGAAGAGATCCAGGGGTCCAGATTTCCGGCATCTTAGTTGGAGATGCCTTTGGGATGTGTGGGTGGAAATACTGGGCAGGCAATTGAAGAACTGGGTCTGGGGCTTTGAGAGAGCAGGTGGTGGAGTCAAAACTCCGAGAGCCTTTTGGGCTCTCTCTTTTGCGATTTGCCCATTACCATTTCTGCCTACCTCCTGTAGACAGGAGCTCTTGATATGTTATAAGAGCTCTTTTTCATTTATAAGAGCTTGTTATCTAATGGGAAGTGGGGATCCAGCTGCTTGCCGCTCAAAAGCCAATGAAGAGGCAAGGTTGGTGGAAAGGAAACTGCTTTATTTCAGATGCCAGCAACTGGGGTGTGTGTGGGGGGAGGGCAGACTTCTGTCCAAAGGCCGGCTCCCCCCACCTGACAATCAGGGGACAAGAGTTTTTATAGGCAGAGGGAGGGGGCTACATGTAGCAACAGCACAGTCAGCTCTGAGTCATCTTGAAGTTGGTCATTGGTGGTCTGACCAGCGTCATCTTGATTGTTTTAGGTACAGTTAATCTTCAGTTCCAGGGTTGGTTTGTTTCCATTTCTTTGAGGCCAGTTCTCTGAATTGTGGCAGCTTATGTGATGGCTTCAGTCTGGTCATCATGTAGTTAACCTCTTCCACCTAATGGGGGTTTCAGTATCTATAAGACAGCTCACAGGATATGGCTCAGGATATCATCTACAGCCCATGAAGAGGAACTAAAGGTCCTTGACTTTGCTTAATGACTAAACTATTATTATTTAGTCTTGTTGGACTGTTTTCCTTTGTTTTTGCATTTTCTCACTTCTTTGATTAAACTTATTCTTCGGCTAAAGTTTTTCCACAGACAAAAAGGCAGTCAGAGGACATGGTGGGAAGGACCATAGGGTCCTGCTTTGTTTCTGTTATATGTTAACACATTATTTGAAATATATATTGTGTTTTCTCTGTTTGTTGCCCATCTTATAACTTTATTCATGGTGTTGCTGTGATTGTTTTAGGCATTAGGAAGGTTATAGATATTTATGTAATTTTAGGTGTCAACATTTTCCTTCCAGTACAGTGCAGCATTTAAGTTTTCAAATCACACTGCCTAAGTTTGAAGCCTGCCTCTGCCACTTATTACCTGTGTGGTCTCAGGCAGGTCATTTGCTTTATTTGTGTGTCAATTTTCTTCCCTGTAATATGGGGAGGACAGTGGCACCTACCTCATTATGGACATTAAATAATGCACGGAAAGAACAGCGCCAGGCACAGTAAATGTATAAGTCAGTAAGTAGTAACAATTATTGTTGCTGTTACTACAGAGTAAATAGGACAAACAAAATTGTAAAGAAA
Organism: Hyperoodon ampullatus; assembly: GCF_949752795.1. Lineage (NCBI taxonomy): Eukaryota > Metazoa > Chordata > Mammalia > Artiodactyla > Ziphiidae > Hyperoodon > Hyperoodon ampullatus. The sequence goes on along the minus strand of NC_136925.1, from coordinate 30,768,706 downwards.
ATGTATTTGTAAGTTCAAGTTCGAATAGTATTTTAGAAATAAGTAAAATTAACTATCTGGGGAAAAACAAGTTTACAAACCACCAGGACCATAAAAGTACAAGGAAAGTGGAAAACAGAGAGGTCAGTTTAATACCATCGATAAACTGTAATAGAAAATAAACCTCTGGTACTTTGACCATTCCAATCACAGGAGCAAAATATGGTTTGCACACACTTGGGAGAAAACCAGCGAGCATTGTCTCCTAGGAAGAAGTGTCTAGGCTTCATATAAGAAAATCTGGGACCTCAAATCATGCCCCATATTATGATAAAAGCTTATTTCCTTGATACCCAATTTCCAACATGGGCGGGGTTGGTTCTGTACAGCAACAAACAATTCTTGGACACCAGGAGTGTGTCCAAGAATTCAACTCAATTCTGACACTATCTGACAGGAGAGAGCATCAGATTTTACAGGGTAAGGGTTCAGCCTTACAAGACTTTTTTGCATGCCACCGTCCCCCCACCAACACACACACACACACACACACACACAACACTCCAGACACCAGTCGCAAGTCCAGGCTATTACCTGTTCTTCTGACCAACTGGCTATAAGTCAGAGGTTCCCACAAACCCCTCCTCAGGTATGGTTAATTTGCAAGAGGGGCTCACAGAACTCAGAGAAACATTTTACATACTACATCACCAGTTTATTATAAAAGGGTCAGGAACAGTCAGATGGAAGAGATGCATAGGGCAAGGAATGTGTCAAGTGGGAAGGGGCACAGAGCTTCCATGGCCTCTCAGGGCAAGTCACTCTCCCCATGCCTCCACATGTTCACCTGCCTGGGAGCTCTCCAGACCCTCTCCTTTTGGGTTTTTATGGAGGATTCATTACATAGGCATGACTAAGTCATTGGCCATGGCGATTGAACTCAGTCTCCAGCCCCATTCCCCTCAACGGAGGTCTGGGGGTGGGACTGGAAGTTCCAACCCTCTCATCACATGGTGATTATTTGAATCACAGGACTCCACTGGAAACCAGTCCCATCCTTAGGTGCTTTCCAAAAGTCACCTCATTAACATAACAAAAGACTCCTCAATAGCTCTCCTCACTTAGGAAATTCCAAGGGTTTTAGGAGCACTGTGCCAGAAACTGGGACAAAGACTGTTTGTCTGAAAAATATGTATTTCTTATAAATCACAATATCACAGTTATACATAGAGGTGATTGTATGAGCCAATTTGGGTCAACGCGACTGGCAGCACTGAGGGACTGCCCAGGCTGATCAAGGTTGCCTCGAAGGTGGTACTCCAAGGTAGAAGTGGCCTGGAATCAGAAGTGACAGCAGAGGAGGTGGATTTGGTTTTGAATAAATATGTAAATCAGCAGGTCTGGCTGAGCATTTCTGGGAGGCTCTGTACTCAGGATTCTTCCTACTGATCTTTTGTTCAGTTGACATTGTTACATTAGAAACCTCAGGCAGGACGAGGTAGTGATGTTACCTGGATGCACTGGCACTGGCTCAGGATCTGGGTGATTTACACTCCTTTTTGTTTAGATTGACTGCTTGCCTTTGCTATCAGGAGCAAAGGGCTGGAAGGGCTGTGCCTGCCCAGAGTGGACTAGAACTGACAGTATACTCCTTTTATTATTGTCATTATTAGTATACTGATTGTCATAAATATTATTAGCAATGGTTTCTGTCTCTGTCATCATGCCTAGTAAGACCTTCCTCATTCTGAGATTGAAAATTATTCATCTGTATTTCCTTTCTTGTGCTTCTGTGGTTGCATTTTGCTTTAGAGCTTCAGTATTAATCACTGTAACACATGTTTTCTGTCTCCCTAATTCCTTTCTAAGCTCCTGGAGGTCAGGAAAAATGTCCTTGTTACTCTCTGGCTGGCCTAGCACCGAGTCGATTCTGGTGGACCTTCAGCAAGTGTCTACTCATGATGAGGGTGATGTGACATTGATTACAAAAGACTATTTTTCCTTTGTGATTTGATTTTTTTTTTTTTGTGTGTGTGTGTGTGTGTGTGTGTGGTACGCGGGCCTCTTACTGTTGTGGCCTCTCCCGTTGCGGAGCACAGGATCCAGACACGCAGGCCCAGCGGCCATGGCTCACAGGCCCAGCCGCTCCGCGGCATGTGGGATCCTCCTGGACCGGGGCACGAATCCGTGTCCCCTGCATCGGCAGGCGGACTCTCAACCACTGCACCACCAGGGAAGCCCAGTCCAGTTGCTTTTTGAAAGAGGTGAGCTCTTGTCAGCTCCTTCAGGGGCAGAAGAGGTCTGCAGTGCTGGGAACTGGGAGCAGGGAGCCATCGAGGTGCACAGCACTGCCTGGAACAGGTGTTCTGAAGGGCACATGACAGCAGCATGAAGCAGCTAGACTTCGATGGAGAAGCCCGCAGGGCAGGTACTCTGACCTGGCTTTCTAGCTCCTGTTTGTCAGAGGGAGCCCCAAAGGCCATTTTTCTTATTTTCCTAACATAGACAATAACTGTACAATGGATAGTAAGGGGTTGAGAATATTTTGACAGCATTTCTGTTGATATGCCAGGGAGAGGTTTAATCCTTGCTGTGGCCTATTCTTTTTTGGGGAAAACCCAACTGGTTCTATTACCAGGACATGAGCTAGAAAGCAATACAAAAAAGGGGGATTGATTGTGAGTGTCTGTGTGTGAATGTGAGTGTGTGTTTATCCTTGGTCTGGAAGAAATGTGTGGAGTGATCTTCCTGGTTGTAGGTTAATCTTTTCCCACATAAATAGAAGGGTTTAAAGAGAGATATAAATACTTTCCTACCCTGAGAGAAAACAGACTTTGTACTGCAATGTACAATGTATCCAAGTGAAGGAAATTAGAAGTAAAATAAGGAAAGAGAAGGGGAGAGAGAGACAGGAAAGTGGAAGCATCAGAGTGTGTACTAGTGAGAATTCTCTAGGGAAACAGAAACAATAGGATGTATATCACATTATCATCTATCTATCTATCTATCATCTATCTATCATCTATAATCTATCTATCTATCTGTCTATCTATCTATCTATCTAACACCTATCTTTCATCTCTTGAGAAATTTATTTTAATATTTATCCTAAGGACTTGGCTCACATGATTGTGGAAGCTGGCAAGTCCCCAATCTGCGGGGCAGCCAGCAGGCTGAAGACCTACAGAGAAATTGATGCTGCAGTTCAAGTCCAAAGGCTGTCTGCTGGCAAAATTCCTTTTTCCTCAGGGGAGGTCAGTCTTTTTCCTGTTCAGGCCTTCAACAGATTGGATGAGGCCCACTCACATTTTGGACAGTGATCTGCTTTCCTCAAAGTCTACTGATTTAAACGTTAATCTCATCTAAAACAAACCTTCACAGAAGGATCTGGAATAACATTTGACCACACATTTGGTTACCTTGGTCTAGCCACGTTGACATACAAAATGAACCATCTCAGGGGACATCTACACGAAGCCCATGTGAGGATTTCTGAGCAGCTGCAGCAGTGTGAACTATAAGCCCCCTGCAACACATGTGGGAGAAGAATTTAAGATATTTCTACCTCTTCAGGAGAGGGAACTGGAGTTGCTCTGCTACCCTGAAGGCAAATACAAATCAGACCAAGACCTAGGACAGCTCAGACATGGACCGGTAGAGACTTAAGACCCAAATAAAACTTATATTTGTATTTAGCTACCTAATGATATTGTGATACATCAGACTTTTATATTTGCTTTAGTCTATGTGTAAGTTATACTTCCAGTAAGCTTTGCTTATAATGTCATCTAAAATGTGTATTAAGCTTCACATAATCCTCAACATATTTTTGTACCTTCAGATTAGGAAACTCAGAGTGAATGAGCTGTAGTTAAGGGTTAAATGGAGGGATATTCCACCAACTTACTTCGTTCTAAACTCTGCTCAGGCAGAGTCAGGCTAGCTCTGATTGGCACAGTGGGGAAACACAGGGTTTGAATGCAGGCTCTGCATTACAGATGTGCCATTTAAATGATGTGACTGTCACTTAAACTTTTAGAAACTCAGCATCTCCATCTGTTAAATGGAGATTATGATACAGGTCTTGTAGGGTTATTGAGAGTATGAAATGAAATCATGCAATCAAAGCATCTAGTACAGTTCTTGAAAAAAGAGTTGGTGCTAAATAATTGTTACTTACCTTCCTCCTGGGTCAGGCCAGGGTTGGACTATATTACAGACACTGTTAGTTGCCTATATAATTTCCCTTCTTTCCTTTTTTGTTGGTTCAGGCCAAATCCTGTTAAAGAAACCTACATTTCCCAGCCTCCCTGTGGTTATGAGTGTCATTTAACATGTTCCATCCAATGTGACATAAATGGAAGTCATCTACTTTGCTGATAATGGTGCCATCTCTTCCTCTTCTTCACTTCCTTTTTTTCCCTACCTGGTGTGCAGATTTGATGGCTGGAGCTATGGTAATCATTTTGTGACCACTAGAAAATGGACAAGAAATCCAGAGGTCTCAGCACAGATATCCTTGCATCACTGAACCAATTACCAGCAACATTTTTTTTTTTAATCATGACAACTCCTACCTGAGTAAAAATAAGCTTCTATTTTGTTTAATCTACTATTTAATCAGATTTTTTTTTATCAGTAATAGTCTATTGCAATCCAACCAATATGGGGGTTAACTTAGTGAATAGTAAATGTAGTTTTAAAAAGTTCTGTTTAGGAATATTATTGACTACCCAAATAAAGTTGCCCTGTAAATATCTGTTACTGGTGTCAGTAAACTATGCCATACAACTTGAGGCATACCTTCCCCTGCTCCCTGTGCCCTGCTACTTTAAATAGTTGCCAAAGTTCAGTGGATTCCCCTCCTTACCTCTTCCAAATCCCATCCACCTTAATTTTTATTCAAGTCACGCATACAGAATTCTCTCTCAACCATTAACCTCTATTCTTGCATGCCAGAAGGAAAAAAAAATGGATGTTTTTCTGCTTTCACAAAAATAAACTGAGGTATTTCTATAACATTTAATCCAGTTTTCTAAAAACAGGATTCTATGCCTTCCATTTGAGGAAGACTTAGAAGTTGCCTCTTAGGTACCGCACATCAAGCTCTAAGCAATACTGCTGTTTGTTGGTTGCTGGTCTGCAGTGAGATGATACAGACATTGAGAGCAAGAATTTAGAAACTTTCATAATCATTAGACATGATTGCAACATTTACTTTTATTGTATTTTAAGTAAGTATTAGTCTATCATGGATTGGAAATTTGAAAAAAAAGATTTCCTTCTTTTTTTTAAAAAAAAACCATAGTTAGTTTGAGAAGCACTGTTGTAATGGATAAATACCAGGTGGTAAGAAAAGTCACTACAGAGTTTATTATTATTTTCAAAATTAACCTTTAAAAAATGACAGTATTTTCATAGTGTGAGAAATAAACCTACTGAGTATTTGGAAAAGTTATTTGAGGATTTGTCCAGTATTTAGTTCACACACGCCTGAGCGCACACACACAAGTGCACGCACACACACCCCTTATGTGGTTAGAGACCAACATGAATACTCACTACAACAATAGCTTCTTATTTTTCTTAACTAAATGTGATTACCCCTTTGCTTATATAAATGAATACTTCAATACACAGAATGATAATGAATTATTCTCAAAAGTAGGACATAATAGTATCCACAACACATCAAGAGAAATTTAGAAATAGGACTATCTAAGATAATGAGAGACAATTGGGAATTTGGGGAAGAGGTGAATTTAACATATGGAAGTAATTATTATGAATTTTTAATTATTTACTAAGCATAGCAACATCAAGATGCTTTTGTTAACCAACTTCAGAATTTTTTTTTTTTAAAAAAGACCAAAATGTGGAACAACTGTAGGTATTCTGTACTCTAAAAAAAATATAATGAATCCAAAGTCTTCAGTCCTGTAAAGCTCTTGAGAAAATCTAGGACTAATCCTGAATGGATGCAATGAAGTTTGTTTGTTGTTAGTTGATACAGTCATTGTTGCGAGAAGAGCTGTGAACCATGTAAGTCAGCCCGATGATGTAGAGCATTTTGGCTTGCAACTTTTTGCCTAATGCTTTTCTGTTTTCCTTAAAAAGAAAAATATCTCTGTGCTGTTTACAAAGACTTCGGGGTGCTGCTTACCATTTTAGCTACTAACACAAACAACCTTGACAATAATAATCTATTTTTTTAATCCCTTTTCACCCAGACAAGTAAGCAATCATCAGTTATAGACCCTCACATGGAATACAAATTTAGCACCATGGAAATGAAAACTAAAGCAATTTGTACCTTTACTATTCCAAGGGGAATCATTCTTGGTCTATTTATTATGAAATATTCCCTCTATCTTATACTCTTCTAAGTTATATCAATGTCATCGACCATAACTTGAATCATAATGAGTAGATGATACTATTGCATGACTGGAATCATGTCATCATTATTAGATGACCTAGTTAGCATATGTGGTTAAAAATGCCACTGCCTTTTTATTTATTGACTTATTTCAGAATGGCATAGGTTATATCAGGACCGGGCTCCTGGGTGTATCTTTATGAAATAGCATAGTGTTTTGTTTTATTTTTTAACCCATATCCACTAACCATATACGTGGAGCCATCCACTCTACTTTAAAATATTTCTTTACAAACCACATATTTTTCCCCTATGACTTTTATTATCAATGCCCCTGGGGAAAAAAAGGTAAAACACGGGCAAAGAAATGTGATAGCCTTGTTTCAGCAACATTGGTAGACTTTAGGAGGAGGAACCTCAAATCAGGAAAGATGTCAGTGAGAGAAACGAACCTTTTTCCTGAACCCTTGGGGTTCCAACCTGTGCCCAGCGTGCTTGTGTTCACAGTGTGCTTGTGTGCAGTGTCCTCGAGGTCTGTGTACATTTCTGAGGGAAGGAGTGGGTGGTTGGAGCTCCCTGAGGCTGTTTCCTGAGAACACCACATCCAAGGTCAAATATCTTGGCACCATTTCTGGTCTCATGCTTACGAATAAGCATGCATAAAGGAAGAAAGAAGCATTTGCTTTAGAAATGATGCTAGAATTTATCTTTACCTGACTCTCCTGCCACTGAGATCTGTATTTGGCCCTTAATCATTACTTCCTGCTGCTGCAGTCCCCCTTCCCCTCCCCCACCCCTACTCTTCCTTGGCCACTACTCTCAGAATTCTCTTCAGGGGAGACCAAAGTGCTCCAGACACGTTATTCTCTCCATTTTGGAAGAACTCACTGTCTCATGTCCTTTGACTTTTTCTCTGGCCTTTTGCTTCTTTTCAAATTCTATTCAAGTCTCACCTTCTGTGCCCTAAGCATTCTTTGGAACTCCTTCTTAGTGTTTATGGGTCTGTTCACTTACTTGCTAAATCTGCCTGAGTTATTTCCCAGGATTTAAAAGAAATTAGGGTAGATTAAAAATATTAAGCAGCATGCCTGATGAGCAATGAAATGTATGTATATATTTTTAAGCTTTGTCCTCTTGTAGATGGTTATTAGAGAATTTGGGTTTGTAAGGAAACTGAGATCTTCTATGTATTAATATGATAATATCAGTGATTCTACAACATGTTTATTTTCTGATCTGCTTAATGGTTATACTAGTTTAGTTGCATGATACCTAATTAATGATGTCTTTGGAAGTCTCACCAGATGGTATAATGATAAATTAACTAGAAACTGATAAAATTAGCTGAGCCACCCTCATATGGTCTGAGTTTTCTTTGCAGACCCAAACTGTGGGTAGTAAGAGAAGGTGAGAGTATTTGAATGAGTAGTATTTCTAAAGGTTAGGAGACAATGCACATACTATAAGTTAAGTTAAATGAATCCACTTTTTATTTCTATTATATAATTGGAAGAACAAAACCTTACCCCCTCTGAACCATTACTCACACTATAATGCTCATTAGCTCATGATTAAGTCTTAATATAAAATGCCATGGCTTCTTTTTCAGACTAAAAACCTAGCTTACTGAAATATGACTTACCTTCTATTGACAGTCATCTGGCTATTCTAATTAACTGCCTCTTCTTTCCCATTTTCCCCAGTAGCTTCTTCTTTCTTAAAAATAAAAATATTTGAGAATGTGGATGTGATACTCAATCTGAAATGAAAGTCAGAGCTATTACTAAGGAAATCATATAGCTTCGATTCCCAACTGTATACCCTTCTGGCTAGTGTATTTTATTGCAACGTTTGTTATATATGTTAGTCATTGGACTGGATTTGAGGTCCCTGTTTTTGAGCATGTGGCATAGTGAGTTGCAAAGATCTCAAAGGCAATTCTCTCTGACCTGTGCAGAAGGACTTACATTTTTTTAACATCTTTATTGGAGTATAATTGCTTTACAATGCTAACACATATATATGGAATCTAAGAGAAAAAAAAAAAAGGTCATGAAGAACCTAGGGGTAAGACGGGAATAAAGACACAGACCTACTAGAGCATGGACTTGAGGATATGGGGAGGGGGAAGGGTAAGCTGTGACAAAGTGAGAGAGTGGCATGGACTTAACATTTTTGAATAGAATATACACTAGAAATAGAGATCTGGATTGCAGCCTTAATGTTAAAGCAGTATGTTTCAATTGACCAAGCAGGACACTAACAATTGAGATAAAAGTATGCAATATAGGGCTTCCCTGGTGGCGCAGTGGTTGAGAGTCCGCCTGCCGATGCAAGGGACACGGGTTCGTGCCCCGGTCTGGGAAGATCCCACATGCCACGGAGCGGCTGGGCCCGTGAGCCATGGCCGCTGAGCCTGCGCGTCCAGAGCCTGTGCTCCGCAACGGGAGAGGCCACAGCAGTGAGAGGCCCGCGTACCGCAAAAAAAAAAAAAAAAAAAAAGTATGCAATATATCAATTAATGAACGATAAAAACCCCTCAGTGAACATTAACCCTTTAGAGCATATAGGTATGTATATGCATTGTAAACATTTATTTAGTTGGTGATAATGACAACTTTCATGGCGACACTGTTATTATTTAAGTTTGTGATTAACTATTTATATACAACTGGGTGGAAAATAAGAAGTCTGATTCTAAACCTCATTGCTCTGATCCTGAAGGGTTCTTTGAAGGGGAAATTGGAGTTGACATAGAAACTGAAATACAGGCTAAGAGTCATTTTATCAAGAGTCACTTTAAACATTTATCAATAAATGTTTAACAAAGAGTTTCTTTGGAGCTGGGCCTGTGTCAGGTGTGGTGGAGGTCACGGCCCCATGCCTCAGAAATTACAATCACAGAAGTTCAAGCTAGTCTAGTAGTCATGAAGCAACTCAAGTGTTAATGGTCTGAGTCTGACTGAAAGCACTGACAGAGCTCAGAATAGGGAGGGAAAGCATCAGAGTCTCGGATGGCTGGGGAAGGCTTATGGGACTGATGGTCCTTGATCTGGACTTTAAAGGAAAGGCTGGATTTGGATCAAGGGAGATAAAACTGTAGCAGAGGCTGGGAAGGGGAATGAACATGGTGTGGTCATGGACATGGGGGAGACCAACTGGGCTGGAGCTAAACAATCAACAATGCACAGAGGACAATGGGATGGAGTGCCCTGACATGTGCAGCTAGTTAGAAGAGTCATGGACCAAGTGACAAGCTCTGACTCCTGTTGCAGCTGATCTGGAGCTAACGGGCTTATATGGCCAAGCAGGTTGGAAGCAGGTTGGCATCACGGAGGTGGAGCCCAACCTTGTGAGTGTTGGAGAAGATGTCAGGTTTGCAGAGGGATAGACACATCTTTTGGCATATGGGGCTGGCTGTAAATGAATTAGTGTATATGGACATTTATCTTTGGCATCTCTGCTTTATCACCCTCTGCGTTTCTCCCATAGTTTGGGTATCTTGTTCTGGCTTCAACTGCACAAGGCTTCCCTTTGCTTTGCCTTATTTTGAATTAGTTGTAGTTTCACTTTCCTTAGTCTCACATCCTGAAAGTTAGAACCTCTGGGGTTCTGCTAACTATGTAGGTTACATGAAAGAAGGATAGCATCCTGTGCCTAGTGACTTTGGGGATGATACCTCCCCTTATTTGGGTGAACATTTTAATATTCTTTGGTTAAATAAGTGTTTTAGTATCCCTAAAATCATGTCACCCTCCTCCCCCCCATTTAGTCTCTGTATAGCGGTCAGGCTTCATAAACTCCGCTTTGCTTAATTAAAACAATACCAAGCCCTTATTAAATGATACAATTGGTGTGTGTGTGTGTGTGTGTGTGTGTGTGTGTGTGTGTTGCCTGGCTAATTCAGTTATTTAAATCACAATATTGAGTCTGAGTTTTCCTGTATAGGCCATTTAAACTTGCAGAGATAAAAATGTAGTCCTGTGCACACAGATTTTATTCCTAGCTTTATATAAAACCCTAAGAGGATCTTATAAAGGAATTGTGGCCACTACTTAAAGCTGGTATTGTGGTGATGTCTCAGGCATGATGGAAGAAAGTGGTGACCAGTAACATCACTTTTGGGGGGGAACTAATTATTCTGTCAGAAAATAATTTGCAACCCACAAAGTTGCTCCATGAGTTCTGCATCGGTTATTTCTTAAAAAATGGCACAGCAGGTCTCTAACCTGATTGATTATTACTGGATTTCAGGCTTGAACTGTCCTTTAAGATTTGACTTTTAGGAAAGAAAATGGAGGGAAAGGAGCATAGGAAATATATCTTTGAGAGTACGGGATTATAATAGGAAAATAGCAACTGAATTCAGTTTCACAACTCAACTCAGTTGAATTCTCAATTAAACTTTGGTGTTAAAGATGAAAAATTGTTAGTGAGCAGTTTTAAACACAATGCAGCTGTGCCAACTCTGGCACGGTGATGTTTATCTTGCATCGTCCTATCATCTGAACACACTGTTTTTTAAGAGCGGTACCCAATAAAAATTGGTTTCCTGAACAACTGAACAATTGAAAAGTGAGATTATTATTCTAGCTGATAATTTGGAATGTATAATTATTTGACATTTGACACGAAGAAAATTGAAAATAAGGCAAATCAAATATGAATTGAAGTGTTAACTACAAGCAACCTGTTTCCTTTCATGTCACCAAAAGTTAAAGAAGGACATTTCCCATGATTAACTAGAATTAGTTGTTTTTCTATATTTTTAAAGTTGCAAAGTATATATAATACTATATTTGATGCTTTAAAATGAGGAGATTAATGTATTAGTCTATTTTAAAAGGATTTATAATTGGTCTGTGTAAAATGCAATATTGTTTGAGTGTTATATATTATATTAGTAAAGCCACGTAATTTAGAAACTCTGTAGACATGGTTTCATCTTACTTAAGTGACCATCTCTAAAATGTGTTACTATGTGCTCTGTACAGTAGTCTATCAGTTACTTTTTATTTAAATAAAGCCTGATCATTTCTGCATTGCAGAAGTTTGGTCAGTTAATTGTTTTAAGGATTATTTTCTTGTCATGATACATGTAACTGTTGATACCACAAAAGGTGGGCACAAAAACTGCACCTCTTCTCTATCATTTTAAGGCTCTTTACTAGACTTTTTGGTATAATTTATTAAAAATCCATCCTCCTAAAATTAAACATTATAAATAAATATTATATAGGAAAAATCATTAAAACTTTGAATTTTGGAAGTTTGTCTCCTCTATCTTCAGTTTATTCTTTATGGTAAAATGTCTCCACATCACATCCCTTGTCATCATCTAAGGCTGATGCCATCTGAATATTCTTGTCCAGGGAAATAGGTTTCTGTAACTCATGGTATAAAATATCATTCCACAGCCTCTTATGTTCTCCTCAGTGTAGGTGGAACTTTTCTAGTACATTGGGAGCAAGTTTTAAGTAACATGGTTTAAATGTGAATTTCAGAAAATTGCAGACAAAACACATACATAAAATTTAGTCTTTTATTTCGTATTAGTTCTTTCTGAAATCAGAACTAACATTCCTTTTGGAGGGGTGGGTAGAAACTGTTCTTACCTAACACAATAAAGATCAACTCCCTTTATGAAATTTCCTATTGTAGTAGATCATTATAATAATGGCCTCTAGTGAATCATGCCAACCTCTGTCCCTGCCCCTTTGTAATGGAATGCTACTGCTCATACTACTGTGAGGTAGAGTGTATTTCCCCACCCTGTTGAATCTGGGCTGGCCTTGTAAATTGCTTTGACCAATAGAATGTAGCAAAAGTGACAACTGTATGAGTTCCAGAGCCTAGGTCTCCAGATATTTTGAAGAGTCTGCCTTCACCTCCTGGGAACCCTGAGACCACCAGGCTGGGTAGAACCCTGAAATTAAAGAGTTCTGGTTACGCCAACCAACAGTCATCACTAACTGCCAGACATGTGAGTGAGGCCACTTTGGAATTACCAACCCAGACCAGCTGTAACTGCACAGAGAGCCCGGCCAAGATCAGCAAAGAGCCAACCAATCAATCCACAAAATGATGAGAAATGACAAATGCTTCTCATTTTAAGCTGTTAAGTGTTGGAGTTAGATTAATACCTGAAACACCAATGAAATACTAAAATCTGTCCCATCAGAAACACCCTAACTCTGTAATACCCTAAAGAACATTCTGCATTATTTTTCTAAACAATTTGTGCTGATCTTTGCCAATATCATCTAGCTGACTGGACACCTTCAACACTTCATAAAGAATCCTTGAATTTTAATTTGCTATAGGGACCCTCCCAGGACTCTGTATTTCTTTGTTGGCCTTTTGGCTGCAGAGTGGAATGTGCTTTGATTGAGCTGCTTTTCATAGCCAAGGTAACCCGAGTTACTTCACAGAGGAATGTACTGGGGGGTAGTGTCTCTGCCAGCTGTAAAAGGACAATTATGTAATGGCTCATACAGCACTTAATTTTTAGAACTTGTCTTACTGAGAGGAAGTGTGAAGAAAAGGGAAAATAATAGCTGAATATTGGACCCCAAATACAGAGAGGAACAGCACCCAACCTTTCCATGTCATCCTTATATTTTGCAATTCACTTTTAATGAGAGGCTGTTTAAGTGAGTCATAATTCAATTCTGGAAGTATCCTGTGTAATTACATACATTCCTTATTTCCATGTAGCAGACAAATAAAATCATATGTAACTTCTTTTGAATTAGTTCATGCTACATATTGTTTAATTTCTTTAATTTATGTTACAGGGAAATTTACCTACATTCAAAGTACCTTGTGATATAGTCCACATAGATTGATGCCATAAGAGATAGAGCCATCTGAATCATGAAGATATATAATTCATACTGCAAAAGAAATCACAAAAATATGATTAGTGGATTATATTTTTCCTGTTACCACTCTGTTAAATAAATTCTATCAAAAACATAGAAAAAATGGGACTTCCCTGGTGTCGCAGTGGTTGAGAGTCCGCCCGCTGGTGCAGGGGACGTGGGCTCATGCCCCGGTCCGGGAAGATCCCACGTGCCACGGAGCGGCTGGGCCCGTGAGCCATGGCCGCTGGGCCTGTGCGTCCGGAGCCTGTGCTCCGCAACGGGAGAGGCCACAACAGTGAGAGGCCTGCATACTGGAAAAAAAAAATGTAGAAAAACAATAAGTTGTATAAAGTCTCACAGTAGAACTCAAGTGGAGAAGTGTCCTAGTAACAAGTGCTCTAGCTGCTTGCTGGTACCCCAGTAACCAAGGAAGGAGAGAAACTCTATTTCACAGGATCTAGCTTGTTTTCACCTCTGGTACAAAGCAGTAGGTCTACATTAGATGAATTAGTTTGGGGTCAAGGTTTCATTTCTTAGAGTTCAACTCATGCTTTTCTTCTCCTTTGCTTAAATAATGCTCATTCTAAACAGGTATGGATTCCTTCATGTCACTTTTCAGTTTGCTGTGCCTGTGTCTGAATGGTCTAATTTACAGAGAGCCTTGTGATTAAGGTCCACCTAGAATGTTGGAGAAATACCTGCACTGCACAGCCCAGGGGTTCAGTAGATAGCTCATGTTCGGCATGAAGCAAATCCAAGAACGCTGGAGTGCCAAAAAGCCCAGTTCCTTGCTATTCCCCAAGGACTCGTGTTCCACCATCCTTAGACCATCTTTTCATCCTAGGCTTCCTCATCAGATGTTTCCCCAGAGTTAGCCACTGCTTTGTGTCCTTTGACATGCTCACAGTGAAGTAAAGGAGAGGGACTTGACTACTTGAACAGTAAGTGTGTTAAGCCAGGTAACAGAGATATGGCCAAAGTGCGAAGGGAGCAGAAAAAGGGAGATTTACAGAAGCTTTGGTGTCAAGGCATCAATACAAGTTTACTACGGGGGAGAGTGGTCCAAGCTGCTAAAGCACAGAGTCAGACATGAGCATGAATTGTTTAAAAAATCGTGCAAAGCTTCTCATGAATAACTGGGCTTCAGATTCTTGAGGGCAGGGGATTGGTGGGATATGGAGCGTGTGAGGTAAATTGGGGCCAGGTTGTGAAGGGACTTTTATGCTATAATGAGGGAGAAAAACCTCAGTTTTGAACCCAACTTGTTAACGGCTGTGCAACAAAAACTTGACCTGAGTATTGAGAGGGTTGTGGTTCTTTCTAGGACTCTCTGCTTCATTATGCATAAGACTTGGGTAATAAACAGGCAGTTAGTTGACATAAAATTATTTATTATTCAATTATGTGACATGATGGTCAATATCCAAGAATTTGGCTTTTTTGAAACTGAAACCTGAAGAGTTAGAATGATATATAACATATAGAAGCAAATTAAAAAGTTATAACTTTTTTATAATGGATCTGGCACTGTTATTAATTAAGGATAATCAACAAACAGGGTCACTCTATTGGAATGAAGGGTTGAGATGACTGTCTGGATAATTGACACCCAGAACCCTAGTTGACCCGAATTACCTGAGGTTTTTGACTTTAATTATGCAATTAGTTGCCTCTAATTCCCCATTTTGCTTTGCCAGCACACTACAACATCATGACTAAATAAGCCACCAAAAGGGAAATGAAGTTCTCAGCAAAGATGATCAGAAACTATTTCAAAGGGCACCTGACAAGCATGTGAATGGCAGTTATAGGGTGACTTCCAAGAGCAAACAGCACTATATTTCTAATGCTGTCAACCTGAGATAAAATTACTTCTTATTTTACAGAAAATCAACTATTTAAATTGTGCTTAAATTACTGCAAAAATATAAAGGACCCGATACCAAATGAGGACAGCATCCTTTTCCCTTGGTTTTATATCCTAATATAATTTTGTGCATGGGTACTTATACCTGTGAATGTTTTCTTTTCTTAAACATTTGGTTTCTGCTGTCTGGAGATGTGCCTCTTGTTTTTGTGAAGATTCTATAGTGGACAGTGGTCACGTGACTCTCACTCCACTGCTTGTACACAAACAGAACCATCTAAAGCAAATATCAGACGTTGACAACTTACAGTAGAGACAGATTTTTGAAAAATAAACAAATACCTGTACTTTTAAAAATTGGCTCCTAAGTAAGGAAGTACAAACCAAAAAATAATAAAATATACTCTCTGCCTTTTTTTCCTTAGTGCATCAGAGTTAAAAATCAAATCAATATCATTTCAGTGTGAGATAGTGGCTACAGCATGTAGACATCAGCAGAGTAATTAAAAAGCCAATGAGTTTACTTGGTAAGATGTAATTTAGCCATAGTCAGTGGTTGCTTCCAAGAAATCTATTTGCCCCCAAGTATCCTCAGGCATGGATGGGAGAGTGTGAAATGATGGAGTTTTAGTTATTCTTGTATGTAGCAAATTTCAATTACCACTTCTTCTGTAAAAAAAATTGTTATAGGAATATTACCTTGAAGTTCCCCAAGCTTACAGGCACCAGAGATTTAAAAGCAAAAACATTTCTGTTTTACTGATTCTGAAAACCTCACTTCATAGATTCCGCCCCCACCCCACCCCCATTGGTTAGAAATTCCTTGATTCAACTCACAATGCCTGCTGTTTCTGGAGCTTAGGTGGGATGCCTGCTTAGAAACAATTTGTGGAAAACAACAACAAAACTTTGCTTCTGAAGTGTTTTGATAAAGTGTACCCAGATTCTCCAGAGAGATTTTCACCCACAATTTAACACATAATGAGACCTTGCTACTTTTATGACATACTTCAGAAAGACCAAGGTATGCACAGAAGCACAGGAGTTGGAAAATAGGTTTCAGGTCAAGCGCCAATCCCCATAGACTGTTAGTGGGGCCCTGTGCTGAGACCATCACCAGGAAAAAAAAGGTACATTTTATTAGCAATGTCTGCTATGCATGCAGGAGGCGTGGAGGCCAGCTATCGTTGCTCGGCTCATTAGAACAGGCTTTTAGGGAAACATCTCAAACACAGATTCTCATCTTTTTAGCCTTCTGCCTTCAAGAGGTGTGTTCTTTTTCTTTCCCTATGTCACCTAAAACAATACTTTAAACATGAAGACATGGGGCAAACAATCTTCTGATGACCTCATTGTCCCCAAGTAGGAAGCAATACCTTTGCCATTGACTTGCCATAAATGCCTCAGGCCCGTGCTGAGAGTTATCTGTAATGTTACATTAAATCTTTTTATTTCAACATTTCTATATCGTTATGGCAGAAATGTTCAGTATAGTCATGGTTTTGAAGAAAAGGTTTTCCCAAGTGTAAATGATTATAAACGTTTCATATTCTTGTCTTCTTAATGTGTTTTATATAAAAAGTTTTACTTTCTTTTACAGAAACCTATAGAGTCATTAGTAACTTTTAGAAAAATTTTAATTATTAACTAGTTTGTTTTTTACCATTTCCCACCTGAAGAGTAGAAAATTGACATTTATCATTTTACTTTGAGGAAGAGGAACATTGATCAAGGGAAACATTGATCAAGAGAATACACTACATAGGTACTTGATACAGGCAAGTCTGAGGCCATTTTCTAATGAAAAATTCTAGAGCTGTGCTCTTCTCACAGGCTGGGCATCTTCCAGGGCTGTCGACTTCCCAGCATGAAAGCAACAGTGCAATTTCTTGCTCAAATGATACTGAATACATCTTGTAGAGCTGCACTGCCCAATGAAGTAACCACTAGCTAAACGTGGCTATTTAAATGAAAATGAATGAAAATCAAATAAAATGGAAAATCCAGTTCCTCAGTCACAAAAGCCACATTTCAAGTGCTCAACAGCCACAGGTGGCTTGTGGCTACCCTTACAGGACAGTGCAGAGCAGATAGAGAACATTTCCATTATCGCAGAAAGTACTATTAGAAGATGTATTTTAGAAGGTTCCCCTGTTGGCAAAAGACATTGGTGATTCGATCCCCACTCTGCAGCCTTCACTGTTTGAACATCCATACAACAGAGACAGAGCTAGAAAGCAAATTTTCCTAGTATATTCATCTTTCAGATTTACCTTTCTCCATTTATAAATTAACATATTTACTTATTGACACTGTCACAGTAGCCTTCCTATTTTAAGACTGGATTTTTTTTAACATCTTTATTGGAGTATAATAGATTTAAAATAGTGTATTAGTTTCTGCTTTATAACAAAGTGAATCAGTTATACATACACATATATCCCCATACCCCCTCCCTCTTGCGTCTCCCTCCCATCCTCCCCATCCCACGCCTCTAGGTGGTCACAAAGCACTGAGCTGATCTCCCTGTGCTATGTGGCTGCTTCCCACTAGCTATCTATTTTACATGTGGTAGTGTATATATGTCCATGCCACTCTCTCACTTCGTTCCAGCTTACTCTTCCCCTTCCCCATGTCCTTAAGTGCATTCTCTAGGTCTGCATCTTTATTCCTGTCCTGACCCTAGGTTTTTCAGAACCTTTTTTTTTTTTTTTTAGATTCCATATATACGTGTTAGAATATGGTATTTGTTTTTCTCTTTCTGACTTATTTCACTCTGTATGACAGACTCTAGGTCCATCCACCTCACTACAAATAACTCAATTTCATTTCTTTTTATGGCTGAGTAATATTCCACTGTATATATGTGCCACATCTTCTTTATCCATTCATCTGTCAATGGACACTAAGGTTGCTTCCATGTCCTGGCTATTGTAAACAGAGCTGCAATGAACATTGTGGTACATGACTCTTTTTGAATTATGGTTTTCTCAGGGTATATGCCTAGTAGTGGGATTGCTGGGTCATATGGTAGTTCTATTTTTAGTTTTTTAAGGAACCTCCATACTGTTCTCCATAGTGGCTGTATCAATTTACATTCCCACAAAGAGTGCAAGAGGGTTCCCTTTTCTCCACATCCTCTCCAGCATTTATTGTTTGTAGATTTTTTGATGATGGCCATCCTGACCAGTGTGAGGTGATACCTCATTGTAGTTTTGATTTGCATTTCTCTAACGATTAGTGATGTTGAGCATCCTTTCATGTGTTTGTTGGCAATCTGTATATCTTCTTTGGAGAAATGTCTGTTTAGGTCTTCTGCCCATTTTTGGATTGGGTTGTTTGTATTTTTGATATTGAGCTGCATGAGCTGCTTATAAATTTTGGAGATTAATCTTTTCTCAGTTGCTTCATTTGCAAATATTTTCTCCCATCCTGAGGGTGGTCTTTTTGTCTTGTTTATGGGTTCCTTTGCTGTGCAAAAGCTTTTAAGTTTCATTAGAATCCCATTTGTTCATTTTTGTTTTTATTTCCATTTCTCTAGGAGGTGGGTCAGAAAGGATCTTGCTGTGATTTATGTCATAGAGTGTTCTGCCTATGTTTTTCTTTAAGAGTTTTATAGTGTCTGGCCTTACATTTAGGTCTTTAACCCATTTTGAGTTTATTTTTGTGTATGGTATTAGGAAGTGTTCTAATTTCATTCTTTTACATGTAGCTATGCAGTTTTCCCAGCACCACATATTGAAGAGGCTGTCTTTTCTTCCTTGTATATTCTTGCCTCCTTTAACAAAGATAAGGTGACCATATGTGCTTGGATTTATCTCTGGGCTTTCCATCCTGTTCCCTTGATCTATATTTCTGTTTTTGTGCCAGTACCATACTGTCTTGATTACTGTAACTTTGTAGTATACTCTGAAGTCCAGGAGCCTGATTCCTCCAGCTCCGTTTTTCTTTCTCAAGATTGCTTTGGCTATTTGGGGTCTTTTGTGTTTCCATATAAATTGTGAAATTTTTTGTTCTAGTTCTGTGAAAAATGCCATTGGTAGTTTGATAGGGATTGCATTGAATCTGTAGATTGCTTTGGGTAATATAGTCATTTTCACAATGTTGATTCTTCCAATCCAAGAACATGGTATATCTTTCCATCTGTTTGCATCATTTTTAATGTCTTTCATCAGTGCCTTACAGTTTTCCACATACACATCTTTTGTCTCCTTAAGTAGGTTTATTCCTAGGTATTTTATTCTTTTTTTTTCCGTGGTGAAGAGGAGTGTTTCCTTACTTTCTCTTTCAGGTTTTTCATCATTAGTGTGTAGGAATGCAAGAGATTTCTGTGCATTAATTTTGTATCCTGCAAATTTACCAAATTCATTGATTAACTCTAGTAGTTTTCTGGTGGCAGCTTTAGGATTATCTATGTATAGTAACATGTCATCTGCAAACAATGACAGTTTTACTTTTTTTTTTCCAATTTGTATTCCTTTTATTTCTTTTTCTTCTCTGATGGCCATGGCTAAGACTTCCAAAACTATGTTGAATAATAGTGGTGAGAGTGGACAACCTTGTCTTGTTCCTGATCTTAGAGGAAATGCTTTCAGCTTTTCACCTTTGAGAATGATGTTTGCTGTGCGTTTGTCATATATGGCTTTTATTATGTTGTGGTAACTTCCCTTTATACCCACATTCTGCAGAGTAGTGATCATAAAAGGTATTGAATTTTTTTGAAAACTTTTTCTGAGTCTATTGAGATTATCATTTGGTTTTTACCTTTCAGTTTTTTAATATGGTGTATCACATTGATTGATGTGTGTATATTGAAGAATCCTTGCATTCCTGGGATAAACCACACTTGATCATGGTATATGATCTTTTAATGTGCTCTTGGAATCTGTTTGCTAGTATTTTGTTGTGGATTTTTGCATCTATGTTCATCAATGATATTGGTCTGTAGTTTTCTTTTTTTGTGACCTCTTTGTTTGGTTTTGGTATCAGGGTGATGGTGTCCTTGTAGAATGAGTTTGGGAGTGTTCCTCCCCCTGCTATATTTCCAAAGATTTTGAGAAGGATAGGTGTCAACTCTTCTCTAAATATGTGATAGAACTCACCTGTGAAGCCATCTGGTCCTGAGCATTTGTTTGTTGGAAGATTTTTAATCACAGTTTCAATTTCAGTGCTTGTGATTGGTCTGCTTATAGTTTCCTTTTCTTCCTGGTTCAGTCTTAGAACTTGTGCTTTTCTAAGAATTTGTCCATTTGTTGCAGGTTGTCCACTTTATTGGCATAGAGTTGCTTGTAGTAATCCCTCATGATTCTTTGTATTTTTGCAGTGTCAGTTGTTTTTCATTTCTAATGAAAATTAGAAATTTCCCTTTTTTCATTTCTAATTCTATTGATTTGAGTCTTCTCCCTTTTTTTCTTGATGAGTCTGGCTAATGGTTTATCAATTTTGTTTATCTTCTCAAAGAACCAGCTTTTGGTTTTATTGATCTTTGTTATTGTTTCCTTCATTCCTTTTTCATTTATTTCTGATTTGATCTTTATGATTTCTTTCCTTCTGCTCACTTTGGGATTTTTTTGTTCTTCTTTCTCTAATTGCTTTAGGTATAAGGTTAGGTTGTTTATTTGAGATGTTTCTTGTTTCTTGAGGTAGGATTGTATTGCTATAAACTTCCCTCTTAGAACTGCTTTTGCTGTATCCCATAGGTTTTGGGTCATCCTGTTTTCATTGTCATTTGTTTCTAGGTATTTTTTGATTTCCTCTTTGAATTCTTCAGTGACCTCTTGGTTATTTAGTAGCATATTGTTTAACCTCCATGTGTTTGTATTTTTTACAGTTTTTTCTGTAATTGATATCTAGTCTCATAGCATCATGGTCGGAAAAGATACTTGATATGATTTCAATTTTCTTAAATTTACCAGGGCTTGATTTGTGACCCAAGATATGATCTATCCTGGAGAATGTTCCATGAGCACTTGAGAAGACAGTGTATTCTGTTGGATGGAATATCCTATAATTATCAATTATGTCCATCTTGTTTAATGTACTATTTAAGGCTTGTGTTTCCTTATTTATTTTCATTTTGGATGATCTGTCCATTGGTGAAAGTGGGGTGTTAAAGTCCGTTACTGTGATTGTGTTACTGTCGATTTCCCCTTTTATGGCTGTTAACGTTTGCCTTATGTATTGAGTTGCTCCTATGTTGGGTGCATAGATATTTTCAACTGTTATATCTTCTTGGATTGATCCCTTGATCATTATGTAGTGTCCTTCTTTGTCTGTTGTAATAGTCTTTATTTTAAAGTCTATTTTGTCTGATATGAGAATTGCTACTCCAGCTTTCTTTTGACTTCCATTTGCATGGAATATTTTTTTCCATCCCCTCACTTTCAGTCTGTATGTGTGCCTAGGTCTGAAGTCGGTCTCTTATAGAAAGCATATATACGGGTCTTGTTTTTGTATCTATTCAGCCAGTCTATGTCTTTTGGTGGGAGCATTTAATCCATTTACATTTAAGGTAGTTATCGATATGTATGTTCCTATTACCATTTTCTAAATTGTTTTGGGTTTGTTATTGTAGGACTTTTCCTTCTCTTGTGTTTCCTGCCTAGAGAAGTTCCTTTAGCATTTGTTGTTAAGCTGGTTTGGTGGTGCTGAATTCTCTTAGGTTTTGCTTGTCTGTAAAGATTTTAATATTTCCATCGAATCTGAATGAGATACTTTCTGGGTAGAGTAATTTTGGTTGTAGGTTTTTCCCTTTCATCACTTTAAATATGTCCTGCCACTCCCTTCTGGCTTGCAGAGTTTCTGCTGAAAGATCAGCTGTTAACCTTATGGAGATTCCCTTATATGTTATTTGTTGCTTTTCCCTTGCTGCTTTTAATATTCTTTCTTTGTATTTAATTTTTGATAGCTTGATTAGTATGTGCCTTGGTGTGTTTCTCCTTAGACTTATCCTGTATGGGACACTCTGCACTTCCTGGATTTGATTGACTATTTCCTTTCCCATGTTAAGGAAGTTTTCAACTATGATATCTTCAAATATTTTCTGTCCCTTTGTTTTTCTCTTCTTCTCCTGGGATCCCTGTAATTCGAATGTTGGTGTGTTTAATGTTGTCCCAGAGGTCTCTAAGACTGTCTTCAATTCTTTCCATTCTTTTTTCTTTATTCTGCTCTGCAGTAATTATTTCCATTATTTTATTTTCCAGGTCACTTACCCGTTCTTCTCCCTCAGTTATTCTGCTATTAATCCCATCTAGAGAATTTTTAATTTCATTTATTGTGTTGTTCATCATTGTTTATTTGCTCTTTAGTTCTTCTAGGTCCTTATTAAATGTTTCTGGTATTTTCTCCATTCTATTTCCAAGATTTTAGATCATCTTTACTATCATTACTCTGAATTCTTTTTCAGGTAGAATGCTTATTTCCTTTTCATTTGTTTGGTCTGGTGGGTTTTTACCTTGCTCCTTCATCTGCTGCATATTTCTCTGTCTTCCCATATTGTTTCAGTTACTGTGTTTGGGGTCTCCTTTTTTCAGGCTGCAGGTTTTTATTTCCTGTTGTTTTTGGTGCCTTCCTCCAGTGGCTAAGATTGGTTCAGTGGCTTGTGTAGGCTTCCTGGTGGAGGGGACTGGTGCCTGTGTTCTGGTGACTGGGGCTGGATCCAATGGTGTGTTTTGTGGTGTCTGTGAACTTAGCATGATTTTAGACAGCCTCTCTGCTAATTGGTGGGGTTGTGTTCCTGTCTTCCTAATTGTTTGGCATGGGGTGTGCAGCAATGGAGCTTGCTGGCCATTGAGTAGAGCTGGGTCTTAGTGTTGAGATGGAGATCTCTGGGAGTACTCTCACAGACTGATAATATGTGGGGCTGGGAGGTCCTGAACTCGGCTCTCCCACCTCAGAGGCTCAGGTCTGACGCCAGGCCAGAGCACCAAGACCCTGTCAGCCACATGGCTAAAAAGAAAAGGGAGAAAAAAAGAAAGAAAAAATAAAATAAAACAAAATAATTAAAATAAAAAATATTAAAATAAAAAAGCAATAAAAAGTAAAGAGAGCAACCAAACCAATAAACAAATCCACCAATGATAACAAGCACTAAAATCTCTACTAAGATAAACATAAAAATAAGGAATAAGTCAGTTGAAGACAGCAAACCCCAAGTCTACAGTTGCTCCCAAATTCTACCACCTCAATTTTGTGTTGATTCATTGTCTATTCAGGTATTCCACAGATGCAGGGTACATCAAGTTGATTGTGGGGATTTAATCCGCTGCTCCTGAGGCTGCATGGAGAAATTTTCCTTTTTCTTCTTTGCTTGCACAGCTCCTGGATTTCAGCTTTGGTCTTGCCCCCACCTCTCTGTGTAGGTTGCCCTCAGGCATCTTTTGGGTAGTCTGAGGTCTTCTGCCAGCATTCAGTAGGTGTGCTGTAGGCGTTGTTCCACATGTAGATGTATTTTTGATGTATTTGTGGGGAGGAAGGTGATGTCCACGTCTTCTCTGCCATCTTCAAGGTCCACCCAAGAAGTTACTTTAATCAGTCTTTTACTGGGACATTGGATGCCTCAGACCTTGGGTCTTTATAGTTAATGGGGAAACACTGATGGGAACATGAGCAGATTTCAGGCCCTCATGTTCCTTTACTCTCTGTCGTGCTGGCAGTGGTGGTGGTGAGCGTGGTGGGACCATCAGCTCTGCAAGGTGAGTGGTGGGAGTCTGTTGGCACCAAGCGTGGCTGACGTGGCAGCAGCCAAAAATTTTTAAGCAGACATTTTTTCATGAAAAAATAGGCATCACTGTAATTCACGTAATGAATATTATTCCCAAATAATTGCCCAAATTAAGTTTGCTTTTTAGAGATAAGCACATCAAAGCTTTTCAAAGATTCTTCACCAAGAAGAAACAAGCCTATAAAACTATGATAAAAATTTGTATTTGTTTTGATGTAGTCCTACTTGTTGGTTTTTTCTTTTGTTACTTGTGCTTTTGGTGTCATAGCCAAAACCACATGAGGTACCACCTCACCCCTGTTAGAATGGCTACTGTCAAAAAAGCAAGAGAAGTGTTGGTGAGAATGTGAAGAAAAGGGAATCCTTGTGCACTGTTTATGGGAATGTAAATTGGTTCAGCCATTATGGAAAAACAATGAGAGGTTCCTCGAAGAATTAAAAATAGAACTACTGTATGATCCAGCAATTATACTTCTGGGTGTATATTCAACGGAAATGAAATCACTGTCTTGAAAAGATATCTGCATTCCCATGTTTATTGCAGCATTATTCACAGTAGCCCAGACATGGAAACAGCCTAAGTGTCAGTCCAGTGAATGAATGGATAAAGAAGATCTAGTATATACGTACAATGGAATATTATTCAGCCACAAGAAAGAAAGAAATCTTGTCATTTGTGACAACATGGATGGACCATGAGGGCATTATGCTAAGTGAAATAACTTGGACAGAGAAAGACAAATACTATATGATATCACTTGTATATGGAATGTAAAAAAAGCTGAACTTTAGAAGCAGAGATAGTATGATGGTTACCAGGGGCTGAGGGTAAGGGAATTGGGGAGATGTTGGTCAATGCGTACAAACTTGCAGTTAGAATATGAATGAATTCTGGAGATCTAGTGAGCCACTTGTATTGATAGTCAACAATACGGTATTATATACTTCAAAGTTGCTCAGGAACTAGATCTTAAATAGTCTTACCACAAAAAAGAAATGATAATTATGGGACATGGTAGAGGTGTTAATGGTGGTAATCATATTGCAATATATAAATACCAAATTAACACTTTGTGCACCTTAAACTTATACCATGTTATATGTCAATTATATCTCAATAAAAATATGTATTTGCTATATGTATTTGGTAAATATATAATGCATTTTGTCCATTTTTTCAATTTCTAGGTATTACAATTATTCTCAGTTTGTAAACAAATTTTTAACAAGTTTTGAGTTTACATATGCTTTATGTAATAGTTTTAAAATCGATCATTTTTCAGCATTATAAAATGTTAACTTTATTCAAAATTTCTTTTCCTTTTAAATATGAAATCCACCTGACATTTACATTATTTTCAGGTAGCATTTTATCTGACTTATTCAATATAAAAATTATATTTGTTTATTTTAATAGAACATCTGGAAAATAAAGAAAATTTCAAAGAATTGAATGAGCATCATCCACAATCCCAATACCTATAGATGACTATTTTCAAGTTTCACTGTGTTTACTTCCAGTTCTCTACTCCATGCATATGGGTGCATCTATCTATATGTGTCTTATCCATAAAACAAAGACAATCAGGATCATACTACACCTACTAGAGACATACAGTATAGTTTGAGGTAGTGATGTCCAGAGGTTTGAGTGGGGAGTCAGGGTCACGCTGCTAGAGTTCAAATCCGTACTCTACAATTTACTAGCAGTCTGAAGGATTTGCTTGGGCAAATCCTTTGTCCTGTCTCAGTCTCATTTTCCTCATCTATAAAAAGGGGATGATAATAATATCAAGGAGGTGTAAAGATCACTTAACACACTGCAATAAGAGCGTAAAAGTTTTTTTAACAATAGATCGTGAAGATCTATTGTTAAATAACTTTTGAAATATAGGTTTTAATGGAAGCATAGTTTTTATAATGGTAACACTATAAATTATGTAACCATTTGTTTCAGTTACTTTTACTCTTGACTCTGGGCAACAGAAAAGCGAAGTAAAAGTGGCCTTAACAATAAGGATACTTTTTATATCATATACCAAGAGGTTTTGAGGTAGACTTGTTTCAAAGTGGATTAATCCAGCAACTCAACAACAGCACTAAAGACCCATGTTCTTTCCAACGCCCTGCTCTTTTTTTCTCAGCATGTGGGCTTGTTATACTAGGCTGGATGCTCTCATGGTTCCAAGACATTGGCACTGTTCCAGGTATTGCATGCAGACATATCAATGCTGACACGAATAAAACAGAAAATCCCTGACTAACATCCTTAATAAGAGCAAGGGAAACATTGCTCGAGCCCAGCTTGCTCTCATGTAGAACTGGTCACCAAAGGCAAGCCACTGACATGATACGTCAAAGTGAGAAAAGGCTGCTCTTGGTGTTGGCTCCAGAATCTTATCACTTTTGCTATGTCACCTGTGATTTCACTAGTGGGTGACTCAAGCTTGTTTTCTCTTCCCAGTTCTGAATTCAAGATTCACAAAAGTACATCTCATAGCAGAATCTGAATGACATCCAGAATTCTAGCTGAATTGGGTTCTGGAGGGGTAAGTTATAGCTTTTCAGCTTTTGCAGTATAAGAAGACATTCAGGGAGGAAGTTGGACAAGATATGGATAAGCCAACCCTCAATTTATCAGAAATTCTACTTCTAGGAATTAATTTAAAAGAAATAATTGTGGATGTGCCCAAAAATGTAGCTAAAAGGATATTCATCACAGTGTTGTTTATACTAGTGGAAAATTGGAAACAATTTAAATGACCAAAAATAAAGCTTTGATGTTAGTTTTGGAATATTTTAAAATCACTAAAAATGAGGCTCTAGGAGAAAATTTCTCTAGGAGAAAATCTAAGTAACCTGGAGTTTGACAATGAGTTTTTAGATACAAGATGAAAAGCTCAATCCATGAAAGAAAAATTGATAAGTTGGACCTCATTAAAATTAAAAATTTCTGCTATGTGAAAGGCAATGTTAAGAGAGTGAAAAGGTGAGACACAGTGGGAGAAAATATTTGCAAAACACGTATCTGACAAATGACTTGTATCCAAAATTTACAAAGAGCAATTAAAACTCAACAATAAGAAAACAAAAACCCTTCAAAAACTGGACAAAAATCTGAATATACACCTCATCAAAGAAGATATGTAGATAGCATATAAGCATATGAAAAGATGGCATTAGGAAAATACAAATTAAAACAACATGAAACACAACTACACATCTATTAGCAGGGCTAAAATCCCAAAACACTGACAACTCCAAGTGCTGAGTAGGATGTGGAGCAACAGGAACTCTCATTCATTTCTGATGGGACTGCAAAATGGTACAGTCACTTTGGAAGACAGGTTAGCAGTTTCTTACAAAGCTAAATATAGTCTTACCATATGATTCAGGAATCATGCTTCTAAGAATTTACCTAAATGCATTGAAAACTTATGTCCACATAAAAACTTGTATGAAAAAGTTCATAGCAGCTTTATTCATAATTGTCAAAAATTTGAATTAACCAAGATATCTTTAAATAGGTGAATGTACAAACAAATAGTGGTGCATCTACACAATGGAGTATTACTCAGTGGTAAAGAGAACTGAGCTATCCAGCCATGAGAAGAGATAGAGGAAACTTAAATACCTATTGCTAAGTGCCAGTCTGAAAAGGATACATAATTCCAACTATAGCACATTCTGGAAAAGGCAAAATTATTGATACAGTAAAAAAGATTGAGGGAAGAGTAGAGAAGGATGAATAGGTGGAGCACAGGGGATTTTAAGGACAGTGAAAGTATTCTGTATGATACTGTACTGATGAATATATGACACTGTGGATGTGTAAAACTCCACAGAACACAGCATAGGGGCTGGACACTAAATGTAAACTCTAGACTTTAGTTAATGATAATATATCAATATTTATCCATTGAGTATAACAAATATACCATATTAAAGCAAGATACTAACATGAAATTGTGTATGTGGAGGAGATGCACGAATAAGGGAACCCTCTATATTTTCTGCTCAATTTTTCTGTAAATCTAAAACTCCACCTGGCAAGTCTATTAATTTTTTAAAAATTAATTAATTAATTTATTTTTGGCTTCATTGGGTTTTCATTGCTGCATGCAGACTTTCTCTAGTTGTGTCGAGCGTGGGCTACTCTTCATTGCAGTGCACAGGCTTCTCATTGCAGTGGCTTCTCTTGTTTTGGAACATGGGCTGTAGGCATGCGAGCTTCAGTAGTTGTGGCATGCAGGCTCTGTAGTTGTGGCTCACGGGCTCTAGAGCGCAGGCTCAGTAGTTGTGGCGCACAGGATTAGTTGCTCCATGGCATGTGGGATCCTCCTAGATCAGGGCTTGAATCCTTGTCCCCTGCATTGGCAGGCAGATTCTTAACCACTGTGTTATGAGAGAAGTCCCAAGTCTATTAATTTTTAAACATGAGGCTATAGAAGGTTATTTAATGTCATGAAAAATGCTAATAATACATTAAGTGAATAAATCGGGTCACAAAATTCTATGTTCCTATTTTATTTTAAACACATGTACAGGTTCATTCCCCCCCATGCCCCGCCCCCCCCACACTCATGGGCAAAGACTTGAACACCTTACCCAAAAGAGCAATAGTCATTGTCTCTGAGATATGGAATAAAGTGCAATTTTTTTGTTTACCTTTTAATATGAATTTTCCAAAATTTTACAGTGGAACCTGTATCACTTTTCTGAAAAGAAAAAAGTAGCTTTTAAAAAAGTTTCTACCAAAATATCTACCATAAATAATTATTTTTTATTGGTAAATTCTATTGGCAAGTTCTAGAAATGGTACAAACATGTTTCTTTTCTTGAGAAACACACATTTATCTAAAAACATTTGTGATAAATTATTTTCCCCTGGAGATAATTATTTTTTAATGCCCACTAGTTATTTTTACAGAGACATTAGGTTAGGCTACAATGTGAAACTCACAATGTCTGAAGCTGAAGTCACCATCTTCCTGTTTATACTCATTCCTCTAGCATTCTTTACATCTGAAAATTGCAGTGTTGTCCTCTCAGTCTCTTAGAGTTAAAAATCACAGACAGCTTCCACATCAAAATTCTCTCCTGACTCCCCAATTCATCCATCATGCAATGCTAGGCTTTTTTTTTTTAATCATAATGTCCTTCTTCAAAATCACTAATAACTGCATTGTCTAAGGACTAGAACTACAATTCTAGTTGAGTGTTTGACACTTACCCTTGTCTGGCCCAATTTACCTTTCCAGGTATATTTTCCAGAATACAAGATACATCTTATGCCCTATACAAAATGACTTGCTGTTTCCCTTACATTCTGTACACCACTCTTTCTCACCTTCATTCCATATTTCAAACTTGGAATCTGTTTATCCTAACTCATTCTTCCAACCTCAATATCTGTGGCTGTTGAAATCTTATTTTTCCTTTAAATCTTTGATCAGTTCCTTGAAACTTTTCCTATTTAAAAAATCCCCATCAGAATCCATCTCCTCTCTGATCCTCTATGTTGAGTCTATATGTCAAGGACTATGTTGAGCCTCCTTTATAGCACTTTTTATAATCTCCCTTATGTAATGTGAGTGATGCCTACATCCATTTTCCTCAATAGATAAAAATATCCTTTAGGATAGGGACCATGCTTTTGTATCACCTAAAACACACAAAGTACAGATCTTTGCACAATAAATGGCTGTTAAATTGAATTGATTTAAATTACATTAGAAGTCATTTGAAAGTGCTAGCAAAATACCATTAATGGTGTCTGTGTAAGATGCTTTGAATTAAATGTGAGGACAAATACATTAATGCTAACATGCTCTCAAGCAAACACCACCAGCTCTGCAGTGAAGATTATCAAACATCAGCTTCCCTACCTGGGACTTGTGATTTGAATGCCTGATTCTGTAAGTTCAGAACAAGTTCACTTTTCTTGTTTGAACCAAGACCAGAAAAGTGCTTCATAAGATCAATATAAGAAAAAGTGTAATAGATGCACAATTTGAGAAGTGATCTGAGATCATTTTATGTGTAAGAACATGTTTGTGCTACTACAATGAAAAGAAAGTGAGGAAAGCAGAAGAAATGTTGTGTGACCCCCTTCTCTCTACTCTTCTCCCCTCAAAGCAAATTAGCAAACAATTGATGATCCAGATTTTCCTTTTTTTGAAAATCAAATAATCTTCCTCTAAAAGTGATTATTTGATCATTGCTGTATATGGGAACATGTTAAATGTGGTTTGACATCCCTTCAAGAAAGAAACTGCTGTGTTGGCACTCAAATGTCCTTTGTAAATGTGTGAAGGCTTTTAATAATAACTGATTTTTAATTTATAGTAATGGAACAAATATCAAATGACATTGCTTATAATGCATTTTTAAGAATCCACTTTTCAGCTGCATAGCACAGGGAGATCAGCTCGGTGCTTTGTGACCACCTAGAGGGGTGGGATAGGGAGGGTGCGAGGGTGGGAGGGAGACTCAAGAGGGAGGGGATATGGGGATATATGTATACATATAGCTGATTCACTTTGTTATACAGCAGAAACTAACACATCATTGTAAAGCAATTATACTCCCATAAAGATGTTAAAAAGATAATATTGGGGGAATAAAGCATGTTGCATAAAAAAAAGAATCCACTATTAATTTCTATTATAGAAACATGTATTCCTATGGAAACCCAAGATGCTGTCCATGGTCCTGATGCTCACACAGCATCAGAGCAGCAAAATCCCAGATATAAAAGAATCATAAGGGGAGCCTTAATTGTGCAGTATATTCTTATAATCATTTAATTTCTCACTCGATTCAAGTGTCAATATTTTGCTTAATTTCTTATTTATTAATTTTCATATAAAGTTGTGGCCTATATAGACTATAAGCCACTGACCTCTCTTATACCAAGTGCTTAATGTCATATATATAGCAGTATAGCTTTAAATAGCTGAAAAATAAACTGTGTGTAACAGTAAAACAATGAAACAAATCATTAACTCCTCAGAAGACCATGGTAACTTGGTAAATCTCTGGTGGTGTGTGTGTGTGTGTGTGTGTGTGTGTGCACATGCACATGTGTGTTTCTCATTTTTTGTCTAGCTTCTGTGTTCAGATGGATTCTGTTATTCTGTTGTTACAGGGTGTCAATGAAATCAACAAAAAACCTTTACACACAATGTACACCCAAAATTTGCTTTAGTTTAAAAAACTAAATTTTCTTTAAAATATTTTAAAGACTGAAGTATTCCAATCTATAATTATAAAGAGATGTCGACTCTCTTGATAGTAAAGTTGTTTAGATCAATTATTTCCACTGTCATTATGTCATAAATTCTAATGAAATTCCTTAAGTCAATGAAAACAACACACCAAATAAATAAAATGATTTTAAATCCAGAAATAAAACTCAGGGCTTAATTTGTTCCTCTGTCCAGATATTCAGGGCAAGGTTGGACCTGACTGGTGATACACTGCAGTAAGTGCTAAAATTTAGAGGCTTGATAAGATCAGCTATAAGAGTGCTACTTTAAGTTTGAATTCTTTCCATTTATCATCATGTGTCACACCTGAAATACTACCCAAATTCAGTGTATATTTTGTATGTGTGGTAATCTAACTTTATAGGCAATAGTCTAGTGATCCTTGTTTACTATCAAGATGTAATGCTGGTGATTAAATTACAGATGACACACCACATCAATTCTTATTAGAGATGTGCAGGCAGTAAAGTGTTTACATTTCAGTAGATGATTTGAGCCATCTCTCTCTCACACTCCTCATTATATTAAACTTGGTGATTATCAGTGAGTATTTCAGACTACAGTTGCCCAAGTTAAACATTTAGCATCTTATTAAGGCAGTTTTTTTTTATATATTCTCATGTTAGTACTTCTCTAGGTGGTTATAAATATTAAATGAGATGAGGTATATCAGAATGGTTTGTACATTTTAAAGTCCTATAAAAATAAGATGGGACATGATATTTATGGAACAAATATTTATTTAGCATCCATTATGTGTCAGGCATTCCTGTAGGTACTGGGGCTAAGCTAGCTGAAAAAGAAACTCCTGCCTTCATGAAGCTTATATTCTAGTGAGGTAGACAGACAATAAAGAAGAAAAATAGAGTATTTCATGATGGTAAGTCTTATAAAGAAAAATAAAGAATAGGGAGTGATAGAGTGAATATTAAGAGGTAAAATTTAAAATAGAATGGTAAGGGGAGGTCTTGTGAGGAGATGTCTTTGAACAAAGATCTAAAAGAACCAGAGAAGGGATTTCTGGAAGGAAACTGTTCCAAGCAGAAGGTACAGCAAGTTCTAAGTCAGGAGCATGTGTGGTATGTTTGAGGAACATCAAAAAGACTAATGTGACTGAAGCAGCATAAGTGAGGGGAAGAGTAATAAGATATGATGATAGAGCTAAGATAACACAGGAAGAAGATAATGTAGAGGGCTGTAGACCTTACAGTCTTTGGTTTGCCATGTGACTGGCTTTGGCCAATGGAATGTGAGCAGCAGTGACATTGTTACTCTGGAGAACTCATGTGGGCCTCACCTTCCTTTTCTTTCTTCTGAACTGCTACTGACAACTATACAGTTGGTGGCTCCTATAATAAGCTGGGTCCTGGGGTGTCCAAGATGAAAAGATATGAAGTATAGTGTTCCTCTCACCTATAATAGGCAGATAATGGCAATAAGAAATGAGCCTTTGATATTTTAAGGCACTGAGATTTTGGGGTTGTTTGTTACTACATCATAATGGAACTCCTCATACAGGCAATCTTTGGAGTTTTTTTTGAGCAGAGGTGTTACATAATCTGACTTCTGTATCAAGTGGGTAATCCTAGCACCTGCACTGAGAATAGTCCATAGAGGTCAAGGACACATACAGGAGATGAGAAGGGGACTATTGCACTTATACAAGCAAGAGATAACCGTAGTTCAGACCAAAGAAATAGCAATGAGGATAGCAAAACATGGTAGAATTGTAGGTATATTCTGAAAAAAAGCAAATAGTATATTCTGATGTATTTGATGTGGGATATGAGAGAAAGAGGAGATTTAAAAATGACTTCCAAGTTTTTGACTTGTACAGTTGGAAAGACAGAGTTGTAATTTACTGAAATGGGAATGACTATGGAACAAATGACTTTTGAGGATCAGGAGTCTTATTTTGTACATGTTAGGTCTGAAGTATTTGTTAGCCACGTAACTGAAGATGTGAAGTAGATATGTCCATATGTAAGTCTGGAGTCTGGGACAGATATCTAGGCTGGTGATACCTTTTAAAGAATAATCTCTATAGATGCATTCAGTTATTTAAAAATATTTTTTCACCTAATTCCAATATCTAGATCCTCTAAGGATTTGTTTCTATCAGCTCTCTTTTATTCCTCTCTCTTTTAAAATGATGTGGTATTTTCTTTTGGAATTTTTAGAAATTTTTGGTTGAATGGTAGATATGATGAATGTAAAAAAAACCAAACATGGCAGAAGCTGCAGATGATGCTATGTTCTTCCAGAGACAATCCACCCATCCTTGCCTAAGCCAATACCATGGTCAGGCTGGCTTGTGACCCTCAAAGGCTCAGTTTATCTCTAGCTGACCCGTGATCCTCTCTCCTGTCAGGCCCCAAATTCTAATCTTGGTCTTGTGAGGCTGCTGAAATCTCTACTCCGCTTTCAGAGTCTTTCTGCTTATGCTTGGGGTCTCTTGCCCCATTCAGCACTGGAATTTTAAAACTGTCCTGAAGAGATAACTATCCATGTGCATGAAGTTCCTCCAAGTCTCTGTCCAATCTCTTCTAGTTTCTCTTTCCCCTAGAAATGACCCCCTATAAATACAAAGGCTTAATTCTAAGCCTCTTATTTGCTCAGAACTGACAAGTGGGCCAAAATAAATGGCTAAGAAAGTCAGCTGACTTCTAGGAAGCTCTTACCTTTCCCAAGTTTTAGCATTTTCAGTTCTTGTTGCCTCTGCAGTTCTCTTCTGGCTTCACACAGATGATTTCTGATTTTTTGTTTTGTTTTGTTTTTGGCTATCACAGTTGTTCTTGGTAGAATGCTGGTGTTCTGCTACCCACTCCATACCACCCAGAAGTGAGAGTTCAGACAATATTTAAAGTTATGAGACTGGTTGACATATCAAAAGGAATGAATGAAATAGAGAACAGAATTGAGTCCTGCAGTTTGGAGTATTCCAAAGTTGAGATTTATCCACAAATACAAGGAAATAAATCATATTCTGTATGATACTGAAGTATATTTAAGAAGATCATATAATGTAATTGTCTTATCACTTTTCAGTATTCAAGCTTATTTTCTTTTCAAATGATTTACTGATTAACAGATAAATGTGGGGTCCCAGTTGGCACAAATTCTTTTGGGCCTCTTCTTATAATTTCCTTTTTTTCCACCAGAAGAACTGAAAAGGGTCATTTTGTTAACAATTTCATTCACGGGTTAAAGCCAAAAATACTTTCAATATGAGTTAAATTTACATATGAATAAAATTGTAGAAGCTCTTGAAACAAGTACATTCAGTCTCTTATGACTATCGATTAGTGTCTCAGTAGCAATGAGATAAAATAGTCAAATAGGGTAATTTAAGAGGAGTTTAATGAGAAGACAATTTACAAAGAGTGTTTGCAAGGGGTATTGTCATACCTTAGGGCTAGAGATACAAGGTATTATTATCACCCCTAAGCCTGAAGGGGCAAAGAAGGGAACATTTACTAGAACCAGGAGACAAAGGGGTCAGGTGTTGACAGGCACCCACAGTGACCCCAAAGAGAGTTAGTCTCAATCCTCCTTTCTATTTTTGCCTGTGCTTCCAAAGGGGAAGCCAGAAAACAAGGTATCCTATGAGTTCATTCTTACAGGTAAACTTCCAGCACAACATAGATCTCCCTCTCTCTCTCCCTTTCGTTCCTTTTCCAGAATTGCCATATGGCTCTAGAGTAAACTCAGCTACAGTAATACTACTTAGACCGTGAAAAATATGGCACGTCTTAGCATTACTCACATAACTTTGTAAATTCATTTAATGGAACTCTGTTACCAAGCTGATAAAACAGTAAAGATATGAATTGGACTTAAACAATGTACTTAATAAACCTGTCCTGAATATAGAGTATCAGGTATTTCCTCTTATAAGCATTCTTCATATTCTTATAAAAAACTATCCTGCCATGTGTCACACACACACACAAAACAGTTTGGGAGTAGTTTGCTGAAAATATAAACATCAGAAAACTAGATGACATGGAAGGTTGGGAACCAACTTATTTTAATCTGGTCCACATTCATAGGAGCTTAGTCTAGAACCTTTGAGACTGAACTTCTGCTTTTGAAGCCTAAGTGTTTAGAAGCATAGGCTCATGTTTTAATCTCAACTCACTCTTTACATGTAATTGATATTATAATGTAATTTCACTGTAAATATCAATAGAGAAGTTACAATGCCAAAGGACATAGAGACTGAGCTGGACATCTCAGAGTTGTGGATTACTGCCATATCATTAATACATATTAGACATTGTAAATCATCCAAAAACTTGACTCAAAAAGCTGCCTTAAAGTCTCACGATGACTCACTCTGTTTCTGGGTCCCTGGTGTGAGAAGAGGGGTCTATAACTAAATTTGTAGCCCTTGATGAAACTGCTCCCTTCCCTGCGTGTTTTTTAATCTTTATGAAAGATGCCATAATTCTCCAGTGACCCACAAACAAAACACTGAAATGATGTATTCATCCATTCATTTAATCAATGACCATTTATCAACCATTGCCATCCTGGAGATAAAGTCAAATGAGACAAATGAGGCTGAGTGGGTCTCATCTAGAAGGCATGATGGAAAAGTTAACAGTACTCTAAACCTCATAATAGATCTTTGCTCGGTGAGCTACTGAAGTCCTGGAAAGATGCTAAAAGATCTTATGTGTACAGGTCTGTGAGGGAGTGTACTCCAAGGAAAGCCTACTCCCCTTTCTCTAAACAAGGATTACATTCACTTCATGTCTAAAATGTTTCTTGGAAATCATTCTCTTGTCTCTATTATGGCTGCAAGGATGCAAGTTGAGGACTTCTTACTTCTTATTCGGCCTTGTTGCAGTTGTTCCTTACTTAGTCTCCTAACCTCCAATTTCACCTACCTGCAACCCACCCTTCCCAATTATTGGCACTTTATTTTTCCTGGAGCACAGTGTCCTCACCCTATCTTGACCTCTTCATCTACTCTCTGCTCTAAACTACACTCCTAAGTGTTTACCTTGTTCCCTCCTGGCATGTCCTTCCTTGCTCATCTCTCATTTCCATCTTTGTAAATCTTGTCATTTCCTCAAAATCTGGTTGGAAGTAAACATTCTTTCTTCTAAGCTTCCATAAGTGTTTGTATTTTTTCATAGTACTTATGACAGTCTGCTTTGTTTTATGCTTTATCTGTCTTGGAAGATTCTAAGCTTTTTGAGGGTTCTGATCACACCATTTACTTATTTTTCTATGTCCGTCCTCATAGCAACTGGTATGATGTCTTTACCTTTGGGCGGCTGGGGGAGGACTTAAATTTTTAAAACTTGAATTATGCAAACATTGCATAACTGTTAGAGCAGACTAGAGATAAACTCTAATTCGATCTGGTACTAACAAATTTTGGTGTCAGGTGGAGTGACACTGCAAAAGCATTAAACTTGTCTCTTACATACATTCAGTGATTAAAGAGTCATTTCACTGAAAGAAGCAAAAGTTATAACTTTTACATACGTAAGTCAGTACAGAGAAATCTCATTGAAAACATTTAACAGCCTCCTATGTTCCCAGCTCCGTATTGAATTCTATCATAAACATGCCCTCGTGTAGCCTATATGTTGCATGTTGAAACCAGAATCTTGAAATGAAATACTTCCTTTTCTTAAAAAAATTGTAATTTAGTAGTTTTGCTTTCATGTAAAAATTTTCATGCAGAGTATGTTTTATATTTTGAAACACAAATTCCCTACCTTAAAAACAATCCATTTCTTCCCCATGTAGAGCTGTCAGAAAGAAGGAGAGATTCAGTAAACTGCATGTCACTATCAGCCATTGATAGCCAGTGATCTGTTCCAAATCCAAAGGCTAAACCAAACCTCATGCTGCTGTATGTCAGATACAATTGGTCCACAGTCAAAGTTTTACAGCTCAGACAGGGCACACTTTATCCTTCAGGCTGCTACTCAAGATAGCCACGACCCTGAGGAGAACCAGTCAACAAAACAGACAGACAAGAGGATGTGATTTGTATGCATCCCTGAGCCAGCTCACATCACCCCTGACCTACAGGTCAGGCTGCAAATGACAGCAGGGTGCATGCACCTGATCAGACAGAATATTCTCATTATAAAGCCTGGGAAGAGGGGGCAACTCCTCTGTGTTTACCCACAGACCAGATGCAATCTACCTAGGAAATGAGCCAAAAAAAAAAAAAAAAAAAAAGGTACTGATTTAGCTCAACAGGAAGATGTGACTGACATGTCAATACCTTACAAAATTTTTAATCAATCATTTATCCTGATAAACTTGGGTGAACACAGGATGATTACACAAAGGGAAGTTTATCAAAGAGAAGCAACAGTTTGTTTAATCACAGATGGGTCATCCAAAGAGAGCTAACCCAAAAAGAATAATCCTTATTGAACTGCAATAGAGAAACCTCATCAAATACACTTGGCCACCATCATTTGTTTTTAGAATAGATTTTGGTTAAGCATGAGTGTGAAATGGTAGTGCAAGCCTACAAATGTAGTTTCTTTTAAATTATTGGAAGGCGGTGAAAGCTTTCATATTTTTAAATGAAATCTGGATTTCCAAAAAGATCTGCATTGAAATGAGAATGATTGTGGAGGAGGTTAGACCAAATTGCCACATGTGGTAATTCTTAAGAACGGGGAAGAGGACTCTGTCTTGGATTATTGGAAGTAGCTTTGCCTGAGGCCAGTAGAGTAGAGATGACCTCTGGAGTTCCCCATGAGAGCATGATTCAGAATAGCAGTATCTTAAATATTGTTAACATTCATCATACCACTGCCCTGACACACCCTGGGTGAAATTTCACTGTCTAAACTGTACTAATTACATACACCAAACCCCATCATGACACAGTTGGTGTGTAAAGTCAGTCTTAATCTGAAACACCTGAGTAATAAATAAAGGAGCTCATGTATATGAATGTGTATATTCATAATTTATATTTGTCTATATTTCATCATAAACAATGTCTTTATACTCACAAGAATACTGAGATAGTGAATGGAATCATGCAGATGAGATCCCTGAGGAAGCTTAAACACAGCCCTAGCCAACAATGTCCAGTTTATATCTCTTTAGCAACATGTAGTAGAAAGGCTGGGTAAATCAAATTTCTCTCAACGAGCGTTCCCTTCCCCTTAGACAGTAAGTTCACAATTTCACAGACAATGTTCTCTTTAGATTTATGTTCTCAACATATAGAACAATGCCTGTTCATGCTGAAAAAGACCTAGGCTTGAAGGTATGCAAGTGATCAACTAATAAAACCTGCAGCTGATGTTTCCTAAGGAAAAGCAGGTAGAATTCCTTCTCTTTCCTTTAATGTTTAGTTTGGCCTCTTAGGATTTTTTTTTTTCTTTTTTTTCTGCTAGGCTCATCCTTCATGTTTATATCAACCAAATTTTAGCTTTAGTGTTTTAAACTATATTGACTGCAGAAAGCTCGTGGAGATAAGGGAAAAGACATTCAAGTGGCAGCACATATGCTAATCTTGTGACGGGGCAAATTTTACTTATACCTTCTGGGCCTTATCTTTTAAAAATTTGAAATATAAGAATAGTTAGGCTGATATCATAAAATTATAATACTTTTTTTTCTTTGTTTTTTGTGGTATGTGGGCCTCTCACTGTTGTGGCCTCTCCCGTTGCGGAGCACAGGCTCCAGACGCGCATCCTCAGCGGCCATGGCTCACGGGCCCAGCTGTTCCGCGGCATGTGGGATCTTCCTAGACCGGGGCATGAACCCGTGTCCCCTGCATCGGCAGGCGGACTCTCAACCACTGTGCCACTAGGGAAGCCCCATAAAATTATAATACTTTTTAAATGAGAATATATGTGAAATTATTTGTAATACATAAAATGCTATTAAATGTGAATCATCATGTTATTTTTTTCTCCCTTTGGAGAGATCCCAACATAAAGGTCTTATAAGGAAATTCTATTTAATAATATGGGAGTTTGGTAATAAATAAGTTCTGCCATATATTCTGCACCATCTCATGATGTGATGCTAAATAACAAGAAATAGGATACAGAAGAGAAACTGGTGTCCTTTGGCATAAGGAAATTTTAAATTTAGATAAACAACGAACATTTTTTAATGTAAAAAGTGTCTCATATAATATTCAAATTTAACTGGGTAACCTGTATTTTATCTGGCAAGCCTACCTTGGCATCAATAAAAAAATTTAAGCCTTGATTAATTGTAACCCAGCTTTCTTCTAAAACTGTCCTCTTGACCCCCTTATTAAGTGGATCTTATTATTTTGTCTTCATTTTCATTGGTTGATTGTACAGATATCTTTTATAATAAACAACCTCAAATCATCTGGGGGAAATAGAAAGACAACGACTAAGAGATTTTTAAACATGCAATGTGTTTTATTAATGTCTGAACATTCCTTCCCCCCCTCAATCGTTCATTTGATACATATCCCTGGGGCACAAGCTAGGTGACAGGCACTGTGCTAGGTATCAGCATACTCTGGGATCCACCCTCACCATTTATATAGTCCTTTGTATTGCCAGGGTTGGAAGTCTGCAAACTATATATTCTCAGTTCCTTTGACCTAGCTAGCTATTAGGTTCTGGCTAATGGGATGCACTGGCCTCACCGGAAGGTAAGGGAAAAGGAAAAAGCTATTTTTCCTTTCCATCAGTTTTCATCAGCAGCAGTTGTGGGTGACTGGGAATTATTGCAAAGGGCTATCAGCTTCAGCAGCAACAACACTAATTTCAGAAGCCTCCATAAGACTTCAGACTTCTTGATGTCTTGCCCTTTGGCAGCAGTGTGATTACAACAGCAGTGGCGGCTGCAGAGGCCATGCCTCCTGGGAACCCAGCAGTGAGTGTGGGATCATGGCCATCATCCAAGAGATGGTAGCAACTTCCTAATCTTTATGTAAAAACATTCTAATGCTTTGTACCCCTCTAGTTCCTTCTCATATTTTTATTCTTCTATTTCCTCCAATTAGTCTGTAATCCATGGCTTGTATTAAAATGCTGATATTTAAAATACCTGGAGTCATTTCTGCTTTATTGACTAGACGTTGACTGATATAAGAGTTTATGGGTGGAAAAGTTTGAGAACCGTTGCTCTACAACATCACTGCCAGTTTACACCATCTTTGGAATCATGTGACCCAAAAGTAATGGAAGAATCTGTGGCTC
The DNA here is from genome assembly GCF_949752795.1 of Hyperoodon ampullatus. Lineage (NCBI taxonomy): Eukaryota > Metazoa > Chordata > Mammalia > Artiodactyla > Ziphiidae > Hyperoodon > Hyperoodon ampullatus. The sequence goes on along the minus strand of NC_136925.1, from coordinate 30,728,431 downwards.
TTTTTAGTCACAAAGACCTTCCAACATGGGGATTTTAGGGAGGAGTCTACAATTACTAATAAGCTATATAAAAATCAGAGCTACATCAAAGGAGCTTCCACTTACATGGTCAGCAGGAAAGTAAACTTTTATGGTCAAATTTTGTGTCCTTAGCCACTCATCAATAATAGCTTGACCAGATTGCTGGTAATAGTAATACATGTAATATGAGAGGGGAAAAAAGGCCTGTAGATATCATTAATATAAAATTTAAAAAATTTCCTTGAGATTCTATTAGGAGAGAAACTTATTGGCAGATGATCTGTATTTTACATAATTCGGTTGAATTGAGTTTGTCTGGTTTACTTCTCTGCTCCTAGATGGATCAAAGCCTTTAATCAATGTAGAGTTTTCAAAACACCTTTTTATTGAATCTGTTACAGTATTTCATTATCCTATAGTCAAGACATTATATCTTATCTCTAATTAAATTTTCTTGAAATTTCAGTCTGTTTGCTCTTTATCTTTACTTGAAAAGAAGAATGCATCTGGATTCTTCCTTAACACTGCACATACTCCTGAAGATAATTAATCATTAGCCCTCTTCCCCAGTATTCTCATTTTTTTTTTTTAGGTGAAGAAATCTCAATTCCATTGACCTTTAGACATGATTGTTTCCATCACATTACGTAGTCCTCTGCACAGAGTATAACTGATGTAAGTTGGCCCATCCTCTAACTGCCACAATTAGAGCTAAGGTTTTTCTAATCCTGTTAAAGAGTGTCACCTAAGAAATTATTTAAAGGAAAAATATTTGTTTTGCTTTCACAAGAATGCAAAAATTTGTGTGGAGAATATCTGACAGAAATATGGATGGAGTTAGAAATTACCCAGGACTATTGGTCTGACTTCATAAAATGCTTTCTAAATGCACAGTCTCATGGATCAGATGTTCCCAAATTATCTTAGTTCAAGCAACATTTTCCTCTTTCACAGGGGAGCATTCTAACCTAAGTTTATAAAACCAAATAAGTTAAGTGTACTCAGTAAGAAAACTTTGTCCAAAATCTGGTTTGAGATAAAGTCTGAACTGGAACAGTTGATAAAACAGTGGCTGTTGGTTTTGTGCTTTTCTCCTTAAGTCACTAGAAACTTAAAATGTTGAATTCTTAAAGAACCAGCAAATAAACCCCCAAAGGAAAAAAAAGAAGCCTAATGTTCATTCCTGTATTAGACTATGTTGTAGTTCCTGGTTGAGGTCAGGCACATAGTAGGTACTTAACGCAGGGTATAGAGTTAATTATTAAATAATGACAACAGTAATGTGTTTTAAAGTAGTAGTTTAAACATAATAACAATAATAGTGAATTTGAAATCTATTTGGCAATTTCAAAATGCTTTATAAGTCATACCTGAGGGGGAGAAAAACCAATTATTTATGACAAAGTGCTCATCAGTGCTTTACATTGTAGTGCAATCTTTTTTTTTTTTAAATAAATTTATTTATTTATTTTTGGCTGAGTTGGGTCTTTGTTGCTGCGCGCTGGCTTTCTCTAATTGTGGAGAGCAGGGGTACTCTTCGTTGCGGTGCACGGGCTTCTCATTGCTGTGGCTTCTCTTGTTGCAGAGCACGGGCTCTAGGCATGTGGGCTTCAGTAGTTGTGGTACATGTGCTCAGTAGTTGTGGCTTGCAGGCTGTAGAGCGCAGGCTCAGTAGTTGTGGCACACGGGCTTAGTTGTTCCGTGACATGTGGGATCTTCCGGGACCAGGGCTTGAATCCATGTCCCTTGCATTGGCAGGTGGTTTCTTAACCACTGCACCACCAGAGAAGTCCCTGTAGTGAAATCTTAATGTATAGTATATAATATGCTACATGGCTTGTATCATGAAAAATTACAAGAACAATCTGTTGATTTTATTTTTAAAGATTAATATAGTATACATATTTTATGCATGTACACTAGAATAAGCATAAAAACAAAATATTAGTTTACAAATATATGAAAAACAAAAAATGCATTCATTCATAGATAGAAATAAATTCTGAAATATTTATGCCAGTGGGCTTTTCCTTAATTACCTTTAGCTAATGAATGTATGTAAAATGTTTATCCATTGCAAAGAAGATCATCTATTTGATTTGTAAAGTACATTTAGATTATTGAATTTTAAAGTCTGTAATGTTTATATAACTGCAGAGGTTTTCACGTGACTTTTCCAGTGCCTGGTGAGGTAACAATGTGAATACTTTTAGATCAACATTAGGAAGCTTTTTATGTTATGTAATAACTTTTATCCTATTGAGCTGATACAGTTTACTTAATCTTCTGAGTTTACTAATTAAGAGTCATGGAATAATAATCTGGTAGAACCTGGTTTTAAGAATAATAATATTGGACTGAAAGCAAAGGACCCAGATTAGAAATCATGGAAGTAATGGCACTCAGGGATATTTTGAATGAGGTTTCTTTCTTCTACCCTCCCTCACTCTGTCTCTCTGTCCCTCTTTCTTTCTACATTCATTGAGTACATCAACCAGGAAATCCTAATACTATAAATTCAACCCATTTATTTTCACCTGGTGTAAAATCATATGTGATAGTAATAATGGATGGGAAAAGGGATTTAGGCTTTGGAGTCAGATTTGCCACATGGCTCCACTCTTTACCGACTAAGGAACTTGAGTTCGTTAGTTAACCTGTAGGAATCTCAGTTTTCTCATCTGCAAAAATATAGAAATTAGCACCATCTCAGATTTTATGATAAGAATGACATAATGTATACAGAATTGTTAACCCTATGCCAGACACAAACTTTATGCTATTTATTATTATTTTACTGTTTCAGGGACTGTTGATGAGTAAGATAAAGTACTTTCTTTCCTTTGATTTTTCTCCTGTGTAGAATGAAATTGTTGGATGATCTTGAAATTTCCTTCCAACGTCAAAATCTATGGATTTATAATCCTTCCTTCTTAATGATGCTCTTGTCATGGGGGTAACTGTATAGTCATCTGGTCTTTCTTAGCTAACTTGCACGTGAATGTGTTAGTAACAGATGCATGATCTGAAGACCGAGCAGGTGACCTAGGTTCCAGACGCTTTCACAGCCCACAGTGGAATAATAAATCTGCAATTTTAATGAACTGAAAGTAATTTTACAATCTGAATTAGTATAAAGATTTTGGAGTAATCCAGAAAACAGATTAAATAACAGCAGCGGCAATGATAGCAGCCTCGTCCAGGAATATTATAAAGAAGGAATCAAGTGACATTTTTTGGTGGCACGTTGAGTGCCACTCAACTTAATCAAGTGCTAGAACTTAATCAACAACTGTTAGTGTTTGTTGAACTCCTATTGTACATTGAGCCTTCAATAGAATCTTCAAGAACTTAAAGGAGAGGAAAAGGGTGTGATGGGATACTAATATCTAGGATGTCCTTCCACTTCCTCCAATCTTTATACTGTCTGTCCCTAATTGGCTTGTCATCACAGGATCCCACAAACATCAGAGAAGGGGGTCTATGTCTGATTCTTTTTTATACTGCTCATGTCTATACAGTAGGAGCTCCAATTAATATTTTTTGATACAACAAAAAAAAAGTGAGTAAAATTTCCTCTGGAACATTCCAATAACTCATAGGGTAAATTCTAAGAAGTGATTCTTTTCAACACAGGCGATGCCCGAGGGGGCAAAAAGGATGATTTTTTAATTTAGTACACCTTTTAAAAATGGGAAAAAGTATATTTTGCACAGTCCCACAATGTGGGACATGAAAACTAACTGAAGGGATTTTTTTTCAAGATTTACTAGGCCTTTTGTTTGAGAAATGACTTTAAAACTTTCAGTAAGGGAGTCTCTCCCTGCCCCCCAGAAGTTATAATAGTGAAAAAAAAATATGGAGGCTCTAGTTTCTGCTGTCAGTTAACATTGTACTGACCATTTGAATTTCCAAACTCTGTAGGTTGAATGGATATTCTTGAAACAAAGATCAGAATTTATTTGAATCATGAATAATGTTAAAGATTAATTTTTGATTATTTTAAAAGAATATCCTTTGCTTTTCTCCAGTCACATCTTAAAATTTCATAGATAAAAGTATTATGGTCACTCATCTGGAACTCAACTTCATTATTTCTTTCTCTGATGATCCATTGTAATAACTGAACAGTATCTTCCAAGTTAGAGGGCCTTTTTTTCACATGACACCCTTTGCTTCCTCCTCATCTCCACTGAACAAGACTACATAGCATCAAACTTGAAGCTTGGAAAGACCCTGAATACCTTCCGAATTTCTACCCAAGATATGAAGAGTAAGACTCAACAATTAAGGCAAAAGCAAGATTAGAGTTACTTTCTGGGACACTGACAGCCACAGAGATGGATTTTAGTCTTTGTAAAAGTGTGCTTTTGGGTTTAGGGTTTCCTCACTTCTTTTCACTCATCCAAAAATGAGTTGAATACATATGTAAATAAAACATCTACAAGAATTCTTATGTAAATAAAAAAATATAGCATTCAGAGAAAGAAAAGAGCAGTAATAAAGGAGAGCTAGTCCTGTGGGGCTTTGTGAACAAGGGAGGGAATGATTTCTTTGTGTCACAACAAAACGTAACCCTGCCCATGAAAGGAAGGAGACAGAAGGCTAGTTTCTGCTAAAAGCCTGGTTGCATGTAACTGACCCAGCGGAGGAATCCTGGTTCTATCTCTAGGGCTCGTTAGCTGCTCAACATGGATCCTACGTGTACACAGGATACCTGCGTCTGTTCTCCTTTTTAAAACAAAAGAGAAACCAATCCTAATCAGCAGGATTATATTTGAAACTATTTCTAGTGAGCTGTATTATTGCTTAAAGAGAAAGTTAAAGACAAGCAAGCAAATTATGCCTTTAATTAAAGTTTTGGGGTCTTTGTTCTAATGCTGCTGGTTGCTAACCAGAGGAGAATGTCCCTCCTTCTCTGCTACCTTGTTAGATTCATGTCCTAAACATACCAGTTCCTCGTGGAGCTGGACATTTTAAGTGTGAACAAAACCAGTACCACTTGAGCAAAATATCCTCTGAGGTTGGCAGCCTCTTCCTAAAATGTTTTCTATGGTTGCTGCGTTACTTTATGACAGTTCACATCCAGGCACAAGCCATAATAAGTTATATAAGGGGGGCAAGGTTCTGTGAAATATTCATGAACAGTTAAGTCAGTAATCTGCAAATTATGGATATTGATGCTTTTCAGGTTTTGAGCAGTAAAGATAGCTAATCACTATCTTGTATGCTTTTATCCAAAATCTCAGAGAGAATAAAAATTGCACAAGTATTGCTTCCTTCTCATGTTACTGATCTGCCATTTGCTACGCAGCTCTTGTTAGGTTTAAAACACGTGAATGAGACATTTCTTTTAGTAGACTTACTGTTAGGCACTTGATTGAAAACACGTCAAATGTTTCACATCAGTTTTTCTTCTCCTCCCCAGTACTACATTGTTAGATTTTTGTGACCTAAAAATTAAGCAAATTTGTATAAATATTACACACCTGAAAAAAATAACTTTTTAGAAATAGATCCCCATGGTAATTATTTGATACTTCCCTCGTTTGCAAAGAGATGGTACTAAATTTTTTTTGTACAGGTTGGAATAAAAAAATACAAACCTATTTTGTACCTGGCTTTAGATTTTTGAAAAAACTTCAACATACTATTCAAACATGACAGGAAGAATCTGTCATTTGGCACACATTAATTAAAATGGTAGTGAAAACTCTAAAGGCTAGAAAACGCCCCTTTAAACAAGTCAAAAACAACAATCTAGATTTTTAAAAAATTTCCCCAAAGGGAAAAATACACAAAGAAGCAAGAATCAATTATTATACAACACACAGAAATAAGCAAGGATTCAAAGACTTTCTTAAGAGTAGCTTTATCCCAAAGGTAATTATTATCCGTGCTCTCTGGGGTGGGAGAAAATCCTACAGTAACTTTCAGTGAATCTCTCTGACCCCTGTAACAACTTGGATGTCTTCTCACTATAACTCAGTTAATAGAAAGGCATCTTGCTTTCTGAATATCACACCTGCAGTCGTCAGCCCTTGGGAGTCATTCAGTTCATTGGTAAACACAAGCTACATACATCAAAAGTTTCCACTTTCTCTAGCTCTTTATAACACCAAGGTCCCTCCTCTCTCCCCGGGCTCCTTGCAGCTATCTAGGGAATCTTTCACTTTTTGTCCTTTCCCGACCCTTCTGGACCACATTTTCTCTTCTTATTCAGGCCATCTGCTCTCAAGGAAGGTAAAACTTCTGCTAGGAAAACAATCAGCATCTCTAGCAATTAGCAGCTTTTGTGACCCAGCTTTCAGCCACTGCCTATGAAGACATACATGGTGCAAATCACAACGCAAATTATGAGAGTAGTTTAAAAATACTTTGTAATTGATACATTTCTGGCCACAGCCTCCCCCTTTATCCTGCTAGTGGTACAATCTTCTTGCCCTTGACAGAAGTCTTTCTAAAGATCTGCTCAAGCCTCACTAAGCAGCTGTGAGTTAGGTCATTTTCCCAGGAGTTTTACATGTGGAAAACTGGGCATTAGTAAGGCCTCAAAAAGGACACCATCTGGCCCTAGTGAAAAAAAGGATCATGACACTTCCTGTGGTACCAACAGACCCTGATGAACCAGAAAGGAATTCAGCCCTGGACTGTGATCCAATAGAGACGGGCCCCACAGCTACCTCCGTGACAGCCAACTCCATTCATCTTCGCAGTTATCTCATAGCACAATGGACTTTTGTGTCGTGCTGTGTACTGAAGGCGGAGTAAAATCCATTTTGATTTTTGTGTTTAGTCTCCGTGCCTGTCCTCTTTCCTGGAACACATACCGCATCAGGAGAGAGTGAGTTGCACAAAGAACAGTTCTTTCGGAGCCCATTCAAACTTCTCCATTTCCCTCCCACTGTACATGGGCATAATAAAATGGTGGACTCTTCAGAAGCTTCCAAAAAGACCTGTCCCTGACATGAAGAGCTGTCCCTCCCACTTTCAATAAAAACGATTTTAAACTATTCAGAGCAACAGTTTTTCATTTCTTGGGGTAGAAAAGAATTGAAAGTTACACTTATAAGGAAATCTTATGGAAACTCTTACTAGAAACATTCTGGTTCCATTGAGTCTATCAGGTATTGAAAGATCCTGTTAAAAACTATAGCATCAGCCTCAACAATGAACCAGGTTTTCTGTTTCAAAAAGAAAAGTGTCTGACCCAAGCAATATGAGAGTGGACGCTGGTGACATATTTCATTGTCGTAGTGTTTATTACAATTGACAAAGTCTTTTCATGCTTCCTACTTTAGAATATGGAAATTGGGAAAGTCCAGTTCTCTGGATTCTGGGAGCGCCAGCAGCATATTGTTACTAGAAAGTCCACATTTTTGTGTATAAGGCTCCCTGTGTCATAATGAAAATGCCTGCAAGTAACAGCTTGAATAAGAATGAAGAAGAGAGAGAGAGAGAGAGAGAGAGAGAGAGAAAGAGAGAAAGAGTGTTTCTATTTTGAAAGATCTAAAACCAGGGTACGAAATAGCCAGCATCCCACTGCTGAGGTGTTTGTGCAATATGCACACAGTTAAACATCCTGTTAGGAGTCACAGGCTTTCCCAGGATGCTTCTAAGGGCTGAAATAAGAAAACTACCAACAGCAAATCCTTCATTCTAAATTTTTCTCTCTCAATAAACCATAAAAATGAGCAAGGTACAAACAAGCCATTTAAATCATTATCAACAACTGTATATATGTGCTTTTTAAACATAAAATATTCTTTGTGGTAGATAATTGGAGACCCTGAAACTGGTCATCCCAGAAATGAACTCTGATCACTCAGGATAAAAAGGGGTTTCCATCTGAAAGCTTTTATCCCATCTGACACCATAGCGAAGAGGACTTGGGTGTGATGGGAAGGTGTTTTCTTAATTCTGAGTGCTATCCTCTCAGTTCCAATCAGATTCTTCTTAGTTATCTAATTTCCACTTTTTAAAAAAATTCTTGCAGCGCTAAGATACTGAACCTCATCTTGCCTGCCCCTGGGGGCTTCACTTCCTCTGTACACAGACCTGAATCCTCGCCCACCTTTGGACCCTTCAATAGAAAGCTATATTGTCACACATAGGGACCGTGGGTTAGAGAAAATGATTAAGGCCCATCATTTTTCCTACTCTCAGAATTTGGCTTGGGAGGGCTGTAGAGAGACAGCCCTTCTTCCAAACAAATCTTCTGCTGTCCAGATTTTTCAGAACTTAAAAAGCCACCACAGAAAGAGTAGAATTTAATGAAGGACAACATTTTTCTGCCTCTGATTCCCTGATGGAAATGATGGGTCCTCTACTGTGGGAAGACATAGCTGAAACTCACTTATTAACATGTGTGTCCAAGGCCTAATTACAGGCGCTCTCTTTTAACAGAGAACTGTCACTATTGGTGTTATTCATAAAGCGCCTGTTGAGAGGAGTTCAAAACCACCACCTTAATCCGTACTCATCAGTGAATTTTCTCTGGATTCTGGAAGCACCAGCAGCCTATTATGACTAGAAAGCCCACGTTTTTGTGTATAAGGCTCCCTGTGTCATAATGAAAATGCCTGCAAGTAACGGCTTGATTAAGAATGGAGAAGAGAGAGAGAGAGAGAGAGAGAAAGAGAGAGTGTTTCTCTTTTGAAAGATCTAAAACCAGGGTACGAAATAGCCCGCATCCCACTGCTGAGGTGTTTGTGCCATATGCACACAGTTGTCCATCCTGTTAGGAGTCACAGGCTTTCCCAGGATGCTTCCAAGGGCTGAAATAAGAAAACTACCAAAGAAACTTTGAGGCGAGGGCTGGTGGCAAGGGTCACAGATGTGAGAGCCTGAAGGCTGGCTGCCAAGAGTAGGTACACTGAGCAGGGGAAGCAGGGCCCAGGGAGGGCACGGATGCAGGTATTTGAAAAACAGCCTCTCAGGTAGCAGAGGCAATTCCCTAAAACAGAAGGAAGGGGAGAGAAAAAAGGAGTAACTCCTGAGGCGGGGAAGGAACCCAGGTTCCCTCAGTGCTACCGAACAGAAAAGCCACTTTGCCACCAGGAAGCGGGGTTGGAATATCTACTTCATCAGCACGTAGATGTTCAGTGATATGGGACACAGACTCATTCTTTCCTTAATGATCGCTCAGACCCTCTGTTAGAGTGATGAAGAGTTTTTATTTTTTTTAACAAAAGAACAATTGAAAACCTGGTAGATCATAAAATAATTTTACCTATTATCTCTGCTGACAGTTTTCTTAGCATTGATTTTGCAGCATTAACTTATTTGCCTAATATTAAATGATTTTAAAGGATGAAAACATTCATTAAAAATACAAGTGGCGTCCCCGGTGCTGGGAAGGAAGGCCGGCCTGAGCATTGTTTTAAACTGGAGGCTGTGCCTTCTTTTCCCTTCCCTGCCTCCCTTCCCAAAGCAGCTCTGTTTTGAGGCAACAGTTCCCTAGGAAGAAAATGACAGAACCAGAAACAATTTGCTCCTTTAAGGATTGGAGATGCTTATGTTGGAACCTCACAAAAGCGGCGTTATGTCCTTGAACATTCTAAAGATCATTGTTAATAGGATCAATTTTTGTGTGTTATTCAGCTGGATCCCTCCTAGCCCGTAAGAAATGCACTTCAGTCAAGGGATGTGGTGGCGATGGGGGCAGGGTGGGGTGGGGGGAGAAGGAAGGCCCAGCACATTCCATGTGATCAGTTCAGCTGCAATAATCTCTTTTCTCCTTCCTGACGAAGCCACACATGAGAGCACTCTGGTGTCTTTCATCATTATTTGTCACCCTTTTGTGCAAAGCAACTTATATCCACAGCCATTCCAGCAATTAAAATGAAAAAGAACCAAACAGTATTCTCATTGAATACTCGGAGGCCAGTGCCACCAAGTGCCATCAACTTATTGAATGTCGGGTATCTAATGCCATTAGAGCGCTGTAGGTATTTTGTGAAAAAAAACAAATAAATTGTTACATGCAGAATGTAGGGAAAGATTTTAAAAGATAAAATCTTTTGATGCCTTGGCAGTAGCTAGATTCCCTGGAACAGGCTCTCTCTCAGTGATACTGTGAAGAACTAAGCAACCGACAGGGATTGGGACTCACATGGAGACACTGAGAACTACCAATTTGGGGAGACACTTAGTCATAGAGTGAAATCAACTCAATCAGAATCAGTCAATCTTGTTTCTGTTTTATGAGCCTGATTCCCACTAGTTAAATACTTCTCCTAAACTATAAAGTGTCACTGTATTTCTGGGAAAGGTACTTTTTAAATTTCCTCTTCCCCAAAAGGGCAAACTGTAAAAATGTAAAGATAAACTAACTTTCCCAAGACCACAGACAGAGTCAGGATTGAAGAATGATGATACTTGACCTGGGTCCTGATTTCATTTCACGTAGTCCATTCCGTACGTGAAGAGCCAGTGAGCAGTCCACAATCCACACATTTTTAACATCATTTTCTATTGAAAGTTTTAAGGTCACTACAAGACCATCAGTTTTGAAGCCATGTATTTGTTCTCCCATTCAGGATGTACCTTTAAAAAAATATCATTAATAAAGCTCTGTGAAATACCAAGAATGCCTTTTCCCAGGCATTGGAATACACACTGCCTATGGATCCTTATCTTGTCTTATAATTTAGCTGGGGAAAAAAAGATTTCTGCCTAAAATGGTAATTAACGTTTAAGATAACATGCTACTGAAATTCTGAGGTGGCGTCAAGGACTTGAGTAGATGATAAAGAACATTCTAGAGAATGTCCTGAGATCTGAAGGAAGAGAAGGAGGGCCTGCTTGAGGAGAGGAGCAGTGGAAAGTCTGGAAATGGCAAAGGTGGTGAAAATGTTATAAGAGCTTTATTCACAGACACACCAGGGACCCAGGGGCATCCAGAAAGTGCTTTGTACTCCGATTGCTGTTTCCATGCTCCGTAAACCTGTGTGTCTGATGCAGAAGGGCTGGAGCCAGAATTCCCGAGTAATGATTTCACTTTTATTCCAGGGACAGTGGAGCCACTGAGGGATGTCGGCAGTGATGGGTTGGCTTTGGCTGACTTTGAAATGATCGTAGAAAATGGTCAAGTGACTGAGGGCAGAGTTGGGACATGTATTATAGTGTAGTCTTGGAGGTGGGAAGGTGAGAATTGTCAATTATCCCAACATGTGAGAGAAATGCCAGGAAGAGCTATTCCTCCAAAGACCCCCATCAATGACCTTCAGAACCACATAGTCCTGCGTGTGAGGCTACAACCTTGGGTGGTAGGGACTGGCGAAGTTGTGGTCCAGAAAACACTTCTGTGTAACTCTCTTATGATGCATTGTGACTATGAAGAAACAGCAGAGAAAGGATCTTCCTTCCCTTCTCCTAAATTGGAATTTGAAGATAATCTCTTTACAATCCCCTTGGGAATGGAAAATTCTAGTAACCTCTTATATTTAACATTCTTACCTATAATCTGCTAAAGAAAGCTGTGTGGGAGATTCACTGTGGCCTTTGTAGATCTCTTTAAAATAAATATCTAATGTTTTATAAATGACAAAAATCTCAGGTAAAGCCCTCATGGGGTTTCCCCCAAATGTCTTTGTTTTTTCTAATGACAACAATAACAACAACAAAGAAGAATTTTAATAAATGAAATAACCAGACTGGGTGGGTCCAGGTGTTTCTGCTGCTGAATAATGATTGAGTTTGTCCCTTTAAAGTGACCATATTTTCTTGGTACAAGTTTTGGCAAAATATGTGATTGAGATGATCAGTAAGGAGTGGCTGGCAATTTGGCTTTAAATTTCATAAACTTTCTTGAATGCTTAATTGTTCGCTAAGATGTCAGCTGCAAGATTAGTGGAGCTGGAAAAAAAAAAAGTGTGCACTCACATTGGCCCTGTGTCTATTTTCAGTGTGAAAGGAACTGGCTGCAGAGTGTTGCAAACACTCGAAGCTATGCATTCTGCATGACAATGAAGTGGGGCTGTGTTACACAATACCACGGTTTTTTTTTTTTTTAAAGGTCATCATATCCCAAACCCTTTGAATGCAAAGCAAGAGCAACAGATGACAAATACTAGGATGTGCTAAACACCAGAACAATTACATTAAAATGGACTTCTTCCAGACTGAATCCTCTCCAATTTCTACTTGGTAAATAATTAGCTCCAAAACTATACAAGGACTCTTTGAAAAAATATTGGAAGGAGGCTGAGTCAGAATTAAAACAACTTATCTTTACATCAAGAACATAGTATCTGGTGGTTTTATATATATATGTATATCACCACACACACGTGTGTGTGTGCGTGCGTGCACGCGCGGTGATATTTAAGAATGTGTCATTTCACTTAGTCTCCCACATATGAGTGAGAAAGAAAAATGTCATAAGTACATTCACAGTTGGAATTCCTTTTCTGGGTCTGCTAATTATTGTAAATACAAACCCTTTAGTTTTGCTGTACTATAGAGACTCCTAAAAATGTTGTTATTACCTCCTCGCTCAATAATTTTCTTTTTCAAAGACTAATAAATGCTTCTTTTTAAGGACAAATAAATGAAATTTAGCAAAATCACTTAGCATTTTAGGGACAAATAATATTTACCATCTACGATGCAATTTAAAATTTTGAATCATACTTAATGCTAGCTAAATGAACAGAGATAGAATTTAAATTCACGTCTTTGGATTCAGGTTCTTTATCTCCAACTCCAAATCAACCACAAAAATATGTCAGCTATCTGATGTATGGTAGAGAAGGCATATAGAGCTCAAATTTCAAATTCATTTTTATTTATATAGAGGAGATTTCAATATTCATAGAGTTAGGACTACAGTTTCCCACCTTATCTGTTCTGTTTAGGTTCTATGATCCCTTCTATTTGAAATCTCTTTTCTTCGGGTCTTCCACAACATTTTTGGTCTATGGGACATTTGGTGATTATTGTATTTTGCTGTGTTAGCAATTTTATTTTGGCTGTTGTTGTTAGGGTGGAGTCTTTTTTTATCACCTAACACAGAGCCTGACACAAAGTAGGTGCTCAATAAATGTTTGTAGGGTGAAGGAATGAGGACAAGAAGATATGTGTATATATTTGGTCTTCTTGATTGAGCTGCCAGCTCCTCGAGGGCAGAGAAGGTGTGCTGTGCTTTTGGTGCCCAGCTCCTGGTGCTTAGGATTCTGTCACTGCAGCTTACATGGGACAGTGACAGGAAACATTTGATTGTGATGAGGACAACAGTGGAGTGGAGAGACAGAGAGAAGGGAGGAAGCCAGAGAGGGAAGAAAAAAGAGGATGGAGAAAGAACAAAAAGAAAGGAAAATTTAGCAGAGAATCAAATTTAATTTCAGCTTCTCCCCTCAAATTACCTCAAACTGCTCTCTTATTTTAGCCAAAGGGAAAACAGAAGGCAAGAGAAGAGGGAAACTCAGAAAGTGGAAAAATATGACTTATGGCTTTAATTGTGAGCAGCATTTCAAATTTACCAAGTTACTTCCTAATACAATAAATACAAAATGTTTTCTAAAGGGTTACTAGTTAGTGAATTTATACTATTTTCTTGTAAAGTTATCAAGAAATTTGAGTTTAGTGGAAATGTGGGGAATTTCAAAAAAAAATCCCTAAAACTTGGGAAATTATAATTATTTTTCCTAATGAATACTCTTAACAGGCTACAGACTCTCAAATGTGATACATTTGGCAAAGAATAGGCCCTGTCATGAAACCTGAAAGAGGTCTGTGCCATTATTAATCTGCTACCCAGGCAACACTTTTGGGGCCTTAATGAATAGCCTCTAATTGGCTGAGATTGGCCCACATACCCAGGAGCTGTTCACCAAATACATTTTTTTTTAAAAAGATTTTACAACTTTCCTCCATCTGCAGTTAAGGAAGATTATCCTGCTCAGAGTATAGTATATTTTCACCAAATAGCTCAGTGACTTGCGTGAATAATTACTCCATTAAGATTTTAAATATATAATTCTGGTTTTATACATATAACCCCCAAATAAAAATGAAATGAATAATTCCTGAATTAAAAACAACTGTTTGATAATAAAGAACCTCTGTATTCGAAATATAGATCACTTGACTCTTGGAGCTTAGATAACTCAGGAAAAAATAGCACTTTTGTTTTCATTGCTAGAAAACCAAGATATGAGAAGACGCTATTTTTTTACTTTTTTACTTTTTAAAATTTTTATTAAAATTTTTTTTAAATTTTATATTGAAGCATAGTTGATTAACAATGTTGTGTTGGTTTCAGCTGTACAGCAAAGTGATTCAGTTATACATAGATATGTATCTATTCTTTTCAAATTCTGAGAAGATGCTATTTTTATGAGTTTAATAATTGACCAAAGGGTCATGATGGAGGGGATCCTTTGATCTATCTACCAGTGATATTAGAAACACCCCAAGGTCAAGGGCTGAGGTTTTCTCCAGTTCCCTGTCTCAGGATCCTGCCTGCAACGTCAAGTATTTCTAAGAACACTCTCGGGTGAGGTGGGTTAGGGGATGGGATGCAGCAGAGGAGCAGAGGCTAGGACAGAATGCCCCTATTTCCAGCCTCTCCCCCTTTCTGCAGGAGTCCGCTAAGTAACCTCCTACCAACTCAGCTATGTCTTCTCTTCTCTTTTTCAACACCTCGAAGGATCTCTTGAATAACTATTATTATTTTATTGTTTGTTCATTTATTACCTTTCACATGAATTTATATAAGATGTTTGAAGGTTTTAAAAAATCTGTAGACAAATGTAAACATATTTGTGGTAACATCTACAAGAGTTGAAGCAGGGACTTTTGGGAAGGGAAACCTGACTCCATATTACAAACTCTTTTCCATCCCCCTCCAAAGAAATGAAATTTCAATTCCTCAACTTGGTCATAGTGCCTTTTCCATGGCCACAGGCCTCTCTGTGTGTGAGAGTTTCCTCTACCCCAGCATCAAAGCTTTATTGTCAACCCAGAACCCCAATCCAGGCTGGCCTGTTGGAGGACATCATTGAATCTGAGACAAAGATGGTGCTGCCTCAGAAAGAAGGGATGGCAGAAACAGAGACCTTTGTGAGGGAATGTAATACAAGTCACAGAGGGGAAAATCAAAGGGATAAAAGAAAGGGAGGTAGGAGCAAGAGAGAACACTGGATGAGTGATGGTAGGAGAGAAAAGTACTAGAATAAAGGATGGATCATGTGGCAATCTGACTTTGTAAACTGTTGAGCTGCATACAATTGTCTTAGCCAGAAAAGGGAAAAGTCTAAAGAGGTTTTCTGGAATAGGGCAAGGTGACATTAATATATGAATAAAGTAAAAATTGGATAAAGATTCCATTTAACTTGATTATGATTAATTATCCAGTAAACTTGAATTTCGGTGATGCAGCACCTGTCTGAAAGTCGTTTGAATCCTCCTGAAGAACCTGGTAGCTGGCTTCTCTTTCTTGGAGTATCATTGTTATTAAGTCTCAGAACTCTAGGAGTGGGCTTTCCTAGTGGTGCAGTGGTTGAGAGTCTGCCTGCCAATGCAGGGGACACGGGTTCGTGCCCCAGTCCGGGAAGTTCCCACATGCCGCGGAGCGGCTGGGCCCGTGAGCCATGGCCGCTGGCCGCTGAGCCTGTGCATCCGGAGCTTGTGCTCCGCAACGGGAGAGACCACAACAGTGAGAGGCCCGCGTACCAAAAAAAAAAAAAAGAACTCTAGGAGAGTATAATTTTGAAACTACAGAACGTCTTATGCCATTGCTGAGAATTTTAGAAAGCACTTCCTTCATTTTTTCAAAATCATAAGTGTTTGCAGTTCATCTAGGAAGGAAGTGAAATAACTAGACTTTTGTATCTCTGTGTGAGTGGAAGGGCCAGGAAATGGGATGGTCGGCGGGGGATAGATCATGGCATGGAAGAGCAGGAAGCACCACAGAGTCATTTGTAGGAATCAGCAGTCCACAGAGAAAGATGACTCTTGTAGGAAAACTTAGTGTCATAACTTCACTTCCTGACAAGACTGTAAAGGTGCTAAGGCGCCATGCACCTGGCAGCCTACTACAGGCATGTCTGTTATTTTTCTTGCTCCTTAAAATGTCACATCACTTATACTATTTTTTAATTCTTTGTCAGTGGACAGATAATTGGCAGAGAAAACCAAGAACAGAAATTTTCTCTGAATATCCTGGTTATGATTTACAAGCTTGGGATTTTTCCTGTCATGGGGAAAAGGATCAGAGAGCAGGAGCTGGGAAATGCTTAGCTGGTTATCAAAATTTCTTTCTTTGTATTGAAAGCTGCAGCATTCAATCATCCCCAAGAATATTCCAGGTCAAAACTGGCATACAATGTAAGGTTGTTCCTGTCTAAATGCGGACGATCTTTGAGCTGTTAACCTATAGAGCAACCAGAATTCCCAAATTCCTAATCAGACAAACTCTCCTGCTTTGGGATGTTATTATAGACCCACAATATAAGACAACTGATTTCCTTTTAAACTGTATTTATTATGTTATTTTATAATTATGAGTAACATGTGCTGGTTGTAACATGTGAAACAGTACCAAGATAGATAATGAAAAAGTTATCATCCTCTACCCCCATTGTCATTTCATTGGGGCCAGTCTTATAAAGGTTTGGTGTGCTTTTTTCCAAACCTTTCTTTGTGCTCATACCAGCATGTACAAACACATCTATGCATATATATTTTTGCTTTCTACAAAAATGATGCCATCTTGTACAAATTTCTCCGAAACTTGTTTTCATTTTAACCTAATAGTAACATAGCATGAATATCCCCTTTGGTTAAGTACACACTCAAATCACTCTTTTTATAACAGCTGCATAACAATATTCCACAGAATGGACTCTACCCAACCATTCCTCAACTGATGGGTACTTGTTTCATACCGCTTTTTTTTTCCCCCAAAGTGTTATGGGAAACCTCTTGAATTATTTAATACTATTTGTTACTCTTTCGTATTAGAAGACTTTAAGTCAATTCATGTGAAATATAGTTTGAAATCAAGCAAGCCTCAATAGTTGCTGCTCCAGGTGCATTTGGAGTAGGAATTTGGTTGTAAATTTCCTACATAAAGAGATTTACAAGACCCTATGTAAAAAGAGGTGCAAATCTAAAATATATTTGCATTATTGAAAACAGGATATTCAGAGACTCAGAAAAACACTGAACAAAAACTAACAGGTAAGCATGAACTTGTATTTCTATGGTGCCTTCTTCCAAGAAAGGCTGAGGGCTTTGCAATCATCCTATGAGTTGGAAATGAGGCCACTTGTATATCAAAGAGAGTGGAGGAGTGGAGAATTGGAAACCAAGTCTTCTAATGCTCAAAGGAGAACCTGTATGCTGGTTGAAGAACACTCAATATTCTAAATTTTTTTTTTTTTTTTTTTTGGCGGTACGCGGGCCTCTCACTGTTGCGGCCTCTCTCGTTGCGGAGCACAGGCTCCGGACGCGCAGGCTCAGCGGCCATGGCTCACGGGCCCAGCCGCTCCGCGGCATGTGGGATCTTCCCGGACTGGGGCACGAACCCGTGTCCCCTGCATCGGCAGGCGGACTCGCAACCACTGCACCACCAGGGAAGCCCTCAATATTCTAAATTCTGAACAGAGGCAAAGAATGAAGAGAGGAGTGGTAATCCATATTCACAAAGCACTCTGCTTTACAAAAGGACATAAGTTCCAGGAGCAATCGATGCACAGTGAATGGCCCAGGAGCAGGGCTTCATGATGTTGGCGTCCATGGCTTCAGGAGAGACTCCAGACTGACCCACCCCATATCTCAGCATCCACAGCTATGCACCTTCAAAATAAACAAACTGTAACACTGACTTATCACTCCCTTGGCATAGCCATTAGTTCCTGTAAAAAGAAAACGCTGGAAGTGCATTTAAAATATAATTGATTTAGGGAAAAAAAGAGATTTAGGGCAAAGTGAGGTACATCTTTATTCTGCATTATGGACCTGCAAGGATGGAAGATTTCTCTGAAAAGGGAAAGCTTCAAATGTGGCAAAGAACCATGAATAGTAAAATTAATAGTGGACAGTATGCTGGTCAATTAGAATTTCAATCTTGACTTTGGGTCGAGTTGATAATCTTATTTCAGATTGATTTTCCCCTTATTTGTCTGTTTTCTAATTCTCAATAAATGGGAGTGGCTGGTAACTACTATAATCCCCCCCTTTCTGCGTAATGATGAAGAAATGTGATAATCTGTCCTATATTTGGGGATGGGGCTGAAATGAACTGTCCAAAAGAAGGTGAAGATGCCTTGGGTGATTCTACATTCTGCAACTCTGCAGGGCTTGGGATGCAGTAAGGAGGAAACAAGGGTCAAAGGTCTACTCTGGAGCTCTTCATTGTTTCCCACCCAGGGAGCTCTGCCTTCCTCCTCCAAATCACTGGGTACCTAGGGCCTGGATGGGGGCCAGAACCCATGTGTTAGGGGAGCAGAAAATGGGGTCACTCCCACTTGCTATTTTGTAGCTTTCATTTTCTTCTCTGTAATTATACACTTGAACACTCTGTGTCTACTTCCAGCCTCTCTGCTGGTGTTGAATCTGTGCACTGCTATTTCACTGTCCTTCATCCTGTCCCACTGTCCCCCCCGTTGAAGCGAGCACAGCAGGTATTTCTCCTACTTTCTCTCTGCCCGAATCCAGTGCGGGCACATAGTAGACGTTCAATCTCAACAGCTGAGTGGCTTTTCCTCCCCGTTTCCTTTCGGCCTCTCCTCCTATTGGAAACACTGGTATTTCTGTGTGTGAGCCAAGCATGATGAAAGGGAGCATTTTTTGTTTAATGGTCCAGGCATTTTGCCTCCACTCTTTATCTAGTCATCATTTCCTCTTTCACGAAACCTGCATCTTGGCTATCTATTTATTGTTCCTTGAATGTGCCTGAAGCACTCCTGGGGACTTTGTCTGCCTTCTGCATCCCCTCCTCTCATCCAGGTCAGTGTTTAGCAAGTGCTGGTCCATGGATTTGAGCCAGTCCTTGCTGGAATTTTCTGAAGGGAAACAAGAAAACACACATACACACACACACACACCCCAGGATGATTTATTTCGCATAAGGCTAGATTCATCCAGTTTAAAGAACTGTCCTTTACTTTGAAGTTTTTTCCCCCTGTTTTTAGTGTTAAAATATATCTTTCTAAACAAAATAATAGTTATTCTAGTCAGAATCATTTTTGGTTTTAATGACGTTACATGGAAAAATTGAGCTGGCAACACTCTGTAAGTCTTCATTAAAAAAAAATTGTTTCATGAAATCTGGAAATCACTCGTCTAACCCAACCACATCTTTTACAGAGCAACTCAGGGGCTAGCTCCTCTGGCAGGAGAGGGCTGACTCTCAATCTCCACTCTCTATTCTGCACTCTTCCTGCATTTTCCATCTTTATTACCCACTCATTCATTCAAAGCATATATCAAGAACTTACTAGAAGATAGGTCCCAAGCTGAGCACTGTGGATATACTGGTGAAGAGAATAGGTGTGATCCCTGCCTTCATAGAACTTAAAGTTTACTAGGGGAATACAATGATGAATTGGAAAAAATGCTCTGAAGGAAAAAAAATGTGTGTTCCTTGAAAGAATATAACAGGCGAGGCTGCTTTCATATTGAGGAACAGGGTGGCCTCTGAGACCTGAAGGGTGAGAATGGGTCATTCAGGTGGGACTAGGTTGTGTTGAGGGGGCGGGAGGTACAGAGAATAGCCAGGTAGAGCAGGAACAACACTTGAGCTGGGAAGACACTTGGTGAACTGTAGTTCAGTAGAAAGAGCTGGGGCTACAGAGGTGGGCAGGGGCCAGATATGCCCGACCTTGTAAGTCATGTTTAGGACTTGATATCTTAAGTTCAGTGGACAGCCAATGGAAGGTTTAAGTAGGTGAGTGACATGATGATCCAATGTGCATTTTAAAACTAAAGGTAAGCAACATGGAAAGTGGGGTGATAGTAAGGAGGGTCCTCAGAATCCAGGTGCAAGGGGATGGTGGCTTGGTTATGATTTTAAAAATAGAAAACGTGGATGGATTTTAAGATAAAGTTTGTGGCATATCCTTTTTTTTTTTTTTTTTTTGTAGGTACCCTCAGTGTCAAGGGTAGTTTTTAATGTCATTACATTCCCAAAGAAGTTAAAATAGGAATTGCTTGTTTGTTTTGGTTTTAGGTGCTGAGAAGTTATCATTAGCTAAGACTTGCCTAGTACTTGTCCTTTGAAGTTTACAGTCCAGTGGGGGAGAGAACGAAACAAAGAGGCCCACACATTTTCTGGTGTTAAGAGCTGTGATAAACAGAAGCACAAGGTGCTGTCTATGAAGAGAGGAGTGACAATTTACATAACCAATTAACATAATGTTTGGGAGCTAGGAAAGGCTTTGAAGTGAGTCATCTGCACTGGGATTGAAGAAGAATTGTGAAATTAAATTCACATGCAGGAAAAAATTATATATTATTTGAAAGAAACCTAAACAGTAAGTCGACAATCTTAAAGAAAGGGTGATAGAGAGGGCAGGGGTGCAACAGGTATGTTCTAGACAGAGGACACAGCATGTGCAAAGGCCTGGAGATGGAGAGTTTGGTGTAGAATAAAGTCATTGATGATGACAATCCACTGCTTGTTGGTACTTACCAAATCGATCCATTGTACTACATTATATGAAGGTTTGGTGGTAACTGGGATGAACACAACAGGTTTCATTACATGATTGAGGGCAGGTTAACCAGCTTTTGGGAACTGAAACTTATGACCAGCCTGCTCTGGTAGGTGACCTCTGATTGGCCTGCCACCGAATCATGCAGGCACTGTGTTTTCTGGTTGACACTCATAGAGTTGATGCATTGCTACTCTAACACTTTTAAATATATATATTTATTTTTAATCTATTTTATTGTATTTTTTACTTTTATTTTATTTTTGGCCATGCCTTGGGCATGTGGGATCTTAGTTCCCGGCACAGGGATTGAACCCATGCCCTCTGCAGTGGAAGCATGGAGTCCCAACCACTGGACCTCCAGGGAAGTCCCTCCTCTAACACTTTTGATATTCCACGCTGACTTGTGTGCAGTGTTTGGAACATCAGGTACTTTGCTTCCACTCTATGAACTGCAAAGTGTTTATTTCTCAGTAGTGACAGGGAAAGGGAATTTACTGAGTCTAGACAACTTCAGAAGTAGCCTACATTATTTTTCTTAAACTCCCCAAAGTGTTTCTTTCAAAGAGAGAAAGATGCAGCAAATAAATGAAAACCATGAGAGAGGCACCAGACAAGGAGAATAGAGACTGAAGATCCCACCTAAGGGTTAAACGTATTCAAGGGAAGAAACAAACACTTAGAATACCAAGCTGTTTTCATTATGGTAGATTTTTAATATGTTTTAATAGCTGGTAGAATAGATTAGACCAACCTCTTCAAAATTTCCTTGGTTATTCTTTTATGAAACTGTGATAATTCTTAAAATTAGGTGATTTAATTTCTTGGTAGTAGCCCTTAAAATATTTCTAGAATATCTTCTTTTGTTTTCAAAACTGTTCTTATAAAGACCATCATTCATATGTGAGTATTCATATTCATTTA
Source organism: Hyperoodon ampullatus (assembly GCF_949752795.1). Lineage (NCBI taxonomy): Eukaryota > Metazoa > Chordata > Mammalia > Artiodactyla > Ziphiidae > Hyperoodon > Hyperoodon ampullatus. The sequence continues at coordinate 30,706,823 of NC_136925.1, read as the reverse complement.
CATATGAATAGTATATATATATGAATAAAGATATATATATATTTACATATTAATGACAATATCATATATAGTAAATATATATTTACATGTATATATATTTACTATATAGTTACTTATTATATTAAAGATATTTACTTGGACTCATAAAATGGACAGACTATATTCATTAAATGTGCATTATACAAATAGGTTAACACTTTTGGTTATTCCTTGTATGGAAAAAAATGAGGTAGAACTTTAAAAATCAGTTAAATGCACTGACATGGAAATATTCTTGGTGTTTTTAACTTTCCTATTTTAAAGCACAGGAAATACAGCTTTTATACAGAGCAGGGACACAGATGAGATCAAGAATATATATTTAACTGAAAGAATCTTAGAAATATTTTGACAGAGGGTAAACATGACCTGCAATTGCCACACTTTACACTATCTTTTTGTGGGAGGTAACTTGTATTAGATAGATAGAATAATTCAAGTTATGGACTAGCTTCTTTGAAATTGAGCTCCATTTTTGGTGAGAAACAATGCTTCTTTCTCCATTTCTATGCAATTTAAACACCCCAATCTTCCGGAAGAAGCCAATTTAAACCGGCAACTTTGGAGTTATAATAAAATTTACAGATATGTTCTGTGAATCGGAACCTCAAATTTATCCCTAAATGTTTTCACAGTGGATCACAGACTTTCCTCTTCTTTTTTTCCAGTTACTGCAGCAACATAATTCATTAGCTAGACTTCAGCTATTTGATCACTAGTGAAATGACTTTAGCCTGATTTTACCTGTCTGCAAGGAGAGGATCTTCTTGCGTTAATTATTACTAATACTTTAAAATTGTGGTTTTCTCCAAAAGCTATGCGGAAAAGTCTTCCTTCTGATCCAGTATCTTCCCAAGTATCTTTCTGACAAGGTCAAAGCCTTTTTTTCTTGGGATTCTAAGTCCTTGGGTGGAGGTTTGGTAACAGCTTTGTCTATGGGTAGTCCTGTCTCTTTTAGACATTGAGAGTAGCAGCTGTAGCTGCAGATAAAAGGATGGCCTTTGCATGTGGACAGGACACTTGGCCTCTCAGAGGTCCTCTCGCCTGACTTTTGTATCCACCAGGAGCAATCTGTGTGAGTAAGTTCATCTCTACATATGAAGAGTGTGTTTATGTGTTGGTGTGTGTGTGTGTGTGTGTTCATATACCCACACATGCATGTTATTTATCAAATAACACGTTGAATTATTTCAAGGTTAGCGTATTGATTGAAACTGCATATGTATTTGGTGGAGTGTTTTTCCCACAGGGTCAGACCACGATGGCTAGAGAAGCTTGTTTTTATTGGTTTGGTTTTTGCATGGTACATTCTTCTCTTTTTGATTGGATCACTAGGGGGTTATTAACATTGCTTTAGTTGAGGAAGTGGAAACCTAGTACCCTAAAAAAGTCAAGACATTACTAAATTACCTAATTCACAGCAATATTTCTCTGTCTCTCTTCTTACTGGGCGTGCGTGTTCCATGTCCACGTGTGTATGTGTGTGGGGCAGGATCCTGCACCGAGAAAAGTTTCAAAAATTGCCAGCCAGGGTACTTGGACAAGCATTTTACATTCTGTACCTCTCAGACTATTTCTAGAGCACCTGGTTTCTCCATATTCTTAATGGAGACTTTGTTGCTCTATCAAATCAGATTTTGTGTAGAAAGCTGTCTTGTCATAGTCTAAGAAGAGTTAAGATAAGAATTTTGGCCTATCACTGGCCAGCATCACAGATTCTTAGTCCATCCATTTGACCAAGCCCCTTCCTTCCATTGAGAAAAGTGTATAAATTACCTTTTAATATCAATAAAAAGAAAGAAGTAGCCCAAGTGTTTGCCTCTTCTTTAAGGGTATTCTTATAACGCACCAGAGAAAAAGGATAGACTACCCAGTGCAGCTGTTTCTCTTCTCTTGCTCTCTTTTCCCATCCTTCCTAGGCCTGCTGTGGGCAGCTGGTCATTTCTGGAACTTCAGGACCATTTACTCCCTCAAAATGATACTCTGGTCTCAGCAGAGAGGTGACGTGGGGAAGGTCATCCTTTATTTCCCTTTCTTTAAAATTCCCCACTACACTAGAACAAAGCCAGTGTCCTTAGTAGGAGTTTGGGAGGAAACTAGAGGTTATTACAGGGGAGATGAGAAAGACAATAAAAACAACCCAGATTTTAATGTGACTTTTCATAGAGTGAAAAGTATCAAACGCTTCACAGGGATAGTCCTTATGGGTGCTCGGATTCCTAGTCTTGTTTCCCTACCTGAAGGCACATTTTGAGACACAGAAAGAGGGAGAGAGAGATGGGGGGAAAGAGAGAGGGGAACAGAGGAGAAAGAGAGAAAGCGAGCGAGAGAGAGATGTCATAAGAGCACCCAAGTCTAGCATAGGGTCCAAGGTGAACTTTGGTGAGCTGAGTCAGGTTCGTTTTCACTTGTGTAAAGGGAAAATATATCCTTCATTTTTCTTGTGGTCTAAGAGCCTTTAGGTTAAAACATATACATAGACACAATTATACACACAGAAACACACACTTATAGACATGTCATGTGGTTACTGAGCCCATGGATTGTGGATAGTTCCAAGTGAAATGTGCCACAAATGAAAAAAAATGTGTGTGAAATTTTGAAGAGTTGGCATTTAAAAAAATGTAAAATAGCTCATTAATAATTTTTCATTTTGATTATATGTTGAAGCAATATTTTGTATATATTAAGTAAAATATATTATTAAAATTAATTACACTTTTTAAAAAACTCTTTTCAATGTAACTTCTATTACATATGCGGCTTGCATTATATTTCTGTTAGACAGCACTGGTCTAGAGCTATATGACAGAAGAGAAAGATTTTCCAAACAGCGGTATAGGTGGAAACAATTTCTCCTGTTTAATTTTATACGAAGTAGTTTGAGTTACCCTTTTCTCAGTCTCCCGCTTTCAGACTTTGGTCAACAATGTGCCTTAGAATAAGCATTGAATTTACAGTTTTATCCTTATTTTAGATCAGATTAAATTTTTAGGTAGGTGGATCTTCTTCTCCTAACATGTTCCTATAAACAGAGGGGGAAGTAAGTAATGTACTTTCCCTTCTCCCTGTAAATGTCTCAAGATTGGGTAGGATGGGGATAGGGAAAATTGTTGGCATTTAATCAACAATTATCACTAGTTTTCTGTGCCAGTTCCTCACAACTTATCTCGAATTCTTCTATAGATACATTCAAAAAGGTATTGACTTCTCCATTTTAGGGAAGAAAAAACTGAGATGGTAGAGGTGACTTATCCAAGGCTAGAGGCTAGGGGTGTTAGAAATGCAATGCAAATGCCTAAGTCTCCATTCTTCACTGTGCCAAGCACCATCAAGGCAGAAGAACTGCATTACACAATTAACTTTATGATCATAATGTAAAGATCAATTAATTACTATTATTTTGCATGTATATTGTACATCATATGAATGATGTAGTTGGCACGTTGGCCAATAGAGGGAAAAATTATTCTTCAAGCCATCAAAATAAGGATGCAAAATGGAAAAGTAGTCATTGGGTTCAAAGGCAATAAATATGAAAAAAAGTTCATACATATTTTGAGACAACAATGATTTTAGAAACAATGAAATTAATTTAAAATCTTCAGAGGAAAATAAAAGTACTCTTATATGTTTATTAGCCTGCTTTTGAAGTTACCCTTTCTTAACTTTTGAAATTATTGAATTAGTTGCATCTTCCCTAAGACCCTGGATCAGGCTTTTATCCAAATTTGTGCTTGCTCTATTTTCTAATATGCAAAAGGTCTGACTTATGCATATGCACCACATGAATACTTTGTAAACTCTTGGTGAGCAAGTACCTATTCCAGGCTTTGAGTTATACATGCTGAGCAGACAAATAGGACTATAACATGGACCCTGCCCTCCTAGGAGTCAATGTCTAGAGAAATAGTGGTGATGGACTTCTGGGAGCCATAGGAGGGGTACTTGGTAGGCAGAATTCAAAGATGGATTCCAAGATTCCCACTTTCTGGTACAAGTCCCTCCTTTTGAGCCTGTGAAGAGCCTATGAATATGATGGGATAGCACGCTTATAATTAGCTTACTAATCTGTTGACTTTGAATTAATCAAAGGGGAGGCTATCCAGGTGGACCTGAACTAATCAGGAGAACCCTTTGCAGGAACTGGCCCTTTTCTGAAGTCAGCCATATTGGAAGTGTGAGATGGCCGGAGGAGGCCATATGACAAGGACTCAAGAGTAGCTTCTAGAAGCTGAGAGCCATCCCTGGCTGCCAGTTAATAAGACAACAGGGATCCCAGTTCTACAACTGTAAGGCAATGATTTCTGCAAACAAGCTAGGGGAGCTTGGAAGTGTATCTCACCTTAATTGGCACTCCAGATGAAGACACGGCTGATTGACACCTTGATTTCAGCCTTGTGGACACTGTGAGTAGAGAACACTACCATGCGTGTTTGGACTTCTGACCTACAGAACTCTGAGTTAATAAATGAGTGGTTTTTAGGCTAAATCTATGGTACTTGTTATGCAGCAGTAGAAAATCAATGCATGACCCTATACCAGTCTAGGTCGGCTGAGTTCAGGAAATACTTCACAGGAAGAAAGAATAGCTGAGCTGTGTCTTGCTGGATAACTGAGGAGTGAGGCAATAAAGAAGTGAGTTGTGAAGTAAGGGTGGTATGTGCAGAGAAAGACTTTGGAGCAGAGTCTCAACCTTGACTGCAAGTTGGAATTACCTGGGGAGTTAAACACAGGTAATGTGTTTAAACATACATAATTTGTCTGGGTTGGAACCTGGGCATAAAGATTAACACCATCTACCCAGTTGATTCTAAAGTGAAACTAAAGTTGAGCACTATGTTTTAGACAGTGAAACAGAGTGGAACTACAAACTCTGAAAGGGTAGGGTGAAATGAGAAGCTGGGTAAAAACAATAATAAAAGAAGAGTAGAGACAAGATAGTAAACTTTCTTTTTTTTAATCAAAATCTAACTTAAACTATTGTTAAAGCCTTGGATAGATATTCACTTGATTTGCATATGGTGGATGTGTAGGGCGCTTGGGAAAGGGAGGGCAAGAATTCTGGGAGGGCAGGGAATGTTAGCAATTTTCACAAGTATATTTCAAACCTATTTCAGAGATTTGAACACAGGAGGTGTTCAATAAATGTTTGTTGATGAATGAAAATGACTGGGCATCCTCAGGAGAGAAGCTAGTATTATATCATATATAGGCAAGAAAAGTTACCTACCTAGCTTGGAATCTGGGTGATCATACTCATAATTTTCTTTCTTTCAGGACACAGTACTTTCCCCAAAGATGAATCCTACTCCTACTACTTGCCTCATTGCTTTCATCTGGAATGGGAGTGATCCTTTATTTTCACTACTACAAGTTGATATGGCTAATACCAACATAAAAGAAGAGTAGATCTTGAGTTGCTTTAATAGCTGTATAATGTTCAATTCAAAAGACAGCCCTATAGTAAGATAGGTAGATGAGCTCAGGATATATAAGGAATTTGGGGGAAAGGATATTTGAACACAGTATGCCCATGTCCTTGAATGACTGGGATTAGTTGGATGAACTCCATTCTTTTCCATGTATTAAATGATTACTCCATGCTCAGTACAGGGAAAACACTCTGCATTCATTATGATGTGACATTTCATTTAATTGTCACCAAATCCATTAAGGAACAAGTTAAAGTCTCCATTTTACATTGGGAGATTAAAAAAACCCATGTCACATGATTTGTAAGTAATGGAGCCAGGATTTAAAATGAAATCTGTCTGACTCTAAAGCTGGATTCTTAACCACGGTATTAGGAGTAGTTCTCTTTGGGAAGGGTAATACTAAAGACTTCTAAATTTTTCTAATGTCACAGAACACATTCAATCTTTAGATAGGTTGCAGTGAAGAATTTCACTTCTAAGAAATGGACTAATTGACTCCGATTTCCCTTTCATGTAAACTAGTGATGCAAAATCAGTTTTGGACTTCATGAGTTAATATTTGGAGAAGTTTTTGAATTATATTAAAATATTCCTATGTTTTTTTTTCACATCAGAAACAAGAACAAACAGGTAAAAGAAGTTCAAAATATAAATCATCAAAAGTAAGCTGTCAATTTTTCAACTCAGATGCTGTCATCCTTAATAGCTTATATTTATATATATGCATATATGATTTTATAAATACAAAGGACTATCAGATATATCCATTAAACAGCTTTGCTCTATACATAATGAGTGATGCTTTCAGATGTATTTTCTTTGATATTCAGACTATTAAATTTTGATCCTTTATGATATAAAATTATCTAAAATGGGAAAAACTAAAAAAAAGGTTTTTGTTTTCTGATCATCTCTTTTCAAAGTAAACTCTCAAAGTGCAAGGATCTTACCTTTTATGTGTTCGGCATTTAATTCATAAGGCATTACATGTGGTAATAGGCTGAAAAATGATGGCATGATTGGATTCATTGTTTAAAAATCTGAATTATTTTATGTGTTTGTAATATTCATGATATAACTGTAAATAATTGTGGTGTATCTTAGAGTTATAATCATATGATCATTATTTCCATTTCACTTTTTAAATTTATTTACAGTTTATTTTTAGTTTGGATTTTGACACAAATATTCTTCTACTTAATTCACTACAAAACTGTAAACTTTTGTCCTAAAGAGTCACATGTGAATTGTGGAGAGGTGACTGGCAGAATATGATATTAATAGGTTATTGACTTGTTAGGTCTTAAAGTGCCAAAAGGAACATCCCTTGCAGCCCCTGCAATGCACTGGAGGTTTGTTTCATTGATTGGTCTGTTTAACCCATCATCTCCAGGCATTTAAACAGTGATATACGCTTGACAAACCTAATATTTCATTTTCTATCTAGGGACCGTGGAACAGAAATTAAAGGAAAGAAAGACAAATGGACAAATATACAAGCAGAAAATGATGATAAATGTGAGAGAGAAGGAAGAGAAAAATACAACACAGACCAAAATTTGGATCAGTAGGTTCTGGAATCTGTAAATGTACAACCTAACAGCAAATATAATTCCCAGGAGGTGGGTAAGGGAAAGAATTTAACATGTCTATTGTGAGCAAAATTCAGATTTAGATACAGAGCAGCCAGAAAACCAAATAAGATATCAAATAAGCGGTGGCTGGGTTTTTGGGGTGTGTGTGTGTGTGTGTGTGTCTGAGAGAAAGAGAGAGAGAAGCCATTCTTTAAAGTGTTTTGAATATTCCTGTAAAGAGCAAATCTAGCCTAAACTTTGCTTTTTAAACCTTGAAGGAGGTGCCATGGTATGGGAAATGCTTTCTTTCTTTAAATGTAGGTTTTTCTTCTCTCACCAACTGGAAAAGGGGATACTTTACAATAGTTTGCCTCAGGTCCCTTGAATCTCTCTCTGGTGTGACAGAGAATGGAGCAAAAGAAAAATTATATATATATATATATATATAATATCAAAAACTGGTTATTCTGTGGGACTTTTATCTGATTAAAATTCTATCTTTAATACACAGTGTCCCTGGAAACAGAACAGTCATACCCTGCCCTGTCTCAGGAACACAGGATGAGGAGGATGTATCAGCATAACTGACAACACATTTGAGTAGCTTAATCTTCAGGGAAAGGCAGGATATTGGGAAAGTAAATTCTGAAGAGTGAGTCACATCTTCAATCACACACTTGAGTATCTGGAACTTTCTGTGATAAGTGACTTTTTAGCTTTTAAAGTGTGGGTCCTATTGAAAACATTTAGATTTTATATGCTTCTGTTAATCACAACTACGAAGCCCCAGTATTTATATCCTGAAAGTACATCAACTCTTGCTGAGCTCTTTTAAGAACTTGAGTGATATCATTCTATCAACAAAGGGTTACTTTCTATTTATGTGTTATGTGTTAGGTGCTGTGGTGTGGGTGGGATGGAGAAGTACGGGTGGTAAGAGAGAATTCTCAGAAAAAAATTCTTGCCTCAAGAGATAGAGACTGCTTACGTGGGAACGACACAGTGTGCATAGACTTTTCATACTGTGTGAGATAGGAGGTCGGGACAATAAAAATACTGTGGGAACAGGAGAACTTGAGTAGGGCCCTAAGTAGCGGGGTTTGAGTCACTGGGCAGGAAGAGAAAGTATTTCTAGCTGGAAGAGGTGCATGCAAAGGCAGAGAGTTTGAAACCAGGGTGAACTGAGACAGCATCACCCCCCGAAAGGCACTGAGATTCAGCGCATGCCTCTGGCTGGCTCCAAGTTCAAGTGTCTGCTCCACCAGCTGTCTGACCCTGGGAGAGCCATTTCACACATAGGGACACCAAAGAGTGACAGTGAGGAATACATCCTCAATAAATATTAACTACTGTTGTTGTTTTAGAAATAAATCATTTTTAAGGTAGATAAATAAAATGTGGTATAGAGTGATTGTAACAGACTTAAGAATTTTTCATTTCTAAAGCATAGATGAAGCACATAGAAAACATAAGTTTCTAAGGCCATAAATCATCAGTCTTGGAATCTCTCTGCTGTCCGCCCACCTCTCACCTTAATTCTTAATGTTACTTCTTCTTTATCACTTCTCAGTTCACTTGATGGGGATTATTTAAGTATATACACACTTAAAGTCATAAAAGTAGGGGTTCTCAATTAATATACATGAATTCACAATATTTTTATCTACTTCAGTGTTCTAGGTCTTCATATTATAGCATATCTAATCTGTGTACAAAAGTCACCAAAATGATTTATTAACCCCACGAAAAAGTTAGGTAAACGTATTTGGCTTCATTTACTTGCAGGAAATAAATTGAGACTTACAAGCTATTATTCAATTGTTCATTCATTCATTCAAAATATTTACTAAGTTCTGTACCAGGTACCGGGTATCTGAACATATGAACACAGAAGTTCAATTAGAAGATGCACCTTCATGCTGAGCCAAAATAACAAAAATGAAGAATTATGGTTTTAGATAAATGTTCAAGGAGAGGGTTTGAGATAATAAAGTTGTCTTCTAAGGATTTAAGATGGAGAAATTAGTCACTTTTCTTTATTAGAACTCTATCAGACAAATATTTTATATATTTTGCTTCAATTTCCAAAATAAGACTTTTGCAGCCTTCAGTAGAATATCAGGTCAGTTCTTGTTAAGTAACAACAGTGTCAAATAATGGTAATAATATTGGGATAGGAACTTTGACATCTGGAACTAAGTAGTAAAATCATTGGTACTGAAGATAGAAATAAGGAGGGTATTAACCCATAAGCTTCACCTGGCATCTTTCATTAGCGTCTGAATAAAATTCTTCATTGGAATTTGCAACACTGCTTGTAGTTCATCTTATTACTTTTACAGGGGACAAACAGCCATGTAATTAGAGTGTATTTGCAGTATTACACGCGTATTTGTAGCCTGAAGATTAGATACCAATTGGATGTTATCAAGTATAATTACCACGAAACTTGTTCTCTGCATCTAAGGGTTTACATTTCAGTGCTGCTACAACTACACAATTATTTTTCAGTTAGCTTATATCTGTAACTGTAGCTTATATAATTATTTAATAATTATATCCATAGAGGATGTAATAAGACCATTTAAAAGTCACTGTTAAAAAAACAAATCAGCTATACATAAAAAGCATGCAATAAATATTTTATATTACGGCGCTTTCTATTTTTACACTAATTTCCAATTCAAGTTATCACAACCCTATATCTAGTTTCTTGGGAACATGCACAAGTTGTGCCTTCAAGGACTTGAAACTTACTATAATAATAGTAGCATTGCCATATGTTTGTATAGCAGCACTTATTTTCAAAGTGCCTTCTCAACGATTAAACTTCATGCTACCCTGTGGGGTTAGTAAGGAGAGGGGATTAAGAGCCTCTTTTAACCAGAAGGCAATTTGGGATACAGAGAAGTTACACTCAAAATCCTGGGAACAAAATTGGTATTTATGAGTCATAAATAGTGTCACCTGGCTATATGTTGTGGAAGTTAAACAATGGCATGATCATAGTTTAGAAATAATCCTTGAAGCACTCATTCATTCATTCACTCCTCCATCCATCCATTCATTCATTCACACTATAAATGCCAAGAGGTGTGCAATGGGGCTCACCGGGGGCAAAGCCAGCTTTGCTGGGGAAGCTGAGAATGGAAGCTAGTCATCCAGTGGTCATACAAAAGGCAGAGGTTTCAGAAGGATAGGGCTTGAGAGGGAGTAAGAAGGCATTTCTGGAGGCAATGAAAGGAAGTAAATGTGGTACTGGATGAGGCACTGACATCTCTGGGCCAGTGGTGGGTTGGTAAATGTTTAACAACCAGCTCTCCAGGGGATCAAAGTCCCAATTTGTAGCATTTGCTGATTTTCATGATGTAAATTATCCCACCAGAGCTGATTTCAACCTACCAATGTGATGCCCCTGATTGTGGAATTGGGCAGAGACATTCAGTAGCACATCATTATATAGTATTTCCATCATACAGCTACAATATAGATGTAAACAGCCTCAAAGCATAGGTCCTAGTAAAATGCAAAATTATTAGTTGGTGATGAATTTTGAGTATTATCTTTTTATAGCTCCTTTATTTTATTTTATTGAAGTATAGTTGATTTACAATATTATATAAGTTCCAGGTATACAACATAGTGATTCACAATTTTTAAATATTCTATTTATAGATATTATAAAATATTGGCTCTATTGCCTTGCTGTAAAATATATATGTGTACTCATTTATTTAATGCATAGTACTTTTTTGGGTTTTTTTGTTTTCTTTTTTTTGTGGTACGCGGACCTCTCACTGTTGTGGCCTCTCCCGTCGCGCAGTACAGGCTCCAGACGCGCAGGCTCAGTGGCTATGGCTCACGGGCCTAGCCGCTCTGCGGCATGTGGCATCTTCCTGGACCGGGGCACGAACCCGTGTCCCCTGCATCGGCAGGTGGACTCTCAACTGCTGCACCACCAGGGAAGTCCATATGCATAGTAGTTTGTACCTCTTAATCCCCTGTCCCTATCTTGCCCCTGCCCACTTTCCTCTCCCCATTGGTAACCACTAGTTTGTTCTCTATATCTGTTTCTGTTTTGTTATATTCATTCTTTTGTTTTATTTTTTAGATTTGTCTTTATCTGTCTGATGTATTTCACTGAACATAATACCTTCCTGGTCCATCCATGTTGTTGTAAATGGCAAAATTTCATTTGGCGTTATGGCTAATTCTTTATCCATTCATCTTTGATAGATACTTAGGTTGCTTCTATGTCTTGGCTATTGTAAATAATAATGCTATGGGTCTTATTACATTTGCTTTACATATAAGTTCCAGAGTTTTTAATTGTACTTAGTGGGAGAAATAGAGAAATGTATGTCTACTCCCTCTTCCTGGAGGTAGTAGTCCAACCTCAGTTTTAAAGATAATGTGCTATGGATACATTTTTAAAGGTTAAAGAAAAGTTTGCTCAATTTTTTAAGTAAGTAATCCTTAATTCTTTTGCCAAGTGTGATAGTTTCAGATTATTTATCCTTAACAAAGAGAAGAAAGCAACTACCAAGACAACCAATGACAAAATAACAAGAAGGACTTCTAAAGTTCTAAGTTTCCATAGTAAAAATGTGATATAATTGTGTAAAAGGTTAGATAATAGCATATGGTATTTGATCAACTAGAAAGACACTCATAAAGTACTTAGAAAATCCATTCCTTTGTGGCAATATTTGAAAATCATTGTAGGAATGATAGTCTGGCTTTCATCTATACATTTCAAAATAGCTTCTTTAGAGATTTAGAAACAAAACATTTGGGATGAGACAACTGGATTTAAATTCTGAGTTCTGCCAATTAGTAGCTTTTCAACCTCAGGAAAGTTTTGAAATCTTTCCTCCTCTGTAAATCAGGATGAGGGTGATCATGAGGATTAACTGAGATAATATACAGTTGTCCTTCTGTATCCACTCAAGACTTGTTCCAGGACACTTCCCCAGATACCAAGATTAGTAGATGCTCCAGTCCCTTACAGAAAATGGTGTAGTATTTGCATATAACCTATGCACATCTTCATGTATACTTTGTCATCTCAAGATTACTTATACTATTTAATACAAAGCAAATGCTATGTAAATAGTTGTAAATACAATGTAAATGCTATGTAAGTAGTTGCTGGAGTGCTGGAAATTCAAGTTTTGCTTTTTGGAAATTTCTGGCATTTTTTTCCAAATATTTTTGATCTGTGGTTGGTTGAATTTGAGGATGTAGAACTTGTGGATGTGGAGGGATGACTATATATACAACTCCTAACAATTTCCAGCCCATAGCAGCTCTCTACAAATGGTAGATCCCTGTCTTTAACAGGATTAGGGTTTGCTAAAAAAACAAGTCAACAAGCCCAAAATGGAGTTGCTTATGCTAAGCTGCATATCACCAAACTGAGACTTAATTTTGGCTATTCCAGAAATGAAAACTTAAACCAGTGAATCAGGAATTGCCTGATCAGTACTAGTTAGGTAATCTGCCTGATAGATTCCTGCCATCCCCTTAGGAAAAGTAACCTTGCAATAACCAACCTGCTTTTTTGCCTAGTATAACTTTCTTGTACCTTGTTCACTTCTGCCTATAAAAGTCTTTCATTTTGTACAGCTCCTCGGAGATCCTTTCTATGTGTTAGATTAGATGCTGCTCAATTCAAACTGATTTTTGCTGAAATAAACTCTTAGAATTTTTAATATGCCTCAGTTTATCTTTTACCAGGGCTCATGTTAATTCAGATGAATTACATCTCATAGTCCTAGGCAAGTATCTTTGTAATCTGTCATTTTAGAATAAAATGTGTGTTGAGGAAATACCAAAGGAAATTGCTTAAAGAAATTAAAAACTTGGAAAGAGAGTGTAGCCTACATAAAAAAAAAAAAAAAAAGTCCGAGACTCACTATTTTAAAACAATTTCATTAAATAACTACTCAGAGAAAATGAAAAAGGAGGCAAAGTTCTCCTGTTAGGTATCTATTGAGTTGGCCACATAGAAAACTTTAAAACAAAGAGCAGTAATTCTATTCCAACTTCCTTGTAAAACAATGATAACAATTCTTTACATTTGTATACTGTTTACTGTTGACAAAGAGCTTTCACATACATTATCTCATTTCACAGAGACTGGAAGGCACCTTTCCTGCTCTGACTGATGTTTATGAATGTACTACTTTCCCCTGGGCTGCAGTCATCAATAGTCAATGAGAAGAAAGGCTGGCCTTTTTGGAACCGCTTTGCTGCCCGGTAACTGCATTAACTCTGCTGTTGTTAAACAGAGTCATATATTAACTATTCCACAGGATACCATCCATATCAACTAATGAATATTTGAATCCTTGTTCCTTGTGGAGCAGTCTTTAGACCCATTCCTCTCTGCTTATCCTGTGCCCTCCCTCAGGAACCACATCCTCAGTGATGTTCTACCTGATGGCTCCAGCCATTTCAGAAAAACCTACACTGGAGATACTTAAGTTCTAAAGAAAAAATGCTGTACAAGGTACATAAACTGGAAAGCTGCTATATGGAATGAGGATTATACTGTTCTAAGGCTAGAAAGTGATCCTATTTGTGGGGGTCATGGGAAGACTTACCATAATAGGAGTTATGGTGTGCTAATACGGTCTCTGCTGACGGAAGTATTTAACACAAGTCTGGGATGGGACAGAAATCTCTTAGAAGAACTTCCTGCACTGTTTGGGAATCGGGGGCAAAGGATTTCTAAGGTCTCCTCTGGTTCCAAATTCTGTGCTCCTGCAATTCTGATTTGTTCCCTGGTTGTTTCGGTCTATAAGGAAACACTCCTTAAATTCTGTGTATTTCTCTTGATGCCAAGCAGTGTTTCACAGCCTACTGATGGAAAACTGAAGCAAAACAAATAAAACAAAAAACACATTACGCTTTCTAGGAAAACCAATAGGAGCAGAGGTAGAATTGAAATGGGCAAAACAGTATCTCTGAACCAGGGACATTCTCAACTGTGATTTGTTTTAGGGTCATACAGGATTTCTACCGTTGTAACCATCATTTCTAATCTCCATGAATGATATCTCTTGACGTTTCTCCACCAAAATTCTGAAGCTTCACCCTGAGTCTCAGGTTTCAACAGGCCAGTTTTGAGCAGCTGCTTTTTTTTTTTTTAACGTCTTTATTGGATTATAATTGCTTTACAATGGTGTGTTACTTTTTGCTTTATAACAAAGTGAATCAGCTATACATGTACACATATCCCCATATCTCCTCCCTCTTGCGTCTCCCTCCCACCCTCCCTATCCCATCCCTCTAGGTGGTCACAAAGCACCGAGCTGATCTCCCTGTGCTATGCGGCTACTTCCCACTAGCTATCTATTTTACATTTGGTAGTGTATATATGTCCATGCCACTCTCTCACTTCAACCCAGCATCCTCTTCCCCCTCCCCGTGTCCTCAAGTCCATTCGCTATGTCTGTATCTTTATTCCTGTCCTGCCCCTAAGTTCTTCAGAACAATTTTTTTTTTTAGATTCCATATATATGTGTTAGCATACAGTATTTGTTTTTCTCTTTCTGACTTACTTCACTCTGTATGACTGACTCTAAGTCCATCCACCTCACTACAGATAACTCAATTTCATTTCTTTTTATGGATGAATAAAATTCCATTGTATGTATGTGCCACATCTTCTTTATCCATTCATCTGTCAATGGACACTTAGGTTGCTTCCATGTCCTGGCTATTGTAAATAGAGCTGCAGTGAACATTGTGGTACATGACTCTTTTTGAATTATGGTTTTCTCAGGGTATATGCCCAGTAGTGGGATTGCTGGGTTGTATGGTTGTTCTATTTTTAGTTTTTTAAGGAACCTCCACACTGTTCTCCACAGTGGCTGTATCAATTTACAATCCCACCAACACTGCAAGAGGGTTCCCTTTTCTCCACACCCTCTCCATCATTTTTTTTTTTTTTAGATTTTATTTAACATCTTTATTAGAGTATAATTGCTTTACAATGGTGTGTCAATTTCTGCTTTAAAACAAAGTAAATCAGTTATACATATACATATGTCCCCATATCTCTTCCCTCTTGCATCTCCCTCCCTCCCACCCTCCCTATCCCACCCCTCTACATGGTCACAAAACACCGAGCTGATCTCCCTGTGCTATGCAACTGCTTCCGCTAGCTACCTATTTTACGTTTGGTAGTGTATATATGTCCATGCCACTCTCTCACTATGTCCCACCTTACCCTTCCCCAGCCCCGTATCCTCAAGTGCATTCCCTAGTAGGTGTGCATCTTTATTCCCATCTTGCCCCTAGGTTCTTCTGACCATTTTTTTTTTTTAGATTCCATATATATGTGTTAGCATACTGTATTTGTTTTTCTCTTTCTGACTTACTTCACTCTGTATGACAGTCTCTAGGTCCATCCACCTCACTACAAATAATTCAGTTTCATTCCTTTTTATGGCTGAGTAATATTCCATTGTATATATGTGCCACATCTTCTTTATCCATTCATCTGTTGGTGGACACTTAGGTTGCTTCCATGTCCTGGCTATTGTAAATAGAGCTGCAATGAACATTTTGGTACACGACTCTTCTTGAATTATGGTTTTCTCAGGGTATATGCCCAGTAGTGGGATTTCTGGGTCGTATGGTAGTTCTATTTTTAGTTTTTTAAAGAACCTCCATACTGTTCTCCATAGTGGGTTTATCAATTTACATTCCCACCAAGAGTGCAAGAGGGTTCCCTTTTCTCCACATCCTCTCCAGCATTTATTGTTTGTAGATTTGTTGATGATGGCCATTCTGACCGGTGTGAAGTGATACCTCATTGTAGTTTTGATTTGCATTTCTCTAATAATTAGTGATGTTGAGCATCCTTTCATGTGTTTGTTGGCAATATGTATATGTTCTTTGGAAAATGTCTATTTAGGTCTTCTGCCCATTTTTGGATTGGGTTGTTTGTTTTTTTGATATTGAGCTGCATGTGCCACTTGTATATTTGGGAGATTAATCCTTTGTCAGTTGCTTCATTTGCAAATGTTTTCTCCCATTCTTAGGGTTGTCTTTTCATCTTCTTTATGTTTTCCTTTGTTGTACAAAAGCTTTTAAGTTTCATTAAGTCCCATTGTTTATTTTTGTTTTTACTTCCATTTCTCTAGGAGGCGGGTCAAAAAGGATCTTGCTGTGATTTATGTCATAGAGTGTTCTGCCAATGTTTTCCTCTAAGAGTTTTATAGTGTCTGGCCTTACATTTAGGTCTTTAATCCATTTTGAGTTTATTTTTGTGTATGGTGTAAGGGGGTGTTCTAATTTCATTCTTTTACATGTAGCTATGCAGTTTTCCCAGCACCACTTATTGAAGAGGCTGTCTTTTCTTCATTGTATATTTTTGCCTCCTTTATCAAAAATAAGGTGACCATATGTACATGGGTTTATCTCTGGGCTTTCTTGTTCCATTGATCTATATTTCTATTTTTGTGACAGTACCATACTGTCTTGATTACTGTAGCTCTGTAGTATAGTTTGAAGTCCGGGAGCCTGATTCCTCCAGCTCCGGTTTTCTTTCTCAAGATTGCTTTGGCTATTCAGGGTCTTTAATGTTTCCATACAAATTGTGAATTTTTTGGTTCTAGTTCTGTGAAAAATGCCATTAGTAGTTTGATAGGGATTGTGTTGAATCTGTAGATTGTTTTGGGTAATATAGTCATTTTCACAATGTTGATTCTTTCAATCCAAGAACATGGTATATCTCTGTCTGCTTGTATCATCTTTAATTTCTTTCATCAGTGTCTTATAGTTTTCTGCATACAGATTTTTTGTCTCCTTAGGTAGGTTTATTCCTAGGTATTTTATTCTTTTTGTTGCAATGGTAAATGGGAGTGTTTCCTTCATTTCTCCTTCAGATTTTTCATCATTAGTGTATAGGAATTCAAGAGATTTCTGTGCATTAATTTTGTATCCTGCTACTTTACCAAATTCATTGATTAGGTCTAGTAGTTTTCTGGAAGCATCTTTAGGATTCTCTGTGGATAGTATTGTGTCATCTGCAAACAGTTATTGCTTTACTTCTTCTTTTCTGACTTGGATTCATTTTATTTCTTTTTCCTCTCTGATTGCTGTGGCTAAAACTTCCAAAAGTATGTTGAATAATAGTGGTGAGAGTGGACAACCTTGTCTTGTTCCTGATCTTAGAGGAAATGGTTTCAGTGTTTCACCATTGAGAACAATGTTGGCTGTGGGTTTGTGCTCTGCCATCTTTTAGTATGGTGCAGAGTTAAATTATTTGATTTTTAAGCTTCAGTTTCTCAATTGTAAAAATTTGATAATATTATTTTTCTGTCAGCATTGTTGTGAGAATTAAGGATGATGTATTTAAAGTATCTGGTACTGGCAGAGGCTCAGTAAATGATGGTTACTCTTAGAGTTTTAACAAAAAATTCTGGACTAGCTATTCAGGATACCAGATGAAACTATTGAGAGGGGTTTCAATTGAAACTATTGAAAGAAGTATGAGCAGATCACTTCATTCGAAATGGTAATATAAATTTTAGAGGTGGGTACAGTGTGCTATGGGAACACAGGGAAGAGCCATGTGGCGAGCAGAGCTGCCATATTGTACGACTTCAGAAACTGCATGCACATTACAGTCTGTATGAATAGAGGGCACTTCAGAGCTGCCATTCACAGCTTATGGGATGAACCGTATCAAATTGCTGATATTCAAGCATTGTGACATAATAAAAATAAAAATGGGAATGTGCCCCCTGGAACTGAGTCACATGGAGTCCCTGCATGAGGAAAAGGGAAGAATCAGAGACTTTGTAAGGTCAGTCTTGTCCCCGATGAGCCATGGAAGATGAGGAGGAGTCATTGTAGTGAAGAAGTGAGGAAGACATAGTCAGAGGTGTTGGCAGGCACCAGGCAATAGAGGTTTTCAAAGCCTTCTGAGGAATGAGAGATTCACCGTTCCTGAGCGTAGAGATTGAGGCAAAGTGAGAAGGACATAAAGCTGAAGAGGTAGGCAAGGTTGGGTTATTCAAAAGCTACAGAGACTATACAGCCTTGAAGCAAAATTCAAAGTGGCTATTTGGGAAGACATAAATTCTAGAATCTCAAAGAGTCCTTGGGTAACCAAATTAGATATCCCCTCCACCACAGCCTTCTCCAATTCTTCAGCCTAAATCAGGTTCACCTTTCAATCTCTGTCATGGCACTTTATTCTTTTATTTCATAGCATGGCCACAGTTTGAAATTATAGAGTATATTTATTTGTGTGTTTATTTACTAGATTATAAACTACAGGAGGGCAGAAACCTTGTCCAATGTGTTTAAAATGATCTTCCAGCACAGTGCCTGGAACTAAGTAGGTAGGAGTTCAAAAAATATTGGTTGAAGCAATGGGTAGATAACAAATGCTAATTTTTCTAAGTCTGTTATCCCCATATCAAATTTTCCTGGCTTTACTTTAGAAAAGTCCATTTGAAGGAGCCTATAGGAGAACAACCTCCAGCACTTGTCCCAATTACCTAATTTACATGAAAGGGGGTCCTTTAGCTCAAGTACCAGATGTTTGAAGAGATGGCTTCCTTTTCGCCCAACTCCTCGGTCCTCTGGACCCACGCCTCTGTGGTGCCAGGTGACAAGTCAGGCTTGGCTGCATGCCAAAACCAAGAGATGCACGGAGAAGTGTTGCATGTTTTTCTGAACAGACTAACTCAAGGCCTCTTAGCTGGAAATGAAGAGGTTGGAGTGTTGGGGGTAATAAATGAAAGAAGTATCTTCTTAAAATTTTACTACACCCAAGGTCGTTTGTCATAGAGAGCCATCGGAAAGACATGTTAGTTACAAGAATGCATTTGGCAGGTGTTTGGATGTTGTAAGGACTTGAATTAGGTCTTGTATTACATCATTAGCCACCAAAGGGAGTGGTGGTGTCCCTGTTGTTTGTCTCTGGCCTATCAACATCACATTTCTCCTTGCTATGCCACCTTGACTAGCTTTTTACCTTAAAATCGTTAAGATAAAACAAAAACATTGCCCTCATGTAAACAGTCCTGAAAATTATGTTCAATTTACTTCAATAGGAAAAGGGAAACAGGCTTGATTGAAGTACAAAGTATGACTCTCCCTATTCCCCTGAAATGCCTACCTGTCACTGTGCTACATGGGTATCATTTCTGTGTTTGTGGGTATTGCAGTCGGGGTAAGATTGGGACTTAAGTAAGATTCACCTTGGGACATCCTTGATGTTTATTAACTTCTAACTAGTGTTGTAAACCCAATGCCAGAATTTGGAGCTCTTGGTTCTTCTGTTCATGGCGTTTTCTTCACTGTGACTAATAAGCTTCCTAATAAATCCTTGCCAGACTTATACAAATATCTGGTTTCCCGAATTCTTTTTCAACTTACATAAACTATCAACTTGCATAACACATCAACTGTGTTTTCCTCCTCTTAAATGTAGAAATCCAGTTTCAATGGGAACATTTAATATTTGATATTAAATATGTGGTCAAGTGAAAGATAAACCACTTAATTTTGTGGAGAGATAGAAGCCTGCTATTGGTGATTTATGTGAGTATTTTGGGTCTAATCCTGGAACATTCACAATGTCTCCTTTTCTTCCCCCAAGACAAAGTCCACTGGCTGTCTTGGGTATTTGAAACAAAACATTTAATGCTAATCTTAAAATTAGCAAAATTTCCATATTGAGCAAAGAGTTTGGAGAGGAACCTTATAGGTGAAACCTTTGACCATCCTTAAATATTGCTATTCATAAGAGACATCCCATAAATGTTTCTTTAAAGGGGCTGCTTGTTCCATGAAATTAGCTTTGGCTCTCATAGACCTAGGTTATGTTTGATGCTATATGAAGACATAACAATGAGAAGCCAATTAGGTTTGGGAATGAAAATTCCTAAAATTGTTTAAAACAATGTTAGTTTGTGTCTGCAGAGTCCATGGGGAGAGCATCATCGTCAATGCTCAGCCAAACCAGAAATCCTGCTGGAAGATGCTACCAACGCAAACACTACCCTGGGCCAGAGACTATTGGGAGATTTAAGTATTGGGGGAAAAAGTCATTGCTTTATCAGGTGACTACATTAGTGGTAGATGTTATATTAGTCACCTGCAAGAATTAAAGCAGCTACTTATGTAGTAAACTGAACAGTTGATAGTGATTTGGGCAACCAGAGAAGAAAGTCCACCAAGCAAACTTTTTTTTTTTTTACATCTTTATTGGAGTATAATTGCTTAACAATGATGTGTTAGTTTCTGCTTTATAACAAAGTGAATCAGTTATACATATACATATGTTCCCATATCCCCTCCCTCTTGCGTCTCCCTCCCACCCTCCCTCTCCCACCCCTCCAGGCGGTCACAAGGCACCGAGCTGATCTCCCTGTGCTATGTGGCTGCTTCCCACTAGCTATCTACCTTACGTTTGGTAGTGTATATATGTCCATGCCTCTCTTTCACACTAAGCAAACTTTTAAAAAGCAGACACTTTTCTCTAAGAATTCTCAGGCTACAGTCTCATCTTTGCCCTACAGACTACATGCGAAAAGAATAAAAGCTCTGGTACAGAGTTTATTTGCAGAAGTACAAGAAGCCGTCAGACACCAGAAGAATTTCATCAGGAAGTTACTCAGCCCACACTTCATTTACATTGAAGTTAATTGCAAGGTGCATTTCAACACACTGCATGGAAATATTTACTTGATTCTTGTGTTCTGAAAAGCTGCTGGTCTAAGAACTAAGGCTACCTGTTGAGAAGGGAAGAAGCCAAAACTAAAGACTTTGTTTTCCTGCAGAAGGGTCTCAGGGATTCTGCAGCTTCTGCTTTACAAGAGGTTAAGAAGGTGGTTGGGAGGTTTATACCCTGAGTCTCTGAACTCAGCTGGGCGGTTCTACAGCTCTAGGACCCTTCCTTCCTCCAATGTAGCTATAACCCTTGGAGACAAGAGAAAACAGCCAGTGCGGATATGAAGGCAGGCGGGATTGTGAGGGGCACTTGGGGTGGGCAGAGCAATTAACTCTTTTCCTCAACTGTAGAGAACCAGGCTTCTCTTGATCTCACAGTAGACTACAGCTAGTGGCCGGGATTCTTTACAGTGAGTGAAATAGACAGTGATGCTACAATACCAAAGAGGAGACCCGCCCTGGTCCGGCGTTCATAGTGAGAGAACTTTCATAATGAGGCCTGTGGATAAAGGACTGAGATCCTTTACAGAGGAGGGAAGTGCAAATAGGGTGCGTCTGAGCTGATCTGTTGGAGCCACTTCACCTCTGAACAGGTTGGGAGCTTTCAAGCCCCTTGAAGTTTTAAAAAGGCACTGATTTCAGCATGAGATGTTTGCTGCACGGCGCTCAGCTGGAATGAAACGAAGGGGAGGAAAAGTAGCTTCTTTCTTGCATTCAGAAAGCAGAGGCCAATTGAATGGATTCTACTCAAACTGATTGCGTTTGTAGTTTTTGAAAAAAAAAAAAAAAGAAAAAGCTAAGAAGTTTAAATCCTATTCACCAAGTTCACAAAAACAAAACCCGGTCACAGAAGGACTCTGAGAAGTGCACACATCCTTACAAGAGATGGACAATTTAAAACAAGCTTTATTAAATAAGTCCCTTTCACACCGGCTTCTTAGTATAATTCAGTAGCTCATACTTCTCTGCCTCATTTTAAGGGTTTTCTTTACCATAATCTAGTTTAAATCAAATGTTCAACACAATTTTCTAAGTTTACAAGGGTTTATTAATTCATTGAGTTGAAAACCAAAAGACTTTTTCTATTTTCTCTTTAAAGAATAGAATATAGTCTGTACCTCCCTTCCACTTGGCAATGACTAGGGGCTCTATAACACAGAAGCCAACAGAGTGTTGAAAAGTGAAATCTGGTTCTTTTTGATTTGTTTGCTTACCCTGCTCATCTGACATCTTCACTCGATCAAAATGCACAGGGCTCTTACTTGCCTCTCTTTCCCTTACGTAGCCTTTGCTTATGCAAAATGTTATACATTTGTCCATCCACTTAATTCGTGCAATGCTTTAAAGCTTTTATTCAACTACCTGAATCTCCTTTACATCTGTCTGCTTTAGCATCCTCGGTCTTGGTCTGAAGGCCTCCAGAGGTCAGGAAATTGGATATTACCTCACTTTGTACAAGACATGGGGGAGTGCCGTCTCTGGCCCTCTGCCTCACAAATGCTTTTAGAGGATGATGATGGTGATGAGGAGGTGCCATCTCACTGGTATAAGGAAACTTGTAAGGAGTAGGTCAAGTGTGCAGGATATTATCTTTTGGAATTTACATTTAAGGTGATGCACTGGACTGGCCAGTTCAGGCTGCTGAGGTGCTATACAGAATCTAGGATTAGTACTGCATTTAGTTAAGGGATCTGAAAGTGTCATTAGGCTGCTGAATTCACGGAGAGAGAAAAGTATCTTGGGGCTTCCCTGGTGGCGCAGTGGTTGAGAGTCCGCCTGCCGATGCAGGGGACACGGGTTCGTGCCCCGGTCTGGGAGGATCCCACATGCCGCGGAGCGGCTTGGCCCGTGAGCCATGGCCATTGAGCCTGCGTGTCCGGAGCCTGTGCTCCGCAACGGGAGAGGCCACGACAGTGAGAGGCCCACATACCGCAAAAAAAAAAAAAAAAAAGAAAAGTATCTTATTTTTTATCCTGTATAAAATAAACTGGACACCCAAGGGTACTTTATAATATTTTAACCTATTAGAGGTTTATGTTTTGTAAATTATATTTAAACAGATTTTTGTAGTTAGTAGTTCATGACGTGTAAATGTGCAGTGGTGGTGGTGTCTCATTTTTATCTCCATTTCACAGATCAGGAAATGTGCTTCCAAGAAACTGAATAAAGTTGGAAACATCCCATGCTAGACTCACCCTGTGAAGCAAGATCAGAAGTGAGATTACAACTCAAATTTCATAAACACTAAGCCACTAGTTAAATTATTGAATAGCAACCATGTCCTTGGTTGTTTTAGTTTTCTATCCCCATTATCCTTGCATTCTATTTAGATGATGCTAATAGCTAATAAGCATTTTCTTAGGCATAGGCCATGAGCCAACTTGAAGAAAATAACACAGTTTTCTATAAATACTGGTAGATGGGCTGTGGGAGAGGCTACGTGTCCGTAATCTGCTTCAGGAAATGTCTTTATAGTAAATAACGAATGGCTGGTAAAAATCAGAGTTGTTGCAATTCGTATGCTACTGAAAGATACAGTGATATAGGAGCATTACCAGGTTCTTACCTGAGCCAGGTAAGACTTTCTTTTTCTTTTTTTGAAGTTGATGATAATTTTATTTATTTATTTATTTATGGTTTAAGACATTTATTTGTGGAAATTGATTACTAACATAAGCTGCGGCTGCTTGCCTTCTCCTCCTTTTTCTCTTATTCCTCCTCCTTCTTCATATTATTATTATTAAAATGATTGGATTTCAAGCTGAGGTTTAAAAGAAAACGTAGACGTCTGCATCTCTAAATCTACTTTACAGAAGTACTTCCATCTATAGTTCTTATTTGGCCCCAACTTGTGAAATTTAATTGTGTTCTCCTCCAGGAAAATGGTGAAGTTTGTTTTATGAGTTTGATTCCTCAGTATTTTCTTTGTTCTAGTGATTATTCCAACTCCCAAATACTTTCATTGCCCCCATTAATTTGTACTTTTTGATTAAAGTCATTTAACAAGAGTGAAATCTCTGATTCTAAACATTTTACCTCAAATGTGTCATTTTTTTTTCCTCTGGTGGCAGAATATTTCTCATACTCCTTTAGGCATCAAGAAGTAGCATTAGGGCTTCCCTGGTGGCGCAGTGGTTGAGAGTCCGCCTGCCGATGCAGGGGACGCAGGTTCGTGCCCCGGTCTGGGAAGACCCCACATGCCGCGGAGTGGCTGGGCCCGTGAGCCATGGCCGCTGAGCCTGCGCGTCTGGAGCCTGTGCTCCGCAACGGAAGAGGCCACAGCAGTGAGAGGCCCGTGTACCACAAAAAAAAAAAAAAAAGAAATAGCATTAAGTTGTGTCTTTGAGGTGGAGGTGGGAGAGGACAGTGGAAATAAAACCACATGTTTGAGCTTGAGGGTAAGTTAGATGGAACTTTTCAGGCAAAACAGATGTGCATTGGTTGACAGGGTAGATCAGTGGGGAACCTCTAAGATTTCTATCTACCCTGTTGGCTCCTTGCTCCTGGGGTGGATGAATCCTAGGTTGGTTCCACTGAGCTGTCAAAGGGTGCGAATTTGGCAGGCTTCTTATCTTTCTGAGAACCATGGGTTTCTTTCTGCTGCCCTAGGAAGTTAAATGGGAAGCCAGCTCGATGCCACGGAGTCCCTTGATGAGCCCAAGACAGAGAAGGTAGCTGTGATCTTAGTAACCAAGACAGATGGGAAATTCCTATGTCAAATTGTCTTTCGAGCCAACCATATTAGGAATATTTGATCAAATAATGATAAATACACAGGAAGCTCTGCACATAATGGTCAAACTAGATGTAAGAAAATGTCTTTAACCCCGATGGCATTCGCCCAAGAAGTCTGAAAGAATTGAAAAGGACTTTAGTATGAGGAAATTATAGCTGACACTTGATTGGAGATGATAAAATCATATATGGAAGATTCCCATTAATAATAAAAGAAAAGAAAAAGAAAAATTCTTTTCCAATATTCTCTGCCCTTAGTGAATGACTACGTACTTTGAGGCATTAAATTTATCTTCGTGCTGTCTTTGAGATTTTGGTGTAGGGCTGACTCGAGTTGTCTAATTTATCTCACTGGATGGCTTCCAACATAAAACAAGATTCATCTATCTTTTAAAAAATTATTAAAAAAATATTTTTAGCAAAGGAACACATGCACCTAGTTTAAAAAATCAAATATATTTCTAGGTTTAGATGACAGATTTAAACTTTTTGCAGAATTTTTTCCCCTAATACCTAAGAAAAAAGCACAGCTACATCATAGAAATCTTTTACCTGCATTATTCCAATAGCTTTTTTTTTTTTTTTTTTTTTGCGGTACGCAGGCCTTTCACCGTTGTGGCCTCTCCCGCTGCGGAGCACAGGCTCCGGACGCGCAGGCTCAGCGGCCATGGCTTAAAGGTCCAGCCGCTCCGCGGCATGTGAGATCCTCCCGGATCGGGACACGAACCCGTGTTCCCTGCATCGGCAGGCGGACTCTCAACCACTGTGCCACCAGGGAAGCCCTAAACTTTCACTCTTAAAGGCTTTCTCAAGCTTCCCCTCCTCTGGGAATCTTCCCTTGCTGCTGCTTCTCCCAGGTTTGTCTGTGTGCTACTTCCCTCTGCTTCCCTGGCCCCTTATGCATACTTTATTAGAACCCTTATTGCACTGTACTGAAACTCTTGTCTCTTGGTCCCTTGGTCCATAAACTAAGTATACAGGTGATGTTTATTCATCTTAGTGTTCATATTCCTCCTGGCACACAGTAGGCATTGGATAAATATATTTGAATGAATGAACAATAAATGGGCTCTAAGTATGTAGCTTTTTCCAGTTTTACTCCATGAATAAGGTTTGGAAGATCTTTAAGGTTGAAGAGGTCATATGTCCCAGAGAAAACATCTCAAGTATCAACTGTCTCAGGCAGAACTTGGAAAGCAACAAGCCAGCAGAGAATTGCAGGCTGAGGTCGCCAGTGGAAACCAAAAAAGAAGGTATTCTGTGTTGTTGGCTGAAAGTAGGGCCATATGCTCAAGCTGCTGGCTGATGTTTTACTGTGGGAATCCAGGGTCTTAGATGCTGTGCCTGATCGAGGGCCACATGCCTCATGTCTGCACAACTGCTTCTTGCTCTTTATAGCCTCCAGGGTCTCTGAACTGCCAGGCTCTCTGCCCCTCTTGCCACCCACCACATGCACTCCTGCTGTGGGAGCCATGGCTGGCTGTCCTGCTGCCCGTTCGCAGGGTGTCTCACTCTCCCCTTGGGATGAACACTATTTGCATCTGTGATATTCGCTTCAGCAATTTTTCCTAAGAACTAAACTATTTCAGATATGTCAGAAGCTCCATTTGTAGCGGTCCCAAATCCCATCTCCCTTTCTTCCTCCACCCAGCCAGGGGTCTATTCAAAACAATTATAATACTTTTTATAGATCGACAAGGTAACGGGCAATGAGATCAAGGAGGAGTTTCTGTTTAATAGCACAGGACAGAGGGAACTGGGTGACAATCACTAAAACACCACTAGTTAAGATAGAGCAGATTTATGAGCAGGAGTTTGTACCTTAGGCCTGTCATATTTTTTCACCTTTATGTTAGTTAATTGCAGAGTAACATAAATTAACTTTGGAACATGAGCAAAAATAGGAACTTTATTTATGAATTTCTTGGATTTCTTTACCTCAAGCCAAACAACTAAATTGCTACTTAGCATAAATTATTTATGGGCCTGGCTCAATCCCATCCAGCACCAACCCCCGGAGGTATGGGAGATATAAAAGATTTAAAGCATCGCTGTGACAGTGTTCAGGCCGCCACGGAGCCGTGTTTCTTTCCAGAAGGGTCCACTTTATTTTGTTGTAAATAAATAGAGGTTGGATTTCCAGGGAGGGAAGTTAGCTTCCAGCAGGACGGTGATGGTGTGTTGCATATGTTAATTACACAACCCTTTTATGACAGATAGACACAGTGTTTGCACAGATATTTCTCAAAAGACCGTTAGACCAAAATGGAGCTTTTCATTTCCTGGCATGGAGTTGTTTCTCTCATTCGATCTCACTTCAAAATCTGAAGTCTTCGGAGCTTGCCTTCCCAGCTAGTCAATAAAAAATTGTCCTATCAATATAATTCTACAAGGAACAAATGAACATCTTTTGCAATCTTGATTCAGTTTTCCTTAAAATTCAAGCTTGACAATGCCATGCTGACACCAGCTACAAACCCGTTGTCACTTCCTAGGTTGTCTTTCCATAGCCCTAACCTCACCCTTTGCTCCAAAATAACCTTACATACTTTGTTTCTCAGACACGGTCTGTTTCTAAGACAAGGTCATTGCTTTCTTTTTCTTTAGGTCAGACATACTTCATTTGTTTCACACAGTATTTTAAGATTAGAAAACCTCACACAAAAGTGTACATTTCCAGCTTTTCACTCAATTTCCAAAGTTCAAAGGTCTAGCAATTTTAGGTCACCTTTTCCATTGGACAGCTGTTGGCTTAAGCAAAGTAATCCCTGCCTCTTCACCATTCTCCACTTTGCTGCAGTCCCCACTACTCCCTAGTACACACCCAGCCTATTTCGCCCAGTTAAGTTTTAGGTTACCTCCTTTGTCCAGGAAGACATTTGCATTTTTAATCCATGATTTGGGGCCATGCCTTGGCTGACACATTGATAACTTTTACATTTATCTTGGGTTAGATTATATACTATAAATTATTAAGTCCAAAAGAAAAGAAGATATTGACAGGCTTTAGCAGTATACTGGCTCATAGATGTGACTACCGTTTTTTAGGAAGCAAATATACAAATATGTCTCCACTTAAATGAAACACAGATTAGGCAGATTTTCTCTCTCTCCCTTTTTTTTGAAACCATGGTGTATGTAACCATATTCCTTAAGCAACAGAAAATGCCTCCATAGTATCAGTTTTACTAAATCCTTGAAATATTTGTATTCAAATCCTATAATATTTGAAGTGCCACTTTGGCTTGATCACTTGCCCAACCTGATACCAGTCAGGCTATGTTCTTTTTCAGACATTTCAAGCACAGGCAGGCCTTGGGCCTGAGCTGCCTGGTCGCATTGACTCATACTCCCTGCATCCCAGCTCTGAGAGAGCTTCCTTCATCTTCCCAAGCATTGCCACTGGGGTTCTCTTCTTGGACCGTGAGTTTGGTTGCATCACTCTTCTCCTATAATATCTTCCGTGGTTTCCTCTTAACTTCAGATTAGAATTAGATCCTAGGCGTCACCCACAAAGACTGGAAACCCTGGAAACCCTGAAAAGCTTAACTCTATCCTCCTGCCCAAAGGAGGGCAGGGAATTCTATTTTAAGGGGGATTTGAAGCAGGGTAGGGGAATGACTGGGGACTGGGGAATCAGGCCTAAATCCCAAATCTGACCCTGTGCGTATTTGGACCTGCCTTGGCCTCCACTTTCTTGATCTGTAAAATGGGGAAGACAGAAGTTATCTTGCAGAGTTATTGGAAATACAATTGCTAATATGTATCTTAAAGACATTCAGTGAATTGTTCCTATGGATACCTCCTCTTGCTGCATTCCCCCATCTCAGCTTGCCATACTTGGCCTTCTTTAGCTGATGAAAAAAGAGAGAGAGAGAGAAAACCCTTTCTTCATCTCCTCATCTTCCTTTCTGCCACCATCTATGATGCAAGATCATCTATACCTAAAAATGCCTTGAGTTCATCCTGTCCCAGCCCCACCCCCAGAAGCTGTCACACACCAGGGAAAATAGAAAGAAGCTTCTTCAGAGCTGGGTTCCAGCAGAGCCTGGATCAAGGTCAAGGGAGAGACCATGCTCCTTCAGGAACACAGAGGGGACCCCTCCCTGCTAGGGCTGAAAGCTTGTTCTCCCATCTCCCTTCTCTCTCACCCCTAGGAAAGGAGAATAAGACTCTCCATGAGTGATCATCCCCAAACTGGCTGTATTGCAGATTTTTTATAACTGAATTGCATGTATAGATATTATAATAGATAATCTGAATGTGTTGTACACATCCTACATAAAACATAAAGGGTTGCTGTCTCTGTCTTACATGCATTTAAAAAGCTCATTTTAATATTTAATGCTTTGAACAGTCATCTAAATCTCAAAAGGTAAGCAGGAAATACCATACAAAAGACACAAAGTCTAAAACAAATGTTACTGATATAATCTGGAATCAACCTCCCTCCCCTCACACCCTAAACACCCCACTCTCGTCATTCTAGCTTCTAGAAAGCACAAAACATAGCATATGCCATTGCTTCCTTTATAGCTCAGTGACATACTTTAAAAAGGAATATCCACACTCATAACCCAGTATTCATAAATAACTTGAAAATAAACTTTTCACTTTTTTTTCTTTTTCAATATGTGTTGTGAATTGTGAAAAATATAATCTAAATTATAATGCATTAGGCAATACTCGCCACTCAGCCAGCCAGTCAAAGGACTTCTGGGACTCGGGTACGTCGGTTTGTGGTGACACCTCGGGCTGCTACCCACAGCAGCTGCTGTGCTGGGCAATTCTTTAGCAAACTTGCTAAATCCACAGGCTGGCACAGCCCTAGGGGAGGCTGTTCACTAGACGACTGGCTGGTTCCTTAGCAAAATGAACAGAATCCCCTTTAGCAGAGATTGGGTCATTCAGGCAGTTCATTTGGGCTTTAAATGTCAGAAAACACTGGGACTTTTATTTTCTGTATTAATCATGATGAATGTTTTGAGCTAAATGTTTATGTCCCCACCAAATTCTTATGTTGAAGCCCTAACCTCCAATGAGATGGTATTAGGAGATGGGGCCTTTGGGAGGTGATTAGATTTAGATGAGGTCATGTGGATGAAGCCCCGATGATGGGAGTCATCTCCTTATATGAAGAGACTAGAGTTCTCTCTCTGTGTGTCATGTGAAGATACAGCAAGAAGGCAGCAGTCTGCAAGCCAAGAAGAGCGTTCTCATCAGATCCTGGCCATGCTTATACCCTGTAGAACTTTGGGAGATACATATCTGTTGTTTAAGCCACCCAACCTATAGTATTTTGTTATAGTAGCTGGAGTGAAGACCATGAGTATTTCAGTGTCTTTTGCATGTGTGTGCATATGTATGCATATGTGTGCAGATCCTGGCCTGCTGGGAGATTGGATACTCTCTCAGTTTACTTTTCTACTGTGTATGACACTGTGGTTTCTGGAAGAAACACTTGCTGTTGCAGAATAGAACTGGAGAATGAGAAGCAAGGGAAGGGAGAGGTAGCAGAACATTAAAAAAAAAAAAAGCAATACTTTTCCCTTCACTTAGTGAAGAATTAACCCTTAGAAATAACCAGGAATGCCAAAAGATGGTCTGAATTCTTCAAGCTCACAGTACAGAATGGGCCTCGATTTCTTTCAGCATTTTTAAAAAGATCATCTTTCTTTCACTTAGATCATGTTGAGGCTGCTATAATTGGTTTGAACTCCATTTTAGTGGGAGACTGTGGGCAGGTAGGTGAAGAATGAACACAGTCAAGTGAAGTTTTTAAACATACAAGTTTTTCTGCTACAAAAGCAATTTCAAAAACCCCACTTCCTACCCCAAACCCTCCAACCCTTGAGTCAAAATGTGTGAACTTGGAATTTAAACTTTGTATGTGCCTAGTGCACTGTATGGAAAACTCTCCTGGGTCATTTGGGCAAATATACATATTAAAAATTAGGTTATGAAAAGTCAAAAATTGCTTTTGAACATCCGTATCTATTTTCCTTTCTATTTTGATATGGAATTTTTGCATGAGAGTTAAGTAGCCATGGCTTTTAGCTTCTGAGAAAAGATAAATCATGATTTCTGTGTACAGTTATTTTATTTTTGTTCATGGGTGTCAGCTCCTTATAATTTGTGCTCTGACTCGTAGCTTTATTTTTTGTAATTTAAAAAACATAAACGTTCTTAAATGCCTTTTTAAAAATGCTGATATCTATCTATCTGTCTATAGCTAGTTGTGATTCTCAGTTTCAGATGAAATCAATTCCATGTAATTTGTATAGAATTTGAATTTTGGGAGGAGGGAGCTGGGAAATACACTGCCAGTTCCTTCCTAGGTGGCAAAAGCTATACCTCCCTATTACTTACCTTCATTCTTTATTTTGAGCAAACTTACTCTTGCATGTGACCTTCACACTGAGAGGTGGACCTCAAAAGGGACACTTGCCCCCATCCCTAGACATCTTTTTGCCCACAGAGGGACAGACATGTACCTGGGGACCCTCATTAGAGGGCAAATGTAGGTTAGAAAGGAAGATGAGAGACCTGCCTTCCAACAGCCTGGTGAGCTCTCCTTGCAAGTTTCCTTCTCTCCATTCGTGTGCAATAATGCAAGTCTTTCTTTTTTCTTCTAGAGTTTATTAAAAACAAATAAATAAA
Organism: Hyperoodon ampullatus; assembly: GCF_949752795.1. Lineage (NCBI taxonomy): Eukaryota > Metazoa > Chordata > Mammalia > Artiodactyla > Ziphiidae > Hyperoodon > Hyperoodon ampullatus. Next base: position 30,675,673 of record NC_136925.1, on the reverse strand, counting down.
CAATGGAGGAAATCAGAAAAAAAAAAAAGCCAGCCTCAATGACCATGTTCACTACCTAATATTATATACTTTTTAACGTCACACTTTTCTGAAATGACCTTTGTATATGAGAGCTCTAAGACAGATGGACCCACTTATAAATGGATATGGGCTTTCATAATTATTTTGACCCCTGTTTTCTGACATGGGGTGGGAAGCAGAAGTAACAAGATGCCAGAAACAGCCGAGTGAGGCCTCAGGAGCCTAATGTCCCCCCACCGAGTGGAGAGGCGGAGGTGGGGGGAAAGAGTGAGGAAATGGGGTGCTGACGGTGGTGGTTTCTCTGGGTGAGGGAAGGTGGACAGAAGTGGGCAAAGGTGGAAGGGAAGGTGGACGGAAGTGGGCAAAGGTGGAAGGGAAGGTGGACAGAAGTGGGCAAAGGTGGAAGGGAAGGTGGACGGAAGTGGGCAAAGGTGGAAGGGAAGGTGGACCGAAGTGGGCAAAGGTGGAAGGGAAGGTGGACGGAAGTGGGCAAAGGTGGAAGGGAAAGTGGATGGAAGTGGGCAAAGGTGGAAGGGAAGGTAGATGGAAGTGTACAAAGGTGGAAGGGAAGGTGGACCGAAGTGGGCAAAGGTGGAAGAGAAGGTGGACGGAAGTGGGCAAAGGTGGACGGAAGTGGGCAAAGGTGGAAGAAGAAAGGGTGCTATGAGAAAGAGGGGAAGTGGTATAGGAGGAAGAGCACTGGATTTAGAGTCAAAAAACTGGGGTCCCAGCCTTCGCTCTTCTATTTATTGGTGGCATAATCTGGGGTCACCTGGTCTCTGTATTCTGTGTCCTCATCTAGATTCCTTCAAGACAGCCTGTTCATCTATCAGGGACTTTGCTGTTTCCAGAATATGGTGAGGCCTAAAACACTAACTAACCCAACTGTCTGTCCATCTGGGCTGGGATCCCCTTGGGACCCCAATTAATCCCGGCCACAGGTGATTCTTTTCAGAGAGGCCTGAGTCCCTCTAAGCATCACGGTTTCCTCCACTAAGTCTGTTGGAAACTTTGGGACTGGGTAATCTCACCCAGCCTCACAGCCGTGACAGCTTTATAAACTGTCCTTTGGCCATGTGTCCACTACCACAAACTGGCTCTGCCCAGAGGGCCCAGCTTCTTCTCTAGCAGAGGCTGTTCATATTCCTACACTCAGGGTCAAGGCGGGAAGTAGGGTCTGTGTTCTCATTCTCTGGAGTTGCTTCCAGGTTATTATACCTGACCCTTCAGCAAAATCTACCCAGTTCTTTGAGGTTTCATGCTTCCTTTGAGAAGCCTGTATTATCTTCTTTTTGATGACATTCACAAGTCTCCTGGCCATGACTCTTCATTCACTGATTTGGAGCCTGGTTGACTCTCACGCACTCCAATCCTGACATGATCATGGCACCTTGGTGCTGTGTGGACCTGCTGTAATGCTAGATGCTATTTCTTCACTTCCTCCTTCATTCAGCTACTCACGGCCCCCAACTTTTCTAGGAAGGACTCCACTCTGAACCCTTGAATTCAGCCCTCTAACTACCACCACCTCTCCTTCCACTACTTTCCATCTGCTTTCTCATCAATCCTCAAGGTCATTTCCAAAGGCCATACTGAAATTGTCTGTAATGAGTCTGGACACTAGGCATAAGAGAAATGGGATTTCCCCCTTAATCCTAAAGAGGGAGAGGTTGGCAATTTTCATGCAATCAGGGATGTGTGATTATTTGTTGGTAGGAGTGGGCATGGGGTGGTGGGAAAAGTGGTGAGAGCTGCATTTTATTTATCAAATGACTTCACAGTAAAAGTTCAGACAGTGATTCTGAGGCAGGACTCAGCATCTGGCTCACTTGGAGTTGTTCTGAAATGACTAATAAGGAAAATACACTTTGACCTAACAGTGTTTAAGACATTGATTTCTGGTAAGTAAGGATGTATTGCTGTAATTTCTCCAGATTCACCCTTCATGGTGTTCCTTTTGCACACAAGTGATAAACTCAGGAAGAACACATGGCTGGTGCAATTGTCTTCCTCCATCCATTCACTCATTAACTCAACAGACGTTTATCAAATACCTGCAACGTCCCTGGTACTATACTGGGCATACTTATGTAAATCATCTGATAAGTTCTTGACTTGCCTCGTGGACTATTTCATTGCTCAGAAATTTAGGGAAGCAACAAGGAAAACCACTGCTCTGGATGTAATTCTTATCAATCAGGAAGACTTGTTTAGTTGAAAGAGTTATGGGATAAAATGGATTTGTCATCTTAGAGTCCACAAAGCAGTGAGAGGAATAATCAGATATGAGCCTTCAAGATTTGGAAAGCAAAGCTCAGTACCTGTTCAGAGACGAGAGAGATGCCATCAGGGCTTGAGATCCTGATAAACAAGACCCTAAGAGGGATGGGGGCCCAGGGGGAAAGTGTTCTGATGGTAAATGGCAAGTGGCATTAATTAATAAGAAAAAGAGGAACATTGTGTGGCTCATGAAGAGCACAAGTGGGATGTTAGGTAAAGATGGGAACATATCCAAAGATAAACACAAAAAGGCAGCCTCCTTAGAAAAAAGCCCCATGGAGAAAATTTCTAGTATACTCTAATACACATAGTAAGAAGAATAAGAAAAGAATTAGCTAACTCCTTGGGAGTGGAGGTATCGGTCTAACAAATAGAGTAAAAGTAAAGCTGCTTGAGCATAATTTTGCCTTCTTACTCTGTCTGGAAACATGAGTTTTGAAGTGGAAAAAGTGGAGTCAGGTTGGTTTAGGATGAAGTACAGCCACAGGAGTGAGAGGATGGGAGATCCCCCAGCTGCTCTGATGAGTTAATCTCCAGGCCAGGAGGATGAAAGCACAGAACTCGGAGAGCATTTGAATGGAAACCCCTGGGGAGCCCTGGGACGAGGGAGGTGCCAGGACACTCAAACTGAGTAAATGAAATTCCGAATTTTAAATTTGGGAAGAGGTTAAGTTATAGAAACTGCAGATCACTGAGACTTTATGACAATCTTGGCAAAATTCTATAAAAGATTTTTAAGCAAAAGGTTTCCGAGCACCTGGAAAAATAAGTTGCTGGGACATGACATCAGGATTAATTCACTAAGATAAAGTCTCCACAAGGTTTTATTAGATTTTTGATTATCAGGTTTGATATCAGGGTTTCGGATTCATGGATCAAGAATTCCACACATATAAAGAATCCTGATTTCTTTAAGATATTTGACAACATTTCTAATGATATGCTTGTGGAAAAGATGAAGAAATGTGAACTAGACAATAAGATCGTGAAAAAGTGAATAAAGAATGGATTATTTGAATGGATTATCTGAAATGGTGGTTTCAGTGGAATGCCATAGGATACTATATTTGTATCCTTATGTCAAAACAATCACATTTCTATGGAACTGATGATTTACAAAATGCCCTCAAATCTATTATCTTAATGACAGTTTTAACAATGTTAGTTTATTAAGACTGTACTATTTTTCAGAAGCATGGCTAGAATACCTCTTTTAATTCTTGGAACCAATCCTACAAGCGTGCTATTAGTAGTCCCATTTTATAGATGAGGAGCCTGAGGCAGGGAGTTTAAGCAATGTATCAATGTTATAAAGCTAATAAATAGCAGAGTTGGAATTCAAAACCTTTTCTGTCTGACTCCAGAACTCAATAATACCTTGGTGGGATCATTAGGAATTCTCAGCTCCAATCTTCAGTTGAAGAAAAGGTCACTCCGTGATTTTAAAACTCACCTATGTTTGCAGAGCTGGTAAAATCAAAACCAGAACTTGAATCTAGCATTTTTTTTGAAATTTTCTAATCTATTTTATTTATTAAAAATATATTTCATTGAACAATAGTTGATTTACAATGTTCTGTTAATTTCTGCTGTACAGCAAAGTGATTCAGTTATATATATATATTTACATATTATTTTCCATTATGGTTTATCACAGGATATTGAATATAGTTCCCTGTGCTATACACTAGGACCTTGTTGTTTACCCATTCTATATATAATAGTTTGTATCGAATCCAGCATTTTTAATACTTTTGCAAACCTCTTTAATGTCTAAATTAATAGACAGAAGTCAATTCTTATATCTGTATCTTCATCTGCTGCAATTCATTTTTTAAAAAATTTGTATTGGAGTATAGTTGATTCCAAGTCCAGTGCTCATCAGATATGGACCAGCTGAATAATAGTTTGAAACAGTTTTAAAAATTTAATAATAACTGGGCTAAAATTAATATATTTTATTTAGATTAAAAATCAGTTGGACATGGGCTTCCCTGGTGGCACAGTGGTTGAGAGTCCGCCTGCCGATGCAGGGGACACGGGTTCGTGCCCCGGTCCGGGAAGATCCCACATGCCACGGAGCGGCTGGGCCCGTGACCCATGGCCACTGAGCCTGCGCGTCCGAAGCCTGTGCTCTGCAACGGGAGAGGCCACAACAGTGAGAGGCCCGCATACCGCAAAAAAAAAAAAAAAAAAAAAATCAGTTGGACAAATACATAAAAATCAACATCTGACTCACCAATAGTTTCTGTGAAGAAAACTATGGCAGTGGTTCTCAGCATGTGATCCCTTTGACTAGCAGCACTGGCATCACTTGGCAAGGAATCTGAAATACAAACTCTTGTGCACCACCCCAGGCCAATTGAATCAGAAACTTGGGGGTGGGCAGTGAGGGCTGGAGCGGGAAACTCATTTTAGACCTTGTTTCAGCAAGCCCTTTAGAAGATTCTGATACATACCAAATTTTGAGAGCCACCAATGCTAAGGAGTTTAGTAGAAAACTAGTCAGTGAAGAGAGAAAGTGAGAAAAGCAACAGACCAATTGGCTTAAGTCCAGGGAACAGCAATCCTGATGTTTACTTGTGGGAGGGACTAACGATGCACGTGCCTGTACAGGGTGTACAGCCTGTACAGCTTTCATGTGAGTGGGGAATTAGGTTACCTTGATGTCACAACACTTAACAAGTGATTGCATTTTTGAGCTAAAAGAATTCCCAGGAATCTGCTAGTGACTTGTTCTTCCAAATGTGGTCCATGGACAAGCAACATCAGTCTACTAGGGAGTTGTTAGAAATGCAGAATCTCAGACCCCATCTCAGAGTGATTTATACACTCATTAAAGTTTGGAAGCACGGCTCTGGCTGAGCTCCTTTGTGTTATACAAGAGGAAACTGAAGTTAAATAATTTGCCAAGAGTCATAGAACTGACCAGATACAGGCTGAAACTCATGATGGAGAGATTCTAACAATTAACTTTTTCTTTTTTAAAAAGATGTCTCTTGTTCCAGTTTGCCTATATCCTCCCTTACCTTGGGGAGTCATGAGTTCCCCATCCATAGTCATAAAAATTACTAAGTGCCTTATTGGCAGGGGTTGGTAGGGTGAGGATTCCTGTGTTGATTAGAAAGTTGGACTAGACTTGTTTCTACATTTAAATATTCTATCTTGACAATTATTGCCCTTGGGATAGGGGAGGGTAAGTGGTGGAAAATTGAAATCACTTTTTAATTTATTATTATTATTAACAGTGAGTGAGTTAAAGATGTGGGGTCCTGGAGAGTGGCCGGGAAGGAAAGCCTAGTTCTTCCTGAGAGAGCCATCTTTTCAGGTGGTATTTCTAGGTTCCTTCCACAGAGACTTCCTGGCAGAGCCTTGTGACCATCTTGCCCAGTCCTGTACATTAAAATAATTTGTCTATCCACACTCCTGCAGGAAGCAAGTCCTGATGACATGCTGGAGTTGTGAACAGCCTAGGTCTGGTCCTCTGTCAGTTCTACAGCTTGATGTTCCTTCCTCCAATCTGTTCCTGGAATTTCCCATTCCTGAATCTCTAGCTCGTTCCCTCACTAATGGACTTAAAATTTCTTCCTAAAAGTCTCATAATTAATAAGGGCTGGGCAAGGATGAAGACATGTTGGTTATTCTATGAGCAGCCAGGTATTTGCCTTGTCCATAGTGGTCTGAATGGGGCCAGGTCAATTGAGGCACAACGTGATACTTGTCTGGAGGAGCAGTGGTTGGTATTTTTAAAGTGTTAGAAGAACTTGAGTTAGATTCCCGTGATTTTACGCAGGTGGAAAAGACATTGCAGAGGCGGTGAAAGCAAAGTGCCCTGAGCAGGAGCTCAGGAGATGAGGCTTCTAATGATTTTATTCCCAGTTCTTAAGCTCCTAGCTGTAAAACCTTGGGCAAATGCTTCCTCGTCTTGGATCTTAACTGAGCACTCCTCAAGGGATCCCTGTTAATCAACTTTGTTTCCCACCTTCAGTACAGAGCCTGGCTCACAGCAAAGCTCAATAAAGGATTGTCAAATAGAATAGGACATTGTCTCTTTTATAAAATGAGAACTTTGGATTAAAACATGACAATTAGCAAGGAATAGTCTAGTCTTGACATCATCTGACTTCACGACCTTAATTTCTAATTTTTAATAGCATCGACAAACCACAAAAAAATAGCGACATACTATTTGTGTATTACTTAACTGTCTACAAAACACTTTCACATATTTTATCTCAATAAAATTAATAACAATACTCCTAAGATCTAGGCTTAATTGCTTACATTTTAAGGAAGAAACTGAAACTACAGACAGGGACTAATAAAGTTGTAGAGACTGGATTTAAATCTAAATCACTTAACTACAAATCGATTGCTTTTCCCATCCACCTTATGTCTTGTCCCGCTATTTTAAGAACCATATTTTTTTTTGTCTGGGTCACATCTCTCTTTAGCATTTGTCTTCCTCCTTCTGAAGGAGTTTGCAACATAGTTTATTGCAGAATTTTAGATCAGAGGATGCAGCTTATTTGAAGAATCTTAAGACAGAGCCAGCACATCTAAAATAAAAATAATGACATTTTGAAAACCCCTGGTCTTTCAATTATCAGCTGTGATGGTGACTATGCTTTTGCAAGGGTCCGATCCATCGCCCAGAATCCCCTGCAAGAATAACCAGACGCATGCATTCTTCTCTGTACTGTGTCTGCCTTGAGTTTCTTGAGGAAGTGTAATGTTAACATTGGGATCAACTTCACTGACATGATGCATTAAATAAGTCAAGTGTAAGTGAATCCAAATTCAGAGAGAGCACAGGAAAGCCCAGTTTTAAACATTCTATCAGAATTCTTCGAGTAAAGGCTCAATTGCATTGAATTAAGCAGCCAGCTAGCAAGGCTAAAAGTGTTTGTAGGCAAATACAATGTGCCCTTTTACAATAGCTCCAAGAACTATAGGTCACCTTCTACTTCTGTTGGGAAAATACCATTAGGGGAACATTTGTAAAGGGTCTATCATTGTCTTGATAAGTTGATACTGAAACTGGTAATCAGTGAAATTGGAGGCATCCTATTTCCTGTTTGAATAGAAGTGAGGCAGACACAAAGAGGGAGTCCATCTCAATTTGTCCTAGTATTTCCTGATTCAGATCTCTCCAGCCAGTATCTCTTACTTAGTCATACCTTAGGTGTAGCTTCCAGGGAAAGTCAATGATACAGTGCACGATAAGAAGTAGTTATAGGAGATTGGATTAGCTGATTTTTCCTTTATAAAAGCAGGCACACACAATAGAAGTTCTTATTGCATAAACAAATGGAAAAATCTTTAAGTGGATTCCTGAAACATATCTTTTCGACTAGCGAAATTTTCTTTGCAGTGTACTGCAATATGTTTCAAATACTAAACGCACAGGTACTCTGCTGTGTAAGAGTTTCTATAACGGAAAAGGTAAAGCATTCAGAATCATGTTAAATCCTTGGCTTTGGGCAGGATAGGAAAAGGCATTACCCTGCACTGTTAGAGGTGTCTGGATATACAAATACTCAGTTACAAAGTTGTTTTGGTCCACAGCTAACTGGACACACTTTAGTCGGGAACGAGTCTTGGGTGCCTTTCCCTTGACTGTTTTTGATGCCTCTCTCTGGTGAACAAGTGTTTCTGTGGCTAGATGTGGGAATTCGGCACAGACACCAATGCTGCAATTAACTGTTTTCTCCTTACACCACAAGCCACTATTATCTCTGTTCTACTGAGTAAAGGCCATACCCTGCCATTAATTTTTTTCCCTAGATTTCTTACTTATTGCAAAGGGAATACTGCTCCCAAATGAATGGCAGAGAATGTCCCCAGGTATCTGGAGGTTTGCAATTTTGTTTCTCAAATCCATGAATTAGGCAGTCACAATATATGGGCACAAGTGACATCCAAAAGTATTTTAACCCTTATCTTCCAAAGTTACGGTAAAAAATGCCCCGAAGTGGTTATCATTTATTTTTTGCCTGAAATTTCTTCTTCCTTATAACTTTGCGCTCTGAATTTAATATTGCGCTATTATGTTTCTCAGAGGATGTGCTGTCTATACTGTTGAATAGCTATGAATATCATTGTGCAGACTCTGATTAGATGATAATTTTTATTTTCACCTGCAGGACCTCACCTACCACCTGGCTAGTTAGGAACCTTGGGTGCTTCTTCCTTGCCTTTTCCTGGCTTATCTGGACTGCATTACCATCAATACTGCATTATATTACCCAATACTTCAGATTCTTTGGTTAAAAGCAATTCTAAAACAAATGATTTCTCATATTTATGTAGTTACCAAATGACTTCTGCATATAAGTATTCCTTGGATCTTTATAGCAGTCTTGAAGGTGGACTGGCCAAGTATTGTAATCAGTTTTCCATGGATGAGTGTCAGTAATGTATTCTCATGAACATCAGGACAACTGCTTATCTGATAATGACTATTTTATTTTAAAGGTATGTTTAAATTCCAGCCCTGCCACTCAATGGCAATGTAACCAACATGATCCTCTGGTTTAAATAACTGGGAAAATTCTCTTTATCTCTAGATTCAGATTAGGTTTAATGTCATTGGAGAATAATTTTCTAGTCACTAGAAACCTTCAGAGATGGTGGAAAAACAATTGGTCTCATGTTATTTCAAAGGATAAGAAATATTTTTATATAATTAATGGTCATTGTATTTTCTTTTTGTGATGTGTTTGTTCAGGTCATTAGCCAATTTTTTGTATTGTACTGTCTAGTTTTTCTTTTCTTCTAATTAAGTTTATAGTTTCCTTATACCTGAAACCAATATAATGTTATATGTCAATTATAGGTCAATAAAAAATTTGTAGTTTCCTTATAATTCTCATTTGATGAAAACTGTTATAAAACTTATGTATCAATTCAGTTAAAATAACAATGATAAACCCATACATGTTAACACAATTAATATATTTAATGAAAAATACTTATATTTTGAGAACAAAAGTCAACATAAAGAGTGACATTTTCCTTTTTTTTTTTTTGCAAATCTGTTTAATGTCTATCTTAATGGAAGATAACTAAAGTGTATACTTACTTCTTCATTCAATTTGTTGTGATTTAAAAAATTTGCTTGGTATTCAGTGGTATGGATATACTAGCATTTATTCAGCCATTACCCATATGACGGACAATCACTTTGTTTCTTCTTTTTTATTTTTCCACTATAAGTAATGTTGCAATAAACATCCTTGTATGTTTAAAATAAAAGATGAGATAAAAACTTTTCCAGTATCTATTAATATTTATTAAGAGCCTAATGTAAGTCAGATCTTTTCATATAGGTTATCTCATCTGACCCCAGAGTGTGCCGTGAAAAAGCTAGCTCAGAGAGTTTGAGTTAATTACTCCCTATTACAGTTTAAGTTATAGATCTGGGAGGCAGAGGCAGGATGACTGGTTCCTACCTTTGCTCTCTCCAGCTGGTAGATAGGACCCAGTTAGGCATGTCCACCTAATAGCAGCTGCTTCCCCGAGCCATGGCATTCTGTCTCCTATTGGAGGCCATTGGCTGCTGGATTCATGCCCACTCAAAGTCTGAACACTTCCCCTTAAGATATCAGAAGCAGGTTGTACAGGGCAGCACCATCATGTGATGGAGACTGAGAAATTGTTCCTTCCTTCAATCCTAAATCTACAGGGATCTTTGCTCCATGGATCTGTGAAGGCATGTTAAGGTCTAAGAATATACTGACTACTGCTGAGAAATTCAAACTGGTCTGTTCTTTATAAAAATCAAAATGACATTCCTTTGAGGTTGGGAAGGGAAGAAGCCTTTCCCTTTCATGGATGATGAAATCAGCTCATAGAAACATGAAGCAAAATGCTCAAGATCACACAAGTCGTGCGCACTATCCATGTGGGTAAGAAGGTGTGCAGAATCAAAAGTGCCACTAACGTTCCTGGGGCCATTCCTTTTATCTGTCTTGGCTTTTGTAGAATAGAACATGTTACTGAAAATAGACTTTCATGTTCTGAGAGGTCCTAAAATGCAGATTTGATTAAGACTCTACTTTCATACTGTTCAGAACTCTTCTGGAATTTGTCCAGGTGAAACTTTTGTTTGCATCGTTTTATATTGTTTATATCCTTCAAATAGGATATAAAGCAGTTTACGAGAGATGCATATACATTGTTGAAACTATTCAGATGAGAACAAAACCCGCAATAAAATCAAGTAAAACAGCAAGATTTTTTTTCTTCCTACCTGCCTGCTTTCCTGCCTTCTTTGCTTCCTAAATAACTGTCCAAAAGCTATCATGTGAGGCTGACCTAAGTAGGTGTCCACAAGGGGTTAGGCAGGTGGGAGGGCAGTGGCAGAGGCAGCCTAGCATGAGTTGGCAGAGCCTACGTGGACTGACAAAGGAGATCCCGGGGGTGCATGATGGCAGTGGTCCAGACCAAGGTGTTGGAGCGTGAGTGAGATGTTTAGATACAGGAGAGATTAGAATAATAAATATAATAAGGATAACATGTAAGTTTATTGGTTAATATGATAAAGATAACAGTAACTAGGTTTCTTGTTACTGGAGAATGGAGTTAAATATATGGAAAGAAACAAAACTAGAATCAACTCTGTGATGTTGAATGGGACCCATATAGATATGGGTCTGGGAACAATGACACCCAAAAATAAAGAGCGTATTTAGTGCCCAGATCTTAGTTTCTTAAATACAATTATCCACTAAAGGGAACCAGGACTCCTTGGAAAAATAGCAGGCTTTACTTTTGGGACTGGGCGAGCAAAGAATCACCCTGGAACATCTTCTAGTGCCAGAAACTAAGGAAGTGCTCAAAGATGTTGAGGACATGACAAAAGGACACTGACGCTAGCTTGAAGGGGCTCTCACTGGCCAAATCTAGATAATCTGAGCTCGAAAATAGTACACATATAAATACAGAAATGAATAAATAGTGAAAAGAGAGCTCTTCCTGACTAATATTTCTGATCTAAAGATACAGTGTGCTCTTACTTATATAATAATTTGTGGATAATTATGATGTTATGACAATTCCACAGGGAGGATTGGTTGCACTACACAAATATTAAGACTTTTTCATGACATGTCAAACGTAAATATATCTAATAAACAATAAGAACTATCCTTTATTGAATACCTATTATGTACCAGGTGCTCTGCCTACCTTACCTCCAATCCTAGACCAGCCCTACAAAGCAGGTATATATTTCTGCTCTCTTTACAGATGAGGAAGCTGAGAGTCAGAGAAGTTAAGCCTTATGTCTAGGCATGTGGGTAGTATGCGATGGAGTTGGGATTCAACCTGCAGTCTGGCTGGGTCCAAAGCCCATTCTCCTTCCACAGTATCTGTGGTTTCTGCAATCAGTTTTATTTTACACCCTCAAGGGAAATTAAGCTTGAAGTCAGATCCTGAGAATAAAGCTCAGTCTCTAAACTCTTTAAGCTCAATGTTCGGGGTGAAGTGTTGTTCTCAGTCCTCAATGCTTGCTCTCAAGGATTAAGATGCTTCGAGGACCCAAGCTCCTTCCTGTTTTCAGATTAGATACAGAGCTATCACATTAAATTTTCAAATCCACTGAAGCATTTCAGAGTGGTGTGTGTGTTTTGAAACAATTCTTCATGTGGAACCTCAAGTTCTAAAGTATTGTTATCCTTCCTACTGGTTAAAATCCACACACTAGGTTATTGACAGGTCCAGAGCCATAGGATTCACAGTGGGTAGTGTTTGAGTCCTAACTGGGAATAATATGGCACTAACTTGGGAATCACACAGAACCTGTGTGTCAGGGGAATCCGTGTTCCAAGTAATCCTGGGCTTTGGACTGTTATCCTACCCTTGGTGTTATGGCGATAGTACCTTGGACTTGGACTTAGATGAAGCTAAATTTTAGCTCTGATCAGTGATTAAGGAATTATACTTGCATGCATTCATATTGTCACCACTTCCATTAAAAAAATGAATAATAAAGGAAAGGAGAAAAAGAAACAGAAAGGAGATTTAAATTCCCTGGCTATTTGTTTCCTCTCCTATAAAAATGCCAGTGATAATATTTACCTCATAGGACTGATAATAATATGGTGCACCCTTAAACAATGGTGGCAGGATTAGGGGAACCAACCCTCTGCCCCCTGCACAATCAAAAATCCAGGTACAGTTAGCCCCCCATGTATACATGGCTCCACATCCACAGATTCAAGCAACCTCAGATAGCGTAGTACTGTAGTATTTATTACTGGAAAAAATCCGGGTATAAGTGAACCTGATCAGTTCAAACCCTTGTTGTTCAAGGGTCAACTGTATTTAACGCATAGCATAGTCCTTAGGTTTCAATGGGTTAGTGCTTATAAGGTATTTGCAGCAATGTCTGGCTGTAGGAAGGCTTTATGAGTATTTTTTATTATCACTATTAATATATTTAAAGGGATTGACACATAGTAGGTGCTCGTAAGTGATAGTTTTCCTTTCAGTTCTTAAAAAATGTAGAATAAGTATACAGAATTTTTATTTACCTTTGCTCCAAGGATCTGTATAGCTATTAGTGATCAGCAATGCACCCATGTTACTGCAGAAGATCGGAAGCTGCACTGGGCACTTTGCTTTGGGATGCTGCCAATGGTGATGTCATGTACTGTTGATATACTGGTGAGTTGCTCTTGCAAGCTGTGTTTGACACATGCATTGCTTTCATCTTGTTATTTTGTTTCTGTGCAAATAATATTTATCCCTCAGGGCAAGAAATCATCCATGCGGAATAAAGAACACCTTCTCAATATAGGTGTACAATTATCTGAAATGTAAGGACTAGCAAATGCTTGCTAGATTGAAAGTTCCATGGTAATTTGAGAACATTGAAAGTTCCATGGTAATTTGAAACATCTTTGAGATGGTGTTGACATTCTCTTTTTTTGGTTACCAGGATTTCGTGGTATTAATGTTTGGGCCGATGTTACAGAAGAGTGATTTGAAGCCATGGTTACTCATAGCAACATTAAATTTTGGCTCTATGAGAAACACTAGTTATCCTCTAATCCAGGGATCAGCAAACAATGGCCCGCAGGCCAAAACCAGCCTTTCACCAGTTTTTGTATAGCCTGTGAGCTAAGAATAATTTTTACATTTTGGGGGGGGGAAAAAAGAATATGTAACAAATAACATATGACCTGCAAAGTGTAAAAAAATACTGTTTGACCTTTTACAGAAAGAGTTTGCTGACACCCCTGCTCTAACCCAACTCTCTCATTTAAAAAAAAAAAAAGAAAAAGGGGGAAATTGAGGCCAAAGGGAGATGCGTGATTTTACTGGGGGTAATTCAGCTCACTGGAAACAGATCTAGAGCTTGAACCAGCTCTCCTGACTTTCAGCCGTGAATTCCAGCAGCGACCCTGCTTGCTCAGTTAACGCTTCTCCTCTCCAGGGTCTTTTACCTAACTAATAAGAATAACTTCATTTAAAATGATAACACTAATATTTTAACCTGGTGTGATAGCTCCTCTGCGAACAGCTTAAAGCACCTTCATCTGGACTGAACCAATTCCACCACTGTGAGATCCGTCACTGCTTCTGGGTGATAAACTAGACCCCCTCAGTAGCAAGAGCAATTGTATATTACATATTACAGGTTATTACATATTATCGGGATTAATAATATCTTCAAAAGGTAAGAAGTAAACATCTTTAACCTGTTTATAAGAAGCAATAAGATACTTAATAAAAGAATCATGTTATATCTTTAGGCTCCCAATTGAATTACGAACACCCCAGACTAAAGGATTCAGAACTTCCATGTTAATTTACAGGTTTGAGCTTTGCTAGCTAAAGGTGAAGATGGTGGTGGTGGAGGGGTTTTCAAAGACTGTTCATGATATACTCAGCATTTATGGTGAGTTTTCATGAAATTATCATTTTTAATTTAAGCAATGGATATTTGGAAATCACATGAAGCATGACAGAGAAATTGCATACTCCTGGATGGTTTCTCCAAGCTTGCCAATTCCAAAGGAAAAAAAAAATCTCTTTGTGAGTTGAAGATAAATTTTTGGTGCACTTTTCCATAAGAAGTTTGGGATAAAGTATACTTCAGAAAAGAATGTCCAGTAAGTTAGGGTTTGTCTCTTTAATTTAAACTTGTTCTAATTCTGTACAGAAAGATCAGAGATTATTTTAATATGTGCATCAATTATTTCTAAAAATTTACAAAAAGATTGCTAATTTATTTAATTTATATTACTAGATGAGTTTCTTATCTAACGTTTTTAAGTCCACTTTTTTGTCATAAAGTCTTTTATTAATTTAAAAAGAAAGTCAGGAACTTTTCTTAGAATCAAAACTCCAAACTGGATGTATTATCAACATTACAGCAGCTTTGATCAGCACTCACTCTTTGTAAATGGTGTGAATGGAATGGGGTGTAATCGGGTGACATGCATTGGATTCTAAATGGAGATGCCCTAGCAGATAGGTGCATTTCCTGCAGTGTCTTTTTTTAGGTGTTTCTACTATAAACATTTCTCACATCAGATAATGGTTGATATGGAGCTCTTTAACTACATGGGTTTAAAATATTGCTCAAGAAATTGAGAAACATGCAAATTTAAGCACATAAAAAACACTCTTTAGATTTGATAATATTTCCCAAGAGTGACTTGAATTGACACATATTCCATATATGTTTATATATATATGAATATCCTTAAATACTATTAAATATAGCATTGAAAATATGTTTTTTCTTGTGATTTCAGAATATCTACAGCTGAATACATTAAAGCTATATTTTATAGATATCTGATATGCTTTTTTTCTTAATTTCCAAAATTTAATGGTGGAAAAAAGCAATAGCCATGGCTCTCCAACTTATTATAAAAAATTCAATGAGATGCATTACACCAGTCACAGTATGCTCCAACCTATACTGCACAAAAATTACAGTTAATATTATTTAGACATATGTGTTCGGAAACTGCAAAGGACATGATGAGTATAAGAGAAATTGACTAAATATGTAATTGAGCAAATTTCTGGATATATTACATGTCTTGGTCAAACCTAGGTTAGAAAGCTATTTACAGCCTGCTGCTTCAGCCACAGACTGTTTATTCCTCACCTGATGCTAATCACAGTGACTGTGCCTGTCTTTGTTATGTCTGGCAAAGCAAGTTGTAAGAAGTCAGCTCTGGCCAGGACAGCCAGTGGAGCACACATGGTAGAAAGAAATCCATTTTGCTAGGATGTCTTTTCCAGGCTCTTTACTAAGGTTCTCAAATTGTTGGAGATAAAATTAAAATCTAAATGTCTGGGTAACTTTTCATATATGCCAATTTTAATTTGGTATTTGGAAAAATTAAAGCAAATTATTTTTGTATTGTTGAAACATGTTTTTCTTATTTTTTTTCCCTTGGCATCTCATTTTTGACTAATGATATTCCCCAGAGAGATGGAATACATCTTAAGAAGCTACAGAGTCAATGCTCCTAAAATTACACTTGACATAATAAACATGATTCCCTCCGAGACCCGCCACACAGGCTTTGCCCAGAGGAGAAAGTGGGGATCTTCAGGGCAGCTACTAGGCTCTGAACAGTGAGAACCAAACGCTTCACTAGCATTCTAGTCTTGGGTCCTTGTTTCAGAATAATCTTTCATCCACACTTTTCTCATTTAAGGAATGATCTCTTATGAGTTCTGGACAAGTTCATACTAAGATGGAAGTTTCCTTACATCGAAGTCCATTTTACAGTTGTAAAAGCCAAGGCAAAATGTCTCATTTCTCCGAAGTCATATAACGAGCCACTTTGTGGGGAAAACTATGATTCAGCATCAACCACCAAGGCTTAAAATACTCCTTCTGGGTGTCATTTTACCCTGAGGATGTTTCAGAGTGAGGGACATATTTGCTAAGAACCGAATGTTTTATATTATTTATTTAAGAATACAATTTTTTACCAAATGAATACTTTAGAAATTAATAACAACTCAACCAAGTCCAAGTTGGTCTTAACGCTTTAAGAGTGATTCTCATTTGATTGACAGAACTTGCATGTTATTGCCTTAACATTAAAGATCAATACAGCTGTTCTGTCCCTTAGAGCACCTACAGCAGGTAGCCTGTCCTATTTCCAAAATGTTTTCATTAAGGTTTCTTTAATTTCAGTTATGTGATTTTTGTTTTTAGTGAGTGATTAGAACATTTAAATCTTAATGTCTCTATACATTTTACAGTTCCATACACTATTGCCACAATGGAAACAGACTCCTGTGGAATGCTTCCCTAGTTTTCCCATTGATTTTCTATCCAGTATGATACTGTGATTATATATTACTTGGTTTTTCTCTTTATTATTCCCCTGGATATTAACTGTGCTATTTTAAAGCCTTTAATTCTATGGTGTGAACCTTAATCCCATTGCAGAGCACTTGTCTATGTGTCACATTGTCACAGTTCATTCCCTAGTGTAAGTCTAGGGCAGTAGTGGCTTTTATTTAGGAAAATAAGTGTGTGCTGAATTCATCATAAGATGGAAAAACAGATCCTCTTTCATTCATTGAGCAGACCACACATATTTCCATAAGATGTAGTGCCATGTGGCCAAGGCTCGGTGTGAACAACTCTCTATTGTAAAGCGGTAGGAGAATAACTGTGAACTTCTTTTCTAACCAAGAAAATTCAGAAGTGGCACATTGTAACTCGGTTTGCAATATTTTCCCCAATATTTTCTTAAAGCCTCATGTATGGAAAGTGTCTTTGTTTTCACTCCATTTTGCATTTTGCCAAGAAAATGTGACAAAACAGTACTTATCATCTTCCTTCAAAACATATGGCATGTGCCCACGGAATATTAAATGATCTTTTACAATGACAACAAATGTTGTGATATTTCCTCTGAAACTCCCAGAATGTAAGGTTTCTTGAAGCAAGCAGGATAAGCAAAAAGATGGTTCAGGGGGATTGGTTTGCTGGTAGAGATGGTGAAGAAAACATATGCTCCTTCAAGTCTGAAGGAGTGCTGTGTATAAATGCATGTATAAGCCAGGGTAGGAGAAAACATTGGTTGAAATTGCAGATCTTAAGTAAGATTCTGCAGCCAGTCCAGTGTCCTCTGCTTTAAAAGAGATAAGAAGTTAGAGTAAACATAATGAGGTTGTCTTTTTTTTTCTATTACCTCTCACTGTAGTCAGAACAATTTTCCAGTGATCCCGGGTTACTGAGAAGAGGGCTTCCCACTTTTTGTCTTTCTCTCACAACCTTCTAGCCAACAATGGAGGAGTCCTTTATTTGATCCACGAAGTTGGGAGAAGGATGTGGGTGTGTGTGACTTGGCCTTTCCTTCCTGTCTCCTTCGAATCCACCTGCCCCTACATGAGTGTTTCTGCTCTGCTCCCACCCCCAGGTGATAAGCACAACTCCTTCTAGTCCAGATTTGCCTTCAGAGGCAGCTCTGCAGCTCCAGGCCTCTCTCTCGCCCCCTACTGGGGCTCAGCAGCGTTTTCCATCTTAGTTGGTCTGATCTACTCAGCAGACCCAAGCTCTTTCTTCAGTGGATGGTCCCAAGGTCTAGACTGTGGGGCTGGGATAATGCCGGTGGAAGGACCTCTGATTTTAGCCATAGGTTAAGCTGTAGTCTCTCCCTATATTTTTACCAACAATAAAACTGCAATGTTCCATTTTCAGTAACATGGATGGACCTAGAGATGATCTATTATGGACCTAGAGAGTGAAGTAAGTCAGACAGAGAAAAACAAATACCATATGATATCACTTCTATGTGGAATCTAAAAAAAAAAAAAAAAAAGTGATACAAATGAACTTACTTACAAAACAGAAGAAGACTCACAGACATAGAAAACAAACTTATGGTTACCAAAGGGGAAGGGCAGGGTGTGGGGAGAGGGATAAATTAGGACTTTGGGATTAACAGATATGCACTACTATATATAAAATAGATAAAGTATAAGGGCCTACTGTATAGCACAGGGAACTCTATTCAATACCTTGTAATAACTTATAATGGAAAAGAATCTGAAAAAGAGTATATATATTATCTATATCTATATCTATATCTATCTGAATCAGTTTGCTGTACACCAGAAACTAACACAATATTGTAGATAAACTATACTTCAGTAAAGAAAAAAGATAAAAAATACACCCACTCTATACTGTAGCAGGAGTGACTTTTTAAACACACAAATCTAATTATGTCAATTTGTTTTCTTCAGTGTTTAACATTGCTTATTAGATGTCTAAATGCCTCAGGGTAGAGAATCAAGACTTTTTTTTGTGTGTGTGTGGTACGCGGGCCTCTCACTGTTGTGGCCTCTCCCGTTGCGGAGCACAGGCTCAGGACGCGCAGGCTCAGTGGCCATGACTCACGGGCCCAGCCGCTCCGCGGCATGTGGGATCTTCCCAACCCGGGGCACGAACCCGCGTCCTCTGCATTGATAGGGGGACTCTCAACCACTGCACCACCAGGGAAGCCCAAGAACCAAGACTTTAGTGATCTCTACCTACCTGCCCAGCCTCATTGAAGATTTGCTTCTTCTAAATAAATTCTGCATTTAAGAAAACAAACAGGGCTTCCCTGGTGGCGCAGTGGTTGTGAGTCGGCCTGCCGATGCAGGGGACACAGGTTCGTGCCCCGGTCCGGGAAGATCCCACATGCCCCAGAGCGGCTGGGCCCGTGAGCCATGGCCGCTGAGCCTGCGCGTCCAGAGCCTGTGCTCCGCAGCGGGAGAGGCCGCAGCAGTGAGAGGCCCGCGTACCGCAAAAAAAAAAAAAAAAGAAAACAAACAAAAAACCTCAGCTGCAGTGTTGATCACTATCTATCCATATTCAGGGTCCATCTTTTAGTTGGTTTTGAACTCTGAGGGAAATGCACATTACTGTTTACTGGTCCTTAATAGCCTAACATTTACCATGGCGATGAAGTGTTATTTGGTATCATATTCATACTAAGCTCCTCAAGAATAGCTGCTATAAATAACAGATCCCTGAGAACAAGCGTTTTCTTTTTTAAACAACATTTCTTCCACATTAATATTTATTTAGATACTAAAGAAAGGCCAAATAACATTTTATTTTTTAGAAAATTCTAATTTTAAGTATATTTGAAAATTGTAATCTTAATTGGCTAATTCTTACCTCTTCCTCCTCCATTAAAACATATCAGTTGGGAGGTTTATAATGTTTCATGAAAGATAGGAGAAAAATAATTTAGTGTTATATTAATAATAACTTTATCAGTTAATAGGTTTGTACTAATTTAATTAATTTCTGTGGCAATTAGTATTCCACAGAGAAGTCAGGCATCAATATTTTCATTGCTACGCAAATTATTTCAAAAGAAAGTGACATTCTTTTATTCACCAAATATGTATGTGCTAAGTATTGTTCTGAGTTTTGTGGTTACGTCAGTGAAAATATAGACCAAAGTCTAGGGATTTTTGTCCCCAAGGAAACTCACTTTGTAGTGGTGGGGAAGAGGTTGGAGATAATAAACATAATAAAGAAGTATTTATAGTATTGGGGGAGGTGTAAAGTACTAGGGAAAATGAATACAACAGAGTAAGGGTGACGGAAAATATAGACCAAAGCCTAGGGATTTTTGTCCCCAAGGAAACTCACTTTGTAGCGGTGGGGAAGAGGTAGGAGATAATAAACACAATAAAGAAGTATTTATAGTATTGGGGGAGGTGTAAAGTACTAGGGGAAATGAATACAACAGAATAAGTGTGATGGAGGGGTAGTGGTGGGGGAAGCTGCAGTTTAGGTAGGTGGGTCTGGGTAGGCTTCATTGAGGAAGTGCTGTTTGAGCAAAGGCTTTAAAGGGAGAGGAAGAAAGCCATGTGGATATTAGGAGGAAGAACGTTCCAAGTAGAGGGTACAGCCCTGTGCAAAGGCTCTTAGGAAGAGACTGTGTGTATGGAGAGGAGGGAAAAATGAAGACAGGGAGGAAGGGAGGTCGGGGGGAGGGAATGGGCCCAGAAAGAGCTTGGGTAGGGAGTTTTTGTGGCTTGTAGGCATTGTGAGAATTTTGACTTGTTCTCTGAGAGAATAGAAAGCCACTGGGAGGTTTCATAGAGGAGTAATATATGACTTAAGGTTTAACAGGATCTTTCTGGCTGTCGTGTTGAGAAAGTAGACTTTTGGGAGACAGGAGGGCAAGGAGGGAGGTTTGTTAGAAGGTTCTTGTGATGATGAGGTGAGAGATAATGGTGGCTAGATCAGGTGACACCAGTGGAGGGAGGGAAGAGGCTGGATTCCTGATATATGTTGAAAGTTGAGCCAAAAGGGTCTACTGATGATTGGATGTAAATTATGAGAGAAAGAGACAAGTCAAGGATGGCTGCAGGGTTCTGAGCTCACTGGAGGGCTAGATTTTCCACTTAATGAGATGGGAAAAGTGGCGGGCAAAACAGATTGGAAAGGGGTAAGATCAGGAACTGAGTTTTAATTAGACCTTAAATGTGGAATATTCGTAGACAACTAAGAGAAGACATTGAGTATGCTGTTGCATACGTGAGTCTGGAGCTCAGGGGAGAAGTCTCTGTTGGAGATACACATTTGGAAGTTGTCAACATAGAGATGTTATTTGAAGCTTGAGTATAGTCTTTGATAGAACACTCTCAGTGCCTGGAGACTTTCCAAAGTCCTGTGAATGTTGAGCTTTTCTTTTTAGCCAAGTTTGAGATTCTGTAAAGGCTGGCATTTTAAAAGGGAACCATTGAACGATGAACATTTTTCCTGCCGAAAAGTGACATTGAAAGAAAAAAAAATTGCCCTTCGATATCATGCACCTCACCTCTGCAATTAAAATGGAAAGGATTCAGAGGATCCAAAATTAATTTAGAGAATTCAGAGTCAGGCAGGCACCAACCTCCACGTCCCGAAGTTCTCTTAATTCTTTGCAACTCTCTCATACTTTTGTGACCATGCCCTAGACTGGCTTGCAACCAAGGTCAGAGGTCTTGCAGGTTTAGTGGTCAGAGGAAAAAATGACTCTTCTGCTTAATAGTCAAACCTGCTCAACTTTTACAATGCATTTATTTATAGCTCAAAAGAAATTATTAGACGCTATACTACAGGCCTGAAAGAGTTAGTTCATTCCTCCAATGCAAACCTAAGGAATTTCCACATCGGGAGAATCTGGCTCAAAATAACAATCTACACAAGACTTTCTGAGTCAGAAAACTATTTAAAGAAGAGAGTGCTAAACAGTAATTCCAATAAATACTGGGAAATCTTTTGCTTTTGAGCATACGGCAATAGAACGGGTGAAATAACTATCTTTAGGTCACACAGCAAGATGGGTGCAGAAAAAGACAAAACCGCAGAGTTTCTGCCTTTCAGCTCTGTGGTCAGGCCCTTGGTGACTTGGGCCTCAAATGTCCATAACTGAATGACGCTGGTTCTGACACTGTCTAGCTGACTTCCCCCATGATTTACCTCCTTGGCACAGAATCATGTAATATTATACTCCTGACAGAGTGGCCGCCATCAGGAGCCTTAGAAACACTGTTTGAATGTTCAGTGCCCATCAAAAGAGAATGCCAATTTTTAAAAAATGCATAGAACAAGATTTTGCCAAGCTCAATCTTAACATAATTTTTCTTGGAGGAACTGTCCTTAAGCCAGTCATAAAACTATGAAAATATTCCAGGGACTGCCTTCTTACACAGAGATTTGAAAATGCCAAACAGAGAGATGAATGTTAAACTTGCATGCAGTACCTGGTCTGGGTCGAAGGTCAAATGCCAACAGCTTGAAAATGTTGAAAGGCTCAGCTCACTGTGAAAGGTGAAGAGAGAAACGTGGTCCATGCTTTCAGGGATGCCCCTGGCTTTCCTCCCCTTATAATAGAACCTGTTTCTCTTCCCCTGTTCTGTTGAGCACCAGCTCCCTATGGGGGCTTGATCTGAGCTGGGTGGGAGAATGGAGGTCTTGGGAGATGGGAACCAAGAGCTCACCGGGCGTGAATCCGGGCAACAGTGTGCCCCATCCCACTCAGTGCTGAGCCGTGCACGTGTGCACTATTTGAGTGCTTTATCACTGGTGGGCTGGGGATGTGTTCCTTCAGAGAGCACAATCTGGGGAAAACTTTTCTCATTTACATAGAGGAGAGGACAGGGAATACTAATGAAGTCTGTATATGGGCTATATTTCCGTCTATCTTAATAGTCTACGCTCTCACCAGGTGGGAAGGTGGAGGGAGGAGGGAGGGCACCGAGTCAAGGGACTTTCTGAGGTTCTTTCCTTTCAGCTTATAGAACTCTGGTTTTAAGAGGATTGAAACTGTGATTTTAGTAGACTCACTTTATCATCATTTAAAATGGCTTGGTCTGGAGGTGGGCACCCTTGTGTTTTGGGTCCCATGTTAAATTTAAGGAAACTCTTTCTAACCGTCGTGAAACTGTATTTTCCAAACCAACAGCCTGCAAGGCGTTGTATCGGAATAGAAGACACCAGCTTTATAGTCCCAGTTCTCAAAAACTATACCAGTGCCTGGATGGATTTGATTACATTTGTCTTAATGGGCCACACAGGTGCCCCTCAGGTTCTTTGGGGGTAATGTTAGGACTAGAACAGCTTTTGGAAACTGCTGCCAAGTGAATAAAGACCTGATTTGATATCCAAGAAGCACTCATTTGCTCTCTCCAGACCTCCCATAAGTTTGTTAAATTGGGAAAGCTCAGCAGGTGGTGTGTCTGAAATCTCTTTTTTTCTTTTCTTTCCCTTTTTCTTTTGCACTTGATTCTTGCTGCTCTTGCCAAGGCGTGAGGCTTTGAAACTGACACAAAGACACAAAGACACGCTGAAGCTGCTTGGTCAAATCTCCCGTCTCAAAACAGAGGGCTGCCTCTCTTCAAGAGGGAAACGTCAGCCCTCGGGATGTGGTAATTGCTTTCTAAGTAGTCCCGTTCCTTCTTCCTGGAGGAGATTTTAGTTAAATGGCCCTGAGGTTAGTGCCTTCAGCTACTGAAGTACCCTTACCTACTTGTAGTCCAAATGGGACCCTCCCTGAAGAAAAACATGAAGTATTCTTCTAATTAAAGATTGAATGCTTGCTATTTGCACTTGTCTCTCTGTAGAAAGAGAATACACACTAGCCTTCCCACAGTGAGTATTTACTCACATTCCTGTCTGCATCCTCTTCCCTCTGTGTGAGCCTAAGACAAGGTCACCTTCATTGCCTTGCACCTGGATCAGCCGACAGCTCTATCTCACAACTAGATTGGGGCTGGCTGGAAGGGGCTCCTACAAACAAACCTCATCTGGGCTATGAATACTTCTCGCTGTTCATCCTTTCCCATCAGGGTCCTGCCTTCTGCTCACTGTCTTCAAGCTGTGTTTATCTGCTTCCTTTTCCCCAGGCTGCCCCGGGTCTAAGCCATCTATGGTTCTCAGTGCATGCAGTTCAGGACCTGATTGTCCGTGTTTGTACAACATAAATGAAAATGAAAACCATCCTTTTTCAAGAATCCTTCAATAATATAGAGGAGGTTCTTCTGACTTATGTAATTCTGTCTCACCGGTGCACTCTTCATATCTGAAGTCCGTTGCAGCCATGAATTCTGTCTCCTGTTCGTCTGAATTCTGGAGGTCCCTCATCTGTGCACCTTTCACACTGCTGCTCTGGGAGACTGGGAGGGGCTCGGTGTTGGTGACTTTACCTCTTGTCGTTCTCTCCAGGGTCCTCCCTGCACAAGACCTGGCGAGAAAGTTTTTCGGACTAGATGAAAACACAGAATACCCTTATTTGTGCCTTAGGTATTTAGTCAGGGGATTTGGGGGAGGAGATGGGACTCAGACAAGGGGTTCTTCAGCAAGACAGCAACTGACTGAGCACTAGATGAGAGAAGGCATCTGCAGCCTCGATTTCCTATTTCCTTACCTTCTCTTGTCCAGTTCTGCTCTGTCACTAGACATGCCACTGTGGACTGTCACTGGCACTGGAGTCAGGGATTAGAAAGAAAGAGGGAGGAAGGCAGGGAAATCTGGAGGAGAGATAGGAGGGGAAGGGATTTGCTGAGGCAGAATTCAGGGTTTATGGAAGGTGGGTTTGCGCCCATTGGGAGTTGCTTGCTGGTGGGCGCTCACAGATGGGAGGACCCCATTCCACCCCATCAAAACCATGGGCTGGCGGCCTCCCCTCACTCTTTTCTACAAAGCTCTCCTCTGTGTGAGGTTATCTCCACCTTTGTCCTGTGTTACCTTCAAAGACCCATAATTACTCTAAGCTAGGACAGATCTGGGATATACACAGCCTTTGACAATTGTCTTCTTTCGGAAGATTTTGGTATTCTCCAAGTATTAACATTCTTAGGTTTTCTGAGCCTGGGAACTTTCCTAATCCAGTGTATGCCAATGGGTGGTCCTTCATAGCCCTTCCCATTTGGGCCTACTGGGTTTCAGCAAATCCTAAGGGTAGAGCTGGACGAAAGGACAATGCATTTTGACTATTACCTCCATTTGTTTGAATTTTCCATAGGAAAGAGCATGAACTCAGTGATGACTAAACCTTGAAGTTACATGGGCCCTTGGTTGTTGCATTCATTCAGTAGAAGTATTTACATAAAAAAAGCAAAAAAGCCCACCCCAACTTACTGCATTATTCAGCATTGCAAGAACTCATTTCACGTCTATAATTGTTAAATTAAAAAAAAAAAGGAATGTACCTTTCAAAGTAAGTAATTTTTTATTTGAATTCTACGTCCTTATGTATTATGTAACAATTAGTAATGATGTGATGGATAATTTTCTTTGGAACAGTTCCTGATTCCATTACTCAACTACTCGATCGACCAGTAATTATGAATCATATCTTTAATTAGCTGCTGCTCTTCAGAAACATATGAAAGCCAAGGGCATAAAGTAATTGGCATAAAAGTTTTCCTAATTAATTTATCTGTCCGTGTAAGTAACCAGGGCTAGAGTCTGGGGATCATTTATAACTCCGGGAAGGCCAGCCCTAAAACTCACTGTCGAAAGAGATTTATATTTGTGAATTATGAAAAGACAACAAGCCACAAGATTGCATTATCCCCCAACTCTAACAATACAACCCCTAATGTGCTGTTCAGAGATGAGCAAAAAGTTTCTATTGATCCAATTCATTTTCATCATATCCTCCAGTGAATCTTTCAAATCTCTCTTGCCTTTTCCTCACTCAACATTGTAACAGTAATCAAGCACATTAAGCAATTCATTAAACAAGAGCCCTCTGACCATAGGGAGTACTGCAGCTAACATTCATTAGGCAGCCAATAACTTTATTTAAGTAGCAAAGGGCTTGGGAGTAAAAACCAGCTCCTTTGTCTCTATACGGAAATGCACGTTTCAGCAATGAGCAAGGCACACACCCTCTGGCTCACGAGGTGCTTTCAAATGAGGATCTGTCTCTACATAAAGTGAAATTAGGGTAGGGTTGAGGTGTCCCAAGGATGTTCTCTCCTTGCCAGAAAGGCAGTCCAAGACTTAGCTCACTGCCGAGCATGGCTATGGAAGATTTATGTCGTCTGGAAACTCAATGTTCAAGTATTGATACTGGGGTGACAGATTTTCAGATCTGGCTTTAAAAATGCTAAATGACGGTTGTATGGCTTCAGAGAACCCTGGCTGGCTTTGCGTGGTAATAAAAGTGATGGATGCTTTTTCTTCCCTAACGACAGAAAGAGAACTGAAATAACAAAAGCAAAGAGCCCAGATTGTTTCTTCAAACCATAATTAGAGGCATCCTAGAGAAGTCCTACATGTCCTCCTGGAGTTGGGTCCTGGGGAGATGGGAAAGGAAGAGGTGACAAAAAGTGGCACTGAGACTGTACTTTTCAGAGAAAGCGTACCTTGTTAGCATCCCTTGAGGTCTGGGTTTCTTGCACTGCTGTCCTTGAGCTTTTTTCTTTATCTGGTGAACTTTTTCTTTATGGAGCAACTTGTGAATGTTGTTATGTAGGTTAAGTCTTCATAAATAACACCATTCATGGTGAGAAGAAACTATTTTCAGATAGGATTACTTTTTTCCTTGAGGGGACCAAAGGAAACCCCTTTTCACAAGGTATTATTTTACTGCCTGAAGAGTCTCTAGGGGAAACACATAAGAGAGTTGCATTTTAAGACTTTCTCTCCTCCTACCTCTAAATAGTGGGCTATGTGTCAGGATTAACCTTCATTTGATGAGTTTGTTTCTTAATTCACAAAATGCTCTTTTCTTCTAAACCTTGAATCTCCTGGGGAAGGTGGTGGCATACTTCTTTCTAGCCCGTATCTATTGATTAAGCTACTGACATTGTGCCATCAGTAAATAAAATAAAATTGTCCCGGTTTTAGACTCTCCTCTGCAGCACAGCTAATAAAAGCAGGCGGCGTAGTGGGATTGATGGATGGTGCCCTCCGTCTGCTGCCAGATTGGAGATCTGGGTGCAGAATGGGGCTCAAGCCTATGTTGGGGTCATTTCTGAGATCATTTTCTGAGTTTTTGAGAAGAGGAATTATACGTGAGGCATGAAGCAGAGCAAAGGCCAGTCTTTAAGACCGAGGCAAGGGAAGTCTTTAAGACTGAGATTCAGAGCTGGATGAGAATAAACCACATGAATGATGCTTCCAATAAACAATAAGGATTTAAAATCATCACCTTTAGAGAAAGTGCTTTAACATGTGATTAACAAATGCAAATTTTATATCCTCAAGGATTTATAACAAAGTGAATTTTGTATCCTTAAAACTTCCACTAAAATATATTTTGAAACCATTGGAATTGTATCAATACTTCTGGGGTATAACGATCATATACAGAATTGTAGGTTTCAAAATGGAACAAATTCTTGTACCTTCTCAGTTGTAGCACTGGTGCTGCCACGTTCAGGCTGTGGCTGAGAGCAAAGAAAGGGAAGGAAAAATCATTGTAGTGCATCAAAGGCAGTATTGCTGAGGACATAGAAATCAGTGAAATGTGGCTTTGCCCTGAGATTTCAATCCCCTTTAACCATGAATTGTTGTGGTTGAATTCACTTTTAATGCCAATATGTGGAAGATAGTCATATTCTCTCTCTGGGTGATTCCATGGTGTTATGTTACTTTCTTGCCTTAATATTTAGAAATATTTCAAATAACCATTCAGAAGTCCTACTTAATAAAAATGCATACGGATAGTCAAAAGTTCTTTTAAAGGAAGTATTTTTTAAAAACCAGTCTTTGGTGACATTTGGCCTTCATACTGCTTAATAATAGAAAAGGCTAACATGGTTTGAATGCATAGAAAGCATTTTAAGTTCCAGGCACTGTGATAACAGTTTTCCATGCAGTATTTCATTTAATCTCTCAGTAATATGACGATGCAAGTACTGCTATTTTTTCCTATTTTAAAATAGATGAATCTGAGGATTAGAGAATTTTTATAATTTACCCAAGATCCAGTAGTGGCTGGAGCTGGCTAGTATTAGCTTGGGAGAGCCACCTGTGTTTATCTTTTCTCAGCTTCCATATTCAGTGACCTCATGGTGGTAACTTGAAATTGACCATGGTGGGAGCATTTACACCAGGGAAATGGGCAAACGCTGCAGATCAGGGTCCCTCACATCCTTAAAACCAGTTATTAAACATTTGTAAGCTCACCACTTCCAAGATCCTGTAGATAGTAAATGGTAGGGCCAGAATTTGAAACAATTTTGCTGGACTTTAGAGCCCATATTTTTTAGTGGTATATCGCACTACCTCACTAATTATCAGTCAGTATATGACGTTTACGGAACACTTTTTTTTTTCACTCCAAAGTACTATATTTGATGCTTTGGATCTAATATTGATTTTTTAAAAGTCTGTGTCTATTTGGGGAGACCAAATCCCAAGTTGGCTAATGGGTACATGGAAGTTCATTTTACCATTCTCTCTGCTTTTATATTTTTTGAAACTTTCTATAATAAAAAGTAAGCATATCAACCTTTGGACCACAGAGGAACAGTTTGGTGCTAATAAGACTGAAGAACAAAACCTATGCCAAACTATACCAAAGCACATCTAAGTTTATAGATATTAAAATAGGTAATGGAATCTTAATGGAGGCCTAAAAGTGAAATGGTTAATCTTGACAGATCTGACTGTATAGCAAACAAGATGGGATAAAACAGCACTATAGGACGAAAAAAGGGAAACTTCAATATGTTAAATAGTTATTTATATCCAATGGATGAACTTTATATACAAGGCATTTTAGAGGGACATTACTTTTTTTGTTATAAAGTATCAGTCAGGACTGTTCCAATTGCTTTTCTTTTATCAATGTAATTTTGAAATTCAGCTTTCTCACAAAAAAGAGAAGACAATGAATTAGATACACTAGTGCAACTTTTTCTAAACATTAAGTGTTTATACAGCATCTTCTGTAGCTTTCTAATGAAGACCACTGCATGAAAACATGATTCGCCATTCTTTGTCATCCAAATACACATCTTTTAAGATGATGAGTTTTTAACAGTATTAACCAGTCACTACATTTAATAATAAAATGTCAATTTTATTAATAAAATTTAAAGTAAACTCTTAGATAAGTTTGAAATCTTTTTCCCTAATAATTATCTTTCTCATTATTGATGAATTTTTACCCTCCTCTTATATGCAATCCTTGATAGAATTTTTCTTTTAAACTCAAACCAATCTTATCTTAACTTGAAGCCAAAATGTTCCTTAGACTTTGACAGCCCTGCATTTGAGGTGAGCTAGATGTTAGAGGCCCAATCACTTTTCTCTCAGCTTTGGTACTGACTTGTCTTGGTCTCAGTGTCATACAATCACAACAACTTAGAGTGCTAAAATTAATTAAAAGAAGGTCTTGGGGCTTCCCTGGTGGCGCAGTGGTTGAGAGTCCGCCTGCCGATGCAGGGGACGCGGGTTCATGCCCCGGTCCAGGAAGATCTCACATGCCGCGGAGCGGCTAGGCCCGTGAGCCATGGCCACTGAGCCTGCGTGTCCGGAGCCTGTGCTCCACAATGGGAGAGGCCACAACAGTGAGAGGCCCGCATACCGCCAAAAAAAAAAAAAAAAAAAAAAAAAGAAGGTCTTGGAGAGACCTTCAAGATGGTGGAGGAGTAAGACCTAGAGATGACCTTCTTCCCCACAAATACATCAGAAATACATCTACATGTGGAACTACTCCTATAGAACACCTACTGAACGCTGGCAGGAGACCTCAGACCTCCCAAAAGGCAAGAAGCTCCCCATGTACCTGGGTAGGGCAAAATAAAAAAGAAAAAACAGAGACAAAAGAATAGGGATGGGACCCGCACCTCTGGGAGGGAGCTGTGAAGGAGGAAAAGTTTCCACACACTAGGAAGCCCCTTCACTGGCAGAGATGGAGGAGAGCACAGCAACAGTGGTGCAGAGGGTAAAGCAGAGAGATTCCCGCACAGAAGATTGGGGCCGACCAGCACTCACCAGCCTGAGAGGCTTGTCTGCTCACCCGCTGAGGAGGGCAGAGGCTGGGAGCTGATGCTCGGGCTTTGGAGGTCGGATCCCAGGGAGAGGACTGGGGTTGGCTGCGTGATCACAGCCTGAAGGGGGCTAGTGCGCCACAGCTAGCCGGAATGGAGTCTGGGAAAAAGTCTGGACCTGCCTAAGAGGCAAAAGACCATTGTTTCGGGGTGCGTGAGGAGAGGGGATTCAGAGCACCACCTAAACGAGCTCCAGAGATGGGCACAAGCTGCGGCTACCAGCGTGGACCCCAGAGACCAGCGTGGACCCCAGAGACGGCCATGAGATGCTAAGGCTGTTGCTGCAGCCAACAAGAGGCCTGTGTGCAAGCGCAGGTCACTATCCACACCTCCCCTTCCAGGAGCCTGTGCAGCCCGCCACTGCCAGGGTCCCGTGATCCAGGGACAACTTCCCCTGGAGAACACACAGTGTGCCTCACGCTGGTGCAACGTTATGCCAGCCTCTGCCATCGCAGGCTCACCTCACATTCCGTACTCCTCCTTCCCCTCCGCCTGAGTGAGCCAGAGCCCCCTAATCAGAGGCTCCTTTAACCCCATCCTGTCTGAGTGAAGAACAGATGCCCTCAGGTGACCTACACGCAGAGGCAGGGCCAATCCAAAGCTGAACCCCAGGAGCTGTGCGAACAAAGAAGAGAAAGGGAAATTTCTCCCAGCAGCCTCAGGAGCAGCGGATTAAAGCTCCACAATCAACTTGATGGACCCTGCATCTCTGGAATACCTGAATAGACAAGGAATCATCCCAAAATTGAGTGGACTTTGGGAGAAACTGTGAACTTGGGGTTTGCTTTCTGCATCTAATTTGTTTCTGGTTTTATGTTTATCTTAGTTTAGTATTTAGAGTTTATTATCATTGGTAGATTTGTTTATTGATTTGGTTGCTCTCTTCCTTTTCTATATATATATATATATATATATATATATATATATATATATATATATATTTCCTTTTCCTCTTTTTGTGAGTGTGTATATGTATGCTTCTTTGTGTGATTTTGTCTGTATAGCTTTGCTTTAACCATTTGTCCTAGGGTTCTGTCTGTCCCCCTTTTTTTTTTTTTAGTAGTTTTTAGCACTTGTTATCATTGGTGGATTTGTTTTTTGGTTTGGTTGCTCTCATCTTTCTTTCTTTTTTTATTAATTTTTAAAATTTTACTTTTAATAATTAAAGAAAAATTTTAATTTAATAACTATTTTATTTAATTTTTTCTTTCTTTTTTTCTCCCTTTACTTCTAACCGTGTGGCTGACAGTGTCTTGGTGCTCCGGGCAGGTAACAGGCCTGTGACTCTGGGGTGGAAGAGCCGAGTTCATGACATTGGTCCACCAGAGACCTCCCGGCTCCATGTAAAGTCAAACACGAAAGCTCTCCCAGAGATCTCCATCTCAATGCTAAGACCCAGCTGCACTCAACGACCAGCAAGCTACACTTCTGGACACCTTATGCCAAACAACTAGCAAGACAGGAACACAACCCCACCCATTAGCAGAGAGGCTGCCTAAAATCATAATAAGGTCACAGACACCCCAAAACACACCACCGGATGGGGTCCTGCCCACCAGAAAGACAAGATCCAGCCTCATCCACCAGAACACAGGCGCCAGTCCCCTCCACCAGGAGCCTACACAGCCCAATGAACCAACCTTAGCCACTGGGGGCAGACACCAGAAAAAATGGGAACTACGAACTTGCAGCCTGTGAAAGGAGACCCTTCCTCTAACTCTATGACATAAATCACAGCAAGATCCTTTTTGACCCACCTCCTAGAGAAATGGAAATAAAAACAAAAATAAACAAATGGTACCTAATGAAACTTAAAAGCATTTGCATAGCAAAGGAAAACATAAACAAGATGAAAAGACAAACGTCAGAATGGGAGAAAACATTTGCAAATGAAGCAACTGATAAAGGATTAATCTCAAAATTTATAAGCAGCTCATGCAGTTCAATATCAAAAAACAAACAACCCAATCCAAAATTTGACAGAAGACCTAAATAGCTATTTCTCCAAAGAAGATGTACAGATTGCCAACAAACACATGAAAGAAAGCTCAACATAACTAATCATTAGAGAAATGCAAATCAAAACTACGTGAGCCGGCTTCCCTGGTGGCGCAGTGGTTGAGAGTCCGCCTGCTGATGCAGAGGACATGGGTTTGTGCCCTGGTCCGGGAAGATCCCACATGCCGCGGAGCGGCTGGGCCTGTGAGACATGGCCGCTGGGCCTGGGCGTCCGGAGCCTGTGCTCTGCAACGGGAGAGGCCACAGCAGTGAGAGGCCTGCGTACCGCAAAAAAAAAAAAAAAAAAAAAAAAACTACAGTGAGGTATCACCTCACACCAGTCAGAAAGGCCATCATCAAAAAATCTACAAACAATAAATCCTGGAGAGGGTGTGGAGGAAAGGGAGCTCTCTTGCACTGTTGGTGAGAATGTAAATTGATAGAGCCACTATGGAGAACAGTATGGAGGTTCCTTAAAAGACTAAAAATAGAACTACCGTATGACCCAGCAATCCCACTACTGGGCATATACCCTGAGAAAACCATAATTCAAAAAGATTCATGTACCACAATGTTCATTGCAGCTCTATTTACAATAGCCAGGACATGGAACAACCTAAGTGTCCATCAACAGATGAATGGATAAAGAAGATGTGGCACATATATACAATGGAACATTACTAAGCCATAAAAAGAAACGAAATTGAGTTATTTGAAGTGAGGTGGATGGACTTAGAGTCTGTCATATGGAGTGAAGTAGGTCAGAAAGAGAAAAAGAAACACTGTATGCTAACACATATATATGGACTCTAAAAAAAAAATGGTTCTGAAGAACTGAGGGGCAGGACAGGAATAAAGATGCAGACGTACAGAATGGACTTGAGGACACAAGGAGGCAGAAGAGTAAGGTAGGATGAACTGAGCGAGTAGCATGGACATATATACACTAGCAAGCATGAAATAGCTAGTTAGTGGGAAGCAGCCACATAGCACAGGGAGATCAGCTCGGTGCTTTGTGACCACCTAGAGGGGTGGGATAGGGAGGGTGGGAGGGAGATGCAAGAGGGAGGAGATATGGGGATATATGTGTATGTATAGCTGATTCACTCTGTTATAAAGCAAAAACTGACACACCACTGTAAAGCAATGATACTCCAATAAATATGTTAAAAAAAAAAAAAAGAAGGTCTTACTTTTCAGCCCTACAACATAAGTCAGCTACAGAGGGTTATGCTGCTTCTCCAAAGCCTTTGTTTGGCTTTTCTCCATGAAGCAGACAATACTCTTCCCCTTCAGAACATGTACCTGACAATGATGTTGCCACAGTATCAAGGAAGTATTTTCCTACTTCTCCTCTTTTTGAATGCATTGTCCCACTTCTGTCACTCATAAACTGTCAGAGAAAGAAAAAAGTCATTTACCTTAAATTTGCAACCAGCATTGCTTTCCTTTAAGAGCCACCACTTATTTGGTGTCTTCTCTGGATCAGATTCTCTGCTGGATGCTTTCAACTCATTAACATTAAATATTCAGTTATTTTGTCCCATCTTAATATAAAGAACTGGGAATTAGGGAGACAAAGATGAAGTAACTTGTCCAACCAAGATTACAGAAGTGGTAAATATTGGAGACCAACTTTGAACTCATTTTCCCCTGACCCAGCCTGAGCTGCTTCCTGTTGTATAGATTCTCTAATTAAATGTTTCTCAGTTGGTTCCTTTTAACGGCAGTTTTCAGCCCCGTCCTTGCTTAGTCACTATGAATTACATCAGAATAACAACTTTTATCTAAAATGAGTCAGAAAAATATGCCTTCTTCATAGGGATCATTACTTTAAAGAGATCTTCAAAGAGCGACTTTCTCTTACCACAGCTCTCTCACTAATTAATTATCAGCAGGGTAGCTTAATATTTGTTGAGCTGCTGTGTTTCAACCTAGGTAATAAAACAAGAACCTACAGCAGTCCACACCTTCAAGGTGTTTATAGGAGCGTGCGCAATGTGACATGGTCCGCCTCCACCGATGCTAACTTCCCGGGATTAGCTCCCAATTTTTATTTCTGCTTTGTACTTTAAAAGAATCATTTAAAGACAAAGGGAATGTCACTGGAAAATGATCATTGTTAAATGAAGACTTAAGGCAAATCAAAACCTTTATTCCGGCTACCTGGACAGGTGAGGTTTTCCACACTGAGAATAAGAATGGGAGAAGCGGGCTTCCCTGGTGGTGCAGTGGTTGAGAGTCTGCCTGCCAATGCAGGGGACACGGGTTCATGCCCTGGTCCGGGAGGATCCCACGTGCCGCGGAGCGGCTGGGCCCGTGAGCCATGGCCGCTGAGCCTGCGCGTCCGGAGCCTGTGCTCCGCAACGGGAGAGGCCACAACAGTGAGAGGCCCGCGTATCGCAGAAAAAGGAAAAAAAAAGACTGGGAGGAGCAATGGTCTCTGTCTATGGTGGACTGTGAAAGGGCAGAGAACAAATATGTTTTTATGAGGCTCCCAGCCCAGGCAGCTGTCTAACTGGAGGGAGAGCTTGGAAACGAAACCAAACAAGTCAGATGGCTTCGAAGGAGAATCAGGAGTTAGAGGAAAATTTTAAATCAGTAGCTTGTCAAAGATAGTTAATTTTTATAGTCATTTGAAACTGTTCTTGGATAAAAGAATAAAAATGGGGTAGACAGTGTGACTTTTGGAGACACTTGTAGAAGAAATAACAGAATTTGGGAACCATGCGGCTGTTGGTTATAAACAGACATATGTGTACAATCGTTGGGCATGTGTGATGGTTGATGATTCTAAGACTGAGCAAAAGGACGTAGTGAAGAAGAATTAAGAGAAAGATGAGACTTCAGTGTCTCTGCTCCTATGTCAGACAGGACAAGGAGATTTTCAGGCTTTATATGGAAATCTTTCCTTTACATGGAAAAATTTTCAGGCCTTTATATGGAAGACAAGAGAAGATATAGCCTTGAACAGCTAGGCAGAGGTGAATATTGGAAGGTAATTCTAGAAGATAGAAGTGCAAATCATCAAAAATAAAGCCTCTCTGATTGGTTTATAGCATGATTTGAGTTAAGATGGGCTTTTTGTCTACAACACCTCACAAGTGGCTGGTATGCCAACATTTTTGTCTCATCCTAGAGAACAGAAAATGTTTTGTGTTCCTTCTTTCATTGAGATTTGCGATTAAAGACCAATCAAACTGTCCAAGTAGAACAGCTATGGTGATTTTTTTATTAGTGATAGTGAGAAAATATGATAAAAAACATCTGGAATAAAACATGTTCTACTGATCAGATATATTCCCCCAACTGCCATATGCACAGAAACACATGAATTACATGTGTATATAAAGCTGTGAATATATCTTGGCATGTCTCCTGGAAAACATGCCAAGTTTTATATATCCGTCTATACATAAGCACATATAGATAGATACACATATATATGCATACAGAGTTGTGTTATGTGCTGCTGAAGTGTTTGTTTAGTCCATTAGACACTAACAAGCTATTGAATAAGTGAAAGCATAAGATGGTGCCAATTGAACCTTATGTGTCTGCCGTGGTGGGTGTGCAGACCTCAAGGCAGGGAGATAGACTCCCGTTTAGTACCAAGCTGTGTACCCAGTGGCTCTCAATAAACATTTGTTTACTGACTGGCTGACTGACTGCCTAGATGACTTCTCACCATTCCTTCCAGCCCATCTGATATGTGGCAAGGGTGGATTTTAATGCCAGAAAATGCCCAAATAGAGAGCGGAGAAAGACTACATACATTGTGTTGGTGACTGCAGTTATAAAGGGGCAAATGTGTTACCTGCATACCCTCTCCTTCAAATGGCTAATACTGGATTAGGTGAGACCCAGGCCTCTTTCAATTTAATTACCAGAAGTGCCTTAAGGACTTTGTTGTAAAACAATGATCCCTGTAACACAGCCTTGTGGCTGAAGAACTGAATGGTATTAGCATGTTCAAGTACATGAATTTTGTTTCTCCAATAATCCCAAGGGTTAAGTCTGAGGCAAGGCAAACTGTATTTGTAACAAACAAGAGGAGATAATTCAGCCTTATGTGTTCCTTCAAAATAATACGTTTTGTTGCAATCCAAGAAAATATGTCGAGGTAATTTTTTTCCTTCTCTTTTTCCTTTTTGAAGCTCTTTATTGATTCTAAGATTATTCAGGGATATCTACTATTTTCCACATTCAGTCTTTTTATTTCTTTTTGCTACCACATTTTCCCATTTTTAATTAGTCCATTGATTTTAAGAGCTGCAAAACCTTATAGGAAAACTTTCAATAATATCCTTCTTATAAGTAGTTCTTTTTCATGTCACTCGTGTTCTACATTTTCAGTGTATTTTACTTCAAAAATAATTTGCATAAGGTATTGCTAAAAATAACAACATCTGGATTTCTGATTGCTCGTTTCATCTTTGATGAAGGTTATTCCCAACCAAAGTTGTAGGTTTCTCTTCCAGACACCATAAGTTAAGTTCTCTATTTTAAACCAGGGTTTATTTTGCTGTTGAAGAAACATTTATCCATAAATATTATTATTGGGGCTTAGGTAGAGACTTTCTGTTTATCAGTTAACTGATCTTAATCCATTACTTAATCATTCTTTCTGTTTATCAGTTAACTGATCTTAATCCATTACTTAATCATTCTTACGGTATGATCACATAATTACAGATATTCCAAGAATGATTATGAATCGGTAAAACTTCAATAAGTGTGTTTCTGGATATGTGTTTTCTGTTTTCTTGCAGGAATATATGCTTATAGGTAACTAGTATATTTGCTATGTTTATGATACGACACAGATATATGTAGTATATTCTAGAATTGATATCGTATATAAAACTTTATTTAAAGTATTAAATAATCACCTTTAACATGTGACCGAGTGGCAAAAACCTATAAAATATTATAAAAAGTTTTTTTGTAGATGTTCTAAAAAACTTTGATATGACCTTTATATTATGTCCTTCAGATAAATTGTTAGGTTTTTCTGGTTACTTCCTCTGTCCTAAACATCAACCTTGGCCCCTTGGGAAAGACTAAAATTTAAGAGTCAGAGGTGAAGTTCATGTAGAGATTTCCTATTCAATAAGTGTGCTCCTGGTCAGAGTCCTTAAGTCTTACTAAGTTACTACTCGGAGTTTAAACATTTTCTTATGGATTCTCTGCCTACGAAAGTTTGGAAGCCTAATTTATTAGCATGAATAAGTGGCTTATAAAATGGTTAGAGTTTTTCTATGAAAGACACAAATGATTAATCAGTATTTATTTTGATCAAAATCTACTGGGGAAGCCATCGTGCTCACTTTATCCAAGAGAAAAAGTGAGGCCCAGAGGTAGGGGGAGGCAGATGTGTTTTCAGAGCTGGAAGTTACATCGAAGCCCATGGAATCAGTCATGTGACCAAGAGAGGGGCCTGGGCTCTAGTCTCCATTGCAAAGAATCAGGACACATACGTATTTCAATTGTTTAAAACTTAGTTTGGGGAAACAACCATCTGCAAAAATTTTCCTATATTTCTCTGAATGCAAAATTCCTCTTTAATGGAACTTTTTCATGCCTTTATTTTGAAAACATGAGAAGCTGAGCCCTCTTTGGACACCCGATTTTTGAAGTTTGAATGCAGCCGCCGTATGCTGAGGGTGAAATTAGCTTGGTCTCTGGGAGTTTTTCACGAGCCAGGGACTGGTTTAAAGCATGAAAGGCACAAGAAAGTCTGATAATTGGCCCACATAGGATTTATCATGCCTCTGTGGGGAAATGTTTAGGAAGAGGTATTTCTTACTTATTCATGGGAACATTCCAAGCATTTTTGGAGTTACGCTTGTCTGAAACTTATGTGAAGAGATTTTGATGGTGGCTATAAAACTATGGAGTTTTATATATATGTAAAAAAAAAAGATGGAGTTGAACAGTCTGGCAATAGCTGTATAGACTGAAAAAAAGTCAATAATTAAATTTCAGCACTTCTTTCAAAATGATAGCTTGAGCTATCAGATAAATAATAATTGTTTTACACATTGATAGTAAAAACAGAAAAAGCATTTTATAAATAACGTCAGAGGAAAAATAATCATGAAGAAATGCTTGGATATTGATATTATAATTCAGTGAGTTTTTCTGGGTTTAAGAACCCCTCTTTTCTACTATTTTGCTAGCATGGTAGAATTACAGTGAATGTATGTTTCTTTATATAAGGTTTTTGTTTCCTCCAGCCAGCTCTAGGTAAACCCCCAGTTCTTTCTCCCCTAAACTTTATGCATACTCTAGTTCCTACATCAAAGCACCATTGACTGAAACTATATAAAATCCTTGGCCTCCAACCAGAGAAGGCCTAAATGCAGGAAAGTAAGGATAAATTAAAGTGACAGGGTCTCAGCAGTGGAAATTAGTGCAACTCTTCTAATTGCATGTCTAGCCTGAATGATGGGATACTTAATTCTTACACATCCCAGACAATTGCTTTATACTAACATGAGCTCTGGGAAAAAGGCAGATTCCACAGACATATGGAGCAGTAGATGGAGTGGAAAAATAAATCAGAAGCTCTAGCCACTCTGGAAAAAAAAATGTTTTATCTACATTGTTAATAAAGGTTTTGCCACAGTTAAGCAACGTTGATAACTGTCCTCTCATCCTTTCTTTCCATAAAAACTGAACATTAAATAATTAAATGGCAGAGGTCCAACCAGCCTGGGTTAACTCTTGTGCTGCAAAACAACAACAAAAGCACGATGGGTAAAGGCATCGTTCCTTTGGTAAAAAGCAAGGACACAGTCTAAATATGAATCCCGACAGACAAATGGACCAGGAACAACAGCATTCTCTTCTCCCACTACTATAAGGACTGCTAATAAAAGCCTTCAAAACTAGCATGGGTTCTTATATCTATTTAACCTTTGGCCCCAAGAAGCAAAGAGCATCTGGCTAAGTGGAGAGTAAAAGTGCAGCAACTTTTCATTATCAGAGCTCACAGGCAGAGTATGGGGATGCCGGAGCTGCCAAGCCTGGGTTAAATGCTTGTTGCCTTCACTGCCTGAGGCCATCTAGCGTGTTTAGAAATGATTAAGTACTGCAGCCTAGAAAGGACCTGTCCTGGGCGTTCATCTCTGACTTCCAGCAGAAAGGAGAGGCTGGCAATGACAGAGGCAGATGGATGAGTCTCATTAGTATGGCGAGGCAGTGAACCAGACTGCCTTCACAGAGCTGTCCAAAAAGAGGGAGCAAATTAAAATAGGATCTGGGAAAACCAATGAGCAAGTGTTTTAACTCTCTGCTACCTGGTTTCTCCAGCTGGGAGGTTATACAGCTGGCTTGGCTTCCCCTGAAATGCTGCTGCAGCGTGAAACGTTAGGATGGCTTTGCAGACTCACACAGTTCCAGTCGGCCATCCTTTTGCATCCTTAGAAAAGGACTCCTGCGTTTCCTACAGCAGAACTTCACAGCTGATTTTATTCTTAAGCCCCCATGACTGCCACAGAGCAGAGCGGGGCGGAAGGGACGAGGGCGAGGGGTTTTTCCGCCTAAGGGGGAGTAGGAGCCTTGCCTTACACAGTACACTGGCCCAACCCAACCTGGAGGTGCCAAGTAAAGATCAAAGGTCTGCTCGGGAGCCACGGTTCATGTGAAATGCCTGAAGCCCCTGCTGGAGAAGTGGCAGCTCAATCCCAAGTGCATTACCTTTCAAGACAAAGGAACTTCATTTGTGTTGAGGGCTGCCTGACCTCACAATTTCAGAGTCAGAAAGTTAGCAAACCCAGACCTGAGAGAGCTCTTCTAGGGTGGAAGAGCCCTGTAAGATGCTATGATATTCTGTTTGGGTGACTCTGGAAGTAGGGGACCCAGGGTCAAATCAACACTATTGTGCATGCCATGGAACTCAAAGCAATGAATGATTCACTGAACAAACTGGACAATTGACTTGACCTGACGAAAGCCTTCTGGTCTGCCCCTCTTCTGTTCAGTTGCTTGGTTATATCTTGGGCTTGGGATGGGGACATATGGCATATTAATACCCTGGGGTAACCCTAAAGTTTTTGGGAAAGGTTGGTAGAAATTATTTAATTGTTTACTCAGCAAACATTAGTCTGTCCTTGGGGTGATATGAGGCCCAGGGAACCAAAAGATGAGTAAGATAAAATATATTCTCTGCCTTCCTTCAATGACCTAAATCTAGTAGGACAGAGAAACAGAATAACCATGCCAGAAGTCTCTAAAAGAGGATAGCATTGCTCTAGGAGCTAATGGATGGTAAATATGAATTGATACATAGAATCAGCCACCAAGGAGTTTATGGTTCAGGGTAGAAGCCAGACACCTGAACAATAAATTGTAGATCAAGGCAGAATGAAGAAAATGGCAGCTAAAGGTATAAGAACCCTGTTGTAAGAATCCAGGTGCAGGAGCAGTGAATTCTGCCGGGGTGGGAAGCAAAAGGCTTCAGAGTGTAATTGGCATTTAAGTTGTGTTTTGCAGGGTACACTGAAGGCCTATTCTCTAAATAAGGGAAATTTATAAGTAAAGAAGGTTTTTGTTCATAAAAAAGACTTATATACCCCTTTCCAAATATATTTTGGCTTGGTCAAATTTGTGTCATTGTTAGGCCTTACTTCATCTTGTCTCGTTCCAGTTGATTGTGTGCTAAAAAGGGGGAAACAGTCTGAAACTCCACGAGAAATCATGAGGAATAAATGTAGCTGAGGAGATGAGACAGGAATTGGTTGAACATCTTTTTGATGTTGTTTGGACTATGCCCTCCTCTCACTATAGCACCCAGAAGCTTAATTTGAAAAGAGTTGCTTCTTTTCCTTCAAATGAATACCTTTAATTCATTTTTAAATTAAAAAAAGCAAAAGCAAAACCATAAAAACAATGACAACAAAACAAGATTGATGGGATTTTATCCAGTCTTGTGTAAAAAGTAATAAACTTCAGATCACAGAATCTGAAAAATTTCCAGGTTGTGCATATTTCCTGGGGAATTTTCTTTTTAACAAATCTCAGTTCAGACTAGGTTGGTTTTCAGTTAGTGACCCAGAAAAGAAATCACAAAAGAACTTGCTCCAAATTTACAAAACTATAAGCTATATACAGGCAGCAAAATTGCTTTTGGACAACAAGTATTATTCTGTAACTCACCAACACAACCCAACTTTCCAGCTTGTAAATTCCACAGCACAATCTTTCACAGCAGAGTCATCCTTACCTGATAGCACTGACAAATAGGCAAAGAGTAAGCACCCACATGATGGTACACATAACATCTAAAGCTCACGCTTACTGACAAATGAGAGCACATTGTTGGGGAGGGGGTTTGGTTAGGTCCTATGAAAAAAGAAATTATAAAAAATATATATTATCCCTCATGGCACTACTGCTATTCAGATAGATTTTCTTTGTACCCAGGTATAACTCCTGTTGACATCAGGGCCTGAATGGCTGAGTCAATTGACTTTGTATTTTAGAGTTGCTTCCTTATCCCACTCAAGAGAAGCAGAAACCATTTCTCATATTTATCCTCATGTAAAATGTACATGGATAAATCATTTAACTAAATGTAAGGTGTCAGAAAATGGTTCATACAAAGAAAATAATATTATGCAGTATAAACTCCCATTAAGCAGTAATGTGGCTGACATTGATTGAGGGAGATTAAGTCTAAGACTCTCTTTCTCATGACACTTGTTCAAATAAATAAAGGTAACTGGGGGGAAAAGTTGATGCTTTTGCTCATTTTGCATATAAATTTTACCCGTGTGATTTTTTTTTCATCACATTTATTCACAGTGCAGTATTACTGGATATATTATGGAATCCTGGAGAGTGTGATAACTGTCAGTAAAGCAAGGTCATAATTGACCTTTATCACTGAAAAAAGGTTGGCTACCTAAAGATAAACTTTCATGTTGAATTTGGAATGTAAAGGGGAGGGTTGAGGCCATCGAAGGAGCACATCTGAATAGGAATCTATGAATATTTCATGTCTGTTAAGAGGTTGGAAACTTGGTATGACATTATCCTGACCCCTGTCCTGAAATATTTTCAAAAGAATATTCTGATCGGCAGCAGACAACTTCAGCAGAGAGAGGCTTTTCTTGCTTAGTAGGGAAATTAAACTGTGGTCTGAAAATATCTGTTCTTAAAGCTGTTCTCTGCAATGAACTAAACTGGGTGCTTATGTTCTGGAAGCAAGAGGCTAACCAACTTTCTCACTGGAACAACCTTCCCAATGTGTCCTTTCCCTTCATGTTTGGAGTTCTAGCTGCCACCATAGCTGCTCTGCTGCCCTGATCTAGACAAATAACTGAGAAGAGGCACTTCTACTCCAAACTTCAGCACAGAGTGTTTATATATACTCAGTGAACACTCCTCTGACTAATTGGATGTGTTGTCCATTCTACCCCAAGGTACCTAGGTTCTGTCAAGCCAGAAATTTGTTAATAAAAAGTAACTTATTGAGAAATGAATAGCTGTCAAATGCTAGGGTAAGACCCTTGAATATTTCAAGTGACACTATCAATAACTGACTTTAATAAAATACTTGATTTGTCAGACATTCCATTAAATTTTTTAAATATACAATTTTATTTCAGTAGGTACCATCATCAACCTTGCTGTACAAATGAAGAAACAGGCACACACGGGAGTCCAGTTGTTTTTCCAGGATTGCAGTTAGTAGATGATTGAACCTAGAGGTGCCAAATGTCATATCCCTATAGTCTGGTGGAGAAGATAATCTTGGCAAACAAAAAAGCAATTGGGAACAATAAAGAAGTTGTGTGGTAGAGATCACATATGTGATAGGAAATCAGAGAAACAAGAAACAAGAAAAGGTAGCTTTTAGAAAAGAAAGGTAGAAAGAACAGAAGCATTCCTGTGCAGATTTTGCAACGATGAGCAATGGTGTTTTGGTGTGAAGCAAATAAAAACTTAAGTTGTTCAATGAAC
The DNA here is from genome assembly GCF_949752795.1 of Hyperoodon ampullatus. Lineage (NCBI taxonomy): Eukaryota > Metazoa > Chordata > Mammalia > Artiodactyla > Ziphiidae > Hyperoodon > Hyperoodon ampullatus. The sequence continues at coordinate 30,632,899 of NC_136925.1, read as the reverse complement.
AGTGCTAAACAACAGCTTGGCATATATCTCATGTGATATGGGTTTTTCTGATCCAGAGCACCCTTAACAGATTGTATATGCCTGCGATGATCTTGACTGTCTTAAACTAATCTCTTCCCTGAGACCATAGAAGACTGAGCCTGTAACATTTATTTCAACCTGGGACTACCCTGGCCTCCTGGATGCCTTGGCTTGGCAGCCAGTCAGCATCTGACATGTTCTAGGGTTTGGAGGTAAGTCCATATGCTTCTCAGTGCACTGATTTCTGTGGGGCACCCAGCTTCATTGGAAGCCTCAAAAGACAGGAAAGGGTGAGGTGTGGGAACCAGGGAGTTAAAGGGATAAGATTATTGGCATTATATTCTAGGAGCTATTTGGAGTCAATTAATAAATAAAGAAACCATAATATGCTTCTAATCAATCACCTGCTTTGGAAGGCAGACATGTAAACTCGGTGCACAGTCTAGTCAAGGTTGCTTCTTTTAGGTGGAAAATCTAACCAAGAAATTTATCCAGTGAGAACTGCAGAGGAACAACATTGAAGGAAGCAGAGCCACTAGAGGATTAAGAGGGCCTTTGGTGTCTCCAGGCAGTGTAAAAAATGCCTTTAGGATTATAAGAGTAAAAATGGACTCTTTCAGGAAACCCATAAACCTGCTCTGGACTGAAATTCTCCAGTTGGGCATAAAAAACAGCAGTTTGTGTATACTTCTGGTTATGAGCTAACAGGTGTCTGGAAATGAAGAAAGGAGTCACATTTCTGTGATAGAGTGCCACAGAATTTCAGAGTCAATAAATTTTCTTTGAAAAAAATTACTCTGTTCTATCACTATTGGTTTATAGTAAAGCAGAGCTTGACCTGCAAGTTAATAAAGAAAGCATGTTTACTAATTAGGCTTTATTCTCATTGTCCCATGTTAATTGCAAAATATTCATCTATCTCATTTATGAATATGTTAATTTATGTCAGAGGGGCACAAATTTTGAGTACGCAAACTCTTCCTTTAATTAGATCAAAGGAAGGTCCAGCTCAGTTTTACAAGATGGATTCTAATTTTTAATCGGTGAAATAAGTTTGGCCCCTAAAAGGCATCTTCTGTGACAGTTGGAAAACACTAATTAACAGACATAACTGTATTAATTGCGTTATATCACTGAATTCTTATCAGTTAGCTTATGTTGCCTGATTGCTAATGCAAACAGTTGTGGCTTTGGTGGAGTCAACTCATAAATGTCTTTCTAATGCTAACTAGCAATCAATTCATGTAAAATTTCTAATGTTTCTTTAGGGAATTCTACATAATAGGTGTAGTCTCTCTTTTGAGTTATGCCCTGCTATTTAGTATAATTAGTACTTAAAGCTGCACCTATCATATGATAAGCTTCCTGGGAGATAAAGAACATACTTTATTTGTTTAAGAACAAAGAACCATAATAGTTTCCTTTAGGAATCCTTCTGCAATAGGCTCAGTGGAAATCTGTGACCTACCAAATAACTTCAAATTCATAACAATGAAAAATTTGTACCTTTAAAAGAATTGGTGAAAAGACTTTAACAGGGAGAGAATGGGGAAGGCATAGTGCTGTTGGCCCCAGAGATGATTGTCTGAGCAGCAACTGCTTCTCTGATTAGGTCCTTCCAGTTACCGTGTCTCCATTGTGCTTCCAAAGGCCCACCTCAGGTGCTATGGGATGAAGGCTTATTTACTGTACATCCTCCAAACTGAGCTACGAGGAAGAATGTCACTGTGTGTTGATGGTGAAAGTATTTTTGTGAGTAGGGCCACCTCTGTTTTTTCCTTCTAGGTGTGCGGCCAAAATTGGTTGCTCTGATCATACAGGTGACTAAAGATGTTTTAAGATGATCTGTATTACATTTTACTAGTTCTCTTGAGATAAATTCTTCCATGTCCTGTGGAACATGCCTGCCTTGAAACCTTTTGGTTAAGCCTTGATGATGGGGCCTTAATATTTCCTTCCTACTCTGTAAAATATTTCCCCAGGAAAATATGCAGGCTGGGTCACCCCTAATGAGTAGCCTAGGACGATGAGACTAGGTACAGAGAATATAAGAATCATGCAGAAGTTGACAAGACATTGGAAATGGCTGCACTGCAGTTAAGTCACACCCAGGGGAAGCTATTAGGACCTAATTTTGAGTCCTCTAAATCCACATACAATCAAAATCCTCCAATGCTTGGAGAGACTACTTCTGCAGATTTGTTAATCATGAAGTAGCCTCACTTGTGTATGTCCAGTTTATTTTTCTGCAAAACTGTACCAGATCCCCCAAAGCATAGGAGTCCGAAACAGAGAGAGAAGTAAGACTGACATTTATAAAAAATACCACACTTGTACTTCAGAGGTACCTGGGACCACATACACACACACTCCATAAACTAATTGTGCAATGCACAATTGTCACTGTTTTTAGAGTAGGGATCTTTTTACACAAACTCATTTATCATCTAGTATTATGGTGATTTAAAGGTAAATTTCCCACTTAGTCTTCTCCCTTGCGTACCTACTGTTTCCACCTCCCTCTCCAACCTAACGAGAAAACACAAAAATAACAAAACTTGGTTGGAAGGAGGTGGGAAAGACAATTAAATTGAATGGAGAAGGCCAAGGCTAGGTGAAGAAGACAGCTGAAGAGTTTCTGACAAGGAGGTTTCATTATCACCCGTTGTTTCCTTGTAGGCATTCATTAAAATACCCGCTATTTGAAGGTATACCAATACATTCCTTCTTTGCAGATTTCACGTGGGAATTTCTCCACAGACCTCTGAGTGAAAGAAGCCTTCGGGCTCTGCAGGCTCCCCATTTAAGCCCGACTGCTTTTCCATGGGCCATCCACATGGGGCTCTTGGTGGCATACTCTTACTAATGCCCGCTTGTAGAGGCTAAGTTGTCCCTGCTCCCGGAAGCGCTGGGGATGAAGAACAAGATGTTTCCCAGTAACTCTAGCATAAATCCCTAGATTCTGGCACTGTACAGAAGTGCTAGAATTTCCTGGCCTCTGTAATATTTGCGTGTGAAAAGTTACATGCACTCAACTTTATATAGACTTCTCCCAGGGAAGCGTAGCCACTGCCAAGTCCTGTAACCAAAATGGAAGCAAGTTCTTATTAGAATTTCAGTATCAATTTTAATTCCCAAAGAGGTCTTTTTGGAAAACAGAATTTTTCCTTTGCAGCTTTGCTAGTTTGATTTCCTAATCAGTTGCCCACATAATTGCATATTGTCCATATATTCAACATTTGGCCTTAGTGAGTACAGTTGATACCAATGGTCACTACAAATCAAACCTGGGTTGCTTTTCCTTCTTTATGTCTCTTACATAAAGTTTGCTAAGTGAACACAAACTTTTATTTATAGTTTATCTTACATTGAATAAATATTTATAGAGACCCAGTCTGTGCCAGAACCTTCTCAAACTCGAAGATAAATACTGATTTGTGTGTGGTGAACAGATAGAGAAATTGTTAAAGTACAAGTAAAAGCCTTGCAAAGGGCACAGCACCCTGGACCTTGTGAGGGATGGATGGCTTAGAACTGATTGATTATCTGCTCAGATATTTCCTGAGTTATACTCAGGCTCAACAGCCTGCTGCTGTTCTTTAACAGACTGCACACGCCTATTCCTCTGTCATCACAAGGTCAGAATGATGAGCTGTGCTGGTCCTGGTGTGTCTGTCTTCCTGCTCTCTTTCAGTTTCCCTTTATTGAAAAGGCCAGGAGATTGAGTGAGATCCAGCCAGGAGACATTTAGGTATCTTCCAGATGGCTTCTGGGTAGACTGCGCTCTTTTTCCGCAATGGAAGAGCCCAGGAGGTGGTGATGACAGCTCAGGCTTCTAGTACCTCAGAGACCTGTTCTCCCCAGTCCCTCAGAGATCGGTTCTGAGTCTCCCATTCAGAATCTCTGCAACTCCCCAGCAGCCCCCTCCCTCTACAGGGCAAACTCTCTGATTTCCATCTACTTACTGCATGGGACCTAGAGGTCTTCACAGGCTGCGATAGCTCTCCTAACTTAGTGACCCAGCCCATTGTCAGTTTCAATTACCTCTTTCTCTCCAACATTTTCCGGAATATTATCTTTCATGGAATCTATTGCTGAATCCCATGGGATTTTGTTTACCTTTCTCTCCTGTGTGTTTCCTTCCTCCAATTAACAAGGAGTTACATGGGAACATTTTTTTTTTCCTCAGGCAAAGCTTTATTGGGCATCAATAAAGGCTTTATAAGGCATCATCTTATTTTAAGAAAGAGTTCCTCATTCATTTATTTTTTTCTCTTCATCTCTAAAAGGAATCTTGAACAATTAGGCCATCTGTCTTCTTATTTAATGATTATTAATTTAAAAAATTTCAAGATGAAAGGAAAGGTTTTCTTTTACTAGGTAAAAGTATCTCTTCTCAGTATTTTAAATGGGGCCGGAATGTTGTGAAACAATTTTAAGGTGTCCCTTTCAGAACTGAATTCCTCATATCTTAATACAAAAAGATCCTTCTCTTTTGGATTTAGGAGCCAGGATGGAGTTGTCATTCTGAGACAGAAAGACCATTGGATTTGGCACTATTCAGACCTGAATCCTGGCACATCCACTGCTGTTTACTAGCCACACGACTTAGGTTATTCAGTTTCTCACCTGGAAAACGGAGATGATATTAGCTACTTGAGAGAGATGTGAATATGGAATTTAAAAAATTATGAAAAACACTTGAGAGATAGCGAACACAATTAAATTTAGCACCTCTCTTCCCCACTTTTGGATTTTTCTGTCCAGTAAGGCGGGTAATCAGCTAACCCTGGGCAGCTTCAGATCACAGTGAAGAGGATCTCCGAACAGCAGAACCTCACACACCATGTGCAGACACGGACCACTTTTCCTGGGCGTGGGGACAGGGGTGCATCTACCATGAATGACACAGAGTTTGCCCCTGGCTTCTTCCCACTCTGCCCTCGGACGGATGCCCAGTGGACCATCCGAAGTGGACCATCAGGCACTACTGGAGTGTGAGATCGCTTCAGGCAAGACTTATAGAGGGACCCAGGGAGAGGAAACTGGCTCCTTCTCCCCCATCTAGAAAACCCCACAGGGACTGTAAGGATTACAATTTCAGAGTAGGAAAAATGGCATCAATCCACAAAACCCATTTGCTTAGAAATTTCTGCTACAGGGTCAGTTTATTTATGGGCAGTATAGATGACTGGCTGAAATGGAAATGACTGTGTATTACTTGTTTATTTCACAAATATAACATTTATAGAGAAACTATTCCAGTGCCAGGTGCTGCCAAAGTGTAACAATAAGTAAAAATAAACATGGTCCCTGCTGTCAGTGAGATTATGGTTTACCGAGAGAGGGAAACAGCCAAATAATCACACAAATAGAGGAAAACCTAGAATACCGATAAAGGCATAAATGAGAGGTACATGGTTTACTCTGAAGTTTGTAATAAGAAGATTTGAAGTAGCTGGGGAATAGGTGGGAGGGAGGCAAGTGGTCAGAAAAGGCTTCCCTGAGAGCTGAGGTTTGAATAAGAGCTACCTTGGCAAAGAGGAAGGGAAATGCAGGGGCAAGACCCAGTGGAGGGGGGAACAAGTATCCGTCTGAAAGCAGACAGAGCGCTGTGTGGGATGAGCCTGGAAAGGTGGGCCGAAGCCAGGTTATTCCAGTCTTCACAGGTTACTTCTTCATTAGAGTTGCAGTGGTACTGGGGTAAAAGCATTGCTTTTAAAGCTGGGGGCCTGGGTTCAAATCCTGATCTGCTTCTTCCTAGACCTGTGGTATTGGACACATCGCTTAAACTTTCTTCATCTCAGTATCTTCAACTTCATAATAAGGACAATAATAATACTCCCTACCTCATGGGACTTCCATGCAAATTTAATGACTTGATGAATGTAAAGACCTCAGGACAATGTCTGGCACCTAGCAAGCACTATGTAAGTGTTAGTCATTACTATTATTTTGTCACTTATCTGAAGAGTGATGGAAATCCACTCGTTTTGTGGTTGTCCCATGGAGAGCAGGATCAGTCCTTCTCCCCAAATTGGTTTGGATGTTGAGACTGATGATGCCACATATGCTCCAACCAACAGAGTATGAGAAAGTTACTACACACATAGTAAGGCTTCCTGCGGATAGCAGAGCAGGCGCCCGGAGCCACTCCAAAATGACCCGTGGCAAGTGGGAGAGGCAAGTGGTTTTGGTTTTCACTGTGGATATAGAAGGTGGGGCTGGGCTGGAGATTCCCACCTACAGGCCAGGCTTGTGTAGTTTTTTGTTTTGTTTTGTTTTGTTTTTAACATCTTTATTGGAGTATAATTGCTTTACAACAGTGTGTTAGTTTCTGTTTTATAACAAAGTGAATCAGTTATACATATACATATGTTCCCATATCTCTTCCCTCTTGCGTCTCCCTGCCTCCCACCCTCCCTATCCCACCCCTCCAGGCGGTCACAAAGCACCGAGCTGATCTCCCTGTGCTATGCGGCTGCTTCCCACTAGCTATCTACCTTACGTTTGGTAGTGTATATATGTCCATGCCTCTCTCTCGCTTTGTCACAGCTTACCCTTCCGCCTCCCCATATCCGCTTGTGTAGTTGAACTTCTCCACTGGCACCAGAGGAGAGCGTGCTCGGGTTTTTTTTTAGCAGCTTAACCAGATCTGGGGCAAAAGAGAGGCAAGAGGAGAGAGGAGACTGAAAGCTTTCAGTGGTCCAGCATCAAAGACAAAGTCAGACTCTTCATTTCCACCACCAAAGGATTTTAAGAAGGGAGGTGACTTGGTCAGGAAGATGGATTTGGCTACATGGATTTACCTCCCCTTAACAATGTTACTTATCTTTCACACTTCCAAAAATGAGGGCCTTTTTTACTCTCCGGACAACAAAGGAATTTTGCTGACCTGTCAAAACATTTTGTCAGCTGGATAGTGGCTGGGTCCACACTCATTTAGTTCTTGGTCATACGAATTGATTAACAAAAGTGATGTGAACAATATATATCCCAAGAGGGATACAGTTTCTAATAGAATTTTACAATGTGCCAAATGTTGACTGAGATTACTGTGATGCTTTTTTTATTCTTTGATAATTTTTACAGTTGTGTTTAATATCATTTCAAAATGACTGGAAATAATAGGTGCTGCTTAACAGGCAGCGCTGTCATTTTTCTATCTTTAGTTAAAATGCACAGTCCTTTTTATCTCTTCTTCCTATCACTGCTCTTTTGTCCTCTATTAGCTAAAATTAGGCTAAACTCATTGAATTCAGCAAAAGCAAGGATACGAGATAGGAGTTGCATATTTCTCTTTAGTTCAGCTATTATGGGATCATTCAGCCTCTTTTTCCTTTGTCAGGTAGGGTTTTACTGGTCTGAAAACAAACACAGCAAGCTGATATTTGCCCCACTGTACTTTTGCTTAAGCATTGAATTAATTCCCTCCAAGCAATGAATCTATGCTTTGACCCAGCCCAAATATCTGACTGCAATCCCGTGTAACATCTGCCATGACTACCTTAAAACTCATTTTAACTTTTAAATTTATGTGGGGAAGCAAACTCCATATCTCACCTTGCTCTCCATCTCTCCTCCTGACTGCCCCAGTAAACGTTAAGGTTTCATTCACCAAACCCTCAGTCAGTTAGATGTGGAAAATCAGTCAGCCTCTCACTCTTCTTTTTCTGTTGAAACTGTTGCCAAATCTCATCAATTAGGTTTTGATTTTTAATTTACATTTTTAATCAAAGTAATGCATGCACATGGGTGAAAATCAAATGGCTACAGCAGAATTTGTGACAAAAAGCAATAGCCCTTGTTCCATCCAAGCCTTGCCCACCATTTCTTTCTTTTTCTTTTTCCGTGATAACATTCATAGTGCTAGCAATAACCTTATGCTATTATTTCTTGATTTATCAACTTTAGATGTTGTCTTTTGACTTTTTTGATGATAAGTGAGAATTGATAGCACTCACACCATCCTTTCTTCTCTGTCTTTCCCCACCTTAGCTTTAGTTCCTTCACTGGTTGATTCTAGAACCTCAATCACCCTGCTTCAACTTCCACCTTTTGTTTCATCAGGCAGTATTTCCTGACCTCCATATTGGGAGATAAAGACATTAGTGCTCACAATTTTCCGTCACCTTTCCCCTCTTCTAATTCCTCATCTCTGCCAGAAAGTTCATTATTTTGATATTGTGAAAGTCAATAGTGTTGACATTCTCTTCTCTTGTAACAGATAATTTTCCATAATTTATTTAACAGTTAATTATAAGGTGAAAACAGATAAGCACCATTTACATTATTACGACTTTATAGATATTGTACACTTGCAGAGCAACATTCTGCCCGTTCCTCTAGCACCATTTCATGTCTTATTCCTGTGACTCTTCCCTAATTTGCAGCACCTCTTGCCCATACCACTGCTATAGTCTTTAACTGGTCAAGACCGCCAGGCTTTCTCTGTTCACATTGAACCCACAGCGATAGAAGATTAATCTTCCTAAAGCATAGCTTAATTGACAGCATAGCTATTTTCAGAATCCTTCAATGGTTTGGCTAAAGCATTTTGTCAAAATTGTTAGCTTAGCTTTCAGATTTCTTTTTTTTTTTTTTTTTGTGGTACGCGGGCCTCTCACTGTTGTGGCCTCTCCCGTTGCGGAGCACAGGCTCCGGACGCTCAGCGGCCATGGCTCACGTTCCCAGCCGCTCTGCGGCATGTGGGATCTTCCCGGACTGGGGCACGAACCCATGTCCCCTGCATCGGCAGGCGGACTCCCAACCACTGCGCCACCAGGGAAGCCCGACAAGAACACCTTTTTTTTTTAACCTATTCCCTCTCAGTCTACGTGTCAGAACTAACCCACTGCAGTCCTCTTCCTCAAGTGCCACTGCATGGGGCTGAGAGTGAAATATCCTTTCAGCCATTCACACACGTAACTTGGGAGTATAAGCAGCCAGCTCTTAGTGATAGCAGGTCACTGTCTACCTGCCTTCTGCTCCAGTCAGATCTGGGCAAGCTTCAAGAGAAGGTCCAGACTGGCTGTGTTTGTGCCTAGGGAGAGGAGAGTTTGACTACTTCTTTCAGAGCATCAAAAAAGGGGCTGAAACAACTCCTTTTGTCCTTTGATTTTTAAGTTTCTCTTTCCTCTGGAATGAGCAGCCCAGACTCTGTATCACATATTCGTTCTTATCGGAGGGGCGTTTGTTGTCATTATAGAAGGTACTGGAACTGTATGGTCCCAGCAGCTGCCATCCCTCCTCCTGAACCCCAAAGAGGAACTTCCATATCTTTAACTGGAGCAGAGTCCTTGAAGGTTTACCTGACCATGACTGTCATGTTCAGATTTCATCCCAAGGCTCTCATTCTTTCATTCACTCATGGTAGACAGAATTCTAAAATGGCCCCTAAGATTCCCTACCCCATGGTGTATATGCATCTTCTCCCAGTTTTTCAGTCAGACACTGTTCTAGGGGTGAAGGGATTTTTCAGATGTAATTAAGGTATCAAAGTAGCTGACCTTAAGAAAAGGAGATTACCCTAGGTGGGCCCAACCTAATCAGGCAGGTCCCTAAAAGGGACAGGGCTTTTCCTGAAAAAAAAAAAAAGAGATTCAAAATGTGAGAAGGAGGGCTTCGCTGGTGGCACAGTGGTTGAGAGTCCGCTTGCCGATGCAGGGGACGCGGGTTTGTGCCCTGGTCCGGGAGGATCCCACATGCTGCAGAGTGACTGGGCCCGTGAGCCATGGCCGCTTAGCCTGCACGTCCGGAGCCTATGCTCCGCAACAGGAGAGGCCACAGCGGTGAGAGGCCCGCATACCACACACACACAAAAAAAAGTGAGAAGGATTCCATGCCACACAGATTCTTTGTTTCTGGCTTTTTTTTTTTTTTTTTTTTTTTTTTGCTGCATTGGGTCTTTGTTGCTGCACGTGGGCTTTCTCTAGCTGTGGCACGTGGGGGCTACTCTTCATTGTGGGGCTACTGTGTCCCCTGCACTGGCAGGCGGATTCTTAACCACTGCACCACAAAGCAAGTCCCTTGTGTCTGACTTTGAAGATAGAGGGGCCATGTGATAGGAGATGGGGGTTTCCTCTGTGAGCTGAGACTGATCCCTGGCAGACAGCAAGAAAGGAAACAGGGACCTCAGTCCTACAACCACAAGGAATCAAATTCTGCCACAACCACATGAGTCTGGAAGACAGTACGCGTCAGATGATTTTGGCTGACGCCTTGATTTTAGCCCTAGTGAGACTCTGAGATGAGAACACAGTCATACCATGTCCAGACTTTGACATACAGAGACCATGAGTAAATATATGGGTGTTATTTTAAGCTGCTAAGTTTGTGGCAATTTGTTATGCAGTATTAGAAAACTAATACAGTGGTTGCAGTGTCACCTGGATTGTTGTCATGAAGTCATCTTCCAACGTGATCTATCTGGGAAGTGGGCAAGTTTTTGTTATGAGAAACTAAAAGATGGAACTCCCTGTCTCTCCTACTGAAAAACCCCACTAGGTAAGTGACTAGTCTAGACCTGATAGCTAGTAAGGCCAAGTTATCTTTATCTTCTGTCATCTTGTTTGCCCTTATAGCTTGACATGAAAACAAATAGAAGAGCAATCGGTAAACTCTCAAGTGCTTTAAAACGTATATGGCAATTATTATTTGGGGGGTGTATTTCAGAGAACTCTCGATTTTGTGTGTTTGGGTGCCAACAGCCACTTCTGCAAACTCCAGTGCGTCCCTAAGTTAGAATGCCGTCTAGGCAAGAGAAAGGTTGCCCTGATTTTATAGGGTAGCTGCCTATTTTCACTTTTTGACAAGTTCCCAGTTTCCCAGTCCACATGTTTAAATCTTCCTTCTCTGTAAATAATCCTTGTCAATCGAGTGTATTTTTATAGGTAACTGAATCACTACTGCTAACCTTGTGGTATTAATGAAGAAGTCAGCGCTGTCCCTGTAGGGCCGTAAGGAAGAGCTTAACGTGTCTGGCAAGAGCCCTGCTACTTGGCTGAAGCAATCATTGAACACAGTTTATTGGATCGAGGCCCATTATCCAGATCGAGTCCTGACACTTGTCAGGCTCCCTTCTTTACTCTGTGTGAACACAGGGAAGCCATGAGGTCGAATTTTGCAAGTGGCTGTTAGAAATAAAGTTCATGATCTCTTTGTTACACAGATGCTACCTGCCTAGTGGTTAAAAGGAGGGCAGCGGGATATTCTGCATGTTATTGGAGACAAATATGTTGCTTATGTAATTAATCTATTTCGTACTGAAGTCCTAAAAGTCAAGAATGACTGAAATCTTGTCTATGATGCTAAGCTATTTTGTCTTATTTTGCTGCTTGAACAACAATTTCATTATAGGCAAGTACTGATCATTTAAAACCTTGAACTCTGGCTCAGTATGATATTTCAGAAATAAGAGGTTTCAGAGGTTCGCTGTTTAGGTTGGGTTATACCTGGTGCGGTCATATTGTATTGTGGCAATGCTGTACATTTCATTGACATCCTATTCTAAATAACAATCTCAATAATCTAGAAACTGATTGCATTTTAAATCAGGGCTTCTTATACTGAAGTAACCACGTGAAACATTTGCTTCTGAGGTGCATCCTTTTAAGACAAGGGAGTCTTGCAAGTTTATCCAAGATGACACAAACACCAGAGAGCAAAAGCAAGGCCCCTTCTCCAACTGCGGAGCCAAATAAGCACTGGGGCCAAGCAATTAGTGCAACACAAAGGCAAGCATTACAGTATCAGAGCCAACTTCCATTGTCTCACTGCACCCTGCGGGCTTGACAAGTTTTCTCATGGCCTGCAGCAACTGTGATTTGGAAAGTAAACAATTTATATGTCACATGACTGGATTGGTCCTTTAGACATCCACAAGCCCGCTATGATCTCAGGACCCCAACCTCAGCCACCAGACCGGTGAAAATCTCTGGGACTAGTCACATTTTGGGGATGGAAATGAGAGAGAATGGGAACATATATCTGGGTGTTTTTATCAAAGCCCTCTGCTATCAAAGAGCTGAGGCCTAAGGGACTCAGGTGGGAGTGAAAGTGATGGAAGCTGCTGGAAGTGCCAGTGGGAGGAAAGTTTCCGGTAATGGGCTTTGGATTTGAATGAGACCAGGAGAGTTTGATCTGGGTCTCTCAGCTTGGAGAAGGAAACTGAGACCACCTCCCTGTGTTTTGGAGTCTCCTGTCTCCTAGATAAGATAGTGAGGTATAATTCTCCAACTTGGAGAAGTCCCAGAAAGCCACACTGCAGCAGTCCTGATGCCCTGTAAATGGATCACAGGCCCTTTCCTGGGCCTAGAGGTACTTTTTCCTTAGGCTACACACCTGGGATCCAGACATTTTAATCTTTCCTCATATATCATGTACATAAATACACACAGGATAAAACAATATAGTGAAGTCAGATTTATCTTCTTACAATTATTAAGGAGAATTCCTTTAAGTGAATGGATATCTTAGGGGGAAGGACACATTCAAATAATCAAAATAAAATTTGGAATCTCCTTTGTAGGATATCTTGTTCAACCCACGAATTTACCATAATTATTTAAGTTGGAACAAGTATGCCCACTTAACCCTCTTATGTTTCTAGTTATCCAGTTTTACATTTGGTTAGTAAACATTAGAAGCAAAAAAGCCTTCGGTGCATGCTTTCTGAAGAACTCATTGTCCCTCTAGAATGGTGACCTCAGGAATGTATGGGAGCTATGAAGCCATCTGATTGATGGCCTGCGACTCATCCATAATGACCTATATAACGACGGACAATCGTGCCCAGATTGATGCTGGTCATTGAATAAGGTGCCGGGCAGTTTTTCAGGCCACTGCACAGTGCAAGAGGATGTGGGACTATTGGTGATATTTTATGCAAATTTGCCTAAGCCTGGAAGTAAGAGGTTTCAGAGGTTCGCTGTTTAGGATGGGTTATCCCTGGTGTGGTCATGTTGTATTGTGGAAATGATGTACATTTCATCTGACATCCTATTCTAAGTAACAATCTCAATAATTTAGAAACTGATTGCATTTTAAATTACTTCCTTCAATAGCCATTTATTAATTAATAGTTATATGCAATTTTTCGACCGCTGTACATTACATATTTCTCCATTTTTTCTTCTTTCCCTGATAAACTTATAACAAAAGGCTACAATTTATTTAAAGGAAAAGGTGCTTCAAAATTGCTTTATCCTTATTAATTAAAATCAAAATATACACTAACTTATTCCATCCAGTGGGATTTATTCTGGGTAATTCCATGCAGAAGGAATTGGGTGATGACAAGGCTTTTTTGCAGGTGCCTCGTTTGTGCTGTATCTTAGTTGAGTGAGGCATAAGGCGCTGACCCAGGCTTAGGCAAAACAGTTAATTCCACAGACATAGAGTCAGAAAGATCTCTGTCAAATGCTGATTCCTGCATTCACTGGCTGACTGACTTCTGTGATCGTCTCTAAACCTTAATTTCCTCATCTACAAAATGGGAATTTTATTTCTTAGGGTCGTTGTTGTGAGGGTTAAATGAAACAATGTATATGAAGTCCTTAGGAGGGTGCCCAGCCCTTTGTAAGTCCTCAGAAATGGCCACTATTCTTAGTAGTAGCATCATCCTTGTTTAGCTTCTGTCTGAGGAATGCAGGCATTTCCTCAAAGGCTACAGACAGAGCCATCTTTTGCCCCATACACCACATCTGTCCCTGTTGGGGTCTGCACGATGGTGACATCTGTGGTATGCTTTGCCCACTTCAACGCCAGCCATTAAAAGGTTCTTTTTTTTTTTTAATTTTAATTATTTTTTGGCTGTGTTGGGTCTTTGTTGCTGCGCGCGGGCTTTCTCTAGTTGCGGCGAGCGGGGGCTACTCTTCATTGCGGTGCGCGGACTTCTCATTGTCATGGCTTCTCTTGTTGCGGAGCATGGTCTCTAGGCACGCGGGCTTCAGTAGCTGTGGCTCGCGGGCTCTAGAGCGCAGGCTCAGTAGTTGTGGCGCACGGGCTTAGTTGCTCCGCGGCATGTGGAATCTTCCCGGACCAGGGCTCGAACCCGTGTCCCCTGCATTAGCAGGCGGATTCTTAACCACTGCGCCACCAGAGAAGTCCCTAAAACATTCTTCAAACTCTCTTAGCCAGGGAGATGAGGAAGCCGGTTAAGGTGTGTTGTTTCCTCCCAGCAATTTGACAGCTCTCAAGCAAGACCACAGGGGAAGCAAAGAGGGATGAAAGGCTTGAGGACATTTCAGAGACCCAGTTTCTAATGCTTTACCTACTTCTTCTTTTCTGGACATTGCGCTCTTCCTTTCAGATCCTGGTTTCCAGCAGGCCTTAGCACAGCCCTGCAGCAGACAGTGAGTAATGCCTGCTGGGTCATGGTGTGCCCAGGCCAGGCTGCATGGAAACTGCAGCCCCCAACCTCCCACTGGCGTTCTCTGACCAGCTTACAACCTCCCTGAGAAGGGAAAGCAAAGCAACCATTGTCATATCATGTTCTGTGAAAAGAGGTTCCAGTAGGTGTGGCAAATCTGGGTATGCTGTCACTCTCTGGAACATTTGAAATGTGCCTTAGCATATTAAAAGGCTCTAGAACAGTAATAAAGAAATGTGGCGAAGTTTTGTTTGGTCAAGTACTTCATCAAACATATTTGACCAAGGAATCACCAACTCCTTCCCAGAACCCCTGCATAGGACATCTCACTCTTGGGGAGACTCTGGAATAGTGGTTTGGTCTGCTATTGTGAGAAGCATTATTCGCTGTTCTCTTTTCCTGCCTGGAGGAGATTCTTTGGTGAGCCAAAGAATGGACATTTTAAGTGAAATCAACTATCAGCCAGACTTTCTCTTCTAAATTAGATGTATTCTTTTTGGGAGAAGAGTGTGCACATATATTACTGATGTAACATCACTTTTGAATTGGGCTCATTTCATAGCTTTAGCCTCCATTTCTGCCAAGATTCACTTACTCCTGGGATCAGGAAAAGAACAGGCACAGCTGACACTATAGCCATGAACAGTTTCTGCATGTGCTGATGAATGTTTACATTTGTTCCATGCAGTCATGAACACCTCAATTAAACATAAACAGAAATAATTCTGATCACGGTTCTAAAGTACAATTTGCATTTAAAAATTAGAAAGTAAAGTGTAATGATATAGCTTTACCAAACCAAAACCAAAACCAAAAAAAAAAAAAAAAAAACCCAAAAAACAAAAACAGTCCTGTCTCCCAAAGTGATACGCTGGGTGTTCCTCTTTGAAAGAAATCTGATCAAATGGAAATTGCCATCTCTCCTATGGCGGTGCTTGACGCGTTGGACTCAGTGAACTGTCAGGAAAGGATATTATTGAAGAAACATAGAAAATTAAGTTGCTTCATGGGTATTTAGTTTCACTCTTCTGAGGCTTTACAATTAAGACGATTATGCATAATGTTGTAATTTTAGCTTCATAAATGTAATAATTGAACAATTATAATCTTTTTTCTTTCCTTGTCTTTCTCTTTGTACACATGTATTCTGTGTATCATCTTTACATCAGATTTGTCTTCTAAATTAGAAAAGATTCTGAAAATTATCAAGAGTTTTTTTTAGTTTCAATTAGTATTTCTGAAAATCAGGATCAGACACTTTAGTAAAATGAAATTTTTGTCTTTTTGTGTCAAAAGCTTTGTATCTTTATGGCAATGATGTTAATCAATTAGTTTATAGGGTTCAGGATAAGTGTTGCCAAATTATTTTTTAAAGCTCATGAAAGTGTTGAACTAATTGATTAGTATATTAGCATCTGGGGAGTAGAACCATAGCTTCATAACTCACTTCTAAGGCATTTTAAAGTTAAAAAGTTTGAATCAGTTCTGAGCTGAACTCAGGTAGAATTCTTAGGTAAGACATTATTTTACTGGCCCTTGTTAAGCCACTTCAGAACTCATCATCAGTTTCTTGGTCTGCAAAACAGAGGATCGTAATTCCTTTGAGCATATTGCTTTATGGTAATGGGTAAGCAATTGTCAAGTTGTATTTAATGCAGTTTGGATTTAGAGAAGAAAATACCAGGTTATTGGATTAAGTAGATTTTTCTTCATTTGGGGGATGTGAATAATGAAGAATATTGTTAGAATGTGGTCTTAAATAGTAAAAAGTGGTGATCATGATAATGAAATTGGATGTACATTTGGGAAGGTTTTTGGAGAACACTAGGAATGGAGTATTTTTAAAGCTCTAATTGATATGAATCCAGAACATTTATAGTGGTTGTTGGCTTTCCTGTGGATTTGTCCTTAGAGGGTGCTGGATTCATCTCAGCCCTGGCCAGTGGTCAAAGCACTGTGTCCAAGAGACCTCCTGGCATTGTTTATCAACACTCCTGTAGTTCCAATAACGTCCATGTTGTATAGACCCTAAAATCATTGCTCTAAATTGCTTCATTCATGAGAAGGAGACTTGGATAACTTCCTTCCATATAATGAGAAAATGGTCACAACTATAATGAATGCTTAATTTTATAGTATTTACAGATGTGGCTATGATAGGAAAGATGTATTAAGTACTTAGAAAGCAATAATAATAGAGATAATGATAATAACAACAATAATAATAATCCCTCAGATCTTGGGCTGAAGGACCAATGATAACAAAATATAGAGTTTGAAAAATAGTTTTTGGGAATGACAGTAAACAAAGAGTGAAATGATTCTGTGAAAGAACACTGTTTGAAATAATTCATTCATTTCATCTCTATAGTTCTTCTTGGAAAATGTGAGACTTTCTGAAGCAGAATGACAGCAAATAATGCAGTAGAATGACTTGGCTGAGCTATGTATTTGGGTGTGAAAATGAATTTCTTTGAAGTCATAAATACATTCTGGATTTTTAGTGAAAGTTTAGATTTCCTAAAAGTTCTGCTCCAACTAGACTTTTAAAGCCATCCAAAACAAAATCTGTTATTTATTTTCCTATTACCTTTTTATGAGGTCTTATAGCCACCGTAACTTCTTTTGTGTTTTGAGATTTACAGGTTAGGTCCTGTAAAAGGGCACTTGTATGACCATCTAGGTCAGGGCTGTATATCTTGCCTTTCCATTTCTGGGCCACCAAAATTAATGAGGGCATCTTTAAGTGATAGTCTCCTCATAATGTTCCAATGACCAGAGTCCAAGAGGTTAAATTATTTTACCACCACTGTTCTCAAATTTAGACACTATAATCCAGTGAATTGACATAGAAGATAGTGTTGACAAAGCTCACAGTCCCCTGTGCCGGATTTTAAATGGGAACTAAAATATTGATAGAATTCCATTTGGGATATTATCAAAAGTGTGGTACCTTTACTTTGAATTTTATTCGTGTTTGCAGTATTATTCAAAAATCAAATGCACCACACTCCTGCTGTCAGGGTGCCCTTGTTGTTTGACTAAGGGAGAATTCAGCTTCTGGGCGCTGTGCTCTCTAGCAGAACGTGGTACCAGGAGGGGCAGTGCTACGCCTGCCTTGGAGAAATATCCCCTTTTGTAAATAGCCTTACGTTTCCAGTGCCTTTTAGACTCCTTAAAGCATTTTTAGCTAAAAATACACAGCCATTCACAACAGAAATTTTGTTCTCTCCCCATCTTTTTTTTTTAACCTTCTAATTTACTACATAATGGAAGCAGCATTTCATGCCCAGCATTCTTTTCTTTTTTCTTTTAATGTCCTATATTGCATAGTTTTTTTTTTTTTTTAAGGACTCCTTTAAACCACAGTAACAATATTTGGACTTCAACATAAAATATCACCCTTTTATTCCAAGGTAATGATGACTCTACCATTAAAAATAAATAAATAAAGAGAAAAGAGAGAAACCCCAAACAAGCCACACCATCCAGTTTCTGCCAAGCTGCCAAATCCTATTACAGATTCAATCCTATTAAAACGTTCCCAGGTTTAAGCCTGCTTTGGAGTTTTTCATAGGAGTGCATGACCCCTACCCAAACCCCTACATGTGTGGTCAGGGACCTCAGGATAATCGTAAACTGCCTGGACTCCCATTAATCTCGCACAGTCAGATATTAGTGCTTGTAAATCAGCACCTAAACAAGGACAATAGTTAAAGCCATCAATAGTCTTTTAATGAGGCAGATCAAAAACAAATGAAAGCAGCAGGACACTCGGATTTGCCAAGGAGGGGAAGGGGAAGGCCATAAGCTTTGTCTGATTCCTTATAGAAAAAAGTAGATGGATTTAGTCCAGGTCCAGTCTCCTAACTATTGCATCCACTGTTTAAAAAAATACATAAAACAAGATTATTTCCAGGAACTTCCTTGATTTTCTTTGTTTGGGACATAGCAGCTGTCACTTTCTTCCCTTTTTCTCCCTTTCTCTTTATAATTCCACACACACATATATCGACATATGTGCATTAATGTACACATATTTTAAAAAGGAGGCTATTACAAATAATAAGTGTATGTAGAGCCATTAGGCAATGATCAGTTATACTTTGTCAAGAATTGTAATTACTTATCTGCATCCTTGCAGGCATTTTATGTGCTTTTGAAATTCCCACAGATGTTTTTTCGTCCATTAGAAAAGAAGGAAAATATCTTGTTTTGTAATTCCTTGTTTTAAAGAAGGAGAAAAATAAGGCAAGATAGGATTTATTATCTAGCACGCATGTGCAGCAGCATTATAATGGTTGCCAAGCAACATAAAGGAACCATATCATAGTAAAGAGGGGGGCAAATGAGTGAACAGATGCATGGGATTAGATGTAGGAAGGGGAGAAAAGAGGCTGCCCTGAAATGAGCTCACCTTGGCACATGACTTTTTGATTGAGGTTTACTCTTATTCAGGTATATTTATCTTAAATACGTCCTTTTGATTTTGTGTGGGATTTTTATTTTTGCAACGTGTTGTGTTCAGTTTACCATTTGACTGAAAGGCTCAAAAAGATGTTTAAAATGCTTATAAAATTCTTGCTCTTTCTTTGGTGCCCGTAACATTGGTTCAAGACAACATTTTGAGAAGCAGAAAGGTACAGAAACAAGCATTCTCACACATTTGCTCTAACGTCATCCAAGACAAACACACGCATTCAAAGAAGGAATTTCTTTGGTGGTGTTATCAAAACATATGTTCACTTCACAATGACAGCTTATTTACTAAGCTGCTTTCATTGCCATCATTTAAAAACCTCCCCCCCATGTATGTATATACACACACACACTCATATATAATTGTATGCACACAAATATACATACACATATGCATATTACAGGGAGTCTATAGGTCAAAAATAAAACACCATCTCTTCCTGCTTCCAGATTACAGATGTTTAGTCTGAACACTATACCTATCTTTCTGGAGGGTGTACTTAAAACAGTTAAAACTGTTGTCTTACAGACACCTACTCTTCCAGAATAGTATACAACCCACTTTGTACATTTGAAGTTTAAAAACTTATAACTGCATGCATTTAATAGCACGCATCCACAGATAATCAGATCATGTCGTAGAGGCAGAGCTTAATGTTAAATGAAGAAGGCAGCTTGCCTACACCACATCCTGGCAGCTCAGTCCCGTTTCACCCAAGAAAAGGGAAAACTATTTTCAAGCTCCTTGGAATTCTTTAAGAAATGAGACAGCCCGTAAATGAGCAAAGGTTTCAAAAATGACTCCCAAGTAGAGAACATTCAGTTGGGAAATGCCCACCATGACAGTCTCCGAAAATGCAAGATACACACAGTTGGATGCTCAGAACTAGCCACTGAAGGAAAATGAAAGGTCTAATCGACTCAGCAGATGTATGTGGCAGCAGGGTTCCCTCCACCTGAGAGGACTTCTGTCACTTCCTACCTCATAGCAGCTATATTCATGAGGAGTGCTGGCCTTGCGGCGAGATGTTTTTAGGGCAGATCAGCTCTCAGGGATCATTTTTCCCTTTGGACTATGTGATGAAATTGTAGCTCTGTAGTTGTCCCAAGAAGTGGTATCTGTAGTTGCATTTTAACTGTAGATTGACATGAAACTATTGGAGAATTATATTGTGTCTACTAATATAAGTTCTACCTCTCTTGCCCTAATGAGATCACCTTACACTCTCTGGCACTGATGCAAACATTTAGAGCAGAATATGCAAAAGAGGCTGGAGTACAAATGGTACATACTTCATTACCCTGGGAAACGCGATTTCAATGCAACATAATGCAAGGTGCTCTCAAGTATTTCTGAGGCAGGAAGAGTGAACCACAGTCATGGTGAAGTGACTGTTTACATCAACCTGATTCCACTTGTTCTTTACTAGAGCTAACAAGCCCTCTGTTGTATTATTGTATCCACTTCTACTTGCTGGACTCCACAGCAAAGTCCTCGCAGCTAGAGGAATAAACCCTTTGTTGCATAATCTGCAAAGCAATGGAAACTGGAAACTGCTGTGAGCAAAAGAGGAAGAACCTGGAAATTCTAAAGGACATTTCTGTGAACTATTTTTATAAGGTCTCGGCAACCTGGGGAATTTGCATTTAAAATAACAAACCCTATTCTCCACTCCCACTTCTCCACCCCCATTCACTCTTGTCAATAACCAAAAGATGGCAGCATTTTGCTCATCATTCATTAGTGACATCTTTGGTGGAGCTAGGTCTGCATTTCCACTTTCATGTGTATTGTGATTCCCTCTTGGTACTAAATGTGGACTGATAGCGCCGTGGCATTTATTAACAACAGCAACGACTACAAAAATGGGATTTCAAAAAAACTCAGAAGATTAATTATACAAATTATGGTGTAAAGCATCAGAATTCCTCCTTGATGAGGAAATGCATACCAGTCTAACTGCAGTGACACTGCAGAGCAATCAAGCTCAGCAAGTGGTATCAGAACCCAAACACCTTGTCACTCCAGTCATTAGGAGACTGAACCTAATGTGGGGGAAATGAAAAAGGGAATCAATGAAAGTATCTGACAAGGTTTCCACCAGCCCAGGGATGCTCCCAATTTCTCCCTCAAAACTCGCCTTAATAAAGAGGGCAAGATTGGCTAAGTAACTGAGAGAAGGGTTGCCAATCGCCTTTACTCCTGATATTTGGAATGGAGTTGAGTCTTATCCATGACGGTTTAAGGACGCTCCTTCCCAGGAAGCCTTTCAAGGCCCACTCCACACATTTGTCTCAATCATTTGATTCCCAGCAAGACTGAATGCCTTGTTTAAAAATCTCCTTATTTTGAAAAACAAGAGGGGACAGTTTTGCCACAGTTGCTTGCAAAGGGAATTTGGTCATTATAAATAGGGTCGACATTTGAAAGCAATAAACCTCTTCAGCTTCCTGCTCACTCTATGTAGTATGTTCACTAGGTTATTATTTTCCTCTCCTACATTGTTGATTAGCGTTATGAGACACAGTAATAGGTCTCATTCCCTCCTAAGTACCAAAATTCCCAATTTTCTCCAAATAAGGGCAAAATCCCTTTATTATAGAACCTTCCACTCATCTTTTTCTAGGACTCTGGACTATATTGGGTGTGGACAGGAGAAATGTGAATCCATTATAATATAATGGATGCCACTAACCAAAGTGATAAATGTTGATCTCTCATAGAAATAAAGCTGTAGAGTGAGTTTATGGATGTAATCAACATATGTACATTGTTTATGGAGTTCAAACATGTACAATTAAAAATGGAATCAAGGGCTTCCCTGGTGGTGCAGTGGTTGAGAGTCCGCCTGCCGATGCAGGGGACACGGGTTCGTGCCCCGGTCCGGGAAGATCCCACATGCTGCGGAGCGGCTGGGCCCGTGAGCCATGGCCGCTGAGCCTGCGCATCCGGAGCCTGTGCTCTGCAACGGGAGAGGCCACAGCAGTGAGAGGCCTGCATATCGCAAAAATAAAAAATGGAATCAAGGAGAACTTAAATTTAAGAAACTCTGTGAAGGGATTCAGTTTCACAAGTGTCTATCTTAAAAAATAATGAATTTATAAATAATCTTGAATAATAAAAAGTATATAGAATTAGAAGGAGAGCACAGCATGCTGTTAAAAGTTGATAAAGTCAACAACTATTAAAAAATGAGCTGGAATCGCAGTTCTTCAACTTTATGCTGTGTGGCCACAGGAAAGTACTCAGCCTTCCTGTGGCTCAGGTCTCTTACTCATCTGTAAAATGGTGATACAAACAGCTACCTCACAGAACTGGGTTAGGATTAAATGAGATGTCCATAGAGCACCCATTCACCATGTGTAGAATAGAGGAGCTGCTGTTATTATTACTGTTAAGAACTTTATTAATATTTATAGTAACATGTGACTGATTATTCTAATGAGACACAACTCTACCAAAAATTACCAAGTCATAAGCCTGAGAAAGATAGTGGTAAATTTCTACACTTCCCTGTTATCCTAGAATAGAATTTAATAAAACCATTGATCATTTCCTATTAAACACTGCACCTTTACTTCTAAACCGATGTCTTTCTGTACCTCTCTTTTCCCAGACCAGCTTTCTCACTTCACTGCTCTGATTCTTTCAGTGATATTACTATCATACTTTTAATATTTAAATTTACACTTGTTCATTTATTTATTCATCCAAAAGTTACATGGCTGCCTTCTTGTCATTCATGTATCCGATTACTATCTTTTCCACCCAAATTAGTCATGTGGTCATTCTCCATCCCATCACCCTATCATAATTATCAGCATAAAACATATGACTCTCAGTTATCTTCTTGTTGACTCATTTTGAGTGCTTACTGTCTCCCTGCCACAATTAGAATGTAGGTTCTTTGAGAGTAGGCACCTTATCTGTCTTGTTTACTGTTATCCCCAGAGTCTAGAATAATGCCCTTGGCATATTATGGGTGCCCAGTAAATCACTGTGTAAGTAATAAATGGTTGTGGATGATTATGCACTTGTTTTTACTAATAACTTTTGAGGTTCTTCAGTTAGGGATCTTGGTTCATTCATCTTCAGTTCACTGGTTTATAGCATATAATAGAGGTTCCAGAAAAAAAAGGTCTAGCTGTTTGATTCTGAAAGGCATCATAGTGAAGGCGTTTGAGCTGAAACTTGAGTAGATGACAAAGATGATGTCGTTCATTTCAGGCAGTGGGTACTATGTGAGAAAAAGTTCAAGACTGGGAAAATGTAGTGAATTTTTAAAGATAATAGCACTGATCCAGATAAGCTATAGTTTGTGTAACAGGATAATACAGGATAAGGATTTCAGGAGCACTGGGAATCAGGTTAGACCTGACCTCAAAAGCCAAATAAGAAATAAGAAGTCTATATATGAAGCAGACAGAGGAGAGAGATTTACGGTTATTGAGGAGAGTCAGTGGATTCATAGCTCTGATTTAGAAAGGTTACATGGCAGCTTTATGTAGCATAAATTGGGGAAAGGGTGGACAAGAGCACTAGTTAGAGGCTAGTATAATAGCCTGGAACAGAGTAACCAAGAAAAAATTAGGGTGGCATCAGTGAGAAGGAAAAAAATATACGAAGTCAAGAAAAATTGGAAAGAAAAAAAGAATTGCTAGAATTTGGATTGGAAAGTTCAGAGTGAAACACACCTTGAGGTCCCAACACGAGGTGATAGAATGGAGGATATATATCAAGAAAAATGGAGACACCAGGAAGAAATTCAGGTTTGTTATAAGAGGGAGGAGATCCATTCTAGTTTTTACAAGTAGATTTTTAATTTATGATGAAAATTCCTAGGAGTATTGTCTACCAGGCAGCTAGAAATGTGGCAGGGGAGCTCAGAAGGTTTTGGTAGAAAAAGGTAGATTTGGGAATTATGTATACAGAGGTGTTATTTGAAGGAGTTGGATTGCTTAGGGCATCTTGACGCAAAGATTAAAAAATACCTTGTGAATTGTGCCTAATCAGTTTCTTTTAAAATCATGAAATCATCTTGACTTTTCTCTTATCTTTATTCCCTACATCTAATTAATCACAGAGTCAGCACCTTCCCTTTCAGCGTGGTTGACATTTTCATTCCCTTTGCTCAGAACATTGAAATTGTTTTTTAAGCGGTCCTCACTTCCTATCTTTTCTGATGGAATTCCTGTTGTACAAAGTTATCAGATTTCATCCCCAATTCCTCTCCACAAAGTCTCTAGATGCATGCCACATCCTATAAGAAAAAGTGCAACTCTTTAAATATCTCATAACAAATTTTAAATGTAAAAATAGTCAATGTTACATATGTGCAGGCAAGGAAAGTGGCAGTCTAGCTTTAGTATATCAGTCATCAGTAGGACCTTGTAATAGGCCCTAAGTTGCCTTAGAGGGCCAGCTCACTAGGATGGCAGCCATAAACATAGCTTTGTAGAGAAATCTGTTTTATCACTTTGGTCTATAGCTCTGCGATCTTTCCAATGCTCACAATTTAATGTACAACCCTTAAGGGTGCCTCTACTCAGATAAAAAGTATTGGGTCACCTTGTAGCAAAATGGAATAGTTTAGTCAAGAAAAGCAAGAGACGTAGTGGGCTGACGTTAGGATGAGCATGAAGAATTGATAGGTGCACTGGGAAAATCCACTCTAACTCTTGACAGTAGATTGTAACTAAAGTCATTTTACCTGGGCAAAAAACTCTGAGGCCTGAACAAACAGGGATGAGTTTTAGGTGGCAGCTGAAAGAGAGGTCAGATGGAATAACACTATGGTCCTGCTATACCTGTGTTGTCCAGTATGGGAGCTACAGATGCATGTGGCTACTGAGTATTTGAAAAGTGGCCATTTAGAATTAAGAAGTAGTGTAAGTTTCAAATACACACCTGCTTTTGAAGATTTAGCATGAAAAGGAATGCATATGCACAGAGAAAAGGCCAGAGTGAGAAAGCAGAAGTCTGCAAGCCAAGGAGAGAGAATTCAGGAGAAACCAACCCTGCTCACACTTCGGCCTTACATTTCCAGCCTCCAGACGATGAGAAAATAAATTTCTGTTGTTTAAGCCACATAATCTGTGGTGTTTTGTTATGGCAGCCCTAGCAACCTAATACACCTGTCTTTTAACTTTTAAAATGTGACTACTGGAAACGTTTAAATGACCTGCAGAGTTTGCATTTGTGGCTTGCATAATATTTCTCCTGGACAACTTTTTTCTAAACCCATGTAGGGCAGGTGTAGAGATGGTTTTGTAGAGTCCAAGATGATTTCAGGGATCATAGTCCAATATCCCGAGAAACAAAAGAATAGCACTGGGCTTTGCTCGAGGAGAGACTGGAGTAGCAGTAGGAGCTGATATTTCTGGGATTAGTTCTCTGTAATCCAGGGGCCTCAGTTAACTTACTTCACCACTTCTCTAGCAGGGCCTTTATGTCTAAAAGCATTGATGATACTTTTGAAGATTGCCTAAAAGTTGGCGGTGGAGGAATTTATTTGGATTAAATGTAACTTATCTGGATAGGATTTAGGGAGAGTTTTGAAAAGGTATGGAAACATAAAGAAAAAGGTGATTTTGGAACATGATCCTTTGCAGCAGGTAAAGTGGCAAGGGCATGACTACTGGTTATGCCAGACCGGGAGCTTCTGGGCATCTGAAGCAGTTTGATAACGTGAGACACATGAGAGATGAAGGGGGGAGGTTCAGAAAGTTCTATGGGAGAAGAACCAAAAGATTTGGTTTAGTTCCTGTCTCACAGGGTGTTAAGGAGATTAAATAAATTAATATTAAATCAAGGCTTAGAAGAGTGACCTGGGCTTGTCCTACTTCCATTCCTTCCCTAATCATGGGGACCCCATAAAAACAGACTCCTCTATCTTAATAGGGGGCCTGATGGGAAGAGAAACCTCATGGTGTTTCCTCCTCTGAGGATTTGAAGTCACACAAGTGGGGAGCTCAGGCAAGACTCTAAATGGCATCCCCAGTGCAAGCACCTAGTAACCTATTTTAATTTTCATCTTACATGGCTTCTAGGGTCCCTGGTTGGACTCTTTTCAGAAATATAATTTCCTTCTCCATGTCACATTCATGAATACTGTATTCAGGGGCTTTTTTAAGGACTTTAATCAGATTCTGCTCTCTGCTTTCATGTATACTTTTTTCTTCTTCTCACTCTTTTTGGCATGAGAAAGCTTGGGTCAACTTTTAAAGGATAGTCTAAGAGTTAATGTGTGTGAGAAAAAGTATATGTAGTCAAAGACAGCTTTGGATACTCCAACTGGGTTATAGGAGTTTGATTCTAGGTACTAAGTAATTGTTGAGTGAGAATCAAAGACAAGGCTCTGTATTCGAAATTCCCTCTAGTTAAAAAAATGTGAAGATTACAAAAAATAAACAACATAAGAGAATCTTAAAAATAAGGATAAAACTCCAAGAGTCATGTAATTAAGGGTGGTGCACTTTCCAAAACTCTAGCTAAGGAGTTTAGCTGTGAGCTCTAAGCTATAAGCTTCCTGAAGGCTGAGGCATAAAGAACAAAGAAAAGAAAAAGGATGGAATATAAAACATCTTTTCCTTAAAAATAATAAGGATGACTTTTTATTTTTAAATGAATTATAGTCATCCCTCAGTGTCAACAGCAGATTGATTCTAGGACCCCTGCAGATACCAAAATCCACGGATGTTCAAGTCTTTTATATAAAATGGTGTAGAATTTGCATATAAACTACACATATCCTCCTGTATACTTTAAATTGTCTCTAGATTACTTGTAATACTTAATACAAAGTAAATGCTATGTAAACAATTGTAAATACAATGTAAATGTGAGGTAACTAGCCTCTGGTGTGCAGCAAGTTTTGCTTTTTGGAAGTTTCTGGAATTAAAAAATATATTTACAATCCACAATTAGTTGAATCTGCAGATGCAGGACCCATGGATACAGAAGGCTGACTGTGCAGCCCAGATGCTAAAAGAAACTGATCATAGATATCTACTGTACATGATGTTTTTCACATATATGTGTACACTAAATTTTTGCTGAACTTAGAATGGAGTGATTTTTAACATTTGGGCCATCTGGCTTTGTGCCTTCTATTTTTTGGCTCTGTACTTATTTTATAAGTAGCAATATCTGCTTATAAGTTACTCTGAGTTCTCCTCCTTCTCTTCCTCCTCCTCTTTCTTCTAAGAAAATATAGTTGACACATCTACTCAAATAAATGAATATTTCCATCTTGGCTGATATATTTGGTGAGTAAAAAATTGGTTACAAGATATGAGTATATTCACTTATTTATTCCACCAAGTTCAACATTTAACCTTATGTACTTGGAGTAACAAATATTGAAAAACAGTGATCTTTTAAATTTGTTTTTATGCCAATCCCTATTGATTTACATGTGACATTTAATGTAACAGTTGTGTGTGCCAAGGGTAGCAATGCAGGAAGGATGGGTGAGGCATTTTTATTTTATCAAGGTGTGAAAAATAGTCCTCATTGTTAAAAATAAAACTATAATAGACTGTTTCAACTGTGTATTTAAGTCGAGCTAAAAGTTGTCAAAATCTATATATATATATATATATATATATATATATATATATATATATATATATGGCAATTCTATAAATCTTATTCTCAAAAATAATAAGGTATGCACACACGAAAGTTCATAGGCATGGTTACTTTAGATGTGTACATTTCTTCCTAATCCAGTTCATTTATTCTGCCTGTAAAATAATTTTTGACTATTTGTTTTTTATCCCATCATATTTTCAACCAATCTCATATTCAATCAGTTTCTAGGGGGTTGGCACAGAAAAAGAAAATTACAGATCAATATCCTGTATGAACATAGATGCAAAAATCTCAAAAATATTAGCAAATTGAATACAACAACATTAAAAAGCTCTTACATTATGATCAAGTGGGATACAAGGATGGTTGAACATCTACGAATCAAGACTCTGATGGAAGAAATTGAAAAGACACAAATAAATGGAAAGATATTCCATGTTCATGGATTGGAAGAATTAATATTGTTAAAATATCCATACTACCCAAAGCAACTTACAGATTGAATGCAGTCCCTGTCAGAATTCCAATGGCATATTTCACAGAACTAGAACGAACAATTCTAAAATTTGTGTGGAACAACAAATGATCCTGAATAACCAACACAATCTTGAGAAAGAACAAAGCTGGAGGTATCACACATGCCCTGACCTTAAACTATATTTCAAAGCTATAGTAATCAAAACGATATTGTACTAGCACAAAAAGCAGACACCCTGGTCAGTGGAACAGAATAGAAAACCCAGGAATAAAACTACACATATATAGACAATTAATTTATGATGAAGGAGCAAAAAACATACAGTAGAGGAAAGACAGTCTCTAAACAGTGTTGGGAAAACTGGACAGCTACACGCAAAAGAAAGAAACTTGACCACCGTCTTGCACCATACATAAAAATTAACTCAAAATGCATTAAGATTTAAATGTGAAATCTGAAATCATAAAATTCCTAGAAGAAAACATAGATGGTAACTTCACTGACATTAATCTTAGTGATGTTTTTGTGGATCTGACTCCAAGGGCAAGGGAAACAAAAGCAAAAATAAACAAATGGGACTGCATCAAACCAAAAAGCTTCTGCACAGCAAAGGAAACCATCATCAAAACAAAAAGGCAGGGGCTTCCCTGGTGGTGCAGTGGTTAAGAATCCGCCTGCCGATGCAGGGGACACGGGTTCGTGACCCTGTCCGGGAAGATCCCACATGCCACGGAGCAACTAAGCCCGTGAGCCACAACTACTGAGCCTGCGCGTCTGGAGCCTGTGTTCCGCAACGGGAGAGGCCGCGACAGTGAGAGGCCCGCGCACCGCGATGAAGAGTGGCCCCCGCTCTCCGCAACTGGAGAAAGCCCTCGCACAGAAACAAAGACCCAATACAGCCATAAATAAATAAATAAATAAAATTTAAAAAGATGTCAAAAATCTGATTTAATGCGTAAGAACCAGATATTAGATAATCCAAATATTAGAAAATAAGACGGATGTCTCCACTTTCACATTAAAAAAAAAAACAAAAAAAAACAAAAAGGCAACCTCTGAATAGAAGATATTTGCAAATCATATATTTGATCAGAGTGAATATGCAAAATATTTTTTTGAACTCATGCAACTTAACAACAAAAAACCAGACAACTCAAATAAAAAATGGGCAGAGGATCTGAATAAACATTTTTCCAAAGAAGACATACAGGTGGCCAACAGGCACATAAAAAGATGTTCAACATCACTGATTATTACAGAAAGACAAATCAAAATCACAATGAGATATCACCTCACACCTGTCGGAATGGCTATTATCAAAAAGTAAGAAATAACAAATGTTGGAGAGGATGTGGAGGAAAGGGAACACTTGTACACTGTTGGTGGGACTGTAAGTTGGTACAGCCACTATGGAAAACAGTATGGAGGTTCCTCAAAAAATTAAGAAGAGAATGACTCAGCTATTCCACTTCTGGGTATTTCTCCAAAGAACAAAAAAAAACTAATTCAAAAAGAATGTTCATTGCAGCATTATTTACAATAGCCAACATATGGGAAAACTTAAATGTCCGTCATTGGATGAATGGATAAAGAAGATGTGGTGTATATATGCAATGGAATTCTACTCAACCATAAAAACTAATGAAATCCTGTTATTTTCAACAACATGGATGGACTTTCAAGGTATTATGCCAAGTGAAATAAGTCAGACAGAGAAAGACAAATACCACATGATTTTACTCATATGGTATGAGTATAAATCTATAAAAACAAAACAAATGAACAAACAAAATAAAACAAAAACAAACTCACAGATACAGAGAACATATTAGTGGTTACAAGAGGGGAAGGGAATAGGGAGGTGGGCAAAAGGCTGAAGAGAGTCAACTGTAGGCATGAAGGATGGCAACTAGACTTGTGCTAGTGATCACTTTGTAGTGTACACAGATGTAGAGTTATAATGCTGTATACCTGAAACTTATACAAAAATTTTAAAAAGAGTGAACTTAATAGAATACCAAATATTCCTGTATTTACAGGAAGCTGAACCACATTTTTACCTGGAGTTTGAACCAAAAGGCTTTTATGATTTCAAAATTACATTAAAATTGTTAACACTGTAGTTTAGAGCTGTTGTTGTTGTTTTGTTTTACTTTGAGGGAATAGAGAATGTAGTTTTTATTCCTATTTTTATTTTTCAGAAAAAAAGTCATATTGCCATCTTCTAGGACAGTGTGATCCTTGATGACCTACCTCTGTTATTACCTTGATAGCTAAGGAAGATAATTGAAAATTTTTTCTTTTCTGTATATTTTTACCCAGTAATTCTCAGGGCTTTCAATCTATGTGAAAATTATGAGTAACTGACATAGTTGTATTCTTGGGGGGTGAAAAAAATCTTACAGGACTGGTTTTTGAATTACTTCTAATTAACCAAAAGACTAATGAAAATCAACTTATTTTACACCCTTTCTGACAATCTATAGTAAAATTAAGGCAAATGTTATTTGGGGGAGTCTGCTTACTGGTCACATAACCAACATTTTAGTTAAATTTCTGCCAACTGAACTGTTAAAAATTAAAGATCCAAGATAAAATGTGCTCCCATGCTTCAAATCTGACCAATTCCATTACGTGCACTATTGAAGTATGAAAACTTTCTCCTTGATCAAAATGCTGGTAAGGATCTATACTTTTTTTACTTTCTTTACACGAGTACTCCTGCTATGAAAAAAAAAGTAGGAAGGCCAAATAAAAGTCTGAAACAAGCAGCCATAAAGTGACTTTTTACATTTTTAAAGTAGGTCACAGTAAGGTATAGTATTCTTACTACAAAAGTCAGGTTAAGCCTCTCAATTAGGAAAAGATGCATTTTTAGAGTTCTTCCATTTTTATTGATTTTTGATGTCATTTTTAAAATGATGAATAACTATATTGTAGGAAACTGGACTCAAGGAGCATTTTTTTCCTTATCTTTAGTTACTTCCAAAGAGCATGGTTCTGGCTTTCACAGGTCTCAGGAATATTACCTTCTAGAGCAGCTGGGATGATAGACCCATGCGAAAACGTCATCTCTGACATTTATGAATATATGAGTGTCCTTGTCCTGGGGCTCTGCCATGCACCTGAACATGGCCCATGCTTCAGACAAAAGCAAGGTCTCTCATTTGGAACAAGGATAATCTGCTTAAAAATCTAAATCTCTTATAAATGGCTGACGTGTGCAAGAATATCATAGTACATAGCTCTTTGTGAGGTAATTTTAAAAGAAAATGATACACATTTTGCTCAGCCAAGCAATCTGAAAGTTCAAAAGGTAAGAAGCCCTTCTCAGCATGAAACTGTCAAACATATTTGAAAAGAAAGTTAATTAGAATTGGCATTTCCAGGCCTTCTGCTGGCCATGGCTGCCTTACTGAAAGGTGACATTAGTGACATCCATTGTATAGGGGCTGAGAAGTGAAGAGGATCAAAAAATCTGAAGCTCTGAATTTCTGTAACATACGGTGAACAGCCCTAGGGCACTTGTTATTTTTTATAGACATTTTACAGATTTGTGCATGGGAAGAAACTGAGATTAGCCACAAACTAGACATAGGGAAAATAGCGGGGTTCCAGAGAGATTGTCTGGATTCTTCCTTTTCATGGAAAAGATACTGGCGAAGCCTGAAGCTCAGGCAAAGACAACTTCTCCTGTTTTGTCCACCTCTGAGTTTTCCTGAGTCGGCTTAGATTTCTCTGATGACTTCCTGGTTAGGTGGTTGGAAACAGAAAACGCTAATGGAAAAAGATAGACCTTCTCCCAGGAGCATCAATTTTGTTGATAGTCTTGGGAGAAAGTATTTCATGTTAAAACAAGTATATATATTATGGGTGGAGAACTCAGACATTCACATATGTTTCAGATAAAATGGAGTATTTCAAGTATTTCAAAGTATTGTTTTGATTGTACGCAGCTTTGACTGGTTCCCAGATCCCAAGATGACACATTTTGTTTCCTTCACCACTAAGACAGTTTTGTGAAAACTTTTGAGAGTTACTGCATCCTAAGATTGCAGTTATTAGTTAGAAATAACTGTTTAAAAATTGCTGCAATGTGAAATTTAGCAATTGGTCTGGTTATTCTGTTAACAAAACCCACATTATGGTTTTATACGCATCTTTAGCTCTGGATGAGGAGACAAGGGATACATACTGGGTGGCTTCCATCCATCAGAAAGTTCTAAGCAGACAAACACTGAAGACAGAAGAGGTCACTCTGAGCCAGCTGGATGGGCAAAAACTGCACAGCCATCGGCAAAGCCAGAGCAGTATAAGTAAGACACACAATTATTAGTGTTTTTATGATAAATAACAGTTTTAGCAAGTAAGATGTTCACCAACTGATACAAAACAGTATTTTTCTCAGTGTTCTGATAGGAACTAAATTACTATGATTGTCTTCATCTGGGTAAGAAACTAATGACATGATGACATTACTGTCAACAT
This sequence comes from Hyperoodon ampullatus, assembly GCF_949752795.1. Classification (NCBI taxonomy): domain Eukaryota; kingdom Metazoa; phylum Chordata; class Mammalia; order Artiodactyla; family Ziphiidae; genus Hyperoodon; species Hyperoodon ampullatus. The sequence continues at coordinate 30,600,466 of NC_136925.1, read as the reverse complement.
ATGTGATATAATATTTAATATTATAGCATTAGAGTGTTTTTCTTTTGTTGGCCAACCCAAAGACAGATGCAGCTAGTGGGAAATAGCCACATAGCACAGGGAGATCAGCTTGGTGCTTTGTGACCTCCTAGAGGGGTGGGATAAGGAGGATGGGAGGGAGACGCAAGAGGGAGGGGATATGGGGATATACATATATGTATAGCTGATTCACTTTGTTTTAAAGTAGAAACTAACACACCATTGTAAAGCAATTATACTCCAATAAAAATGTTTAAAAAAAAAAGCAAGTGAGATATTGAATCACCATGGGATTCTAACCATGGGAATGCCATCAACTACCAATACTTTTTTGATGAAACAGCCAGTATAAGGAAGATGCTCAGAAGTGACAAATAAAAAATTCCTTAATTTTCAATTATCATTTGCAGTCTGGCTAGCATTATTATTAGGCACTCACATTTGAATTTCCATATGCATTTGCAGGAAATTCTTGAGTGATAACTTCAAAAATGTCATGTTTTTAAACAGCTTTTGTTAGTTTGCCATGTATGAATACCCAGTTTTTATGCTTAAAATCTTAAGCATTCTGCTGTGAGTAGTTACATAACTGTGAAGTCTTCTAATGATACACTGTTTTGCCCAAATGTAAAATTTCATTTTACAATAATAAAATAACAATAATAAAATCTGTGAGCCAACTAATTTTTGAAAACTATTTTTAGGGTTAAATAGTTATATAAATAAATTCTGGTAAATGACAAAAAATACTCATTGACAAAAACCATATAACAAACCCATTGGATTTGGGAACTGATCTACAGAAGCTTAGTGGTTTTATTCATGCTTCAGGAAGTAATAAACATATTAATTCAGCCAATAAATGTTTATTGAGCACCTACTATGGGCCAGTTGCTGTTCTGGGAACAGAACTTCTCAAATAGGAAAAGGGAGAAAAAGTTAAATTCCAGTAACAACTAGAAAAATATTTTAATCTTATTTTAAATATTACCTAAGCTATTAGTTTGAGACTAAACTAAAATACTCTCTAATGTCTAAAGTATCTGCAATGTTTAATACAAATTACAACTTCCATTCTCTGCATCATGTATTAGGCAAAACTTTGATATACCTCTAATTCTTATATGTAATATTTAATACTTTCATTTAGATTTTTTTCAGTTTGGAAGATTTTATAAAATGCCCTAAAAATAAAACTTTCCTCCCTATTAAGGCTGGGAAACATCATTATTATCATTTTTGGTAACATGTAAAGCTGTAGTGATTTTTATTGCAGTCAAGTAGCAGTTACTGGTGAGGGCACAGATGATTGGTTTTTAGACTCGTGTGTTGCTGAATTCAGCCAGCAACTTGCTCATCATGACTCTAACAGATTTTTCTGCTATTCGGACCACTGGGAACCTTATGAACCAGTCAGTTCTGCCCTCCTTCTTATGACAAAGTGCCAATACTGTCTACATCCAGAAAACTAAGCACCAGAATCATTTGCTACTGCAGTGAGCTTACTTTTCAAGTACAAAACAAAGAAAAAGAAAATTTCTCTTAAAAAGTGATAACTTTTCATTGTCGTCATGCTTTAAAAAGTCTGAAATTTTCTGGTAAAAGTTTCCAGCCAAAAGGGAGGGATAGGGCTTCCCTGGTGGTGCAGTGGTTGAGAGTCCGCCTGCCGATGCAGGGGACACGGGTTCGTGCCCCGGTCCGGAAGATCCCACATGCCGCGGAGCGGCTGGGCCCGTGAGCCATGGCCGCTGAGCCTGCGCGTCCGGAGCCTGTGCTCCGCAACAGGAGAGGCCACAACAGTGAGAGGCCCGCGTACCGCAAAAAAAAAAAAAGGGAGGGATATTCTTGATCTTGATATACTAAATAATTCTCTCTCTCCCCCTCTCAAAATAATTGCGTGCTCTCTCTCACCTCCCCCCATCCTCATCTCATTGAGCAGCAGGAACAGGGGATTGTTTCTCCATGATATAGACAATCTAATAATTTTAGCATTGGAAAAGACCAACTCATTTTAAGAGTAAGAAAATGGAATCCAATGATTTGGATAAGATCCCACAGCTAGGAAATAGTTGAATTGCTCTCTAGTTCCACATTCCTAACTTGTAATCCAGTGATCTTATTAATGGACACCCTATTGTCCCTTCCTGTATCATGTTATCCTCTTGCTTATATGTTTAGGAATTATAATTTGACCTAATTTATCAAGTAAATAGAGTATCACCTCCATTAAAGACAGAAGTTTTTTTTTCTATTTTGTTCATGATTTTTTCCTCTGTACCTAAAACAGTGCCTGGTATATAGTAAGTTCTTCAAACATATGTGTAGAAGGGTTTAATCATGGTCAAATTTGTGCATTAGTGAGTGATATTACGGCTAAACTATTCTCTATTTTGCTGAAGTTAAGCCAGATAGAAGTGTACATTCTACTGGGAAAAAAAAAAAGTTAATCTGCTACAAATAAATTCAAGAGACAATAAATAGAGTAGTTAATACTGGGAATTCCATCTGTCTATTCAGAATTCAAGCAAGCTTGAGAAAATATTCAAAAGGTACTATGAAATATGATTAAAACAAGAAAATAGTGATTAAAATGAGACTAAGAATCATAGCAACAGCCAAAATGTATTTTACATGTTTATTCTGAGAAAGAAGGCTATAACACATACATAATCTTCCCTTGTCTACACAATATTTTTATAAGGTAATTATTGAAGGTATATTTTCATTTTGAAAACAGTCTAATCCAGGGAAGTCAAACCACTTGCTTGAAATTAAAGGAAGTCAGAAGAATGACTGGAAGAAAAGGAAAGGAGTGGTCTCACAATAAGTCCAATTCTGTTTGCATTTAGACCATGCTGCTTCTGGTTTGGTTTAATCAAAATAATAAAATCAGTCAATAGGCCACTAGCTGGGCTTTAAACACTATTTTAGGCAGAATAAAGAAAATGCATAATCATCTCTGTTTTTGACAGTCTTCACAAATGAGAAAAGAAATTCAAAGCTTTAGTTTCATTGATATTTGAAACATGACTGTTTAAGGTCACACCTTAGTTGCTGAGCAATAGAGGAAGTATAATTGAAAACAATGACTGACTCTGCAAAACCCACAGAAAAGATCCACGGTGCATCAGAGTCAGATGTGAGCTGGAGACCTTGCCATGAGCTGCTGCTACCCGGGGATGACAGAGAGTGACACAAAGCTGAAGGTGAGCTTCTGCCTTAGATTCCCATATACAGTCTCTTTTGAAAACACCCTGGGTTTTGATGGCACTTCTGAAACCAGACATATTTTTTTTTCACAGAATTAATTTATCCTCAACATCATGAATCACAAAAACACACTTTTGCTTGAACACAGGAATGAAATATAATTCACTTTCTTTGTTGCCGTCCAGAAATGCCCTTCAAAGCACTTTGGACACAATTGTCAAACAAGCATGATTTACTGTATTTGTGATGTTTTTGCTCAAAAGTTGGAATTTTCTTTGTGTTTTCCTTAGAAAGGACTGGTCCATTTCTTTACTCCTCTTCTGCAAGCCTAGTGCCCTCCTCACTCCCACACTCCCACACAAAGACACTCCTTAATTGTGTTACTGTTAGGCTGACCTCCAACCCCAACTAAAATGAGGACAAGGCTAGTTTTGTGTTTCGTGGGATAACAATTTATGAGCAATTAAAAATGAAGGGACACAAAGCATTCATCACAGTCTCAGCTAGACAGGCAGCTGAGGTCAAAGGCTCTAGCGATGAAGTGTGCACAATATATTTTTATTTCTGTTTTCACTAAGAAGGAAACGGGTTAGCTAAAAATTATGGCGTTCAGCCTCCAGTTCAAAATAGGTGCACTTAATCTTTGGAGACAGTCCATGCTTGGCCAGATAGGTTATGACAGCACATGCAAAGACATATACAAACACACACACACACACACACTCACACTCACAACCTGAGTACCAAACAATATGATGTGGGAAAATGAAACATTTTCTAGTCCAATTCGCATACAATTTCTAAAAGAAAAATGTGCTAAATAAATATTCATTATGATTTTATAGCCATATACACAATATTCTCTCCTCTTGACCCTATGATGGAAAACAAAATAGAAGATTTTAAGGTATAATTCCTCCTGGCACATTTCTCAATCTGTTCGGGGGAACATGAGGGTCTTATAATTTTATTTTCCGGGAGCATCAGTGGTCTATTACATGAAAGCTGAGATTAACATCTGCCCTGCTGAGCTTCAGTCAGAGTTACATATCAAAGGGCTACAGAAAATGCCTCTCAACGCAATGCCCTTGGTTTTTAAAATTTGTTGTTTCCTGAAACACTACAGGATCCAAATCTGACACTCATGTTCTGATTTAAGATCTTGGCTTGGCAAGAATAAAAGTTCTGGTGAATTAACTATTCGTTATGCTATTAATTGACGTCACTGTTGTTTTATACTGTGTCTAATTTTCAATAGAAACAGAAAGGCTGATATCAAGCATATCATCAGTTTTTATTCCAGGTGTAGATTTGCTCACTTAATCAATGTGCTGTAATGTCAGAATAAACCAGAACCAAATCGTAATTGTTGCTATTATTTGATGCTACCAAGGTGATGCCAGGTACACATGTAAAATTCTTCTGATGAGAGGAGTAGAAAGTTTACTATCACAAATTGGGAAGTCCTTTACATTCCTCAGTACTTTTCTACTAGAAAAGCAGAGTAAGTTTTGAAAAGGAATTCAATTTGCACCTACATAACATCACTTTGCTAGAAGACAAAGATTAAAAGCTATCAATAGCTAAACTCAGATTAACACAACATTTCTATCATCAGAAAATTTCAAGGTCTGTCATCCATTTGAAATCACCAGACTACGTGTCTGTCTCCATTAACTGTGGCTTCTTTGAAGGCGTATTCAGATACCTTGGCCATCATACACATACACATACCCTTTTATAATTTTGAAATACAACACATATACACATATTCCTTGCAGTAACCTTGGAAAAATTTGGGAAACCACGGTAAAAACATTTCTCACAGTCGTACCATCCAATGATCCAATGATTATTACTGATAACTTTTGGACATAAGACCCTCTAATGTTTTCTTCTATTTATATCTTATTTTTAAGTAACATCATACACTATTTGTTTCTCTTTTATTCTGTGACTACTGTGAATTACTTTGATTGATTTTCCTATGTTAAGCCAACCTTAAATTCCTGGGATAAACTGCACTCTCATGAATATGTCATTCTTTGCATATATTGCTGGATTTTACTTGTTAATACTTGTTAGGGATTTTTGCATCCATGTTCATTAGAAAAATTGATCTGTAATTTAATTTTCTTGTAATATCTTTGCAGTATTTTCGGATCAGGTTTTTGCTGGCCATTTAAAACGAATGTGAAAATATTCCTTCCTCCTGTAGTTTTTGTAATAATTTATTTTGGAATGGTATTATTTTTTACTTAAATGTATGATAGAATTTATCATTGAAACAATCTGGGCTTGTAGTTTTCTCAGTGAAAGATTTTAATTATGAATTCAATTTCTTTAATTGATCTAGCACTGTTCAGATTTTCTATTTTTTGTTGTGCCAGCTTTGGTAAGTTATGTTTTTCAGGAATTTGTTCATTTCACTCTCAGTCGTTGATTTTATTGGCATAGTTATTCATAATATCTCTTTGTTATCATTTTCATGTCTATAGAATTTGTTATAATGTTCCCTCTTTCATTCCTCACATTGGTAATTTGTGTTTTCTCTCTTTTTCTGTGGGTTTATAAATATTACCAATCATTTAAAAAAACAACTTGTGACATTCCTAATTTTTTTTGACATTCCTAATTTTATCTATTATTTGCTCATTTTAAATTTTTACTGTGTTCTTCTTTTTTATTATTTACTTACTGTAGCTTACTTTGTGTAAGTTAACAAATATAGTCTGTTCTTCTTTTCCTAGATACTTAAAGTGGAAGATTAGATAATTAATTTTACACTTTTTTTCTTTTTAAAAATAGACATTTAAAGCTACAAATTTCTCTTCAAGCAACACTTTAGCTGCATCTCACAAGTTTTGATATGTTGTATTTTTTATTATCATTCCGTTCAAAATATTTTCAATTTTCCTTGTGATTTCTTTGTTCACTCATGAGTTTTTTAGAAGTGTGTTGTTTGATTTTCAAATATTTCAAGAACATATTCTGTATGATTTTGATCCTTTTTTTAATTAATGAGACTTGTTTTACGGCCCACATACCATCTATTCTGGTGAAAGTTCCACGTAAATTTTAAAAGAATGAGTATCCTGCAGTTGTTGGGAGAGTGTTCTAAAATGTCATTTGGGCCAAGTTAGTTGATAATTGTTTATATCTTTTATAGACTTCCTGACTTTTTTCTTTACTTTCCTTGTCAGTTACTGAGAAAGAGCTATTAAAATATCTAGCTATAATTGTGAATTTATGATTTTTCCTTTAATTTTGTCAATTTATGATTTTTCCTTTAATTTTGTCAATTTTGTTTCATGTATTCCAATGCTCAGGTATTATATACATAAGTGTTTAGGATTTTTATGTCTTTTTGAGAAACTGACTCTTTTATCACTACAAATCCCCCTTCTTTAACTCTATAAAACTCTGCTCGAAGTCTACTTTGTTTGCCATTAATACAGCCTTACTTGCTTTCTTTCTTAAACATCTTTATTGGAGTATAATTGCTTTACAATGGTGTGTTAGTTTCTGCTTTATAACAAAGTGAATCAGTTATACATATACATATGTCCCCATATCTCTTCCCTCTTACGTCTCTCTCCCTCTCACCCTCCCTATCCCACCCCTCTAGGTGGTCACAAACCACTGAGCTGATCTCCCTGTGCTGTGCAGCTTCTTCCCACTAGCTATCTATTTTACGTTTGGTAGTGTATATATGTCCATGCCACTCTCTCACTTTGTCACAGCTTACCCTTCCCCCTCCCCATATCTTCAAGTCCATATTCTAGTAGGTCTGTGTCTTTATTCCCATCTTACCCCCAGGTTCTTCATGACCTTTTTTTTCCCCTTAGATTCCATAGATATGTGTTAGCATGTGGTATTTGATTTCTCTTTCTAACTTACTTCACTCTGTATGACAGACACTAGGTCCATCCACCTCACTACAAATAACTCAATTTTCTTTCTTTTTATGGCTGAGTAATATTCCACTGTATATATGTGCCACATCTTCTTTATCCATTCATCCGATGATGGACACTTAGGTCGCTTCCATGTCCCGGCTATTGTAAATAGAGCTGCAATGAACATTTTGGTACACGACTCTTTTTGAATTATGGTTTTCTCAGGGTATATGCCCAGTAGTGGGATTGCTGGGTCATATGGTAGTTCTATTTGTAGTTTTTTAAGGAACCTCCATACTGTTCTCCATAGTGGCTGTATCAATTTACATTCCCACCAAGAGTGCAAGAGGGTTCCCTTTTCTCCACATCCTCTCCAGCATTTATTGTTTCTAGATTTTTTGATGATGGCCATTCTGACCCGTGTAAGATGATATCTCATTGCAGTTTTGATTTGCATTACTCTAATGATTAATGATGTTGAGCATTCTTTCATGTGTTTGTTGGCAAACTGTATATCTTCTTTGGAGAAATGTCTATTTAGGTCTTCTGACCATTTTTGGATTGGGTTGTTAGCTTTTTTTGTTATTAAGTTGCATGAGCTGCTTGTAAATCATGGAGATTAATCCTTTGTCAGTTGCTTCATTTACAAATATTTTCTCCCATTCTGAGGGTTGTCTTTTGGTCTTGTTTATGGTTTCCTTTGCTGTGCAAAAGCTTTTAAGTTTCATTAGGTCCCATTTGTTTATTTTTGTCTTTATTTCCATTTCTCTAGGAGGTGGGTCAAAAAGGATCTTGCTGTGATTTATGTCATAGAGTGTTCTGCCTATGTTTTCCTCTAATAGTTTGATAGTGTCTGGCCTTACATTTAGGTCTTTAATCCATTTTGAGTTTATTCTTGTGTATGGTGTTAGGGAGTGTTCTACTTTCATACTTTTACATGTAGCTGTCTAGTTTTCCCAACACCATTTATTGAAGAGGCTGTCTTTTCTCCACTGTATATTCTTGCCTCCTTTATCAAAGATAAGGTGACCATATGTGCGTGGGTTTATCTATGGGCTTTCTATCCTGTTCCATTGATCTATATTTCTGTTTTTGTGCCAGTACCATACTGTCTTGATTACTGTACCTTTGTAGTATAGTCTGAAGTCAGGGAGCCTGATTCCTCCAGCTCCATTTTTCGTTCTCAAGATTGCTTTGGCTATTCGGGGTCTTTTGTGTTTCCATACAAATTGTGAAATTTTTTGTTCTAGTTCTGTGAAAAATGCCAGTGGTGGTTTGATAGGGATTGCATTGAATCTGTAGAGTGCTTTGGGTAGTAGAGTCATTTTCACAATGTTGATTCTCCCAATCCAAGAACATGGTATATCTCTCCATCTATTTGTATCATCTTTAATTTCTTTCGTCAGTGTCTTATAATTTTCTGCATATAGGTCTTTTGTCTCCTTAGGTAGGTTTATTCCTAGATATTTTATTCTTTTTGTTGCAGTGGTAAATGGGAGTGTTTTCTTAATTTCACTTTCAGATTTTTCATCACTAGTGTGTAGGAATGCCAGAGATTTCTGTGCATTAATTTTTTATCCTGCTACTTTATCAAATTCATTGATTAGCTCTAGTAGATTCCTTGTAGCATCTTTAGGATTCTTTATGTAGAGTATCATGTCATCTGCAAACAGTAATAGATTTACTTCTTTTCCGATTTGGATTCCTTTTATTTCTTTTTCTTCTCTGATTGCTGTGGCTAAAACTTCCAAAACTATGTTGAATAAGAGTAGTGAGGGCTTCCCTGGTGGCGCAGTGGTTGAGAATCTGCCTGCTAATGCAGGGGACACAGGTTCGAGTCCTGGTCTGGGAAGATCCCACATGCCACGGAGCAACTAGGCCCGTGAGCCACAACTACTGAGCCTGCGCGTCTGGAGCCTGTGCTCCGCAACAAGAGAGGCCACGACAGTGAGAGGCCCGTGCACCGTGATGAAGAGTGGCCCCCGCTTGCCACAACTAGAGAAAGCCCTTGCACAGAAACGAAGACCCAACACAGCCAAAAATAAAAATAAATAAATTAAAAGAAGGCTCAACATTTGGGAAAAAAAATATTGTTAAAAAAAAAAAAAGAGTGGTGAGAGTGGGCAACCTTGTCTTGTTCCTGATCTTAGTGGAAATGGTTTCAGTTTTTCACCATTGAGGATGATGTTGGCTGTGGGTTTGTCATATATGGCCTTCATTATGTTGAGGAAAATTCCCTCTATGCTTACTTTCTGCAGGGTTTTTATCATAAATGGGTGTTGAATTTTGTTGAAAGCTTTCTCTGCATCTATTGAGATGATCAAATGGTTTTTCTCCTTCAATTTGTTAATATGGTGTATCACATTGATTGATTTGTGTACATTGAAGGATCCTTGCATTCCTGGAATAAACCCCACTTGATCATGGTGTATGATCCTTTTAATGTGCTGTTGGATTCTGTTTGCTAGTATTTTGTTGAGGATTTTTGCATCTATGCTCATCAGTGATATTGGCCTGTAGTTTTCTTTCTTTGTGAAATCTTTGTCTGGTTTTCTTGTACTTAAATATTTTCATGTCTTTTTTTCACCCTTTTACTCTCAACCTGTCAGTTTCTTTCTATTTAAACAAGCATATAAAAAACTACAAATCTTATAATCAACATTCAGTTGTGCTCAGCTTTTTAATTCTGTTCAACAATTTTTGCCTTGTAACTGAAGTGTTTAGCTCATTTACAATCATTTACTGTGATTATTGATATAGTTGGATTTAAGTGAGGCATTTCAGCATTTGTTTTCTATTTGTAACGTCAGCTCCCATTTTCTGCCTTTCTTGTCCTCTCTTGCCTGAATCAAATATTTTTTACTCTTCTGTTTTATCCTTTTACTGATTTTTTCATATACTTATTAGTAATTTTTTTACTGGTCCCTCTAGAGATTACAATATACATCTTTAAATTAACACAGTCTACTCAAATGTTATACAAAGTCAGAAAAATATGAAACCTTACAACAATATAATTCCATCTACTCCCACTGTGTTCACTCTTATCATGCATTTTATTTTACTTTATTATTTTGGCTATAAAAAATCAATAGTTTATCAACAAATGTACATATAAACAAGGATAATGATTTTTGTATCCATTTCCCAGCTGAATATAGATTATTTCAAATTTTTGATTATTATGAATAAAGTTGCTATGAATAATATGTACAAGCTTTTATTGTGAACATATGTTTTCAATTATTTAAAATAAGTACCTAGGAGTGGAATTGCTGCATCATATAAGTGGTTATTTAACTTTCTGAAAACTTGCCAAGGAGTTTTCCCAAGTAGTTGTACCATTTTGAGTTCTTACCATCAATGTATGAGAGTTCCAATTGTTCTAAATCTTTGCTCTACTTGTTGTTTTAAATATTTTAAATTTTACCTATTTGAATGAAGTGGCATCACATTACGGTTTTAACTTACATATACTTTTGTTAAAGTGTGTGTTCAAGTCTTTTGACTATATTTTTATTAGGTGGTATTATTGAGCGATAAGAGCTCTTTATATAATTTGGATACAAGTCAGAGTACCTGTGTTTTGTTTTCAGTGTTGGGGGGAAAATTCTGTCTTTCACATTTAGGTATGAGATTAGAGAATACATTTTTTTAGATGTCTTTTAACAATTTAAAGAAGATCCCTTCTTTTCCTAGTCTGTTAAGATTTTTAAAAAATCATTAATGGATATTGCATTGTGTCAAAATCTTTTTCTACATTTATTGAGATAGTCATACAGTTTTCCTTTTTTAGTCTGTTGATGTGGTAAATTACTACATCAGTTGATTTCAAATCTGTATTCCTGGGTTAACGTCTAGTTAATCATGCTATATTATATTTTGATAATCACTAGATTCCATTTGATTTATCTATATCCGTTTTTATATCGATGTCCATGTGGATTATTAATCTTTAGTGTTCTTTTCATGCAGTGTCTTTGTTTGGTTTTGATATTTGTGTAAAATCAGCCTCATTAAATGAGTTTAGAAAGTGTTGCTTCCTCTTCAATTTGCTAAAAAGGATTTGTAGAATTGATGTTGTTTCTTCCTTAAATGTTTGATAAATGTTGATAAGTAAAGTCTCCTGGGCCTGGGATGATCTTTCTGGGAAAAATTTTTATCTTTGGTCAAATTTTCATATCATAGATATTGGATGATTCAGATTAGTTATTTCTCCCAAATTAGATGACTTTCTTTTTGTGTCAGAGAAGTGTCACACCCCCAGCAGTAGATGGCTTTTGCTCTTGTATGAAAGGAAGGTCCATGGCTCATGTAGTTTTTGTCCTCAAGTCCATTCTCTATGTCTGTGTCTTTATTCCTGTCCTGCCACTAGAGTCTTCAGAACAATTTAAAATATGATTCTTAATACGAAGTAGTAGTTATTTAATTGTGTCCTTATCTGTTTTGTATTCCCCGCTTTTAATATAAAGTCTTAGATATACAGTACACAATACATCTTGTAGAACTGGATTTTTGAGTAAAGCTGATAATTATGTTTAATTTTTAAAAACTCTGCTGAACACATATAATATATAATAGACAAGACTGACAAAAAGTGGTTCTGTTTTGTTGCTAAATCTGAAGATAAATGAATCATGTGGTAATGTGCCTTAGATTGGGTTCCCCCAAGAGCAGAGCTTGAAGCAGCTGGATTTTGTGGTTCTAATTCATTATGGAGCACAATCTCCATAGGGAAATAATGCAGACCAATGATATGAAACATTGTAAACTGACTAAACTTAGAAGGTGCAGGTTATTCTCAAATTTGTTAAGCAATGTATGTGTGTTTCTTTCCTATAAAATATTTGTTGATGTGAACAGAAAGAGTTAAGCAAGAATCTCTCTAAACTGAAACACTCAAAGCTAGAAGGCATCCTCCTTCCTCACACCAATTTTATGGATGAGCAAATTAAAAGTTGAAGGTTAAAGGCCTTGCTCAAAGTCATAAAGCTAATTTATAAGGATGATGAGTCTATACAGGACATAACATACAAGCAATGTGGGTCCTTTGTCTACTTGTTCATACTCTCTACAAACATGAATTGATCACCAATTTTATGCCAGACACTGTGCCAAGTGCTGTACTGTGTGCCCTTTAACGTTTCTGATACTGAAGGCATTCTTGCATTCTCATTTATATTGGTTTGTTCTATTGCTGTTCCAGGTTTAGACATGAGAAAAGCCAGACTTATAAGCATAGTTTTCAGGGGCTCACATCATTTCTGTTCCCCATGCAATGACACCATCCAACAGGTAGGTTACCATAATGAGTACAACATAAGCATCTAACAGTACTCTGGAGGCAATACCAACTTTGAATAATACTCAAAGTAGAATGACTTACTGAAAATATTTAGCAGTACCTATACTATTTTAATTAAGAGGAAACCTTTCTTTAATGGTCTTAGCTTTTTAAATTGTAATGAAACTTAACATTTTTTTAAAGATTTTTTAATGTGGACCATTTTTAAAGTCTTTATTGAATTTGTTACAATATTGCTTCTGCTTTATGTTTTGGTTTTTTGGCCTCGAGGCACGTTAGATCTTAGCTCACTGGCCAGGAACCAAACTTGCACCCCCCTGCGTTGGAAGGTGAAGTTTTAACCACTGGACCACAGGAAGGTCCGGAAACTTAACATTTAGAGAGGAAATATCTTCAAGTATAATCATTTACACCAAAACCCACGCTGATATTAGTGGGTTGGAATAATAAAATAAGAACAGTATCTATGGGATGTGGGAAAGAACAATGCTGAGTCCAGTTTAGCTATCACATCAGACTTGGTAGCTCCCAATTCTGGCTGCATGTTAGAACCTTCTGAGAGCTTTTAAAAATACAGATGCTAGGGTTCCCCACCCAGAGATTCTGATGTAATAGGCTTGGAGTGAGGTTTGAGCAACAGAATTTTATTAAGGTAAGTCTAATATGTAGCCTATTAGAATGCACAGGTTGAAGATACCATTAGAAGCAAGTTTAGAAAGAAGAAAATAAAAACGTTTCATGCTATGGTAGAAGGACTTGACTTTGTAGCCAAAAGGGAGTATCATATAGAACTAGGGTTCAACTAAGATTAAGCTGATGATGGGGCACAGAGTGGAAGGAGTATGTGTGGGGGGCATGTGTGTACATACAGACTAAAGGCAGAAAACCACTTATCAGGCTGATACAATAGGGCAACTGGGAGGTGATAAAGGTCTGAAATGAGGTTAAAATGGGGAAATGAATGCAAAGGAAAGAAAATATTTCCTTTCCGATAGGAATAGGAAGCAAACAGAAAAGAGTATGTCCCTTTTCCCTCCTACAAAATTCCAGTCTTCCTCTAAACTCAATTAAATGTTGTCTTTCAAATTGCCTTATATATTTTTTCAGTGCAAAAGGATACTTTAATTATTCATATGAAGTGACTATTACTTCCCCCAAAATAATCTCTAAAAAATAAATTTTGCATATATTTTAATGATAGTTGGAATTTTTCAAAATATATGCTAACATATCTAAATCTTAATGAAATCAACACATATATTCTCATATCAAAGCTCTTTTCAGACTAGATTACAGAATCTATACCTGCATAATTAAAGATCCCTGAAGGGACTTCATATCAGGATAAGATCCTGAAAAAAAATAAATAAATGAAAATGTGCATTTCTGGTATGTAGTTTCTACACACCAAACTCAGGCAGCCCAGAGACAGAAGAGTGTGTCATAAAATTAAAAAGCTTACTACAGCTTCTAGTTGTAAAGCTTAAGTCCAAATTTCTTCATCTTAAAATAAATAAAAAGAAATCAAACTATTCTCTGACTCTCTGACCGGCTGTGTATTAGCTCCTCCAATGTGTCATGGGCCTTCCCTTCTTTCTTCCACAGAGTATTGACCTGCACACCTCCAGGGTTGGGTCTCTTCTGGGGTGGCACCCCTCTGGGAAGCCCTCTCTGACCACACAACCCAAAAAAAAGCTATGAGCTTTTGCTACCAGATGCATCTTTCCTCAGTGTCACTATTACTGTCTGTAATTACACTATCATTTTGTAACCGATTGACTGGGGTCTGTCTCTCAGACTAGACCATAAGCTCTGTGATGGTAGGAAATGAGTCTGCTTTGCTTACTTCTGTATTTTTAGCACCCAGAGAAGTGATGGACACAGAGCAGATGCACTAGGGTCTGACATTTAAGAAAACAGAAACCATACCAGTTTCTGTTTTATAACAGAGATAATTTAACATGGAAGGACCTCATGGCACAAAACAGAGTGTAGAAGGGTATATATATTTGGAGCTGCAAGTCAATAGCCAATAACTAGCACACCTAGGGAGGTGCCTAACATATAGGAATTATTGAATATATATTTGTAAAATAAATGAATGAAAGAGTTAGGATAAGCCAAATTAAAGAATAAACTCAAAATAAGAAGATAATGAATAAAAAATGGAGTGTACTTGATACATCTCATGAGATAACATAAAAATTGGAGACAAAGTGTCTGAAACCTGAATTCTAATTCTAGGACTGTACGCATTCAGCTGTGTGTCCCTGAGGATGTCATTTAACTTTTCTGTGTCTTAAATGTCTTGTCCATACAATGTGGTATTGAACAAGATATTCTTGTTCTTCTCCAGCTTTGAAGTTGCAGTCTCTTTCAGTTGATTCCCTTGCGCCTTGCAGTGATAATCTGAGCTGTGGCAAGAACAAGTAGAGTCAGGAAATCTGGATGAAGAGTAAGTCAGACTTGAAGACACCACTTTACTCCTACCCCAGGGCATGTGTGAATGTTCCCTCTTCTGTACTCACCCTGGCAATTTATACATTCCTGCACTAATACACAAGTTATCACTTTGTATTTGAGAGATGTATTTAATTACTTTTTGGTTTCCCTGTTAGTCCTTGAAGTCTGAGACCCTGATATTTTTAATTCTTGAATTCCTGGTAGCATCTGATACATGATAGGTGTTTAATGGAATAGTAGAATTTAGTGAAGAGCGCTAGCTAGTGAGGAAATACTCTTTAGGGTTAGGTCAATTTTCAGGCTTCTCAATGAATCTATTTGGTTATGTTTTCTATCTATTCCTGCCAGTAATAATAGTTTTGGTCTTTACACCAAAGCATTAACAGTGTCTTCTTTGAAATCAAGAAGCATCATATAGATGGAAGAAGAGAGAATACAGGAGGGAAAAAATCGTGAATGAATTACTCATCCATCCATCAAAGGGTCTTTATACCTCGGACCATGCCCCACACAAGATTTATGAAACAGCCAAGAGAAACTGTAAGGCATGATACTTAAGAGACTTACAGTCTAACTGGGAAGGTCACCATGAACAGTACAAGACAGAATCTAAGAAATATAGTGTGTCAGAAATTTTGTTTTTTCTGTCTTCAAATTGTATTTGGAATCTAACCACCAATCACCACCTCCACTGGCCAGCTCAAGCTGACATCATCTCTTGGCCTCCTCACTGTCCTGCCTGCAGCTGCCCTTGACTCACTTCGTCTCAGTATCAGAGAAATCCTGTTAAACTCTATATTGGATCAGAACACTTCTCTGTTCAAATTTACCAAAGCCTCCCATCTCATTAAGAGCAAAAGCCACCATATTTACAATGCTCTTTTAGTAACTTCCGAATACCTACTTCTCCAACTTCCTTGACTCTTCCTCCCCCTTACTGTTGAGAGCCAAGAGTCTTGCTCAGAGATGTACAACTTCTCTGTCAAAAATTGGAAATTTTGGAGATTGTAGACAAATAATCCAAGGTTCAATAGTGCTTGGAATTTGATGTGTATGTGTGTGTATGTGTGTGTGTATTTCTGTCTCTGACTGTCTAAGGGGAGCTATGTGCATGGCATTACAGTCAGACATATATGAGTGGCAATCTTATTTTACTACTTACTAGATGTGTGGCTAGTTATCTAATATCTCTAGGCCTCAGTTTCCTTTTCTATATAATGGGTATGATCACACCTCATCTTCCGTCTTTCTGCATTTTAAATGATATCATGGCAGTTACAAGGATTTAGCTCAGCATTCACCACATAGTGGATGCACAACAATTACTAGCTTCTTTCAGTTCTATTTGTGTCAGGATTGGGCACTTAAGATGTAAAAGAGGGGGGCATGGTTAAGGGTTCAATGTAGGCTCACTAGAATGGTAACTCTGATCAAGAGGAGGGTCAGGCCTAATAGAGATGGGCTGGATAGGAATGGGTTAAAGGAGTTAACAGGCTGCCCAGCTGGACCATTCTCAATCAAGGGCCTGCATAAAAAGCAGGCAGGAGCAGAAGTGGGGGCTGGCCATGCTGAGAGTGTCTTCGGAGGCCGGCAGCTGAGAAGTTGCTCATCTCTTGGTTCAGCCTGTTGTCACGCCCTGGAGTGGGGGACCAGGGGATGCGGGAGGCTGGCTGCCCTTTGTTAAAACCCTGAGAGCGAGCAAGCAGTGTTTTATATTGAGCCTGACAAATAAAAGGCCAACCTGAACCATCTGGTTCTGGAACATATGGGAAACACAGATTTCTATTGTCAATGACCAAAATATTAGTCTATTGAATCTTAAGGCATTTGACTATCAGGAAGAGTTTGAATAATGGAATAAGTAGCTCTTAGAACGGTCACTCTGATGACGGGAGGGTTAGGAAAAGGCTTCGATGTTGTACACAAAGTGATTATTGATTTTGGTCCAGTGCATCTCATTGCAGGGCTCCCGATTGTTTAGAAATATTAACTCACTGATGCTTAGAGTATCGCTGGGTGGGAGAGAGGGTTGCTCCAGCAGTGGGGAGAGTGAACGCGTGTCAGCTGAGAAGTCAGGAGACTGCTATTCTCCAGCAGGACGGATCAGAAGTGACAGTGGACTCAATTACGGCCTCCTGTTCCTATTTTTATAGTATGTCTTTGAGTCCTTGTGAAACAAAGATTAAACACAATAACCAGAGCCTGTTTTTAATTGCACCCAAACAAGAGCCCTTGAAAGGCCTGTTAGTACGTAGGCAATTAGTTTAAAAATGCATCGAATTATTTGACAATCATTCAAGGATTTTTATTAAAAAAAATTTTTTTTCTGTTGCTTTTGAGGTCAGGTTCATCAACCTTTAGTAACAGAATGGGGCAAGATGAATGCAAAATTCAACTATAAAGCAGTCTGAGTGAAAAGTAGCATAGGTTGATCATTCCAATGTTAAACATGAAGCTTTGGACAAAAGTTTGTAGTTGAAGAGGGGATTGCAAGAATAAACGATGACAAGCCCAGTGGATATACTGCAGCTTGATTTTAGCAAAACATTTGGAAATTCTTAAAATGTATCCTTCAGTCTACCCCAAATTGACTTGGACAGGCTTGAACGTGGCATAAGTCCTTATGAAGTTGATTTTTAAACCGTGAGGGCAAATTCTAACATATCCAGAAGTGAGGTGGTATCAGTAGGGCAAAACTGGGTCTTCAGTGTTGCTCAACTGTGTTGCTAATTTGTAAAGAGTGCTAAGTGACATCTGCAAAGACAAAAGGGTGACAAGTGCCAATACTACCCGAGTGTTTAAATAAACAGGCCCAGAATAATCAGAAATAGTAGCAAGAAGTTAATGGGCAACAGCTTGAAAAAGTACAAATACATTTGTGAGGGTCCACTGATGCTGCAGGTGTTCAACCTGGGCAGACTTTGTCGTGACAGGGGGCAGCAGAGGAGATAATAATAATGTCTGGTATTCATAAAGCATCTGTCTGTGGGTGTGTATTATTTCATTCAGCCCCGCTCCTTTTTGTCTGCAGTAGCCCAAATCGTGGCCATAGGGGAGGCGGCCAGCACACCGACTGGAGACTTTATCTTGTGTTTAATGACATTGAGGCAAAGTGTCTGGGGCAAAGCGCATTTCAGGGAACGGAGAGGCCCAGCAATTTTGTGCTGGGGAAATCTCAGAAACTGGACTGTGACTGTCCTCAGCTTAGTTCTTTGCACATAATTTGGATAGGGGATGAAGAGGTGAAGGGAGTTGAGAAGCCTAGGAATAAGTATTATCTTGATGAAACTGAGGCTCAGAGAGATGGAATAGCCTTCAGAGTCCCACTGCATGTTGGTACAGGGAAGTTAGTCCCCCTCAAGAGTCAATTCTGGGCTTTTGGATTGGGTGTTCACAAAATGATGTCTTTTAACATGGAGGTGGCAATCCAAGGGAGTCGTGGAATGGAAGAGAGGAGGCAGACCGTCCTGGAAAGTGGCAATGTAACTGAGTTCCTCATTACCGGGAAGAAGGAGATAAGTTGGAGTCAGAGCGGGCTTGAAGGGATTGACCTGTGACTAAGTGAGCTGGTGTTGGGGGAACATGCTAAGTCTATGGGCAGAAGAGGGATTATTGAGAATGAAGCATGAGAAAACCTGGGAGTAATGGGACGGAATGAAGAACCCTATCCAACAAAAGAAATCTTTGGGATGGTAGGGTGACTCTAAGTCCACAGCATATTTTTGATTGAAAATAGCATGTATAAATAAATCCTATCCTTGCTTTTTGAATGATGAAACACATCTTGCAGTCTGTGATCATGATACAATCAACAAACACATTGCAAAGTTTTGTGTGTGTTGGTCCTTACCACACAGCATCCAACACTAACAGAGAAAGATTACCGTCTACATGATCCTTGTGGGGAAACACAGGTTATAGCTGATGCTTTTCATAGAAAGGATGAGAACAACTTCACAAAAGCCCATAATCATTGTCTGTCTGGCATAGGGTGAAACCTTAGCCACCTGGTTTTGTATTTTCCCTGAAGCCCCCAGGTGAAGGATAACTGCCACACAGAAAAGTAGAAACTCTGGTGATGCTGTAAAAAGTTGAGCAGTTTTGCTCTAAAATTATATAAAGTCTATTGATACATTCAGGAGGAACTGGTGAAAAAAATTTCAGAAATAAACACCATCACGATTCCTTCAGGAAATGGCGTCTATAGACAATATATTACTTCCTATATGATTCTACAGTGGTCTTGCATACAACCTCCCTCTTTGTACTCATAGTAAAAGCAGCTGATTAGAGTCTGGGAAACAACAGTCAAAGAGCCACGTTATACAGAGAATGCACAGAGACAATTAATGAAACGTGATCAGTCTCGACATTTTTCATATTGCAAGTGGAAACGTGCGTAAGATCTTATTACCTAATAAACCCTGAGCACACTGACAAATTCTGAACACACTGCTAACTGTCCTGGTGCACATGCATTTCTTTCTTTTCCAGATTTTTGTTAAACACATACAAAAATGCCTCCAAACAATAAATAGAGCTACTCACATTAATATATAAAAAATCCCATTAATAATGTATTATAATGGTTCTCTTATGATGCAGTTTTTCATCACTGACCTTTCAGATTTTATCCAAAGTATGCCTGACCTCCCAAGGTCATGCCAGGGAGTCTGTGTTCAATTTCTAAATATCAACAGGACCGCTCAGACATGAAATTGCTGCGTCCGAAGAAGTAAAGCCAGCTCCTAGCTGTTTTAAAAGAAGCCCCTTCTGTGCTGTGATTTTTTTTTTTTTTTTTGGTATGAGTCTTGATTTGATGAAAAGACTAAATTAAATAAACGAGCAAGTCATAATGTGTAAGCCATTTCTTCAACTCTCCTGCTCAAATGAGTTGGCAGTCTTTCTAGGCTGGTTCAGACTTAAACAATTATAGGCTTCCAAACTAATTAGGGAGCAGAACATTATAGGACTGGTGAAATTTGGCAGCTATTGCTAAAAATAAGAGTTCAAAACTAGCTGTTATGAAAACAACTGGAAGTTTTCAAGGAATCACAATCATAAACCATCAACGTGGCCCTGAGCAACCCTGTTTCCTTTTGTGCACCTTTCTTCATTTTTCACGCTGGTTGATAGCGGAAGCTGCACAGCTTTCTGTGCCAAAACAATGACACTCGCACTTGGTCTAATTTACAGAATCAATGCATCGATGTCTTTATTATTTCCACTATAAAGCATCTTTAAAATTTTTGAAAGTTTTGTGGTTAAAACATTATTACAGTTGTCTCTAAATATTCCATTGTGATACCAGATTTCTTTTTTCCCTAAAAAACTGCTGCTGCTTTAATATAATTTCTGTAAGGACAGATTTACCCTGAATAAAACCTTCCCAGGAACAGTTCATAGACTGATGAGAGTCCACACCTACTCGTTTATAATTTTGAAGTAAACTTTAATCAGGAGTTGATAAATACAGCGAAACAGAAGTAAAATATTAGGTAAAGTGTTGTGATTATGAAGAAAGTGAAGGCTCAAAAAGTTGAGTGATTTCCTCCAAGTTTCCATAATATGTTTGCATGTGATAAAACTGGTAGAGAAGATAACTTTTTCCTTCTACCTTGCTGTCCACACAAAAATAAGGACATTAAGGTCTTTTACTACACAAGGCAGGAAGCCTGGACCTGCCTGTAAGTGTGAGAATGAACATGAGCAGATTCATTTTATTTCTTACAGCACAAGATTTAATTATTGAACAACCAGAGACACATTGCCTGATTCATAATGCGATCTTGACATAAGCCCCCCTGGATGGAGCTGGGTTGAGGCCACAATGCATGTACAGTCATGCAGGTACATAGAACACTACTTTCTCTAGTACATCTTTTCACCATCCTGGGTATTAACTGAAATTATAAAAGTGAACACAACCATGGGTGTAGAAAACTAATGCAATCGTGATACATTCGGGATTTAATCCTTTAGCAAAAACATTCCATAGCTGACATGAAAAAAAAAAAAGCTAAGCACAAAACTTAGCACATAGGGTTGCTTGATAATATTGATAATGAAAATATTGCTTGATAATGAAAATATTGCTATACTTTTCTTTCTCTCTCCTCTGATTGTAGCAGCACATAATTGAATCATTTGACTGCCAGGATTGGGGGTGAACTTTGCAGGCCCTGGTAGATCTTCACTGACTGGCCTAAATGGGAGTTAAGCCTTGTCTTAATTCCAACAACATGCCTATATTTAGACAAGGGTGATAGTGTAGAAATACAGCAGAAGAGCACAATCCTCTTTCTTCCATTTTGACCTCCCTTTCTTTCACAGTTTAATATTTCAAAATAGCCATGTACACTTGTACCTCTAGCTACTTTTTCATCTTTATTTTTTTAAAACCTTTACCATTTTGCTCTACTCCTTCCATTCCCCCAACAAGACCAAGGCCTCAGCCTCTATGTCTCCCCTAAATCCCATTACGTCATACCTCATTTAATTGTCCTTCAACCCCCTTGCTGGTTTCTCTTCCTTTAGAACCCTCCTCAAACCAGTATTTCCACTTTAACTCTCTTCACTTCTCATTACTTCCTGTGTGCTGAGGACCACCCTTTATTGTTGGTTGAGATCTTTGCACAGAATTCCAGATCCGTGTGCTTAATACTTTGCTGGCCTTCACCACTGCATTATCCAGCTCAACATGTTCCTATCTCTCCCTTCACCTCTATTACCCCTCTCTCCACCTTGACTTTTATTCTCATTCCAGTTAATGATTCTGTCATCCGGATGGTTAAATAGGAGAGAAATGTGTGAATTCTCTTGCTTCCTCTCTCTCCCTCCTCTTCCTATCCAAAAGGTTAAGTTATGTCAATGCACCTTGAAAACTTCACTCAAATCTGTCTGTCCCCCTTGCTGGTGACACACTTCCACATCCTCATTATCTCTTTCAGATTATTGACACGGTTTCTTCCTCTGTGCTCCCTTCTGCCAGGACTGCCCCCTTCTAATCCATCTCTACCTTGTTGCCAATTTCTAAAATGCAAACTTGATCGTGTTAATTTCCCCTTTAGAATTCTGCAGTGGTTTTCCATCGCCTACAGGACAAATTCTTGTGTTGTTTACATAGCATATGAGATCCTCCATGATCTAGCCACTAGTTAGCTCTCTGTTTTCACCTTCTAACATGCTTTTGTACACATTTGGGGCTTCATTCATCATAAAATATTTGCAGTTGATTCCTTTCCTTTCTTTTCTTTTCTCTCTATAGGTGATTTCCTCCAGCCTTACCCCTTTAAATACTCTCTCTACATTGATAGTTCTCAAAATTACGTCTCCTGTCTGGACCTTGTTCTTGAATTCTAAACTCAAATACTCATTTTTTAGATGTCTATACACATCTCAGACTTAACATGTTCTAAACAAAGTCCTGATCTTCTTAAAACCTGGCCCTCTCATGGTCTTGCTCATATCAAGACATGGCAACTTCTATTTCCGGTTAGTCAAGCCAAAAAGCCCTTCAACTCATTCCTGATGTCTCTACTTTTCTCATACTCCATATCTAAGTCATAAGTAAGTTCTGCCTATACCATCTTCAAAATATATCTAAAATCTGAGTTACGAATGTGGTCTAAGTTACCATCATTTTTGTTGGTTTGTTATAGCTTCCTAACTGGTCTTCCTGACACATCCTTGTCACCTTTCAGTCTGTTCTCATCAAAGCAGTCACTGTGATCTATTAAAGTGTATGTCAGATCATATCACTCTTCTGCTCAGAACCCTCCAATGGCTTCCTATCTCACTCTGTGAAAGCCAGGGCTGTCTTCAATTGTTTTATCCCCCATTGGTTGTTCATTATCTTTTTTTTTTTTTTTGAGTTTTCTCTTTTTATAAATTTATTTATTTTATTTATTTATTTGTGGCTGCATTGGTTCTTCATTGCTACATGCGGGCTTTCTCTAGTTGCGACAAGCGGGGGCTATTCTTCGTTGCCGTGCGTGGGCTTCTCACTGCAGTGTCTTGTTGCAGAGCATGGGCTCTAGATGCGCAGGCTTCAGTAGTTGTGGCACATGGGCTCAGTAGTTGTGGCTTGTGGGCTCTAGAGCGCAGGCTCAGTAGTTGTGGCATATGGGCTTACCTGCTCCGTGGCATGTGGGATCTTCCCGGACAAGGGCTTGAACCCATGTCCCCTGTATTGGCAGGTGGATTCTTAACCACTGCACCACCGGGGAAGCCCCTGTACATTATCTTAATTCCCACTGAGAAGTTTATATACATTGGTCTCTGCATTAATTTGAACCCTCTGCTACTTTCTGTGTCTTAAATTTTTCAGAACCCAACTCATTTATCAAATCATTGTATAATATTTCTCTTTGCATACTACTTTCTGCTACTTTCTGTCTCCTAAATTTTTCAGAACCGAACTCATTTATCAAATCATTGTGTAATATTTTTCTTTGCATACTGTTACACAGAACAGCTATTATTATTTAAGCTGTAATGTGCTTGTCTGCAGCCAAACTGTACAATATTGAGAGTAAATGAGTGTACCTTACATTTCATTTTATCCCTCGCAGCTTGGTCCATAGTATAGCATCCAGAAATATTTGCTCACAGTTTTGATGTACTAACATTACAAAGTAATTGGTTCTAAACCACAGGATTCTAAATATACATACTTTACTGGCAGAAGCATTAACTGTGGGGATCCAGGAGTCCTAGACCTTGTTAATCTATGAAGGAGAAATAGTTTGATGTGTATTTTATTAACAATAGCCACAAAACTGACTTTGAGGAACCAAGTTTTAAATCTGTCTCTTCTGTCAATATTGGTGTCAGAACCCTGGAAAATATTTCTGATCTGTAGCCATCTAAATTATATATCTCCCTGAGATTAGATGGATACCCTACTCAGAATTAGACTAGCCCTTGGAGAGTTTACTTTTGGTTCTTAATCTTTTGGATGTCACAGACGGCTAGAGTTTTTGATGAAAGCTGTGACTCTCCTCCTTCCCAAATGACCATACGCATAGCCACTTAATATTTCCATAACTAAGGACTCAAGTTATCAAAAGCCTATCCATGGAATGTCTAGGACTTCATAGATCCCAGGTTAAGGATCAAGGACTCAAGGACTACAATTATATTTTTTCCCTTACTGCCCTAAATGGTTGGATGATTTTAGGTAAAGCATGTACAAGCAAACCTTGTTTTATTTGATTCACTTTATTGCCCTTTCCAAATATTGCATTTTTTACAAACTGAAGGTTTGTGGGAACTCCACCTCAAGCAAGTCTACTGGTACCATATTCCCAACAGCATTTGCCCACTTCCTGTCTCTGTGTCACATTTTGGTAATTCTCACAATATTTCGAACTTTTTCATCATTATTTTATTTGTTATGGTAATCTGTGATCAATGATCTTTGATGCTACCATTGTAATTGTTCTGGGGCACCATGAACCATACCCATATAAAACCATGAATCTAATCAATAATGTGTATGTTTTGATTGTTCCACTGACTGGGTCATTCCCCTGTCTCTCTTCCTCTCCTTGGGCCTCCCTATTCTCTGAGACACAACAATATTAAAATTAGGCCAAGTAATCACCCTTCAATAGCCCCTAAGTGTTCAAGTGAAATGAAGAGCTGCATGTCCCTCACTTTCAATCAAAAGCTAGGAATGATTAAGCTTAGTGAGTAAGGCATGTTGAAAGCTGAGACCGGCTGAAAGCTAGGCCTCTTGTGCCAGTTAGCCAAGTTGTGAATGCAAAGGAAAATTTCTTGGAGGAAATTAAAAGTGCTCCTCTAATGACCACACAAATGATAAAAAAGCAAAACAGCCTTACTACTGATATGGAGAAAGTTTGAGTGGTCTGGATAGAAGATCAAACAATCCACAACATTCTCTTAAGCCAAAGCCTAATCCAGAGCAAGGTCTTAACTCTCTTCAGTTCTAAGAAGGCTGAGAGAGATGAGGAATTTGCAGAAGAAAAAATTGAAGCTCGCAGAGATTGGTTCATGAGGTTTAAGGAAAGAAGCTGTATCTATAACATAAAAGTGCAAGGTGAAGCACCTAGGGCTAATGTAGAAGTTGCAGCAAGTTGTCCAGAAGATCTAGCTAAGATAATTCATGAAGGTGGCTACACTAAACAACATATTTTCAATGTAGATGCAACAGCCTTATATTGGAAGAAGATGTCATCTAGGACTTTCATAGCTAGAGAGAAAAAGTCAATGTCTGGCTTAAAAACTTCAATGCATAGGCTGACTCTCTTGTTAGGGACTGATGCAGCTGGTGACTTGAAATTGAAGCCAGTGGTCATTTGCCATTCTGAAAATCCTAGGGCCCTTAAGAATTATGATAAATCAACTCTGCCTGTGCTCTATAAATGGAAAAACAAAGCCTGGAAGACAGCACATTTGTATACAACATGGTGTATTGAATGTTTTAAGTCCACCATTGAAACCTACTACTCAGAAAAAAAGATGCCTTTCATGCTCTGGTTACCCAGAAGCTCTGTTAGAGGTGTACAAGGAGATTAATGTTTTCATGCCTGCTAACAAAACATCCATTCTGCAGCCCCTGGATCAAGGAGTCATTTTGACTTTCAAGTGTTAGCACTGAAGAAATACATTTTGTAAGGCTATAGCTACCATAGATAGTGATTCCTCTGATGGATCTGGGAAGAGTAAATTGAAAACCTCTAGAAAGGATAACCAGTCTAGGTGCCATTAAGAACGTTCGTTCAATCCAAGAACATGGTATATCTGTCTATCTGTTTGTGTCATCTTTGATTTTCTTCATCAGCGTCTTGCAGTTTTTGGCATACAGGTCTCTTGCCTCCTTAGATAGGCTACAGCCACTATGGAGAACAGTATGGAGGTTCCTTAAAAAACTAAAAATAGATCCTTCAGTCATATGATGCTGCAATCCCACTCCTGGGCATATATCTGGAGACAACCATAATTTGAAAAGATATATGCACCTTATATTTCATTGCAACACTATTTACAATAGCCAAAACATAGAAGCAACATAAATGTCCATGGACGGATGAATGGATAAAGAAGATGTGGAGTGGAATATTACTCAGCCATAAAAAGAATGAAATAATGCCATTTGCAGCAACATGGATGGACCTAGAGATTACCATACTAAGTGAAGTAAGCCAGACAGAGAAAGACAAATATCATATGATGTCACTCATATGTGGAATCTAAAAAAATGATACAAGTGAACTTATATACAAAATATAAATAGACCCACAGACTTCTAAAACAAACTTATGGTTACCAAAGGGGAAAGGGGTGGGGAGGGATAAATTGGGAGTTTGGGATTAACATATACACACGACTGTATATAAAATAAGACCTATATATACAAGGAACTACTTTGTAGCACAGGCAACTATACTCAATATTTTGTAATAATCTATAAGGGAAAAGGATCTGGAAAAGAATGTATATACGTATATATATATGTATAACTGAATCACTTTGCTGTACATCTGAAACTAACACAACATTGCAAATCAACTGTACTTCAATTTAAAAGAAAGAACATTCCTGATTCATAGGAAGAAATCAAATATCAACATTAACAAGAGTTTGAAAGATGTAGATTCCAGCCCTCATGAATGACTGTGAGAGGTTCAAACTTCAGCAGAAGCACTGACTGCAGATGTGGTGGAAATAGCAGGAGAACTAGAATTAGAAGTGGAGCCTGAAGATGTGACTGAATTGCTGCAATCTGATGATCAAACTTGAATAGATGAGGAGTTGCTGCCTATGGATGAGCAAAGAAAGTGTTTTCTTGAGACATTGTCTACTCCTAGAGAAGGTGCTGTGAAGATTGTTGAAATAACAACAAAAGATTTAGAATACTAGGTAAATTTAGTTGATAAAGCAGGTGAAGGGTTTGAGAGGATTGACTTCAATTTTGAAAGAAGTACTGTGGGTAAAATGCTATCAAACAGCACTGCATGCTGCAGAGAAATCTTTTGTGGAAGGAAGGGGTCAATCGGTGCAGCAAACTTCATTGTTGTGTTATTTTAAGAAATTGCCACAGCACTCCCAGGCTTCAGCAACCACCCCTGCAATCAGTCATCAACACTGAGGCAAGACCGTCCACCAGCAAAAAAATTGACTCTCTGAAGGCTCAGATAATGGTTAGAATTTTTTAGCAATAAGTTATTTTTAAATTAAGGTATGTACCTTGTTTTTTTTAGACATAAGGCTGTTGCACACTTAATAGGCTATAGTATAGTATAAACATAACTTTTATATACGCTGGAAAAACCAAAAAATTCGTGTGACTTGCTTTATTGCAATATTTGCTTTTTTGTGGTGGTCTGGAATCAAATCCAAAATATCTCTGAGGTTTGCCTGAACCATATTTACACCTCAATTTTCATCACTTACAAAATACAGGAAAACTTCCTGGTGCCAGTTTAGTTCACAGAGGGTAGGCTGACTAAATCCCTTGGGCACTGTGCAATGAAAAGTATAATTTCACCTAAGAGGAGAGTGGAGTCAATAAATGAGAAGTGTATGGGCTTCCCTGGTGGCGCAGTGGTTGAGAGTCCGCCTGCCGATGCAGGGGATGCGGGTTCGTGCCCCGGTTTGGGAAGATCCCACATGCCGCGGAGCGGCTAGGCCCGTGAGCCATGGCCGCTGAGCCTGCGCGTCCGGAGCCTGTGCTCCTCAATGGGAGAGGCCACAACAGTGAGAGGCCCGCATACTGCAAAAAAAAAAAAAATAAATAAATAAATAAATAAATAAATAAATAAATAAATAAATGAGAAGTGTGAAATTGTACATAGCAGTAAGTCACCTTGTTAAATAGTTATGGGAGATTGAGCCCACTTCACCTAGATGCAATGGAATATCGCCAAAAGGGAGAATTAACTTATCCCAGTAAATGCTTCACTTGAAAGTAAATAACTCTGGTTCTCTGAGCCAGCCAGTCCCTGTTCCACTTTTCTTTTCTTTTTCTTTTTTTCTTTTATTTGTGGTTCCTTTTCAACAGCTTTATTGAGATATAATTCAAATACCATACAATTCACCCATTGAAAATGTACACTTCAGCAGATTTTAGTATATTCACAGAGTTGTGCAACCATCAGCATGATCAATTTTAAAACTTTCTCATCATGCCCCCAAGAAACCTTTAGTTATCACCCTCTCCCACCACAGTCCCTTCAGTCCCAGGCAACAACTCCTCTGTTTTCTGTCTCCAGAGACATTTCATATCCATGGAATCATACATATGCCATCTTTGTCTGCCTTCCTTCGCTTAGCATGTTTTCAAGGCTCATCCGTATTGTAGCATACATCAATCTTTGGTTCCTTTTTATGGCTGAACAATATTTCTTCACATGGTTATACCACATTTTGTTTATCCATTCATCAGTTGATGGACATTTGTGTTTTTCTTCTACTTTTTGGCTATTATGAATAGCTATAAACTTTTTTTAAAAAATAGATCTTTATTGGAGTATAATTGCTTCACAATACTGTGTTAGTTTCTGTTGTACAATAAAGTGAACCAGCCATATACATACATATATCCCCATGTCCCCTCCCTCTTGAGCTTCCCTCCCACCCTCCCTATCCCACGCCTCTAGGTGGTCACAAAGCACTGAGCTGATCTCCCTGTGCTATGTGGCTGCTTCCCACTAGCTATCTATTTTACATTTGGTAGTGTATATATGTCCATGCCACTCTCTCACTTCGTCCCAGCTTACCCTTCCCTTCCCCGTGTCCCCAAGTCCATTCTCTATGTCTACATCTTTATTCCTAAAACAGCTATTAACATCAGTCTCTCTTTATCCTATGATTAATCAAGAAATCATCTCTTTTAAAGATTTATTTCTTTTTTGTGAAAACGGATGGCATGTTTTTAATGAAATTGTAAAATCTGATCAATGTCCTCCAATTCTACAGAAAAAGAATACAACATTGCACTCAGAGCAATGATTTTTTTGGAATCAATCGGCGTTTTATTTTTTATATATTCATTTCTCCTCAAGAGCAAAAAAATTTAAAAATAAAATAAAAAGATTTTAAGGCAGCAATGTTTTAAAGACAGTTCCCCTAGATATCCTGGCATTCTAGAGGGTTCAGTGAGGGTGATGTGGCCCCAGCCAGGGCTACCAGATGAATTTTATGGCTCTCTCCCTAAAGCGTGGCTTCTCATTGTATAATTTTGCCAAATCCAATAAGACCTGATGCGCTCATCACACCAAGTACATACCCGGCCTGGTGCCACAGTGTCTAGACTGTCATGTCACCTGTGTCACTTGTGACTCTTGTGAATGCAAATCCATCACATTATAGTAACATCTCATCTTTTTCATCCCACTCCTCTTCCTCCTCATCATTATCCCTACCATTTTACTGAGCTCCTAAGAGGAGCCAGGCACCATGCTATGTTTCTACATCATTAGATTATCAGTACAACTTAGCAAAGTAGTTATTAATCTAATGCTACATTTGAGAAAACTGAGGCTCAGAGGAGTTAAGTAATTTTTCCTCAGTCTTTAGTAAAGGGTGGCAAGTAGACTGGAGAGAAGTTAAGGGGAAGAATGCACAAGCAACCACAAATCACAGAAGTGGAAGGAAGGAGGAAGAACGTGAGAGAATTTAAAAGTGTCCTATGAAGTTGGGACGACTACAGTGACACTGGATGGAAATCTTACAAGTAGAAAAGAAAATAGATATGAGTATTGACCTGTTTGAAAAATAGAACTGTTAGGGTAGAATTCGATGTTACAGGAGGAAACTAGAGCTAACAGTTTCTCCTTTGTTTTCACCTGAAGCACAAAAGGGTTGAAGTTTTCCCACCTATTTAGAGAGAGAGTGAGCTCTGTCTGCACAGAGGGCATGATGAAGCAGGACAGCTGGTGGAGGGGGTCAGCCACTCCACCACTGTCCAGAGTAATTCTGCTCTTGTCCCCTATTTCATTCCCTGCTTCCTGAAGTTGCCCTGTAGGTAACCGAACCCACATCCTTGATGGCCTCCTGCTGTTCTTTGAACCCACCCCTTTAGAAGGGGGCATCCTTCCCTTCACCACCTTGACTCTGATCTCTGAGAAGACTTCTGACCATTGAATTCGATTCATCTCATCTCACTGATGTCTTAGCATCCCCACGAATTGGCAACCTGAGCACCTTCCTGGAAGCCCACCCCTTAAATCTATTTCTGCTTTCAGATAGTCGCTAACACAGCCATTCATTTCACAGTTATTATTGTATACGTAGCTGACCCTGTTCTAGTCTCTAGAAACACATAGCGAACAAAATAGGCATTGCTGCTTCACATGTGAACCTTACACACACACACACACACACACACACACAAATACACAGACACACATCAAAGTAGAAGAACAATGGGAAAGGGAAATCATGTACTCATTCTATGTAGATCATGTGCATCCTTGCCATGTATATATTCACATTGTAAAGATATTGCTTCTTTTAATCATTGGATTTATCACTTAGAAATTGTAGTTTTCTGCAGTATAACAACAGGAAGAAAGAAGTGATTGTGATGCTTTCTTTCCTCAAAACATCCTCCCTGGGATGGAGTGTATATAAGCTACCTGTCCAGCAGAGACAATGATATTGCATCTCTCCTCCCTGTGTTGCTTGGATGAAACTCACTCTTGAGTCTCTAGGGCTCAGGGGAGTTCAATGGGCTAATAGGCAATCCCAGCTGAACCTTGGCAGACCTTCCCACCAAACCTCAGGGGTTACTGGATTTGTAATGCAACCCCAAAGGCATCTATGAATCAGCTGCAGTGGAAGTGCTTGCCTGTGGCATCTTGCCAAGACCCTATTAGAAGTCTCTCAGAAGAGCCTGACAACAGATATTAAAACGGCTGCA
Source organism: Hyperoodon ampullatus (assembly GCF_949752795.1). NCBI lineage: Eukaryota > Metazoa > Chordata > Mammalia > Artiodactyla > Ziphiidae > Hyperoodon > Hyperoodon ampullatus. The sequence goes on along the minus strand of NC_136925.1, from coordinate 30,569,682 downwards.
AAAGGACGATTATGGTCTGTCATTTGAAGAGTCTACACATGGACTACACATTGTTTTCTTCCTTATAGATGAAAATGCCCCTAAGTATAAACTGTCTAGCCAGTACCATCTACTGTATATTGGCTGCAAATACAGTGAAGATGCTTTCAAATAACTCTTTCTTGGGAAGTTGGTAAGCAAAGGATGGAAAGCCCATAATTCTGCTATACATTTGGTATCCTCACCCTATCAAATCCTGGTTGAATGCGTCATCTTTAATTATATAGTGTGACTAGCCACTGAGAAAAACATATCTTCTGGGGCTGGCACTTGCTCTTAGAATCAGACATACTCTATCCAGGTTAAGCAGTCTGAATGTGAGGACGTAACACACTGATAAGGTTCTGCTTGGAAAAAAAGAGAAAAAGAGAGATAGAGAAAGAAAATTGTTCCTTATAAGGACCGAAGGAGCATTTCAATACATGCATAAGAGGAACAAGATAGTGGGAAAAGGCAAGAAATTATGTTGGAGTGGTGTTCGAATTAAACAGAAAAGCTTTGGGAAAAGCACACTTTTCAACCTTCAACACTTCTTTATACTAGACTATAACTAATTATAAATGAACAGATTTTTTTATTTAAAAGTTGTATAAATAGCAATTTTTTCCCATTGCTGCACAGAGTATATAAAGAAAATAACCCCTTTCTGAGAGGGCACACCTGCTACAAAGATGTAACAAAATGAAACAGATACAACCTTTTGGGGGGAATGCCCTAAATGTGATTTATCTTGCTTGAAGTGTCAGGCTGATTTTAGGCACAAAATAATTCGTGCTTCTTGTGGTCAATTTCAGGTCTGTTTCATCAGAATTACAAAAAAGGGGATAAGGAAAATTATTTGATATAAGTAAGGGGGAAAGATAATGAAATTGAGTAGAAGAAGCATACATATTGAAAAGATTTAAGGAAAGAGAGCTTGATACATTTGAAATAGCTTATAGTAGAGGGACAAAAATTAAAATTATAGGACAAAACAATCATTTGTTCAATTGTTTACTCTTAAAAGAACAACAAGCTTTTCTCTCCTCCTAGAGGATCACTCTTCTGACCCCTCATTTTACATTTCCAATAGCCTTTGGTATATAATCTTCTCTTGGCTATAAACTCTAAAATTCATTCACTCATTCACTTGACATTTATTGGTAACTTACCAATAAATGTCTAGGAAAGGCAAATGGAGGCTCCTGTGTGTCTAATTTAACAGCTGAGAGTTACGTATTAGAGTCTGGAGGCCACTCCAGTCCCCCACGTCCTACATCACAATTGTCTTTGGCCACCACCCAAAATGTAACCCCTCTGGGGACCATTACTTCTCTCCTCTCTCCTCTCCCGCTACTCCTTTCTGCTCTCTCTCTCTCTCTCCTCTCTCTCTCTCTCTCTTGTCTGTTCCATGGAATGCAAACTATCCTGTAACATTACCTTTTCCACAGAATACTTTGTTTTATTTGCCTGGAATTCAACTTTAGTTTTTATCTAGGATACTGCCTATCCAGGGGCCTGTATAAATAGAGTCTTCCATGGGATCAGGCAGTTGGGTCTGCTTTCACCTGGGTCTGGAGGCAGCTTTCAGGTCATACAAAATCTGCTTTTCCCCTGAGATTCACGCCATTTCACTCTAACACCTTCTTCTTCAAAATCATCTAACCACGCCTAGTCAGTACTCCATATTCACTGGTCATCTCACTCACAGTCTTCCTTTATTTCCCATGACTTGCCAACAACCTAAGTGATTTCAGTGTCCAGGCCAGGACTTCTGATACCTAGAAACTATAATATTTTATTTCCCTTTCTCCAGTGTTTTTTTAAAGGACTTTATTTTAGAGAAATTTTAGGTTCTCAGAAAAATTGAGAGGAAGGTGCAGAGATTACTTATATACCCTCTGCCCCATATATGCATAGCCTCCCCAGTTATCAATATTCCCCATCAGAGTGGTAAATGTGCTGCAATTGATAAACTTCCACTGACACGTCATTATCACCCAAAGGTCATAGTTTATGTGAGGGCTCACTCTTGGTGCAGTATTCCAGTATCTTTTAATCTTCTCTTTTCTTGAACCCTCCACCCCCATGGCCATACCTGAACCTTGTTACAACCCACTTTTATTCCTCATTTGAGAGCTGTCACTCTAATACCACACTCTGACTGTAATCCTCATTCTTTATCTCCTACTCCTGCTACATGATTTCTTCAACTTCATAGAAATTTCCCAGCCTTTAAGTCCTCCATTTTCTTTCCATTGCTTCTCGAGGTATCCTGGAATCTTTGTTGATCATTTATTTACCCTCATTTTTAGAACTTTTAGTATTTTACATCTTCATCATTCTGCTTATAGGTCAAGCAGAATTCTTCACTACTTTGCTCTCTTCTACCCAGTCTTCTGAGAGCAGCTGAAGGGAATGCCACCGCCACAACAGTGCTCACATGACAATTCTCTGGCTTGGCCTTGTCTTCTAACTGACAAGGTGCTTTACTTGTTCATAGTCAAGAGCCTTAGTTAAACACAAGTGTTTTCACTCTCAGCCAAAGTGCACAAACTCACTCAGCCTCTGATTCCTGCCCTCCACATACGTACCTAATGTTGGTATATTTCTTATTCCCTTCTTCCTTCTATGTCCCGAATTCTGTACCTTCCACCACCTCCGGGACATTAATCCAGTGCTTTATCTCTTTTTCTTGTACCTTCAATGATCCCTCACTAGCAGTTTCTTTCCACTAAAGGTAAAAATATACACCAAATTCACACAGTCTAGAATAGTCATTGATACATGTACAATACGGGAATAAGTGAAAAAGGATACAGAGCTGCATAGATAGAACAAACTCAACTTCCTAATAATTATTACATAGAGCAAAGCCTGAAGGAAATAGACCAAATCTTTACTGTAGAAATCGCTTAATCATGGGATTTGAGATTAGTCTGATTTTATTGTTTACCCTGTTTCATAGCCTCCAGACTTTCTGCTGTTAACATTATTATTTACAGAAATATTTTTTTTTCTAAAAATGCACTTTCAAAGACTTATAATCATACCTTTGATCCTGTGTCCCATCCTAGCTTTATTTTATTTATGTAATATTTATCCAGCCAAGGAGATGTCTATGTTCATTCCATTTCTTCATTTTTCATGCACTTCTTAACCCACTGCCATTAGAATTCCGCCTTCCTAGTTTCACTGAAAGTCTCTGGTATTTTCAAGATGACCTTCAATATCACCAAATCAGAGGACTATCAATTCTTGTCGTGCTCAGTCTCAGTGCTGCATTTGCCTCTGTTGCCAACCCCCTTCACCTAAAACACCTTCCTCCCTTAATTTCCACTAAAGCCTTTAGTTTCATCTCCATCATGCTATCCTTTGTCTCCGCCCACACCTTACATGCTAGGATTCCCTAGGGCTTGGTGAGCAGTTTGCTGCTTTTTGCCCTATTTTTTGCTCTCCCTGGGCTATACCATTCACACAAATGCATTTTTTTCAACACACATCTCTTGGCCATTCTGAAACCTCTACTTCTTGCTCTGGTCTAAAGTGTTTCCAAGTTTAAGAGACATATATGTATGTCATGTACAGGAGTAAGAGAAATAATAGCCTTTTTAAAGAACACATTTAACAGATTTTACACTATAGTATATTTTATGCTTCAAATAGAAGTTGGACTTGTAAATATAAGATAGTTCTCATTACTGCCAACTGGGAATAATATACTCAGACACAATCACATAACAAAAACTCAAAGAAGATGTGTATTTTCACATTTGATATTATTGCTGCTTATGTGGTAGATTTTACATTTCAATAAAACTGTAAAGTGAAACTGTAAGTAAAATCAAAAGAAATAAAATTCAACACAACACAATAAAAATACTCCAAAATAAAAGCAAACATTTACAGTAGCATTTGAAAATAGAGTTATTATGACAAATGCTGTGAATACCTGCTTATTGCAGTGGTCTCATAATCTCACATTAAGGGCTAATCTGACATTCTAAATTATCTACTGAAATTTTATAAATGGTAGCAGAAAAAAATAGCTTTAATTTTTTATTGTTGCTGTTGCTCTCAAAGATGTCAAAGATCATTTAAAAATTCAAATAATAATGTAGAATCTCACTTGGCAAATTGTTAAAAGAAGGCAAAGAACTATAGGGAAGCCCTGATATATCAATGGGACAATCGGAGAATGACCAAAAACATTAGATGCTCACTTGGTGTAATTCATCTTCACATGGCTCTTCTTTGAGATGAGCATGGCCTTCCTTTTCAGGGGCCTGTGCCATTCACAGAGTCCTAGATTCTGAGTCAGTGGCCCTGGTTCAAAACTGGGCTCTGCCACTAAGACTTAGTGTGAATTCTGGCCGGTATTTTTTTTCTCTCTGAGCTTCATCTTGTCCATCTGTGAAGGAAGTAACTGCACTGGGTTGTTGTGAGGCCAGTGCATGTGGCAGCAGAAGCCCTGTATCAAGCACAATACTCTCAATGTCTATTGAATTTCTTGAAATAATAATTGAGTCTTTTAGACGTCAAACAATTCTTAATGGAAAGGAAATAGAGACGAACACTGGATTTTATTATTTACTCTTCCATGCACTAACAGGCTGATCCTGGGCAAGTCACTTAGGCTCTCTGGGTCTAAGTTTCCTTAGCCTTAAAATGAAAAGTATAGATGAGATAATTTTCCACCCTGATTCTCAAATCCTAAAGTCATTTAGGTGGTGAGATATTTTCTAAAACATTAAAATAAGCGTGGTCCTTTCATTTATTCTGCTTCTTCATATATAACTAATTTAAAAATGTTTTGGAAAACATTTGGAAGTCAATATTAAACTTAACAGAGTATTTTGAAATCTTAAAATGAAAACTAAAAGATAGTATGATTTTTCTTTAGCTTTTCACAAGTTTCTTTTGGAAGTAAGTGTGTAAGTAATGAATAAAACATCTAACTGCATATGTGTGCAGATGCAAATAAAATTAGGCATTTCATAGCTGGTTGGAGCAAGAATTCCTATTCTAAATCTCTCTCTTCACTTATGCTGCTTGCTCAGAAAAAGCAGGCAGAGAGAGGCATTTTGCATCCATGGCTAGTCATAAAGTGACTATGCTTTCTGGGGGTGGGAAGGCAGAAATGACATCTTTAAAACTGGAAAACTTTACATCCAGACATTTGAGATCTGAGACAATCTGGGGCACTTTCTAGAGAATTAACACAAGTCCTCAGAGCTGTCCTTGAGGCAGCTGGAAATTACCAGAAGAATCCAGAATGCTTCTACCTGCGAAGAACATTCTTCCTACCAAGAAGAATGAATTACCCATTGTCACCTTGGGAGACAGCCTAAAACAATCAAGGCAAGTTGGGAAGTTTCCCAGGCCTCACTACCCAGAATGAGACCAGATGGTAGAATTAATAAAAGTAAAAACAAAGTATCTTTCACTGCGACTGAAATTATAAGTAATTTGTATAGTCTATGGAAGTCTGGATTTGTGTCGCTGACATCTACTTATTTCTGATGATCCTTAATACTAATTGAGGATTAAATTCAAAATATTTAAAAACAATATTTAAAAATATTTAAAAATAATTTTAAAGCAAATAAAAGTCCCAACATTTCTATGGTTGTAAATTTTTAAAATCTGGGAACTACGTGATGTTGAAAACAGCTGCTAAGTTGAAATAGACATCTATGTAAGTTTCAACAATACCGTATGAAAAATTTGTTTACTAAAACCTTTTTTTATAGGGAGACAGACCTAAAAGAGATAAAAAGAATTAACAATGGTGAGGGGGAAACCCAACATCTAGTCTCTAGTTTTTTGTAGTTTATGAGTTATCTGCTAATATATTTGCACTGCAAATTTACTAAAGCTGTTGCCCACCATAGCCTGTGCGTCTCAATTTAAAACAATCATTTATGGGTGTTAGAGGATGCCTAGGAAAGCAGAAGGGTTCTGTGTCAATCAAAGCTAATCACTGGTACAGGCAGAGGGCTTTTGTTGGCCTCCATGCTCTAAGCCGTGCTTCCACATCTGTGTTTGAAGAGATTAGAGAGGTGCTTCATACAAGAACTGTATTAGTTAAAGCTGATCGACAGTATTTGGAATAAATCATGAAAAAGTTGAGTGCCAGAAGGGAAGGCATGGCAAGTGGAAGATTGAAACTAATGAGGGCGAAATGCACCCCGCTCCAGTCCCCCTGCACATTTGTATTTCGGTTTTGCTCGCTGGAGAGCATTACCAGGTGCCACGCTCACCACTTCCTAGCAAGCACGCAGCAACTCAGCCAAGAAGCCCGACGCCAATGCTTTCAGTGACATGCTTGCCACACTTGGGCGAAGGGCTCTGGTGCTATTGGAGGTGCTTCACAGAAAACAGATTAGCCCAACTGGGTAAGTGGGATTTGAAGACCAAGGATGGCAAAGAATGAAAAGTGAAAAAGATCCCAGCAAAAATGAACACCGAAGCCCCCTCCCCACTTACGGCAGTGTTCTCTCTGCATGAAGGCCATACACTGGCAAATAAATTGTGAGTGACAAGTATTTGAACCAATAAAGAGGGCACTATATTTTATATGCAGTAAATTTAATTCCAGATTGTGTTTCACCTCAGCAGGGTGACATGTTTATTGCCAGTGAAAGATGAAAGCCGAGGGAGTTAGAGGCAAGCGTCAGCAGTTCTAGTGGGCACCTGCAAAAAGAAGGTTTGACAGACTGGTGGCTGAGCCCTTGAAATGAAATGCCAGATCAAATTTTACCCCCAAAGGGGTCAGATGTACTATCGTGCCCCCAAACTCGCAATACCAGCTGAATAAATGAGCCCGGTTCAGCAGAGAACAGGAGGCCAAGAGCATGCTCTAAGAAAAGCCACTCATAAGCTCATCAGCTTGTCCAAGTGCAGGGAGGCTGGGAGGACCAGGGTGAGGTGTGTCTGCGGGAAGATGTGCTAGAAGGATGTGAAGTGCCGCCGCCTCTGTGTGGCTCTAAGTGTCGTTTTAAAAATCTATTAAACAGATCGAAAAGTAGAAGGGAGTCTAAATTGATCTGCCAGTCTCTCAATTTCATCCTACAAGCGCTCAGCTCAGGTGTTCAATTTATTGAACCATAGCCCCTTTTTAAACAATCAACATCAACATGCAATAAATATGCCCAGCAAGGGCAATATGTACATGCACGACTCATTGTTTTAGAAGATTTATTTATGGGGGAACTGACTGACAATTACCTTGGTCTTCCTTTGGTAGACAGTGGCACAGTGGCATGTGGGCACAGCTCTGGTTATTGCCAAAGTTAAGCACATTGAAGGGGTGAGCCCTGCTTTCCCCTATGAGATAGGCACTGTACCTTAATTGCAAAGGTGGGGAGGCATTTTTGTTATGATCTTCACAAGACTTCACTCATCAACTCAGAGGGAGAGGAGAAAGAAAGAAAGAGGGAGGAGGGAGGGAGAGAGAGCAAGAGAAAGAAAGAAAAAAAGAAAGGAAGGAAGGAAGGGAGGGAGGGAGAAAGGAAGAAGAAAAAATAAAAAGTTGTTGGTCTCAAGAAAGTATGTCCACGAAGGGTATATGTAATAATTCCTACAATGATGTTGATAATTGATGTAAAATGATAGTTTGCCTTTCCTCTCTGCACTTAGGAAATAGGCCTGTTATCCAATGTATGGATTGGACTAGCCCCACGATTTTGAAATCATTTGTGTAGATAAAGTGTCATCAACTCTTGAATCAATCAGAAGGGTTAACACTTTAATTAGCTCCTTTCACTGACCCTACCCTGCAGGACTATCAGTAGAAACTTCTAGGTATTTAACTTCACATAAATGTATTTTAAGAATGTTTCTCATAGTTCAATGTCATCAAGATGAAGATGATGTAAAATTTCTGCACTCTGTAATCTCAGGGTTGCTTCTTCTCTTACTTTGTGCAACTTTTCTCAACGTTATACATCTTTTCCATATATTCATTGACGTTATAAAGAACATGTACTACTCTCGTGTCTGGATGGGGGACAAAGGATCTAAATAATGTTACAAGCACCACCTAACTGATCTTAGGAACTTTCTAGGGCCTACTTGTTTCCTGTAAGAATAAACTCACATTTGGTGAACAGAGCTCTGGAACAGAAGGAACAGAGCCTGACATCCTCCTGGTGACACCTGGAGATACAAGAACACCTGTGATGTAAATAAGTACACCTATCATAAATAGTAATCATCTCTCTGGTACTCACTTACTCCTTAAGGATGTTGTGAGGGTGACGGCTGGTTGGAATGTGTGTAAATCTCTTGTAGGACCTTTCGATAAGAGTTGCTGTATGAAAGACCTTGTCATACATAGATGAAAGGCACCTGGCTGTCACCATTGCTAAGACCATGGTCCAGCGCTGTTTCCTGACTACCATGTTTCTCTGCTCATTCATTCTGTTTGCTACGTTCTCCCACAATACATAGAATTGAAGCATTTTTAAGCTCATATCGTCAGTGTAGCTCCAAGTATTCCAGACGTATCTCTTTCATCCATCAACTACATCCCTCCTCTGAGGTTCCATATGCCCTGGCTTTCCCTATCTCTATGTTCCCTGCTGTTCCCTCCATTTTTCTCACCAGCCTCCTTTGTCTGCTCTTTTCAGACCTCTTGTGTGAATTGCTCTTGGAACAGTCCATTTGTCTGGCACATGCCCTTCCTCTTGGCCAAAGAGCTCCCTAAGACTCCACGGGCTTTCAAAGCCATACAGCAAGAGTTCCTGCCAAGTTAATCTATTCAGTTTGTTTCCCTTTTTGCAGATCATAATTATTGGCCTTACTTACAATTCATTATAAGTTCTTGGGATAAAAGAAGCAGGTAATAATGTAGGAGGATCGGTAGCTGCCAGACAACTGAAGATACGAATAATGTTAGAAGAGAAATGATATTTAACTTGACAATGGTCAAATTCATTATAATCATTTAATGTGCAAGAATTCCAATGTATTTTATGGTTAGAATAAACACATTTCACATCATGTACACATGATGAACCTTTTATTTCTGGCCTTGTGGGTTTGCCTACTATTCTGTGACTCCTGAGATCCTGCTGTCAAGTAGTTTTAAGGTCCCCCCTCAAGTTCCTCTTAGATTCACTCCCACTTTCCAATTCCACAGCCAACACCAACAATCAGGCATTTTTCACTCAAACTCAGTCCACCTTAGAGACATCCTAGCCAGGGCATTGGAGGCTTTCTCTGTTTTTTTTTTTTCTGTTTCATGGCTTCCTAGAAGCTGTTTCCTTTGGGTCTCCCTTATAAAATTAAATTCAAACTCCTAATAATACTATTGAAAGCTCTCTATTCTCTGACCCTTCCAAACCCACCAGCCTGACATTGTGTGTGTATTATTGGATCCTGTTTCCTCCTATACATTTGCCTTGCCAGGTTGTTTTGAAGATAGAACTAGGCATGGACAGTCCTGACCACTGTGCCTAGCACATTGAGAGTTGCTCAATAAATGATACCTCGTTATTTATTATGACAAATGGCCCCTCTGCTTCTGCCCAGCTAATCTGCACCTCCTTCCTAGAAAATGCCTTCATATCCTCCTACTTTTCTCTACACTCAGATTCTTTCCCCCATTCTCCTCCATCCGTACAACTTGGCTCAAAGGTCCCCTCCTGCCAGAAACCTCGCTCACCAAGTGCTTTCAGAGTCTGCATGCCAGCAAGAAAGAATTAACAGACACCAGCGTGGCTGTGTGGGTTATGTTTAGGATTATTCTGTATCCCTCATATAATTTAGGATTATAGTTGGACTGAAAATAAAAAAATCCTGATTCTGTTGAATAACAACTTCTGCTAAGTTACGCTAAATAATTTGTTTTAACTATGTATGCATATTTAAGTTCTAACCAACCTTCGAGATCCAATTTAAATGTCTCCTCCCCTTCCCTAGGTAAATTACTCTGTGATCTTCGGGCCACGATGAAGTGAGCCTGTATTTTTGAAGACTGAATTTTCTATTTGGTAAGAATGAGATATTATCAGATATTGTGGTCAAGCCTGCACATAGCATATCTGCCTTAATGGAGGATAGGGTGAGCTCCTGGAGTAAAGGAAGTTTCCCTCTGACAAATGTTTACTAAGGACCCAGGAGAAAGCCACTGTCCCTGGTGGCCCAGGCAGGAAACCATGGAGTTGTGCCCAGCCTCCGGCTCATGAGCACTTATGTTTCAGAGTGGCTGGGGACAGCTTGGAGAAGAGATGGACTAAAAGTACAAAGCAAACAAGATATTTCATCAGTGCTAACTGGCAGTCTAGGCTTAATGGGCCACCAGTGGAAATTTAAGGAAAAATTTTGATTTGGCTCTACTTGCATTAGGATCTATTTAAAATTTTTGAATAAGCAAGATTATTTTTTAGTATTTAGGCATGTAGCATAATGTCCCCAAATAGTATATGGTGAGTGAATCTTTTTGAATGAATAGGAAAGTAAATGACATGCTGTTCCATTCTTTCCATATAATTGGATTTTTTTTTTTTTTTTTTTTTTTTTTTTTTTTACTTTTACTGATCTGAGAAAAGTTGGTAGCATCTGAGTTCTACAGGATATGTTTATCTCCTAGGGTGAGGGTCACCTGTATGGTCATCTGCAAACCTTCTCTTGAAATTGACTATAAATGAATTAAAGTTGAATTGAGTTCAAATGGACAGTGGTTGTGTTGAGATCAAGGAAATAAACAAGAGAAAAAGCTGCAATTACAGTGTAAAAATGAGCATTTTGGAGCAATGCTGAATAAAAATATTGCCTGGGATAGCAAAGTTCAATTGTGCTTACACTGCTAAGATTTCCTTGGCCCTTCTTCCATATACTCTTCCCCCAGAAGGTGTTAATTGATGTTGGCATTGAATCTTTTGAAGCAGTGGGAATTCATACTTTAAAATGTCCAATTAGCAGCAAAAATGAGTGATGGAATGGGTCACTGAAGATTTTTAAAGGCAGAGAAGCACCGTCATTTGAGGGCATCTAAAACTCTGCCCTGAGTCAGCCTCCGAGGAGCTTTCCTTCAACTTTTGCTTTATCTCTTTGTATAGAGGCTAGGACAGCAGCAGACAGCCCCTCAAAGGAGAATCCTCACAATTTTCTTCAGAATGCCAAGTGTTATAGTGAACGATAAATAACCTTTCTGTAACAAGCATCCCTTTTTTCCTGCTGGAACAAACTGTTCAACTCTATTTGAATAAAAAACCCACACATATATCAAATTAAACAAAATAGCATTGTTCCAAATACAGATCAGGCAGTCTTCCCAGACTCGTGTCAGTTAAATTTCATAGCACTCCACACCATTGTATAGTAGCTCTCTTTCTCCCCTTCTTTATGTGTGAGTGCAGAATCACTCTTCTTAGACAAAGGAATGCAGACACAGGCCGTGTCCCCCATGCAGTTGAAGAAAATAAAGGTCCAAGTAGGGCCTCTGATGACAAGAAAAAAGAATGCACCACGGAAAATACAGGTGGAGACAATACTACACAACTATACTAGGAGCAACTGATCAACAAGAAGTTATTTTGCTTATTGCCAGAACAAAGATTTTCCCATTTGATGAGGCATATCTCTGGATCGATGTTAATGAACCAGGGAGCTAATTGTGTGGCATGTGTGCTGAGATGGGAGGGATGCTGTAGAGTGTGAGGCCTCTTTGCACTAACTCCTAAGGGCCGATTGTTCTATTTTCAGGATTTTGCAAGCTTTTTGTTACACACAGTCATTATGAAAAACTGACATAAAAGTATAAAAACTTATAATTCAATACATTCTATCAAGAAGAATATAATACCCAAACTATTTTTAAATTTTAATTTAATTAATTTTTATACAGTAGGTTCTTATTAGTTATCTATTTTATACATATTACTGTATAAATGTCAATCCCAATCTCCCAATTCATCCCACCACCACCACACACACCCACCCACCCCCACTTCCCCCCTTGGTGTCCATACGTTTGTTCTTTACACCTGTGTCACTATTTCTGCTTTGCAAACCGGTTCACCTGTACCATTTTTCTAGATTCCACGTATATGTGCTAACATACAATATTTGTTTTTCTCTTTCTGACTTACTTCACTCTGTATGACAGTCTCTAGGTCCATCCATGTCTCTACAAATGACCCAACCCAAATTTATAACTTCTTATTTTACTACATTTTACTCTGTGCTCTTCAGGTTATTTGCATATATTGTGTCTGCATGGTGGAAATAGTATGGAATGGTGTGATACTTTGTGTTTGCTCCCTATGATGCACTAGTAGCTTGGGATTGACTCATACTACAAGTCAGAGTTATTGCTTTTTTTGTTTTTGTTTTCCAGATAGCTGATTGTTATACATTTATCAGCACACCATCGGGTAGAAGTTCTTTGAGAAGAGACCTAACTTCCCATGGGAATCTTAGGCTGCTGAGGTGAAGAGGAATTTGAGCTGGGACTGCCTTCAGTGTTTCAAGGTTAAGAGGCACGTCTTTGCAGGATTTCCCGTGTGTGGGGGGCGGAGCTTGCTTGTCTCCTGCCTTCCATAAAACCTTACTAAGGGATTAAAGTCATTTCCTCCAGTCTGACATCTCCAAATGCTTTTTGAACGCTAGAACTCAATCTGGGAAGATATTTCTTATTAGGATAAGTTGGTGTATTAAGAAAAGTGTATATTCATTCTCACCAAGTGTAACATTTTGCCAATCTTACCGAATGTGGTATCAGTTTAGCCTGAATTGGCAGTAATTGAACCTCAGAGTAGCACAACAGTGGGACTGTCAGCCAGCACTTTTCTCACTCTCCTCACCCTTTCCAAGCTTCCCGTTCAAGTTAAACTAGGAGGTGAACTGGGAAAATGTGATCAAGGTTGGAAGTGTTCAGAAGCGGCAATGAACTAGCTATCTTTCCATATTGGGGCTTTTGGGTCACATACACCTCTCTAGGCTTAAAAACTAAAAGTGAAATAATTTCTTTTGGTGTTGGTAGCAAATTTGAACTCACTAGGGGTTCTATAATTATTTTCCCCTTAATTCAACCTCTATGGTGCATTAAGCCAATTAAATTACAATAATTTATAATTTATTTAAATAATTATAATAAAAATATTTCATATGTTGTCCAGGGTTATACACACAGAGTGTTATACAATATAGACATATTTTTGTGTGTATATATATACTCAGTATACATCTATATATACATATATATATACTATATATAAATATACATATATATAGTATACCATACACACACAGGATATATATATTCACATAAAAACATATGTTTTATATATATCTGAATATATATATTCAAATAAAAAGTGTGCTCTGTCCTGGAATATCTGGTCAGAATGCCTTGGATAATATGCATGTCAGGACCAAGGCAGCATTTTTCTTTAAACATATTTTGTAAAGCAAGCAAGTATATATACAAACAAATTAACATTTCTAATAATTACCATACTACTATTTTATGATTTTATGCTACAAAAGGCCAGTAACTATTATAATGTTTCTCAACTAAATGCCCTCTTTTATCAGCAAGTAAATTCCACTAAGAATGTCATGTGATCTTGCTATTTGGTTCTATGCACAGTAATCTCTCTCAATGTTTAAATTGCACAACTGTCAGATACAGTATACCTTGAGGATCAAATCTCTTATGTCACAATATTAAACAATTATTTCTGGTCACACCATTGAATTTCCACTGCCTGAGGTGTCTCTTGTGTTCCAAATCAAGTCAAATTAAGAATGTATACACTGGTAAATTGAAGAAACAGATAAGCAGAAGCAGAAAAAAAAATTGGAAGATTATACTTGTAATGTTTCATTAAGCAATTTCCATTAGGAAAGAAAAAAATCATTAATGCTAACCCATGTTTGAACTTAAAACACAGAATTCAAAGTGTTTCACACAGTGGATTTTTACATGTAACCTATGCGTTTAATAGTCACTCTTTGATACATGACAAGTATCATCTTGAATTTTATGTGAACTGATTCACAGAAGTCATTCAGCAAATTAATGTAGTTTTGGAAAATTAACAGCAAAATAGGCATGCCGCCAAATGTCTAATGACAAATTGAGGGGTTTGGAGATGTGTCTGTCTATTTGCAGTATTGGAACTGTTTTCAAAACAAAAACACACTGAAAACAGTGCCGGCATGACAGGAGATGCAGTCATTATGCAATTTTAATTGACAAATAATTCCATTTTTATGTGAATAAATTCACCTAGCCAATAACTGCATTATCATCTATCATGTACTGGTTTCCCTTCCCATCTCATGCACCCTCTAATTTTGATGAATTTGATCAAATGTACCTGGCAGCATAGCTGAATCTGGCAAGTCGAGGAAAGATCACAGTGTGTTGGGGGAGGGGGAAGGGGCAGGTAGGAGGATGGTGATTTGTCACAGGGATGGAGATTGTCTTTAGCGTTACCTGTTGTGCAGATATTATTATCCTCCATTTATCTTCTGGTTTGAATATTCAGATTGGGATGTGTCCCATTCTTTCAACAAGGCACTAAGAATCTCCCTAATTTCACTCAGGTATCCAAGGGGTATATGTGTAGGGGAGGACATTGGGAAAATTAGAAACCTTTATCGATCTACATATAATTAATCTTCAGATGTTGGCTTTAAGCTCCAGCATAACAGCATATAGCCCACTTTCACATAAGGAGTAGCTAAAATGCAAAATGATCACAAGTATGAACATACTCTAGCTAAGGGCAGGTATTCCAATGGCGGCATTAAATATAAATACAATAGAGTATTGACATAATGTAGTAAGGTTCCCTCGCTATTAAAAGGCTTTGTTCTAAAGCGTATCTGTGTACACAATGAGATGATGAACACAGAGCATCACATAGCTAAATTTAATATATGCAGGGGTATGATGTTTGCAATGCATGCATTTCAGCAGGTCCCATTAGTGCGCCTTTCCCCTCCAGTGAAAACAGAATGAACCACAGCCCCTTCTGGTTTGCATAAAGCAAACAAAATTAGATTTGCTTTGCTGAATTGAAACCCGCTTGGGATTGTGAGCCTCTCTCGGGGACAAATTACTTCAAACAATCCCTTTGTACCATAACAAAATCAAAAAATTCAGGCCAATCAACATGGCTCAAAACCCTTAACACAAGAATTAATAATACAACCTAGTCTATTTTTATTGCTTCTGCGCTACAGCTCCTAGTTTTAATGTAATTACACTTATTTGCCGTCCACATGTTAAATAAGCTTGCATATGTTAACTAATGCGACATAAAACAACTTTCCTAATTTTACCATTGCTACAAGCATTGTTCCCCCTGGAATAAGATCCGAACATTGGACAAGTTGAACACTAATGTTATTAAATTAAATCTATTTTTAGACCCTTGATAAATGAATATAGGCAAAATGTCTGTCAAATGTTTCTTCAGATAGGTGTAAAAGCTGATTGACAATCAGATTAGTCTATTAAGAATATTGGTTTATGGAGTGTTATTCACTTGATATCTCTTGGCTTTTAAAGCCTATTTCCCTGAAGAAGAGAAGGACATGTACAACTGTAAATATGGAATCTCTTAAATCAGCTATCTGGTCGATGACCACTTAAATTCAGCAGCTTGAGTCAGTATCAAGATGATACATATTCTTACTGCTTTAACACCTGAAAATCAGTAGAGGCTTTATGCCTCTAAAACTTTCATCTGAGCCATAAGTTTACTGACTTTTCAGATTTGAAATTTAGACTCTAGGATAACTTTCTGCCCATTGCTTTTTAAAATGTATAGGTCAGATAGAATACGTGAATTCACAAAATTGTGATCTTTTGAGATCAAAAGCTCTTTTTCTAACTGCCTAGTCCATCACAAACATAATCTCATACTTAGGAAGGAAGAGTATTTCAAACATTTATATATCAAGGAAGGTTTTATCTAATTGTTAAGAGGTAGTTAATTCTATATAACTGGAGTAAGCTTCACCTGATACTGACCAAATATCTGAATGAAAAGTTGGAAAAGATCTGTCTTTAAGCATGGATTTATCTATGTAGCTATTGGATCATGTACTCTTATCAATTTGGTTCAACAGCTTGTCAATTTTGCCCCAAAGATCATTTAGTCTCATTGTTTGCTATTGAATAGATAAATAAATATGATTGACATATATCTCTTCCTTCTTACAAGTTATGCAGATTCAATCTGAGTTTCTATACAAAACACACACACGATTATGTAATCAAATCATTTATTAAAGTTCTCTTTATATTAAATCTTTCAAATTAGACATTTCCTTTTAAATATGGCAGACAATTGATCAAAACAGTTAATCTCGTCCAAAGGTCTCAAATAGGGTCTCTAAGTGTATTTTGTTTAGAAAGGACAGTCTTTAAAAGAAGCAAAATTAGAACGCTTTTATATATGGCACAACTGCTGCATTTCCCTACCATTCTTCTTATAATTAGCCCTTGCCTGACCCCTGAAAGCACTTATATTTGAGAACCTCTGATCAAGAGTGGCTGATTTGTCACTTATACTGAAATAACTTACATAATATACAAAGTACCTGAGATAAGCTTAAAAAAGTAGAATCAAGACACTGGGGTTTCTCCATATAAAAAAAATCCAACCCTGAATGCAGCATGGGAATGTGTGTGTGTGTGTGTGCGCGCACATGTATTTGTAATTTCATTTAATCCCCCTTTAGGACCTGTTATGGGACAGATAGAGGTAGGGAAAATGGGTGCCATCCTATGAGAAGACCCAAAGTCTGTGGATCACACTGATGCCCTATTTTGAAAGACCATTCTCTACTTCTTCAAGTCAAAATGTTAACAGCACTATTCTTTTAAAGAACAAGAGATGATGTCATTGTTGTAGTTTTATTCATAAGACATAGGAATGCAAACTACCTCAGTTTTCTGCTATTTTTGCTTTCTATTATTTAGGTCTTATATTAAGTCCTTGGATCAGTTCCCAACCTATTGTGATTCTAATTTGATTTGTATACCCCGGTCTTTCTCAGAGGTACTTTAAAATCTTAGATAAAAGAAAATGAATTAGTTGTAAGTACGTGCCAGAGCAGCAAGAGTGGGGATATAAGATCAGTGAAATGAGTTCAGCTTCAGAAAGAACAATTAAGTGATCTCACACCTACCCTCTCTCCTCCTTGCTCCCTCACCTCACAAATCACTCTTTTGTTCTCTGACGTTACCTCAGTGCCCCATTGCTTTCTAGTACCAGTGCCAAGTGCCCAGTTTAGCCTTCCAGCTCCTTTCTCTGCACCTTGTAAGACTTTGGCTTAATGCATTAGCTTCTCAGATCTTTGCTTTCTCTATATCTAAAGTAATAATACCTGCCCTTAATGGATTTTCTTAAATTATAAGATTATCTCCTTTGAGTACTATATTACATATTACATATGTCGCTATTATTTCCTTGCTCATCCTCTCAAGTCTCCCCTTAGACTCTTTCTCCTTGACTCACCGTTAATGAGTTAGATGAGTTAGATGAAGACCGTTAGCCTGGCAAACATAAAGGCATACTTTCTCAGATTAAATTCTATGAGCCCTCAGCTCACTGCTTTTTCCATTTTGAGGAAGAGGAAACTGATGTTCATTGAGTATACCTGGGAGAAGGCTTATGGATTTGCTTGAAGTGCTCAAACTACCACTTGAACTTTAGATTTTGCCCTGACATTCATGCACCATATAGAATATTGTCATGGGGCATGTGAATGTGATACAGAAAGTGGGGAGATCCTGAGTTTGAAGGCCAAATTAGGCTAGATTTTAGGACATTTTTCACTGCTTCCTATTAGGGCAAGTTACTTGAGTTTAGTGGCCTTAGGTGTACAATGGGAATAGTATTTACTTTGCAGGATTGCTACAGGAATTAAGTGGGATAATTTCAGAACATAATAGGCACTCAATAAATTACAGCAATTATATACAGTTCGCCCTTGAATAACGTGGGGGTTAGGGCCGCTGTCACTGTGCACAGTTGAAAATTTGCATATAACTTATAGTTGGTCCTCTATATACATGGTCCCTCCTTATCTAGGGTTCTGCATCCACAGATTCAACCAACCTTAGGTTGTGTAGTACTGTATTGAAAAAAATCTGCCTATGAGTGGATCCCCACAGTTCAAAGCTGTGGTGCTCATGGGTCAAGTATATTTGATTGTCATGTAAAACACATACTATAGCACCTGGCAAATAGTACATAATCAATAATGTTAGCTCCAGTCACCCATATCTTACTCGGTTTAACCAAAATATTAAAAAGAAACTCAGTAGATGCTTTAAATTTATAACTAATATAAATTACTTCATCAAAAAACTGTTCACATCCTAAATAGCATCTCATATTGAAAAAATGTTTTTATCTCATCATGAAAATGTTAACTAATTGATTGAATCACTCCTAAGATGTATCAATAAAAGACCACAATAGAAGTGAGCAACAAGATCAAGTCATTCGTAAGACAATAGGGGCAACTAAATGCCTTCATACTGTGCCCAGCATGTATGCTGCACATATAGGCCACACAATCACTTAGCAATGTATAACTGATTAATTAAAAACAGAAATGGTTGCTTTGAACTTTACTGTTCTGAATTAGGGTTATTTTTACTTTTGCCATGTGAAAACTAGCACCATTTTCTGCTAGAAAAGTCCTCTTCCTCTTTCCTTCCTTCCTTGTATGCAACCTCTCACCTTCCTGCACACTGTCCAGTAAAAATACAGGAATCAAGATAGTGTGATTAGGAGTCTGGTATGAACTGATACATACTACTATATATAAAATAGATAACCAACAAGGACCTACTGTATAGCACAGGGAAAACTATATTCAATATCTTGTAATAACCGATAATGGAAAAGGATCTGAAAAAGAACATATATACACATATATATGTATATATATATATATATATATATATATATATATATATATATATTAGTATAACTGAATCACTTTGCTGTACACCCAAAACTAACACAACATTGTAACTCAACTATATTTCAAAAAAAAAAAAAAGGCAGTGTGGTTAGCATGAGGTGGATATATAGAATAGTGAAACAGTCTGGAAATAGGACCATAGACATATGGTCAGTTGATTTTCGACAAAGATGCCAAAGCAATTCAATAGAAGAAAGAACAGCTTTTTCAAAGTATTGTACTATAATAGCTGGATATACTTATGGGGGAAAAAATGAATGTTGACTTCACACTATATATAAATTTAACTCATAACCCATCATAGACACAAATGTATGAGTTAAAATCATAAAACTTTTAGAAGAAAACATAGAAAATCTTTGTCTTTGGGATAAGGATTTCCTAGAAATTACACAAAAGGCACAAACTATAAACAAAACAATACTTACAGTTGACCTCTGAACAACACAGATTTGAACTGCATGGACCCACCTACACGCAGCTTTTTTTTTCAATAAATACATACTACACAATCCGTGGTTGGTTGTATCTGTAAATGTGAAACCCGGATACAAAGGGCTGACCGTAAATTTATACAAGGATTTTTGATTGTGCGGGGAGGGTTGGAGTAGGCTTTCCTAACCCCTGTGTTTTGCAAGGGTCAACTGTGTTATACTTCATTAAAATGAGTAAGTCCTGCTTTTCAAAATACAGAATTTAGAAAGTAAAAAAGCAAGTCATGAACTAGGCTTTGCAATACATATATTTGCAGTACATATATCTGATAAAGGACTTTATTAAGTTTTATAAAGAATTCTTACAACTCAGTAATAAGAAGATGAACAACCCAAATAGAAAATGGGCAAAAAATTTAACAGATTTTTCACAAAGGAAGATATACAGATGACCAGTCAGCATATGAAAAGATGCTCAACATTAATAGTTATCAGGGAAATGAAGATTAAAAGCACAGCGAGAAACCACTGTACGCCTGTTAAAATGACTAAAATTAAAAGACTAAAATACCAAATATTGCTGAAGTTACAGACCACCTAGAACTCTCCATATGCTTCTGGTGGGAATGTAAAATAGCACTATCAGTTTGGAGAACTGTGTGGCAATTTCTTATAAGTTAAAAATGCACTTAACAAATATGACATGGCCGTTTTACTACCAGTAATTTGGTAAGAGAAATGAGAACAATGTTCATATACAAATGTTGATAAGAGCTTTATCCATAACCACCCAAATCTGGAAATAACTTTAAATGTCCATTAACATGTGAATGGATAAACAAATTTGGTATATCCATACAATGGAATACTACTTAGCAAGAAAAAGGAACACTCATGGGTGAATCTCAACAACATTATGCTGAGCAAAAGATGCCACACAAAATAGAGTAGATATTGTATGATTCCAAGTATATGAAATTCTAGAACAGGCAACTCTAACATATGTGATGGGAAGTTTGGGGCTGGGGTAGGAGAAGGGGGGAAATGACTGTAAAGAGGCAGGAGGGAATTTTGTGGGGGGGTGGAAATGTTTACATCTTCTTTGGGGTGGTGATTACAGACGTGTACACCTTTGCGAAACTCATTAAACTTCATTCTTGAAATGGGTGCATCTTATTGCATGCAAATTATACTTCAAAAAGCTGATAGTTTTTAAGTAGCTAATATTTAAATGCATGCCACATTGGACTGTTGGGTTACTACTGTAATACTATTCATTGTGAAACCAACTGCATGTGTAATCACAGATGGCAGAAAGTGTTTCTCTTGGGAAAAATCATGACTTGAATTTTTAACTGTTAAAATCATGATTCGGGGTTTTTATGTTTGGTTTAGAAGTTTGCTTCTAAATGTAAGCTCTTGTCCTGGCCCTACAATTTATTTTCCTTTGGCAAGTCAGTTAACTTCACCGGATCTTTGTTTCCTCCACTGTGGAATGAAAGGCCTGGACAACATTCAGATTTAATAAAAACAAATTATTTAAGCACCTTCTCTGAGCCAGGCATTGTGCTAGGTCAACTACTGCTCTCACAGGTCCTTTGACATTAAAATAATAAAGTTTTAGAATTTTGGACTTTTTCCATTTTCAAAGAAAATTGCTCTACCCCAATGTGTTCATTTGTATCATATTACCTACAAATTCTACTAGCCAGCAAAGAACTTCTAAACTTTATTGTGAAGTGCAGTCTGATTCAATGTGCCTAGAAAAACATTACTTTCTTTTGAATTAATCTCTGATAGTTTGAGTGGATAAATGTTTACGTTTTTAAGCCAGATGCCTATAACCTTCAATTGTATGAGCCATAGCATTCTTCCACTGACAGAATTTGACTCTTAATATATTCAACTCCAGGGTCTAGGGCAAGAGAAGCTTACTTAGTTAAGCCCAGGGCATGGGAGAACTTCTTCCAGGAGCATCTAAGTGTTGCAGCAGAGAAGGATGGTAACCACATGATTAAAAAATGCAAATAGGGCTTCCCTGGTGGCGCAGTGGTTGAGAGTCCGCCTGCCGATGCAGGGGACACGGGTTCGTGCCCCGGTCCGGGAAGATCCCACATGCCGCGGAGCGGCTGGGCCCGTGAGCCATGGCTGCTGAGCCTGCGCGTCCGGAGCCTGTGCTCCACAACGGGAGAGGCCACAACAGTGAGAGGCCCGCGTACTGCAAAAAAAAAAAACAAAAAAAATGCAAATAAAACTCAGTTGCCCTCCCACGGATTTCTTTCAGGGAAAGGGAATTAGAGCAGAACCCCTGACGAGAGAACTATTTAAAAGAAAAAAATGCTCTACTGGAAGTAGCACATGTAATACAGTGATTTTTATACAGAACATCCACTCTACTTGGGATCTACATCCAAGTAGATGGCGAGTAGGAATATAAGCTTTTGTTACTTCTGGACACTAGGTCCACTCAGGTTTTTCTTTTTAGATTCATATCTGATGTTTCTGTCTCTTTCAGTCTGTCTTTTTTCTTCCCAGAGGACTTGGCCTACCTTATTTATCTCAGTTTCCCTCTTGCACTAATTTTCCATCTCAGTTTGTTCTTCATAAAAATTTTATTTATAATATTTCCTATGAAAGTAATAGTATCTGTTCATTGAGAAAATAAGAAAATACAGATAAGCATAAGGAAAATCACATACTCACAATTATTAGCAACCCATCTATAAACCCACCACCCAGATATCATTATCCCCCAGCTGGGATAAAGTTTCAGAATTGTGCTATGGCCAAGTGCTTTTCCCTGGAGAGCAGGCTTTTGTTACAGACAAGGTTCTGGGTATAATTCCCAATCTTTCTCAGATCTTCCGTTTGAGAAACTGGAAGAGTTCCTGGAGGGAAAGCATGGGGCTCCCATAAGACTGGACCCACAGGATTTCTCACTTTTCCCCCAGTCCACAGTCAGCCTTCAGCAATTTGTGAGGATTACCCTTAAACATTCTGACCGGGTCATGGCTCCAGCTACTCCTCTCACAGGTAAGCAGATCTCAGTTCAGTATCTCTCAGGATGCACCTGGCTCCAGATTTTGATGCAGCGATTTGCCCTGGGACCTTAGTTCTCTGATGGGTCCAGTAAAAGTTACTGACTTTCAGGTTGTCTAGCTTTTTTGTTGTTGTAAGAAAGAGAACAACTTTTCATTACATGTTGGAACTGAAACTGGAAGCATCTCTCAACTCTACCTCTAATTATAAAAGTATACTTTGTTTAAGAAAGGAAATATCCAGAAAAGAAAAAAGTTATCCATAATTTATTCACTAATCGTGTAGGTGGGCAATCCTTTGCCACCTCACCACAGCCCTTTAGGAACTGTCTGCCAACATCTGTCCACACAGAGCTCCCAGGTTATGCCCAGTGGACCATTTCTCAGCTAGACCTTGGCTCACTGAGCAGTTATGGTTATGGTCATGGTTGTGGTTAGAAAGGAAATCTGGCCTCTGAGCATGTAAGGCTCTTTACTGCTGTTGACATGACGTCAAAGACACAGATGTTTGGAACGAGTCTCAGTATTACTTAATATTTTTCTCCAGTTTTTATCTAGATATTTGACCTTAACCTTTCTCTTAGTCCTCACAGTTTTCTTCTATCTAATATTAAATATAGGTCCTAATATATTTTTCTACAAGGAGCAAATAAACATTCATGTATGAATGAATAAATGTTAGCTACTATTACACCAGTAGCTCCACTTTGCTATTTTTACATAAAAACTTGAATGCTGATATTGCTATAAATAGTGGCTACAAATGAATTTTGGGTGCATCGCTGGCAGGTTTCTGGTATACAAATGAACATGACTTGCAAATAGCAATTTTACAGTTTCTACATATGGAAATTCAGTTCTGTGTATAATATTCTGCTTCAAGGTTTAGAACAAGTATGCAGAGCAATGTTCATTCACACAACTTTGAAAAATGTGTTTGCTTAGCTATTTCAGTTTCTCCTACGGAAGAGTCCCAATTGCAACAAGCATTACTGTGTGCTGATTTCAAGATTGCTGTGCTCAAAGAGATCAGGGCAAATTTGGATCCAATTCAATTCTATGTGGGCTTTTCTGATGGTCCCTCATCACAGAGTTCAAAGTGGACGTATCTCTTACATGTGATTTCAAGGTTTGGAGTTCCCTAGCTTTGAATCATTGCTGGAAAGAAACTGCCCAGCCTCAGACCACATTTCTAAGCCCTTATTACTTCTAAATGGTGCCATATGACTGCACCTGACAGCGCAATGTGAGGAAAAATGATGTGGGTCTCTTCTGAACCAAATGGATTTTCTCTCTCCTAACTTTCTTTCCTTTCCTACTACCTGAGTACAGAAGACGTGAAGCACTGCTAGACGGCTGTGTCAAAAGATGGTGGAACATCATTCTCAGAAAACAACAAACGGAAGAAAGCTGCCCACCAACTAGAAGCACTATATTGCTCATTTATGTGAGCGCGGATAAACTTCATTGTATTGAGTCTCTGAAATTTTGTAGCTTATATGCCAGAAGCTAGTATTACCCTACAGAAATTATTACTAGAAGTAATAAGCTGCTTCAGCAGATACTGGCAGTATCCCACCTGTACTGCACTGGAACAGACCATTTTTTTTTCTTAAGATATAATTGACATACATCACCATATAGGTTTCAGGTGTACAGCATAATAGTTTGACTGACATAGATTGTGAAATTAATACATCAGTAAGTTTAGTTAGCATCCATTATTTCATATAAATATAGTAAAAAGAAAAAGAGGGGCTTCCCTGGTGGTGCAGTGGTTAAGAATCCACCTGCCAATGCAGGGGACATGGGTTCAAGTCCTGGTCCAGGAAGATCCCATATGCTGCAGAGCAACTAAGCCAGTGTGCCACAACTACTGAGCTTGCGTGCTGCAGCTACTGAAGCCCACACCCCTAGAGCCCATGCTCCACAACAAGAGAAGCCACGGCAATGAGAAGCCTGTGCACCACGACGAAGAGTAGCCCCTGCTTGCTGCAACTAGAGAAAGCCCATGTGCAGCAATGAAGACCCAACAGATCCAAAAAACCCAACAGATCCAAAAATAAATAAATAAAATAAATAAAATTTTAAAAACATTAAAAAAAAAGAAAAAAACATTTTCCTTGTGATGAGAACTCAGGATTTACTCTCTCAACAATGTTCATATATACCATACAGCAGTGTTAACTGTAGCCATCATGTTGTACTTTATATCCCTAGTAATTATTTATCTTAAAACTGGATGTTTGTACCTTTTGACTGCTTTCATCCAATTGCCCTCCTGGTAATCACAAGTCTGATCTCTTTTTCTCTGAGTACTTCTTTTTTTTTTAGTATTCCACATATAAGTAAGATCATACAGTATTTGTCTTTCTCTGTTTGGCTTCTTTCACTTAGCATAATGCCCTCAAGGTCCATTAATGTATTCATGTTATAGCAAATGGCAAGATTTCCTTGTTTTTTATGGCTAATATTCATTTATATATGTATGTGTGTGTATGTGTGTGTGTGTGTGTATGTTTGTGTATGTATCTCACATCATGACTTCTTTATCCATTCATCCATCAACGGACACTTAAAGGTGTTTACATGTCTTGGCTATTATACATAATAGCCAATAATAGCTATGAACTTGGGGGCGCAGATATCTTTTCAAGTTAGTCTTTTTGTTTCCTCTGAATATATTCTCAGAAGTGGGATTGCTGCATCATATGGTAGTTCTATTTTTAATTTCTTGAGGATCCTCCATACTGTTTGGAATAAACTATTTTAAAGCATGCTTGCCTTGATTTCCATCTGCCGGCATCTGCATCTCTTTGCAAGAAGATAAGGTCTTTCGTGTCTACACATATAGCAGGCTGGAAACAAGAGAGAATTAATGCCCAGGAGACCTCAACCAATGGCTGGTGGGAATTGGTCTATAAACACTTTATATTTGCTGGTGGAAACTGACTGTACAAAAGTCATTTCACTCTACATCAAAGTTCATGTTCCTCCTCCCATAGGTAGAGCTGCTGTTCACTTTCCCCTTCTGGCTATGGCTTGCAGAGAACTCTGAATCCCTAGGTGATGACAGAGCAACAGAGTGGAGCGAGCATGAGTCTGTGTTTCCCCAAGCTGAGGTAAGCCACTTGCCAAAGAGAAACTATGTCATTATTATGTGAGCAAGTGGTAAATATATTTGGGTTAAGCCTCCAAATTTGGGGAGTTTCCTTTTTTTTTAAATAAATTTATTTATTTAGTTAGTTTGGGCTGTGCTGGGTCTTCGTTGCTGTGCACGGGTTTTCTCTAGTTGCAGCAAACGGGGGGCTACTCTTCGTTGCTTATTGTGGTGGCTTCTGTTGTTGCGGAGCACGGGCTCTAGGTGCGCGGGCTTCAGTGGTTGTGGCTTGCAGGCTCTAGAGCGCAGGCTCAGTAGTTGTGGCGCACGAAATTAGCTGCTCCGTGGCATGTGAGATCTTCCCGGACCAGGGATCGAGCCCATGTCCCCGGCATTGACAGGTGGATTCTTAACCACTGCACCACCAGGGAAGTCCCCAGAAGTTTACTTCTGACAGTAGTCTTCAATTAACTAATACAGAGGTAAACAAAAGAGCCTGTGTTCAAGGAGTACCACCAATGAGCCAGAAAATCACGTCTGATAATCATCAAACAATGAGAGCAAATATGAGGATCCAAATTACTGGAGAAAAGACAGTGTTGGAGAATCATGGAAGATGAGAGCAACACACAGTGGGTCAGAGAAGACAAATAGACATAGGTTTGGACTAATGCCAGAGCTGGGAGTCAAGTGTGCGATGGGTGTTTGTGTTCACCTGCCACCAGATTGTGTGAATAACCTGAGTTTGTGTAAAGGGACCAGACTTGGATGTACCATCTACCTGGTATCTTACCTTTGTGGATTTTTCAAGAGAGTTGATTAGAGAAAGAATGGCAGAGGTCTGCCATTCCCATAAACTCTACGTGGTAATTTGGTATTATAGAGATTCAAAAAATAACATAAAAAGAAAAAAATTGCTTTGAGGTCTGTTGCTCAATAGAAGAATCTCTTCAGGAATTCCCTGGTGGTCCAGTGGTTAGGACTCCGTGCTTTCACTGTCGTGAGCCCCTGTTTGGGGAACTAAGATCCCACAGACTGCGCAGTGCAGCCAAAAAAAAAAAAAAAAAAAAGAACGACAGGGGTCTGCCATTCCCATAAACTCTACATGGTAATTTGGTATTATGGAGATTTCCAAACCTGGGATATATGTCAACTTCAAATGTATGGTTATGGCTTTACTAACGTTTTTTACTTCCCAAAGGGCATATGAAGTCTTGAGTTCAACACATCTTATGTCTGGATTTCAGCCATCTGTAGTTTCCTAAAGATTTCTTTCAATCTGGAATTAGCCTCACTTAATCCAGACTTAATGATTTTCTACTGACCTACCCTGAGTCTCTGAGGCAAGGTCAAACCAGTGCCAGGTATGGGGTTGATCTGCGGGGGATAGAGTGATGAAAGTACACACAGAAATTCATCATTGGAAGGTAAATAGAATGTCTTTCTCATTCTCTACACTTCTCTGTTCCATATTCAAGGAGCTTATAATCTATATGGGATGCTGTAAGGTATGTACCTAAAATGATAACTCATCTTACAGAAAATTAACGATGTGGCAAAGGACTCAATGGCCTAATGAAAGGAGAGTGTACCTTAAGTCCAAATATTCAGAAAAAGTCCCATAGTGTAATGGTTTAGAGAAAGATGGCGTTTAGTACAAAAAAGAAAAAATTTGGGCCTCAGTAGCTGTCTTCAAACACCTGATATGTTCTCAGAGTTTGTTAGCTTCAGGCAATCATTTTTTTCCTTGCTGTTATTATCTGTTCAGTTAATCTTAGTGAAACCTCTAAGAATATGCCACTGAATGATGTTTGTGTGTTTGTCAAATTATGATTACAGATCATTACAATGCATTAGATTCCAGCATACTTAATTTGTATATTTACCTTGTAAAGGTGCTAAGTTAATGTATACTAGAAATCAGTTTCAAGTGACATCTGATGAAATTATTATTCTGTATCCTATTTGTCTATCTGCATGTTGAATTATTAGGCAGAATGATTTCTTTTCATTCTCTCCTTAATTCTGATCAACTGTGAGGCAATTTCCAGACAAGTTTCATGATTGGTGATACTAGACCAAATTTGAGCAGTTACCTAATTTATAATCAACAAGACAGAAGAGAAAAATCATTTTGGTCAAGTAGAGTTTGATTGGAAAATTTTTCTCCAACTTCAAAAGTACCAAAACCCAAATCATATGATCATCATATCTAACCAAATCATAACTCCCATAGGGAATTGGATTTTATGTGACTTTTTGAACCCTTTGCTTTGAGTTCTATGAACCACTCAAGTATAGTCACAATAATCTAAGTGTTTGAGTTAAATCACACAGTTGAAACATTTACATTATGTAAATTTTCAGATAATTAGTTTACAGTCCCCAAAGACTTCATTTTGCACTACATCAACCTGATTTCTTTAGGATTTCAGTTAGTTCTTTTGTAGTTTTTAGAGCGGTCCCATCTAACGTCCATGTAGCAATTTATAAGCTAAAAAAATTCTAGATTAAGCATCATTTTTATGATCAATGGGACACTTCAAACAAGTAGTTGATTAAATGCCCTAGAGGTACATATACTGAGAAGCACACTCGTATAGCCCTAGGACAGACACTGAATATCTTACGACTTCTGCCAAATATGAAAAATAATGAATCTGCTCTGAAAGCCAGGCCCACAGGTAAGCTGCAAGGCATGCTTCTCAAGGGTTAATTCTCAAGTGAACACAAGGATATATTCAGCTTCCAATAAGAAGTCTGTGCATTTAGCTCTTATATAGGCACACTCCAGTCTTTGGAAAGGTGAAACTGGGCTGAGAGGATGTCATGCACCACTGTTTGAGCAGGATGGAAGTCAAGACAGGTCTTTTCAAGTGTATGCTGTAGGCCTGAAGGAAGAATAGAAACGTCCTTGGAGCCTTCCAAGGAGAGGCGAGCCTGGCTGAATAATCAGTGAGCAGAAACCTAAACCCTGCAACTTATCAGGCAAAGGGACATGAAGGCTAGAGTTGCTGTGATGATGCAAATGAAGGGCAAATGGTACAAATTCCTGTCTCCCAGAAGGTGTAATTAGAGAACAAGGTAGAAAAACAGCTATCTCTAGAAATGCAGAGCAGATGCTTATGCAGACTACCTCAGGCCTGGGTTAACAGTTAAAAGATATTGACGATTTTCATTTTTCGCCTTCATTTTATATAAAAGTTTGCCCGATTTCCAATTGATAATACTAATAACAGATCACAAAATAGACACAGCACAATGTGAATGCAGAAGCCATGCACACAAAGCACTTAAAACATCTGAGCCAAAGGAAACCCGGGCCAAATATGAAAAACATATCTATGATAATCAATCTAAAATTATGCAACAGAAAATTCAGTCTGAATCATGTGAACTATTTGACGTTCTAGCCATAAGAAACACCAAGTTCTTTCTAAATGCTTTGGTTTGATAATACAAAAGTATATTTTATTTCTCTCCCACTTCTTTTTATTTTATTTTATTTATTATTATTATTTTTTTTTTTGCGGTACGCGGGCCTCTCACTGTTGTGGCCTCTCCCATTGCGGAGCACAGGCTCCAGACGCGCAGGCTCAGCGGCCATGGCTCAGGGGCCCAGCCGCTCCGCGGCATGTGGGATCTTCCCGGACTGGGGCACGAACCCGTGTCCCCTGCATCGGCAGGCGGACTCTCAACCACTGCGCCACCAGGGAAGCCCTCCCACTTCTTTTTAAATGGTATTTATGTTCTATATCATTTCTAAACTGGCATATACAATGCACACATTTTGGGCAGTTGCCATGCTGTCTCTCCTTATCATTTGACGTTATTTAAGTAGCTTCAGTATAGAGGCCATGTGGTACTTCACTTTGCAGGGATACCAGAATCTGAGTATTTTTCTCATGTACAAAGGCACAAAATATTTCAGCTGTTTCATGAGTCTGCATTAGCCCATAAAACTCTTAATTTAGCCTAGTGTTGTTGGTGACATGGTCTTATCTCCTCTTGGTACTGCTTAAGTTGCCTTCAGTTTTCTTCATGTTAGATGATGGTTTTCCTCTTTATACACTTGGTTAATTAAAATAACAAATCTTCAAGCCATCTTTTTGGGATGCCTTCTTATCACTCTAAACTAATTAAACTGGAGGGGAAAAAAAAGACCTGCTACAACCTAGTAGGAAATCATCCAGCATCAATCATATTTAGTATCTTTTATAAAATAAAAATATTTTATCTTGGACAACTCTCTTTTTCATGGCTAATATATTGCTCTCTAAGATAATCAATCTTTTTCTGTTCTACGGTCCAACTGAAGAAACTTCAGTGCCTTTGCTACCAAGTGGACAACAAGAAGAACGGAATGTATTTTGTAGAAATCCCAGGGAATGGAATCAATCCGAAATCCACTGTCTACATCCCAAAAGCTAATTGGTAAGAGGGCAATGAGATACTAAATGGCTGATAGGAAAGTTTTCCATAAAGTCAATTTTAGCCTGTGGATCTCTTGGGCAGTCAGAAAATCTTATAAAAAGTGAAGAACCGTTGTCTGGTGGAATGATAGCATTCTCTTATTCTGGCTGTGGAGATTCGGATACGGTGCTTCCTTAATAGTTAAGATTCACATATATATTTTCATTGCCTGGGACATTTTAAGTATGGCCTAAAATAATTTCTCAAGTTTCATTCCAAACATTTGATATTGTAATGTTCAACAACTTTGAAGACTCAAGAACCTCATATTATAATTCTATGTCAAAGAATTTGAATAGAGAGATGAGGTTAATCTTGTCATGAGATATGTTATTAAGGAGTTTTTCTATCCACTTGAACTACATATAATACTTGATTGTATCTTAATTTATACTATATTGCATTTTCTTATAGAATCTTCCTAATGAATATTCTGAGTTAACCAGACTGATCTGCAGTTTTCCGTAGTTTTATTTCTGAAGAGTTTTATTTCTGAAGAGTTTAAGATCAAGCACAACAAATGTGAACAATAAAGCTGAACTAAATATTTTGGGATTAAGTAAATTAACTGCTGGCTCTAAAATTCAATGAAGAATGAATTTCTTTACTGTATAGTTTTTTTCCCTGAGACATTCAGAAAGGAATCCATAAAGGAGTTAATTTTTAAGGATTCCAGTGCCTAGAGGATCTTGGAGTTAAATTATTAGTATGAGGCACATTGAGTAGGAGAATGGGGAGAATGATGGATTACCATCTCAGGACGTTTTGAATAAAGTAGCAAACTAAAAAGGAAAACTAAAGCAAAGGCAGCCTGGCAGATTTCAGTTGAGGGTACCCTTAGAATCTCTAACTGAGGTCAGTCTGAGGCTGCTCAGGACATGGCGTCTAGCACCACTCCATTGGCTCTGACCTTAAAATCTACCTTCCTTCCACTCACAGTTACTGATTTACCATGGGAAGTTTGGATTGATAATATAGGCATATCTTGTTTTATTGCATTTTGCTTTACTGTGCTTCACAGATATTGTGTTTTTTACAAATTGAAGGTTTGTGGCAACCCTGTGGTTAGCAAGTCTATCAGCACCATTTTTCCAACACTATTTGCTCACTTTGTGTCACATTTTGGTAATTCTTGCAATGTTTCAAGCTTTTTCATTATTATTATATTTGTTGTGGTGATTGGTGATCAGCCATGTTTGATGTCACTATTGTAATTGTTTTAGGGCACCATGAACCCCACCCAGAAAAGGCCATGAACGTAATTGATAAATGTGTGTGTTCTGACTGCTCCACCAACCGATGGACTCCCGTTCTCTCTCGTTCTCCTCAGGCATCCTTATTCCCTGAGATACAATAGTGAAATTAGGCCAGTTAATAACCCTACAATGGCCTCTAAATGTTTAAGTGAAAGGAAGAGTCTCATGTCTCCATGTTATTTAATTTTTTGTCTTCCAGTTTTAATGAGATATAAGTGTCATATAGCACTGTATAACTTTAAGGTATACAGCATAATGATATCACTTACATACATCATGAAATGATTACCACAATAAGTTTAGTGAACCTCTGTCATCTCATATAGGTATAAAATTAAATAGAAAACAATTTTTTTCTCGTGATAAGAAGTCTTAGGATTTACTCTCTTAATAACTTTCATATAGAACATACTGCACTGTTAATTATATTAATCACATTGTCCATTGCATCCCTAGTACTTATTTATCTCATAACTGGAAGTTTGTACCTTTTGACTACCTTCATCCAATTTCCCCTCCCCCCTCTCTGGTAACCACAAATCTGATCTCTTTTTCTATGAGTGTGTTTGTTCATTTGCTTGTTTTTGAAGTATAATTGACCTACAACACTATGTTAGTTCCTGTTACACAACATAGTGATTCAGTGTTTCTGTACATTTTAAAATGATCACCACAGTAAGTTTAGTTTTAGTTACCATCTATCACCATACAAAAATAGTACATGATTATTGACTATATTCCCCACACTGTACATTTCATACTTGTTACTCATTTATTTTGCAACTGATAGTTTGTACCTCTTCATCTCCTGTACCTATTTCTCTCCTCTACTTACCTTCTTCCCCTCTGGCAACCACCTGTTTGTTGTCTTTATCTATGACTCCGTTTCTGTTTTGTTATGTTTGTTCATTTATTTTGTTTTTTAGATTTCACATATAAGTGAAATCATACCATATTTGTTTTTCACTGTCTGACTTATTCCACTTAGCATGATGCCCTCAAGTTCCATTCATGTTGTTGCAAATGGCAAGATTTCATTATTTTTTTATGACTAATATTCTATTGTATATATGTAAACTACATCTTCTTTATCCATTTACTTATTAATGGGCACTTAGGTTGCTTCCATACCTTGGCTATTATAAATAATGCTTCAAGGAACATAGGGGTGCATATATCTTTTTGAATAAGTGATTTTGTTTTCTTTGGAATAAATACTCACAAGTGGAATTGCTGAATCATATGGTAGTTTTAATTTTTGGAGGGATCTCCATACTATTTTACACTGAGACTGTACCAATTTACATTTCCATCAACAGAGCATAATTGTTTTCTTTGGTCCACGTCCTCAACAGCACTTGTTATTTACTGCATTGTTGATAATAGCCATTCTGTCAGGTGTGAGGTGATCTCTCATTGTGGTTTTGATTGCCATTTCCCTGATGATCAGTGATGTTGAGCATCTTTTAATGTGCCTGTTGGCCATCTATATGTCTTTTTTTGTGAAAATATCTATTCAGATCCTCAGTCCATTTTTTATTTGGGTTGTTTGTTGTTTTGATATTGAGTTGTGTGACTTCTTTGTATATTTTGGATATTAATCACTTATGCATATATCATTTGCAAATATTTTCTCCCATTCAGTAGACAGCCTTTTTGTTTTGTTGATAGTTTCTTTCACTGTGTGAAAGCTTTCTAGTGTGATGTAGTCCCATTTGTTTATCTTTGCTTTTGTTCCCTTTGCCTGAGGAGACATAACCAAAAAAATATTACTAAAATCAATGTCAAAGAGCATACTGCCTATATTTTCTTCTAGAAGTTTCACAGTTTGAGATACTATTTTTAAGTCTTTAATCTATTTTGAATTTATTTTTGTGCATGATGTGAGAAAGTAGTCTAGTGTGATTCTTTGGCATGTAGGTGTCTGGTTTTCCCAACACCATTTATTGAAGAGGTTGTCTTTTCCCCATTGTACTTTCTTGCCTCCTTTGTCATAGATTAGTTGCCCATAGAAGTGTGGATTCATTTCTGTGTTATTTTGTTCTATTGATCTATGTGTCTGTTTTTGTGCCATATCATACTATTTTGATTACTATAGTTTTATAGTATAGTTTGAAATCAAGGAGCATGAAATCTCTAGCTTTGTTCTTCTTTCTCAAGATTGTTTTGGTTATCCAGGGTCTTTTGTGGTTCCATTCAAATTTTAGAATTATCTGTTCCAGTTCTATGAAAAATGCCATTGATATTTTGATAGGTATTACATTTGAATCTGTAGATTACCTTGGGTAGTAAGATCACTTTAAATATTAATTCTTCCAATCCATGAACAAGGTATGTCTTTCCATTTGTTTGTGTTGTCTTCAATTTTTTTCATCAGTGTCTATAGTTTTCCAAGTAGAGGCCTTTTACCTCCTTAACTAGATTTATTCCTAGGTATTTGATTCTTTTTGATACAATTTTAAGTGGAATTGTTTTCTTAATTTCTTTTTCTGATAGTTTGTGGTTAGTGTATAGAAACAAGCAGATTTCTGTATATTAATTTTGTATCCTCCTACTTTACCAAATTCATTAATGAGTTCTAGTAGCTTTTTGGTGTCATGTTTAGGATTTTCTATGTATAGTATCATGCCATCTGCAAACAGTGACGGTTTTACTTCTTCCTTTCCAATTTGGATGCTTTTATTTCTTTTTCTTGTCTGCTTGCTGTGGCTAGAAATTGCAATATTATGTTGAATAAAAGTGGCTAGAGTTGACAACCTTCTTTTATTTCCAATATTAGAGAAAGTGTTTTCACGTTTTTACTATTGAGTATGACGTTAGCTATGTGTTTGTCATACATGGCCTTTATTATCTTGGGGTATGTGTCCACTATATACACTCTGTTGAGAGTTTTTATCATAAATGGGTGTTGAATTTTGTCAAAAGATTTTTCGGCATCTATTGAAAGGACTATGATTTTTATTATTCATTTTGTTATGTGGTACAAAACATTGACTAGTTTGTGGATATTGAACCATCCTTGCCTCCTTGGAATAAATCCCATTTGACCATGGTGTGTGGTCCCTTTATGCAATGTTGAATTTGGTTTGCTAATGTTTTGTGGAAGGTTTTTGAATTGACGTTCACACAGTACATCCAAGGTATGCCCTTAATAATTTGCAATTATTGAGTATTTTATGTGCCAGTTATTGTTCTAAGTGCTTTGTATGTCTTAACTCACTTCAACCTAAAACAACTCAATGAGTGGGGCACTATTATAAACCCCACTTTACAGACAAAGAAACTGAGGCATAGAGAGTTAGTTAGTGTGCACCAAATCACACATTTCATAGGATTTGATCTCAGGAAGACCTGCTCTAGAACCCACACTCTTAAATATGAACTATACTGCTTTTATAAGAACATAGTATCATCATTTTATTTAGTACTTTTATTTAATTCCTTTCTAAATTGTCTATAATTCCTTAGAGTTATCAAGAATCTATCTAGGGGCTTCCCTGGTGGCGCAGTGGGTGAGAGTCCGCCTGCTGATGCAGGGGACACGGGTTCGTGCCCTGGTCTGGGAGGATCCCACATGCCGTGGAGCGGCTGGGCCCATGAGCCATGGCCCCTGAGCCTGCACGACTGGAGCCTGTGCTCCACAACGGGAGGGGCCACAACAGTGAGAGGCCCGTGTACCACAAAAAAAAAAAAAAAGAATCTATCTAGTCTGTGGGTCCTCAAGACATTGAAGAGAACTGGAATTCACATAAATAATTTGTCAGACATGAAGTTAAAATTTTTTGAAATTTAAACCTTGAATTCTACATTACAGTAAATGTACACTTACAATGAATAGACAAAAATCACTCCAATTACCATTTCATTTCAAAATATATAACAATGCCTACCAACAAACAGCTCAAAATGGAAACATTAAACCATTCTTTATTGTATGTGAAGACAGAGTTTCAAAATTTTTATTGGAGATGGGAGTAATAAGAAGACATTGTTAAGGCTGGATTGTTTGAAATCTCTTCATGTACAGAGTGGACAGACACTCAGTAAAGGATAGTTGAAAGAATGAGTCTAAAATGAGGTAGCTTCTGCCTGCCTTTTGGAAAGATGTTCTCCAGAGGTCTATGTTTTTAATGAAACTTTGCATTTATAATCAATCCAGGCAATTTCCTCTGAATTCCAGGAAATGCCCCCCAGGCCATACTCCATCAATTAGATTCTTTTCTTTTCTTTTTCTTTTTTTAACTTGATTTTGATGTGTTATAAGCAATCAGCTTCCCCAAGAACATGCTATTACTTTATAATTACAAGTACTGTACTCTGTTGCTGATTTAATATTATGTTTCTTAAGTAGTACTGTCAACTTTTAAAAATTAGTGATTCTACTTTAGCAAGAGCACTGGGCCCATTTCTCATCTTACTCTGAATCTAGAGGAGCTCAGCTGAACCAAGATGAGCATTGAGAGAGGTAAGAAACAATCTCACCGAGATTTGTTTCATTATAAAAGAAGTTTTCAATTCTACATCCAATATACTCAAATTGTAAATGCTTCAGCATCAACCAAGTATGGTATATTGCTCTAAGAACAGTCGTTGCATTGTTTTAAAATGTAATGTTCAGGTTGAGTTACTTAACCAAAGAAATTAAATAATACTTTCCTGCTTTCACTTATAAAATTAAGCTTGCAATGATTCTTTTAAAATTTATAAGTTGAGAATTATTGGATCAGTGCTTGGAAGGGAAACACAAATTCCATATAGACAATAGTGATTTCTGTAGTCCAGAGAGTACTTGATTTTGAAAAGAAGTAACTTTCTACTTTCTGTTGATATTTGCTATGCATATATACTGACCTTCAATTCCAGGAACAAAATTCAAGAATAAGTGTATTGAGACTTTATCAATAATCAAATTTGATGCAGCACAGATAAGAAAATATTATGGGAAATGTTTCAGATATGAACCAAATTTAGAAGTCCAGATATTCTAAGTCAATCATGTACCAGAACAGTCTCCACTATGCAATCTATAGATACCTCGTGTATACTTCCTACTTCTTGACTAAGGGTATATTACTGAGAAAACTAGCTACCAAAGAGTGACATCAGCATGCCAGCTAGCCCCAAACCTTTGAAAATTTTATAGTCATTGTTAAGTCCAGTTTATTGTGTAGCTGAGATAAATGTGCCACTGATATCACATCTGTGCTCTTTAAAACTGTCTTCATGGGCTTCCCTGGTGGTGCCATGGTTAAGAATCCGCCTGCCAATGTAGGGGACACGGGTTTGAGCCCTGGTCCGGGAAGATCCCGCATGCTGCAGAGCAACTAAGCCCATGCACCATAACTACTGAGCCCGCTCTCTAGAGCCCGTGAGCCACAACTACTGAGCCTGCATGCTACAACTACTGAAGCCCACACACCTAGAACCCCTGCTCCACAACATGAGAAGCCACCGTGGTGAGAAGCCCATGCACCACAATGAAGAGTAGCCCCCGCTCGCCACAACTAGAGAAAGCCTGCGTGCAGCAACGAAGACCCAATGTAGCCAAAAATAAATAAATTAATTAAAAATAAAATAAAATAAAATTGTCTTCATGGTCTATGTAAACCTAAGCAATAAAAACAAAAATGAACATCACCAGAAATAGATGATGAAACCATCTGTGCTGGGTTAAATGCCTTACTCAGAAAGATGAGTACTGTATATCAGAAGTGAGAAGGGTTAGGTGCAACACATTGTCAAGAATTTCAGTGCACATATATATCACTGGGAGTTGGTAACTGCTGGCTCTAGCTAGCACAGATAGGGTGATTGGAGATGAGCTGTCTGTATGAAACAGTGGTATCATCCAGCTTGAATGCAAAGGGATAGAATCAGAAATAGAGATAATCCTGCAGTGGCTATAGCCATGTGCCCACTTAGAAAAAATAATGGCTTCTGATCACGTTATGCTTAGGTTCCATGTGTAATATACACATAGTAATGTTATCCTTTTGGCCTACTTTTATAAAGGACAACTCTATAGAGCTAAAGACCTTTCTAAAATCTAGAACTCATTGTGAAATGTGGAGCACATATTAGCGGGTCTCAATTCAGTGGGATGAGTCTATTTAAATGTGAATAGGGTGAGGGGATCTTGTATATCCTCACATATCTGAAAGTAATTTTGAATGAATTGATAAATTAATATTTGCTAGGTATTCTGGGAAGGTTTTGAGATGAAAGAGAATGTGAAAAGGAAAGGGAACTATCATTAGATGCTCCTATTATAGTAACATAAAGTAAGTTACAAATTGTTTTATATTCACTAGTAAAAGAAATACTGTTTATTATTTCCTTGAAGGTGAGTACATCTGATAACTCTGTTTCAGTGGCTATAGTTCACTATCTTCAAACTATTATCAATTTCCCTTCAGCTTTGAATGTTCTCTTGGCTCTAATGTCAACTTAAATTTTATTTTATATTCCTTGTCCATAATTAAGTCACCTTTTTGGAGGTAAAGTTAAGAACTATGTTTTAGCATCTGTAGTTCAAATCTTTAACTGATGCATGACATTCCTTTTAAATTTATTTAAATCTATTTAAATTACATATATTAAGTATATTTTTAAATTAATAACTACTTTTTAAAGAGTAAATATATGATAAAATTTATTTGCATTTGCCTACTCATCTAGCACATTTCTGGCTCTTCTACTAATTAACTAGTCCTCTGACCTTGTGGGAGGTATTTCATGTCTATAAGCCTACATGTCCTTATCTATAAAATGGGAATAATGGAATTACAGCATGTTAAGGCTATTCTGTGGTATACTTTATCAAGAAACATTTTAGAACATTTTGATACCACATCATTAATTTATAAATTTTTAATATGGAGAGAGAGATAAGGAGAGATTTTCCTGAATAATACTTTATACTATTTATTTCCAAATCATGAAAATGTTATATGGAAGGTTTGTGAGATGTCAACAGGTTAGGTATGTGTTGAGTTTTTCACATAAAGACCCAAGGGTTCTAAATACAAGAAAGCAGCACAGTTCCAGTGAACTTTTAAGGAAGTGGCCTCATAGAAAAGAGAAATTCATGGTAGCCACAAACTTTGAAAGAGACTAAATTACATTTCACTCTATATTCTTTAGTTCTAGCAAATAAATGTCATTCTGTTAAATACAATAGTGGCATTAGATAGTATAGAATCAAATTATTTTTTAAGTTTGTCAGGTGATTTTTAAAGTATTTTCTTCAGCTATTATACTTATCTAAGACATAGTGTTGTAAAATAGAGTATTATGACAGTTAATTTTATGTGTCAATTGACTGGACCATGGGATGCCCAGATATTTGGTTAAACATTATTTTGAGTATGTCTGTGACAGTGTTTCTGGATGAGATTCACACTTGAATTGGTAGAGTAACTAAAGAAAAGAGATGTCCCTTCCAGTATGGGTGAGCCTCATCTAATCTGCTGAAGCTGAATAGAATAAAAGGCTGAGTAAGAAAGAATTCTGTCTCTCTGCCTCATTGTTTTTTTCCTGGCTGTCGACTTGGACTCAGACTGGAACTCCCACTGTTGGATCTCCTGGTTCTCAAGCCTTGGACTTAGACTGGAACTATACCACCAGCTCTTCTGGGTCTCCAGCTTACCTGCTGCAGATCTTGGATTCCACAGCTTCCATAATTGCATGAGCCAATTCCTTATAGTGTGTCTGTCTCTCTCTCCTATTGATTCTGTTTCTCTAGAGAACCCATGCTCATATGTGTCTAATGGCAGATTGGAAATTTACAAAATCCCTTGGGAACTATTTCAGAAAGTGGTCAGATAAATCATTGATATGCCAGCAATTTTACAAATGCTTTGTTATTCTTTAGAATAAAACTTCTATATCAAAATAATAATAATTTTGAAAAAATATTTAATGGTACACGAATAGTTATCTTTTCTCATTGTCTTACGTTGCTACTTTGAGAAATCTATATGGTCTAAGTAGCGTCATAGTATTTTTTCTGAAGTAGCTCATTATGTGATCATTATACAAATTAAGGTTGAAGTTTCCAAGCATCTGACTAAAGGCATTTTATTTGACTCTTCTTTCTTCTTTTATAAAAGAGGATTGAAATGTTCTAGAACATAATGGACTAAACTATCTCTGATTTGTTTCTATGAGCTTTATCCTCACTTGAAGATGCTGAATGGTCTTCCCAGATTTCTACTGAATGGGCACCCACAAAGTCACTCTATTGTCTCTAATCTCTCCAATAAATTACCTACAAAAACAGAAAAAAAGATGCAAACTCACAGAAACCTGGAAAGTTAAGACTGGAAGAGGGAGTACTAGTGCTTCAGTTAAGCATGGTTGGGAGGGGGTTTCCACTGAATAGCAAAGCAATGGAAGATTATAATAAAAATAACTAATGGTCTCCTTCAACTTCTTCCTTACAATAAAGGTGTCTTGTTTCCTGAAACTCAGAAGGAAGAAACCTCATGTCTCCCTCACTGCATGCACAGCAATGTAGACACTCCAGGTCATTATCTAACAGAACACTGGGTCAGTCATCCTCATGATGTGAAAGTGTTGCTTCTTCAGATATCAAGGCACTCTCACCACCCGCCCATCCACCACATTTCCTCAAGTTCTTTTTTTAATTGCAAGAGATTTATTGGAGGTAATGCCTGTGAAAATGAAGGGAGACAAAGAAAGGCTTCAGACAGCAATATGGGTCTGACACCACAAACTTAGCAGCTTTCATCAGCACTGACTAAGGATCTTCCAGTTTCGGCAGGTCAGAAGTCCCAGCACAGTGTGGCTGAGCACATTCTCAGCTGAGGGTGTCCCGAGACCAAAACCAAGGTGTTGGCAGGTCGCGTCTTTTGTCTAGAGGCTCTGGGGGCAGACTCTGCTTCCAACCTCGTTCAGGTTGTTAGCAGAACTCAGCTTCTAAGTGGTTGTAGGTACTGCTTCCTTGTTGGCTACCAGCTGGGGGCTACCCTTAGCTCCTGAGGCCTCTCTCTGGTCCTTGAACACCAGTCCTTATGTCTCAGAGCCAACCCCACCATATACATCTTAGAACATCCATATATGTAGAACACAATTCTAATAAGTCAACTGTGCAGGTGGTGCAGGGTTGAACACATGAAGTTACATCTTAGAAAACATCATACTGCAGGTGTGGAATCATAAATGGTCTACAGGCAGAAGCTCCTACAGTGGTGCAGCACAGAATTCCCTGTCCATCTCTAGGGTGCCAGAGATTCAAGCAATGGAGTTGGAAAATGTTTTCATTTCAGTTCAGAAGAACTGAACCAGATAGACTTTTGCTAGACACTGATGTATACTGACAGTCATAGATGTTAAGTACCCTTTGATCTATGCAGTTATGAAAAGGTGAGTCAGTTAGCACCTGTTAGACCACAAGCAGCTTCAAAGGAAATTTATACCTTGTCTGAGGGTGAACACTGATACTGAATGACTCTGTTTTAAGAATAAGAAAGAGGAAAAAACAAAACCAACAATGACACAAAGTCTAATAACAACAACCAAAAAAAGGTAAAGAGAACATTATCCTGAGGCCCAAGGAAAATCTGAAAATAATTTATTATGGAAATCTGAAGCCACACAAGAAAATTCTGTGGTAGACTCAGCATTAAGCTCTAAGACACAGCCTCTAGGAAGCTGCTTTATTTTACAACCAGAGAGAATTTAGCACAGGAAAGCCAGTCTTTTCAGTAACATTAGACATAGATGTGTTTGTGTGTGTATGTAGTTGTATAAATGGCATATTCAACTATATATAAATGTGTTAACTTATGTATACATGTGTGGATAGACAGATTTATATAAGAAAAAATCTCATAGGGTTTATTTTGCTGTTATTTGTTGGTAAAAATTCCTTCAATAACATTCAATGCTCATTTCTAATTAAAAAAAAATTCCACAGAATTAGGAATAAAAGGATCACTACTATATTTTTTAAATTATCTTAAAAAAGATTCAAAATTATATTTGATTAAATATAACAATGCTTACATCGACTTCCTTGCCAGGGCAATAATACATAATACTGAAATGAGAGAGTGTAAATTTTTGTTATTATTTGCAGACAGTATGACTATTTAAATAGAAAACTCAAGGGAATCATTGACAAAACTCTGAGAATTAATATTAAAGTTCATTACAGTGATTAGATACAAATTAAATGGCAAAAATTGATAGTTTTTCTGTATAGCAGCAATAACCAATTAGAGTACATAATGAGAAAAGGTACCATTCACATAATAG
Source organism: Hyperoodon ampullatus (assembly GCF_949752795.1). NCBI lineage: Eukaryota > Metazoa > Chordata > Mammalia > Artiodactyla > Ziphiidae > Hyperoodon > Hyperoodon ampullatus. The sequence goes on along the minus strand of NC_136925.1, from coordinate 30,528,113 downwards.
TAATATCTTATTAAGAAATGCACATAATCTGTATGAGAACTATTAAAATACTTTCTTAAGCAATATAAATAAAAACTTCAATACAAAAGGAACAGAAACTGTATTTCCATAACGGAGCACTGGATTTTATAAAATATGCAAATTGTTTCCAAATTAATTATAAGATTAATAAAATGTTATTTGGGATCATGATAAAATAATTTTAAAGTCTATTTGGAAGAATAAATAGGTAAAGATATCTATGAATATTATGGGTAAAAATATATCACATTCAAATAGAGTAAAAGAGATGTTTAAATATATTGCTATGCTAAAACAATCTGTGGTTCTGGTTCATGAAATTACAGTCTGATTAATAGAACAGATAGTACTTCAACACACTAAATACATACATAAGAATTACCTCATGGCAAAAATGAGAGTGCATCATAAAGTAAATGATTAAAAGATGCAGGTTTTTAAATAAAAGCTATTGGGAGAACTGATTACAGGGTGAAAAAATAGTTAAAGCCCCACCCTATGAAGTATGTATATTAAATAAAGACCTTATGAAAAAATAGTTAAATAAATAAATAATGAGGCTTTTAAAAACTAAAAGTAAGTTGGTTAACGTTAAAAAAAAAATGATCTTGGGACAAGCAAATAGTTTCTATGTAGTGTCCCCTACAGTGTGTTCCGAGAAGCATTAACTCCATGGAATGCTCTATGAACAAAGGGGTCCATGGGCAAATATGTTCTATAAATGCTGTACACTCTATTCCTTCATTGGAAATTCAATGCATATCAACTTCCTAAAAGCACGATAGCATGAAAGAAAATCACTTAAATTTACACATCTTCTTTTTCTCCAAACTTATTAGGCCATATAATTTTATTTATTTAACAAAACTTTCCCAAATCCTAGTTTTTCAGAGATTACACTGTGGGAAAACCTATTCTAAGTATAAAAACAATGGTAGACATATTTATTTTTAAAACACCAATGTATTTCATCAACAATGTTAAACTTTTTTTGTAAAAAAACTCATAAGGCAATTGTTGCAAATATTTAAAACAAAAATGACAGCAGGTTAATATGATTACTACATATAAAAATACTTAAAATGAAGATAAAGAGAGAAACACCCCAATTAAAAATAAATAAAAGACACAATAAGAAAATCCATGGAAGAAAAGGATCAATAAATACAGGACATTTTTGACTCACTGATAATGAAACAAAGACCAATTTAAGCATCCATAAAACAGAATACCATTAGTTTTTCAAGTACCTGGATAAGTAAATATATAGTTGTTAGTAACAAAATTTAGAATAATACCATTATGTATAGTACCTCGCTATTTCTGAGACACTATGAAAAGTACTTTAAATGAATTAATTTATTTGGATGAAATAAAAATGCAAAAATGCCAAAGGTTAAGGGAGAGGAGAATTATTACACATCTGGACATAGTACTGTAATTGGCCAAACTTTCTAAGGCCTTTTGGCAACCAGCAGAAAGAGGATTAGAATAATTTATGTACTTAAATACAGTAAAATTTTCACATTAGATTAAGTACAAAATAATAACAGAGTTAGAACAAAATTTATAAATGAGGTTATTGAAGAAGATATTGTGTACGTTAGTGTAAGAGTTGGAATTACACCAGCTGTATGCTAATAAAGAAACAATTGGATAAATCATGATATATTCACTTTCTAGAATATTCTGTAGTCATTACAATTCTGTTTTCATATTATTGGCAACAAGAAGTGGGGAAGGAAAGGAAAAAAAGAAATGATGAAAATAGTGACTCCATCTAGTTACCAATAAATCCAATCTTTCACAGATTTATTTAGTGAATAGTCAATATCTTCATTATATTTGTTCTGCAGGCTTTAGCGATCACTGAAGACATGGTCCCTGCTATTGTAGCCTTCTACAGACAGATAAGCCAGCTTAGATGTTAAGCAGAAGGAGTCAAGGAGGAACCCTGAACTCCAAGGGGAAAATCAAATTGTTCCAATGGCACCATCCCATGTTTTGTGTAATTATAAGGACCGAGAAATTAATCTGTCTATCTCATAAGATGTAGTTTCCTTTGAAAAGGAGATAGTTTCACTCTTAGTGGGTATGGGACCCATGTCAGCTTACCTGGTATTGCAGCAACGTTTTTCTCAATGGTGTTCCATTGGGTAGGATAAGTGTAGAGAATGGACAGCAACTGGGCATCCAAATGGCTCCTGCAGGGTCAACAGAAACAAAGTAAGAACAAAAAATTAATCCTTTGAAAATACTCTGAGAGCATATTCTAAACTGATAGAGCATAGTTCTTGGAAGCTAAAATAGACCAGCACTGAAGGGGAGGAGGTGGTGGATCAGCTTGGCATTTTCTGACCTTTTTTAAAAAAAAAAAGTTTTATTGAGCTATAATTGACATAGCATAAAATTTACAATTTAAAGTATACAATTCTCTGGTTTTCATGTATTTATAAAGTTGTACAACTATCATCATATTCTAAGTTTAGAACATTTTTATTGTTGGGAATTTATAAAAAACAAGTTTACAGGGATAATTTTTCAGAATCAAATCTTCAAATGCTGGCTACATGTACAAATCACAAGCAGTTTGGTAAGTACATACTGTTTTTAGTACATAAGCCGACAAAAGTAATCTCTGTTCCTTGTTGTATTCCTTCAACATATCTATTAGATAGAACATGACTTAATTATACATTTATATCCCACAGCAGTATTAGTGCAGTTCTCACTCTTGTTTCAAATCCTATTTGAAACAAGTGTGTAAGATCCTAGGGGCTGGGAATTTACAAATAAGTATATATGAAAACATGGTCATTGACCTTATTGATCTTCCAAAGAGAAAGAAAAGGAAACTTGTCCTAAAATTTCTGCTGTGTTCCACAATGTGTTTCCAACTCTTCATTAAAACCTGGGTGATCTCTAAAGGTAAGCAGCAGTAGTACCAAAACTAAGCAACCTATTTTTTGTTTTCATGCTGAGAATTATTTCTTTGGTGACATTCTACATCTTGAAAAATAATTTAGGGATTCAGGAGAATTATCAAGACAGTTAACTAGTAGAAAAGAATAAAAGACTAGAATCTACTTATTTTTTCTTTCACATAGTACAGAATTTTGAAATTGCCAATAATAATTACCCATCAGACATGAGAAATTGGGACTTCCCTGATGGCGCAGTGGTTAAGAATCCACCTGCCAATACAGGGGACACGGGTTTGAGCCCTGGTCCGGGAAGATCCCACATGTCACGGAGCAACTATGCCCGTGCGCCACAACTACTGAGCCTGTGCCTTACAGCCCGCGAGCCACAACTACTGCACCCACGTGCTGCAACTACTGAAGTCCATGCACCTAGAGCCCATGCTCCGCAACAAGAGAAGCCACCACAATAAGTCCTCACACCACAACGAAGAGTAGCCCCGGCTCGCCGCAACTAGAGAAAGCCCGCGTGCAGCAATGAAGACCCAACGCAGCCAAAATAAATAAATAAATTTACAAAATAAAAATATAATTATTAAAAAAAAGAAATGAGAAATTGTCATAAATTTTAAAATGAAGCCCATCGATATTATTTGCAAATTTAATGTAAAACAAAACCTGAGTCTCAATGCTTTGCCACCAGGTGACACTGACTGTAAAGGATCTTGTCACCTAGTCATTCAGAAAAGGCATTCTTTGGGGATAATTGTGCAGACAGAAGAATGAATGAGACAAAGGAACAGGGAATGGGTTATTGCTGTTTTCTGAAGGCAAGTATCATTTCAATTTATAAGGAAATCAGTGTTAACTGAATGACAGGTTAATCTTCTTTTCAAAAGGGAAGATATTTAGCACTAAAAGCCTCATTGTTTTGGTTGAAAGAATGCTGGTTCCATCCTTTACCCAGGAAAGACTGAGCCCCTAGACCTAAATCTAGTTGTTGCTGTTTATTTCCAATAGCCTTAGGCAAAAATACTTAACCCCCCATGCCTCATTTTCTCCATCTGTAGAATGGCAGTAATGATCCTTACCTGTCTTTCAGGAGTGTTATGAGGCTTAATTAGTTGTTTGTAAAGTACTTTGCAGATGAAGAACTCAGTGTAAATGTTAAGTGCCATTATTATTACAGCAATCTTATGTTCTCTGCATCATTGCATTTTTTCTTTTCAAAATATTGCAATTTTCCATCTGTCATTTGTATTTCATCAAACAAAAGCTAAATTCTTGAGCTTTCTCAAATTACCTTGCTAAGAAATGTATCTAAGTAAAAGTCTCAAGACCATATATGCACACAGCACCCAAGCGCCTTGAGGCAGTCTCTCAAAACTCATCACTAAGCAATGTTGCATAGTCCATGTATAACTATTTTCAGAAATTCTCATGGTCCTGCAAATATTATGATACCAAAAATAGACAAAAATCAGTAATGACTTGGTCTCCAAGTATGATCAGAGCTAGATTTTTATCCCATAAAGTGAAAAGCCATTCGAGGTGATGGGGAGTTTGCCTCCCTTCCCTCCTCACTTCCTCCCTCCCTGTTTCCTTCTTTCCTTGCCCTTGCTCTTTTAAACATATAGTCAAGCAAAGCTGTGTAGTATGAACTGGATCTGAATTCACAAATACTTTTCTCTCATGTCTAAAGTCATGGCTCACTGTGTCTTCTTGCCTTTTAAAAAAAAAAAAAAACATAGTTTTTCCAATCCTGTTTCCCTTCTGTTTGGGTCTACTTTACCAAAGCCAACAATAAATGGTGAGCAGCAAAGAAACATTAGTGAGTCTAAGCACAATTGTCTCCCCAATCCGTGCATTTGATAAATGTTCTGTTTCAGCTAAAAAAGATGTATAACGTTTCCTTTATACTAAATTTAGTGGTGAAAATCTTTAATAACTAAAACTGACTATAATTTCCTCCTTTTGACTGTTCTATTTCAAGGTCTCATAAACCCTTTTTATTGATTAGTTTTACACAGAATGCTGTAGAGCTCTAAACAAGAAATTAAACTGAATGGCAGGTGGATTTTTTTTCATGGTCTTTCAGCTCACCCAGCAAAAAGGAAATTTAATGTGATGGTTGACTTTATGAGCATTTTTTCTTTAAAATTTTTTTTTCTAATTCTGCTACTGTGTGTGTAATTTCGTGTCACTTAGCTTTTATTCTGAACTTAATTGCAGAAAAGAATAACAAACACCTTAAAAATACTGGCTCACTTTTATTTTTGCATCTTTGAAGTGAATCATCTGCATTCACATGTTGATATACATTATCTCATAAGAAGACATAATGAAATTCCTTGTCAAAATGATTGGCATATAATCATGAAACTGGCTTCAGAATGGAATGTCAGGAAAGTTTTCTTCATCAAAGTTTGGGAATAGATTTTCCACCTCTCTTGTATATGGGAAAAACATGTTAGCTTTTGGTTTAGGTAATTAATACAGTCTTCCAATAATATTCTTGAACAGGAAGAATATTTTCTACTATATTAACACCCAATACGACACAAGTAGTTACAAGTTTTGACACATAAAAAAGGGATCACAGATGTTAGGAACAATTTGCAGCTCCTGCTTAGAATTTTATTTATTTATTTAATTTTATTTTATTTATTTTTTTGTCCTGCAATTGAGGGAGAAGAGCTAATTTTTCAAAAGAGGAAAAGGAATAGGTGCCTTATCCCTGAGGACTCATTTCCTTTATTTCTTGGGTGTTGACGTTCCTAAAGTACTCTGTTCAGAAGGTTTTCACTCCCATTCAAAATTGTGGGGCACAGAGCATAAAGATGAGAGATCTTAGAGATCTCATATTTCATGGTCAGTGGAGAAGACCACATGGAGAAAACCCATGTGTCACCAACAGTGACTCTTAGAACCAAAGGGTCAATAGCTGTCTAGTGTGGTTAGAACCATTGGAGGGAAAAATGACTTTGGAAATGCCTGGAGTTCCTGCTTTGTGACCATGTGACTCAAACTCTTAAGGGACAAGGAACATATCTTTAGGAGCAGAGGCTCAAAGAGAAGTTAAGTCTTGAGGAGGAGATAGAGAAACTGAATAAGTGGGTACTGGTGACCCTAATTTAGCAATTATAAAACATAGGAAGATAGCCTAGGGGAGAAACATACAACATATGAAAAGCTAAACAATTCTAAGAATACTCAGCTAGATGAAAGATAAATGCTATCAGCAGCTACAAAGAAGTTAGGAGGAAAATATGCTGCTTTTTAATCTTGTTTAAACCAGAGTAAGTAAAATGAAGCTAGTTGAAGGAGCCATCAGTTCTGCAGAGAATATGTATGACACATGGAGAGGACAACCATGTGAGGCCAGTACTGGGTATGCTGTTGGCTTTCTTACCCCAGAAAAAATTTGATCCAACATTGGTAAAGTAGAAGTCCTATCTATGCTGGGCCTCCTGCAATCAGTGATAAATGTGTATACTAACTGTTAAATCACATACAGGGAGTTCTTGCTTCTTCTTTAATAATCCCTTTGCTTTTAGAATCTCAGGTTAAATAACTTGATCTTCACACCTTCAGAATGGAAATGTTTTAGTTATTGTACTCAGCTAAACACCTGGTGTTAATTCAAGAGCTCAGATACAGATGGCCTTGAAAAATGGTGCCAATCCATTTGTTACACAGCCTCCAGTCACCAAGCCAGTACTGGAGCATGGAAGGAGCAATGATTAAGCAGAGTGATCCTGGCTTATTACCTCAAGAAACTGTTTATGGTAAAATCACCTCAGTGAGTAGATGATGTAAGGCTGCCTATCACTGTGTTTCATAAATGAATGCTGCTATTATTATCATTGTTGTTATTATCATTTCAGTATTATTATATTCTAGTAAATTTACCAATTTTCTTCAAGTTAAAATATCACAGCTTTTTGTAATATTTCTGTATCATTCCTAGGAAAACTTTAAAATATTTTGCATGATAATACTGATTAGTCTCAGAAAAGTGAGCTGAAAATCATCCAACACTGCCCAATTTCCAATTTACAGCATATGTGATCAAGGCTCTGCTTTTATAATTGTACATTACTGTATTATTGTGGACTATCTTTGCTTTAAGAATGTCTTACTCACTGTCAGCTAAGGCTTTAAAGCAATAGTTCTCAAAAGAGAGGGTGATTTTGACCCACAAGGGACATTGGGAAATGTCTGTACATTTTTGATTGTCACAACTAAGGTGGGTGGTGCTACAGGAATCTAGTGGGTGGATCCAAGGATGCTACCAAACATCCTGCAGTGCATAAGAGAGCCTTTCACAACAAAGAATTATCTGGCCCCAAAGATAAATAATGCCAAAGTTGCAAAAGCCTGCTTTAAATATGAACCGTTGCCCAAGATCTGCTATTTAGAAAACACACACTGTGACTTGATAATAAAAGTCAAACTTTCTTTTTAAAAATATATCTGTCAGTAAAGAGTTATGTCCAAGTTTTCAAATAATAATTTTTCACTTCTGTGTTTACAGAAATGATAAAGGCAGACTAGAGCCCTCAGAATCTCATAGGTTATCAGATGTGTGTGTGTGTGTGTGTGTGTGTGTGTGTGTTTTACTTCAAATGCATTCATTCATTCATTCATTATTTCTTCCATTATTTAAATGTAAGAAATATTTCTTGCATTATTTAAGTTCCTTTACTAAGCAGAAGATTGGCTGAAAAATATGCATTTATCTGGCAATGGGGCAAAATACAGTCCATACCTTTTATTTACCTACTAATCTCAATATAACCAGCATCAAAACTATGGACCTAAATAAAATCCTAAATACAATCTTGCTGCTGACTCATTTGAAAGATTTTAAAAATGGATTAAATACTCACAAATGTCACTTGGGCCCACAAAAGTCCCATGCATGAGCACTGAATTGTTATCCTCTTTGCTTCTCAAAGGCGCATTTAAAGCTTTCTCTACATCTAAGGCAGCTGACAGTTGCCGACTCATTCTGACTGCACCTTTTGGCTGATTTTGAGTGTGTAAGCAATCAGCCATGTGTGCACCTTTTACAGGGCAAAGTGATTGACAAAAACTTGGAAATAATCTTTGGCTCAACTGCCCTTCTCTGTGAACAAAGAGTAGTTTATCCAGTCGTCTGGAAGTTACAAGCATAAGAGCTCTGCTTTGCCCTGTTTTACCCTCAGATAAAGAGCTTGAATTTTCAGTTAGATGTTACTGTTCGCATAAAGCTATTTTTTTTCCCCTAGGACAGGATAAATGTACATGTGTTGTCATTTTAGAAACACTGATCATTCCCCAAAAATGAAGTCCCTTTATTCTCTTCAGAGTGAAAAACAGTTTCTTGTTAGATGACTCTTACCAACTGAGCTACTCATGTTGAGAGAAAAAAACAAAAAACAGAAAAAAATCACCCTGACAATTGTACAAAGGACGACTTTATAGGAGACCTTCAAACACTGAAAATCAGCCACCGCTCCTGCTGACCATGATTGAGACATCTGTATTCACTTCACACTGACCCAGGCACTAATCAGCCAGGAAGTGCAACAAGCACTGGCAGAAAGTATACAAAGATAAAGTACCAAACGGTATGAATATTAAAATCATAAATACAATAAAACAAGATAATGAGTGTCCTCAATTATAATAAAGCTAAAGCCCAATTAAAACATAATCACTGACTTATTATTCAGAATTTTTTTAGAGATCAAATTTAGCTGATTTGTTACACTCATTTCCTTTTAAAGGATTTCATCATCACTCTCTTTTTTGCATATCCACTTTAAGAAGATTCATTTATCCATCTAATTGAATAATTAGGCTTTTTTGATTAATTGTTTTAAATAGTTTCATGTCATGGGTCTCTTCTCACTGAAATGCTTTTATATTATCTTCTGTGCCTTGACGTTCCTGTTACAAATTACAAGTAATAACATCTTTTCACCTCTCCCTCTGGTACATCCAAAGAGGACTGGATTTAGTTGGAGAGTTTCCTACTGGTTCTTCTCTCTATCCCTCCCTTTCTTTTCTGGTTCTCACAGCTGCAAGTGTTTCTGAGCTTCATCATATGTGATCATTTTAAACAACTAAGTTATAAAGCAAGTGTGGCCCTCTACCTTCTTATGTTCATCCCTGCCATTGCATACAAGATTCACAGCTTCAGAGGTTTCCCCAGGGGTCCTAGCCCAGCAGAAAATCATGATTATAAGCGACAGTTGAGTGGATTTTTAGAATTAGTTTATTAACAATTACGTCCAACTCAAGGCTCTTTATTAACAGTACCAAGACAGTCGCCCAGCATAGAACTCAGTGCCGCTGTGTTATCCTAGCATGAAAGCAATTTCTCACATGGGAAATGATCTCAAAGATTATCTGAAGGTCCGTATTGGGAGATGATACCTTCTTCTAAGATTAGAGAGGCTGAAGTCATGGAAGCCAGTCTGGGGCATGGGGGTGGGCTTCACTTTGCCATGCCACCTTGCTGGTCCCTTAGGACCAGCATTTCCATTTGAGAAATTAGGCAAGTCTCAGGGCTTGGCTGCAGTGTATCTTTGACACACTTCTCCCACTAATCCCACTGTTACAAAGGAAGCCTGGAGTGAAGCATTTCTGTTGCCTTGAATACAAACTAGGTCGTCACTTGTCCCTAAAAGTGATTTAATTGACTCATAATCGTTTAGAATATTCCTTGAATATTTTTCTTTTACCAACAGACTAGTGCATTTGTAAATTGCTTCTTAAATATAAACAATTCATATGTGACAATTTTATAAATATGGCCCTAGTGGAATCATTTCAGCTTCTCTTATGAGCCAGAAACTGAGACATCTCAAATAGCAGTGAGCTGAGGTGAGAGCATGGTACGATGTCTGTTCTGTTTTCAGGAGTAAATTTTATCTGCCCTGAAGTAAAATGCAACGAGGTGAGACCTTTTAGGAATCCGGATTAGAACATCTAGTTTTGGATTAAATCTAAATGGAATTGAGCCATTAACACTCCAGGAAGAGGGAAGAAAAACAGCTCTTTTTCCTAATGTTTTATCAGTAATCATGCCATCGGGGAACAAATGGGGGAGTAGCATGATTATCAAAAAAAAAATCTGTGATTACAGAGTCCAATTATGGCTATTTCATATATTGATTAACCTGCTTTTTTTTTTAAAGGTAATAACTATGTTACCATTTGATTTCTAAGAAAAGAGCACATTTTCTTTTAAGGGTTTGTAATACTGAAGATTATGGATAAGTCAAGTATCAGGACAAGGTGATTACTTAACATCTGTGACCAAGTAAAAGGCTAAAGGAGAAAATCAACCAACATCTGCACTGTCAGTAAAATACTTGGCGGAAAAAAACACAAGTGAAGTGTGATTAATCACCGTGTATGTATGATTGAGTCAATTGACTGTTACTTTTTCATGATGATTAATCAGCTACAAAAATTATAATTGTCCCACTTCTAGTGGCTGCATGCTGTGCCCGATGACATCAGCTGGGGCTATAGATCCTCAATGTGTGGTTTTCAAAAGAATATGCAAATACAGCTGAGTAAGGAGGGGTGGGGCTTCAACTCCATTGTCAGAAACACCACGAGTCCTCGCCCTTCTATTATGGTTGGAGTTTTCTTAGCAGCTTCCAGAGAGGGCAGTTCTTATGCTATTATGAGTATTTAATAACCTCATCACCACCACAAGGGAAAATTAGAGAAACCCATTTCTGCAAATTGGCCATTGTGATCTTGTTCGGGAGATGATCAGATCCTCAGTGACTTATTTTCTTCCTTTTCACTGATTTCTTTTGTGATTAGCACAAATACATGTGCAAGGAATGATACTCTGTAGCAGGGAGTGGCTGGGGACCTGGGCTTTCAGTTCATTCACACATTTCACTCCTTCAGCACATTTGTGGAGCTAGTCGAAGGATCGGGGTTACAAATGTCCATCAGAATTTATCTAGGAACATTGGTTTACTAGCCATGACTGTGTGGTGAAGTGCGATTATCAGAATAGGCTTGCTTGTAAGTGTGAAGATGTTTGTAAAGACTATTTTCCACAACATTCCTAAAACCTCAAGGCTGTAATATGTTTTTGTCATTGGCTCTGCACACCTGTTCCTCACAGAGAGTACAGAGAACAATCCAGTACAGAATGAAGCAAAGCACCCATTTTCTCTACAGGTTGGGGTCTTCTGGTATCTCTGGCAATGACATGATAGTGTTGAATGAAACTCTTCATCATTCTACCTGACCCACTCTTCTTGTAAATTGATTGTTATCTTAAATTCATGGTTTACCTGAAGGGTTTAAGGTACTAAGGTCTGACACAGTAACCTGATTAATGAATTATCCCAAAGCAACTTTGTCTCATCAAGCTAGATCCAAGTATACTATTGAATTCCGCAGAAGGGCACCACAGGGCAAGAACCCTGGTCCTCCATGCATTGTAGCTCACTTTCACCATCTTTCACCTTGAGAAATCAAACTACTTTCAGAAAATGTAGTCCACGTAAGGCTGGAAATTCAGGCTATTATTTAGACTTTCAAAATGGGCCGATTTCTTTGAAAAAATCCTTAGAGATAACATCTTTAGAGGAAAAAATCATCTTTTACATTCATTAAAAAATGACGGGGATTTCAAATTTCTTCTCAGCTAGTACTAAGCAGACAATACCTTTCTGAGCCTTCAGCTGTACATAAAGTTCACACTAATGATCTGTAATGAAGTGCTTCATTTTTGCACATCCAGCATTTTCCCCTTAAAGTTCAAGAAACAGCACAAATTCAACACTATTCCCCTTTTAGCACATTGACTTTACTTCTGAACAGAAGCACTAACATGCCTGGAAAAAAATATTTAGTAATTTTTCTACTTGTGGGTCTTAACATATCTACAGATTCCAATGCGGTTCAAAGACACAGCCTTTTGAACACGCATCCCCCCAATTTCTTTCATTTTAAATAGGAATTATTAACAGCTCTTTCTTATATACACATGTTCTTCAAACCCACAGAGGCCTTCAATTTTATTAATATGAATCACTGAAGTCTCTCTAACTTCTTGTATTTAGATAAGAAAGAGAAACGTGGGAGCTCCAGTCTCTTGAGCTTTCTCTAGGTACCTACTAATTGTTAATTATTAGAGACTAACTAAGTCACTGAAGTGAGTCATTTGGCTGGTGTCTCAAATGCTGTCATTTACTACTACACAAATCAGCCTGGTGATAGAGTGTCTTTAAATTAGGTTACAACCATGCCGTTATTGGACAGGGAGTAATTGATAAAACCATTAGTAACACTTGTAGAGATAACAGCTAGCAAAATCATGCAACCATAATTATTCCTAATGGATACATGCTATAAATTGTGGCAAGAAAAAATCTTGCATTATCTTTCAATCAAATCTGACAGTCCTGGAAGATTACTGTAGACTAAATGCTTGTGTTTGAGAAACTGACCTATCAGAATCTCTTTGCTTTTTCTTCTCCTTCTTTCCCATCAAATTATGGGTTTTTCTTTTGTAATTTCTTTCTCTGATAGCTTTCAGTGTAAGTAAAATGTAGGTCTTTTATTGGTTGTCTTTTTTGTGGGTTTTAAAGTATCTGTATTTTTTTCAACGACACATAAGACACTATGAGGCATTTCAAAATGTAACACAGAGACAGTTACAGATTAAGGCAAAGAACTCCAAGTTATGGTTTATTTTTCAATAGCAAAACTTACTGTTTGGCAATATATAACTTTTCTCTGAATTTTGATGTCAATATTCATTTAGCAAAGAAAGATCTCTGGTTGTAATAAAAAAAAATTTCTATTTTTGACTTACTTTGATTCTTTGATTTGAGAATGCAAAAAGATAAATCTCTATGGGGAAAATACAGAGATAAGTCCAAACTTGAGCAAAGATTTCTTACTCTTCTGATACCCTCTATGATGTGGCATTTCCAAGACATATGAACATGGCCAGCAGTAAGTGAGGAAAACATACCTACCTATTTTCTGAGTTTAGAATTGTTTAAATGTATAAATAAAAGTTTCATGGTTTTTAAATCTATTTTGTTGATATGATAATCATCATAGGTTGAATAAAATCTTTCCAAAGACTTCAGTGGCTTTCTATATCTCTGTTTCCCAGTATCAAGAGATTTCTATTTGTAAAGAGTTAGTGATTATCTTACCTAAACTTCTCAAGAATCAGAAATATAGAGAATTTAAATAATTTTCTCAGACTAAAAAAAAAATCTTAGTTTAGGCAAATCTATATCTGGAACTCAGTTCTCATGGGTTCTGTTGAGTGTTACTTTCCATTTTCACAAAATTGTGGATACTCTTAAACATGAAATAGATTCTATGGGATCTTGTACATGATAAGTGTTCAAAACATGTTGGTTGACATACTAACAAATAATACAGGTAAAATTTTTGTAAAGATGAATGATAAATATATGGTATTTTTATTTTCTCTGAAAATTGGGTTTTAAGAAAATACTTGGAGGGGTAACAAATAAGTTATAAATTACTAACACATGCACACACATGCAGGTCTGCACAGCTGTTGGTCAACTCACTCCATTTTTCCTATTCCTCTCACACTATTCTTCAGTACATAGTAGGCCTGGATAGAGAAGCCCCTTTCAAACAGGGATAACACTCAAAAAGAAACTCACAGATTACCTTGTATACATATCATCAAAAGAAGAGAAAGCACATAACAAAACATGTGCAGGCAAAAGAAGTACAAAAGGAAATAGAATAACTCCAGTAAATAACAAATTTCAGACAAATATTTGTCTTTATTCTCATAATTTAAGGAGAAAAGTATTACTAGAAAGTCTTAAATGAGATATAAAAGCAAAAAGAAACAATGATAACACACTAGAAGAATATAACACATAAGCTAACAGAACTCAGTAGAGAAATTGAGTCAAACAATAAAACCATTTCATAAATTAAAGCTACAAGATGAAGCATAAAGACAGAATAAATACTGCTGCAAACAGTGTCATGCAGTTCAGGCTTGAAAAAATTATATAAGACAGAATGTAAAAGAACAAAGAGAAAAAAAGAATTAAAATGAACATTATAGATATTGGAGAAAGTTAAAGAATATCCCATGTATACATACTCCTGTCCCTAAAGAAGATAACAAAGCAAGTGGAACAGAAATAAAGTAATAATAGAAGAAAAGTTTTTCTAAAAAAAGAAAGAAAATAGAATATGGGATATCTGAATGCCACATGAGATTTTGGGGGGAGGGGAAGTGCATTATTAAAACAATCAACACTCAGATATATTCTAATAATTGTATTTAACTGCAAAGATAAAAAAATTCATCCTATGAGAAAAAGGACCAGAAATATTAAATAATCTCTAAAAGTTATGGCCAAAAGTGTTCACAGGCACATTAAATTTCCAAAGACAATGAATGAATGTTCATTGCACACTGAAAAAACAACTCAGACGACTTAAAAAGTTGACCCTAAAAGGTTATGACCAGTCCAATTATGGTCTATGCATAAAAGCAACAGAAAGATGGTCAAAAACTTCAAGAACCCCAAAATAAAGAATATAGAGACGTTTTTGAAAATAACTATTTAATGAAAATACCTAGCCATTAATCAAAATAAGGAATTTGAGAATGAGGAATCTGTGGTGTAAAATTATTGGTATAGAGCTAAGTGGAAACTGATATTTTAAAAATAATATATCTAACAAAATATCGAAGATCGTCAGGAAGGGGAGGAGGAGAAAATGTAAGGCTACTCATTTTCTTTATGTAAGGTTGCTGGGAAAAGATGTAAGTTTACTTAGAGTGAGACTATATACTTGCAGGAAGTTAAATCAGTGAATAGGATTCTATTAATTTTTGTTACTCATTCAACAAAAAAGATATTGATCAAGTTCTTTTATTTCCACTCCTCTAGGTGCTAAAATCAGTCCAAGAATAAAACCTTTGTATATACTTAAAAAGTTAGGGGGGGAGGGGGGTTTAAAAACAATAACAACAAAAATCATTACATAAAATAATAAACTTAAGACAAAATATCTGCTATAGTAAAATAGAAATAGAATGCATTTACCTTTTAAAAATAGAGTCTTGATGGATGGCATAACATAATTCATTTTTATGCGGTATATGACATACGAAACTAACAATATCTCAGAGAGTTGGGAAATAAAAGAAATGACAAAGACCTAAGGTAGTAGAAGAGGAGGAAGAAGAAGAGGAAGAGGAAGAGGGGAGAGAAAGCCAGGATCTCAACTTCTAAAATGGTTTAAATATATGAAAAATGCATTATAAAAGACCAACTTTGTAATGATAAGGGTATAAGTCACAATAAAAACACAACTGTAATAGAGATGTGCCAAAGGTCAGAACATCAAAATGTATAAGGGGAAAATCATCAGGATTATAATAAACTATGGGAACACATCTCAGCCCCTAGCAAAACAAGTAAAATATAAAAGTAAAATATAAAAAATAAATATAATTAAGATTAGCAATAGGGGTAATTGTGTACTTGAAATTACTTAGCTTTCAAGTGCCCATTGACTATATAGGAATATTATTTAAAATCAGACCATAGAGAAAACCACAATAAAAAAAGGATAAATTAGGAGGTTGGGATTAACATATACACACTACTATATATAAAATAGATAACCCAAGAAGGACCTACTGTACAACACAGGGAACTCTACTCAATATTTTGTAATAACCTATAAGGGAAAAGAATCTGAAAAAGAATATATATATATATATATATATATATATATATATATATATATATATATATATATATATATTACATATATAAAAAACTGAATCACTGTGCTGTACACCTGAAACTAACACAACATTGTAAATCAACTATATTTCAAGTTTAAAGAAAGTACAACTAATATTGATTACATTCTATGATTACAATGTAGTAAAACTAGAAACTAATAATAAAATCATAGGCAGAAATCCCTATAACTTGGAAATTTTTAAATATGAAATATCTTTAAAAATACAGAAAAATTTAAAAAAAACAAAGAAACTACATACTAGATTGGAGACTATACAGAAAATAAATTGTATGAATATACCTTACAGCAGAACCTGTAAGACATGCCCGAAGCAACGCTCAAAAGAAAATTTAGAGCATTAATATTTAGGAATTAGAAAAAGATAACTTAAAAAAAGAAAACAATTAATTGAGATAAAAGCAAAAGATAAATTGATTGAAATTGTAAAATAGGTCAAAAAGCTTCCCCTCTGAAAAAAGAAAAAAAAATTGATCAATAACTAGTCGGGGCTTCCCTGGTGGCACAGTGGTTGAGAGTCCACCTGCCGATGCAGGGGACACGTGTTCATGCCCCGGTCCGGGAAAATCCCATATGCCGCGGAGCGGCTAGGCCCGTGAGCCATGGCCGCTGAGCCTGCGCTTCCGGAGCCTGTGCTCCGCAACGGCAGAGGCTGCAACAGTGAGAGGCCCGCGTACCACAAAAAATAATAATAATAATAATAATAACTAGTCAAAGAAAAAATTAAGAGTGATTGAAACATGGAGAAAACATACATTAGAAATAAGAATTTTGTTATAACCACAAATACAGAAAAAAGTAAGAGAATGCTTTGCCCAATTTTGTGTAAATATATTTCCCAACTTTATGAAGTAAATGAATTTCAAAAAATTTAAATCAACAAGAATTGGAGAATGACCCTTGTCTCTTTATTTTGGCATAATACTCAGATACATTTTATCTCCATCTTATCAGTGCTGTTATTCGTGATGCTTTTGGTACCAAAATGTATTTTATAAACTCTGTACAGCAAGCTCACGCTGAGAGCTACAGACCTGGGGACTGTTTCCTCCATGTTAAGAGGAGATAGACTCGCAGTATCAATTGGATAGAGAAGTCTGAGAGCTTCGTTCCTTTTGTTTAATTGAATAAGTAACTCTTGGAAAATTCTCCAAGGTTTTTAGTGACAAAATAAATAACATCAGGCATTTCTCTTATTATTTAATCATAGAAATATTTTCTCTGTTCTATTTAGATCTTTATAATGAGGCAATAAATTAAAAAAATAAAGACAAAACAAAAAATAACAGTGTCATACTAGGTGCTATACCATGTCCCCTTCATTCACATTTGTGCATTAATTAGGAGTTTTGTTTTCTACTTTTCCTTCCTTTTGAAAAGAATGTTTGAGAGCTTGTATTATAGGTTCTTAAAATACTAATCATTTACTTTATATATGAATAGATGGTGCTGAATTTATCCCTTGAAAATTAAAATATCA
This sequence comes from Hyperoodon ampullatus, assembly GCF_949752795.1. NCBI lineage: Eukaryota > Metazoa > Chordata > Mammalia > Artiodactyla > Ziphiidae > Hyperoodon > Hyperoodon ampullatus. The sequence goes on along the minus strand of NC_136925.1, from coordinate 30,510,860 downwards.
TGGTGCTTCTATCATTCTCTACCCTGTGCCACAATTTCCTCCTCTCGTAAGCTCCTTTCTTTCCAATACCCACATATTTCATTTTTAAGGCAGCAATATTTATCCTGGTAAAGATCACTATAATTTTCAACTGGTAATGTAATTATCATTTTTTGGTGTTTTATCAACAATACAATTACAAAAAAATTGTGTAAAAATTTATGTCATTTAAGTGTAACAAAATCACATTTGTGAACTTTAAAGTATCTGCAAGACAAGTGCCTATTCGTTTTGTATCATGGGGTAATCCATGTTTTTTAATAAAGATAGGTAAAAAATAAGATGAGGAAGGAACCACTCATCAAGTTCAAACTCCAGCCCTGTTTGTGTGTAATTAGCCAACATCATTTCTTGAGTGTTACTGTGGTCCAGTCATAGAGGAACTGAGGGAAAGTAAAGGAAACAGGTACCCAGGCTCTGACATAGAGACTACATAGCTTGATAAGAGGAAAGAACAATTATTGGAAATAACCTTAAAACTTCTTACGAAGCTCATATAGAATAAAACAAATGTAAATATTGAATTTTGAGCAACAAAGTCCAAGAGAGATGGAATGAAGTAGGTAGGGTTAATCAAGAGATGTTTCAAACAGTAAAAAGATATGGAAAAGATTATTTAAGAAGAAATATTGTGAATATAATCTTCAAATGTGCACTTGATTTTTTTGTTTTTGTTAATTCAGGGTTCTTACAAATCCATATACATTAGCAGATTAAGTACAAAACAAGCCAATTTATTCTTATATTTGCTTATGTGATAAATCTCAGAGCAGTAATTTTTTCTGGTAAAAAAAAATGAATTTCAAATATGTTTCCATAACATGAAAGTCCTAATATATTGCCTTTTAACTGATCATTTTGATGTGTTTTATGACTGTTAACTTGTTAATTCTCAGTATATCCCTCTGAGAAAGATAGAAGAGGGAATTATTCTAACCCCAGTTTATTAGTCAGAGAGTGAATCAGAGGAAGGTGAAGCACCTCATATCGGGTCATACAATTGGTTAGTAGCAAAGGCAAAAAATGAACCGTGTCAGAAGTCCCCAGCCATAGGCAACCGTGGCTGCCTTCAAAACATCAATCAGCGAACGTATTATGTTTTTTTAATGACATGTTAATGGTTTTAAAAAACCTCTCCTGGTTTAGAATATAAACTGGTATGTGAATATCACAAATTAAGTCAGTTAAATTAGTTCCAGTGAAACCCTTTGTCCTTTAAATGAAAAATTAACCAACTTGGTACATAGATCAGAGCCAGACTAGCTTTAATACACTCAAATTCATATAAACCTCACACTTCCCTGGAGAAAGTTGAGTGTCTAAAGATTTAATTCAAGTTCCAAGGTCAAGCTAAATAGATCTGAATTTCTTCTTAAAATGAGAGTTTCATTCCAATAAGTGTCTGACTTCAATTTGCTGCTTCTTCTCATACTGGGATGGCGTGGCCCAGGTCACCAAAGAAAGATCAAATCACACAGAATTGCGGAGGAATGCCCTAGAAAGGTTATTCTTCCACTGGTCAGGCAGGGGGCAAATAAGCAATTAAGTGAGCAGCTCTCTCCAAGAAGATGAGGCAAGGTGACAACTTGTCTGCTTTGCATGGGGAAACTTGGGTGAAGAGTGTCCTACCTTGCTGTCCAGATGCTTTCGGTAAACCTGATAGCTTTGATTGTATTTTGTGGGCTTATAGTGTTGTTGAATGATATATGACAAAATAAAGCTATTATAAATAAAATGAATGAAAAAAGCAACACATTTCTATTCTGCTTTTTTAAATGCCGTACCAAAAAGATCAGATATCCAAACGCGTAAACATATATGAAAAATCTCACCTTACTCCCTAATTGATAACCATGCTTCATTTTGCCTGAGTATCCTCTAACATTAGGTTTTGTTTTTGTCTTGTTGCTGTTTTTTGTTTGTCTGTTTGTTTTAAATAATTCCTCCTTGTTTGGAAGTGTTCTAATAAGGAAATGGCTGAAGTTTACTGTTCTGTAATGGTTTTACAGATTTGAGGGAGTGTGTGGGTGGGCAGTTTCCCTGATTTTTAATTCACATTTTATTCTAAATATCAAAAGAGATAACAGGAAAACGCTGAATGGATAGAATCAGGTTTTGTTGAAAGTGTGGTCCTTTGGTGCACTAAAAAACTTTTCAGTAACAGTGATGGCAATGTATATTTTAGTGACAGAAAAAAACAATTTTTAAGAACTTTATTAGTGAGGTAGTGCCATATTTTTAACGTAACCTCAGATGAGACCTTATTAAATTGAAGAAAATGATGAATCTCCATTAACAGCATAACTTTTAATCAAGCTCTTAAAAGGAACATTTAAAGTCATAACTTAAAAATAGCAAAGTCTTGATTTTGTTACTAAGAAAATCAGAACTTTGACATACATTTCAGAGAGACATACACTCTCAAAAATGCAGGAGGACTTCTCTGTAGAACTTTAGAAAGTGATTTCAAAGACAAGCATACCTCGATAATTAGAGCACACATAAAAAACTGTGAGACCCTGAGTCGATGGTGCTCTTCAGAGACTGTGTCAAACTAAAGAAATTGCAGAGCTTGAAAATGTGGCAATGTTGAAGACAGGAAGTCTGAGGACCGACTGGAACCTGCAAGTGTGAGGTCTAGAAAAAAAATCACCTGAGTAGAGTAAGTTGAAGTATTTAATATTTTAAATGGCACAGATAATAGCAACATGAACTGCTATTTTCAGGACCAGGAGAACATAAATGTCAATTAAAAGAAAACAGGTGCAGAACACATGGAAGTCTCATCCATGCTGGGAAGAATAAATGTGCCGAAAAAAAGATTTCACAAGAAGGAATATTATGGTAAAACTCCTGACGTGAGCTGGAGCAGAAGGCATGTATCCTGAGAGGAGAAGTTGGTAAGCACTCTCTGAGTGTACAGACCACGCTTTTTCCACTTTCCCTTCCTCCTAGGCCAGAACCTGGCACCCAGGAGCCACTCAGTGTCCTTGCTAGCTCTCAGCAACCATCACAGCTCATATGTGATGAACATTTAATGAAATCAACATGCTGGTAAAATTAAGAAACATGACTATAGTTATCTTAACTAACTTGTTCTACTTCACTAACTCGAATTGAACTTTAAAGCTAAATTGAAAGAATCTAGCATTTAAAATCAAAGATGTCTTTCAATGAAAGCCCTGTGTATTGTTTCCCACTAGCTCTGCAACCAGTTCAATTAATTCTGTGGATCGAAATGTGTTCTCATCAAATAAATCTTGGAAACTACAGACTATACTCTCCTCTTGGAGAACCACAATGCTCATGAGCTTATTAAAGGCCCTGGGAAGTTTTTCAGTAAAAAATAAAATGCCTGATAATTGAGTTGAGCCCGGTGTTTCTAAAACTTTTCCACACTTTTTTTTTTCTTGAGGAGGTGGGATTACAACGGCTTATTGACATCTCAGGAAGTTAGAAAACAGTGTAGAATGTGATGATCTAGAGTAATTCATCCTTAGTTACCTTTGATGCCCCAAATGTGAGGGGTCCATTCAGTCTAGAAACTTCTAGAGATTTAGATCTCAGGGGATCTCAATAAGCCTGGGTGAAGTCAAGAAATTTGGACTTGCCTAGTTAATCTAATTTCCTTTGAAGTCTACAAACTAACCTTGCATTACCAGGAACTTAGCAGACCATTTTCAAAGGTCTGGAAAGGATCTGGCTCCCTAATGATAATTCCCATCCTTTCAGATCTCTCTCTTTGTTACTTTCACCAGCAATTTGATCGTACAGAAACCTTCTTAATCTATTTTATCCACTCTGGCCTATTTCTTTTTCCACCCATTATGGCTGGGTACTTATGTTATCCTCTGAACTGCTCTTTCCCAAGCACCTCAGTTTCTTTTTATTCCTACTCTTAGCTTAATCTTCAGCCCTTCTGTATTGGATTGCCAGAGCCTTTTCCTCAGCCTGAAAACACGTTCAAGTCTCTCATCCTAGAAAGTGTTCCCTTGATTCATAACTAGCTACTGGCTGAGCTTGATCTTCTGTTTTCCATAAATTTCTCTGAAGACTTGTCCACCCACACCCACCATTCCCATCTCTTTGCTGCCATAACTTTAGGTCTTACCCTCTCAACTCCTATAAAATTATTCTTATTAAGTTACTAATATACCCTGAAACTAAATGCAATAAATATTCTAAAGACTTTACTTGAGTATAGTTTTCCCTTCATTTTTTTACCTGATTGGTTATTTGTTCTATGTTGAAAGTCTTTAATCTCCCTGGAATTTATGGTACCTCACACCCATGGTTTTTCTTCTATCTCCAATTGTCCTTCTCGGACTCCTTTGTGAATTCCTTTTCTTTCCTCACCTGTAAGACTTTGTTGCCCCAGTTCCATCCTTAGCACACTGCTCTTTTTACTTCGGACACCCTCCCCAAGGATCTTAATCACACTTATCTTGAACGGTTTCACATTGTAAACTGATGTCCCCTGCATTTACCATTCAATTCAAGCTCCTTTCATCTCTTGTCTGGATTACTGAAACAGGAGGCTGACTAATAATAGTCTTATCTCTGGTCCTTTCCTCAGAACATCTGCCCTCCATTTGGCCAGAGTGATCTATCTACATTCAAAACTGACTCTTCTGTTTCTCATATCTTATAGGATAAATTCAGAGGAGACAGGAAACTTGTGTCTGTCTACCTCTCCAACCTCTTATTTCTCTATTCCCTGCCTTATTGAATGGCTCGTTTGTGCTACTCTGCTTATGACATGTCATTTACTGCTTCTCTTCTTTGCTCATCAAGCCTGTGAAATATGCTCAAAGACAACTACTCCCCGCTCCCACCACCTTTGTGCATCGTTCAAAACTCAGCTGATAAGTCACTTCTTCATAGAAACTTTTCCTACCCGCCCAGGTTGTCTTAATTATCTTGACTCTGTGTATGGTTTTACTACCTATAGTTTGCTGTATGTGGTTTGTTTCAGTTACTACACTGTAATATAATTATAAATTTTTGTCATTTCCTCTCCTAGATTGGGGATTCATTAAGGTGAAGTGTCATATCTAATTCATTTTGTATCTCCAGTGCCTGGTAACCTTGCCTGCAGCAGAGCAATTGCCAGTAAATGCTGGTTGAAGGTAGTGTTGAATGAATGATAAGAGCTCAGTTGTTCAAGCCTGCTGTTACACGGAGCATTGCTGCATCTTCCTGGAGATGATGGAATAGACAACTTCCATTCCCAAATTAAGATACCCGAATTAAGCATTCCTTGTTTAAGACATGTGATCATCACATTTTGTCTATCACTTTGACTATTCGTTTGAATCATATTTTAAATGTACTCTGGAAACCTACAATTTAAGGAAAATAACAGTGAATTGAATCACTTGCAAAGCCAAGAATACTCTAAACATAGGAATTATTCCACTCCTTCTTCTTTCCTCTTTCCTTCATGTATAAAAGACCTGATGTGGCTTTTTTCCTACAAATTTGTATTTCCAGGTTTTGAGTTACTTAAAGTGACATACCTTACACTAAATTGTATTTAAGAGTCCAGGCAAACAGCCCAGCTTAGAATATGTGATGAAGCTTCAGGTTCCTTGTGGTTTTTCCAGTTTTGTGCCATTTGCTCATTAGGATAATGAGGATTTCAGCAGTTCCATGGGAAAAGCTTTGAGTTCCTCTAGTGAAGGGAATCATATAAACATAAAGTATTCTTCAGAACAGCAAATGCAATATTCTACACTAACTTCTGTCTGACTGTCATTATCTTTTAAAAAAGTGAGTGGATTTTTCCCCTGGAATTATCTTCAAAGACTTCTTTGTAGTTGTATTAGTCAGGAAAAATTCAATGTCATAGCCTGAACTTTCGTTTTTCCCCACGTAGTCCATATATGTTCCATTGTTCCACAAATAAAGAGAGGTGACTGGATGATAAGGGGATTTTTTCAGTCATTTTCAATTAGCTGCAGAATGTTTCTTTACAGTAGCTTGGTTTCTGGTTAGCTGACCCACAGAACAATGACGACCACTTTACACTGCAGAGACAGTGCTGACAGGGGGATAATGAGAGAAACTGTCTCGGGGTTTCCCATTAACAAGTGTAACCAAAGCCCCCATTGGCCTTGCTAATGGGTAATAGCATATTACGCTATTGGTGAAGGCCTTTAGGAGATGGCAGACAAAGTTGCTTAATTAGTGGCATCTGAAGTGTTACCTCTACTGCTCTCCCGAATCTTCAGTTTCCTTACAGTTTCTAATTATTTTCCTTTGAATAAGAATACAGTACCAGATTTCCCAATTTCATTATGCTCTTTTCCCCCCTCATCTGAATGGGTAATCAAGCACTACTTATTTCAATCAACATACACTCAAATGGAACCTAACCACAGACGTATGAATACAAGCAGTTCTGGTATTGATATTGATTTTCCAGTAAATCATCTTAAACCCAAATGATCAAAAATCAAGACAGGTCAACACCAAAGAAACAGGAATATTGGCATGAAAGCAAGCTCCGTTGATTGGTACAAATTAAAAGATCATTTATTAGTGATTATGCTGTATAATACTGCCAGTGCCAAATGAATGCAATTAAGATGAAATGGGCCCCTGCAGCTATAGGGGTTAATAAAGACTGAATTCCTAATGATTTTTCCATTAATTATGAAGATGTCCACAAAACAGCCTTAACAAAGTGGTGGCCACCTCAGACAAATCTTTGTAATCGGGATAAAACACCTTCTTTAATTGGCACATTACTAAGATAATGTAAAGATTTCAACAGTTCCTAATCATTACTTGCTGAATACAAGGTAGGAAGAAAAAGGGTTTAGAACTTATGTGAGGAACAAAGCCAGGAAAGCTGATGTTTTGAGAAATCTGAAATAACTCTTATGAGAGTCTGATTAATGACATTGTTTCAAGCCTAGAAGACCCAATGCAAAGAGCATCTTCCTGTTTTGCATAATTAAATTACTCCCTCATATACCAACAGAGTTCTTCTCTTGTCTACAAATAAGATTTCTGTAAGCCCTAAAGTAGTGAGGAGGGAAGAAAGGCAGAAAGAAGGAAGAAATGAGAAAATAGAAGGGTTGAATTCGTAAATGATTCTGAATTGGTTGGGGAGCACATTTCATCTTCCAGTGACTGGGAACAAGAGCAAATCCATCCAAAGATGTACATTCAAAATGCATTTAAGCTTAGATTTAGAATTGAATCTGTGGCCTTTACCTGGATGTAACAACATGGTCCTATCCATGAGCCAGTCTAATCTAATCCTGATGGAAACAGAAAATATAAAATCCAAGTCTTTCTATTAATTAGTAGAAGTTGTTTAGTTGATCTCAGAAAAAGAACATTTTTTTCTCTTTTTAAGAAAAATATTTCACAACGTACTTTTTAAACTGAGGACTTTTGCAAGATTGTATCCCTCCTTAAAATCAAAGAGGCAGCCAGTGCCTCAGTGAAAAAAAATCCCACAAGAAAAAGAACATTAGGAAAATGTGACAACTCACCTTGCTCAAAATGAGTCAGGGAAAGCACTTGTTTAGGGGTGTGTGTGTGTGTGTGTGTGTGTGTGTGAGAGAGAGAGAGAGAGAGAGAGAGAGAGAGAGAGAGAGAGAAGATGAGGAAAATTGAAATCTTACTTCATACATGGTACAAGTACAAAATCTCAAAAAACAAAAAACAAAAAACCCAGTGTTGCAAGAGGCATAAGTTTCTGAACTGCAGAGTTTTGTGTCACGGTTGACACACTTTAAGAAGTGAACATGCCAACTATAACACCTACTGATCGCATCCTCTCTTGTCTCTCAGGCTGCCTTTTCTGTGGTTTTCAGTTGGGCATGCATGACAGAGATTTCTGTTGGATGAACAAGTTTATACCTATTTTACAGATGCAACTTGAAGCATGTCTGTGCATGGCTTAATATGTGACCATCTGCTACTCATAGGCTGCTAGGGACAGGTGTGCAGATGTGTCTCAGAGCCAGACAGTCTTGAGTTTGAATTCTTTCTCTGCTATCTATAATATTTTTGACCTTGAGCAAGTCACTTCATATCTCTGAGTCTTTGCTTTCTTACCTGTGAAATGGACAATTAATATTCCCTGCTCATGGTCTTGTTATGAAGTCTAAAAAAAATAGTATATGTAAAGGGCACAACACAGTGCCTACCACAGAGCAAATAGTCAATAAATGGTAGAAATAGTTTGTTCCTCTCCTTTAATTTTCAAAGATTGTTAGGGTTCAATCATTCCCATAAAAATTTCAAATTTGTGTTGCTCAGCAAATTAGAAAGTATGAAGGTTCTAAAGAGCCTCACGAAATCTTGGGTGGGCCTGGAGTTAATCATGAAACTTAATTTTCAACCTGATTAGTTATCTAATGTGTTTCCAAAATTTTTTGTTATGTTTGCATGTACACCTATTTGTGATATACAGATGCATTCTGCTCCTTGATTTATATATTTACTTACATGGTAAATATGTAATCACGAGGAAGAAGAGAAAATTGGGGGGAGAGATTTTTCTCTTAATTCTAATATTTTTAATGAAATTTCATTGTTACCAGTTGTTCTTCAACTCAGAAATAGAAATAGAAATATTCTCTTGAGTGTGTGTATGTGTGCATGTGTGACTGCTCGACTGTGATATAAAATGTATTTCTTAGGGTGGATATGAAAAGAGCTTGAAAGCTGCTAGAGTGTAAGCTTCTTAAGGTCCAGACTGGGTCATTTCCACTCTTTGAAAAGCATCACTTATGCTGTCAGAAGCAGGAAAAGTGATAGAAATCACCAGAAATAATGCTCACCTCAAGACAGGATTTATGAAAAACTAAGTATGTGTGGAGGAAGTCTTTTCCCAGGAGACAGGAAACTCAACCCCAGACAGTGCTTTTACTTTCCAGCTTTGATAAGCAGCAAAATTTCCTGCAATATTAAAATATAAATATCTCTATGAAGATGACTGCTCTGGAGGTCATTTTCTGATTTCCTTTAAAGTCATTTAGTTCACTCAAATGTATTCTTCTGAGTGTCTTGAGTGCCTTGCCTTCCTATTGTGCTCCAAGGCTAACCACAAGGGCTGTGTAGCAAGTGTGGATATATTTTTTTTTGAGAAGAAGCTATTTCATGTAATGCAAAAAAGGGTTATACCCTCTCAACCTCAGGCTTGAGAAGCAAGTGAGCCTGCCTTCAACTGAAGAAACTTTTTTAGAATTATTATGGAGTTGGCTGACTACTCTTTTCTTTCTTTTTTTTCCCCATCATGGTTTGAATTTGTGCTTTCCCTGAGATGTGGTTTTCCAAATTTTATTTTTATTTTGCACATGTTGTTTCAGACTGGTGAAATGTTCATGAATAATGCTGGTTTATTTTCATAACTTTGTTTCATGGGAAGAAAGTTGCCGAGAGACATTTTCTCAGAATGGAGCAGATATGTGTGGTAGGTGAGGACAGACAGATGGTGTCAGGAGAATTTTTGTGTTATGGGGAAGAATAATCAGGGCTGTGCTTTCCCAGATATCCACAGCCAGTCAGGCTCCTCTGAGAAAAGTTGCAATTTGCATGTTTCTTTCATCAAGTTTTTCTGATGTCATTTTAATAGTTCAAAGGAAGGGATATGAGTTCCTTCTTTATTTACTGTTACTTTAATGCTGAACAGCCTTTTTGTATAGCATTTGATTTTAGTTTATAAATAAATAAAACACCTGAAAATGGTCATTCATGATATATCTCTACACTTCTGGGCCAATTATGGAATTATCAGATCCATGATAATTTAGTAACTTTTATTGCATTCTGGCTAATTTGTACTCATTGTATGCTGACATATGAGCAATACCACTTTTCTGGGTTGGTAAAAAGGACTCTCCCTTCTTTATATTTCTGGTAACGAGTTTCATTGCATAATACGAATGAATAGCTTTACCAGGTTTCTACAGTTGGGTCACCCTTGACATATTAGTGATTTTGAATGTATAGGTAGACCTCATATACAATCTTCAGGCAATAAGAAATTACAATAAGATTTAGCTGCAAATTTTTAGAGTCTCCTCCCAAGTTTTTTTGGTAGCAGATCATTTGCGAACACCCAAATAGATAAGATCAATTTCCTTAACTACGCCAAAAGAGGAGACCTAAGGAATATGATTGCTGTGTTTGGAACAGTATATTCCTGGATTTCACAAGACCTCAGGTTTAGGTTTCTCAGTCAATGAAATCATATATGTCACCCTATGCCTGAGCGAATTTTGACCAAATACATATTGAATTTAAAACCAATCTTACTCTGTTTGCTGAGCTTGATATACACCTTGCTCAACCTCTCCAGTCCTCAAATACATTTATACACACACACACACACACACACACACACACACACACGCATGCATGCACTCCTTCAACAGCTGTGGTCACCCCCTGCGAAGCTTAACTATTTTTCCAGCTTTCACTCAATCAACATGAGCTCCCACCAAACCCAAACCTGTACTTTCCTACTCTCCTTTCTTACACTCCATTACCCCCCCAACCCTCCCCAACCCCTAGTTAATCGTATTGCAGAGTTACAGCTTTCACTCAGGTAACTTATGTTCATCACGCTATACTAATTAAGTTCCAGGTGGTGGCTTACAGTAGGTAAAGCTCTGGGATGTGACAACAAACAAGTGGACATGTTATTGCCCTTAGTTTGCATTTCTGACAGTAACTAAGCAACTGCACTACGGTGGGACATGCGCTGTGATGGGCAGCCGCAGGGACGCTTGAGGGCAAGCCTCAGAGGGCCAAGAGTGTTAGAGAGGACTTGCTGGACTTGAGATTGGCTCTGCCTGTGGCTCGCTTCTCTGATCGAAGCCCATCATGAAACTGGGCAGTCCCGGTGGAGTCTCCTGACTCTGATCCTGGTCCACAGCCTTGGTGAGAACTACCCTACTCTGAAACCCAGGTGGGCCCAGATCCATGACCTTCCTCTACACACGGCTGCCATGGCCACACCCAGCCTGTTTCCTTAGGTTCCCCTGGGCCAGACCCAGTTGGAGGCATCTTGCCCTTCTGAACACTGTGCTTGGATCTGCTGAGCATTCTTCTCTCTTTCCCTTCTTCCCTCTGACCTCACAACTACTTCACAGGCCCACTTTACCTTTCGCCTGTGACCCTTAGCTCTGTCCTTACTCCTCATTGTGTTTTCATATATAGGCCTCATATACACCCATTAGGCATTAATAAATTGTAGTAAAATTTTGTTCTTAAATTTTGCAGCTCCTTTCTAAGTTTTCTCAATAGCACCATCTTTATACCTCATTTACACTGGACCTGATCTAGAGGGCGACATTCTCATCCTTGAGCCCGAGCCCAATGACATAATGGGCTGAGACTTTGAAAGGGTCTTGAGGAGGTGGTGAGTATATTTTGTATTTGGTAGGGATCTAAATTTCGTGGTCAGAGTGAACTGTTACAGAATGTATTTTCCAAAAATGATCAAAGCAATGTTTTTGTCCCCCAGGTTGTTCCAAAACCTTGTGTTAAATGATGTTTTAAAAGAGTCTATCCCCCAGCCTGCCCTGAACCTGACTGGGACTTTGTGACTGCCTTGATGACTATAATGTGGCCATGCTGCCTAACTTCTAAGACTAAGTCTCTAGCTTCCAAGTGGCTCTAGCTTCCAAGTGCCTAACTCTCTAGCTTCCAAGTGGCTCTCTGTGTGGATACTTCCACTTGGAGACAGTCCACCAGGCTGTAAGGAAGCCCAAACTATGCCATGCAGAGTCCTCATGGACAGACCCACTTGAAGAAGAATTGATTGTCCTAACTGATAGCTAGCATCAGTCACCCAATCTGTGGGTGAATGAGTCTTCAGATGATCCTATCCCCTGGAAGTCTTCCATCTGAGGTTACAGTCATTAGGAAGCAGAGACAAGCCATCCTATGCCATGTCCAAATTTTTGATCCACAGAAACCATGAGTATGATAAATGACTTTTATCACACTAAACTTTGCGGGTAATTTTTTTTGCAAAGCCATAGTAACTAAAACACACATCTAATCATATGTTTTCTAATCTTATTCCCATATTTTCCCCACCTGAGATAACCATGATCTTGAATCTCAAATTTATCATTCCCAACATTTCACGTTTTATAGCTTTTATTGCATCTATATTTTTACCATCAACATATATGTTTTTTAGTTTAGTTTTTTTTTAAGGGTTGTGTGCCACCTTTGGACTTCTTTTCTGCAGTCAATAATTATTGCTAAAATTCACCTATGTTGATGCTTGTCACTGTAGTTCTTTTGTTGTGACTATGGTATAACATTTTATGTGAATATTTCACAATTTATTTATTTCCTCAGCATTTTAAGGACATTTGCTAAGTTTTTGCCATTGTGAATAGCACTGCTATGAAGAGTTTGGAATATATCTAAGAGTGAGATTGCTGGGTAATATACATGCTCAACATTAGGACATAAATATTCAAATTGGTTGTACCTATTTACTGGTCCTCCATCAGTTTATGAAAGATTTTGTGGATCCTAGGAAGGATTTGGATGAAAAAAGAGCCATAAATTCAAATTCTCCTGACCCTGATTAAAATTCTGCTTCTATCACATGAGATATCTTGCCTCACTGTGTTAATGTTTCCACATCTGTCATCATCATAGTCAGACAGTGATTTTGTTACTTTAATTCTCTCTCTCTCTCACAGACACACACACACAGATCAAGAAGAACATCCTGCTTTGCAGTTGTGTACCCAATTCCTCCTTCCCACCATCCTAGTTGATGATTCCAGTAATTTCTCTAACTCTCCCAGCTCATGAAAGAAGAGGAAGAAATGGGAAGCTTCCAGATACAAAGTACAGATCTCTAGAGAAAAAGTACAGACCAGACAAAGAAGCTATTGGCTGGCTACTGAAGATTAAAAAGTATAAACTTCTTCATAATTAAATTGACTTCTGTTGACTGATTTATTTTTGCTGTTTCAGAATTAACACTAAAGGTTTGCATTTATTTGTAAGGTGATCTTGCAACTGGCATTATAAAGTGCTAAGTAAAAGGAGGAGAAATGCTTAAGAAGCAAGCAGCTGCCGCTGCAAAACAGAGATGAAGTCAGACACGCAAAGAATGCATGTAAGTCAGCTCTGTTATAGCAAATCAGGAGAAAGGACAGTAAAGCCATCAGTGGAGAATAGAAAATACTAAAGTGTCCATATATTACTTTGAATGACCTCAGTAATGTAGCATAACTGCAGATGTAACCTTGAGGATTGAAAGGGGGAGAATTAGAAAAGTATTGAAGATTTTTTAAAGTAGAAATTGACCAATTAAGAATCCTGTGTAATATCTTTATATTTCTTTAGTAAGCTATTGATCAGATGAGAAGAATTACAGAAAAGGACACCAGATAGAAAGATCAGTCTTTCTGTCTATCTATCTATCTTTCTATCTATCTATCTATCATCTATTTATCTATCTTTGTAATATAATAAAATAAATTATAACTTTACATGCATTATCTCACATTCTTTTTAAAACATTTTCCTCAAGTGCTAACTTCACAAAACATAAAAGATCAATGAACCCTTAATATTTGTAAAGAAAGCATATTTTTATAAACAAGTGAGATTCCCACAGGAATTCATCCAGGAAAGCAATTTATTGTACCTCACAGACAGTGACACTGCAAAAGAATGTGTTCATCAGTCTATTTATTTTAACACCAAGATAAAGCATTTAATTCAACAATAAGACACCACTGACCATTCTGTTTTTTAAAAAATAACAGAATTTGATGTTTTCAAACATGCAGTTGTTGTGTCACTTTTATTTGGTTCACTGTCAGTGCATCTTTATGGAAGATGGCTCATTTTAGTACCTTAGAAATACTCTATAAATTCCCTATCTGGGTAATGTAATTGTAAACTGAAATGCTAGGGAATCACATTTGTAAATAGGGTGGATAAGGATGAAAACAAGAAGAGTTACACTCAATGCTATACCCTCACATAGGCAGGAGTCTAAAGAACATTCAGATAAAGCTAAGACTACTTTTAAGTCATTAGGAGTGGTTTCCATGACTTTTTCACCAGAGGGCCTCTGAATGATGTACCCACCCAGTAGCTCAAAACCTTTACATTTATGATGGTTCCTGGTTTCATTTATTTAAATTCAATACAGGAATAATTGCCCCTGATATTGGGTAGTGGGAGATTTATTTTGGAATCTTTAAAAATAGGAAAAATTCTGTTGTAAACAAAATGGACTAGATCAATCATACTCTTCTGGGGTACCCCAGACATTTCTGTTAAAACTGCCTCTGCTAGCGTAGTAATGGGTCTATAAGAACTTGTCAATGTTATCCAACAGCTAACAGAATCATTTGTGTTCTTGTGTTTAGACCAAAGAGGCTCAAAGCTATAAGCTTTATTTTCTTTTAGCTATAATTACTTCAAGTTAGTTTATTAATGACAAATAATATACAAGAAAAAGGCAGTTGATAGCAAGAAGATTGGTAAACAGGACTTGGCCCTATTTCTAAGTTTCTTACAGATGAGTAAGTCTATGATCTTACCTTCCTACTCAAAGCTCTGACTACAACTTGCCACTAAAAACATGACTGTTGAGAAATTCTGCTAGTCCTTAGTAACTGCTATAGTTTTCACTTTCAAGATAAATGGTTATGTTTTGTGAGGTAGTAGTTTGGAGGTAATAGAGCAGTGATGAAGAGTTCAGACTCTAGCAATAGACAGTACTTGATGGAATTCCACATCTTTCACTTGTTAGCTTTGTAATCATGGGCCAGTTTCCTCATTTTTCTCCTAGAAAGGATGACTTCAGTACTGGCATCACTTTACAGGGGAATCCTGAAGTTTAAACTAGATGACGCATGTAGAACCTTTCACATAGTGCCCAGTACAGAGTAAGAGTTCAGTAAGTTGGGAGTTAATACAGTTACTTTAACCTGGAGGGCTCCAGATACAAATGTATGCAATAAACTGTAAAGTTAAAATACAGTTAAGGTGAGTTTGAGACAGTGAAACAACAAAACCTGCAGGTGATTAAATAGCACTTAACTCCAGAGGCAGACAATTTTGCACTGGAGGCATTCATGGGCAAACGTGGGAAAAGGCCATTGAGTATTGAGAGAGACTCTTCCAGGGAGCACTCAGTCTGGAACATATTCTGGTTTTGTAGTAAAGTCAGAGAAGTGTAGTTGAGCATGTTTACACTGAAAGCAAGCCACTTGGGAGAGTAGCAGCACCTAGAGAACCTATTGTTCTGTACTAATAGAATTCAATAGGAATAGAAAGAATTAAGCCAAACCATGGAATCGCCATAACTGACGTCAGTGTGGTTGGGACACAGGGCTTTTCTTTAAGAAGTAGCTTAGAGAAGTCGAGGCAGGGAGACTGAGAGCCCTCTATAGTACTTTGTGGTTAAGAGCTATGACTTGGACCCAGGCCAACTTGTGTTTGCTTCCCTGCTCTACCAGCTACTGGCCATATGACTTTGGCAAAATGATTTAACCTTTCTGAATCTCAGTGTCTCATCTATAAAATAAGGATAATAATGTCAATTGTAAAGAGTTGTATTAAGGATTAAATGGAATAGTGAATATAAATTGCCTTGTAGAGTTTCAGCTTATTGGGAGTTCTATAACTGGTAGCAATTACATGGCATTTATCACATCAACATTGCTTTAAAGAAACAAATATCCATTAGTTCATCAGTGGATATTAATTGAGGGCCTCCTGCGTGACAGGAACCATGCATGTTAGTGTCATAAGAAAAAAAATATCTGTTTGTACCTAAGGACCCTAGAGAGTTGTTATAGAGGATCTATGGAAACAAAGAGAAAGGAATATCTAAGCAAACTTGGGGACTTCAGGCCAGGCTTATTAAAGGAGTGAAGCTGAAATTAGGAACTGATAAATGAATAGCAGGGGCAGGAGATTTAGTTCTAGAGGGCCTTCCTCAGACTAGGGACAACATTGTCAGATGGAGCATAGGTATGTGGTGTGTTCAGGGACTGGGTACTAAGCCAGACCAACATAGGTTGGAACAGAAGGAAAACACAAAAATAGATTTTAAAAGCAAAAGGGGTTTAACCCTGGAATATGAGCTGTAGCTGCACTTGCCCAAAGCCTTCATTAATTGTTAGGAATAACAAATTCACATGCCAATACCCAGACTGATCACTGGCCTTTAGACTGAAGAATAAGTGTGACAAGTATTGAGAAAGAGTAGGCTTTTTGCTTTTCTTATTTTCTGTGTTGTATTATTTGACCTTTATCATGCCTCCAATGTTATTCTCTTGTTCCTACACTTGTAAGGGAAAATGAGAGAAAGTCAAGGAAGAGGGGACGGTAAAGAAACATTTTATAATTTAGCAAGTTATAAGCAAAGGTACTGCCTTAAAGTACCAATGATAAATGTACGTGTATATATTTATGTTGAAATGTGTACATAGTTCATTTCATATGGGATTGATTGTCCAAGAATAATAATCTTGTTTCTGTTTTCATTTTTTAAATAAAATTTAGGAATAAATTAAACCAGTACCCAATCTAATGCTAGGGGGTATACCTATGACATCACTGGAATTTCACATAACAATGAAGTAGCTACATTTTTCATTTTACATATGTATAAGGTGAAATTCAGAAAGATAGTGTAACTTGTTCAGTTTTCAAGAGCTAAAGAGTAGAAAATGTGGTACCTGGATCCAACTGGTGTGAGTCTGAAGTCTGAGCTCTTTGCATGACATTAGGCAGTGCCGCGCTGTCCATCAGGAGGGGCCACGACAAGGACGAGCCCACCTGCTCTTCCTGACACTGTCTGGGTTCCTGAATCTGCCATTCAGATAAGCTATGTCTGACATGAAAAAAACACAGTCTTATTAAACAGCTGTATTTGTTTTAAGTCCTAAGAACCATTTATCTCAGTTCATTTGACCCAATGCTTCTCCAATACTTGAAGAGACAAAAAATGCTTTGCCGGATGATGGAATTATGTTATAAAGAGATAAGTAAATCAGTGAGGATGAAAAAATAAAGCATTTGAGACTTTAACAATAACAAAGTGTACAAAATCTTACTCTTGTTTATTTCTCCAAATATTCTAAAGTACAGTCAAAAATGTGTCACAGAAACCCATGCCTAAATTAAAAGCAGTCACTTGCTTTGCAAATGGGGCTATCAGTGCTCCTCTCAAGATGGACAGTCACTTGTTGTTCTGTTTTATCGTGCAAGAAAGTGATGGACAGTGTATGTCTGACTGCAAGTTTGGGCACTTAATTGTGATTTCCAAATGTCACAATATGAGATAGCATTCTTACAGATTGTTAGGCTATTAACAGTGGTAACACATATTTTAAAATCATCCATTAATACAAATAAAGTCAGCTATATTATTACTTAGTAAATATTGTTGTGGTGCATCTAGGCTAATAATAATGCCAGTCTACCCCTCTAATTCCATTGCTTGTGTGCTATTCCAGTCAAGACATTTACATTAGATGAATAAGTTAATAAATATCAGTGAATCAGATTTTGGAAAATATTAAACAACAAGTAAAACTGAGCATGTGACACAAAGTAACTTCAAAAACTCCATAAATAAAGCAAGACTTAAGTGTGAAAACACTGAGTGTACTTTCTTAGAATACTCTTCAGAATCGTTCAGGGAAGAATGTCACCTGTATTATAAGTTGAGAAGAAGATAAACCACACCATCAAGTTGCAGTGAGTAAGAAGCTAGAGCAAAAGATAACATGAGACAAAAGTAACAGAGAGATTATAATAAGGAAAAGAGGCTCTCTGGAGAAAAGCCTCAAGCTGTTCATAGATTTGGTTAAGTGGAGTGCTCTGAACACAGTAGGGACACAATCAATGCCATGACCAATGAACTCATAAGTGTGGAGCATCTTGAAATTAATGACAACTTTAACATGTCTGACGCCTTGAACTTATAAATTGGTCTTTGGAAAGAAGAAAAGAAGAAAAGTATTGGGCAATCAGGAGGTAATGAGGATCTTGTAAAAATAGCTATCTGCTAAAAGCAGGCTGAGTCCTTGGAAAGTCGGCGTATTTACAAATCAGCAGGCCCAGATGATATACCTTCTATCTGCGGGATGAAAGAAACTGGCAAGCATGCTAACTGCATCATTTACAGTTATTTTTGAAAAACTGTGGGGATCTAGGGAGCTACAAGAGATGAAAGAGAAAGAAACTACAATGCTCTACTTGCATTTACAAAAGAGATGGAAATAACCCCCAGAAAACTCAACAATAATTAATGTTAAAAAAGGGGGATATTCTAATGGCCTTTATCAAGATGACATTTTGAGAATATCTTCATATCCAGATGGAAGTATTTTTAAGGTTAAAATACAAAAGGAACTTGAATACAAAAGGATTTGAATTTGAGTAACATTTCACAATAAAATGTTTTGTTTGTTTATAGTTGTTTGTGCAAAACAATTTTCTGGAATGAACTCTGACTACCTAAGCAAAAAAAACAAAAACAAAATGGTCGGAAGATGGTAAATAGTAATTATAAGTATGGAGTTATCATTTCAAAAATACTAAGGAGATATGACAGTCTCTGATGTCATTTTTATGCGGATAAAATTATTGTGTTTTCATTGAAAAAAATGTTCATAGAATACCTTTTATGTACCAAAAACTGTGCTATGTGCTAGGACCATAAAGATGAATGAGTCAGGCTTCCTGACCAATTACACAGAAGTGTTTACTTAGCACAGGGGTTTCCACATAGTAAGAATTTAATAATGCTGACTATTACTATGACTATTTTAATTCTTAAAAAATCTTTACCTAGTGGAGAAATTCTACTAGTTTTCCTATTTGACCTAAACATCATCTTAATTATTAGATCCTGACAGACAGATCAAAGCAGGCAATCTGTGTAATTTCAAATGCATGGGGATGGGATGGGGCAATGACCTTATCCATCCTCCTCTTTCCAGGACTGGTGACTCATGGTTTCACTCAGTTCTGTGACCTCTTTTCACATTCCAGTTATAGAACCAGGATAAATCTTACACATGATATGGACATTGAACGTATAGTTTTCATCTGGATTCCTATAGGGACTGGGGAACTCTAGCATTATTTTATCATGCTATAGGACTTGTTTTGTACTTTAGACTATGATGCTCCATGAATCTCAATTTTAGAAATACTCTTAGCACTGAATGGAATTTCTTCTCAGTTGTTTTATGTCCTCCCCATATTTTTTGCAACTGTGTCAACAGAAGGTATCATGGACCTTGACATCTTGTAGTAAATGCCATCATTGACATAGAGTGTATAAAATGAATTTCATTTTTTGGATGTATCTTATTTATATTTTATTAAAATGAGTTTTAATATTTTTAAATTGCATATTTGGGGGGCAGAGGTATCCCTGATTTTAGAATATGGCAATTTTGCATTGAAATTAACAATCTTTTAATATCATTTAAAGCAGATTAGATTAAACAATCAGTGAGTATATGAAATGTTTATTTTATTCAGGAATTTTTATGCTCATAATTTGGTTGGTCATAGATAGTAGAGAACTCATGATTGTTGTTGTAAAAACACAGCCCTATGAATTATCTTCCCTATTTTACCTAACCGAAACTGAGATCTGGAGCAGTTTTGTTGAACGGTCAATGGCACACATTTAGTTGAGTCTAAGATTTGAGGTTAAATCCTTGACTTCAGAGCCTGAACTCTTAATCATTCTTATTTATTGACTTCCATGACATGGGGTACCAAAGTACCACTAGAATTCAGGTTCCAGGAGAGCAGGACCCTTCATCTTCATCACTGTTCAATCACTATTGGAACTCTGAGTGTGTGAATGTGCAGTGCATATTTCAAAAGAGATTCTATAATGAAAAATATTTTGAAAAGACCTGATTTATACCCACCATTTGGGAGATAATCAAGCACTCTTTATATCAACTGTGTGCCTTAACGAGAGAGGAATTGTGTCTGGTGCTTAGCTGAGGTCCAATAAATGCTTGTTGATTAATTCATTGAATAATAAATTCATATCAGGTCATTTACAAAAGTATTACTCACATGGGCCTCCCTGGTGGCGCAGTGGTTGAGAGTCCGCCTGCCGATGCAGGGGATACGGGTTCGTGCCCCGGTCTGGGAGGATCCCATATGCCGCGGAGCGGCTGGGCCCGTGAGCCATGGCTGCTGAGCCTGCGCATCCGGAGCCTGTGCTCCGCAACGGGAGAGGCCACAACAGTGAGAGGCCCGCGTACCACAAAAAAAAAAAAAAAAAAAAAAAAAAAAAAGTATTACTCACAGACCAGTAGTATCTGAGTATCAACCTTTGTAAAAAAATTCCAGGTCTATAGTTTCCAGCTTAGTTCAGAATGACTTTCATTTAATACACTGTTGTTCTTCCTCTTGTGTGTATCAGGAGATGAGAAAAAAGCAGAAGGCAACAGCTTCTGTTCTACACTCAAACATCACACTGGTTGTTTCTTGTTCCCTAATTCTGCCCTGGCTGCCAGGGAGCTCAGAGCTAAATGTGGTACACAATTGCAGAGTCCAGCTGTTACTCATTGTTTCTGATATAACGATGTTCCCTTCTTCATTAACTGACTTTGATGCATTTATTTTAAAGTTTTCTTATATCTATGTTTTTCAAGCAAAAATTCTTAAATTATTTAAAAGAACACAAGTTTATACATAACAGGCAAATAGATCATAAAATGCTTGCCAGTAGTTGCCTCATTAATGCTGACTTCTCAGACTTCAGGCTCAGCCTGTTGAGGACGATGGCTTCTACCTGAAGACTCTGTCCTTATTCAGTGTCCTTGGGAGTGGACTTGTCTGTCTAAATATTCTGTACTTCTGAGGGTCTTACAGAACTGTTGAAACCCAACGAAGAGCTTGCCAGAGAATTCCTGCCTTGTTCTGTTCATGGTTTTTTTTTTTGATCAGTTCTCAACTACTCCTACTCATGCTAGAGATCCTTTATCCCACTCAAAACCTTAAATATCCAAACCACAAGCCACTAGGGCTGGTCCATTTTGAAACAAACCCCCTACCACTAAAGAATATAAGATTATTTTTATTTACAGAAAATAAATTATTTTGATCCAAAGTGTACAGAAAGACACTACATTGTATCTGGATAAGACAAACATATTTTCCAAGACAACCATTTCTGCTTTCAAATTCCAGCTTGACTTTTCACAGTATTTGACTTCTCTGTGCCTCAGTTTCCTAATCTTCAAAATGATCTAATAATGGCCTCTTTATAGGATGATAGTGAGGATTCATTTGAAATAACAGATGTGAAATATGACAGTTTTCATATTTTCTTCTCTTATTCTTTCCTACATTATCGTAAATGGCCACATACATTATATTCTCCTTACGTAGAACGTGAATCATCAAACACATTTTCTCTGAAAAAGAGACAAAAACTAGGGGTGGAGAAAAAACAGAAAAAGGAGATCTTCTATATTTAAGAGGTAATAGAGTTGATCTTGTTGCTCCTGTGGGAATAAAAAGAGCAGTGGATACAGTTTAGGAGGCAGATTTTGACCCCATAGAAGTAGGAAAATTCTAATAGTTATAGCTTTCCAGGCATTTAATGGCTGGCTCTAAAAGTGATGGCCTTCTTTTCATAGGACATATTTGAGCAGATATTCATCTTCCAGAACTGACAGAGGAGAGTCTTCTGAGTTGAGTGGGAGTTTAGACAACACGCCTTCTAACGGGTGTCTCAAAACACAGCTGCTGAATGGGAGAGCAATCAACTATGACATCTTTCTGGGTTTCATGGTTCTATTTATGTCCTTTTGAAGCTACATCCTTGGTTGAAAAGGCCATTTTTCCTAGAGAAAAGAGGACCATTCTTCAGTCAAGGGCATGTCTGAAGTTCAAGATCTTAAAGATTTATTCACTTATTAAACGTTCATTGGGTTCCAGGCACAGTCCTAGATGTGAAAGGGGGATTAAAAAGATATTTCCTTATCTGGATATTATTTTATTCATTCATTCATCTATTCATTCATATATTTATCTTTTTTTCATCCCAAATTACAACTTTTTACTGAACATTCTACTAAGTTTATGGCATTGTTTTAGGCTCTGGGGATATGCAGATAGAAACACTGCCTTCATAGATTTTACATTTAAGTGGGAAATACTGACAATAAAACTTTACAAATTAACAGAATAATTTTATTTAACTCTTTGGATTTTCTTCATACTTTAAAAAAAAACCCAAAATATGAATTGCAAAATGTCAGCTTGAACTCCCTTCAAAAAGCAGGAGACAAATCCCTCCTAGACTAAGTGTCTGTCAAGGCTGGTAGACCACAGCTTCACCCTTGTCTTCCTCTCCTACATCTCAAAAATTGCAACATTTGTTAGATCATTATCCTCACAACATCTTTCTTGGTGGGATTTAAACTGTGATAGTTTTATTTGAGCCTTCTTCTGTAAGCAGAAACTAACACAACATCTTAAAGCAACTACACCCCAATTAAAAAACAAACAAACAAACAAACAAAAAGCAATGTATATTCAGATGGGTAAAATCATCTGTCATGGTTCACCTCCATCCAGGTAGACATGTTCTGTTTTTCCATTTTACTTGATGAGCATGTATAAAACTGCTATCATTGGCAAGGCCCAGACCTTCATGGTAACGAGAGCTTAGGTTTTCAGTTTTGAGGGTGACAGATGATTACTGCACGGGGTCTGCTAGTTAGCTCCACTTTTTCATCTCTTTCAAGTTTGTCTTTTGTCCATACTTGGATATGCATAGGAGAATGGATAAAGAAGACAGAGAAAATGGTGCCACACTCATAATTAAACCTCATAATTACTGAGTGCTGACCACATGCCAGGGTCCATGGTGTGTGCTTTGTGTGTGTTATCTTAGGTAATCCTCATTAAAACCCCATGAGGTAAGCATGATTATCTCCATTTACACTTGAAGAAATCAGGTCCCTGTGTCATATAGTGTGCTCCAGCTCATCCAGTCAGAGTGTAAAGCCTGGACAGATGCGCAAGGCCTCCCCACCCTTTGCAGGGAATTTCCTCACCTCTTTCCTGCTCCAGCTTTAGGATGAAATGCAATGTGATTTAAAAGGTGACTGTGTAATGTGGCTATGGAGAGCTACCTGCCCTAGAATTGTGTCATTGCAGGTAGCTTTAGTTGTATGTGCTGTGACAGAGAAGTAGTTTTTCAAAGAAGTAATGTTGCAAGTTTTTCTTAAAAAAGTATTCTTTAATGAATATGCCTTTTTGTCTCACTAGGCTGTCAATTTCTTTCTGATTTTCTCTCTATGTTTACCTTAAAGAATAAGTTCTTTCATCTCCCCTGAATTGGCTTAGTAATTTAGAGGAAAAGCTGGCTGATACATCATCTCTATATAGAAGAATGAAACTTCTCTTAATTCAAGGAAAACTATTTTAAAGTAACTATCTGCTGGCAAAAAAAAAAAAAAAAAAAATAGGAGAGGTTACTTGAAGAGAATTCCTGATACAAATGATAAGGTGTAAGATATTTCTAATCTCTAAAGAGAGGTTATCATTGTCTGAATGATTTTATGTTAGTAATGAAAACCCAAGAAAATCAAGGTTAGCATTTTACGTGTAGCAATAAAATTGGGAAAATAAAAGTAAGGAAGAAAGAAGGTAGAGAAAGGAGAGAAAGAACAGTTAAGTTCTCAGATAAGAAAGAATCTGGAGTGAGACAGACCATCAATGGACACTTTACAGCTATCATCCTTACCCCATTACAAATTCCTGTTCAAAAATGCATTTGAAGGCTTTCCCTGACCACAGTATTTAAAGTGGTATCTGCATCTTGTATCCCCTTACCCTTTTAATTTTTTCTAACAACTACCAATTTCTATCCAAAAAAATATTTAAATATCTTCTCATTTGTTTATTGTCACATTTCCCCATTAGAATATCAGCTATGCAACAGAGACTATATTTTATTTATCCACATATGCTTAAAAATGGGTCTTGTATAAGGTATAGACACTCAACATCTTTTTGATAAATGAATGAATTAATGAATGTATATCAGTGTATGTAAACATAAACCTGTTTATTCAAGTACTGGAATATGTTTTATCTTATATAATAAGAAGAAAGCCAATAAACCTATGTAACATAAATTGTGCTCAAATTTGTTGCACATACTCGTGTGCATACATTCATATAAAAATCACTATGCCTTTTCAACAATAATCTGAGTGTCAGATTGTTTTATGCAACAGATTATATATTATAAATACACAGAAGAAGGTGCAGAGAATACAGTAGTATTGCTGAATATGGATAGTATGATCACAGTTTAGAATCAATAAAGTTGGGAGCATAAGGACTGTTAGGATGGAAAAATAAAAGGGTCTGAAGGAACTTGGCCATCTTAATGAAGATGGCTTGCTGCAGTCTTTTTGACACCAGGCTTCATATTTGAAGGGAATGTCCAAGTTATGATTATAAAGATTAAACTGTAGTCATTGTTTTTTCATGAAATTTTAATATAGACTTAATCCTAAACTACATATCACGTTCTTACTGCTGTAACTTCTATGCTGTGTGAGCCAAAACCCAAAGAATATTCTAATGTATTGTCTAATACAAACACAAGGATATGCCCACTTTCAGCCCATGTAAAAATTAAATATATAAATTTATTATATTGCTCTTTGGTCCATGCCCTCCCTTTTTATTCCTGAATGCATTAGTTACATTGATGTGAATCCTCTGATTCATATGTTTTGGGCTCTAATTATTGTCCTTATTATTCCAATGCAACCATGCAAATTAGTACAAGCTATAAGCTTGAGGTTTGAAAGAAACAAGGCCAAGCCAAAATGATATTAGTGCATAAGAAGTAGGGTTTTAACAGAAAATGGAAACAGGGCTTCTTGTGCTGATGGTCCTTAGATGCTATTGCTCATTAGCATCGGGTCCGTCATCCTGACAGGAAGCAGGAAGTGGAGAGAACAGAGGTTTGCAGGTTCTCTGCATGCTCCCATGTCCATCAAAATAAGCCATGAAGAAAATCATAAAATGTACAGTCCAAATTCAGTGACTAAAAAGGAACAAAGTGCCAGAGAGGATGAAGGGGATGCAGCTACAGAGTGCCTGGAGAAAGACTAGCTCAGTCCTCACAGACCACAGGGCCTCATGGTTCCCAGCGCCTGATCACTGTGAAAAACTCGGGTCCCACAGCGAGGTGAAGTAGAGGAAAGAGCCCAGGGCTAAGGCCAGCAGACCTAGAGTGCATTGCTTATGCACTAGAAACATCTGGACTGTAAGGTCTACTTCATAAGGAGGTGGTAAGGCTTACATGGGGTAAAATGTGGAAATGCTCTGCATGGAATTTAGCAAAAACTGATCTGCAAATATGTCAGCTGTCTCTAAAGGTACCTCCAAAGTAATGGGTATATTTGAGGTGCAATCACCAGTAGTCAGACAGGCCTTTACGGCTTCTGGAAATCAGGTTTCTAACTGTAGTTCACATGTATGTGTAAATGTGTGCACCATTTTGGTGCCTAGGTCTCAAGAGTAAGAGAAATAGTTCCTATACTAGAGACTGTAAATCATTACTAAAATGTAAGGGTTTTGAAGGCCAGGATTATGGTGTGTCCTTTGGTACCTCTCTGCACCACCTAGCAGAGTATTAGATATTTAATGATTGCCTACTGAATTTAATCAATAGAGGAAGAAACATGAGGAGTCCCTGTTGAAGATTTCCATAAACTTTTCTGATTTACAGATATTTTCCAGATCCTTAGAATAACACTCAACATAACACTCAACATATGTTATCCTGCAATAATAAATAACTCCCAAAGCTTAGTAACTTACCAAAAGTTTTTCTTTCATGTTCATGTTCCATGTCTGTTGTGGGCCATTTGCAGTTCTGTTCCTCTTTGTTCTGGGACCCAGGCTATTGGAATGTCCCTTTTCTGGAATATTGCCTTACTTGTAGCAGAGGGACAAGAATGTGGTGGAAATATAGGATGTTTTTCATACTTCAGTTTGATGTGTCATATGCCACTCTGTGCACATTTCACTGGTCAAAGGAAATCACATGACCACTCCTGATGTATAATCCTTTTGCTGAAAGGGGCAACGCCAGTTCCATGATTAAATCTAAAGTTATGGGGAAGTAAAATCTCCTCCCAACTCCCTCGGGACAGCAGCAAATACTTTGAACAATAATAAAGTATACTACAGTTAAAAAAATGAAACCAAAATCCAATCTGAAAACAAAAGAAGATTAAAGTTAAAAAAAAAAATTCCTGTACTGCCTGCCTGTACTGTAATGTTCAAACTAAATTAACATCAAAATGGTACATTTTATACTTTTATACTTGTGAGGAGTTTCTGTGAACCCAATGCTTATTTTTATTACTAACTCAATGTCTACTATCTTCTTATGCTATTCTTTAACCTTTCCTCACTTTACTGATAGTCTTGTTCTCCAGAGTTGAACTAAGAAAACCCACTTTATAAGAGGTTCAGCATGTCATCTTGATTAATGCAGAAAGAGGATGGAAAATTCTCCTCAAATATCACTCTACTGAGCAGTGCCTAACACAGATGAAGACCTGAAATCTCTCAGCTCAACCCAGTGTCTCTTTTTTGTCAACTATACCAGAGTTGAGTAGTTAGCTTAAAATTAATTGATGGTAGTAAGTAAAATATTTTAGTATCACAGAAAATAAGCAAGTTACCTTATTTCCCATTAATGTCTATCCTAAGAACCATGTCCTGTGTCCTGTCTAGGATTGTTAGCTTTGAATTGCCTTTGAACCTTCTAACCTTTTGCCTCTTCACTACACTCCATGAACCGGGAAATAATGATATCACTTATTTTGGTTTCTCTTATTAAAGTGTTGTGAAACTGGCTCACTCCTCCCCTCTGTTGTTGCTTATTCAGACCTTATAGGAATGCAACCACAGCCAAGTTCTACATGAGGTGTGATTGCTTTCCTCAGAAAATTACTTCACACTTTAATTATTTTTTCTGACATTTTCACCAATAAATAATCACACATTTTCAAACAGCACAACATAGAGTTTGAACTCTGAGCCTGGAGGTTAGGAAGCCCATCATTTATCTCTGTCCACATGATCTGAGTTATTGGTTACTTGCTTTTCAACAAAGACCCATTATAGAAAAATTATATTCCAAGGTAATCATGTCTAATGAATTTTGCTTAATCTTTGCTTACATTTGATTTGCTAAATTCCACACTCATGGCATTTTTTTCTCTCTTTTTTTTTTCCATTGATAGAAGCTACAGATTTTCCTGAAAAGCTATTGTAGTTCAATATGGCTGTCTTCCTTGACATTTACATGCATCTCAACTTTATTTATTTTTCTGCATAGTACCTAGCTGTCCAGCTGGAGAAATGAAGATCGCACATTCAGCAATTTATGCAATCCCAGCCACAGACTATTTTACTGTCTGTTGAATAATTAGCAATGTGTGTAAAGATAGAATATACAGTAACTTGCCTGACTTTGGGCATAAAAAGATTAGAATGACAAATAGTCAGACTCTAGGGTCAAATGCTTTGCCAGTGGTTGCATATGTTTATGCCAAAATACATAAAGAAATGTCACTTCAGCACATGAATGATGACAAACACTCCAAGTGGAGCTGCAGTTCATCAATCATTTCAAATGCACAGATTGGGTTTACCTATATAAACAAAAGCAATAAAAGTACTCAAAACCTCACCTTAAACAATTCAAGCATGACAGAAACACTGTTACTGCACAGTCAAGCCCCATTTTACTTGAGAAGCAGTGAGAAAGGACCCGACAAACTGTGATTTATTAAGATTAATAAAGCACATCTTTAATAAAAAAAAGTTCTGCTAATATTCTATATAAATATGAGAATCTCATTCAGCATCATAGCACATCAGAAAGCATATGCGGCAGGGAGTATGATTAATGAACCTTAAAACTGTGGATTTGCAGTCATTCTCAACAAAGTTTCAGGTTCAGGCTAGGGAGCAGAGAGAAAGCTTGAAGCAAGAATCCACAACAGGTAGGTTGCTCTGGGCTCAATTTTAATGATTCATTAAAAAGAAGGTGACTTAATAAAACTATTACATGTTTCCAAGTCATTCTTTTTTCCCCAGGATGCTTTCAAAACATGGATCTTTTAAACTCCTGCTAATGTTTTAGGAGAATGAATACTATATATTTGTCCCTCCTTGGTAAAGAGAAGACCAAAATCTCCAAGGTCATAGATCATAGAGCAGAACTGAAGTCAGAAGTTCATTCAAGGTTACATACAATTTCTGTTTTTTGAGAAGGTGCACTGTCAGCATGAGAAATTATAATTTTCTCATTTACCTATCTTCTTGTTTTCCTCTTCCACCTGAGTGCTGCGTCTGATATTAATTTTATGATTGGCTCTTTAGAAGACATAAAACAGATATGTAAGATGGCAATGCCACTGTTCTATAATTAAAGAAAATTCTGCTCAGAGGAAGCAACAATATTTACTAATAATGAAGGTTCTTCTAGGTCTGCACATAGAGAAGTTAAATGTTTCAATTCCTGAAATGAGAGACTCAGCTTGGTTGAACTGTACACTCTCTCAAATTTGAACTCAATTTTAACAAAAAGTGAATAGGGTTCTCTCTTCTTAATTTCATTGAACTTTTAGAATGTAATTGAATGACATGGGGAAAAGTTCCCTGTTCAGGGTATAATTGAAAGATCAGAATGCTTTTGACAATTTTTTCTTCCCTTTTGGCCAATTTTGTAGATTCTGAGGGGTTTAAAGAATTCAGACAAGATATGCCCCATATCTGAAGTAAACCAAATCCCTACAGGAAGTCATTTTGTTGTCTTGCCTCCTAAGAGGTAGAAACAAACTCGGTGGGCTTTGAGATTACTTCTCTGAAGGTGTGGGAAACAAGACTGAACTGATGATAACATTCAAACAGAAAAGTTGATTAAAGTAAACTTTTAAAATACCCCAAAATGATAGAAAAAAATAAGAAATACATCCTTAGGGATGACAAAGGAATAATACTTTAAAATGGCTAATTAGACATTTGTATGTTAAATATCCCAGGCTCTCCATATTCCTTGGAAATAACAGTGGATGGGGGGTGGGAGGGGAGGTCCAACAGGGAGGAGATATATGTCTACATATAGTTCATTCACTTCGTTGTATAGCAGAAACTAACACAACATTGTAAAGTAACTATACCCCAATTAAAAAAAAAAAAAAAGAAAGAAAGAAACAAGGGACTGGGGCATAACCTTGGTTCCACCACAAATTCAATAACCAATTGAACAATTGCTGAGCAGACAAACTGTAAGCTCTGAGAAATTCAGAGATGAAAGAGGACCCTGTCTCCAAAGAACTCACAGTCTACTGTGGAAAAAAAATAACCATTCCCCTCAAAAATTATACTTTGGAGTTGCCATTTAGAACAACAATAGCCTTGATTCATGGAAAGTTTTGTGTAAACTTTGGCTTCATCACTGTCCAGACCCAATTACTATGAAACTCATTCAGGTTGAATTTAAATTGCTGATTTTCAGCTTTTTCTTTTTTTTTTTTTTTAACAAACATCATTAGATTTTAATTTCTTTCCCCAAAACCTGTTTGCATCAGATTAAAAGGGCAAGTGGACTTTTTCTTGACAAATCTAAGATGGCAATTTGAGCTGATAGCTGATATGTATACACATATGTATATATGTGTATATATTTATTTTTTAAATTAAAACTATTTTGTAGTAGATATTGATAATGTAGATAGAGTCCAGTAACCTCTATCTTGGTCTGGATTTGCCTAAAAGGCAGAGCCTTTTATTTGGGACCAGATAATTCTCTTGTAGGGGCTGTTGCATATATTGTAGGATTTTTAGTAGCATCCCTGGCCTCTACCCACTACATGCCCATAGCCTCTACTCCTGAGTTGTGACAACCCAAACTGTCTCTCAACATTGCCAAATATCCTTGAGAACGGGGAGGAGAGCAAAATTACCTATGGCTGAGAACCACTGGCATAATGTAAGACTCAGAAGGAGGCAATGTCAGTCTATGTGTATGTTATTAAGCTAGTCACAACTGAGGCATCTGGGGTCTGTTTCTCTGGGGACCCTCTGTCATGCACAAGATGTAACTCTGATTTGTTCACCTCAAGGATGTAAGAAGCCTGTATTTATCCATTTTGTAACATCTGTTGTTGGTCAAGGATCGCCCTATGGGGGGTTGACTCCTTGTACTGCTTTGTGCTTGTGTCAGAATGGCTTGGTTTGTTCACACAGGTGTCTCAGAAGTCATCACAGAAGTCCTGGGTCAAAAATAAGGAGGTGTTGAGACCAGCTGTTTCTGGTTACACCTGTGTGAGATTGGTTGACACAGCCATGGTTGGAGTAGAAAACAGGGAGAATGTGGAGTGGGGTCCACAGAGTGTCAAATGTAGCCCAAAGATACATTATGCTACTATTCAAGACTTTGGAACTCTTGGAGGGATACAGTTATGGGAACCGCAAGAAAACAAAATATTTTGGACTGCAATTCAATGGTCTGGTCATTATTTTTCTTCTCTGTATGCATTTAGAGACAACTAGGGCACATATGTGGGTGCATATGTATAACCTGAGACTTCTTCTCTGGAGAAAGCAAGCAACAATTAGATGGGCCATGGAGACACAGAAAGTATCCACAGGGTAGAATGTGCCATAAATAGACATACTGCACTAAAATTAATATTCACCTTAGTCAGTGACTTTGGATTTTGCCCTTTAATTCATGCATTTAAAATGTATTTAAACTATAATATCAGGTGAGAGAAGCACATAGAAATTGTGTCAAATTCTTACAGAGTAGTGAAATGTGAGGTGCATAAAAATAAGACAAAAGTATAAAATCCAATTAAAATTTCACAGGAAATTTGCAGCAAGAATATATTTAGTAAAAAAGCCTAATCATGAGTTTCAAATAAAATTTACATTTCTATTTGATTTTTGTTTCCTTTTTAAAAAATTAGCTCATAAGGTGCATGTTTAACTAAATGTTATGTATTTATAATGCTGAAAAACAAGAATGTATGCATATAAAGGTATACACCTATGTATGCATTTGTATACGTGCTCAGAATTCTCTTCCACTTTTCATTTAGCTTATTAAAAATGAATACAAACAGACTCTGAGCTCCAGGGCCCTCTAAGAGCTTATAGCCTGTAGCAGCTTTCAAGATAACAGCGTCTTCAACCAGAGGAATTCTGACTTCTCGGTCAGACTGTTTGAAGTTCCCAAGGCTTGGGGAGAGGGTGGTCTTTTCAGAAAAAGCCAGTATTTCAAAGAAAAGACATACCTTTTTTTCCCCCTCTTTAGTGCCAAGATTTGAAAGTGCTCTGAAGAGGGGGAAAAAAATATTCCCTTTAAAATGTAGTATTTCTCTAAAGAGACCCATTCTTCTGCTTGGCAGACTCCATACGTGCTGTCTGCCAAGTACTCCATGCTCAGAGGCTCTGGGCCGTACCCTAAACCAGCTATGTGAATCAGGTTCTTCTCATAGTAGTGACTTAAAATCAATTATCATGACAGAGTCTTGTACCACAGGAAGTTTATTTTCCCAACATACGAAACTATGTTGGAATGACACCCATTAATTGGTTAAAGTAGATTATTTATTTTTAAATACCCATAAACTATTTCTTCAATCTGTATTTGGCAATTCTTATTTAAAGGGAAGATGTAATTTAAGTTTGGTCAAACCATATTACATTGTAATGTAGTATTTTTCTTTCCAAATCCCCAAAGCAGCTACGAAGACAATTATCTTCAAGAGGAGGAAACCTGGAGACTGAAAGCTTGCCTGACCTTGGCCAAGTGACTTAACCTCTTGGAGTTGGATTTTTCTCATCTGTCAGATGAAGCCATGTCACAGGATTATTGTAAAAATTAAATGATGCCATGTCTATACAGTATCTGGCACAGAGAAGTCATCAACCTGTGTTAGTATCTTTCCCCATCATTCAGTCATGAAATATCACTTTAATACAGCATCTCAAGCCTCATTTTCTTTATTTGTGAAACAGCAAAGAGCACCTACCTTAGAATGATGTGGAAAAAGTAAATAAAGGAATTGATGAAAGGTACTTGGCTAGCGCTTGCTTGATGATAACTGCTCCATGCACATTAGGTAAGGAGTGGTATTAGTAAGAGTAGTTACACAACTTTGTTATCACCATTAAAAAATCTAAAGAGCATCTAAAACATGCATGGTATTGTGTTAGGCGCTGGGCGTAGAGTGTTAGAAAGCATTGGCTGTTAAGGAGCCAGGGCATACACATATGAAAGAGAAATACTAGGAAAAATTAGCATATCTTTAACAAATGACTGATACAGACTTTAAGTGACGTAGGGGTAGTGAGGAAGGAGAAATCGCTGTTAATGAGAGTACTTGGGGGAAGGAGACATTTCAGTTAAGAAGAAATGACAAAATGATAGTAATGTATAAAGTGATTTAGGGAAATAAAGGATCAACCAGTTTGTCTAGGGCAAGAGATTGTGTAAGGGACTCGTGAGCATCAAGACTGAAAGAATTAGAAGGGATTCAATTATGAGAAGCCTTGGAGCCAGGCTTAAAAGTTTTACTTCTTTTTTCAGGAAGAGAATGTCAGTGGAAGGGGTTAGAATAGAAGACTGACAAACAGAGCAAAAATTTAGGAAGACTGAGAGCAATATATTTCATTTTTTTCTTAAAATTTCTTAGCCAATTAAAAACTCATCAACAATAAATATGTGAGCTGGTAATTATTGCTATTTATAATTCCAAGTAGAGCTCTTAAAATTTAATTTTAAATATGAGAAAATTGGCTTTCCTAAAAAATACTGCAAAGCAAGCACCTGGGGAAAAACTAGTTTTTTCTCTGGCTCACACGGGGACACAATTCTCCCCTCCCTTGTCTCTTTCTTTATCTCTACTTTTGTCTTTGTGTCAGAGAGAGACAGAGGCATTTATTCAAGAAGTGTCCTCTTGTGAGTCCTGAATAAGAATAACTAATACAATTCTGTAAAAGATTATAGAGTTTTTGACAAAATCAACACAGCGCTCTAGGAGAAAAAGGAGGAGGAGATGGACAAGGAGGATAAGGGGAAAGAAATAGAACCAAGTGGTAGGCACCACACCAATTTGGAAGAACAAAACAAAGGAGAAGACATTTACAGTATAAAAATAAAACTAGCTCCATTTGTGCAAGATTAAAGCTAGAAAATTTTGAGACAAAATAAAATCAGGTGAAGTCTAAAGTTCTTCCTTTCCTGGTGCTGTCCAGTGTAGCTTGGACATAGGCAACAAGCACAATCACCAATGGTGTGCTCAGCCAGTGAACATGTATTATCAAGGATGCTTTCATACTCCATTCCATGGGCAATGGTAGAACTGGATAGCTTATAAAAGATATGCGCTCATCATTCAGTCATAGACCAAAAAAAAAAAAAAGGGAAAGGAAAAATAGCTGTCTTGGCTTGCTTGGGCTGCCATAACAAAATACTATAGACTTGGTGGCTGAAATAAGGGAAGCCTATTTTCTCAAAGTTTGGAGGCTGGAAAGTCCAAGATAAAATTCCAGCAGGGTTTGGTTTCTGGTGAGGGCTCTCTTCCTGGCTTGCAGATGGCCACCTTCTCTCTATGTTCTTATGTGGTGGAGAGCGAGAACTCTCCAGTCTCTTTCTTTTTATACAAAGCATCAGCCCTCTGGGATCAGAGCCCCACGCTTATGACCTCATTTAAACTTAATGGCCTCCTTATAGGCCCATCTCCAAGTACACTCACATTGATGGTTAGGGCTTCAACATATGATTCGGGGGACCTGTGCAAAATTCAGTCCATAGCAATGGACTATGAGCTGAACATCTGGTCCAAACTTCAGTTTGATAAATAACTACCAGTGTGTCTTTGAGTTGATCATTTAAACTTTCTGAGCCTCACATCACTCACCTTTAGCAAGGGGTGGGATGGAGGAGTATTGTTGGGCTAGAGACTTCCAAAGACCCTTTTAGATTTAATATTTTCAGACTGCATCATTATGAATTTTGGTGTAAACTGGCTTTATAGATTCATGCAATCTAGCAAATAGTCAGACTGCATAAATAAAGATTAACCTGACAATTTCTACGGAATGATCAAGCTTAAAATAAAGCAAGAGAAAAGGAGAGACACTTTGGTGGAACCAATAGAAGTGTGACCACAAGTATTACAGTATTGCTGCCAACAGCTGGAAAGGGGTGACAGCAGCAGCAGATGGACTGGGCTAGCAGGCTTCAAGTTGAGAAGTGATTGCTTGTTTAGTTAAAAAATGCCTGGATTTTTGTTGCCAAAATTCTATAGTTTTTGAAAAACAAAACAAACCCAAATATTCTAATCAGTCTTTTTAGATGGGAAGAAAAGCTCAATGCCATCTTCCACAACTAGATTCTCACCCATTCACACCATTAATCTTTGGATGCACATTTTTATTGACAACAACTAATTCTTTGCCACTATGATTGTCAAAGTTTGATGAAATTCAGATCACTTTCTACTCTTTTTTGTAATTTTTAATATAAAAAATCTACAAAACTAAAGAGAAAGAGTTACAGCGAGCTTGTTAGAGAGACATCGATAAAGATAGGGATAAATCACGTTTAAGATAATTTAAAACCGGTAATTAAAGGAGTAATTTCTAGTTGATGGAGAAGCTCTGAAACTTAAGCATTTTGTGTCCAGTGGAAAAAATATGACAGTGACTGTCATAGTACTTTTTTGTATTACATTGAATTCTATAATATTAGAAAGCCAAGAATATATTTAATAAAGCCACTGTTATCTGTTCTATTATATCTACCAGAACTCATGCCCAGACCAAAGAACCAAGGCAGCCCTGAGGAAGTAGGGGAGAAAAATCCTAGAGACAAAGGTGAGAAGCTCAGCAGAGCAGAAGTAAGCGCTATTGGATGGATTTTTCTCCATCCAGCATCCTAACTGGGGAGTAAAAATACCTTCTGCCTCTTTAAGGTAA